>NC_060119.1:230345891-231609103 GCF_021461395.2 Schistocerca americana
TGGACATGTTGGAACAATTTGCTGTGTCACAGATAACAGACCTGTAGCCAAATGTGATGTTTCAACAGGACGGTGCACTACCCCACTGGAGCCTTGATGTCCAAAAATTTTTAAATGACACATTCCCGCAACGATGGATTGGCCGTGGAGGTCCAATTCCTCGGCCGCTACGTTCGCCCGACATAACCCCCTTCGATTTTTTATTGTGGGTTCAAAATGGCTCTGAGCACTATGGGACTCAACTGCTGAGGTCATTAGTCCCCTAGAACCTAGAACTAGTTAAACCTAACTAACCTAAGGAGATCACAAACATCCATGCCCGAGGCAGGATTCGAACCTGCGACCGTAGTGGTCTTGCGGTTCCAGACTGCAGCGCCTTTAACCGCACGGCCACTTCGGCCGGCTTTATTGTGGGGTTGTGTGAAAGACCGGGTATACGCTACACCAGTAAGGGACCTGCAAGACTTGAAACAGTGCATAAGAATAGTCATCAACTCTGTCACAGAACAGATGCTCAGCAACACATGACACGAAATCGATTATAGACTTGATATTCTTCGCGCTACCCGTGACGCTCATGTTCAAGTGTACTGAACCGTCCTCCTGTGTATGAAAACTTGATGAGCTGCTGTATGATTTCCCTGTATTTGTTCATCAATAAATTGTGTTTCCTCTCAGATTTTATGGCCGGCCGTTGGTGGCCGAGCGGTTCTAGGCGCTTCAGTCTGGAACCACGCTACCGCTACGGTCGCAGGTTCGAATCCTGCCTCGGGCATGGATGTGTGTGTTGTCCTTAGGTTAGTTAGGTTTAAGTAGTTCTAAGTTCTAGGGGACTGATGACCTCAGATGTTAAGTCCCATAGTGCTCAGAGCCATTTGAACCATCAGATTTTATGAGTTCAAATGTTGGAGTCTCGTTGTGGACACCCTGTATTCTTACGCAGTACCACCTTTCTAAATCGTCCCCTCTTTTCTGCCTTCATTCACGTGAAATTTAAATCTCCTGAAATCGGAGGAATGTTAACACCCTATATTCCCTGAATGTAATAGAAATCCTGTATTCTATGAATTTATTTTTCTAATGTTAAGAAACGAAACTTTTTTTCGGGAGAGTATTCCAAAAGACTTGAGTTGCATGTTAACTGCCGATTATATCGTGAAAAATTGCCAAACACTGAGGCAGAGCATTGTTGTAACATTGTTTTCTTCTTAGAGAGCTACGCAGCATTTTACTTTGCTTCCTGTACTACAGTCACAGCGTCGTTCCCTCGCGTTCCTCTTGTTTCTGTGCCGCCGGAGTGCGTAATTTTTCCCCCTGCCCCCACCCCCCTCCTTGCCTTGCTACATGGCAATAGCACCAATTGCAGCGGCACAGGAAAGCGACAACAAATTCGGAGAGAAAAACCTACTGGCGCTCAGTTCTCTCGCACACTGCGCACCAAGCGGCAGTAATTACAGCCAAGGCGCCCGCTGCCTAGCCCCCACTCCTACCCCTATCTACCCCTCACCCCCTCCCAACCACCACCACCTCCAGGCCGTTCTGAACAATTAATCCGAGTCAACTGCGCCCAGCGCGCCCCTCCCCGGCATTCATCAGGCCGCGTGGTGGGAGAAAGAGGGCGCGGCGTAAATCTGGTGGCGCGAATAAATCGCAAACAAGGCTAAGCCCTAAGGACGCCCTAGGATCGGGTAGGGCACGCCCTGGGAGCAGGGCAGGCGGCAGCTATCTACGCCGCGGGCCGCGCCGGACCGCGCGCGCCGGCTCCAGACCTTATTGAATGACGTCATAAAATAACATCGTCCCATTCGACGAGTCGCCATATCTCAGGCGTTTGTTCGACGCACGGGAAATTGGATTTTCTCTTCACATCTCCGACCGTTCTTTCCGACCCTCTCCCACACCCACACGCACATTTTTTTCATTCCCTCCCTCCCCTTTTCACGGCGTTGAAAGGATATCTAAAAGCATTTTATAGTAAATGTTTCCATGACATATAAAAGGTACAGTAGTGTCAGAGGACGGCTAGTGTTGCAGGAGTGTTGGGGGAAGGGAGGTGATCTGGAGGGAATTACGAGCCAGCAGGCATTTTCCGTGTCGCGCGCTGCACTCCATATGAGGCAGGGGGAATTGGAGGGGCCGATAGGATACAGCGCCATCGAAACAGCTGGGTTCCAATGTTTGTGTATGTGACAGGGAATAGGCGAATGTTACCTGGAGGTACTTATTGAAAGGAGAAATATGGTAGATTGTAGATAGCGTACAAAGAATGCTTCGATGTGAACGTTGTCTCGACATATTCTGAACACTTGGCTCTGAGCACTATGGGACTGAACATCTGAGATTATCAGTCCCCTAGAACTGAGAACTACTTAAACCTAACTAACCTAAGGACATCACACACATCCATGCCCGAGCCAGGATTCGAATCTGTGACCGTAGCGCTTGCGCGGTTCCAGACTCAAGCCCCTAGAACCGCTCGGTGTGAATACTTGCTAGAATCTCCAACAACCGTAGTTAAACAAGAGCGTCCCAGGATCTGAGCTAGGAATCTGAGAAAGGGCTGAAGATGGGGAGGGGGGGGGGGAGTAGTTTATACTGATTTTGGAGAAGGAGATGTGTTTTCTCACGAAATAAACTCTACACGATTTTGCAGTGAACACACAGTGTGTTGTGGGGCGATCACTCTGTTGTAGAAATAATTCTAACGCCAAGATCGCTTAAATACTATTTACTAGATGACCGGTTTCAACACACTAAAGGTGCCATCATCGGATCTGTGAAGATACAACGTGACAGGTTTGAGGGAGGGCTTACGTGAGTTACACTATATACATTACTATTAGTACAGTACCACGTACTTGAATGTAGCTTAAGATGTATAGATCGTTTGGATATAACGATACATGAGGCAGTCCAGCTGATATAAAACCATTGTCGCAGAAATAAAAATTAATACACAACCGCTCTCATGCTCATTCTATTCCATCAGATGTATAAAACCGAAGTCACAAGCTCGACTTTTCTCTAAACGATTTGCAAGACCATGTTTATTAATTGAACATACTGCAGCTGCGACTTTAGCACAGTAGGTATTCCTACTACGAACAACGCAGTTAACTGTGAGACACAACACTGTTTCACAATAGAATAGAAAGTGCAGAAACTGAATTTTGTTAGAAATCTATAGAGACGTCGGTAAGAGTCCGGCGCGTCTGCTGGCTAAGCAACGGTGTCATAACCATATATCAAAACGAAAAGCCCAAAATGCAAACAAGCGGAGAACTCGTTTCATCGGACAATGTGAGAGGAAAGCCAATAACAACTGATTCAGCATTCTGAAAACAATGCGGAGAAGAGAGAACGCTCTAATGAAGTTAAAAGTATTAATCTCACCCAGAGATGTCACAAGAACAGCTTTCATGATGCAAACTTGCTTAAAGGAACAAACTGAAATCCTAAAGTTAACATTAGAGCTGCGAGAGTGTTGACAGGGTCAGAAAACGAGAACAGATTCGGTCGCCAGAGTGGGGAGTGTAGGGAGGATCACGTCATCGCCTGTATAAAACGTCCATTCTCCTCAACTTCTTGCTCAGAGAGAGAGTCCACTGCATCACGGGTACTGATGAAAGACCAGCTCCTTTAAGTTGCACGATACTCTGGTGCATTTAACGTCTACAAGCTGCCGTCAACTTGGAGACCAGTGCTGTAAATCCACAACGGTCCAGCCATGGGGCAGAGTGCACGTGGGGGAGAGGGAGGGGGTAGAAGGGGGAATATGGGGGGAGGGGAATGGTGGTAGGGGCGGAGGCAGAGGGGCGGGGGGACTTCTGATCTGCAAGCCGCATCTCTACAACTCGTAGAGATGACAACCTGAGGATCAAGGATTGATCATGACCACAAAATATTACTGCAGAAATTGGACCATTATGGAGTAAGGGGAGTAGCTCACAATTGGTTCACCTCTTACTTTAAGAACAGAAAGCAGAAGGTAATTCTCCGCAATATTGAGAGTGGTAGTGATGTTTAGTCTCGATGGGGCACTGTTAAGTGGGGCGTTGCCCAAGGGGCGGTGCTGGGGCCACTGCTGTTTCTTATTTATACAAATGATATGCCTTCTAGTATTACAAGTGATTCAAAAATATTTGTGTTTGCTGATGACACCAGTTTGGTAGTGAAGGATCTTGTGTGTAATATTGAAACATTATCAAATAATGTAGTTCATGAAATAAGTTCGTGGCTTGCGGAAAATAATTTGATGCTAAATCACAGTAAGACTCAGATTTTACAGTTTCTAACTCACAATTCAACAAGAACCGATATTTTGATCAGACAGAATGGGCATATCATAAGCGAGACGGAACAGTTCAAGTTCCTAGGCGTACGGATAGATAGTAAACTGTCGTGGAAAGCCCATGTTCAGGATCTTGTTCAGAAACTAAATGCTGCTTTATTTACCATTATAACAGTATCTGAAATAAGTGACAGTTCGACACGAAAAGTAGTCTACTTCGCATATTTTCATGCGCTTATGTCATATGGTATTATTTTTTGGGGTAATTCTTCTGATTCGAAAAGGGTATATTTGGCTCAAAAACGGGCTGTTCGAGATATATGTGGTGTAAGTTCTAGAACCTCTTGTCGACCCCTATTCAATAGTCAGGGAATTCTTACATTGCCCTCACAGTATATATTTTCCTTAATGTCGTTTGTTGTTAGCAATATTAGCTTATCCCCAAGAGTTTGCAGCTTTCACTCAGTCAATACTAGGCAGAATTCAAATCTGCATGTGGAATGCACTTCCTTGACACTTGTGCAGAAAGCAGTGCACTATTTTGCTGCATCCATTTTCAATAAGCTACCACAAGAACTAAAAAATCTTAGCAGTAGCCCAAACGCTTTTAAGTCCAAACTGTAGAGTTTCCTCATGGATCAACTCCTATTCTGTCGAGGAGCTCCTGGAAGACCTGAAAAATTAAGCAAATTCCAGTGTTACATTGTTGATTTTCTTTATATAAACTTACGAATTGTCGCCTGAATACGTTTCTTATATTTCATTTTATCTGTTTCTACTATCGTGTTATAATTTCATATATTGACTCGTTCCATGACCATGGAGACTTCTCCTTAATTTGGTCCCACGGAACAATAAATAAATAAATAAATCCCGTCTGCAAGCTGTTAAACATGGGAGCTGGGCGCCTATGTCGCCAGTACAGTATAAGTAGCTTCCTTACGGATATATACTGGGACCAATAAGCGAGCTGTTATCCGTGTTCCTGCTGGATCTTCCGCCTTCACACCATCTCGTCAATCGATTACTTGGTCGGCAGTATTGTGGCAACGGGCCTAAGCGCAGCGTCATTCATCGAGAGCGCTGGGGCACTGACAGACGTCCCAGGTCACGCTTGGCCTTGTAGACACACGGCCGCCGCACCGTCATATGGGCCGCGGTACTGGCCATGGGCAACGCCACGATCTGTGCTCAACGAGTTCTGCGCTAGGCTATCAAGCAGCGCGGACTCAGCATGATCGGTGCTACGTAGTGCCGGGAAGAGGACAGAGTAATTGTAGATCTCTTACGAATAAATGATTGTTGAGTGAGTGATGTTTCCTTAGCACCTCAGCGCTCCACAGGCACCCACTGCAGCTCTTCGCTGGACCTCCTCATAACAACAAGATTCCGGATCGGGTCATAACAATACTGGGTTCGCAGGCAGGTCACCATCAGGCACACGCGGGTACTCCCTACATTCGTATTTTTGGTAGATTTTATGTTGGCTGGTGACTCGAGAATTTACTTCACGCTTCGAAGCAGCAGCGGTATTGGAAGCTTAGAGAAGTGAGACGCATCCTTCATTTTCATTTTAAAGAACACAGGTGAGGTTTCACGACAAATAGCGCTGGGCGCAACTTGTTACTCGTCAAATGGTTCAAATGGCTCTGAGCACTATGGGACTCAACTGCTGAGGTCATTAGTCACCTAGAACTTAGAACTAGTTAAACCTAACTAACCTAAGGACGTCACAAACATCCATGTCCGAGGGAGGATTCGAACCTACGACCGTAGCGGTCTTGCGGTTCCAGACTGCAGCGCCTTTAACCGCACGGCCACTTCGGCCGGCGTTACTCGTCAATACCTTCTCATAACCTAGCTTTGTTCAACCTGAACTGCTACATCTTTCATTTGGTAAGAACAGAGATCGGTTTGCGAATATGATTGCTCAAAATCTAATTTTTTTTAAGCTGGTGGTTTCTTTAATACTTGCCTGTCGCTGGTAATGCCCTATTAAAGTGCTTAGGTACTGATAGGTCACCATGATTATCAGGAGCAGCGCTCCATCACAAAATTACGACGCATATCGATTAGGAAAGAAGAGCAAAATATCGTGATAGTAATTTAAGTCTGGTCCTTGTAGACTGGTCTACAAGGTGAACCCGAGATCAAAACACAGAATTACTGCGGTTGTTCAGGAGTGTTTTCTGAGTATTTTTGTGTAATGAATTTGTTCTCGAGTGGCTCATTACAGAGTAGTTGCTTTTTTCGTTTGGTTTCTTACGCCCATTTATCCTTGTATCTATATTACACCAAAAATATTTACAGAACATTGCGTATGTCGACAGTATCCCCTCCTTGTCTCGTTTGTAGACAAACTCGCTGGATTCAGGCATGGTGCTTGTTGCTGACAGCAGTGAGATTTCAATACAAATAGCTCTGGGTGAATTTACATGCTCTAACTTTCTTCAAACTGAATTTAATTTCTAGACCTATCATTCGGACAGGACAGGATATAGAGCTCGTTTTCTGAGTATAATTCTTTTAACGGGGAGGTTACTTTAACAACTGTTCGACGATGGCTACACCTGTGATTAAATGTATTGAGGTACTTATGGGTCACCACGACTGTCAGAACCTGCGCTGCAATGCAAGCTTCGGTTGGAGAGATAAGCGATGACGGTCAATCAGGATCGTAGTTATTAACCATCCGATCTGGTTTTGCCAGGTCACAACCGCCCCAGTAACAAATTCAGTGAGAAAGCAATGAGTCGCTTAGTGCTAACACCAACCATATAGCCAGCAGTACAATAAACAAGTGCGTGAGAATGTCCCATTTGTGTCAAAGTCTCCACGGTTTATAGGTTCGCATCCTGCCTTGTGCATGGATGTGTGTGATGTCCTTAGGTTATTTAGGTTTACATAGTTCTCAGTCTAGGGGACTGATGACCTCAGATGGTAAGTCCCATAGTGCTTAAAGCCATTTGAACCATTTTTTTGTTCAGTCTCAAGCAAATAACTCCCAGAAAATCAACTCTGAAATTATCATTGTAAGAATGGGTATATTCCAATTTTTGAAACCTATTTTGTGATCGGAATATGAGAAGTGCTTGGTTTTAAACACCTCAGAGAAGAGCATTACCTGATTTTATAAAAGGTTGCTTTTATGCAAAATAGAAAATTCATGTGAAAATATAAACAATTACAATGTACATCAATTACAGTAGTGGTGCCAATACTCCTTTACTGACTGAAGATGTCACTCAATATGCATCACACTAATTTGCTGCTCCTATAGTGTTTGTAATGAAGATTAAACAGCTACACAAGCTCGATGGTATTACAGGCTTGACAAAGTGCACATAACAAAAGGATATCACATAATTTAACTTCCGAGAGCAGATTAAACCAATTATCCACCACAACGTGCATGCCAGTTATAACTGTTTTAATTTGATTTTGAGCAAACGTGGAAACCCACCGACGTGTTTCCGGGGACAGACGTGGAAAACAGTCCGAACATGACACTTGCGCTGCTGGTCTGCGAAGTCGTGCACAACTGAATGGACATGTGGCTTCTACCCAGCGCCGGCTCACCTCAGTGCCTCAGAAGCTAGCACGACGAACGAGCAAAAACAGAATGAAGAAACCTAGACAAGAGAGATGAATTCTCGCTGGGCATGTAATTGCTGTAGTCAGAGACATGACCAAAAGCGGGCGGATCGAAGAATGGAAAACAAAAAATCTGCACCAAGGCGCTAGATACACAGAAATGCATCGACGTATACCGAAGGAGTATTGATACCCTGTCGCCTATTAATAACAAGTAACGCCCGTCAGGATGAGCTACATGTAACCAATATACAGGGCTATTACAAATGATTGAAGCGATTTCATAAATTCACTGTAGCTCCATTCATTGACATATGGTCACGACACACTACAGATACGTAGAAAAACTCAAAGTTCTGTTCGGCTGAAGCCGCACTTCAGGTTTCTGCCGCCAGAGCCCTCGAGAGCGCAGTGAGACAAAATGGCGACAGGAGCCGAGAAAGCGTATGTCGTGCTTGAAATGCACTCACATCAGTCAGTCATAACAGAGCAACGACACTTCAGGACGAAGTTCAACAAAGATTCACCAACTGCTAACTCCATTCGGCGATGGTATGCGCAGTTTAAAGCTTCTGGATGCCTCTGTAAGGGGAAATCAACGGGTCGGCCTGCAGCGAGCGAAGAAACGGTTGAACGCGTGCGGGCAAGTTTCACGCGTAGCCCGCGGAAGTCGACGAATAAAGCAAGCAGGGAGCTAAACGTACCACAGCCGACGGTTTGGAAAATCTTACGGAAAAGGCTAAAGCAGAAGCCTTACCGTTTACAATTGCTACAAGCCCTGACACCCGATGACAAAGTCAAACGCTTTGAATTTTCGGCGCGGTTGCAACAGCTCATGGAAGAGGATGCGTTCAGTGCGAAACTTGTTTTCAGTGATGAAGCAACATTTTTTCTTAATGGTGAAGTGAATAGACAAAATGTGCGAATCTGGGCGGTAGAGAATCCTCACGCGTTCGTGCAGCAATTTCGCAATTCACCAAAAGTTAACGTGTTTTGTGCAATCTCCCGGTTTAAAGTTTACGGCCCCTTTTTTCTTCTGCGAAAAAAACGTTACAGGACACGTGTATCTGGACATGCTGGAAAATTGGCTCATGCTACAACTGGAGACCGACAGCGCCGACTTCATCTTTCAACAGGATGGTGCTCCACCGCACTTCCATCATGATGTTCGGCGTTTCTTAAACAGGAGATTGGAAAACTGATGGATCGGTCGTGGTGGAGATCATGATCAGCAATTCATGTCATGGCCTCCACGCTCTCCCGACTTAACCCCATGCGATTTCTTTCTGTGGGGTTATGTGAAAGATTCAGTGTTTAAACCTCCTCTACCAAGAAACGTGCCAGAACTGCGAGCTCGCATCAACGATGCTTTCGAACTCATTGATGGGGACATGCTGCGCCGGGTGTGGGAGGAACTTGATTATCGGCTTGATGTCTGCCGAATCACTAAAGGGGCACATATCGAACATTTGTGAATGCCTAAAAAAACTTTTTGAGTTTTTGTATGTGTGTGCAAAGCATTGTGAAAATATCTCAAATAATAAAGTTATTGTAGAGCTGTGAAATCGCTTCAATCATTTGTAATAACCCTGTACTATTAGCATGTGGATACGTTATAATATCTTGGGAGGATAAGCTAAATGAAACCTATCTATTACTATGTGGGGTGGAACTAAGTAAGCTGTATTTGTATGTCCATCCTTTTGGCAGGAGGTCTTTGGGACGACACCCGTTTACTATTGTGACAAAATAAAAAACCTATAGCCGTCCTTACGATATGATTTTATTTTATTTTATTTTGTTGCAATCAGTTTCAACGGTTCAATGTTTCATCTTCAGGCTGTAGTTGGCAGTTGATGGTTGGAGCGCTGACATTATCTGCGTATCCAGTTATGCTGGCAATTGATGTGATATATAAAGGGATCATATCTACCCATACCGCATCAACAACAGCCTGAAGATGGCGCATTGAAGCGTTGTAACTGGTCCCAACAAAATAAAGTAAAATCATAAGGACGGCTGTAGGTGTTTTGTTTTGTCACATAAGTTCTAATTTTTTAATTCCCACTAATCACACAATATAAGTGTCTCCATACGTCAGAGCATCAATTATTAACACAAAATAAATTAATATATCCTATAGCCGTTAGGTTGATTGGAAGCTCTCTGTCATTCACAAGAATATTTGCAACCCGGAATTGTAACAAGAAACTATGTCCCTCATATACATGTTTCTCTGATGGCTTGGGTAATCTACATTCTAGTGACATGGGGTTAATTATCTACCGAAATTATATAAAGAAGAAATTGATTATTACACATTTATTTTATAAGGAACTACGCAGCTGGGAAAAATTAAACTTGGTGAATGATTTCGTTCAAAATAACAAGAAATGTATTAAGTATTAAAATGACTCAGTTGGAAATATTGCTTGTATGGTGAGTCGGCAAGATACTGGGAAACACAGTGTAAAAGTGGTATTACTTCCAGAGATCGCGATGAATCGACTTTAAATGATGTGGTGGGAGTAACGGCGTTACCCATGGCATTAAGAACACTTTATACATGCGTCAAAATTCGTGTGTGCACTGGGAAAGTTAACGAGCATGTCATGGTAACTCAAAATTCACTGTAACAAATTGTGAAAAAATTGAAATAAAAAAATTAAGACCCATGACTATGGAACGATTAAAATGATCGTAAAGTTCCTAAACGTCACACGGTGCCGACCTCAGTTAAATGCTAAAACTGCAGCAAGAACACTCACCATTCTTGCTGACACCTCAGATCTCGAACAGACACCAAATTCTCTCCGTCGCTGTCAGACCGAGAAAGATGCTGTTCTCCACTGATCTCCACACCAAATATTCTCTCCGCTGCTCCCCGAAAGTGAAACGTTCTGTTCGCCACTCGCGAAAATCTAATATCCTCTGTGCTTTTCATCTCGCTAATCTGGCGTCTGAGCAAAAATACGAGTAATCGCGCCAAAAACCCGCTTCAGCCAAGCTGGGCTTGTGCTTAATTCTTGACCTACCCGAAGAGAGAAAATTTTTCACACGGATCATCTCCTCTCGTCTTATGAGTGTGAAAAGATCCAAGCCACATTCTAGAGGCTAATGAAAGCTCTAGTCTTGACTTTAATCTATGAGACTAGAGCAAACGCTCGTTTCTCCCTTACCATTCTGACTATTTTTCGAAAGCGCCGTAACTCTCCCTATGGTTTTGATAAAATTCTTTGACTCTTCTGAGACTGGACAGGGCGTAATTTCCTACTTAACCAGTGGACTGGCCTCCACTCCTGTGCTCCTTTTATGAATCTACCTCTTTACCATCCGTTGTCAGACTGGATTTTCAAATTAATTGGATTAGGAATGGAGTGAGGAACGCATATGCAGATGTTCATTTATCAAATATGAACGCATAAAGTATACAATCGCACGCTTTTTTCTGAGAGTTTGGTTATGTTCGCAAACGTTATCAAGTGCCAAGAGCCATTGAACAGTTTTCAAAAGAAAAGAGGTATGAGAAGGGCTCAGACATCTCTCCCAGCTGAAATGTGGGCTATGGAACACTACTGGCAAACTGAACAAGAAGCGGTTCGTAAAATCTCTACAATTTTAATATAATCACTGAATTCCAACAAAGCTAACGCAAAAGAACAACAATAAGATTTGGATATTTTAGTGTTGATCTAACCCTTGAGGCAGA
Source organism: Schistocerca americana (assembly GCF_021461395.2). Lineage (NCBI taxonomy): Eukaryota > Metazoa > Arthropoda > Insecta > Orthoptera > Acrididae > Schistocerca > Schistocerca americana. The sequence continues at coordinate 230,357,486 of NC_060119.1, forward strand.
AAAGAAAAAGCCTATCTTGTTGACTTAGCTTCGTAGAAGTACATTTTTGTACATAATGAACATGAGATTAACAGACATGGAATTTCGGAGGTTGTTCAGATATATTTTCTGACCTCTTTTTGTATAATGGACTTCGTGCTCTCAAATGGGTCGTTACAAAGAGTTTCATTTAGTTAGATTTCTTAAGTTCATTTATCTTTGTATTTATTGTGCACCGAAAATATTTTCGGAAACTTCAAACGTCGACAGTATGAGATGCATGTTTTGTTTGGAAACAAACTTGTTCAGTTTAGCCAATATACATGTAGGCAGCAGTAATACCTAATTCTCTTTTCGGCCTAAGGCTTACATTCGGTACTGCCACAGGTTTGGTTTTCCCAGCAGTGTTCGCTGTACGTTGTGATACACACCAATATGGTTGTGTTTACTGATGACCAGTAAGCCGATATGTACCTCATCTCTAAGTCCAATGGAACAGCGGCAAAACGACAGCAACCACATCACAGTAATTACGCACCTGTACACAATCGCCAACGAGAAAAAGGGTTATCCTATGTTATAGTGATTGTACGTCTCAGGCTTTTTCACTTTTTTGAATGAGTTTACACGGAAAGAAAAATAGATGGGATAACAAACATAGCAAGTCATAATAACGTTAATACAGCAGGGTGCTGCTAATCCGAATCCCGGTAATCCAAACGTTTGGTTAATCCGAACATGAAAAATCTTAGTCTAAGTATGCAAACTGTGCGGTCAGCTGCTGCACATACACACTATTTTAATTTACACAGTACGTAAACATGTATTACAAAATCTGTCATGAAAACATTAGGCTTAAACAATGCATAACAATGAAAGAAAAGCTGTCAAACTTACTAAAATCCAGCGGACATTGTATAACTATTTTTTAGATGAGAAAAACTCATTGCTCTTTGGCGTAATGAAGACAGTCTGTTATATGACGCATAGTTGCGCCATCGTCTCGTAAACATCAAATCAGCAGGTGTAGCAGCGGGCTGTTGCTCCAAATAACGTAGCGCGAGGTCAAGGGCTTCTACCGCGTCACTATGTGGCACCAGCTCTCCTTTGTCGCTCTCAGGCTCATTGTCACTTCCATCACAGCTGTCAACTTCTTCCTGGTCTTGAGTCTCAGCAGCAACTAAATCAGCGTCAGTAAGGTTGTCCACACGTGCCCCATCCGCTGCCATCCACTCATCTACGTCTCCTTCACTAGCTTCCTCACATCCAGCGGTTGTCTCTCTCATTTGTAGTAGATTTTCCTCTTCATTTACGACTAGGTTGTCCTGAAATTCAAGAGATGTCCGCACTTTTCTCCACGATTTTCTCAGAGTATTTTCCGAAATATTCTGCCATGCCTCAGCGGCCCAATAAACATCATCCTTCGCAATGGTCTCTTTTATTTTGTCAACTAAAGGAATGCTATCATCTTGGATCAGCATTCTTAAAAATTGTTTTCTGTAAATCAGTTTTAATGTTTGCAGTACGACCAGGTCCATCGGCTGTAGAAGTGGTGTGACATTCGGCGGCAAAAGCTTCACCACAATTTCTCCATCACATAATTTCTCAGTGCTGGGGTGAAATGGCGCGTTATCCATCAAAACGATTGCACGGGGAGACAAATGATTTTCCTTAGAAAACCGTCGAACAGAGGGAACATACTGGCAGTGAAACCATTCTTTGAACAGCTTACCATGCATTTTTCTGGATGCGATAATATACGGGCAGTGACTTCATGTTGCAGTTTTTAAAAATTCTGGGCCTAGCAGATTTGCCGATCAGCTTGTAATTACCAGGAGTGTTGGTGCACGCTAATAAAGCCACACGATCTTTGCACATTTTAAAACCAGGAGCATGGTCTTCTACTTTTGACGCCAGGCTTTTGGTTGGCAATGCGCTAAAATTAAGGCCAATCTCGTCAGCGTTATAATTTTGTCGAGGAGAATACTTTCCCTCTTATCATTTTTTCAAACTCACCCAAGTATTCTCTCGTTGCATCACGGCCAGAAGAAAGCTGCTCATCAGTAACTGTTAGCTGACGGATTCCATGACGTTTTTTAAATCTGTCCAACCAACCCGTACTGCCACCAGTCATTAACTTGTTCAGGTAAACAGCCTTCTGCAAAACCAGTGCTCCACTCAGAGGAGCTCCCCTTTCTCTTTCCTGCGTAAACCAAAGGGAAAGAGCTTCATCCACTTTATCGTGCTGGGACTGTTTCAAAGTCTGCCGAATATCAAGTGTTTATCCCTAAGACGTTGCACAGGACTGTTCAAGCTTCGCACGGTTCTTCTTACAATCACAAATGGTTGCTTTACCAACACCCAGTAGTTCCGTCACCAGGTTAGATACATTCTCATCATTGTCTATCCGCTTCAGAGCATTCAGTTTTCCTTTGAGAGTTAACGTTGTGTGTTTCCATTTACTCATGACGAAAATACGTACACCACTACACCTGAACGAATGCAATACAACTGTTGCGAGTGCCAGCGGTCGACAACTAACATAACCAAGCGCTTTGCGAGCCAACTAGAGTGCACTGACCTCAGACACTGAAAAGGCCTCAACAATGCACAACAACAAGGGCAGGGAGTGAGAGCGAGTCATTGTTCAAACACTTGTTCTCATTTGTTACCATGGTGTACCTACTTATCTACTTGGTATACTTCATTATAAAAATTCGTCACCGTAATTCCGGCTAATCCGAGCAAGGTCCGATCCCAATTCCTTCGGATTAACGGGACTCTACTGTACTCTGTAACAAGCCGCAGGAGACCGTGGACGTCTTATACCTCAATACGAAGAGAATGATGCCGAACAATCGCCGAAAATTTTGTCTGCGAGTTCGGGAACAGCTCTCGACCGCTCTACATCTACGACAGCAATTCCCGCGCCAATATGCCGGGTGGGCCACACATGAGGGAATCATACACCCAATCACCAGTGATTTTGATCATGTTTCGAACGGTTGTAGCACATAATTAGACGCAAGAAAATACTGCTCTGGTAAGTGGCTCTTCTGCAGCCTTTACGAGAAATTTTTCAAGGACGTTCTCCTGGGTAACAGGCGTTGTGTAGTGGAGTTAGCGTAAGCAGCATAGGCATGCCAAATGTGTGCCTTGCTATATATTTTATAATATCCAACAAACATATCGCTAACACAAATAATGTTTCTTCAGGAACAATGATAATCATTATGGTTCATGAGTAACGTGAGCTGGCAACCGCAGAAATTTTTTCAAGAGGGGGGCAGGATTCAAAACTTGCCAGTTTTGATGTAATTATTACGGTGAGTTTGGAAACGTCTGATTACCCAAGAACTTAATATGATATTCAGTAACTATTGTGTTTGAAAAGACTGATAGTTAGTAACTTACGTTTTTTACGGTTACCCTACTTCGGTGCCATAGCGGAAAGCGTATTACAGTAGTATTATACGCTGTTCAGTCATATTAACGTAATTAGCGGTCAAAAGTCTGACGAAACCAACTTTTGCAGCTCGGACCGTTGCGAGAAGCAGGAAGAGAGTCAAAGAGGGTCTGGAAGGTATAGGCAGGGACATGAAGCCATGGTGACTCCAGTGCAATGATCGGCTGGGCAGGTTTCTCGGTTCAGGATCCATGGCGCGACAGCTCGATCGAGGTGCTCCCTAAGATTCTATATTGGGTTTAGATCTGTGGAGTTAGGTAGCCAAGAGAGTACGATAAACTCATGGTGCTGAGGAAAAGCAAACTTCGTGTAGGGGTGGACATGCTCCCCAAGTGTAGATGCATAGTTGTGTAGATCCCCTGTGACTTCCAGTATGACGAGATCATCCAGGGAATGCCACAAAACAGTTCCCCAGGCCATAGCACTCACACTGGTGTTTGGTTTCACGTTGTGAACGCCATTGGTGATAAATGAACGTCCAGTTGCGGTACTCGAGTGCAAATGCCAGCCTTCGTCGCCGATCAACAACAGTCAGCATGGATGCAGGACCAGGTACCTGCTGCCGAGGCCCATACGGACCAATGTTCCCTCAACGGTCGTTGTGCAGACAACTGTTGGTAGCCCCTTGGTTTATCAGTTGCTCAACAGTTGCACACCCACTCCCCGTGCACATCTCCTCAGCCGTCATCCACCGCTGTTATTTATGGTCCGTGCTGCACCACATTTACTTCTACGTCGGTTTTGGATAGCTCCAGTTTGCCATCACGGTATACTTTAACAATAACGACACAGGAACAGTTTATAAACTTAGCCGTTTCGGAAATGCTTCCACCCTTGGCACGAAAGTCAATGATCATGCCCTTTTGGCGTGACATAAATCGCCGTGTTTCTGCATTATGCCAACGGCCTTGCCGCAGTGGTAACACCGGTTTCCGTCACATCACCGAAGTTGAGCGCTGTCGGGCTAGGCAAGCACTTGAATGGGTGACCATCCGGTCTGCCGAGCGCTGTTGGCAAGCGGGCTGCACTCAGCCCTTGTGAGGCAAACTGAGGAGCTACTTGACTGAGAAGTAGCGGCTCCGGTCTTGTAAACTGACATACAGTCGGGAGAGCGGTGTGTTGGCCACATGCCCCTCCATGTCCGCATCCAGTGACGCCTGTGGGCCGAGGATGACACGGCGACCAGTCGGTCCCTTTGGGCCTTCATGGCCTGTGCGGGAGGAGAGTTTCTCCGCATTACGACAGCGACTTCACTGTTGTACACATTCCCCCGACACGTTTTATATGCCCTCGCGTTTTAGTTTAGGTGGTGGACACAGTATGACTGGATCGTGTACATGCTAAATTCATCTTATTATTGTATTAACAGGAGTATAGGTGATACCTTTCAGAGTCAACGGTGTGAAATTATATCTACATATCATTAAATCCTGCTAACGAAACGAGCTAAGAAATGAAGCTACAAAACATTCACAAGAATAATTTCTTCACACTCACATGGTGTTAGGCAGAAGCTAAAAATTAAAAATCTGGAATGGGAAAGAAAGGCGTGACAGAAAATACTGCTGGATACGACACATTAAAACTCGTCGAAAAGGTGAGACATATAATGACGTTTGAAAAGTATTAGGATACCATCCACAACAGTTTATTTACTTATAAAACTTCACATCTATTCACGTCACTGCATTTATTGCATTACTATCCTGACATTTTTTTGTGTCGACTAGCATAAATAAAGTTGAGGAAAATGTGATTTGAAAACCACAGTTTTTTGGCTTGGTTAAGAAAGTGAAGATCTTGGTGTACATAGGACTAGATGAATGTGGGAAACCTCCCAAAACCACCCTCAAAGTGCCTGGGACAATCAACGTTTAGCATCTAGGTCTGCACCATAGTAATTCTCGTCTGTCCAATTTTTCACATTAATGCGCAAAAAGTCAATTTAAATGCACAATTCATATATCTGCGAATGCATGTGGAGCTGTGCTGTTCCGCCGGTCGCGGTGGCCGTGCGGTTCTAGGCGCTTCAGTCCGGAACCGCGGGATTGCTACGGTCGCATGTTCGAATCTTGCCTCGGGCATGGATGTGTGTGATGTCCTTCGGTTAGTTAGGTTTAAGTAGTTCTAAGTTCTAGGGGACTGATAACCTAAGATGTTAAGTCCCATAGTGCTCAGAGCAATTTGAACCATTTGCGCTGTTCCCAGAGACTTTAAGGAAGTCCCAATCCCGGAGAGAACGTTTTTCCGACCTTGAGATTTTACAGTTTTTTTCGTTCTATTTAGTGCAGAAAACTATTTTCGTTTTGCGACTGTTAAGTTTGGGTCCATAGGATAAATATAAATGTACGCGCCTATAGTATAGCACAGCTGCTGTCGTGTGAAACTGAATGCAAGGAAACCAACTCATCATGTGTTTTCTTTTTCCAGAGACATATAATGAACTACTGTTGCGATTCCGTTGGGCATGAAGGGGAGAGGTATCCTTATGGCGATTGGGGACGAAAGATTAGCACATATATTGCTACCCTGTTTATGTGTTGGGAATTGGTGACAGAATCTGTGCTCCATGCCGCTGGATTGGCTTGCTTCTGCAGCTCGATAAGGGCTGAACAGGGAAGCGGCAGAAGAAACAATGAAGATACCTCGGCAAGATTCTGTAAAGGTTCGTGTTCATTCTTATCTCAGATCAGCACCACAGAATTCCAGTAGTGCCCGCTAAACGTGTAGTACTTCTCGTAGCAAAAATGATTCAAATGGGACTTAACTGCTAAGGTCATCAGTCCCCTAGAACTTAGAACTACTTAAACCTAACTAACCTAAGGACATCACACACATCCATGCCCGAGGCAGGATTCGAACTTGCGACCGTAGCGGTCGCGCGGTTCCAGACTGAAGCGCCTAGAACCGCTCGGCCACTCCGGCCGGCTTTCTCGTAGCAGTCGGCACAGTTAGGTCTGCGGACTAGTGGAGTCGCAGACAATAACTGCCAGAAATTCGAGAGAATTTTGCACTGAGAAGAACGCTGTACACAGATACATGGAGTGAGAATTCCCCCTCTGACCCCCACTGGTGGACGCCTTTGGTAGCGAAGTATAAGGGAGGTAAGATAAGGACTCTTGATGAACTGATCTTTTATATATCGTTGACGTTTGAGACTTGGAAAGGTTTCTGGAACCATGTAACTTCATTTGACTTATTTATTGGATAGCAGCGACGTAATATCGGGATGTACATGCATTTATTAATGAAGGCTGTATTTGCAGTACGCGCATTAATATCACAAAAATAAACTTTAATTTCATCACGAAACTTTATTAATATAATGTGTACTGTATATGAGAGTATCGCATTGAAGTAGTGCTGTGTTACAACTGCTTAGAATAATATACACTGCGTTTGAGTCATGTGCATGAGTGTCGATACATAAAAAACACATTGCTCTACGATTTCTTCTTACGCCTCCGTTACACCTCGCAACGAATGTACCATGCTGACCGTTGTTGTTGTTAGTTTCTGAATAAACATGATACGTTGCAGCAATAAAAGTGTTTGGTGTAGGATTACGGAAGAAATACGGCGAGATTTGAACACAGCACTGGTTGGTTGGTTGGTTGGTTGGTTGATTCGGATGAAGGGACCAGACAGCGACGTCATCGGTCCCGTCGGATTGGGGAAGGATAGGGAAAGAAGTCGGCCGCGCCCTTTCAGAGGAACCATCCCGACATTTGCCTTAAGCGATTTAAGGAAATCACGGAAAACCTAAATGAGGATGACCAGACGCAGGTTTGAACAGTCGTCCTCCTGCATGCGAGTCCAGTGTCTATAACGCAGTACTGACAGACATCAAGTCTGCTACCACACTCGGTTGCACTCACGACGCTACTCGATTTTTGACCTTCTGTCATGGTACTGAAGCAGCTCTTGAAACTTTGAACCTCGATTGCTCCAAAACACCCCAGAAATGCATCGTACAAGGGCACCATTGTAACACCTAAGCAGAGGATTATTCGTAATTACCTCCGGGGTTTCAGAACATGAATGTGTACATACATATATGACACATGTCAGTCGATAGAGCACCCCCAAGTTTGGATTCGTGATACGCACAGTGGCGTAGTTTCACAATGAGCAGGAATGCTCCGTATGGTCGCACGGATTTTGTTCACGCTTGTACGTAGACAACACACTGAAGAGGTCTCGAAAGCAGGCTGCTGTTGCGGCTTCTGGGCCAATTCGTGTCAGCGACTTGAATGAGCACGCACGTATTGTCGTTTTTCCTAATGTGAGTTGAAAACTTGGAGAGATACTCTGTCCACCGATATATAACTATTTTCTGTATGTCTTACAGTTCTCACACAGTCGTTTTCTGCGAACCCAAGAGGTAGTTATTAATAATCCTGTATGCGCAAATCGCTTCAAAACGATTGTTACTGCTGGCCGTTGTGACCGAGCGGTTCTAAGGCGCTTCAGTCCGGAACCACGCTGCTGCTGCTGCGGTCGCAGGTTCGAATCCTGCCTCGGGCATGGATGTGTGTGAGGTCCTTAGGTTGGTTAGGTTTAAGTAGTTCTAAGTTCTAGGGGACTGATGACCTCAGATGTTAAGTCCCACAGTTCTTAGAGCCATTTGAACAATTTTTACACATTTTTATGGCAGGCCAAGCAATTTTTATTGAATGATGCACTACACTTCATAGTGACACAGATGAATGATACTAGTTTTCAACATAGTCACCAAGCCTCCGTAAACAACGATCGGAATGTCTACCAATAATTCAGTTCTTCGACGATAGAAACCCATTCCAATGGTTACGGAGCCATCTGAGAAATGCTGTGTGAACGTCAACATCGTTGGAAAATCTCTTTCCTACCAGATGTTTATTCACCATGACGAAAAGATGGACATCTCAAGGTGCAAGACCTGGGCTGTATGGTGGGTGCTTCCAAACTTCCCAACGAAAACACTGAAGTAAAGCTTGAATTGTCCACCCGTGTGGAGTGCTGCCACTATGTGTAGGAGAACAATGCACGGGATTTGAAACCATCGTTTGTGAGAAACAGCTTGCCCTTTTCTCAAGTGATATGCAACAAAGCATGGATGAATGGCAACAGACAGATCCATATTCATAGTTTTCCGGATAGTGTGGTGTCCCATGCCCCACAGCAGACTGTCGAAGGTAGAGCGTAAGGTTTATGTTGCCTGGCATGTTAGTAGCCTGCAGACATTTTTAAGTAATAGAATCCAGTTCGTTGTTCTCGACAGCGAGTGTTCATCTGAACCAAGGGTACCGTAAGGAGTGCCACAGGGAAGTGTTAAAGGACCAATCTTATTCTCTATATAAATAAATGCTCTATCGAGCAGGGTGAGCAGCAATTTATGGTTTTTCGCTGCTGACTCTGCGGAGTTCTGGTAGGCATTGTCGTTGAGTGACTGCAAGAGGATGCAAGGTGACTTCGACAGAAGTTATAGTTGGTGTGGTGAATGGTAGCTTACTCTAAATATAGAAAAATGTAAGATGATGCTGGAGAGTAGGAAAAGAAATCCTGTAACGTTCGAATGCAGCATTTGTAAGGTGCTGTTTGACACAGTCACATCGATTAAATATCCAGGCGTAATGTCGAAAAGTGGTGTGAAAATGAATGAGATTCGTATTAGAGAAGGCGAATGCTGGCGTACGTTTTATTGAGAGAACGCTGGGAAAATATGGCTCATCCATGAAAGAGACTGCGTATAGAAACTAGTGCGATCCGTTGTTAAGCACTGATCGACTGCTTTGGATCCACACTAAGAAAGACTGAAGGAAGATATCGAAGCATTTCAGAGGTGTGCTGCTATACTTGTCGCTGGTATGTTCGATCAGCACGCAATATCATGGTGGTGCTTCATGAACAACAAACAGCAAACAGCAACAGCAACAGCAAACAGAACACAGCATGTTGTTATCAATGGAGAGACGTCTACAGGCGTTAAAGTAACCTCTGGCGTGCCACAGGGGAGTGTTATGGGACCATTGCTTTCACACTATATATAAATGACCTAGTAGATAGTGTCGGAAGTTCCATGCGGCTTTTCGCGGATGATGCTGTAGTATACAGAGAAGTTGCAGAATTAGAAAATTGTAGTGAAATGCAGGAAGATCTGCAGCGGATAGGCACTTGGTGCAGGGAGTGGCAACTGACCCTTAACATAGACAAATGTAATGTATTGCGAATACATAGAAAGAAGGATCCTTTATTGTATGATTATATGATAGCGGAACAAACACTGGTAGCAGTTACTTCAGTAAAATATCTGGGAGTATGCGTGCGGAACGATTTGAAGTGGAATGATCATATAAAATTAATTGTTGGAGAGTCCTTAGAAAATGTAGTCCATCAACAAAGGAGGTGGCTTACAAAACACTCGTTCGCCCTATACTTGAGTATTGCTCATCAGTGTGGGATCCGTACCAGATCGGGTTGACGGAGGAGATAGAGAAGATCCTAAGAAGAGCGGCGCGTTTCGTCACAGGGTTATTTGGTAACCGTGAAACGTACCCTTTGAACAATTTATACAGGACTGTGCTGGCTCTTGACATGCTGACAGGTAATGGGCCACAACACAGCAAACCCACAGCAGAGTCATTCGACGTTTTGAAAAATATTGGTAGGTAGGTCATCACAGAACAGACCCACTGGAGTCCTGGTAGAGATTGTGGTATTGGTGGGCCACCAGAGGTGCAGACCCACTGCAGTCCTTGTAGAAATAATGGCATGGTGGGTTATCAAAGATACAGACCCACTGTAGTCCTTGTAGAGATGATGGTATTGGTGGGTCATCAAAGATGCAGACCCACTGTAGTCCTTGTAGAGATGGCCACCCGCCATCTGATGTGACTGTGTAGGTGCACAATCACCATTGAAGAGTCTTGCGGATAATATAGCAAGTCCATAACCACCACTTGTGCACTCACAAAGTTTTTGGAATTGTCCTTAGAACCAGCAATGCTGTTATCCAGTCCCTTACTGAATCATTAACACACGTGCAAACACTAACAGTCCCTACTTCTCATATGTTGTCCACATACTATGACCAACAGAAACGTGTGCAGTGAAATGTAACTAACAAGTTAATAATGTCATGAACTGGTGACAATTACAATTTTATAACATAAGAATACAATTACAAAGGTACAAAATACATCATTAAAGAACATAACAATACAGATAACATTTGTAGTACAGGCTTTACAAAAGAATAGAAATAAACATATACATCAGTGGAATTATGACGTGAGTACATACATAGAAGATCAGAATAACTTGCGAAACATCAACTTCACACATGAGCATTTAAACAGAATGAATAATGTCTAATATCTTTACAAAGTAAATAACATATTATTAATGCCAATTATATTTGAGGATAACAGTATTCCTCATCATAGTGAATGTAGCTTAATATTAAAAGAAGAAAAAATTCTATGAAACTACACAGAGACAGGAAGAAAACAAATACTCAAGGGTACACATACTCATAGTGGGATAACACCAATAGGAAAGGACAGGGTTCGTTTTCAGTGTAACATTTGGTACTGCAGTCCAACCCAAAACTTCATATATCTTTCCTCTTATTTCATCCTTTGTTTCCACCAAAAAAAAATTCTAACTAAGCATGCTTTCTGTGTTTATATGTTCACACGTTTCTTACCTCATTTTTATTTTCCATTATCTTACCTCATCATTTATTTCCAAGAAAATCCTACCTAAACCTGTTTTCTCAATGCATTTCTTCCAATTCATCGCAACTCATTCTCTTAGAGGCTACCCCCTCTTAAGCTAACTTAAATCTACTGAGCTCAGATGCTAAACTAAGGGACGAGGCAATGCAGCATCACATAACAATTAATATAAACAGCAATAAAAAAATGGAAAATCGCAAAGCAAGCTACAGTAAATCTAAATTAACAGATAAAATGCAAAATTACAACTAATATGAGCCAATGAGCAGCAACAAAAAAAAATCAGTTGTAAAACTGGCTTAACAGAGTAATGTAATGTGAAATTTAGTAGCACTATGCCTGGCAAACAGCAACAGGAAATGCAATAACTTATATCTAAACATGACATAGCTCAAGCAGAAAAAATAATACAGTAAAGATAACAATGCAGATAAGGCAAATGTATAATCACATCTTAATGTCTAAGTAATTAAAGTGGTGCACCACAAGAAGTTATTCTACCAAAAAGTTACCAATTACTTGAAAAGAAAATTATGAATGCAGTTACTAGTTCCTTCTTATTGTTCTTTCCTTTCCAAGTGCTCCTTTTTTAAAGAATGTGGATCATAAAATAATTATTTAATAGATCTGTTGACAGAAAGTGTTCACATTAGCAAATGCATTTTATTTTATAAAAGCAATGCTGCAACACAGCTGGAAACCAGATATCAAGTGAAATAAGCAATTACGCAAACCAAAGCATAAAAACATCATTCAATAGCTATGTGGCATTTCGTAAGTCAGTAGCTCTCAATTCTCGTAGAAAGACACTTGTCATTATCAGGTTTGCAGATGTAAGAATATTTCCAAGGATAATGGCCTCCCCTTTTTTTTTTGTGCTACCGGTGCCGCTGAAAAGGGCTCGCAATAATGGCTTTTTCTCCAGGCGTCTGACACAGCTGGGTGCCCGCGACGCATTACGTGCAGGTGGTCACTTAACTTTCGTACGGAAATATTTACGACAGGAGATTCTGCTACCGTGGTAGTCTCATATAAAAATACTTCACAGGTCAAGAATTAGCGTTGCAAATCTGTAGAAACAAAATCCTATGAATATAACAGTGTCCAAAAAATGTTCAGTGGCATTGTGATACATTCACACATGATTCACACATGTCATAACTCTTAAAGTACGATTCTTGGTTTCCAACATCCTTTTTCACAAGTCAAGAGTCCCTACCCACTATTCATTACGCCTTACCTCATTATACATATACATATTCGTCGACACTTCTTCAATATTTCATCGTGAGAAATACGTAGCATAATAAACATTCCTCAACAACATAATACACAACCGTGATAGCATTACGGAGATGTTTAACAAACTCGAGTGGCAGACTCTGCAAGAGAGGCGCTCTGCATCGCGGTGTAGCTTGCTCGCCAGGTTTCGAGAGGGTGCGTTTCTGGATGAGGTATCGAATATATTGCTTCCCCCTACTTATACTTCCCGAGGAGATCACGAATGTAAAATTAGAGAGATTAGAGCGCGCACGGAGGCTTTCCGGCAGTCGTTCTTCCCGCGAACCATACGCGACTGGAACAGGAAAGGGAGGTAATGACAGTGGCACGTAAAGTGCCCTCCACCACACACCGTTGGGTGGCTTGCGGAGTATAAATGTAGATGTAGATGTAGAACTCAAATGAGAATCCCTGGCGGATAGATTATGCTCTTTTTGCGTGGCACTATTCGGGAAATTTAGAGAACCGACGTTTGAGGGCTATCGCCAACGTACATTTCAGTAAGGACCATGAAGACAAGATAAGAGAAAATAGGTCTTATATGGAGGCATTTAAATCTTTTTTCGTCGCTCGCGAGGGGAACCAGAAAGGAAATGAGTAGTAGTGATACATGATATCCTCTGCCGTGTACCGCAGGGTGGCTTGCGGAGTACCTTTGTAGACGTAGATGTAGATCAACTCATGTGTCTTATTGCCATAAAACTCTGCGCCTTTGTGAGCCGATGGCCGCGGAACATAGTGTGACCACAATTCCCGATACAGATGGCGGTTTCGGACGATGGACCGTGGACATTGTAATCTGTCGTCGATGTCGACGACCTTCCTTTTCGAGAATCGTCACTACATTAACATCGATATGCAGCAGGATTCTGGAAAATATATAGTGTTCGGAAATTATGAATTACCTCGAAGATGGTTCAAATGGCTCTAAGTACTACATCTGAGGTCATCAGTCCCCTAGACTGAGAACTATGTAAACCTAAATAACCTAAGGACATCACACAAATACATGCCCGAGGCAGGATTCGAACCTGCGATTACCTGGAAGAAAACTGTCTATTGACACACATTCAACATGGGTTTAGAAAACATCGTTCTTGTCAAACAACTGGCTCTTTATTCGCATGAAATGTTGAGTGTTATTGACAAGGAATGTCTGATCGATTCCGTATTTTTGGATTTCCGGAAGGCTTTAGACACTGTACCACACAAGTGGCTTATAGCGAAATTGCGTGCTTAAAATCGTCTCAGTTATGTGCCTGTATTTGTGACTTCCTGTCAGAGAAGTCAAAGCACGTAGTAATTGACGGAAAGTCACCGAGTAAAACTGAAGTGATTTCTGGCGTTCCTCAAGGTAGTGGTAGAGACTCTTTGCTTTTCCTTATCTATAGAAACGATTTGGTAGACAATCTAAGCACCAGTTTTAGGTTGTTTGCAGATGACGCTGTGTTTATCAACTAATAAAGTCCTCAGAAGATTAAAATAACCTGCAAAACAATTTAGAAAAGATATCTGAATGGTGCGAAAATTTGCAGTTAACCTTAAATAACGAAAAGTATGAGGTTACCCACATGAGTGCTAAAATGACTGTGTTAACCTTCGGTTACACGATACATCTGTCAAATATAAAGGCAGTAGATTCAACTAAATACTTAGGAATAGCAATAATAATAGTGAATTGTGAAGGTAGTTCGATGAACCCTCTGCCACGCACTTAAATGTAATTTGCAGAGTATCCATGAAGATGTAGACGTATCTGTGGCTTTGGTCAAACTGTTGGTGCCCTTTCACAACGGCTGGAGCTACATCTGCATTTGATACACATATTGCCAAAGTTTCACAGGTAATGTGTGATAAATTTAGTCGTTTTGCCCATTAGAATCGTACTGTCCCACGTAATTCAACTTGTGTATGTTTCCTGTTGCCCTGCCACTTCATTCCACTGCCACTGTGATGCATATGACATCCTAAGGCAACAGAACTGTCCTTCAGGGAACCCATAACACACAAAGCTACATCTGCATCTTTGTCACATTGCGCAAGCGGAGGGTACTTCTGGTGCCATTACCTGACTCCCTTACCTGTCGGTAAGCCTCTGTATTCGCCCTAATTTTTAGAGTTTTCTCGTTGTGGTCATTTCGTGAGGAGTGTAATTGAGGACGTAATGTGTTGTCTGCCTCTTCCCAGCAAGTGTTGTCTCAAAATTGTGGAAGTAAACCTCTCTGTGATGCAGAACGCACCTCTTGTAACGTCTGTCACTGCAGTTTGCTGAGCATCTCTGTAAAGCTGTCGCCCCGACTAAACGATCCTTTGACAATATGCACCGCTGTTCGTTGGATCTTCTTTATCTCTTCTATCAGTCCCACCCAGTAAGGACCCTGTACTAATAAACGGTACTCAAGAATCTGTCGAACAAGAGCCTTCCAAGCCACTTCCTTCTGGAATGATGAGTTACATTTTCTTAAAATTCATCCTATGAATCGAAGTGTGGCATCTAATTTTCCTACAATGTGTTTTATATGATCATTCAACTTAAGGTCTCTCTGGATAAATACTCCTACATGTTTTACGGTCGGTAATGTTCCCAGCAGTTTCTCATCAGTAGTGTAGTTGCCCAGCTGTAGATTTCTTTTACTATGTATGCGCAAGCCCTCCCGGTTAGCCGTTCGGCCTAACGCACGGCTTTCCGGGCGGGAAGGCGTGCTGGTCCCCGGCACGAATCCGCCCGGCGGATTACTGTCTATATCCGGTGTGCCGGCCAGTCTGTGGGTGGTTTTTAGGCGGTTTTCCATCTGCCTCGGCGAAAGCGGGCTGGTTCCGCATATTCCGCCTCAGTTACACTATGTCGGCGATTGCTGCGCGAGCACTGTCACCACGTACGCGTACACCATCATTACTCTGCCACGCAAACATCTGGGGTTACCAGAATGAGGTTTTCACTCTGCAGCGGAGTGTGCGCTGATATGAAACTTCCTGGCAGATTAAAACTGTGTGCCCGACCGAGACTCGAACTCGGGACCTTTGCCTTTCGCGGGCAAGTGCTCTACCAGCTGAGCTACCGAAGCACGACTCACGCCCGGTAGTCACAGCTTTACTTCTGCCAGTACCTCGTCTCCTACTTTCCAAACTTTACAGAAGCTCTCCTGCGAACCTTGCAGAACTAGCACTCCTGAAAGAAAGGATATTGCGGAGACATGGCTTAGCCACAGCCTGGGGGATGTTTCCAGAATGAGATTTTCACTCTCCAGCGGAGTGTGCGCGGATATGAAACTTCCTGGCAGATTTAAACTGTGTGCGTGAGTCATGCTTGGGTAGCTCAGATGGTAGAGCACTTGCCCGCGAAAGGCAAAGGTCCCGAGTTCGAGTCTCGGTCGGGCACACAGTTTTAATCTGCCAGGAAGTTTCATATCTGGGGTTACACTCGTCTGGTGTGAGGCGTTCCCGAGGGATCCACTGGGGGTGAACCGCACATAACCCTGGATTCGGTATGGGGCGGCGGTGGGATGAGTGGACTAGTGCAGCTTGTTGTGGGGTTGTGAACCACTGAGGGCTACGGCGGGGACGAAGCCTCTCCGTCGTTTATAGATCCTCAGTTCAATACAATACAATATATTACATCTATTCACGTTCATGTCAGTTATCAGAGCCTGCACCATTCATAAAACCTCTGCATGTCTTTCTGCGAATCGATATTTATTTTTTTGCAGTTGCTGATATTTCATAGACAAACACATCATCTGCGAGCAATCTTGACGGGCTTTCGACGCAAACTGACAGATAATTTATTTACATCGTAAACAATAACGGCCCTGTCACGCTTGCTTCGCGTACACCGGATATTAGAGTTACATCCGTCGGTTTTGTTCGGTTAGAGACGACGTGTCGAGTTCCATCTGCAATCATGTCTTGAATCTAGTGGCAAATATTGTCAGATACTTGGTGAAATCGAATGTTTTTTCACTAACCGGAAACGCGAGATGGTGTTAAATGCCTTGCTTTAGTCGAGGAATATGGTATCAATCTGAGCACCGTTGTCTGTAGCGTTATGGATCTCATGGAGACAGAGCGATTTCAGTTTCGCAAGATCTCTGTTTGTGGAATCCATGCTAGTTTTTCTAGAGGTGGTTTTCATTCTCCAAAAACGTCATAATTCTTGAGCATAAAACATCTTACGTAATCCTACAATACATTGACGTCAACGATAGACCTACTGGTGAACCCTGCAATGGTTCTCAATTGTTAAATGTATGAGGGAATTGGATGCACGTACTCATCTCCTACTCTCTCCCTCCCTTCCTTTGTCCATCACCTCCTCCTCCTTTTCCTGTCCATCACCACCTTCTTCCTCTCTGTCGTTCTCAAGCTTCCCCTTGTACCTATGTCCATTTCCTCCCCTATCTACATCCTCCTGCTTTTCTCACCTCCCTCTGGCTTTTAGTTTTGTTTATTGATGTTGTCAAAAAAAAAAAGGGAAAACTTTGATTGGACGCTGAAGTCGATTAAAATGAAAGCACAAATCGACTGGGATCTCTGGTATATGGAGAATAAGACAGACTCATTCAGCTGTCGGATAAGTGAAGACAGTAGCTTCAGTGACAGTATCTCACATGGCTTTAATATGAAAAAGTGTAGGATTCCACAATATTATTCTAATCACAAGCCATAAATTCAACATCCCTATTTTCTGTTAAAGCCGACTGCGATAAATGAGACGGAATAGCACATTTTTGAGTATACAAATTTTGTTTAAAGTTATATTTAAGAAAGAAGACTACATATAGGAGAATAAATTTCTCTAATGTACTAAATGTCCTGAAAACGTAGTTAAAACTCACTGTGAGAAAGAAATATAAACAGCAGTTTTTCACTGCATGGCACAGCATGTTTTTCACTCAATCAGTTTTAACAGCAAATCTCTACATTAATGTTTTAAAAAAATACAGCCTATGTCCGTTTGAATGTCTATTAGAGCATTGTGAGAAAATTAGAAGTAAATCGACAAGAACTTTTCGAAATTTTTCCTAACAACGTTTCATTCAAACGGTTCAGATGGCTCTAAGCACTATCTTAAACCTAACT
This sequence comes from Schistocerca americana, assembly GCF_021461395.2. Lineage (NCBI taxonomy): Eukaryota > Metazoa > Arthropoda > Insecta > Orthoptera > Acrididae > Schistocerca > Schistocerca americana. The sequence continues at coordinate 230,375,012 of NC_060119.1, forward strand.
AACCTAAGGACATCACAAACATCCATGCCCGAGGCAGGATTCCAGCACTCGAACCTGCGACCGTAGCAGCAGCGTGGTTCCGGACTGAAGCCCCTAGAGCCGCTCGGCCACAGCAGCCGGTAACGTTTCATATTTGCACATATACAGATTGAGTTGTTAAAACGTAGGTAGCGGTATTGTGATCTCTTCCCGGTGGGGCCGAAGTGGCCGTGCGGTTCTAGGCGCTGCAGTCTGGAACTGCGAGACCGCTACGGTCGCAGGTTCGAATCCTGCCTCGGGCATGGATGTGTGTGCTGTCCTTAGGTTAGTTAGGTTTAACTAGTTCTAAGTTCTAGGGGACTAATGACCTCAGAAGTTGAGTCCCATAGTGCTCAGAGCCATTTTTTTCTTCCCGGTGGTGGGTGGTGGGCGGGGTGAAATGTGTATTTTAAAGCTGTAAATGCAACATTTGTATTTTTAACAAATAATGTACTATGTACCACATCTCAAAATACGCAGTTCTGTGGTGCGTACAGGAAACGGAACGTTTATGAGAGTATCGTGTACAAATTTGAAGTAAATCGGCCAAAAACATACTGGAATTTGTGGGAGAAACATAGCAAGCTTCCTTTTTATATGAGGATATTTATATAATATATGTATATTAAAATATGTGGTCTGTGTCTGCCCAAATGTTTGTTAGAGTATCGTGGAAAAATATGATGTAATACAGTTTAGAACTTCTAATGATTTTTGGTAACAAAGTTAAACTATGACTTGTCTTCATATAAAAGTATAGATTATGTCTATGTATTTATATACCTTATATATTTAAAAATATGTACCCTACCTCAGTCTGATTATTTATTAGTTTATCGTATAAACATTTGATGTAAATCGGTCAATAACTTTCTGAGATTTCTGCTAAAAACAATTCTCACTTATATAGTATATACGTGAGGGGTGTGAGAAAAGTAAGGAGACTGACAATAATGTGAGCGATTAGGCAACGCTGTGTTGTTCTACTTGTGAAGGCCGGTACGTTACTCCGTTCCAAATGCTCAGCCCGAGTTTCAGCTCCATACAGCCTTTACGTCATTTATGAGAGCGCCGTCAGTGAAGTTCTATTCTTGTTGATCTGTTCTTGTTGCGTGTTTCGAAAGGGAAACATCGGAATTTAGAACAAAGTTATTCAATTAAGATTTATGTTTACGGGGAGCCTGCGAGTGTGGCTTTCGAAAAGTTGAAACTGGCCTATGAAGAACGTTCCGTATCAAGATCACAAGTTTTTCGCTGGCACAAATCATTTCTGGAATGCCGAGGACACGCAGAAGATGAACCTCTCTCACGGAGACCTTCAGTTCAAAAAACCGACGAATACGTCGAAAATTTGCGTGCTCTTGTGATATAAGATCGACGTTTAACAATAATGTTGTTGGGTGGTATGTTAAAGACTTTTACCGTACATCAAATTTTGACCGAAGACTTGCACTTGCCAAAGCGTCATGCCTAAATGGTGCCGAAAAACCTCACAAGTTAGCAGAAGTACAGTCGAAGAAACGTGTGCGTTGATCTTCTTCAGAGGCATGAAATACGTTCGAATGGGGATGACCATCAGCTGTATAATGGAATGACGATAGTGAAACTTTGTGTCGGAGCTGGATTCAACCAAGGTTTCCTTCTTTTTTTCGCGAGTGGACACCTTACAGTTCCACTAACTGCGCACGACTCACAGCCAAATTCAAACTTCCATGCGTCGTCAACCATGTGTCTTCAACATGCCCTCGTAAGCACATTATGCATATTTCCGTTGGGAGAAGACACTTTACTTGGAAGTCGTTTTTCCGAAGTCGTCGGATAAACACTATATTCCAGTGCCCGTGTTGCTCAGAAGTTTCATAAGTACGATGCAAAGTTCCTGCGGCAAGTCCGAAGCGACTAGACGTGCAAGGATGTTCGAAGGAGCTTTGCATCGTATTTCTGAACAACACAGGCACTACAGCATTGTACTTCTTTACAGAACTGCTAATTCAGTCGTGTGATCATTGATGATGAATTCTGGGCTTTTAGTACGGTCCTGAGACAAAGTGGTAAAGCGAGGAGTGGAGAACTGAGGCATCTCTACGACGGAAAAAAACTCGAATGAGTAAATCAAAGATCAAAACAATACTTTTTAATTTTTTCATAGTAGGAATATCGTACATAAGGAATTCCTTCCTCCAGGACAAACTGTGAACCAAGTGCCTTAAATTGATGTCCTTGATAGGCTTAGGAAAAGTGTGACTCGGATGATACCGGACACAGCAGACTAATGGTTGGTGCATTATGTCACACGGCCTTTCCATGACGGAATTTTTGACCTCAAAAGGCATTCCTGTTGTTCCAAGGCCTCCTGCCACCTCGCCCTATTCACCTGATCTGAGCCCTTGTGGAGTTTGCTTTTCACGAAATTGAATAATGTTATTTTAGGACTCTGGAGAACATTCAGCATTGTTACTAAGATTGCGGACTACGACTCAGTGTATAGCTGCCGAAGGGAACCACTTTAAAGGAGTGATATGGTTGTTTGAAAAAGATAAAAATTGTCGCTCATAAAAAACCGCTTATTACTTTTCTCATAAACTTCGTATATTTCTATGCAACATACACCGAAGAGCCAAAGAAACTGGTACATATGCCTAATACCGTGTGGGGCCGTCGTGAGATGCAGAAGTGCCCTAACACCACGTGGCATGGACTTGACTAATGTCTATAATAGTGCTAGAGGGAACTGACACCATGAATCTTGCAGAGCTGTCCATAAATACGTAGGAGTACGAGGGAGTGGAGGTCTCTTCTGAACAGCACGTTGAAGGGCCTCTTCTGAACAGCACGTTGTAAGGCATCCCAGATAAGCTCAATAATGTTCTTGTTTGGTGGCCAGCGGAAGTGTTTAAACTCATACGTGTGTTTCAGGAGCTACGACGTAGCTTTCTGGACTTTTGGGGTGTCGCATTGTCTTTCTGGAAATGCCCAAGTCCGTCGGAATTCACGATGAACATGAATGGATGCAGATGATCGGACAGGATACACACGTACGTTCAATTGTCAGTATCGTATGTAGACCTATCAGGAGTCACATATCACTCCAACTGCACACGCTCCACACCATTACAGAACCTCCACCAACTTGAACAGGCCTCTGCCGACATCCAGGATCCATAGATTCATGAGGTTGCCTCCATACCAGTACATGTTCCTCCTCTCGACGCAATTTGAAACGAGACTCGTCGGATCAGGCAACATGCTTCCTGTCACGAACAGTCCAATGTCGGTACTGACGGACCAGGGCGAGCGTAGTTTCGTGTTGGGCGGTAATCAAGGGTACAGGAGTGGAGCTTCGGCTCCGAATGCCCTTACCGATGATGTTTCGTTGAATGGTTTGCACGCTGACACTTGATGATGGACCGGCACTGATATCTGCAGAAATTTGCGGAAGGGTTGCACTGCCGTCACGTTGAACGATTCTCTTCAGTCGTAGTTGATCACGTTCTTGTAGGATCTTTTTCCGGTCGCAGCGATGTCGGAGATTTGATATTTTACTGGATTCCTGATATTCACGGTACATTCGTTAAATGGTCGAAAATCCTCGCATCATCTCGTCGGAGATCGTGTATCCCATTTCTCCTGCGCAGACTATAACACCACTTTCAAACTCACTTAAAACTTGACAACCCGCCATTGTAGCAGCCGTAACCGATCTAACAAGAGCGTCAGACACTTGTTGTCCAATATAGGGGTTGCCGACTGCAGAGCCGTGTTATGACTCTTTACATGTCTCTGTGTTTGAATACGCATGCCTATACCAGTTTATTTGCCGCATCAGTATATTTTTAAAAAACTGTTGCCTATGTCCGTTCAAACGTTTATAAGCATATCGTGTAAATATTTCATGTAAATCGTTCTAGGACTTTTCGAGATTTTAAGTAACGACCTTAAACTACTACTTGTCTTTAAATAGAAGTATAGGTAATTGGGAGCATCTGTCCTTCGACCCTTCCTGGAAACGGTGATGACTTGCACTTTTTTCCCGTCGCTAGGTACCCTGCGCTATTCCATCAGTTTGCACTCTACTGATAAAGCTTCACTCTTGTTAAACAGTAGTGTTAACGTCGGGTGACACATTTAACTTACTTTCTGAACTCCCTACATAATTTAGCCGAGAGGTATACAGAGAAGTTGCAGCATTAGAAAACTGCAGCGAAATGCAGGGAGATCTGCAGCGGATAGGCACTTGGCGCAGGGAGTGGCAACTGATCCTTAATATAGACAAATGTAATGTATTGCGAATACGTAGAAAGAAGGATGCTTTATTGTATGATTGTATGATGGCGGGACGAACAATGGTGGCAGTTACTTCTGTAAAATATCTGGGAGTATGCGTACGGAACGATTTGAAGTGGAATGATCATATAAAATTAATTGTTGGTAAGGCGGGTGCCAGGTTGAGATTCGTTGGGAGAGTCCTTAGAAAATGTAGTCCATCAACAAAGGAGGTGGCTTGCAAAACACTCTTTCGACCTATAGTTGAGTATTGCTCATCAGTGTGGGATCCGTACCAGATCGGGTTGACGGAGGAGATAGAGAAGATCCAAAGAAGAGCGGCGCGTTTCGTCACAGGGTTGTCTGGTAAGCGTGATAGAGTTACGGAGATGTTTAGCAAACTCAAGTGGCAGACTCCGCAAGAGAGGCGCTCTGCATCGCGGTGTAGCTTGCTCGCCAGGTTTCGAGAGGATGCGTTTCTGGATGAGGTATCGAATATATTGCTTCCCCCTACTTATACCTCCATAAGAGATCACGAATGTAAGACTAGAGAGATCACGAACGTAAAACTAGAGAGATTAGAGCACGCACGGAGGCTTTCCGGCAGTTGTTCTTCCCGCGAGCCATACGCGACTGGAACAGGAAAGGGAGGTAATGACAGTGGCACGTAAACTGCCCTCCGCCACACACCGTTGGGTGGCTTGCGGAGTATAAATGTAGATGTAAATGTAGAGGTTAAGTGAAATTGGTGACGAACTTCCTTTGGCAGCCACGTAAGAGCATCCACGACGGTTGCGCGGGTAGCCTACTTTTGCTGCAGCAGGGGCGGCGCGGCGGCTGCAGAAACCAAGGCGGCGTGATGCTGGGCCCACAGCCAGCGTGTGCGGCGGCACCTGTTCTGCTGTCTACTGCCTGCTGACGCCGCGCTTATGACGCGCCGTCGGGTGGCGCGGCGCGGCGAGATTGCACCGAGTCCTGGCGTCCTGATTAATGGCGAGCATTAGGCCGGCGCTGGCTGCTGTAATCTCGGCTATCGCCCGCCGCCAGTCGTTAATTCCGCACCCCGCAGGCCACTTATCAGCGACAAACAACGTTCGATCAGTCGCGCCGCGCTCGCCCTAGGATTTACCGTCAGTGTGTTGTTTTTGCTACCAGCTCAGCCACGCACTAGAGGCTAGTGCTGTCGGCGACAGAACCAATTCGGCATCCGGAGGGGCCTGCAAATTCCGATTGTAGTCAGACGATGCTTCTACTGTCTACGTGGCTGATCAACACTGAACAGTACGATGGATGCGTGTGGAATCAGGTAACAGCTGGCGGAATGTACGTCATAGTTAATTAAAGGTGTTTTATGAAACTAATTACGTCTCTACCAGTGGTGGTGTTAGTGAATATGTTCTTGTTAATGGTGGTTGTGGCAAATGTTGAAAGTGTAACGCATCTTTGAAACAGTACTCTCCTATCTCTCTCTCTCTCTCTCTCTCTCTCTCTCTCTCTCTCTCTCTCTCTCTCTCTCTCTGCCCCCCTGACCGGGCCAAATAACTCACGAAATAAGTATCAAATCAAACGAAAAAACTACAAAGAACGGAATTCGTCTAGTTAGAAGGGGGAAACCAAATGGCGCTATGGTTGGTCCGCTAGATGGCGCTGCCATACTTCAAACGGATATCAACTGCGTTTTTTAAATAGGAACCCCCAATTTTTATTACATATTCGTGTAGTACGTAAAGAAATATGAATGTTTTAGTTAGACCACTTTTCTCGCTTTGTGATAGATGGCGCTGTAATAGTCACAAACGTGTAAGTACGTGGTATTACGTAACATTCCGCCAGTGCCGACGGTATTTGCTTCGTGATACATTACCGTTTACCAATTGCGGAAAAGGTCGATATCGTGTTGATGTATGGCTATTGTGATCAAAATTCCCAACGGGCGTGTGCTATGTATGCTGCTCGGTATCCTGGACGACATCATCAAAGAGTACGGACAGTTCGCCGGATAGTTACGTTATTTAAGGATACAGAAAGTGTTCAGCCACACGTGAAACGTCAACCACGACCTGCAACAAATGATGATGCCCAAGTAGGTGTTTTAGCTGCTGTCGCGGCTAATCCGCACATCAGTAACAGACAAATTGCGCGAGAATCGGGAATCTCAAAAACGTCGGTGTTGAGAATGCTACATCAACATTGACTGCACCCGTACCATATTTCTATGCACCAGGAATTGCATGGCGACGACTTTGAACGTCGTGTGCAGTTCTGCCACTGGGCACAAGAGAAATTACGGGATGATGACAGATTTTTTTTGCATGCGTTCTATTTAGCGACGAAGCGTCATTCACCAACTGCGGTAAAGTAAACCGGCATATTATGCACTATTGGGCAACGGAAAATCCACGACGGCTGCGACAAGTGGAACATCAGCGACCTTGCCGGGTTAATGTATGGTGCGCCATTATGGGAGGAAAGATAATTGGCCCCCATTTTATTGATGGCAATCTAAATGGTGCAATGTATGCTGATTTCCTACGTAATGTTCTACAGATGTTACTACAAGATGTTTTACTGCATGACAGAAAGGCGATGTACTTCCAACATGATGTATGTCCGGCATATAGCTCGCGTGCGGTTGAAGCGGTATTGAATAGAATATTTCATGACAGGTGGATTGGTCGTAGAAGCACAAGCACCATACCATGGCCCACAAGTTCACCGGATTTGACGTCCCCGGATTTCTTTCTGTGGGGAAAGTTGAAGGATATTTGTTATCGCGTTCCACCGACAACACCTGACAACGTGCGTCAACGCATTGTCAATGCATGTGCGAACATTACGGAAGGCGAACTACTCGCTGTTGAGAGGAATGTCGTTACACGTATTTCCAAATGCATTGAGGTAGACGGACATCATTTTGAGCATTTATTGAATTAATGTGGTATTTACAGGTAATCACGCTGTAACAGCAAGCGTTCTCAGAAAGGTAGATGTATCACCGAAATAAAAGTTCGAACGTACCTACGTTCTGTATTTTAATTTAAAAAACCTACCTGTTACCAACTGTTCCTCTAAAATTGTGAACCATATGTTTGTAACTATTACAGCGCCGTCTATCACAAAGCGAAAAAAGTATTCCAACTAAAACATTCATATTTCTTTAGGTACTACACGAAAATGTAATAAAAATGGGTGTTCCTATTTAAAAAAACGCAGTTGACATCCGTTTGACCAATGGAATCGTCATCTAGCAGGCCAACCATAGTGCCATCTGGTTTCATCCTTCAAGCTAGACAAGTTTTGTTCTTCGAAGTTTTTTCGTTTGACTCTTATTTTGAGGGATATTTGTCCCGGTCACGGTCAATGGACCACCCTATATATGGTCCATCTGAAGTTTCGGATGAGATTATCTCGAAAACTACACATCGGGTAAAAGTACTGGCTAAGACAAGTTCGTGAGCTCAAACGAGGACATCAGATGATACTACACGTGACCCCCATTCCCTGCCCCCTTGGGTGGGGCGGAGGGCAAACTCTTAAATCTTAAATGGGAACCCACATTTTTTACTGCAGTTTCGGATTGTCCATAACAATATTATCAAGTTTTGTTTGAAACATTTTTTAAACCATTGACAGATGGCGCTGAAATCAAGAAAAATTGAAATTGGGGAAGAGCTCCGATCTATTTTGAATCATCCGAGAAGGTCGCATCAAAGCGATACAAAATGTGCAACAATTCTTTCATTACGCCAAATTAAGCCTTTTTTATGAAATGTATCCTACCCGCCACGGTTTGCGAACCGTAAACATCAAGTGACGAAAGTAAATCATTCTTCAGCGAAACTTGGCTCACTATCCGCCTACAGACATTGTTGATATGTTAATTTTAGGTGAATACCGTAATAGTTACGCTGCAGCTGCCCAATTGTATGCGGATCGTTTCCCAAACACACGACATCCAAGCGAAAACATAATTCGAAATTGGACTCAGCGAGCTCAAAATGGATACATGCACCGTCCACCTCGTCATCGCGAATACAATGAAAATGACGCTCGTACCCTTACCCTCCTCGCCTGTGTTCAACTGGATCCCGAAATTAGTAGTCCTGCTATTCAGAGACAAACTAGAAGACCTAAATCAACTGTTTTGAGGATTGTGAAGGCACATAAATATCATGCGTATTATATCACACTGACACAGGCATTAACGCCGAAAGATATGCAAATACGTTTGCATTTCTGCCTATGGGCCATGGAAATGATAAGAGGTGACAATAAGTTTTTTAGATACATTATATTCACCGAGGAAGCCACATTCAAAAACAATGGCGAATTAAATCGTCATGATTGTCATTATTGCCTTGCAATACACACTGGCACAGACCCGTTGACAATCAACACAAATGATAGTTAATGGTCTGGTGGGTAATTTAAAACGGATACGTGATTGGACCGTATTTTTGACTGAAATGTTACTGGGAAATCTTATTTACAACTTCTCCCCGATGATTTGTTAGAGCAAATGGAAGATGTTGATTTATAAATCAGGCAACGAATGTGGGTCCAACAGGACGGACCAGCTCCCGGTTGTGCTAGAAATGTGCGGAACATTCTAAATTTACCGTACCCTGGTCGGTGGATAGGACGCGGTGGACCAATTCAGTGGCCTCCATGCTCACCAGACCTAGCATCTCTTGATTTTTCTTGTGGGGTTATTTAAAAATATTGTTTATGAAAGACAGACGACAACCAGAAACGGTATGGAGTAACGCATTCGAAGAGCGAGTGCTGCCATGCCACGGGATGTGCTGCTCAAAACTGTGGACAACTTTTGATTGATGCAAATGGGGATAATTTTGAACAATGTCTTCGTGGCAAATTTCAGTAAATAAGCACCCCAAATTGTGAGAGGCAAGGGGACTCTCACTAATGAAGCACCCCATGGGAATATCATTCTACTACGTCCATGTCTTTTATCCTGGCTAACGCTACAAGTAGTTTCAGTACATTTTGTACAAAAATAGCTTAATTTGGCGTAACGAAAGAATCGGTGCACATTTTTTATGGATTTGATGCATCTTTCTCGGATAGTTCTAAATAAATCAGAGTATTTCCCCAATTTTACTTTTTTTCTCGATTTCAGCACCATCTGTCAATGTTTTAAAAACAGTTTCAGACAAAATTGATTACTTTTTATGGAGAATCCGTATCTGCAACAAGAAATGGGGGTTTCCAATTCATATTGAAGAGTTGCCACCCGCCCCAGCCAAGAGGGTGGGGAGTGCAGGTAGTAGGGGGACAACCTATGTGACAGGCCACACTGCATTGTTGCCAAATTTATTCAAGGTGGCGGCGATTACATCCAAGATGGCGGCATGTAGACCTGGCAACATCACATGACGTCATCCAAGATGGTGGCCTTTGGCGGGAAAATAGGCCAATTGTGCTATGTCCACTAACCTAACCAGAGAAAATGGCGGGAATTTTGAATTTTGGCAGGAAAATAGCCCAATTGTGCTACGTACACTAACCTAAGCCTCCAGAAGAAAAAAGTTGCCGGGAAGTTTGAATTTCAACAGGATAATGCATGCAAAAAACCGTACTTCTCTTTATTATTATTATCATTGATTATCAATTATTATTATAGGCCTACCTCCACTAGAAAATTGCGCCAAATTCGAATTCCAACCCGATATTGTCTCGAAAACTGCACTTCTATTTATTATTATCATTTTTTATTTATTCAAGATGTTCGATTTTCTCCGTGTGAAAGCCATTTTCCTTACATACCTTAACACAAATCTATCACAAGTTCAAATCCCAACACCATAATTGATCACACGTACGAGCTTCCTCCATCACTTATCTTTTTTCACTGGTAGCCTATCATAATCGCCTCAAATAATAAACTGCACTTACAGTAACGTAAGTCACGTCCTTTGATTTTGCAGGGGGGAAGGGACTGAAGACTTTATTTCAAGCAGTACGGTCATCACTTGTTCTCCAACACAGTCAGCACACACCTCTTTGTTATCGCAGTGCAGTCACCACGATGTCCGCGCTCCAACTGAATTAGTTCAAATCCTCGCCAACCCCTGGCCAGCGCGCCGAGACATTGCCTACGCCTGTCACGTGAGGCGGCCGGCCACTGGTGCGGGGGGCGAGCCCAGCGATCGCTCCCACGTCGTAAACATGTTTTCGCTGGACACGCTGGAACTTGCCGAGTTTGACGTCACAACGGCCCCTTGTCCGCTCACCACGTGTATTCGTCGCCTCCGCACGTTTCCCGCCAAAATCGTTTGCCTCTGAGCTGAATCACACAACCGTCGGCTGATTCCCTGCAACACTTTCGGCGCCAAAGTTGTTTTTCCCGGGCACTTTCAAACCTGTCGATGCCGACCGCTCACCATCCACCACGTGTCCCTGTGCGAGCGAGAACGCAGTGCTACACTTTTGACGGCAAAGTTTGCTCGACAGTGGAATCCGCCATGACTACATAACAGCACGTTTGGACCCCACTAGAATGCCGACTTATTGACTCGCTCTCGTGCGCGTGTAATAACTGTACAATCGCTGCTCCGCCGCCCCACTTGCATCACACACCCTCCACACACGCGAGGGACATAGCCTTCTGTAAATACCTGGAAAATGACACTTTATATCAGACAATACGGTCATGCAGGTGTGTCCCAACTGACTTCTCCATGCTCAGACAGCGAAACTCCAGAGCGCAGCTGACGTAGGCGCTGCCAGCTGAGCCCGCTCTGTCGGCAGCTCCCCGGCCAGCTGACGTCAAGCGACCAGTGGTGCCCGCACAACCCCACAGCCAGCGCGCCAGGTATGCGGCGAGCGGCGCCTCAGGGTCCCGCCAGAAACGGTCAGCCGCGCTCGCGTCAGAGTCCGACTACGTAAACATCTTTCCGCTCCTGCGAGCACTTAACGCTGGACAGGATGGAACCTGTCGATCGCGTGCCGGACAAAGGATACCTTTGGCGCCAGAGTTTGACCGACAGTGGGATCCACCATGACCGTATAACAGCTCGTTTGCTCGTCGGGAGAACCCTCGCTAATTCACTCTCCCCATCCCATCGCATCTGTGCATTGGGTACGACATAATGATTGACTGGCAATGCTAACTTGAGTTGGGTGAGAAATTTTGGTTGATGGACCGCAACTTCCAGGGTTGCTAGCACCGAAAACGGTGATCCCGTGCAAAAATGACCAATCACTAAAAATACAATGCAGAGTCAAACTATTCGGTCACTGCAAAATATGAGTTTAAATGTAGAGGTGGTCAATCACTTTCGAGGGAAGTCGCTATAACGCCAGCAGGCTCTTCTATTTTCCTTGTGTTGTGGGTGTCCTTTATTTAAAATCATTCAGTGTTATGCTATTGACTGTAAGAATATGATTTATAAGGTGCAACGTATAGTTTCCTGTGAGAGGCCATGCATCAGTCCGTGTTAATGTCTGTTTAGAATCGGACAATGACTTCGAAGTCGCGGCAGACAGACGAAATGCTCGGAAGTGTGCAAAAGCGTGTTAGAAAACACTGTTTGAACAAGGGCCAGAGGCAGCTTCTCATTCGCTTAGAGTATGGGTGATCAAACTTTAAAGGGGTCTCTGCAGTATGTGTGTATATTTAATATGATCTTGTTCATATAGGCATCTGTAGTTTGAGGCGTTTGATTTGGCGAGCTGTTAGGAATTCTTGGATGGTTGCACTCTGAGTTATTCAGGGGGGAGTATTGTGAATTCCATTTGTCCGCACTCGGGGTGCATCGCATTGGTGTCTCCGTGACTTTTTCACTGTTTGACGGTAGAGGATAAAGATGATAGGGTGTTGAGGATCTAGTGTACTTGTACCTAGTTTGAGGCGTACAACATTGCGCGCATTTCCGGCGAATGGTCAAAACAAGTTCCTGTTGTAGTAACTGAGATCATTCTTTTTATAGACAGGTTGCATAAGGTAATAGATATGTCTTTCTCTGACTTAAATTGCAGAGATCAGATGGGTGAAGATAAATGGATACTCATCTATGCTTAGAAAGGGAGAATGCTTTTTTATTATTAAGTGAGTTTTGGCAGGAGTGAATATGGTTTTATATATGCGAGTGGAAATTGTCAGCGAGGGGTGAATGACTTCGGGTTCGCTGGCTGGGGGAGACACTGTTTACATGTCCTGTTGGAGATGCAAGGGGGGGATAGAGATCGGCGCTATTCAGGAATCCATTTGTGCACTGTATGTCGTTAGACAATAGCTGGAGATCAGGTATAGGGAGAGCCCACTTCAGCATTCTGGTCCTGGGGCTGAGTGGACAGCTGTTTAGCTATGTGGCTTTGACATGGCGCCGGCGGCGCTCGGACACTCGCTTTGTAAGGCGCTATGGGATTAGTTTGAGCATTTAGTACTTGTTTCGGTGGTTATTGGATTAAGAACTGTAATATTGAAGGTCATGTCCTTAGCGGGACCGCTGTGTAATTGAGTAAGTGTGTTTACGTATTTGAAGGTATGTTTCGCGACTGGTGATGTTAAGTTGATGGCGCAATTTAGCTACCACTGTAAAAAAAAATTTGCTGTCTGCTGCTGAAAGAAAGAAAGAAAGAAAAAATGAAAGAAAGAAAAAATGAAAGAAAGAAAGGGATGACCTGGCGCCCAGACCTGATGGATGAGTTATTAGATAAGAGCAAGTGATAGTTAAATGATGCTATGTGTTCGGATATAGGAGTCTCTAAACGACGGGGCGAGATTATTTTTTATGTGGAAATTTATGCAGTCTATAGATAGTGGTATTCGACCGCTAGTGAAAACAGTTAAGAGCGGAAAAATTGGTACAAATCGAGCGCTGGCAGAATGTTGCGGCAATGGTAATAATATTTAATTGAAGGTGGAGGTGGTAAATATGGACCAGACTTTGAATATTGGTGTGAGTGCCGTATTTGCTTGATGCTCTGTATAAAGGTTTGACTCTTTAATTGCGTTTGGTATTTCTGGGTGTGTGTAAAGTTAATTTTATTGTTGAAAGTGCGAGACAGATGAGTTGATTGGTGTTTAGATAGAGGTTACGTTTGTAATTCTAAAAGAGGGGATGAGAATGGTAAATTGATTGATGGGCATGGTTTGTGGGGTGATATATGAGTGTCAAGATAGGGTTGAGGACGTTTGCGTATGTTGATGGTGGGACGGGTGTGAGGTTACGTGCGGCGGGAGGTGTAAATTAGATCTTATTTTTAAAAAAATGTTGTAAAGTAAGAATAATATTGAGAAGGTTTTTAGATGGCTGGTCACGCGGCGAGGCGAGAGCAGGGATGTGTAGCTATGTTTAGTTAAAGGGCTGTGAAATGTCGTGTGAGGAGCAATGCGCAGTGTGCTACAGTGTCATAGGAGGTAAAGACATGTGTTGCTATGATGTGTCTAGCGTATGGAGGCTGCGCTTTGGAATTATGCTACGTTGATATAAAGTTGACTTTCAGCCGGCCGAAGTGGCCGTGCGGTTCTGGCGCTGCAGTCTGGAGCCGCGAGACCGCTACGGTCGCAGGTTCGAATCCTGCCTCGGGCATGGATGTGTGTGATATCTTTAGGTTAGTTAGGCTTAACTAGTTCTAAGTTCTAGGGGACTAACGACCTCAGAAGTTGAGTACTATAGTGCTCAGAGCCATTTGAACCATTTTTTGACTTTCACCCGCGTTCGGTGGTCGCGGCTCGGGATCGCGGTCCTGGACGGACGTATGTATGTGCTTTGACCACTGACGATCACGGCATGGTTTGTGGGGTGATATATGAGTGTCAAGATAGGGTTGAGGACGTTTGCGTATGTTGATGGTGGGACGGGTGTGAGGTTACGTGCGGTGGGAGGTGTAAATTAGATCTTATATTTAAAAAAATGTTGTAAAGTAAGAATAATATTGAGAAGGTTTTTAAATGGCTGGTCACGCGGCGAGGCGAGACTGCACCAACTCACGCTTGAGGAAGACGAGCAGGGGCTGCGCGAGGTCTGAAATCAGACGGATGGGTGACTTCACGATCCTGTGGACAGGGTGCAGAGTGGGGGTAACTGCGCACGTCTGCTGAGTTATTTTGCGAGAGGATCTGCAGGCTCTGCAATGCGCTATTAGGATAGTTTACGAGTACTGAGCGTATCTACACATCTGTGTGATGTATTATTTAGTAGCAGTTTGCTATAGTGTGTACTAAAATTATGACTGGGTGCGTGTCTGTGTGTTGTGCAACATGGTCCATAAGTTGTTTGAAAAAAATAGAATGTTCTCAATGATAACACGCGCCTGCAGCACAGATCAGAGTGATTGGTTTTCCGTCACCATCTCGGTTGCATGCGAGTAGTAAATGTTTACCCGGCCGCGTTAATCGTGTGTGTCAACGAGCTATGATCTATTCTTCCAATAGACGTGAAGGCAGGTCCAGACCTGAGACACCGGCGGTGTACACGAGAAGAACAATGCAGCCTTCACATGTGTCGGCTGTCACGTGTGCTCGGAAGCTGAACTTGGCTGGAGACTCTGGAACCCCCTTCCCCGCCGACCGCACGCGGGTGCGGCCTGCCTTGGGGCGTAATCTAAGGTGCATGTTGTTGTTGTGGTCTTCAGTCCTGAGACTGGTTTGCTGCAGCTCTCCATGCTACTCTATCCTGTGCAAGTCTCTTCATCTCCCAGTACCTACTGCAACCTATATCCTTCTGAATCTTTTTCGTGTATTCATCTCTTGGTCTCCCTCTACGATTTTTACCCTCCACGCTTCCCTCCAATACTAAATTGGTGATCCCTTGATGCCTCAGAATATGTCCTACCAACCGATCCCTACTTCTAGTAACGTTGTGCCACAAACGTCTCTTCTCCCCAATCCTATTCAATACCTCCTCATTAGTTATATGATCTACCCATCTCAACTTGTGCATTCTTCTGTAGCACCACATTTCGAAAGCTTCTATTCTCTTCTTGTCCAAACTAGTTATTGTCCATGTTTCACTTCCATACATGGCTACACTCCATACAAATACTTTCAGAAACGACTTCCTGACACTTAAATCAATACTCGATGTTAAAAAATTTCTCTTCTTCATAAACGCTTTCCTTTCCATTGCCAGTCTACATTTGATATCCTCTCTACTTCGACCATCATCAGTTATTTTGCTCTCCAAATAGCAAAACTCCTTTACTACTTCAAGTGTCTCATTTCCTAATCTAATTGCCTCAACATCACCCGACTTAATTCGACTACATTCCATTATCCTCGTTTTGCTTTTGTTGATGTTCATCTTATACCCTCCTTTCATGACACTGTCCATTCCGTTCAACTGCTCTTCCAAGTCCTTTGCTGTCTCTGACATAATTACAATGTCATCGGCGAACCTCAAAGTTTTTATTTCTTCTCCATGGATTTTAATACCTACTCCGAATTTTTCTTTTGTTTCCTTCAATATACAGATTGAATAACATCGGGGACAGGCTACAAACCTGTCTCACTCCCTTCCCAACCACTGCTTCCCTTTCGTGCCCCTCGACTCTTATAACTGCCATCTGGTTTCTGTACAAATTGTAAATAGCCTTTCGCCCCCTGTATTTTACCCCTGCCACCTTCAGAATTTGAAAGGGAGTATTCCAGTTGACATCGTCAAAAGCTTTCTCTAAGTCCACAAATGCTGGAAACGTAGGTTTGCCTTTCCTTAATCTAGCTTCTAAGGTAAGTCGTAAGGTCAGTATTGCCTCACGTGTTCCAATATTTCTACGGAATCCAAACTGATCTTCCCCAAGGTCAGCTTCTACCAGTTTTTCCATTCGTCTGTAGAGAATACACGTTAATATTTTGCATCCGTCACTTATTAAACTTATAGTTCGGTAATTTTCACATCTGTCAACGCCTGCTTTCTTTGGGATTGGAATTATTATATTCTTCTTGAAGTCTGAGGGTATTTCGCCTGTCTCATACATCTTTCTCACCAGATGGTAGAGTTTGTCTGGACTGGCTCTCTCAAGGCCATCAGTAGTTCTAATGGAATGTTGTCTACTCCCGGGGCCTTGTTTCGACTCAGGTCTTTCAGTGCTCTGTCAAACTCCTCACGCAGTATCGTATCTCCCATTTCATCTTCATCTACATCTTCTTCCATTTCCATAATATTGTCCTCAATTACATCGCCCTTGTATAGACCCTGTATATACTCCTTCCACCTTTCTGCTTTCCCTTCTTTGCTTAGAACTGGGTTATCATCTGTGCTCTTGATATTCATACAAGTGGTTCTCTTTTCTCCAAAGGTCTCTTTAAATTTCCTGTAGGCAGTATCTGTCTTACCCCTCGTGAGATAAGCCTCTACATCCTTACATTTGTCCTCTAGCCATCCCTGCGTAGCCATTTTGCACTTCCTGTCGAGCTCATTTTTGAGACGTTTGTATTCCTTTTTGCCTGCTTCATTTACTGCATTTTTATATTTTCTCCTTTCATCAATTAAATTCAGTATTTCTTCTGTTACCCAAGGATTTGTACTAGCCCTCGTCGTTTTACCTACTTGATCCTCTGCTGCCTTCACTACTTCATCCCTCAAAGCTACCCATTCTTCTTCTACTGTATTTCTTCCCCCATTCCTGCCAATTGTTCCCTTATGCTCTCCCTGACACCCTGTACAACCTCTGGTTCTTTTAGTTTATCCAGGTCCCATCTCCTTAAATTCCCACCTTTTTGCAGTTTCTTCAGTTTTAATCTACAGGTGATAACCAATAGATTGTGGTCAGAGTCCACATCTGCCCCTGGAAATGTCTTACAATTTAAAACCTGGTTCCTAAATCTCTGTCTTACCATTATATAATCTATCTGATACCTTTTAGTGTCTCCAGGGCTCTTCCAAGGTACAACCTTCTTTCATGATTCTTAAACCAAGTGTTAGCTATGATTATGTTGTGCTCTGTGCAAAATTTTACCAGGCGGCTTCCTCTTCATTTCTTAGCCCCAATCCGTATTCACCTACTACGTTTCCTTCTCTCCCTTTTCCTACACTCGAATTCCAGTCACCCATGACTATTAAATTTTCGTCTCCCTTCACCATCTGAATAATTTATTTTATTTCATCATACATTTCTTCAATTTCTTCGTCATCTGCAGAGCTAGTTGGCATATAAACTTGTACTACTGTAGTAGGTGTGGGCTTCATATCTATCTTGGCCACAATAATGCGTTCACTATGCTGTTTGTAGTAGCTTACCCGCATTCCTATTTTCCTATTCATTATTAGACCTACTCCTGCATTACCCCTATTTGATTTTGTGTTTATAACCCTGTTGTCACCTGACCAGAAGTCTTGATCCTCCTGCCACCGAACTTCACTAATTCCCACTATATCTAACTTTAACCTATCCATTTCCCTTTTTAAATTTTCTAACCTACCTGCCCGATTAAGGGATCTGACATTCCATGCTCCGATCCCTATGACGCCAGTTTTCCTTCTCCTGATAACGACATCCTCTTGAGTAGTCCCCGCCCGGAGATCCGAATGGGGGACTATTTTACCTCCGGAATATTTTACCCAAGAGGACGCCATCATCATTTAATCATACAGTAAAGCTGCATGCCCTCGCGAAAAATTACGGCTGTAGTTTCCCCTTGCTTTCAGCCGTTCGCAGTACCAGCACAGCAAGGCCGTTTTGGTTATTGTCACAAGGCCCGATCAGTCAATCATCCAGACTGTTGCCCTTGCAACTACTGAAAAGACTGCCGCCCCTCTTCAGGAACCACACGTTTGTCTGGCCTCTCAACAGATACCCCTCTGTTGTGGTTGCATCTACGGTACGGCTATCTGTATCGCTGAGGCACGCAAGCCTCCCCACCAACGGCAAGGTCCATGGTTCATAGGGGGGCCTAAGGTGCATAGGCGGTATCAATTTCTCCGGTGGTAGGTGACAATGCGACTGTGTTGAGGTCATGTTTGGGGGAGGCCGAGCAGAGACTTTTAGTCGGTTTGGCAGCTGGTGGTGTTTGGGCGTGTCTGTTGCACTATTTTGCGAGCATGTCTGTGCACTGTGCGGTGCTTTATTTGGAAAGTTTAAGTGTACAGAGCTCGTCTGCTGATATTGTGTACTGCATTATTTAAGAGCTGTTTGGTATTGTGTGGTGAAATTAGGAGTTGTTTACGTGTTTGTGGCCAGTGTCAGATGACCACAGTCGGATCAGTGCGGGTGTTTTGTGACAAATATACTCCACGACTAAATAAAAGGGCTCCAAATAAATAGAGTGCAGCACAGCGCAGTCTGAGCTGATTTTCGGCATTAACAGCTATCTGGTCAGAATGTGAGTGAGTAGACAAATAACTGGACAAATTTATCTGTAGAGGAGTTACAGGTCTGGATTGGAATGAATATCTTGATGGGTGTTGTGTTGCCAAGTGTAGTGCACTACTGGAGTTCAAAAACTGCGTTATGTCGGCCTTACATATCGAAACCTATGAGAAGTAAAAGTCTCAAAAAGATATGTCGCAAATAAATAAAGTACACTCGTTCCTCCTTCCATCAGCGTATGCACTGAAATTATTTCCAAAAATTAGCAGTTGTTTGGCTATTTGTAGGTAAATATTTTACATTATTTACGAGCAGTTCACATGTCTGTAGGCTGTGCTATGAGCTATTTTTAACTGTTTACAATTAGCAAGCGTGTGTCTAGAACATTATAAATGAGTTATGTAGGAGTGTTTTGCAGGTCTGTATGATTTGGGACATGTCGGTGTGATACATATACTCCATTCCTAAATAAAGTAAATTCGTTCCTCCATCCATGGACCTAGTGCATGGTGAGTCCGTTTACCAGAAACGTGTAGGAAGAGGTTGAGTGCTGGTGGCTTAGTTTGAAACAATTTTCTTAGGTTGGTGGCGGAAGTGCAAGTGAGCTTTGTTTACTGGCAGATTTCAAACTAGGCGCTGGTTCCTAGGAGGAGGAGGAGTTGGCGGTCTGGTCCTTGAAAAGTAGTTGAAATTAGGGAGTTGAACACGCTTGCATATGCATTGAAATTGTAAATTCAATTATTTAATATAGCGGGGTGGTGAGAGTTAATTAGCGAGCGTTCTCGCGACGAGCAAACGAGCTGTTATACGGTCATGGTGGATTCCACTGTCGGCCAAACTCTGGCGCCAAAGGTATCCTTTGTCCGGCACGCGGTCGACAGGTTCCATCCTGTCCAGCGTTAAGTGCTTCGGGCGCGGAAAAATGTTTACGTAGTCGGACTCTGAGGCGAGCGCGGCTGACCGTTTCTGGCGGGACCGTGAGGCGCCGCTCGCCGCATACCTGGCGCGCTGGCTGTGAGGTTGTGCGGGCACCGCTGGTCGCTTGACGTCAGCTGGCCAGGGAGCTGCCGATAGAGCGGGCTCAGCTGGCACCGCGTACGTCAGCTGCGCTCTGCAGTTTCGCTGTCTGAGCATGGAGATGTCAGTTGGGACACACCTGCATGACCGTATTGTCTGAAATAAAGTGTCATTTTCCAGGTATTTACAGAAGGTTATGTCCGTCGCGTGTATGGAGGGTGTGTGATGCAAGTGGGGCGGCGGAGCACTGATTGTACAGTTATTACGCGCGCACGAGAGCGAGTCAATTAGTCGGCATTCTAGTGCGGTCCAAACGTGCTGTTATATAGACATGGCGGATTCCACTGTCGAGTAAACTTTGCCGTCAAAAGTGTAGCACTGCGTTCTCGCTCGCACAGGGACACGTGGTGGATGGTGAGCGGTCGGCATCGACAGGTTTGAACGTTCCCAGAAAAAACAACTTTGGCGCCGAAAGTGTTGCAGGGAAACGGCCGACCGTCGTGTGATTCATCTCAGAGGCAAACAATTTTGGGGGGAAACGTGCGGAGGCGACGAACTCACGTGGTGACCGGACAAGGGGCCGTTGTGACGTCAAACTCGGCAAGTTCCAGCGTGTCCAGCGAAAACATGTTTACGACGTGGGAGCGATCGCTGGGCTCGCCCCCCGCGCTAGTGGCCGGTTGCCTCATGTGACAGGCGTAGGCAGTGTCTCCGCGTGCTGGCCAGGGGTTGGCGAGGATTTGAACTAATTCAGTTGGAGCGCGAACGTCGTGGTGACTGCACTGCGATATCAAAGATGTGTGTGCTGACTGTGTTGGAGAACAAGTGATGCCCGTACTGCTTGAAATAAAGTCTTCAGTCCCTTCCCCCCTGCAAAATCAAAGGACGTGACTTACGTTACTGTAAGTCCAGTTTATTATTTGAGGCGATTATGATAGGCTACCAGTGAAAAAAGATAAGAGACGGAGGAAGCTCGTACGTGTGATCGATTATGGTGTTGGGATTTGAACTTGTAATAGATTTGTATGAAGTTATGTAAGGAAAATGGCTATCTCACCGAGAAAACCGGACATCTTGAATAAATAATAAATGATAATAATAAATAAAAGTACAGTTTTCGAGACAATATCGTATCGGAATTCGAATTTGGCGCAATTTTCTAGTGGAGGTAGGCCTATAATAATAAATGACGATGAAAGATAATGAATGTTAATGAATGTTAATAAATGATAATCTGTAATAATAATAATAATAAAGAAAAGTACCGTTTTTTGCATGCATTATCCTGTTGGAATTCAAACTTCCAGCCATTTTTTCTTCTGGAGGCTTAGGTTAGTGGACATAGCACAATTGGCCTATTTTCCCACCAAAAGCCTCCATCTTGGACGACATCAAGCAATGTTCCCAAGTCCACATGCCGCCATCTTGGATGACGTAATCGCCGCCATCTTGGATAAATTTGGCAACAATGCAGCATGGCCTGGCACATAGATTGTTCCCATACTGGGGGTCACGTGTAGTATCATTTAATGTCCCCTTTTGAGCTTACGAACTTGTCTTACCCACTAGTTTTACCCCACGTTTAGTTTTCGAGATAATCTCATCCGAAACTTCATATGGACCACACTGTATATGGTGTAGTGGGTACAAGTCCAGATATTTTTATAGATAACTGGGGACACGTAACGACATTACATCAGTATTTACGTCATTTTCAGATCAATAATTATAGCTATTACCCAGTTGTATGTTTTTTGGTTGGGTACTGTATGTGGCAAGAGGAAGCCATTAATGCTTATCTTCCCCTGGGCAACAGATCAGTTGTTGAAGTGGGAATGCAAAATAGTTAATCTATACTAGCAGTTAAAGTCCACTTAATGGTGCAGTTACGATCATGCAGGAAATATCATGACACAAAGTTTGTTACATGTTTGTGCGAAGACTGACACAGAGAGGAAACAACCAACACATGGGTGGATCAGTTAAACATAAATATTGCTGAAATGGAAAGTGCTATTGACGTACCGTTTTCAGAGAATGGACTGGTAGTCAGGGGCACACATTGCCAAACGATGAACAGAGTAACAATATATAGAAAGTGTATTTTTGTGCAAACATACGGTTTTTGTAAATGAAAGAGTGCCTTCTCACAAGGTAAAAATAGGGTACATTTGAATGTCAATGGTGTTTGTCTCAGCATTCTAGTGCGAGTCGTTCAGGGGATATCGTATTTTGAAAAGCTCCCACACTAAAGAACAGTGCAAGTGCATACGCTAGTTTCGTAGATTCTGACCAGTAACGAGACAATTAGCTAGCAAAGGTTGTGTTCAAAATGGCCACTGGCAGCAGCAATACACGCTTCCAGTCTGATATGAAACGACTGCTGTAGAAACGCTAGCATTTTAGCGGAGATGACCGAACACGCTGCAGTAATAGGTCGTTGCATATCTTAGAGTGTAGTTTGTATGTCACTATAGATAGTGCCTGTCTTTCAGCTCTCCTCAACAGAGGAAAGTCTACAGGCGTCAAATCCGGGGAATGGGCCACAAATGTAGATGTCTTCTGCATCCAGTCCAAAGATTTGGAAATAATTTGTGAAGACTTGCTGTAGCACTTCATGCACTAAGGGCTGAACAGCCATCATATTGGCATCACAGGTTCGTCCTAGTCTTCAGAGGAATGTCTTCTGAGATCCGTGAAAGATGGTCTGTTAGCAGGCTGAGATATTTGTGTGCTTTTAATATTCTGTCTACGAAAAATGTGCCTATGAGCTGTCGGTTCACTGTCGTACGTCATAAATTTATATTCCATAGTCGCTGTCTTTCCTCCCGACGAAACCAACGGGGAATGTCAACAAACCAGTACCCCATGTTTCGTCGGTTTATATGACCATGACTGGTAAATGTGGCTTCATCACTAAACAAGATACGTGATACATCTGTAGTAGTCTGTCTTAAGGCTCATGTACAGAAGTTAACACTGGTATCAGAATCGTTTCCATGCAGCTCTTGAGAGAAACAGATGTTGATGAAAAATGCGTAAGACACTAGCCTGACTTATGTCACTTCCTTGTGCAATAGCATGGGAGGTAACATGCGCATCATGTGCATCAACAGCATGAACATTAGTTTTCCCCCCTTCTGTTGTCACTTGTTTCCTTCTGTTACGTAGTCTAGTTGTTACACTTACACTTTCACACTTTCACGTATCTGATTGAATAGGTTGATAAACAACTGCCAAGATGGTTGACGTCTATTGGGATATCTTGCCGTGTACACCATACAAGAACGAATTGCATTGTTCCTACACTCTCCGTACACCATGAGTATCTCTGCTTTTTCTACATTGGTAAATCCCATCTTCCGCTGACGACCTACTGCTTGGACTGTCACAAACTGACTAGCAAGTCGCAATGCACACAAGGAACACGCAAGTACATCGTAAGCAAACGTATAACATCATACCTAGCAACTACGCAGGCTGAATGGCACAAACAAGTTTCAAACTACTATATCTCGTAAAGGACTCGCACTAGATTCCTGCAACAAGCACGACTGACATTGTAATTTACCCTACTTTTAGTTTCTCAGTGTCAACAGACATTGTTCCATTAAAAAAAGTGTGTTTGCACAAAGACACATTTTCTAAATATTATTACAATCTGTTTATTCACTAACAATATGAGCCACTGATTGCCAATCCATTCTGTGAAAACCACACATCAATAGCATTTCTCATTTCCGCAATATTTTCGGTCCAACTTTTACGAGATTCAGCTTATATACATAGAGAGTAAAGAAAAAGTGTCACACCTGGAGATCAGCAAATGATTCCTCATCCTGGCTCAGGACAAAAGTTTACTTAGCAAAATTTAATCATGTGCATTTTAAATAGCCATTTATGCAAACAAGTATCTGGGAACACTGTCACATCTTGCAGTACATCGGAATGTACACAGGAACGTGTATCAGCTCAGACTACTCTACCAACTGTCGTAGCTCACTAAGTAGTCTCTTGTGTAACTGGGTAACCTCTTTTGATGCTAGTCAATTGTCACGATGAGCATTACTGGAAAGGGCATTTGATTCTAAAGCATTATGTCAGGGTGAAAAACACTAAAGAAATTACTTTTTCTCTCTTACCAACATGTTGGTAGGGTGGGTTCTTCCTTGGCTCAGGTAGAATGAAACAGCATTTTTACGTAAGATAACTTTTGTTGAAAGATTTGTACATTGGTTTCCTTACTGGAGTGTTCTGGCTGGGAGAGCGGCAGCTGTGTCGTTTTCGAAGACTTCTGCTGCATGAGCGGCGGCTGTCAGATCTTCATCACCAGCTCACAGGTGACTGCCAATGTGAGGCCGTCTCCTTCCCGTCCTCACGAGTCACCTGGGTACGTAAAAAATCAGTCTTCAAATACGCTTAACTTCTGTCTTCTGGCGGTGACGCCGCTGCTTGCTATTCCGTTACAGCGACGGACTTGGTGCTTCTGTGTACGATGTAGTCTCTTCCTGCATGACAGTCTTCAGCACCGACTGAACTGTACTGGAACTGAACTCGAACCAAAACTGAACTGAAAACTACTGTCGGGCCCACTGCGTCTCGCGTATTTATTTACTTCAATTCACTGGAGGTGAACGACTTCATGGTCATTGCCTCTTCTGTCGCGTTGAAAAGCTTCTCGAAGAATCTTCTTAACGTCGGTCATTGGTTCTTGGAATGTAGGCGAGGGCCTTTGATCACATGTGACAATTGAGAAACACGTGAGCCGGTCGGGCGATGCCCTGACGGCTGAATCGACAGTTTCTGCTTATGTGGGGAGGGCGATGGCTTCTCCTGAACGTGCTGGCTTGCAAACTCTGGCCGTTGCCACTGCTGCTCTGCCTGCTGTCTGCCAGTGTGTAACTCTTATAAACTAAACTAAGTTTTTCTTTATTTTCTAATTTCTGCTTCACTTCACATTGATTTCACTAATTTATTCACCTATTTTAAGTACCACTCAACAGTTGCAAATTCAAATCTCTGACACCTTTTTCACTTTTTAGACGTCCATTCCCAAGTTCTTGTCGTTTATAACCAGGACATCATTTTGTTACATGAAAATGGCTTATCACATGAATGTATAGGATCCATTATACTGCATGCATGTGTCTACTAACTGCTTAGTGTGCAACTGTAACTTGTCCTGTCAAGTTCACTTAAAGAAATTTGGAAATTTGTGGTAAGATCTTATGGGACCAATCTGCTGAGGTCATCGGTCACTAAGCCTACATACAACTTAAACTAACTTACGCTATTGACAACACACACACCCATGCCCAAGGGACGACTCGAACCTCCAATGTGGGGAGGTGCCATAGACCACGCGGCTGCCCCGCGTGGCAAGAAATTCACGTAAGGCATATTCCTGATGGAGGACATTTATGATGAAAACGTTGATATTTTTTTTGTGCAGAGCGCATCTAATAATCAAGCTACTGCTACTGGTCATGCATTGGCTGCCCAGTACTCTCAATGGCGCCATCCGGATAAGAATGTTTTTGTCACCTGGAGCAACACCTTCTGGCAACTGGAAATTTCGTCCATAAGTAATAGGCAGAGGTCATCCAACGACTAGACGTACTCCATGGAGGATACGATTCTTGAAACCCTTCGCAGTTATATCAAAGACTGGTAGCTGAAGTGAGGCACGATGAAGAACTGCATCCGTATCATTGTACATTAACTAAACACCAGCGGCCAGCAGACTGCATTCGATGTCTTGTGAATGACTTTTGCACCAACCAGAAGATAACAAACATTTTATAAATATAGTGATATGATCTGATGAATCCATCTACACTCGCGAGGATACAGGCATTATTGGTCGAAACATGACCCACATGTCATCTGTGAACGTGGCTTTCAGGTACACTGTGACATAAATCTGTGGGCTGGAAGCGTGGGAAGGGTGCTTTAAGCCCTTACCTCTTGCTGGACAAGTAGAATGCGTCCCTTTATAGTACATTTCTTTGCAATAACTTGCCTGATGCCCGAGAAAACGTACCTCTTGGTGTTCAGCTACATCTTTGCATCTCCTGAGCAGAGAGACGATGGGGGGAAGAGCATTGTATATGTCGAACGCGTACGAGGCCAAATCCGTCTTTTTTACTTTTCACTTTATTTTATTGTCGCACTAATATCACTCACGTGGCCATCATAAACCGTAACTGCTTTACAAATGCACAATAATGTACATCTTTCTGTCAAGCAGCTAGTATATTGCATCAGCTAATGTCACTGTCATCATTTCGTATTTCATTATCTTACTTGTCGTGTACTGCTTTTCTTTCATGTGCCAGAGACATAATACCAAGTACATAAATTTTGATGGGTTGCAGTGGGGAAGGGAGATGCGTTTTGCATACATACATTACGAATAATTCTATGATATTGTAGATTAAAGAATTTCATTCATAATTTGTTTTATCTGTAATCACGTTATCTATTCCAAAATTATGTAATTACTGCTTAAACGTTTACAAAATATAGGGTGACTCAAAGTGTTGAACCATCATTCTAATACGAAAACGTAATTTTGTAGTCAAACAGAATGAGATGATTGAGGGGGTGCCGGGGCAGGGGGGGGGGGGGGGGGAGTGGGAGGGGGGGAGCACACCCGAAATGCTATGCTAAGAACATTTTGGATTTTCACATGGAAAGGAGGTCATGTGACATATCAAAGGGAGAATTACACGAGGAAACAGAGGTCTCTTTCATTTGATTGTTCTTTTGTTTTCACGTTTGATTTGCTACCTTTTAGGTATTTCGTTTCAATACGTAAGTAATCAAGTAGTAGGGGTAATATTAATCCACTTCTGAGGTAAAATCACTGTTAATCAAGATTAACTTACGAGGGCAGTTCAATAAGTAATGCAACACATTTTTTTTCTGAAACAGGGGTTGTTTTATTCAGCATTGAAATACACCAGGTTATTCCCCAATCTTTTAGCTACACAACACTATTTTTCAACGTAATCTCCATTCAATGCTACGGCCTTACGCCACCTTGAAATGAGGGCCTGTATGCCTGCACGGTACCATTCCACTGGTCGATGTCGGAGCCAACGTCGTACTGCATCAATAACTTCTTCATCATCCGCGTAGTGCCTCCCACGGATTGCGTCCTTCATTGGGCCAAACATATGGAAATCCGACGGTGCGAGATCGGGGCTGTAGAGTGCATGAGGAAGAACAGTCCACTGAAGTTTTGTGAGCTCCTCTCGGGTGCGAAGACTTGTGTGAGGTCTTGCGTTGTCATGAAGAAGGAGAAGTTCGTTCAGATTTTTGTGCCTACGAACACGCTGAAGTCGTTTCTTCAATTTCTGAAGAGTAGCACAATACACTTCAGAGTTGATCGTTTGACCGTGGGGAAGGACATCGAACAGAATAACCCCTTCAGCGTCCCAGAAGACTGTAACCATGACTTTAACGGCTGAGGGTATGGCTTTAAACTTTTTCTTGGTAGGGGAGTGGGTGTGGCGCCACTCCATTGATTGCCGTTTTGTTTCAGGTTCGAAGTGATGAACCCATGTTTCATCGCCTGTAACAATCTCTGACAAGAAATTATAATCCTCAGCCACATGACGAGCAAGCAATTCCACACAGATGGTTCTCCTTTGCTCTTTATGGTGTTCGGTTAGACAACGAGGGACCCAGCGGGAACAAACCTTTGAATATCCCAACTGGTGAACAATTGTGACAGCACTACCAACAGAGATGTCAAGTTGAGCACTGAGTTGTTTGATGGTGATCCGTCGATCATCTCGAACGAGTGTGTTCGCACGCTCCGCCATTGCAGGAGTCACAGCTGTGCACGGCCGGCCCGCACGCGGGATATCAGACAGTCTTGCTTGACCTTGCGGCGATGATGACACACGCTTTGCCCAACGACTCACCATGCTTTTGTCCACTGCCAGATCACCGTAGACATTCTGCAAGCGCCTATGAATATCTGAGATACCCTGGTTTTCCGCCAAAAGAAACTCGATCACTGCCCGTTGTTTGCAACGCACATCCGTTACAGACGCCATTTTAACAGCTCCGTACAGCGCTGCCACCTGTCGAAAGTCAATGAAACTATACGAGACAAAGCGGGAATGTTTGAAAATATTCCACAAGAAATTTCCGGTTTTTTGAACCAAAATTGGCCGAGAAAAAAAATGTGTTGCATTACTTATTAAACTGCCCTCGTATAAATAGTATAACGTGTTTTTTTTTAAACATTTGAGGAGTTTTTTAGTCTGTTGTTGCAATATCTAACCCATCAGAGTGTTGTCTACAAGACGACTACGTCTTAAGACGACACACAGTTGTTACAACGCAAGCTTAGAAAAATGCTTCCTAAACGTGACGTACGATCAAAATATACTTCCCCGTTTATAAAAATGGATGGTTTATTTGCCGCTTTCCTTTCTCTTAGACTTACAGTGATATGAATATCAAAAGAAGGTCAGCTGAAATGTTTGAGAGGCTGCAGATTTCTTTCTTTTACGCTTTTAAATTCTCATCAGTATGTTCACTATTGGTTTTGACGATTTTAACTTGGTTGTTAATTCTCATTTAAGCGTTAAATGTGTCACTGGTTTTATATCCTTTAATGGCAGAGCTGATTTTTTCCTTCTATTCCTGTAATTCTGTTGCATACTTGAGGTGATTTTAGGACATAAAAAGGACTCTCATACGTGTACAGTCAATAACCCTTTTAAGCGTATTATTTATAATTCTCAAGGTTTCAGTATGTCTTGTGAATGATTATTGTACTCGATTCATTTGTTGTGTTAAGTGATAGTTCCTTTAGGCAGACGGGAAACAATAACAGAACTGTGGCTGAACCATGTGGAGCTCCAGAAAGGCAGATAAATCTCTTCCTTCTATGTTTTTACAACTGCGTAAGACAATTTTACGCAGGCTTTCTTGTTATGTATGGCGTGAGCCAGTTGTTGGCTAGAGCGTTTACTGCATAAATGGACACGATTGATCTACGCAAGTACGCGGAAAAGATGAAACTTTAAATTCTGTGTATCCTAAAACCTTCACTCACGAATGCAGGCGTCCGTGTCCCTTTACATCCGTTATACAATGTGATGGTGCCGTTATACACTGACGGAAAAAAATCGCAGTGTAAAGGAGGAGTTGTGCGACATAGGTGAAGTTTGGTAGGCGTGTTTCTATATCTGGTAGATGATGTCTATTCAGATATATTGCTAGTCGCATAAGAGTGACACTAGTAGCGCCACTGCATCTACGTGATTACTCTGCTATTCACAATAAAGTGCCTGGCAGAGGGTTCAATGAAGATGCAAACCAGGTTTCCTTTAAATACACGCTATAACGGTCAGGAGTGTTAGTGTCCTTTCGAGATTGGACATAGTGAGATGACGTTAGTCAAGAATACCGTAAGGTGACAAAGACGCCATAATCAGCACCTCCTGAGTTCGAACGAGGTCCTGTGTTAGGGATACGAGAAGCTGGATGTTCCTTCTGTGATACTGCAAAAAGACTTGGCAGGAATGTAGCCACTGTAGATTGCAGGCAGTGGTGGTCGTAGCGAGAAGACATGCTCTGGACGGCCGCGTGGCACTACCGAGAGGGAAGACCATCGTGTCCGACGACTGGCACTGGTGAGTCGTACTGCATCTGCAGCAGCAATTTGAGCAGAAGTTGGCACCGTAATCACGCAACGAACTGTTGCAAATCAGTTGCTTCAAGGACAGCTCCGAGACAAACGTCCTGTAGAGCGCATTCCACTGACCCCAAACCAACGCCATTTGCAACTTCAGTTGTGTGAAGCGAGAGCTCACTGAAGGGCAGCGTGGAGGTCTGTTGTGTTTTCTGATGATGCTGGTTCTGCCTCGGTGCCAGCGACGGCCGTGTGTTGGTTAGGACGATAGCAGTTGAGGGTCTGGAACCAACCTGTCTGCGTCCTAGACACGCCACATTTACACCTGGAATTATGGTCTGCGGTGCGATTTTGTATGACAACAGGAGCACTTTCGTGGTTATCCCACACACACTGAATGCAAATCTGTACGCCAGTCTGGTGATTCGAGCTAATGTGCTACCATTCATCAAAAGCGTTCCGGGGGACTTCTCCAACAGGTCCACCGCAGCACCCGAGGTCTAGTGGAGGGGGGTAACCGCGCATATAAATAGCCTGCTCTCCTCGAATCTCGACACTTCGGCAGAAGATGGGTAGTATGACACTTCCCGAAACGTCGCGAGATATCAACGCTACACCCGGCTGCAGACCCGAGAAACCTTCATCAACAGTTTCCGCCGGGAAAGCCTACAGTCACATATAGGATAACTCTCGCTCAAATACTGCTGTTCTGACCAAATATGCTCTATAGAATGATGACATGTTGCCATGGCCTGATCAATCACCACATCTGTCTCCTATCGAACGCATATGGGACATCATCGGCGACAGCTCCAGCGTCAACCACAAACAGCATTAATTGTTCCTCTACTGACTGGCCAAGTGAGACAGGCATGGAACTCCATACCACAAACTGACATCCGGGATATGTACAACACAATGCATGCATGTTTACTTTTAACATTCTGGCGGTTACGCTGGCTAATAATGTACCTACGAGGGCAGTTCAATAAGTAATGCAACACATTTTTTTTCTCGGCCAATTTTGGTTGAAAAAACCGGAAATTTCTTGTGGAATATTTTCAAACATTCCCGCTTCGTCTCGTATAGTTTCATTGACTTCCGACAGGTGGCAGTGCTGTACAGAGCTGTTAAAATGGCGTCTGTAACGGATGTGCGTTGCAAACAACGGACAGTGATCGCGTTTCTTTTGGTGGAAAACCAGGGTATCTCAGATATTCATAGGCGCTTGCAGAATGTCTACGGTGATCTGGCAGTGGACAAAAGCACGGTGAGTCATTGGGCAAAGCGTGTGTCATCATCGCCGCAAGGTCAAGCAAGACTGTCTGATATCCCGCGTGTGGGCCGGCCGTGCACAGCTGTGACTCCTGCAATGGCGGAGCGTGCGAACACACCCGTTCGAGATGATCGACGGATCACCATCAAACAACTCAGTGCTCAACTTGACATCTCTGCTGGTAGTGCTGTCACAATTGTTCACCAGTTGGGATATTCAAAGGTTTGTTCCCGCTGGGTCCCTCGTTGTCTAACCGAACACCATAAAGAGCGGAATTGCTTGCTCGTCATGTGGCTGAGGATGACAATTTCTTGTCAAAGATTGTTACAGGCGATGAAACATGGGTTCATCACTTCGAACCTGAAACAAAACGGCAATCAATGGAGTGGCGCCACACCCACTCCCCTACCAAGAAAAGCCGGTAAAGTCATGGTTACAGTCTTCTGGGACACTGAAGGGGTCCTTCCCCATGGTCAAACGATCAACTCTAAAGTGTATTGTGCTACTCTTCAGAAATTGAAGAAACGACTTCAGCGTGTTCGTAGGCACAAAAATCTGAACGAACTTCTCCTTCTTCATGACAACGCAAGACCTCACACAAGTCTTCGCACCCGAGAAGAGCTCAGAAAACTTCAGTGGACTGTTCTTCCTCATGCACCCTACAGCCCCGATCTCGCACCGTCGGATTTCCATATGTTTGGCCCAATGAAGGACGCAATCCGTGGGAGGCACTATGCGGATGATGAAGAAGTTATTGATGCAGTACGACGTTGGCTCCGACATCGACCAGTGGAATGGTGCCGTGCAGGCATACAGGCCCTCATTTCAAGGTGGCGTAAGGCTGTAGCATTGAATGGAGATTACGTTGAAAAATAGTGTTGTGTAGCTAAAAGATTGGGGAATAACCTGGTGTATTTCAATGCTGAATAAAACTACCCCTGTTTCAGAAAAAAAATGTGTTGCATTACTTATTGAACTGCCCTCATACATTTCACAGCATCTCTCCCTTGCATTAACCTTTGATCTTGCACTGTTAATCGCTTAAATATGTTACCTACGCAAATTTCCGCAGCTCGTGGTCTTACGGTAGTGCTCTCGCTTCCCACGCACGGGGTCCCTGGTTCGATTCCCGGTGGGGTTAGCGATTTTTCCTCCTCGAAATGACTGGGTGGTGTTGTGTCGTCGTCATCATTCATCCGCATTACGGTCAGAGGAAGGCAATGGTAAACCACTTCCGTTAGGACCTTGCCTAGTACAGAGGTGCGGGTCTCTCGCATCGTCCCCTACGCTCCTCGTAGTATCATCGGGCAAATGTATTCCCGAAATTTCATTACTCTACATTAATTGCTTTTTGGTGTTGCGACTATTTTCTTAGCCATTATTTATTACTAGTAGTTACTGGTACCGTCTGCATTGGATACATTGCAGTAGGACTGTGGCTTAAGAAAATATATACGTCAGTAAAGCCGTACTCAGACTTCATGCATTCGTCGTTGGCACAGAGGCAGCATAAGAACCGCTGTCTGCAGGCTGAATTGGGACCATTGTCTTTTCAAGAACATCAAGCGAAGTCGTCTTACGCCACGGAAGATCCGTGTTCTTCGAATGTCGGCAGTCGCCGGGTTTGAGGAATATTATTTCGGCCGGAGAAGGGCTTTAGCATAATTTATAATGGCAGCACAGCAGGGCGCCGGCGGCTTTTGCAGACGGCGCCGCCCTGCTCGCTAATTATTCCCGGATTCGCCGGTAATTAGCTAATTTCCCCGGTCGCCGCGGTGCGACCGAACGGCGCGCAGGTGGCACTCGCAGCGAAGTGTGCGTTCACCCCCGCACGCCCACACTACCTCTCAACCAGGCCCCTGCCCCCTCCCCTCCTTGAGAGCACAGGTGCCGGCAGTTGGCACAACTTGGTGCAACTTCCCTCCCGACTATTGTGCTTTATTTGCTCGATTTCTCTCCTCCTGGAGATCGGATTTACTTGTTCGTGCAGTGCAGCGGAAACAAATTACTGGCAGCGAATCGCGTTTTACGGTTCCCGTGAATGTTCTCCGACGTCGCTGGGCAAAATGGTGCATTGGACCCGCTAAAAACTTACTGCCTGTTCTCCATTTAAAGGCTTACTAGTACGACGGCGGCGGGGAAGCGTTGCTCGTTGGAAGTTCGTTCCGAAATAATCGTCTTCGCCGTCGGCAATGAAACTATCTGGAAAACATTCTGATGTAACGTTATTCACTAAAATGAAAACAAGTTCCAGTAACACATAAATAATGACTAAGAATTTGAATAGCCCAGCAAACTATCGACATCTTCTCAGAACTGCTGTTAGAACTACAAAATTGTTAAAAGCGTCTGTTTTCTTAAATTACAAAAACCGCAATAGCTGCACGCTGATCTTCATTTAGTTTCTCGAGAACTTAGTATCTGGCGCAATGAGCGGAACAGAAACACCTGAGAGACATAAATGCTGTGCAAATGTGTATTTATTTACTTGTTATGGGTTGGATCTCTATATCAATGAAACAGTAGTATAAAACGATTTCGTTCTTTTATTCTGTGCTGCACAAGTCACAAGGTCAGTTATATTTCTGCCTTGCAAAAAAAATTTGAATTCTCGTAACTACATACATGCATTTCATTATAATACTAATGGTGTAGTTACACTGTTTACAAAAGTGTGGATACGCTGGTAGAAGCCAAACTCTGACAGATCAAAAAATGGCCCTGAGCACTATGTGACTTAACTTCTGAGGTCATCAGTCGCCTAGAACTTAGAACTAATTAAACCTAACTAACCTAAGGACATCACACACATCCATGTCCGAGGCAGGATTCGAACCTGCGACCGTAGTGGTCACGCGGTTCCAGACTGAAGGGCATAGAACCGCACGGCCACACCGGCCGGCTCTGACAGATCAGTTGACGTTGGAATACACGAGGCAAAAGTGACCGTATGTCTTATCTTAGAATCTCGGTTAAAGAAGGACAAACCTATGTTTATGGCTTTTGATAATGTTGACTGGAATGCACTCTTTGAAATTCTGGAAGAATCAGGGATAAAACGCAGGGGCGAAAGTTTATATAGAACTCGTACAGAAACCAAAGGCTGCTACAATAGTCTAAGGAAGTGAAAGAGAAGCAGTCATCAGGAAGGAATTGAGGGAAGGTTGTGGCCTACCCCTGCTGTTAATCAATATCTGCTGTGAGCAAGCAGTAAATGAGTCCAAAGAAAAATTTGGAGGCGCAATTAAAGTTCAGAGAACAGAAATAAAAATTTAAGGTTTGTCGATGACATCGTAACTTTGTCGGAGACAGCAAAGGACTTGAAAGTGGAGATGAACGGAATGGACAGTGTCGTAAAACAATGGTAATGGAATGCAGTCAAATTAAATCAGGCCATTCCGAGGGAACTCGATTTGGAAATTGGGCACTAAACACAGCAGGTGCCGTCTATTATTTGGGCAGCAAAATAACTGATGATGGCCGAAGTAGAGAGGACATAAAATGCAACTGTCAATGACAATAAAAGCGTTTCTGAAGAAGAGAAATACATTAGAACTGAATATAAATTTAAGTGTTTTGAAGTCTTTTCTGAAGGGGTTTTTGTGGAGTGTAGGCTTTTATGGAAGTGTAACGCTGAACATAAACAGTTCTGACTAGAAGAGAACAGAAGCTTTTCAAACGTTGTGTTATAGAAGAAAGCTGAAGACTGGATGGGTAGATCGCTTAATAAATGAGACACTGAAGGGAAACGGGGAGAAAAGAAATTTGTAGTGTAACTTGAATAAAAGAAAACATCGGTTGGTAGGACAAATTCAGAGACATTAAGGAATCATCACTACTATTGGAAGGAAGTACGGGAGAGAGGTGGAGAGCTAAAAATTTTAGAGGCAGCAGGTTCTAATTACTGTGTATTGCAGTAGTTATCCGGCGACGAAGAGGCTTGCACAGCATAGAGTAGTACGGAGAAATGCATCAAGCCAGTCTTCGGAATGAATACTGCAACGTAACTACTTGAAGACTCGATGAAACGTTTGACACAGAGTGGCTCGTATGAAACCATCCGCAAGCACCCTTCTTCGTCAAGCAGAGTTGCGGCAATTAGGTTCTAGGAGCGTGGGAGGCGCCGTACACTGGGAAAGACAGATTCAACCTTTGCGGAACATCTTTTAGCAGAAAACTGCCCACATGATGTATATGGTAACGCTTTTACATACTGAAAAATAGCAGGAAGTGACACTACTGGAATTACTTGAATTCGGTAAACACGTGCCACAGAATGCTAACTTAGTTTCAAATGACCAAACACAATACCATTCACACGCCCCTCTCCACCCACGGATAAACTGAATTTTAGTTATGCAAATGCTATTCCACAGTAGTAAATACAATTTCTTTTTTGGTCTATGTTAAATATAACGAGGTGCACAGTCCACAATAAACTTTGTTTTTAAATTTCGAATAAATTTAACCGCTGAAAAACATTCTGTATCCCTTTGAACATGGCTGACGTTTGCAGCAACCGTATACACAAATTTGAAAAATACGTAAAAATTTGCCAACCGGTTGCAAGGTTTTCTATATACCTTGACCAGGTTTGGTCACCTCTACGGGTGACTTCATCAGAAGGTAAGGTAATTACCTAAAATGAATATGTCAGATTAAATATCTTATCTAATAAAAGTTTACATAATGTAGACGAGTGTAAAACAAATAGTACTTACATGAAGAATATATCGTCAAAGATGTACAGTGATTTAAGAGTTGATTTGCTCAAGTCATACATTAAAATATAAGACATAATGTTTTTCAAAAAGTCAAACATTAAACATTAGTAACAGCGGTGTGGTGTGAGGAGACTGTGTGGCAACTAGTCACGCTGCCAAGTGAACGTAATGTAGGGCGGGCCACTAGTAACGTGAGCAAAACAATTTTGTATATTACACATTTGTTGAAGTAAATCATACGTATAGCCAATATAGCTTTTAACAAAATTTAATTTTACAAATTATTGAGCAAAATTTATAAACGAGCTGCAAGCGGGATAAAATAGTACAAATTTCGCTACATTTTATGTAGCACAGGTAGAACCAGAGTTAAATACGACTGGAATTACATACGTAGTGAAGAATATCAGTTCATTACATGACACAAAATTTGAAAAGAAAGCTTGCATAACTAGGGCACAGAGGTCATCTGGTGTGTTAGCAATGAGCGTAACTTAACAGAGGTAAAATAATGTTTCTGAAATGGAGGAGAGAACCTGGATTATAAGTATCATAAAACTGAGAGCACTGGTTTAAAAGCATTAAAGAAATTTCTATCTTTCAACTGTATTTGTTCATTTAACATGTTATCTTTATTTGGTGCGTGTCTGAAAATTTCAAGTTCTTCCATGACATCAAGTTTTCTCCCTTTCTTTAGAGGTGACGAAACCTGGTCAAGGTATATAGAAAACCTATGCAACCGGTTGGCAGATTTTCACATTTTTCAAAAATTCTGTGTCCCTTCATTTTCTCTGTTTATATCAGTAACATCTATGTAAGTCGCATCACATTTTATCTGATACATATTTTGATCAAATAATATTTTACAGAACGTCAGGAAAGTGTTTCCTATTTATTGTTGTTAATATGAAGCAATTACGTCTAAACTGCAAAACGAGTAAGAATCCGCGTTCGATTGTTACAGGCATCTAATACTTCAGTCCATTGTTAACCTATACAGCGGTCTCTTGCCCGCTCGTCGCTAATAGGGTGCCTATGGGATGCAGCGTTCTCGGAATGCTATACAACAATTTCAAACAAACAACATTAGTAGTTTTATTTCCAGAAAAGCAAACTGGCAATAATTAACTTTTATTACATCAAATGTCGCTACCGAGTGACGGCATGAAAACAACACAGTTCTTGCTTTACACCAAGTCCAAGAAACCACTTGTTACGAATCTCACAGCGTAGCACTAATCAAGTTGCTGACTAGGGCCGATCATGTGCATCCGAGGCTAGCAGGAGCTACGTTTATATGAAGATGTTGTAGGTGGCTCTTCTGACGCGGCGCAGTCTGATTCCGCTCACCATCGGCAGCCGATTCTTCACTGCCTTCTCAAGTCTTTCGTTTCGTCTCTTCGTTCCGGCCTTTGTGGTTACGCCACGTCTACGCTCTGCTCATGTTTTTAGACGTACAGAGATGCGTTTAAGAACCGAAGCAGCTTTCCAGATACAACGTATAATGCAAAAGGCCAATCCGCGACGCAATTGGTGTTGCCCGGAAAGTTATTCAGTATTCTGGAGCACAAGCAACGCATGGTAGACATAGCTTAAATGAAAATAACGTCTACCTGCAATGTAGCATAAACGAAAGTGTTAGCGTGCTATTGCATTTAGGTTGCGGTATTATTTGTACTACTATTAATAATAATACCATCATTATTATTAATACAGGTTGTTTATGAATGAATATCGGGGTTTAACGCTTTATAATATTTATTATATCAAACTTACAGCTATAAATGATATGTCAAATGAAAGAGCAACTCAAACAGTTTTACCAAGAACCTTATAAATGTTCAATGTGAGCACTATTTGTCACACAGCACACATCGAGTCTATAGCCGAGTTCCTCCTAAACGTTGATAAGTGTCTCTTCAGTGATTGTAGCAACAGCTGCTTCAGTCCGGTATCTTAATTCTGGGACGTCTGCTGGTAGTGGAAGCACGTACACATGATCCTTGATGAAGCCCCAAAGGAAAGAATCGCATGCGTTAGGTCGGCTGAACGTGGAGGCCTTGCTAAGCAAGCCCTGTCATTGGGTCCCTTGCGGCCCATCCAGCGCTTGGGTACAATAAGTTCAACCAATCGCGTTCTTCGCTATGCCAGTGAGGCGGCGCACTATCTTGCTGGAAAATGAAGTTCTCTGGCTCATCTTCTTCCAACTGAGAGAAGAACCATTGCTCTAGTGTATCAAGGTAAGAAGTGGCAGTTACAGTAGGTTCACCAAAAAAGAATGGCCCACAAACCTCCCAGCGGATTGAGGCGAAAACATTGCGCGTTGCGTATGCGCACTGGTGCCAAAGACAATTGAGTGACTTGCTCTTTCATTTGACATATCATTTATAACTGTAAGTTTAATGCAATAAATATTATAAAGCGTTAAAACACCAATATTCAATTATAAACACCCTGTATCAAGCAAGTCACAAGATCTCGCCCAGTAATACCTATTTCTCATCGTAATTAGGACAAAAAAGAGCTGCAGTCGCATGGTGATATCAATGTCCGTGGTAACAAGGATTCTGGAGGAACGAAAATTTCTTCCCTTTAAGCTTCACCTACACCAACAGCTATAAGGAAACAGTTGCCAAAATCAGGTATCATACTGCAGACGCTTCGTAAATAAAGTAACCATAAATCCGGATATCTTGAAGGCGATTTTATGGGGAGATGAATGCTGTTTCCTCAGTGACGCCACTGGCAGCAGACACAACCTACAGTACGGGCTGCTGCAAATCCTCACTCATTGTGACCACATCACATGCAAGAGCAATGAGATGTTAGCGTATGGTGCGGAATTCTAGGAGACTACAACACTGGACCAGTTTATTTGGCTCCCGGACTAACTGGCCGGCTGTATTTGCAATTCCTACAGAATGAGGTGAACGTTTGGGAAATCCGCAGGAAACACTTCAGTTAACTGTGAGCCACTGATTTCAGCACTTTGGCGCACCACCGCATCATTGCAGACGTTACGGCCAGCGAGATCGCCTGAGTGAAAGCCCTTGAATTTTTTCTTATGGGGCTATATCAAAGCCAGGGTTTACGAAACGGAACCGGAAAATCCAGATGAAGGAATACGTCATGCCTGAGCTTCAGTATCTGCAGAAAAGTGAAAGTGTCCATGCTGAAACCGAGAGGCCCTTACATCAACGCATCCAACAAGGCGGACGTGCATTTAAACATTTGTATTATGAACAATGCAGTTTTGAAGATATTTCAGCGTATAACGCAGGTTTAAAGGAAGAACATTTATGCTATTAATTATATTCATTGGTCTTCATTGCATTCAGAGATGACAGCATTTATATAATACGACCAGTTGTCAAGCACGAATTGGTGCTTTACGTGTTGTTAATAAATTAGTTGTCATATGTTGATAAGCACTGAAACAGGTAATTAATATGCTTTGGAGCTTGTGCATATTGTTTTGGTCAGGGACAATCACTCTTCTACCCAGGAGAATTTTTCGAACCTAGGAATCGAACCCAGAAAAAAATTTCACAAATACATCATTAAAATAGTTATGTGAGAAATATATACATAACATTTTCACTCTATAATGGCAAATATATGGTATCAAGTGCAATACTGGAATATAAAGATAGCCCTTTAACCATGGTTTTCCGAGTAAGTGTGTGAAAAACTGACAGTAAAAGTCGATACAAAGCTTTGAATTGATGCACAATGCGGACAGCATTGATAGAAGTGCCCCCTACGTACAGAGTTCGGTTTTCTTTTTTTAAAAAATACACTCATACTGTAAAAAGTATCAAAAGAATAAAGAATATGAATTTACGAAATCACATAAGAAAACACTGAACAAAACAGTTCTCACTGTAATAAATCGTTAGGAGCCAGACTGCAAATTTTTGGTAGCCATATTTACATTAACCATTTTAACATGGTTTCAAAAAATGGTTCAAATGGTTCTGAGCACTATGGGACTTAACATATAAGGTCATCAGTCCCATAGACTTAGAACTACTTAAACCTAACCAACCTAAGGACATCACACACATCCATGCCCGAGGCTGGATTCGAACCTGCGACCGTAGCGGTTGCGCGGTTCCAGACTGTAGCACCTCGAACCGCTCGGCCACTCCGGCCGCTTAATATGGTTTATATCACTATAAACATTGATACGTCAATAACTCATTTAATGAAGTAAATATTTTAACGACTACATGCCAGAGGTAAGGGGATACCTATACACTTTAAGACTGAACCTATTATCATAGGTTTGCCATTACAGAGAGAAATTATTATGTAAATTTTTTCTCACATTATTACTGTAACTATGTATTGTGATATTCTTCGATCACGGGTAGCACGAGGAAAAAGGTGGCCAGTAGGCAAAAATAAAAACTGCGAATGCAGAGGAATATGACGTCTCCAACTTTGGAGATTGAAAATAGGAGAAACACACACAATCACACAA
Source organism: Schistocerca americana (assembly GCF_021461395.2). Taxonomy (NCBI): domain Eukaryota; kingdom Metazoa; phylum Arthropoda; class Insecta; order Orthoptera; family Acrididae; genus Schistocerca; species Schistocerca americana. Next base: position 230,414,728 of record NC_060119.1, read on the forward strand.
ATATGTTTTCTCCAATTTCAGTGACCTTAAAAATCGGACAGGTTACGCTTACTACGAAGTATTTCAATAGAAGACATCAGTGACTCAATATCGGTATTAGTTCGGCATAGCCGTGATCACCTTATCCAACACGAAGTGAGCACCAATCTTTACGTCGACCAGATTGAAATTGGATTATATTCGTGTCCGGTGTGTCAAATCAATAGAAACGAAGTAGTAGACGTTGCGCAATATAAATTGGCGCAGCAATTACACCTGATTGTAAGAACTGTTGACGCAGCCGGTGCTTACGGCGGCAGCGCCTGAATTGGTCACAAACGAACGGTTGTCCAGCGCCCGTTACCTGCCGCTGGCAGCGCCCTCCGCTACGTCGTTCGCCAGCTCGCTTTCGCCCCCGCTTTTTTCTCTCTCTTCTCTCGTTTTTTTTTATTTTACGAGGCGATGCGAATTTAAATTGGAATCTGCGAGTAATTGAGAAAGAGCCGTAATTCACGTCGCAGAACGGTGGCTGCCCGGCGCTTTGGCAGCCGCCCGCTGTCGCAGCCGGGCGCGCCCGCCCCGGGGCGCGGCAAGTAAAAGTTGATCCGCAAAGTCGGCAAGAACTGCCCTTAAAGGAGACGGCTTTACGGGCCTACGACTGTATAGGACCGACGGGCAGCGCGAGGAGACAACTGCGTTCGCGGAAACGGCCGCGGGCCCCCGGCTCCGTTTCGGTAGTAAACGCGGCGACAGGATTAACTAATACTGCGTCTGTAACGAACTGTTTACTTTATCTCAAATAACGGCCGAGCTTTCAACCGACGCGATGTCTGATGAAAAAGTGACGCGATGCAGATGTTAGATAAAGGAGTGGATAATTTAGACTCTAACAAGGAAAGACGGGGACGTAGGGATTGCGGATTTACTTCAAACTTTGGACACCTTTCAAAAATGGTTCAAATGGCTCTGAGCACTATGGGACTTAATTGCTGAGGTCATCAGTCCCCTAGAAATCAGAACTACTTAAACCTAACTAACCTAAGGACATCACACACATCCATGCCCAGGCAGGATTCGAACCTGCGACCGTAGCGGTCCCGCGGTTCCAGACTGTAGCGCCTAGAACCGCTCGGCCACTCCAGCCGGCTGGACAGCTTTAGTGGGACATTAAAACAACATAATGCGCATTTATTACGGTGCACTACTCTGTTAATTCAATGAAAATGGCACGAGAAGTCTTACGCGTCTCTCACGTACCTATTGAATCCGTGCGAAGACGATAACCATAAGAAATTGCAATTATATTAATACCGTCAGCTGCTTACGGGCGTTGATATATATCAACGGGGACAGGTGAAAATGTGTGCCCCGACCGGGACTCGAACCCGGGATCTCCTGCTTACATGCCAGACGCTCTATCCATCTCAGCCACCGAGGGCACAGAGGATAGTTCGACTGCAGGGACTATCTCGCGCACCCCTCCCGCGAGACTCACATTCTCACCTTGTATATCCACACACTACGTCCATAGTGTCCCGCCCCAACACACTCATTACTCGTGGAGGACCTTCTTTCCAAGTCCCGTAAGAGTTCGGGGAATATGTGTGCATCCGTACAGACGAAGGAAGTCATGGCCGGTATTGCTAGAACTATTTATTTATATGGATATGGTGTCTGTTCTTTCGGACATGTCCGATGCACACATGTGTGCGGCTGCACAAATATTCCCCGAACTCTTACGGGACGTGGAAAGAATGTCTTCCACGAGTAATGAGTGTGTTGGAGTGTGACACTATGGACGTAGTTTGTGGATATACAAGGTGAGAATGTGAGTCTCGCGGGAGGCGTGCGCGAGATACTCCCTGCAGTCGCACTATCCTTTGTGCCCTCGGTGGTTCAGATATACCAGGTTCGAGTCCCGGTCGGGGCCCATATTTTCACCTGTCCCCGTTGATATATATCAGCGCCCGTGAGCAGCTGACGGTATTAATATAATTCTAATTTCATTCTAGACGGCTGCAGGTCATGTCCGAAAGAACAGACACCATATCCATATAAATATATAGCCATAAGAAGTCAATGCGGTCACATGGTTAGGGCTCGCGCTTAGCAACGGGGTCGAGGACGAGGCGAATCCTGCTGACACTTATTTTTTAATCGCTATTTTTTTCATTACTTGTCACATTATTTAATTTCTAGGGAATTTGAGAAGTAATACAATGCAAAAAAACCACGTGTAGTTTAAAGAAGTTGTAGTAAATTTCATATATTATTTGACTACTTACTATTTTTAATTACATTTTCATGGACGAGAAACCCAAGTCAAACCTCGATAAATGAATGGGTGTTATTCAGTAATACGATATATTGAGTCACAATCTGCCAGACCACAAGAGCAGTATACAGTTATTCGTTAGCTGTGCTCTCGACCTCACACGTTGCATGATGGTGTTTATCATTCAGATATGAAAAACATAAACTGGAACCCAAAGAAAGCATGTGTTGACAGATGTGAAAATTACCGAACTATTACTTTAATAAGTCACAGCTGCAAAATACTAACACGAATTCCTTACAGACGAATAGAAAAACTGGTAGAAGCGGACCTCGGGGAAGATCAGTTTGGATTCCGTAGAAATGTTGGAACACGTGAGGCAATATTGGCCCTACGACTTATCTTAGAAAATAGATCAAGGAAAGCCAAACCTTCGTTTCTAGCATTTGTAGACTTAGAGAAAGCTTTTGACAATGTTGACTGGAATACTCTCTTTCAAATTCTAAAGGTGGCAGGGGTAAAATACAGGGAGCGACAGGCTATTTACAATTTGTACAGAAACCAGATGGCAGTTATAAGGGTCGAGGGACATGAAAGTGAAGCAGTGGTTGGGAAGGGAGTGAGAGGGTTGTAGCCTCTCCCCGATGTTATTCAATCTGTATATTGAGCAAGCAGTACAGGAAACAAAAGAAAAATTCGGAGTAGGTATTAAAATCGATGGAGAAGAAATAAAAACTTTGAGGTTCGCCGATGACATTGTAATTCTGTCAGAGATAGCAAAGGACTTGAAACAGCAGTTGAACGGAGTGGACAGTGTCTTGAAAGGAGGATGTAAGATGAACATCAACATAAGCAAAACGAGGATAATGGAAAGTCGTCGAATTAAGTCGGGTGATGCTGATGGAATTAGATTAGGAAATGAGACACTTAAAGTAGTAAAGGAGTTTAGCTATTTGGGGAGCAAAATAGCTGATCATGGTCGAAGTAGAGGGGATATAAAATGTACACTGCCAATGGCAAGGAAAGCGTTTCTGAAGAAGAGAAATTTGTTAACATCGAATATAGATTTAAGTGTCAGAAAGTCGTTTCTGAAAGTATTTGTATGGAGTGTGGCCATGTACGGAAGTGAAACATGGACGATAAATAGTTTGGACAAGAAGAGAATAGAAGCTTTCGAAATGTGGTGCTACAGAAGAATACTGAAGATTAGATGGGTAGATTACATAACTAATGAGGAGGCATTGAATAGAATTGAGGAGAAGAGTAGTTTGTGGCTCGACTTGACTAGAAGAAGGGATCGGACGGTAGGACATGTTCTGAGGCATCAAGGGATCACCAATTTAGTATTGGAGGGCAGCGTGGAGGGAAAAAATCGTAGAGGGAGACCAAGAGATGAATACACGAAGCAGGTTCAGAAGGATGTAGGTTGCAGTAGGTACTGGAAGATGATGAAGCTTGCACAGGATAGAGTAGCATGGAGAGCTGCATCAAACCAGTCTTAGGACTGAAGACCTCAACAACAACAAACTGGAACAGCGTCTACTACATCGAATGAATGTAGTTTAACCGTACTTGCAGGAAATGTGGTGAGTTTCTAAGAGAAAATACACCTCGTTGAAATTTTGAAATATTTCTCTTTCTCTCAATAGTTTTAATGCAAATCATATATGACCTGTTGTGAAAAACTATAAATTAAAAATTAAGTTTCAGCGGAAGTGCAACCGTCGCGGCATACAGGTTCGTCTTGGAAGCTCGAATGCTACCCACTTGATCACAATGAACTCATACGTCCGCCGCTACGAGCAGATACATACACTACACAATAGACGCGGAAAACTTATCTTGCGATTTTCTGGGAATTGCCAGAGCAGTGTACCTCGTGCATTATGTTGTTTTAGTGCCCCAATAAAGGTGTACAAAGTTTGAAGTAAATCTGAGCTCGCAACGTCGTGGCCTTCCCTTGCAGGACAAAAAAGATGAAGGAAAAGAAAACGACGCCCCACGAAGTAATTAGCCGAACGTGACGGGAATCGGTAGATGTGATGTACATGCAGAAATAAACAAGTAGGTACATTTTTAGAGAAAAATTGAATGATTTATGCAAGATGTTGCGGCTTAACGACAGGCGCCGGCACGAAGATGAAGAATGCAAGAGCAGAGAAGGCTGTGAGACGACGTCAGGCGGTAGTACGTTGACTAGAACAGCACCAAGACAGGAGCGGCCTCTATCCGAAGAGAATATAAGCGCCGCTCCTGCCAGCCTCGAGCGTACACTAGTAGAGACGCACTAGAAGAGAGGACTGGAAGTGCCGTGTTTAGTAATCTGTATGAACTTGTTTGAACTATATTTTGAGAAAATTCTCTACAATACATGAAGAGGAAATCTCATTAATTCAGTCACAAACTCCGGCAAATTTCTCGTAAGTCATTTCATATGTACTGGCAAGTTGTTGAACATAGGTTTACCCACAAACCTTACCCTTTAAATATAATTGTTAGGCCCCTGAAGTGTTTATATACATTAGTTTTATTCCCAGTAATATATAAGTACTTACCAGTATTTTACGAGACAGTTCAAAAATTTGCCAAGCCCAAGGATGTCAATAAATGTGCGTATTGCAGTAGTTATATATATTTTGTAATATGTTTCTGAGAGTTTAAAAATTGGCCTCGACACTCCATAAAATTTTAATTTTGTCATGCTGATATTCCAGACATTATTTGCTACTCGATAGACTGTCTGGTTCATAGTCTGCAGTTAAGTTATTAACTAAAAAGGTTTATCAGCATTTTGTATTTAGGATTTTACCGCGAAGTTTTAATGTAGCTCTTCAAAATATGTTGTAAAGTGAGCTGGGAAATGCCTGTTTAGGGGATGAGCATTAGATCTTAAATGCTCTACAAGAAGGTTTTTTTGCTGGCAGATTTCGGAGACAGATAACGGCTTCATTTAGCTTACATGTACATCAGTTTATATGTATACCAGTGAATACGTCTATTATTAAATCACTAGAACCATAGATTGAAAATTTCAACGTCTTGCCTTGCATTCCGAGAAAGCTCTATAATGTATTATTGAAACTTCACAAGAAAGTCCTCAGTATAAAAGTCAACAAAATTCCTGTCTTAATAATGTAAATTCACCCTCAAACGAAACAATCTAGCAATTATGGTAAAAACAGAAACAATTATAACAAAATGTGGGATTTAATCTTCCTGTTCGTCACTGCTATGATAAATTCAATTCATGTTTTCAGGTGTACAGTAAAAACAGTCACTTAAAATGACACAGGTATGTATAATATGTTTAGGTACCGAACTGTGTCAGTCCTGCTATACTGGACAAACTGGGAGTTCAAACTGCATTGGGGTCAGAGAGCACCATACAAACTGGAGATTAAAGAACCAAGATTCTTCCTTTGCCGAACACTGCGTAAACGAAAACCGCAAATACGTAACAGGTGTATGTGTCCTACACGTAAAGCGAAAGCGTACAAAACTCACTCAGTTTGAAATTAAGAAACGGATGTGTGTATCCACACGTTTATTATTCAATGAACAAACACAGTTGAATTATTCACCACTTGTAGACAGCATTGTAACCCCTGCGTAGAAGAAGAACCTTAGCATCTGCATTCACATAACTAAAAATTCCAATCCTATGAAAAGCTATACTCCAGTGTATTTTTAGTTTCTTGTAAATGCCTTCCTACTGAACTTGGTAAACATATAAGTAATTTCGTCAAAATTGTCAACAGACAGACTGTAAAAGTTATAAATCAAGAATCGATAGATTAAAAAGTTTATATGTTTATCTTCTCTTGCTTCTCCTCTTTGGAGAAAGATGGACTTATAATCCGAAAACTGGGTCGTACAGTAATAATAAAGATTGTGAAACAAGGCTATAAAAGTGTTTCGTTTAGTTAATACGATACATAATGATCCATAACCTAAAACCTAGGTCGTACAATAATAATAAAGTTTGTGAAAAAAGGCTAACACGTGTGGCCTTTATAGCGTGCGCATGATGCCAATAAAGTTATTTCTTCTCCTATTTTTACAATGAGAATCACCGTAGCACGTGTAGCTTTCAGAAAATTTATTTGCAATCCGAAGTTTTCGTCAACCATTTCTTTTGCTAACTTTTATGAAAATATTGATAAACAGACTATACCGGTATTATTTCAGTTTATTTGCAGAAAAAAATAAAAAATAAATTATAGTCCACATGAAGATTCGAACCCACGACCCCCAGATTAGCATTCTGTACTCTTGCAGCAGCGCCAACCTCTACTTGGAAACCACGCTACCACAAAAGACTAACGATTTGAACGACCCGCACCAAAAATGCTGTTTTGTTTAGACCCTTGACCATCTGGACTTCTCACACCCGTCATATTCATTTCTAACCGGGCCCTGAATATAGCATAAACGTGGATGAAATCGGCGAGAACGAGTAGGTGCGGTGCTCTTTTAAGTGGAGTACTGTGCCCCGTGTCTTCCACGACGTAGCGCAGCAGTCTCTGTGTGTGGAGTGCGGCAGCGGGCAGCGAGGCAGTGCGGTGAGCGTTCTTGCCGCGCGACGCGCGAATGGAATTAGAGCACAGTGGAGCGGTGCTGTGGCCGGTAATCCGGCGGAGCAGTAATTGCACGGCGGGGGCGGTGGGGGTGGGGCGGAGGCGGCGGAATAGGAGCGGCGGCGGATCAGCGGACAAGAACATGGTCTCTGCGCGCACGCACGCCTCGACTGAGCTTGCGACGAGGCGCGCACCGCCGCCTCCAGCGAGTGCTGCTAACTGAACTGCTTACCACCGCTCTCACGTCAGCCACACTGCCTCACAAAAGCAGTGGAGCACCCAGAAGGGGACAAAGAAGCGGAATGGAACTTTGCAAGTTGAAAAAAAGCCTGTGATGTTGTTACAGTGATGTGTGACGTTGCACCCGCTCTGTCCAGGATGGCCGGACTCATTCGGTTGGGAAAGGTATCATAAGCCTGTTGTATCGTCACCTGAGGCAAGCTGACCCACAACTGTAGTAATTGGTGCTTCATATACAACGAGGGTTGGAACTTTAATAGTGGCTCAAATGGCTCTGAGCACTATGGGACTCAACTGCTGTGGTCATAAGTCCCCTAGAACTTAGAACTACTTAAACCTAACTAACCTAAGGACATCACACACATCCATGCCCGAGGCAGGATTCGAACCTGCGACCGTAACGGTCGTGCGGTTCCAGACTGTAGCGCCTTTAACCGCTAGGCCACTCCGGCCGGCACTTTAATAGTGGAAACTATTTATTTACAGCTCGTACAAAATAGAAACGTGTTTCATAGTTTTACTGACCTTCAAAGCAGTCACCAGCATTGTGTATAACCCGTTGCCAGCGATGTGGAAGTCGTAGGATACTCTTAGCAGTGCCAGTTGTGTTGACAGTTCGAACGCCGCGCTCTGTTGGCCGACGAATGTGTAGCAGTTCTGAAGCAAATGCCGCGAAGTGATTCCTTCAGTTTAGATATTGAATTGAACTCACGAGGGCTTGAGTCAAGGGAGTACTATAGGTGGTATAGCACTAAGCAGCCACATCAGTCAAACAAATCAGTAACAGTTTGCACTCTACGAGCTTGAGCATTGTGCTGATGGTCAGGTTCTGCAGAAAATGTCATCACTTCTGTCTCTAAGCTGGCCGTAGGCTGTGCTCCTCAAATGAACAGCATAGAGACAGAACTGATAACACTTTCTGCAGATCCTGACCATCATTATGCAGGATAACGCTCAAGCACGTACAGTGCAAGCTGTTACTGATCTGTCTGACTGATGGGGTGCTAACAAGGGAACCTCCCCATCGCAACCCCCTCAGATTTAGTTATATGTTCGCACAGTGGATAGGCCTTGAAAAACTGAACACAGATCAATCGAGAAAACAGGAAGAAGTTGTGTGGAACTATGAAAAAAATAAGGAAAATATACAAACTGAGTTCTCCATGTGCAAGATAGGACACATAAAGGATAATATGAGCTCAGGAGCGCCATGGTCTCGTGGTTATCGTGAGCAGCTGCGGAACGAGAGGTCCTTGGTTCAGGTCTTCCCTCGAGTGAAAATTTCACTTTCCTTATTTTCGCAAAGTTATGATCTGTCCGTTCGTTCATTGACGCTTCTGTTCACTGTAATAAGTTTAGTGTCTGTGTTTTGCGACCGCACCGCAAAACCGTGCGATTAGTAGACGAAAGGACGTGTCTCTCCAATGGGAACCGAAAACATTTGATCGCAAGGACATAGGTCAACCGATTCCTCCGCAGGAAAACACGTCTGACATATTCTATACGACACTGGTGACGGCATGTGCGTCACATGACAGGAATATATTGTCGACCCACCTAACTTGTACACTTGGCGAATGTGTAAAAAGATTCTTCTACCTTTCCCGATTTAGGTTTTCTTGTGGATGTGATAATCACTCCCAAAAAAGCGATGAAAACATAAGAGTGTCACATAAACTGCAACAAATGAATGCAACAGTTTCACAGTCGCACAGTTTTCCCTGTGCTCTGTCAAAACATATGCATGGGACGGACCGACGGACAGATAATAATTGTCTGAAAATAAAACATTAAACTTTTCACTCGAGGGAAGACTTGAACCATGGACCTCTCGTTCCGCAGCTGCTACCACGGGACCATAGCGCTCCTGAGCTCACACTCTCCTTCATGTTGCATATCTTGCGCATGGACGACTCAGTTTGTATATTTTCCTTATTTCTTTCATAGTTCCATACAACTTCTTCTGGTTTTATCGATTGATCGGTGTTCAGTTTTTCAAAGCCTATCCACTGTGCCAACTTATAACTAAATCTGAGGGTGGTGCGATGGGGTGGTTCCCATGTAAGTGCTATACCACTTAACGCACTCCCCTAACTTAAGCCCTCGTAAATTCAAATCGATTTCTAAACTGAAGGAAACACTCCACGGCATTCGCTTCAGAACTGCTACGAAATCGTCGGTCAATAGAGCGCGCCGCTCGAACTGTCAACACAACTGGCACTGCTAAGAGTATCCTACGACTTCCACATCGCTGGCTACTTTGAAGGTCAGTAAAACTTTGAAACACGTATCTACTTTGTACGAGCTGTAAATAAGTAGTTCCCACTATTAAAGTTCAAACCCTCGTAGACACTGGCGCTGGGACGAAGTTGACGTACGAAATGGTCCCACGCGTGTTCTATCTGGGACGGACCCAGGGATCTTGTTGGCCACGGGAGTGCCTCAAAATGACGCAAACAGTTTTTGGGGGCAGGTGCAGTGCACTGAGAGCGTTGTCCTGTTGAAAAATAGCACTGCCACCCTGGAGATAACACAGAGATGCAGGATGTACGCAACATAAAATTGTGTCGTCATAGTTCCCACAATAACTGCTAGCCGTGACCTGGAGTCATACGCAACGTTTCTCCACACCTTCATGTGAAACACCGCTGCGTCTATCCGAAACATTGGAAGTATTGAGTCTCTATCCAGATCGCTACCGGACTCGCCGACGACGTGTAGCCCAGACGCTGAATGGAATGCGCCGCCATTCTTCAGGAATACATGCTTCCTTGTCACGACTCCACTCCAAACACTGCGGACTGTATTGTGATGTTGACGGCAGCATACACAAGAGACTGTAATTCCCAAGTCCGGTTGCTGTTTGTCTCCAAGCACTGGAGTGAGATGACACAAAATGATACAGAGAATCGATTGCTTGTTTTCGAATGGCAGACGCAGATAAGAAGGGGTCACGATGTGCTTTGTGCACAAAACGTCGGTCCTCCCTTGCGGTAGTCAGACGTGGTCGACCACAACCTTGAGGACGAATATAGCTGCCCTCAGGTTCCCATGCAGTCCGGTATTGGGTCACCATTACATCGTAACGCCCCACAAATCTGTATATTGGACGATTAGTCGAGCCGGCAATATGGAGACCTATAATGAGGACCCTTTCAATCTCCGTCAGGTGCTGATAACGCTGTCTCAACCGAGTACGCGGCATCTCGATGTCCTCCACAGTGATCACCCAACATCTGAAGCTGTGCACGCCCCTTTTACCGTTGTACCACACCTGATAACAACGGTAAATCAAAACAACACTAATGAATTCTGGTGGCCATTGCACCTTTGAAAGAGAATTGCAATGCATATGCGCCAATGGGTTGTACGAGTGCGAGGTTACATTGACATGCGGCTATGTCTTTTGGGTACTTCATCTCTTTTGTCAGGCAGTGTAAATGCACGTGCAGTGTTCTCTTCAATATAAAATGTAGCAATGTGGGATAGTTGCAAATGATGTTATCCCACTCCTTAAATTTTGTCTCCTTTTCTGTTTTTGTTTCATACTTAAAACACAATCCTTGAACTTTAAAGTCAGCAGCGCCATTAGACTGCTCTTTTTTACAGTGTTACATTTACACTTACACAATCATGATTTCTGCTTCAAAGTGCCATTATCACGTGTTTTAAATGTTATAAATTGCCTAAGATGGCATACTGTCTGATTAAAATATCTTATTAGACACATTGAGAGTCGATATTTCTGGTCGAGCCTACTGCATTGTTTCATTACTCCCAACGGGTCCACAAAGAATGTGTACTAAGAACAGGCACGTAACGTGGCGTTTAACAATGGTCGTAAAAATGATCCGAAGTGACATGGGCCGAAGAAAAGTGTGACATCTTTTTAGTGAGAATCGGTTTCAAACCCGACAACAAAATCTGCTGTCCGTGGATGCAAATCCGTCTCCTAGGAAACGTTGCGATGGGAACTGAGTGCAGTGCACATTTGTGACTATATATTCCTCACAAAAGACCACTGCCCGCCAACAGACTAAGCTACGCCTATTCAGAAATTGGATTGTAAATGACTGGATTAGTTCACTTGCGATGATGTGTCTTTTTAAATGATGCAATGCATTGACTGAATCTTCGACCCAATAAGCCGGAGGTGGTCTGCCTTTTTTTTCCGGTACCAAAACTTGGGCCCACTCATTCGGATTACAGTGAACATGAGCAAGGATGATTGTGCTACATTCTCGGTGACCAAGCGTTGCCGTTTCATCTGTATCTACGTGAAGAGTTTACTGTGAGCGCTCCTGTCTTTCTACACGAAAACAACTGGGTTCGCAGGGTTGCGCGCATACGTTCCTGATTTGACAAACACAGAGGCAACCTGACGCAACTCAAGTAGCCGGTAAAACCACTCGATCTTAATCCCACAGAAAGTGCTATTTGTAAGAGTGGATGAAACACAGCAGTCAACATTCTCTCAGTTTGGTTGATCTGTGGGTTCTAATCATCAAGGAGTGGAATAAGAGGAATATGGGGTATTTGAAGAAACTTGTGGATTAGCTTCCTGGACGAAATAATGGCAGTATAAGGACCAGAGATGGCTTTACAGGTTATTAGCTCGATCTCTCCTGAGGTCACTTTCTGAACTTTGTCCAGTGTCAACATAGGTATTACCAGCCAACCGGTTACAGATAACTGTTTGGTACACTGACCTATGTTTCAACACCTCTAAGGATGTCTTACTGTTTCTTAAAATTTCATTTTGATAAACACATCCTTAGAGGTGTCGAAACCTAGGTCAATGTAACAAACAGTTATTTGCAACCGGCCGGCTGTGTGAGTCCTATGTTGAAACTTACATACGGTTTCAGGAAAGCAGCCATGTTTAAAACTGTTACTCAGTGTTTCTTTTTAGGGTTTTTATCTCAGTCGGTAAAACCTAAACCATCGTAAGATGGATTTGTTGCCTGTCTGTCTGTCAGACAGTTAAAAACGCTTTTTACAAGAAAAGGATAAACGTATCAAGCTGTAATTTATGTCACATACTAAGGTCTACGGTCCCTTTGCAGTGCAAAGCATCTGAGGTTGTACGTCAATGCCATAAAAAGGTACGGTCATTCGTATCACATATTTTGAAACTTGCAAACGCACTCTTCAGAAAATATACGATACTCCCTGTTCACTTAGAATCATGAAATTTGGCAAGAACCAAGATGTCACAGTACAAGCAAAGGAAAGAAAAATCCGAAAATTTTTAAGTAGTAATTATATCACATAAAAATATATTTTTGCCGTTAGAACTTACGTGCATCCATCATTCATTCATTCGAAAGCAACAAATAATCCTGAGCTAGTAACGAGCATAAAAACGGATACAGGGATTAGTGAACACAGGGTTGTCGTAGCTAGAGTGAAAACCGTAACTATCAAATTCACCGAAAATAAGAGAAAAATATGTCTTATTCAAAACCGCAGATAAAAATTCACTTGGTGCCTTGCGGACATACAATCTCCACTCCTTCAAAATTAACAGTATAAGTGCAGACAATGTCAATCTTGAATTCAGAGAAGTTGTATCGACAGCAGTTGAGAGTTTTCTAAAAATGGTTCAAATGACTCTGAGCATTATGCGACTTAACTTCTGAGGTCATCAGTCGCCTAGAACTTAGAACTAATTAAACCTAACTAATCTAAGGTCATCACACACATCCATGCCCGAGGCAGGATTCGAACCTGTGACTGTAGCGGTCGCTCGGCTCCAGACACTAGCGCCTAGAACCGCACGGCCACTCCGGCTGGCAGAGTTTTATATCAAATAAATTAAGAAACGACGGAGATGATTCCTTTAGGTACACAAAATGGGTCAGAACACTGTTTCAGAAACAACGAAAAAAGTAGTCCAAATTCAAACGAATGCAAAGACTGGCGATCTTTTAAAGAAGCTCGAAATTCAGTGCAGACTTCAATGCGAGACGCTTACAGTAGTTTCCATGACGAAACTTTATCTCGAAAGCTGGAAGAAAAATCCAAATAGATAGTAGTCATTTGTAGAATATGCTAGCGGAAAGACACACTCAATGCCTTCTCTGCATGATAGCAATGGAAATAGTATACACGACAGTGCTGCTAAAGCAGAGTTACTAAAACAGCCTTCGGAAATTCCTTCACCAAAGAAGACGAAGTAAGTATTCTACAATTCTAATCAAGAACAGCTGCCATCATGAGTAACTCAGAAGCAAATATCTTCAGATTATTTAAGCAACGTAATAAAAGAAAGTTTAACAATCATGTACAATCGCTAGCTCGACTGAAGATCAGTATCCAAACACTGCAAAGCTACAAATGTCATACCAATATTCAAAACAAAGGCAATAGCAGTAAGCCACTAAATTACACGCCTATATAATTAATGCCGATATGCAGCAGTATTCTGGAACATATATTGTGTCCGAACATTATGAATTACATCGAAGAGATCGGTATGTTGACACACAGTCAACATGGATTTATAAAACATCGTCTTGTGAAACACAACTAGCTCTTTACTCACACGAAGTATTGAGTGCTGTTGACAAGGGATGTGAAATTGATTCTATATTTCCTTATTTCTAGAAGGCTTTTGACACTGTGCCTTACAAGCGGCTTGAAATCGAATTGCGTGCTTATGGAATATCGTCTCAGTGATGCGACTGGATTCGTAATTTCCTCTCAGAGAGGTCACAGTGCGTAGTAATTGACAGACAGTCATCGAGTAAAACAGTGATTTCTGGCGTTCCCCAAGGTAGCGTTATAGGCTCTCTGTTGTCCTTTATCTATATGAACGATGTAGGAGACAATTTGAGCAGCCACCTTAGGTTGTTTGAAGATGATGCTGTCGTTTATCGTCTAATAAAGTCATCATAAGATCAAAACGAATTGCGAAACAGTGTAAAAAAATATCTGTATGGTGCGAAAGTTGGCAATTGACTCTAAACAATGAAAGTGTGAGGTCATCCACATGAGTCATTAAAAGCAGTCCGTTTAACTTCCGCAACACGACAAATCAATCAAATACAAAGGCCATAAATTCAACTAAGGACATAGTAATTACAATAAAGAACAACTTAAACTGGAAAGAACACGTAGAAAATTTTGCGGGGAAGGGTAACCAAAGACTGCGAGTTATTGACAGAGCACTTACAAGATGCAATACATCTGCTAAAGAGCCTGCCTAGACTACGCCTGTCCGTTCTCTTTTAGAATACTGCTGCGTTGTGTGAGATCCTTACCAGATAGGATTAACGGAGTACACCTAGAAAGTTCAAGGAAGAACAGCACTTACTGTATTATCGAGAAATGGGGGAGAGAGCGTCATGGACGTGATTCATGATTCGGGATGGACATCATTAAAACAAAAATATTTCTCGTTGCGGCGGAATCTTCTCACGAAATTTCGATCAGCAACTTTCTCCTCCGAATGCGAAAATATTTCATTGATGCCAACCTACATAAGGAGTAACGATCATCATAATAAAACTAGGAAAATCAGAGATCGCACGAAAGATATAGGTGTTGGCTAACTCCGCACTGTTCGAAAGCTGAATAATAGATAATTATTATGAAAGTGGTTCAGTGAACCCCCTGCCAAGCACTTAAGTGTGATTTGCAGTGTATCCATGTAGATGTAGTTGTAGATGAAGATGAAGTAATAAAATAAAACGTCACTCATGGTGCTCACTTTTTCGCGGAACTCAATATTTGCTTTCTGATCTCCTGACCTACGTGTCAGGCAATGATACATTTAGGTAGGTACATTCAGTGACATATTGTGGATATTGCCAACAAAATGTGATGCGAACAGAGTAAGTAGTAAAGGAGTAATGAATAGAAACGTCATGCACCACGCAACTCAGTGGTTATGAGGTCATATTTCTTAAACTATGTGTCGTACAACGATATAATTTTGCTAATATATTCCGTGGAACATGTGAACAGTGACAGGAAACTGTAAGGCGAATACAATTTGTGGGAAAGATGTTATAAATTAAAACGTTAAGCTTCACCCTGCAGCTATACTGCATGACAGCGAAAAAGTAGTAAGGGATAAACTTTTCCTCTTTCATTATCTTATGGCGATTGACAGCGAGAAAAAGAGTTTCGTGAAGGTTTGAAATTATGTATAAAATTTTTGCACACTAAGTTCTGTCATTCCCAAATACTGTTCAATAATGTGTGGATATCTGCACGCCGCTGGCTACACTGCTTTCTCATCGCCTGTCCCACTTCATTCACAGGTAGTTTCGGCGAGATAGTGCGAGGGCCTACTCACCTGAAAATGGCGGCTAGGTGAACCGCCGATATATTGTGTCGAGAAGACGAGATGTCCGACTGGAGACCGATATAAATACAACCAATTATTACTCAGAGAAATTTTACAGAGCCTCGTCAAGAGCCTCTACAGGGTAGAAATGTTTGTACTTGTAAGGAAGTTTTATAAACTTCGCAAGAAGAAGAAGAAGAAGAAGAAGAAGAAGATGATGATGATGATGATGTTGCTGAGCACCCTCGCTTTTCTGCTGAGATTCCGGAATGAACGTATAATACCTAAATTTACCAGAACTGTTCATTAAATTGGGACAAGAATAGCCAACAACATTACGAAGCGTGCTGATTTTGCCCTAGTAAGGTAGCGCTTTCATTTTACAGGTGGACGTCTTGATTTCATATCCAAGGATTTGTTTCGTTTGCATTTTAAAGTTTCGGCGTTGCTGTCTGCTGCATCCTAGGATTTGGCTGACACTTCGTCCTGGGCAATATTAGACTGGGTCCATCCTAACGCTGTCAGTAGGCAATCTTCGATGTTTCAACAGCTTCATTCTCAGTCTAAAATAACGGATGATGACACCCGTCGACATGTTTTAATCGATCTCACAACCAAACAACTGGACGATGGTACGCTGGCAGTACTGGAAAACTGATTGAATTTTGCCCCTAAACCCAGTAATGTTCCCACCACATAATTTATTTTCGCCGTTGAACAAGCCGAGTCCAGCTAGCTGATGAGGTTAGGCAAGAGGTATCTCATACGTTGCGTCGCATCCCACCTCCGCGACGTAACATCAAGCTGGAAAGAGTCGCCATCCCGTCCATCAGAGAAGACCAGGATTTAGTAATTCTTCCATCTGACAAGGGCAGTGCAACGGTTCTTCTTTCACGGGACGATTATGTGGGTAAAATGGATCCTTTCCCTGAAGACCCGGCATACCGAAGATTGAAGAACGATCCAAATTAATGTATAATTCGATAGACACTTTCACTTTTGAAGAAGAGTTCATTATCTGATAATGTTCTTAAAAGTCTTCGACCTGGTGCTGCAGTCCCGCCGAGATTATACGGTTTGCCTAAGGTACACAAGCAAGGAGTTCCTCTTTGACCTATTGTTGGCGATTTGGGCACTCCTACTTACAATTTAGCCAAGTATTTAGCGTCCATTCTTAGTCCCCATGCCGGAAAATGCGAACACCATATTAACAGTTCTCGGGTTTTTACTCAGCTTTTGAAGTCTTTGTATCTCAGTCCCTCGGAATTGCTTGTTAGTTTTGATGTTGTGTCTCTGTTTACCACTGCTCCTCTTGAAGATTCTTTGCCATTAATTGGTGAAAAATTGGACGAAGAAACCACTAAGCTTTGTCGCCATGTATTGACGTAGACGTATTTTTATTTAATAACGAATAATTTGAACAAACTGTCATAGTGGCTATTGGGAGTCCATTATCCCCCATAGTCGCCAATTAGTTTATGAAAGATTTTTAGGACATGGCACTGAAGACGGCGTTCTTAAGACCAGCTTGTTTATGCAGATACGTCGACGATACGTTTATGGTATCGCCACATGAGAGTCATGCACTGGATCGTTTCCTAGACCATTTTAACTGTCTCATCCCATTATTAAGTTCACTATGGAAATTGAAGAGGATGGGAAACTTGCTTTTTTAGATGTCTTGGTCTACAGGAGGCATGATGGGATATTAGGACATAGTGCTTGTCGTAAGCCCTCTCATACGGATAGATGTCTTCATGTATCAAGTTGTCATCCAACGTACTATGCAACGGAGTCCTACGAACATCGGTAAAAAGAGCTTACGCCATCTCAGATGCAAGTAGTCTGACACAATAATTGGACCATCTAAATGCTGTGTTCAAGCAGACCGGTTATACTGACAATCAGATCTGTCGTGCTCTACGGATTGTATCCTCGCGGGAACAAACAGAAGATACAAGAAAATAGGTGGCATTCCTACCTTTTGCGGTGAGCATATCTTCAAAAAAAGGTACAATTTTAAATAAATTTAATATTAAAAGTATATTCAGTCCGCCAGCTAAGGCCAGACCCTACAGCACTCAGTGGAGGAGAACTAGGATTTGAGAAAGCCCAGAGTCTACAAGGTTACTTGCTATTGCGGGAAAGCCTATATTGGACACACGATTCGTACGGTTCAGGATCGTTACGTGAAGCACCATCGCCACAAGCGGTTATTTTAGCCAGAAAAATTTGCTGTGGCGGAAGATTGTCTTACTGACGCACATAAAATGTTGTAGATGAGGCACAAGTGGTTGCTCCTGATCGCGTTATTGGGTCTGTGTAGTGAAAGAAGCCATTGAAATCCATCTATCTGACAAATTCATAAACAGAGATAAGGGGCATCCTTTAAGTAAGAGTTGGAACGCAATTCTCTTTGACATGAAGATACAGCAGTCCATGTCTTGGTCTTCAAAACCTGTCAATAGTGTCTGATATCCATTTTTCGTTTCCGCGAGCTTTCACCACCGGTGCGATGTTGTGCCTGTCGCTAGAGGGCAGTTATGTTCGCGTACGTGCGGTGGACCCACGGTTGTTGTATAAAGGAGCCGCCGCGGAGTGTTTGATTTCACATCCGGCGAAATAGTGAGACGGCCTACTCACCTGCAGACTGCGGTCAGATGGACTGCCGAAATATTGTGTCCACATGACGAGATGTTCCGGCTGGAGACCCGATATGAATAAAACAAATTATCACGCAAGAAAAGTTTGCGGAGCCACGATAGGTAGTGGTTCTTACCCACAGCGCGACGATTTCCAGACAATAAGTGGTATTTGTACCAAGTTTGGATGAAATCGGTTCATTGGTTTAAGAAGAGAGGAAGAACATTTTTGTAACATACATGGACGTAACTGACGTTACTGCCATCTACTTTGAGCGGTTGCGCTGAAATGCTAATCAATTTCAGATCCTGGTATGAAATACAATTGATACCAAATTGACATCCGTTTCAGAGCCGCCTTCATACAGGTGAAATTGAACTCTTATTAGTGTACATCAGTTGTGTAAGGTATCTTATTTGTTTTCTTCTTTGGCCATATGCAAATCTCGGACCCGAAGAAAATGTTTATATCCAGACAAGGCAGTGATGCTACACGAAACGAAATGAGTGTGTGGCCCTGTGGAAGTTCAGCCGCCGTGTGCTAGTCTTATTTCAGTCGACGCCACCGTGAGTGACTTGCGCTCCGGGGTGATGATGAAATGTTGATGAGGACAACACAACACCCAGACCACGAGCGGATAAAATCTCTAACCTGGCCGGTAATCGAACCGTCCGCTGCATGGGAGGCAAGCTCGTTACCACTCAGTTAAGCAGGCGGGCAGTGATGCTAAATAAGAAGATTTCCATACAAGCGTATAGTGGATATGACATTGTTTTTCAACCGTGAGTGGCCCTAAAACTTGCTTATGGATAATAATAATGAGCGTATGGCATTGGTGGCCGGAAGACCCCTCGCGGGGCGGTTCGGCCGCCGCTCCACAAGTTCTTTAACGCCACTACGGTGACTTGCGAGTGAATGAGGATGAAATGATGATAAAAGACACACAACACCCAGTCATCTCGAGGCAGAGAAAATCCCTGATCCCACTGGGAATCGAACCAGGGACCGTGTGCGCGGGAAGCGAGAACGCTACCGCAAGATCACGAGCCGCGGACCTAAAACTTACTAAACGGCTGATAAGTAATAAATAAATTGTTGTAAATCCTATGCTTATCCATCACGAAATTAGAATTACATGGACTTTTTAGTGGCTCTCGTACAATGATCCTCTGGTTTAATTCTGTCTAAAATGCAGCGGATACACACGCGCCTCTCCAGCTGGAATTCTTCACCCAAACGACGCCAACCCCTCTGCTTGAACTTCCCAGAGGAGGGAGCGAAATGGTGCCATAAGTAAGACACCGCCACCACGACGGGAGTTCCGGCTGTCCGAGTCTCATTCGAGGGTCGTGTTTGCCAGGCGGCGACGACACGACACCGCTGCCTCCGAAACTCCAACCGTCCCAAGTCACTACTTCGCAATCGAGAAGAGTTAATAAAAGCGCGACAGCAGTTGGAAACCAGCCTTGTTACTCTGCACGTCTCGTCTAATTAACGACTGCACGTCGTGACCGTCCTCTTTACATTCACACTGTGTTCACAAAACGGAATCCTGTTAGACATCACTATTCTGAGGTAACAGTACCGTGCAAGTCTGTCGTTATCGATCCCGTAGAAACCTCGGCGTTAAACGTATTGTGTACCTGCATTTCCGAGAAAGTATTATTTCTTGTTCTTAATTTCTTATAAATGTATTCCAAGGTCGGCGTAAAACTGTTAAATCACGTCATTTTTGCTATAGTTGGCTGTAATTATACGACAAAAATATACATGGCGAGCACGATCAACTAATTTCTATATCTCTGGTCATTATAGCGCATAGAGAACTAGACTCAATGCTACCTCCCAAGCATTTGTGTGTCTCAGTGATAGTACACGAAAACTTTGTGTTTACAGATGGGCGTATTACCGATACAGTCGGTTGTAAGAGCGACCAACCCAATCACAAGGAAGCTGTTTCCTTTAGTCTATAGTCACACTTTTAATTCGTTTAATTACTACCGGTTTTCTTACCAAGTACCATCATCACGACATCCTACAATCAAATAATCAGAGTGCATGGTTAAAATATTTTATGACAAAAATTTAGAAAATATTTTTCCGTGTGATATCTAATATATAATGCAAAGCGCAGAGTTAAAATATAGGCAGCGCCTTACCAATGGCGTGCAGCCGTCAAGATTATGTTCTAACCAGTCCTCTACTTCGAATACACGCAAATTTCGGGCGTAAGTGATAAGAGAGCCACCTATGTACAGAAGTTTTATTTGTAGATATCCTGCCGGGGTGGCGTAGCGGTTCTAGGCGCTACAGTCTGGAACCGCGCGATCGCTACGGTCGCAGATTCGAATCCTGGCTCGGGCATGGATGTATGTTATGTCCTTAGGTTAGTTAGGTTTAAGTAGCTCTAAGTTCTAGGGGACTGACGACCTCAGAAGTCCCATAGTGCTCAGAGCCATTTGAACCATTTGTAGATATCTTTCTTCAGAAATAGAAAGGTCTATTCAAAGGGGGCATTCTTATTACTTATGGTTGCATTTCGCGCCTGTTTAAAGCACAAAACTGAGCTTTACTCCTCGTATCTAATGTTGACGACTGTTCGCTGAGGGTAAGAGGCTGCCAGTATTTTAAGATTAAGCTTTGCACCGTACCTTAGCTGTAATAAAGACAAATATCTTGTAAAACCATATTAAATTATATTTTAACTATGTATTGTGATTTTTTGACCGCAGGATGACGTATATTTTAAGGTCGCACTTTGTAGCACACGTTAACAATCTCAGGGGAAAATTTTTTTAAATGTTCGTTAAAGAATATTTTAACTATGTACTATGATGTTTTGTTCATAGCGTGTCCTCATGCTGGCACTTGTTATCGAAACTGGCAGCTACAAATAAGTTAAAACTATGATTAAAGTCTAAAACTCATCTTTTTATTTCGTTTTATCACTGGAGCTCATAAGACGTACTAACAGATGATATATTTCTGTGTAAATACGGGAATAATTTGAATTTTACATATCTCTTTCTAAGCAATCTGTGCATACTAATAATTTGATACTGGACGTAGAAGCCGAAATCAGCTGATCGTGTTATGGTCTTGGGCCTGATAAATACAGCCTAATGAAGAGAAAATTACTTCTTGGAACCATTTGTTGTGTATTAGCCTGTTTATGATGCACGGGACAACTCTAACAGTACACAATATTCTATAAAGCATCTTTTTTCTAAATAAACACTGTTCAAATAACAGTGCATGGAAGACTATTTCGTCATGTAGCACATCGTTTGCGAGACATGCGTTTAGACATTCTAGCTGCTATCCGACCTTTAGCGTGCCAAAACGTCAGTACCGTAACTGGGATTGTGGCGTAACATGAAGTGATGAATCACTGTATCTTCTAATATGAATGAATGTTAAATATGTTGTTGTTGTGGTCTGCAGGTTGAAGACTGATTTGATGCAGCTCCCCACGCTACTCTATACTGTGCACACCTCTTCACCTCGGAATAACTACTGCAACCTACATACATTTGAACCTGCATTCGTCTCTTGGTCCCCTCCTACAATTTAAAACCCAACGCTTGCTTCCAAGCCTAAACAGACGACTGATTGATGTCCCAAAAAGTGTCCTATCAACATAACCCTTCATGTATCCCAATGATAACACAAATTTCTTTTCTCCGCAGTTCGATTCAGTACTTCATTAATTACACGATCTATCCAACCAGTTTTCAGTATTCTTCTGCAGCACCATATTTCAAAGGCTTCTATTTTTCTTGTCTGAGCTGATTACAGTACATGTTTCACCTCTATACAAGGCTACATTCGAGACAGATATCTTCAGAACCTGCTTCCTAACGCTTAAGTAACATTCAATGTCAATAATATTTCTTCCTTCTGAAAGATTCTGCTCGCCATTTCCAGGTAATATCTTACATCTTTGATACTTCAGCCATCATTATTTCTTTTAATGCCCAAATAGAAAAACTCGTCTACTACTTCAGTGTCTCATTTCCTAAATTAATTCCCTGAGCATACCCTGATTTAATTCGACTACCCTAGTTAGGTCTTAGTAAGTACCTTACTTTTACCAGTTAACTGTTCGTGATTGGGCTGTATATTCAGAACACTTAGTGAACTCCCACGATTGTCCACCATTCGATTGGCGTCGCATTAAATTTTACAGTGACAACGCGTTTGCTTCAATACAATTTAGAGTAGAAATCAAGGATTGCAAGTTTGAAGTTCTTTCTGTCAGGAAAAACTAGCCGTTTCGCAGAAGGACGCCATGTTTTCCGATAGACTGTTGCCGCGACCGCAGTAGCGTTGCCGTTTCCGCAGTGTGTCCCGCCAACCTATGGAGAGGGCTACCACTGGTGCGTGCCACGTAACTGTAAGGGCGATTCCTTCTGGAGAAACCAGAGTTTATGTCTGTAACCATTGTCGGGTCTCTCAACGACAGATTTACGACAAGGAGGCCATAAAAATGGGTGACTTACTGGCATTCGGGGTTATTCAAACGCATTCGGTCAGTCGAAGTTGCTAATATGTGTTCTCGCGTTATGATCTCGAGAGCACATGCATCTTGCATGTTTCAGTCGAAAACGAATAAACAGTTACGACATGTGAGCTGCATCTCTACATCAAGCATAAGACTATCTCTTCATTACATTCAACCTTGCCCCACACTCGGCCGCCTAATCTTGCATTAGAGCACCTCTGACAGAGTTTATTTAATAGGAGTTTAGTTCTTCCGAAGAATTGTGTTGTATGTTATCTAAGTATGTAGAGTGTCTGGGCAGTAACACTGAGCAAAATGTTCTCTGATCTCCAGTCTCCTCATGTGCTTACAATGTCACGAAATTTTGACCAAATACTCTCTTGTCATTGTCAAGTGGAATAATGAGTGCTGGTGGGCTGCTGGTAGTATGAGTCACGGGCGAGCGATATGCACATTTACAAATGGCGGTACCATGGAGTACAAAAAGTGTAAAAAGGCAATGGCAATGCATTGATGGAGCTGTCATTTGTACTCAGGTGATTCATGTGACCGAGCGGTTCTAGGCGCTACAGTCTGGAAGCGCGCGACCGCTACGGTCGTAGGTTCGAATCCTGCCTCGGGCATGGGTGTGTGTGATGTCCTTAGGTTAGTTAGGTTTAAGTAGTAGTTCTAAGTTCTAGGGGACTGATGACCTCATAGGTTAAGTCCCATAGTGCTCAGATCCATTTGAACCGTTTTGACTCATGTGAAAAGGCTTCCCACGTGATTATGGTCGCACGATGGAAATTAACGGACTGAGTGAGGAATTGTAGTTGGTGCTAGACGCATGAAACATTCTATTTCGGACATCGTTAGGGCATCCGATATTCTGAGATCCACAGTGTCAAAAGTGTGCTGAGAATACCAAACTGCATGCGTTACCTCTCACCACCGTGGCCGACGGCCTTCACTTAACGACTGAGAGCAGCGGCATTTTCGCGGAGCTCTCATTGCTAACAGACAAGCAAGAATGCCTGAACTAACCCCAGAAACCGATGTGGGTCGTACGATCAACATATCCTTTAGGACAGTGTGGCGGGATTTCAATTGGTGAGAGCTGATTCGAGGGTCGAGTGTGGCACAGACCACTCGAAGCGATGGGCCCAAGTCATCAAGGCATTATGCAAGCTGGTGGTGGATCCATAATGACGTGGGCTGTGTTTACGTAGAATGGACTGGGTGTCCTATTGCTTGGAGATCGTTTGCTGCCATTCATGGATGTCATGTTCTGAAACAACAAAGAAATTCTTATGGATGACAATGCGCCATGTCACCGGGCCACAGTTGATGGCGACCGGTCTGCCCCTTCCGATCGCCCGACATGAATCCCAACGAACATTTATAGGAAATAATCGATAGGGGGACTGTAGTGTTAGTACAGTTCAATATTTCGACAGGGAAATGGAAATAAGCGTGTGGCATCGTTGGCCGGGAGGTCTCTATAAATTCGACCGCCAGGTCCAAGTCTTATTTCAGTCGACGCCACATTGGTCGACTTACGCGCCGGTGATGAGGATGCAATGATGATGAGGACAACACAACAACCAGTCTCCGAGAGGAGAAAATCTCTAACGCGGCTGCAATCGAAAACGGGCCCGCTTGCATGGAAGGCGAGCACATTACCACCCAGCTGCACAGGCGGACTTTCTGCAGGGGACATCCAACGACTTGAGTCAATGCCACGTCGAGTTGCTGCACTACGCAGGGCAAAAGAGGTCCGACACGATATTAGGAGGTATCCTTCGACTTTTGTCATTTCAGTGTATACTCAAGCCACCGGTGTGACGCCACGTTTGCTCACGGCCCTGCTATGTATGGGCTTATGTTGACTGCCCGTTCGCTGTTTCGCTTCATCCTTGCACCTAGATATGTGCTTTCATGCCATCGACCTTCATCAGTCAGCACAGAAGCAGTCCGTGCGAAAACTATTACAAGAACTATATCTAATGCCGATAATCTATCACAGAGCTGAGCTACCTTCGCGACGTCTTCAGGGCCGGCCGCGGTGGTCTCGCGGTTCTAGGCGCGCAGCCCGGAACCGCGCGACTGCTACGGTCGCAGGTTCGAATCCTGCCTCGGGCATGGATGTGTGTGCTGTCCTTAGGTTCGTTAGGTTTAAGTAGTTCTAAGTTCTAGGGGACTGATAACCACAGCTGTTCAGTCCCATAGTGCTCAGAGCCATTTGAACCATTTGAACGTCTTCAGGAACAATTCCTACAACCTTCACCCAATAAAGGACGTGATCTCAAGGAATAATCGCAATAAGACCACTGACGATGATCAGGAAATGAAACAGCACTAACTCCGCGTCGGGGGCATTAACAGCCTGCTGAAATGAGACAAAATAACATATCCACTTCTCTATCAAAAATCCGACATTACTGAGACCAGGTAAAGATGAGATAGTCTCAGAACACCTGGTATCTGGAAGGTACCTTGTGAGTGTTGAGGGTTTTACATCGGATAAACAATGAGCACTGTAGAACAACACAGGAAGGAACGTGAGTAGTTTTAACGCCTACATTACCACAAAAAATTCGTTTCAGTTTGGCATACTGTGGTAAACGGTCACCGATACCTCTATCCTGCCTCGCACTGACTGTTTCTAGGAATGTCTAATAAAGGAGCCATGGAAATAAAAATCACCGATAACAATCTTAATAGAGGCGGTGGCCTTTAGGTCGGTATAGTGGGATCCTGGGATTGTGAGGGTGAATGGGACACAGCGAACGCAGACACAACGTATGTCCATATATGGGAACGGCGTTAGCGCCAGTGACGTTACAGCCGGCAGCTGGAGTATATAAAGGCTTACCTGAAGCACATCGGTAGTCATTCCCCTGGACAAAGACCAGAGGGGGTTTGTTTAAGAGCTCGTGGCATTTTAGCCACTTGACACGGTTGGGAGCGCAAGAATATTTTACTATATTTTTCGTCTATTAATTTTGTACATGTATTCGTGTTTGTGTGAATGATTTATTTTAAATGATTGCAATCCAGAGGCCCACCACTTGTCTGTTGCCCATAGCTCAGGGATGCACGTTTGTCCACTCGTTGTATTCGCTACTAAATCTCTCCATAAATATGTTTACGTCTGTATAAATGTTATCACCATATTTTTTGGAGTGAGAAAGATCTCTCGTAGTCACGGTCCCAGCGGTAAATTGCATTATTTAATTTACAGGACAAGGAACCATCGTTTGCAAGTAGGAGACGTGTTTCTGTTAGCTGGTACAACTGGAGCCTGGGAAGTCTTGAGAGCGTGAACGGAAGTAGCTCTCATAAACAGTAACAAATGTAAAACGCTGTGCCTGCTCATTCATTCCTTTAAATAAATCTTCCACGAGAAACGTTACATGGTTGACAAAGGCGGAGAAGAGAAAGCAGCAATTGTGATCTGAGGCAGTGATCCTTCATTTCCATGAAGTGTTTCTGAGAAGCAATCGAAAAACTGAATTATTCTGTCCGGACAGGTGTTTGAGGGCCTCTGAAATGCGTGTCTAGAGTATTAGCCACTGTTGTATGTCACGTGATAACTTGTTTCGAAAGTCTCGAAGGACTCCTTCCATTTTGCTCACTTCATAAGCAGGTGCGTCTTCATGCGGGAACTATACCTTACTCATGTCTGACAGTCACCTGCCTGATGTTAAACTACCTATATCCTGTAGGACGGAAACAGTCCTGCACTGTTCGATTGGTATTTTTACCTGCAAGAACGGAACGTTTCTGTACGTGTCCGGCTCGACTAGCACACGCTTCCGAGAATTTATAACTGTTGTAACTGCGACCGGAACGGTCGCGGGATTGAAATGACGGAAAGCGCGGCGGGACCGGCGGAGAGGCCAGCGAACAACAACATAACGGGAGAGGACGGACACGACCAACGAAGGACAGAACGAACAACATCAAGATCGAAACAACGGAGTCACAAGGAAACCTAACAGCCACGTCCACTCGTACACAGAACAAGAAAGTTAGAAGCTGTCTAACGTGAGGCGATGTGTCCAGAGACATACGCAAGATTAGACTAGTTGGATGAGCTTTTTTTTTTTTCTTTTTCTTTACTGAATTTCGATTCCCCCGTAGGGGGCGGGCTGGCAGCAGCTTAGTATACCACTCCTCAGCCTACAGACTTTGTTTTAAAAAGATGTAGAGAATAAATAATAAAAACAGGCGATAAAATCGGAGGCTTAAATAGTGACATTGCGAAAAAATCGTGGAACTTAA
The DNA here is from genome assembly GCF_021461395.2 of Schistocerca americana. Lineage (NCBI taxonomy): Eukaryota > Metazoa > Arthropoda > Insecta > Orthoptera > Acrididae > Schistocerca > Schistocerca americana. Next base: position 230,441,508 of record NC_060119.1, read on the forward strand.
AACATAGAACAAAAGGATGATGATGCTAATAAAATACATACGAAGGAGACAGGTAAAATAATAGACAATTAAAAAACACGGTGATAGTCTGGTTTATGATCGCAAAAGACATAAAATTCACACCCAGCAAGAGCATGGTTTCTGTTCGCAACACTTTGGAAAGACGAACAATACTGAACATTCACTGGAACACTGCACTAAAAAGTTGGTAATATGACATACCACAGCCCAGAGCAGGTGGGGGGGAAACTGGACAGATGATGGGAAAATAAAGAACATAAAGAGGGGGGAAGGAGAGGAAAAGCGAAGTGGGGGGAGGGGGGAAAAGATCTGATAGAGAATGAGGACCCATAAGAGGAGAGGGAGAGGGAGAGGGAGAGGGAGAGGGAGAGGGAGAGGGAGAGGGAGAGGGAGAGGGAGAGGGAGAGGGAGAGGGAGAGGGAGAGGGAGAGGAGCAACCAGGGGGTGAGGGAGACCAAGGCGGTGGGAGATGTAGAGTATGCAGATATCTTCGAGGAGTAGGAGCAGATGGGGGAAAGGAATGAGATCGTAGAGGATCCACATGGGAGACGGTAGGCATATACGGAAGGCGAGGCAGAGTGCATCACACTCAAGGATCTGGAGGGACTTATAGAATTTGGGGGGGGGGCAGATATCCAGGCGGGACTGGCATAACAGAGGATGGGATGGATTAAGGATTTGTAGGTGTGGAGGATGGTAGAGGTGTGCAACCCCCATGTCCGGCCAGATAGGAGTTTGGGGAGTCAGAGGCGGTTGTGGGCTTTGGATTGGATGGAGTGGAGATGAGGCATCCAGGTGAGGTGACGGTCAATGGTGAGGCCAAGGTAGGTGAGGGTGGGGGAGAGGCGGACATGACGGCTGCAGACGGTAAAGGAGAAATCCAGGAGCCGGAAGGAACGAGTGGTACGACCTATGATGATTGCCTGGGTCTTGGAAGGTTTGATTTTCAGGAGCCACTGGTTACACCATGTGGCAAAAAGGTCAAGGTGATTCTTGAGAAGGCGTTGGGACCGTTGGAGGGTAGGAGCGAGGGCGAGGAATGCGGTGTCATCGGCATACTGCAAGAGGTGTACTGGAGGGGAAGGAGGGGCTGGGGGCATATCTGCCGTGTACAGGAGGTAGAGGAGAGGGGAGAGGACAGAGCCCTGGGGGCCCACAATGTACAACAAAACGAGGGAAGAACGACATCTGAAAATCTATGGGCTTTGTTTCTCGTAAGGATATTGGTCTTGCTAATATTTGAAAATATATTCCTTCCGAAAGTCAGACGTTTGCCAAAGCGTGGATGCCACCTGTCTGGGAAGGAATACTAGCACCAGTAACAACAGATAAAATATTCATAGCATTTCGAAGACATAAATCTGTTAAAATTTGGAAATGTATGCAGTACATGATCTTTCCCCGCCAATATATGCCGCATGATATCACTTGAACCGAAAGAAACGGTTATAACAGATTGTGTCGAATTTCGCTCACTGTACTTCTTGATCGCCAGGGATTAAACCAAAATATGTAAACACCGCGAAAAATGGATGCTTGAAAGTAAATACAGATGTTAGCCAAACCTGCAGTTTATGCTGCTGTATTTCACAAAGAACGAGACCAGTCTAAACCCCTAAATATGTTGCAAGTGGCAGTCATGGTCTGAATGCTGTTCTGTACAGTTGTGAGTCCCGTATATCGTTGTTAGTCACAACGCAAACGAAAATGTCTGCTGAGGGAACGAGACACACGGTAATTGATGAGAACTGTGGCGAAATTTAAGACAACAGCTGCAAAAGTCGTGCTCGCGATCGTGTCAGCATCAAAGCAACATTAATGAAGCTCCATAAGCATGGAACTGCACGGCGATCTGTTAATCCAAAGCCACGCATTCAAACACATATGACAAGAAAACTTGGTGCCGAAGCCATAAAATCCGGACTGTGGAGCAATGGAAGAGAGTCATTTGGTAGGATGTGTCTTGTTTGACACTGCTTACAACTCATGGCCAAGTTTACGTCCCAGGCGTGGCAAATGACGGGGGTTGAGATGATGATTTGGGCAATCTGTATCGTGGTATCCCATGGGACCCATGGTTACTATGCAAGGTCGCATTACTGTCACGTGACTATTTTGGCTGATCAGATCACCAAGCAAGGTGGCGCAGTGATTAGGACACTGAACTCGCATTCGGGAGGATGACCGTTCAAAGCCGCATCCGGCCATACTGATTTAGGTTTTCCGTGATTTTCCTAAATCGCTTTAGGCAAATGCAGGATGGTTCCTTTAAAAGGGCAACGCCGACTTCCTTCCCCATCCTTGCCTAATCCAATGAGACCGATTACCTCGTTACTTGGTCCCCTCCCCCAAATCAATCAATCAACCAACTAACCAACCAACCAATCAACCAACCAACCATTCTGGCTGATCAGGTCCGTCCCACTGTACAATGTTTGTTTCCCAATGATGATTCTTTGTTTCCAGACGACCAGAGCCACGTTCACACAGCTCGCATCGCCAACAACTTGTTTTGTGAGGACGAGAATTAATTGTCAAATTTGCCCTTACTACCACGGTTATCATATATCAGCGTTACTGATCTTTTACGACCCGCTTGGAGAGAAGGGTGCTTTATCACCATCCATATCATCTTTACCTGAACTTGACACTATTTTGCAGCAAGAGTGGTATAAGACTCCTTTGAAAAGCATGCACGACCTGTATTCATCCATTCTATGGCGACTGGGAGCCGTTTTGTATGCCAAAGAGTTCCTACACCGGAAAAGACATGGTAGTGTGTTGAGTTTTCGGTGTTTCTTTGACCCCCTCCACATATACAGGGCGAATCACCTATCACCCTTTTCATTTCGTGATCGGTCAAGATATCAAACCGAGGTTTTCGGCAAATGATAGCACGCAATGGAGCATATAGTCCAGTTAACACTGTTACCAATAATTACGTTTTAGCATAAGGATAAGAAAACTTCCGTCCTTCGCAACTAAAAATTTATGGTTGTGTATCAGAGATGTTTAGACCACTCATGTTAGGCATCTTCAGTGGTCCATAATAGATATAAAATCATTTATTATTATTATTATTGGTGTTTGGCCTTAAAGAGCGCAGTTGGACTTAATTACATGGCAGATTCCTTTTGCTGCCTTCCTTGCTGCCCAAACTTCCCTCATTCGCTGGCTATGTTTCTGTTTCCGGTCCTCTGTCCATGCTTCTTTTCGGCTTCGTGTCTTCGGCTTCATCTTGATTGCCTTTTTGGTTGCCCATATTTCTTTCATCTTCCGGCTGTGATCTTGCGTGCGTTCTTCTGTCCATTTTACGCCTGTTCGTTTGTCACAGTGTATCCCATGTAGTTTACTTTTATTAATGATTTTTCTGAATTTTATATTTTATTCTGTCGTTTATTGTGTCTGCTGTTATGTTGTATCGGTTTCTGGTCGTTTCTTACCTCTGCCACCGATTTGTTGTTTGTAGTGGTTACCCAGTCAAAGATCTGTTTGGTCAGTCTGTGTGATGGCATTCTGTATAGGTGTCCATAGAATTGTAGTCTGTGTTTTCTAATCTTTTCTGTGATTGTCTCCGTATGTTTGTATAGTCCCTCTTTAGGTTTCTTCCCCCATATTACATTGTTCTTAGTTGCGCCAAATATTTTCCTAAGTATACGTGTATGCCCTAGGATTAGTGTGGTCTCTGCTGTATATAGCGCCTCGGGAAGCACCACCGTGTCGTAGTGGTGTAATTTGGCTTTTTGTGAAATAGACTTCTTATTGTAATGATTCCACACTACTTTGTATGCCTTGTCCAGTATAGTTTTTGTTTCTTCGTTTGAGTCTCTTATTTCCGCTAATTTGTAGTGTTTCACCGAGGTATTTGAAGTTTGCCGTTTTGTAAATCGTGCCGTACTTTGTGTTCAGAGATGAGAGTTTCTTTGTGCTCATAAACAGTGTCTTTTCGTAAGAGATCTGTAGTCCAGTTTTGGAAGCGATTTCTTGTAGGTTTTCAACAGCGTCTTTTGTTTCGTTTATACCTGTCGTGGCAAGAGCCAAATCGTCTGCAGAAGCCATGCATTTAATCTGTAAGTTTCCTAAGGTTATTCCCTGTTGTTATGTTATTATTTAATTATATATATTTTGGTAAGAGATTTGGTGTGCTTCTTTGGCAATTTGTTTAAAGCTACTGTTTCTAACTATAGAGTTGAAGTTTCTACTTAGAGTCATTTTGTGTCCGGTACAAGCAACCACTTGTCACTGCATATGTGCTAAACGCAAGAAGTACAGGTCTCTTCCAGTAAAGAGGACAAGGATATTTTCAGAAGTGCCCTAGGAAAGTGTGATAGGATCGCTATTGTTCTCTACTACAAACAAATTATTTGGCGGACAAAGTGGGCATCAATCTGATGTTCTCAGCTGAGGATGCTGTGGTGTACGGTAAGGTGTCGAAGTTGAGGGACTGTAGGAGAATACAATAGAATACAATACAATACAATACGGCTTAGAGAAAATTTCTAGTTGGTATGATGAATGACAGCTAGCTCTAAATGTAGAAAAATGTAACTTAATGCGAATGAGTAAGAAGAAGAAACTAGTAATGTTGAGATGCAGCAGTAGTGGTATCCTGCTTGACACAGTCACGTCGTCTAAATATCTGGGCAGAGCGGTATGAAATGGAATGAGCATGTGAGGATTGTGGTTGGAAAGGCGAATGGTCTACTTCGCGCTATTGGGAGAATTCAAGGAAAGTGTGGTTTATCTGTAAAGGATGCAGCATATAGGACGCTATTGCGACCTTTTCTTGAGTGCTGCTGGAGTGTTTCTGATCGGTATCAGATCGCGTTAAAGGAAAACATCAAAGCAGTTCAGAGGCGGGCTGCTATATTTGTTACTGGTAGATTCGAACAACTCGCTGATATTACGGAGATGCTTTTAGAACTCAAATGGCCATCTCTGCAGGAAAGGTGACATTCTTTTAGAAGAACACTACTGAGAAAATTGAGAGAACCAGTATTTGAAGAAGGTTGAGGAAAGATTCTGTCGCTTCCAACTTACACTGCGAAGAGAAGATACGAGACAAAAGGGCTCCTACGGATGCGTATAACCGGTAGTTTTTCACTCGTTCTATTTGCTGTTGTAAGAGGTAAGGAAATGACTACTAGTGGCGCGGGGTACCCTCCACCACGCCATAAGGTGAATTGAGGATTATCGACGCACGCATAAATATTTCTTTGCATATAACCTATAGTGTAGAAGCTGCGTATGCTCTTACTGCTTAGTAACATGGCAGACAGAGGAATTAAGAGATCATGGATGGGAGCTAGACTGGGGGGGGGGGGTCTCCCATGACTTTACATTCATGTGACTAAACAGTGCAAACATGTATAGTATTCAACGGTATAGGTCATGTGCAAAGAATTATTTAATGGAAGTAAACCTGTGTGCATTTAGCACATATTGGACGACGAATGGTTGCATGAACAGGACACAAGATGAATGAAATTGATTACCACAATTATACAGCTTTAAATAGAAATAACTAGATATAAAGGATTTTTCAAAGTTTCTCTACAAATCTCGTATCAAAATACATGTAATTAAATTATTTTATACTTATTCCAGATTACTGACGATACCTACAATGAACAGCCGAAACATATTGCTACACAAGAATAAATTTCGCACTCAAAAAAACAAAGTTTTGTAGTTTTTTGATAAAAGATAATTGGAGTTAACAATTCACTAAAATAGATACCAATATTTCAGCTATAGTGACAGTCGAGACACTAAACCAAGTATGTTATTTTTAGTGACAATATATACTTTGTGCAAGGACATGAGAGAGATCTCGGAGATCTCGGCAAAGAGAATATAATGCTATAGCGCTTGTTAATGTTGGCGCTAAAACATTTTGCAAATATATCGGTGAATAGGAAACATTGATAGGCAGGGTAGCCGGAGTTAGCGAATGCCGTGTTTACACCACCAGGTAGGGCCCTCATGCCAGGTTTCCTCTTTCTATGAAGCCGTTCGACTGGTACGCACACATTAGAAATAGTACTCCTAAATGCCTTATGATAGCCTACAACTTTGCATTTTTCAGATATCATAATGGATCTTGTATACACGTAGCGCCAAGAGGAAATGTTATCATCCCTGCTGCATGTAACTACAGAGAGTAACTGCAGAGATTATCATGAGAGCCGCATCAGCCATGGTGATGTAAGGTCCCATTTCAATACGATAACGCCTGACCAAATGTTGCTCCTGCTGTCCACATCTATCACGTCGTTATAATTAAAGTCCAGCTAGTCATGGAGGTCCAGTGTAGGCTGTAATATCGTATGGCATCGGGACTAGGCAAACATTATAATCTATGAAAGTGAACGGATTTATGTTGGAAAAAAAATTTGCTCCAATTTTTGCTACTAGGTGCAAAATGGGCGCTCTGCAGCATATGGTTGGAGCTACTGGTGTCAAAATAGAACAAACTGTGAAAGCGGTGTTTAATAATAAAATCAAAATTATGCCTTTCTCACTTGTTTGACCTCATCTGCCCACATCCCGTTCGTAACCCATTACATGTGGAAACATGTCTATACGTCTTTCTTACATTCACAGTCTCAGATTTGGACGTGGTGCCCAAAACTGGAACTTTCTTCCAACGTAGATCGGTTCTGCACTACCGTGTGAGAATACTTACCAGATTTCGCTGCCACACGACACTTACAGCCTACAGCGGATCTCTGTCAGTAGGTGCTCCTTATAACCATATGGTATATTGGTACACTGAATGCTCGACTGTTGCTCTGGGCAGCACGTTCACGAAGTCATGCACACAGGAAGACTTCTGGTCATAGGCTGCCAAGTGCCTCTCACCTACCAGATACTACAATTGATGGACTCTACCACAGAGTCCAGACAGCATTGAATGATGTACCCACATGTGTCGTCCAAGCACAGTCCAACTCATTATCGAACTAGATTAGAACCATTGTTGGTACCAGTGGTGTCAGCTCTACAAATGGCTCTAAGCACTATGGGACTTAATATCTGAGGTCATCAGTGCCCTAAACTTAGAACTACTTAAACCTAACTAACCTAAAGACATCACACACATTCATGCCCGAGGCAGGATTCGAGCCTGTGGCCGTAACAGCAGCGCGGTTCCGGACTGAAGCACCGAGTACCTCTCGGCCACAACGGCCGGCTGCTGGCAACTCTGTCTAGTATATTCCACACTGTACAGACCTGCAAATTGAATCCTGTATGCTTCCTACTACGTTTTATATGCACCGGGTGATCAAAATGTCAGTATAAATTTGAAAATTGAATAAATCACGGAAGAATGTAGATAGAGAGGTACAAACTGACACACATGCTTGGATGACATGCGGTTTTATTTGAACCTTTTAATACAAATCTTCAAAAAATGACCGACAGATGGCGCTTCACCTGATCAGAATAGCAATAATTAGCATAACAAAGTAAGACAAAGCAAAGATGATGTTCTTTACAGGAAATGCTCAATATGTCCACCGTCATTCCTCAACAATAGCTGTAGTCGAGGAATAATGTTGTGAACAGCACTGTAAAGCATGTCCGGAGTGATGGTGGGGCTTTGGCGTCGGATTTTGTCTTTCAGCATCCCTAGAGATGTCAGTCGATCACGATACACTTGCAACTTCAGGTAACCCCAAAGCCAATAATCGCACGGACTGTGGTCTGGGGACCTGGGACGCCAAGCATGACGAAAGTGGCGGCTGAGCACACGATCATAACCAAACGACGCGCGCAGGAGATCTTTCACGCGCCATCTGTCGGACATTGTGTGAACTTTTTTTCGGCTCTAATAAAACCCCATGACATTCCAAGCATGTGTGTCAATTTTTACCTCTCTATGTACATTATTCCGTGATTTATTAAGTTTTCAAATTTATACTGACTTTTTGATCACCCTGTACATTACAGGGTGTTAGGGGTATAAAATCAAATATTTCTGTTAATGACCGAAGCCAGTATACAGAACAACAGAACATCAGGAGTCACTCAATCTGCAGTTTAATACTTATAGCTGTTCTCGTAATATATTTTGAGGTTGATTATTACACAAGTTGTAAGTAGGCTGTTTATCTTTTCTTATTGACAACGTTACGTAGCGCTCTGTATGAAAATCACTGGCTGTGCTGTGTACAGTCTGTGGCCAGTTTGCATTGTTGTCTGCCATTGTAGTGTTGGGCAGTTGGATGTTAACAGCGCGTAGCGCTGTGCAGTTGGAGGTGAGCCGCCAGCAGTGGTGGATGTGGGGAGAGAGGTGGTGGAGTTTTGAAATTTGTAAGACTGGATGTCATGAACTGCTATATATATTATGACTATTAAGGTAAATGCATTGTTTGTTCTCTATTAAAATCTTTCATTTGCTAACTATGCCTATCAGTAGTTAGTGCCTTCCGTAGTTTGAATCTTTTATTTAGCTGGCAGTAGTTCGAGTAACGAAGATTTTTGTGAGGTAAGTGATTTGTGAAAGGTATGGGTTAATGTTAGTCAGGGCCATTCTTTTGTAGGGATTATTGAAAGTCAGATTGCGTTGCACTAAAAAATATTGTGTGTCATGTTTAAGCACAGTCGTGTATAATTGTTCTAAGGGGACGTTTCAAAGTGGTACAAGCTAGCATGGGCAGCACATCAGCCACTTAACTGTGGATGCGTGGTTGCGACACGGGTAGCCTATAATGAAGGCATAGTCCACAGCACCGTTACGACTGTGTAGAGAACATCAGGAAATAGTGTATGTGATGCATTTGCGGGAATACCGTTAGATGCAGAGAAAAAGCAACTGAACACTGAAGTGGGTATATATTAAGGTACAAGTTATCACAATATCTGTACTATACCCCAAAGACTACGAATGTAAAATATATTTATTTGCCATTCCTCCTGGTGTTTTAATTTTAATGGGCTGCAGTTTATGTCTCTCGAACACAAATCCATTCTCCGATCCTCTTAGGTGGCACTTCGTATCAACTCAAAGTTCCCGGAATTTTGAAAGGCAATTTCACCATACAGACTCTAAATAAATAAAAACGGTTTTAATATTAAGTATGCGATTCCGCACTGTACCGTTGCTAGCCACGGCACAATTAAACAGCCGCAGGTGTAACCAGTTTAAAGTAACGCCCGGCATTACGAACCCGCGCTGCCGACCAGACCGACGCGACACCCGTTTCTTTCCGCACGTTTTAATCCACCCGTCGCCGGCCTGCGCGAGGCAACTCTCGCTCACGGCGTCCCGTCCGCTCTCTTACATTTCGGAACTGCGAAAGCTGAAATTCCGTAGATAATAACGTTCGGTGCGGAGACTGCAGAATGGAGCGCCGGCAACACGGGAGGGGACGCAAATGAGACGAGAACAAAAGAAAGAGGAAGAAAACAGCAGTGGCGAGCCGGGGGCGGACGCGGCCACCTACCCCACACCGTCTGCGGGGGCGGCGGGAGCGGAGGCGCTGGGCCGGCGTTTCTGCGCTGCGCGCGGCGCGGTCCAACTTTGGCGGAACGGCCGGGCTCTATAGTTGCGGCACTAACGGCTAATGGCCAGTTACTGTCGTTTATATTAATGGCAATTGCTGTACTTCTGCAGCGCCTTGTTTCTACAAGCAGCGGCCGTTAGGAGCCGCGGGCCCCCGCTCTCGCCACTGCGCTCCCGCGGTCAAATTTCTGTTAGAATTGTACCGTCCGGCAGCGTCAGGCTGGGACCCCGCGCCAACTCCTCCCCAAACTCACATACTCTTTTTCTTTCTTTCCCGACTCCTACAGACTTGGGAAGTTTTTAGTTTAACGTACTGAGTTGACTACTGCCGAACTCTCGTCAGCTGTCGGTACTTATATCCCCGCAATAAATTAAGATCAGAATCATATGCGATGTAAATGAAATCACTAGCAGAAAATTTATTGATTTATCGCATTGTCTCCCAACCGATCTGAGACCATAACCCCTGAGTGTAATCAGACAATAGCTTCCCCCTCCCCTCCCCTCCCCTCCCCTCCCCTCCCCTCCCCTCCTCACTCCTTTCCCCGTGGCCGCCATTTCCTCCACTTTCATCAAAATGAATAAGAACTTTCTTTCAACTTCTTTACTTTTAAAATGACAAAAGATAAATTATATTAATCTACTGCAATATCGTATTTATTCGCCAATACTGGACAGCGACTTCCAATTAAGATGCCCTGCCCCATACAGGAATTACGCAATATGTGTACAAGTAGAGGTTGTGACGTAGGAATGACGACACACGGAAGTTAAGGTCTGGCCGTGATTCGTGCACGGATACCCGAAGCAGTTAAGTCGACTGCTCATGTAATGCGGTAAATCCGTGTTCGAGTCCCAGTGTGGTACAAATTTCACTGTTGTCACTACCTTTATACTGCTGATAGTTGTTTATTCGCAACTGTCAATAGTTTTCATGAAGTTACACCATGAACATGACTGCCTCTTTGCCCCCGTAACACAAACTCCACCCTTCACAACGTCTGCTGGCTACCAGCTGGCCTCTTGATACCCCACCAGCACTGCTCAGTGCCAATAAGAAGCACGCATTCATATAGGTGCATGTCAGTGGGCTGCAGTTTGTCTTCCTTCCACAATACAGACAATTGGTACTGCTCGTTCCTAACAATTTTCTTCTATACAACGATGAAGGAATTCTCCCTCCATCACAAATCCTACCTACAACTCCTTCCCGGAAAAGAAAGCTAACTGTTCACATTGAAGGTACACAAACATTACTAAGCAAGTTTGCTTAGCATCACTCTTCTTCCTCAGACACCTGATTCACCAATATCCTGCACTCCATTCTAATTCAACCAAATTAAAACATGTGCAATACGCGTTCTGTCTCTAAAACACTTGATTGCTAAACTCCTTATTTCTCAGCTATCAAAAACTGGAAATCTTCACGCTGCCAATGCTTTGTGTCTAACCACTGTCATTAATAATAATGATAATAATAATAATAATAATAATAACGTCTGAGAAAGTAAAGAAAGAATTAATAATAATAATAATGATCCCGTGTAGGCTCGGGAAAAGAATAGGCCTTTGGTATGTTCTGCCAGTCCTAAAAGGCGACGAAAAGAACAAACTACTAGTAGGGCTAACCCCCCTTTTAGTGTGATTAGTTGGTTCAGGACAGAACTAATGAAGCCTCGGACAAGCACTGTCATGGTCGGGGACGACGCTTGAACCCTATGCCCGTCCACAATGGTAACAACACTGCTAGCTACACGGAAAATGATTTAAATACAAATAGAGGTGTTTTGCAGGACATGCTTCCTGCAACCATTCTAGAAGGAAAACAAAGACAGAGGATGAGATGGTCAGATGAAGTTAACCGACACCTCATGTTCTGTTATTACCAAGCAACAAACTTAAGAACCAACACAACTGGATACAGATCACAAGTATACACAACATTTATTATCAGATACCCAGAATTAAAATTTTTAACAGAACAACGACTAGCTGATCAGATTCGTGTAATAATCAAAAATAACAGGATACCAAAGTCAGAATTAGAAAACATCAAACAACAAGTACAACTAATACTGGAACAAAATAATGTGCAATCAGAAGAAGAAGAAGAAAATACAGTAATCGACTCAAACATCCCAGAGCAAACAAACAAAGAACAACACGCTTCAATTAAACAATCAGAGGAAACCGAAATCTTAAGACAGCCACCAGAACAAGCACAAATAGAACACGAAGTGACACACATGTTAGATATAGAAGAAAAATTTCAGCTGACATATATAGAATACAAAGACACAAATACAGACATTAGACCATTCTTGCACAGACCACCAAATAACCCACAAGTCGAAACAACAATAACAACTACCAACACAATCATACACAACAAAATAAATGAAAATACAACTATGGAAGAGTTACAACTACTGGTCTATGTAGGAGCACTCACTACACTAAATATACAAACTAGGCAGAGATCAGAACCAACCAACACACGGAAGAAACCCACAAAACCAGCATGGCAACACAGGCTACAGATCAGAATAGAAAAACTGAGAAAAGACATCGGACAGCTAACACAATTGATAAGAAATGAAATATCAGACAAAAAACGAAAAAGGATAGGTAAAACCTCACAACAAGAAGCGATAGAGCAATTAGATGAAAAGAAGCAGAAATTACAAGCATTGGCCAAACCAACTTAGAAGATACAAAAAAAGTGAAAATAGAAGGAAGCAAAACCAAACATTTAACACAAACCAAAAGAAATTTTCCCAGACAATAGATAACACAAACATTAAAATAGACAATCCACCACACATAACAGACATGGAACACATCTGGAGCAACATATGGTCAAACCCAATACAACATAACAGACACACATGGCGGATACAAGCAGAAAGAGACACATACAAGATGATACCACAAATGCCTGAAGTGATAATTTTGCAACATGAAGTCACCCTAGCAATTAATTCTACACACAATTGGAAAGCCCCTGGAAATGATAACACAGCAAATTTCAGGCTAAAGAAGTTCACCACAACACATTCACATCTAACTAAATTATTTAACAATTACATTGCAGACCCATACACAGTCCCTGATACACTTACACAAGGAATAACTTACTGGAAACCTAAAGATCAACCACACATAGCAAACCCAGCAAAATATCGCCTCATAACATGCATACCAACAATATACAAAATATTAACTTCAGTCATTACACAGAAATTAATGACACATACAACACAGAAAAAATTATAAATGAAGAACAAAAAGGCTGCTGCAAAGGAGCACGAGGATGTAGAGAGCAACCGATAATAGGTACAGAGGTGACATATCAAGCTAGAACTGAACAAAGGTCGCTGCACTACGCATACATTGATTACCAAAAAGCTTTTGATAGTGTACCCCACTCATGGCTACTACCGATATTGGAAATATACAAAGTAGATCCTAAATTAATACAGTTCCTAAACATAGTAATGAAAAATTGGAAAACCACACTTAATATCCAAACAAATTCAAATAAAATCACATCACAGCCAATACAGATTAAGTTTGGAATATACCAAGGAGACTCATTAAGTCCTTTCTGGTTCTGCCTTGCTCTGAACCCACTATCCAACATGCTAAATAATACAAATTATTGATATAATATTACTGGAACATACCCACACAAAATAACACATTTGCTATACATGGATGATCTAAAACTACTGGCAGCAACAAATCAACAACTCAACCAATTACTAAAGATAACAGAAGTATTCAGCAATGATATAAATATGGCTTTTGGAACAGACAAATTTAAGAAAAATAGCATAGTCACGGGAAAACACACTAAACAAGAAGATTACATATTGGATAACCACAGCGACTGCATAGAAGCGATGGAAAAAACAGATGCCTATATATATCTAGGATACAGACAAAAATAGGAATAGATAATACAAATATTAAAGAAGAACTAAAAGAAAAATGTAGACAAAGACTAACAAAAATACTGAAAACAGAATTGACAGCAAGAAACAAGGCAAAAGCTATAAATACTTATGCTATACCAATAGTGACCTACTCATTTGGAGTAGGGAAATGGAGTAACACAGACCTAGAAGTACTCAAGACACTTACACCATTACAATGCCACAAATATAGAATACATCACATACATTCAACAACTGAAAGATTCACATTAAGCAGAAAGGAAGGAGGAATGGGATTTATCGACATAAAAAGCTACATTATGGACAGGTAAACATTTTAAGAAAATTCTTTATAGAACGAGCAGAAACTAGCAAAATACACAAAGCAATCACTCATATAAATACATCAGCTACACCATAGCAATTTCATAACCACTTCTACAACCCTTTAGATCACATAACATCAACAGATACGAAGAAAGTAAATTGGAAAAAGAAAACACTACATGGCAAGCACCCTTATCATCTAACACAGCCACACATCGATCAAGACGCATCCAACACATGGCTAAGAAAAGGCAATATATACAGTGAGATGGAAGGATTCATGATTGCAATACAGGATCAAACAATAAACACCAGATATTACAGCAAGCATATTATTAAAGATCCCAATACCACAACAGATAAATGCCGACTTTGCAAACAAATAGAAACAGTAGATCACATCACAAGCGGATGTACAATACTAGCAAATACAGAAGACCCAAGAAGACATGACAATATAGCAAAAATAATACATCAACAACTTGCCATACAACATAAACTAATTAAACAACACGTTCCCACATAGAAGTACGAACCACAAAATGTACTGGAGAATGATGAATACAAATTATACTGGAACAGAACCATTATAACAGATAACACAACACCACATAACAAACCTGACATCATACTCACCAATAAAAAGAAGAAATTAACACAACTAATCGAAATATCCATACCCAATACAACAAATATACAGAAGAAAACAGGAGAAAAAATTGAAAAATACATCCAGCTGGCTGAGGAAGTCAAGGACATGTGGCATCAGGATCAAGTTGACAATATACCAATTATACTATCTACTACAGGAGTCATACCACACAATGTCCACCAGTACATCAATGCAATACAGCTACATCCAAATTTATATATACAGCTACAGAAATCTGTAATTATTGATACATGTTCAATTACCCGAAAGTTCCTAAATGCAATGTAACATATACCATACAGTTAAAAGGAAGTCACGCTTGATCAAGGTCTGCGTCAATTTCCATTTTTGACCAGACATAACGTCTGAGAAAAGAAACAATAATAATAATAATAATAATAATGTTGTGTGGACCCTACAACAGTTTATTAACCATTAGATATTTACTGTTATGTCAATTAGTTCTTTTATCTGCTGCAAAGCGGATAATGAAGCAATTCTTGGTCCATTGTGGGAACTACATATAGTTCGGCGAATATGTTATCGTGAGATATCGAAAGATAAGTGGCATATAATCTCAATTTTACTCTCATACATGCATGGTACAAAGTATAAAGTATGTGTGCAGTGGGTTATATATGTGAGAAAGATTATGTTCATACTTCCGTTTCACAAGCTGCAACCCATACCATTGTTATTACATGTCAATGTTGATAAGTGAAAATAATGTAACTGATGGTAATTTATTTGATCAGTATTTGTCTCTTCTGAAATAGTGGTAATAGTTATGACCATTTCCCAAGAAAAAGTTTTGTGATCGGCGGAAACAAAATCGAACCTTTTTGTTTTTACCCCTCAGAGTAACTGCACGTAGGTTGGCAACCACTGATATAACGGATGAGTTCTATGACTGAAGTCATAATTTAACTAACGTTAGCGAAAATTTATCAAAAAGTAACTGAGATTACGATCTTTATGTTACGAATAATACTGCTGATAACTTAGTGTTTCTTCCTTTTTTATTACAATATTTCATATAAATTTCGGCTACTGGAATTACACAATCAATATCAGTACTTCTGAAAAGAAGTTCAGCGATGATGTGCAATGGAACATACGCCAAAGCGCATCGCACCACAAAATATCCGCTAACAGTGAAGTCATTCACTGATTAAAGGAATTATTTCTAAGGAACTATGCTATATACGTCATCACAGGAAGAATGCATTGATCAAATACTGCTTTCTTCAGATTTACTGAACTCATTCACAAAAGGGAAACTTAGGACAGCAAAGAGAGCCATGGAGAGATCAATGCTGGGCTATACAAGAAAGGACAGGAATAGGGCAGATGACATCCGGTCTGTGACGAAGGTTAATGACATCTTAGAGACAGTAGGTTCCTTGAAATGGCAGTGGGCTGGCCACGTCGCAAGAAGAAAAGACAACAGATGGACGAAGCTAGTACTGGAGTGGAGTCCGAGAGAGCACCGGAGGCCTAGAGGAAGACCACCAGACAGATGGGACAAAGACATCATGAAGATCGCTGGTAACACCTGGCAGAGAACTGCCCAAGACCGTCCCACTTGGAGAAGACTTCTGAAAGCCTACCTGAATCCACGACTCGAAGAGGCCACATCATCTAATGATTGAATTGGCTGATGATGATGATGATGATGATGATGATGATATATACAGCTACGCTGTGTGTTAGTTAAGCTACCATTTGCAGCAGAGTTCTTTATGGATACATTTCCACATGTGCATGCGATTTTTTGCAAATGATAGCATAAGTCATATAGTTTTATGGGTACATTTCAACGTAAGTACGTTACTTGAGTGTGGATTTTGGTCCAACAAGATGGTACACCGCCAATTGGATGTTATTTGTTCACCAGTTTTTGGATAAAGCATTTCTTGAAAAAAGGTTCTGTAAAGATGGCCCAACACCATGGGTGAAACGCCCAGTAGACAAACAGTCTCGACTTTTTTGAGGAATTACGTTAAGGATTAAATGTTCAATTCACCAGTTTACGATGAGCAAACTCTTAGGCCGCGAATACGAGAAGCTGTGTAGGCGATGACGGCAGTTGTGTTAGTAAAGACCTTTTTAATGAATAAAAACTGCAAATCACGACTTAACGCGAAACTGACGCGAAACGGATCCTGTAGCTAATAGACACCATACTCCCACGTCTGTCTTATTGTAAATACTTTTCGGGCCAGTTTTATTATCCCTACTCTTCATAAGAAGGCAGGTCGGGCATTACAGGACAGCAGAATGTGTCAGCACATCTTTTTATGTATTTTTTTAGACCTGTACACGCACTGCGTGAAGTCATAACATGACGTCACCCGTATTCGACAGAAGCATATGAAGATTTGCACTGCATACTATTCATCGTAATTGAGTTCGTTCGTGAGTGTAATTGGTAAGTGATTGAATGCAAATTGTTTTTGTTTACTTTACGTGCCCTAGATTGGACGCTCTGTTTGTGTTCGATCAGCCTATGATGATCGTTTTGCTTATAAAATGTCGTTCGTTGTTCTGTGCCAACTGCAGAAGAAATTACGGCGGAGGCCCAAGAGTTACTGTATTTTTATTTATAGAGGATCACACAATGAGGAAGAAATGGTCATCACGAATTCACAGGTATAACATTATCCGTTCTTTGCGTTCTATGGTGAATTGCTTTTTTAAGTCCTTAAAATATGTTAATGTTAATGACAAAGAGCACAATATTTTGCGATTCTTAGCTGCCCTTTACTTAGGAAGTGCTGATTGTATCGGACAAGGGCAGTTTCTGAGCACTAGCATTTGTGACTGCACCTAAAACAGCACTGATGCGTGATGGAGGGACAAGACTGCTGCGTGATTTTAAACCACAACAGTACTTTTCGGACTGGTAGCAACTTATTTGTTTCTGCTAAGTTTTTCAGTATAAAATGTAGGTCTGTAGTGTTGTGTTCTGTTTGCCAGTAAGAAATATAACACTTTTATTTCATCTGTAGATACAACTAGGTTATTGTGAGGAAGTGTATCCCAAGTATGAAAAATGCGAACGTTAAACTACCACAACGGTACATACTCCCTGAATCGGACAAAGCTATTTCGGTTTTCCTTCAACAGGAGAATATAGAGAAATCAGGACATAAATGGGATGAAAATAACGTGAACATCGTAGAAAACGTCAAGCTCCTTGAAAACACAGTTACGGAAGCGAAAGACAGATCATTTGTTCCAAGAAATACATTACGTGATGTACGAAGAGCACAATAAGCAATGCGACAGGTTTTTTTGCTGAAAGCAGAATGGTTTTATTCAAGATTTCAATACATCATATTATTCCCCACACTTTTGGCTACAAAACACCAGTTTTCAACAAAATCTTCGTTCAGTGCGACGGAAATTACACCACCTTATTAGGACGACCTTTATGGCCGCAATAAATGATAATTAATTGAAGCCCTCAGCTGCCGTCAGGCGTTGTTGACATACCTTGATGGGACAGCTGGAAATCTGTGACCTGATCGGGAAAGAACCCGGGATATCCTGCTTACATGGCAGACGCTCCATCCATCTGAGCCATCGAAGACAGATGAACAGTGCGACTTCAGAGACTTACCCCTTGCACGCTTCCCGTGAGACGCACATTCCCAGCTGTCCACAATCTACATACGTAATGCTACTAATAGATACTTTGCCCATCCACTCATTATTCGCGCCCACTAAGGTGACGATTCCCGTAAGAGCACAGATAGATATAGGTCAATCACCGGTTAGTCATTTAGCTATATATGAAGATAGTAACTGTTCTCGAAAGAACAGATACCATTGATGACCGTGCAGTTTCTCTAGAATAAATGATAATTAATTGAAACTCTCAGCTGCCTACAGGTGTTGTTGACATACCTTGAGGGGGACAGCTGAAAATGTGTGCCCCGACCGGGACCCGAAACAGGGATCTCCTGCTTACATGGCAGACGCTCTGTCTGTCTGAGCCACCGAGGACACAAATGAACAGCGCGACTGCAGGGACTTATCCCTTGCACGCTTCCCGCATGTTACTACTCTGCTGGTCGACGTCGGAGCCATTGTCTTGTTGCATCAGTAACCTCCCCATGATCCACGTATTGCTACCCGTGGAACGCATACTTCATTAGACCCAACAGATGGAAGTCAAAAGGTAACGCGGGAAGTTCACTGGCATTTTTGTGGCGACGAACACACAGAATACGTTTCTTCAATTCTCTGACGACGGAATAATACACTTCCGAGACGATCGTTGCACCATGACGGAGGACTTCAAACAGAATTAGCAATGCTTCATCATTTGTGACGATGTCCGACCAAAATTGTCACGGTCAGCCATGTAATGTGCAAGCAATTCCGCACAAATGGTTCTTCGTTGCTCTTTATGATCTCCCGTTAGGTGGCGAGGAACCCAGTTTGCGCAGTCCTTTGATTACACCTAACTGGTGGATGAGTGCGTCAGCTGTTCCAACAGAGACTTCCAGTTGAGCAGCGAGGCGTTTTATTGTAATCTGTCGATCATCTCGGATGAGACTGTCCACACTTTCGAACATTGCAGGAGTCGCTCGCTGCTGCTTCAAAGCGGCCGGCACGCCCTAGATAGGACAGGTTAGTGCGACCTTGTCGCGTTGATAGAAGCCTCGGCCAACAACTCATCGTGCTTTTGTTCACTGCCAGGTCTCCTTAGACATTCCGCAAGCGCATATGAATATCTGCGATGCAATGATTTTCCGAGAAAAGAAACTCAACGACAGCTCTGTGCTTGGAACGCACTCCGTCAAGAACGCCTTTCTGAACGTTACACCGGTGCCGGCATCTATCGGAACATTCTGAAACTACAGGGGCTGAAGTCGGAATATTGCACTATGTCCCACTACAAATTTAGCATTTTTTAACATAAACTGTCCAAAAAAATGTGTTTCATTACTTATTGTACTCGCCCCGTACTCCAAGCTTAGTGAAAAAACGCAAAGGTGACGGTAAAACCTGTTTTAAGAAATAAGTTTCCTTTCCGAGAAAATTCAGTCATGAACAGGAAACAATTCTGGACAAGCAGTGAAGTCTACGAAGAATGCTGAATTCAATGGCAGACATGTGAGGGTTGAGGCTATGCGAATTATGCCCGTATTGAGCTGAACAGTATTTACTGTCCGTATATAGTGTATCATTTGAGGGTACGGATTATACAGAAAAATAAGTTAAGAGTGCACCCTAGGTGCAGCAGTTATATCTCTGCTTTGACAGTCTGCCATCCATATAACCTATATTATATTGGTTTAATGCGTTAATAAAATTAACCGTCATATGATTCAAAGCCCCACTTTGTCGATGATGTTTTACTGAAGTTGATGGAAGATCAAGTACGATGTGTGTTAATTACAATACAATAAAACCAGTAATTGAATGCATTCATCTTCCTTAAGCATTTTGTAACGAAATCTTGACCTGTAGTACAATTAAAAATACAGAAAATCACGCAATGTGCAAAGTTATATGAAGACCATTCAGCTCTCTTGAGAGAATAGCACTGCAATATGTTCTGCATCGTAATCATTCCTGATGGATTTTTCACGCAATAAAATATAATTCTCTGATTATAGAAAGTGCAGGTTTTGACTAGTATCGATGATTATTTACTTCTCTGACGCTTCAGCGACACTATTTACAACCTGAACTTAGTATACTGATCTGATAGCCAAGATTACGTTTATTGTCATTGAAATTCAGATTTTATACATGCGATTAATGCGAGATAGTACTGATGGCGTATGGGCATACTACTTATGATAAATGATTCATTAAAGGATAAACTAATATTTTGATTTAGGTTTAGTCTTTTACAAAATTTCATAACCGGATTATAAATTTTCCTTTATGAGGGTCAAGGTTTATCCTACGTGGAAGCTTAGTACTAACATGTGTAACTTGCAAGTACCTCAATTTAATGTTTATAAGAAATAGTGAAAATTAATTTTTTTAGAAATTAAAATTTCTTAAGAGATACAACCGCACAAAAATATAAACGACCGATTTGGAAAGGGCGTGAATACCAAAAGAACTTCAAACATATATTCTTATTATTTAAATTTTTATTATTTAAATTATTTATTATTTAAATTATTTATTATTTAAATTATTTATTATTTGAATTAAAGAGACCTTTGGAGAAAAGAGAGCCACTTGTATGAATATCAAGAGCTCAGATGGAAACCCAGTTCTAAGCAAAGAAGGGAAAGCAGAAAGGTGGAAGGAGTATATAGAGGGTCTATACAAGGGCGATGTTCTTGAGGACAATATTATGGAAATGCAAGAGGATGTAGATGAAGATGAAATGGGAGATATGATACTGCGTGAAGAGTTTGACAGAGCACTGAAAGACCTAACTCGAAGCAAGGCCCCAGGAGTAGACAACATTCCATTAGAACTACTGACAGCCTTGGGAGAGCCAGTCCTGACAAAACTCGACCATCTGGTGAGCAAGATGTATGAGACAGGCGAAATACCCTCAGACTTCAAGAAGAATATAATAATTCCAATCCCAAAGAAAGCAGGTGTTGACAGATGTGAAAATTACCGAACTATCAGTTTAATAAGTCACAGCTGCAAAACACTAACACGAATTCTTTACAAACGAATGGAAAAACTGGTAGAAGCCAACCTCGGGGAAGATCAGTTTGGATTCCGCAGAAATGTTTGAACACGTGAGGTAATACTGATCTTACGACTTATCTTAGAAGAAAGATTAAGGAAAGGCAAACCTACATTTATAGCATTTGTGGACTTAGAGAAAGCTTTTGGTAATGTTGCCTGGAATAATCTCTTTCAAATTCTAAAAGCGGCAGAGGTAAAATGCAGGGAGCGAAAGGCTATTTACAATTTGTGCGGAAATCAGATGGCAGTCATACGAGTCGAGGGGCATGAAAGGTAAGCAGTGGTCGGGAAGGGGGTGAGACAGGGTTGTAGCCTATCCCCGATGTTATTCAATCTGTATATTGAGTAAACAGTAAAGGAAACAAAAGAAAAATTCGGAGTCGGAATTAAAATCCATGGAGAAGAAATAAAAACTTTGATGTTCGCGATGACACAGTAATTCTGTCACAGATAGCAAAGGACCTGGAAGAGCAGCTAAACGGAATGGACAGTGTCTTGAAGGGAGGATATAAGATGAACATCAACAAAAGCGAAACGAGGATAATGGAATGTAGTCGAATTAAGTCGGGTGATGCTGAGGGAATTAGATTAGGAAATGAGACACTTAAAGTAGTAAAGGAGTTTTGCTATTTGGGGAGCAAAATAACTGATGATGGTCGAAGTAGAGAGGATATAAAATGTAGACTGGCAATGGCAAGGAAAGCGTTTGTGAAGAAGAGAAATTTGTTCAAATGCTCTGAGCACTATGGGACTTAACATCTATGGTCATCAGTCCCCTAGAACTTAGAACTACTTAAACCTAACTAACCTAAGGACATCACACAACACCCAGTCAACACGAGGCAGAGAAAATCCCTGAACCCGCCGGGAATCGAACCCGGGAACCCGGGCGTGGGAAGCGAGACCGCTACCGCACGAACACGAGCTGCGGTCGAGAAATTTGTTAACATCGAGTATAGATTTAAGTGTCAGGGAGTCGTTTCTGAAAGTATCTGTATGGAGTGTAGCCATGTATGGAAGTGAAACATGGACGATAAATAGTTTGGACAAGAAGAGAACAGAAGCTTTCGAAATGTGGTGCCATAGAAAAATGCTGAAGATTAGATGGGTAGATCGCATAACTAAGGAGGAGATATTGAATGGAGTTTGTGGCACAACATGACAAGAAGAAGGGACCGGTTGGTAGGACATATTCTGAGGCATCAAGTGATCACAAATGTAGCATTGGAGGGCAGCGTGGAGGGTAAAAACGGTAGAGGGAGACCAAGAGATGAATACACTAAGCAGATTCAGAAGGATGTAGCTTGCAGTAAGTACTGGGAGATGAAGAAGCTAGCACAGGATAGAGAAGCATGGAGAGCTGTATCTAGCCAGTCTCAGGACTGAAGACAACAACAACAACATATTCTTATGTCATCGAATTTAATAATTCCGTTAAGTAACGTATCACAGAATTGTTTGATGCGAAGAATGTTCCAGTACAACCTTTAGAAATAATTATTGTATGGAGGAAAAAATAACTTTTCGAAAACTACCTGACCTTTCTCTGCATATGCGCACTAAGACAAAAAAAGGAAGCAAAACCACGCACAGTGAAGGAATTATCCGAATGGGTGGAAATCGGTAAATGGGATGTACATATGTAGAGACAAACAAATGATTACGATTTCAGAGGGATTGGATAATTTATTCAGGTCCTTATGCAAGTAATTATTCGGCTTAGCATTGATTTATAGAGATTTTATGTCCTCCAGAGGTATATAGTGCCAAAATCTGTCCAATTGGCGTACTAGATCATTAAAATCCCGATATAATTGGGGGGCCCTGCCCATAGCGCACCAAACGATCTCAGCTGCGGAGAGATCCGGGGACCGTGCTGGACAAGGTAGAGTTTGGCACTGATGACCTCGATGTTAAGCGCCCAAAAGCCCCAAGGTAGAGTTTGTCAAGCACGAAAGCACGTAAACATGAAGTCGATGTACTTGGTGTGTGTGTGTGTGTGTGTGTGTGTGTGTGTGTGTGTGTGTGTGTGTGTGTGGGCAGGCATTATCTTGCTGAAATTAAGCCCAGGATGGCTTGCCATGAAGGGCAACAAAAAGGGGCGTAGAAAATCGTCAACGTATCGATGTGTTAGAAGTGTGCTGCGGATAACAACCAAATGGCGCAGCGGTTCATCGTTCCTCGTTGATGGGCGGCATGGCGGTCTAGTCACTGGAGCTCAGTTCGAAGAGGTATTCATCAATGAAGTTCATCCTACTACAGTCAGTGAGATTCCAGATCGAAGAAGTCTCCGTAGTAATCCCGGATGTTGTTGGTGTACCAAGCCGATTGTCGCCCGCCATACGGCGCTATAACCAGGAGTGATGGATTGGGGGGCCGTTTCATTTCATTGTAGGACCTCTTTGGTTGTCATCAAGAACAACCTTACAGCACAGCCGTACGTCGACAACATTCTAACCTTTATTTTGTTGTGTCTCATGGTAAGTCATGTGGGCTTACGTTTCAGCAACATTATGACAGCCCAAAGAACTGCTCGTCTTCGTGCTTTCTAAACTCTCACTTGGCCAGCAAGGTCGGTAGATCTCCCTGTAACTGAGGACGTTTGGTGCATTATGGGTAGTTCCCTCCAAACACCTCGGAATTTTGACGACCTAACATGCCAATTGGAGAGAATTTGCCACGATAGCCATCAGAAAGATATCGAAAAACTCTGTGAATCTACGCTGAATAACTGTTTGTATAAGTTCCAGAGGCGAATCAAGATGTTATTGAATTGCACGTTCTCCGAAACTCTTCCTGATGAATAAATAATCCAATTTTTCTGAAATTGTAATCATTTGTTTGTACATGTACATCACTTCTGTCGATTTACACCACATTCGGATAATTCCTTCGTGGTGTATGGTTTTTCTTATCTCAGACTTCACTATTTTGGGTAAAACAAGGTATTAATTGGGTCAGAGCAGGTTAGGGGGCGTCGAAACGAACAACATTTTCCGGATATTCACAGGTGAGAAATGCACCGTTGTGAGCTTGAGCCACTGATCGCCAAGTGTACAAAAGCGTGTTTGGTAAGCGAACGTGTTTGAGTGTGTCTAGCAGTGTGGTTTTGTCCGGCTAAACAGCTGCTATGATACCCGTTGCATTGTGTTACAATTAGCATATATAATTTGATAGACAAACCTTAACAAATAAACAACTGATACAATGCAGCTCTTGGTGGTAAGTGTACAAGGGAGAGCTGGAGAGTAATGACTGTAAGGCTTTTATGTGAAATTTCTTACAGCTTTAAAAATAAAACAAACGTTCGTAACATTTTAATTCTTTATTCTTCATGTCTGTATATTTGTACCCTCTTCTTTAGCATGACAATGCCAGATAACACACTAGAGCTGAGACATCTTCAACAATACGACACATTCGGTTCGCTGTCTTCGATGATCCTCCATACAGTCTCGACTTGCCCCCACTCGACTTTCATCTGTTTCCAAATCTTAAAGAACACCTTCGAGTACTTTGATAGAGACGAATCGGTGCCAACAGACGTGTGCTTGTGGCTTCATTAACAAAGTCGAACGTTTTACAGTGACTGTATCAACAAACTGCCGAACCAAGGCAGAAGAAGCAGAAGATATTCCACCAAAATTATTAATATCCTTAGTACGATCGGTAATGACAGAATCGTTTCATCTGGCGTGTGTGGCATATGAGACGGGCGATATATCATAAGACTTTAAGAGGTATACAATAATCCCAGTACTAAAGAACGCACTACTGACCAATTTCCATGGATATATTGATAAAAATGATAAACACAAATTTTAATATTAAATTTTCAAATTTGTAATTCTTTAAAAAAATTGAAGTGTTACAAACTATTTATGATTACGCGTGTGTTTTGTGGAGTTATTACATAGGTCTGCTTATATCTTCATTTAATATCTTCGGTGATTTGGAGTGCAATGTGATATAGCAAAATGTTATAAATAATATTAGTGGTTTGGATTGTATAGAACTGGTTTTGCTCATGCTATCAAAAATTTTTATATGAAATTTAGTAACTGTTAATGTAGTGTAGGCTAATATACAAGTAAAATTGCCCGACATGTGTTGTTAGTACATACGCTATCGAAATGATGTCTCGCAGTTTGTGAACAGTAATCGTAAGAGAGGCTGGATTGCGTTTGTAAGAGATTGTTTAATACTGCACACAATCTCTGGTCTTGTCAGTGTGCGTCACAATTCACGGAAATCTGAAAAGAGTGTGTAATGAAATTTTGATTTATACTGTACGACTGAACTGAACAGGTTTCACTGTCAACAAAAGACCTGGGGACTGTTAAGTACATGGAGACGGACGAAGGACAAAATCCACTCTGCGTCATAATACGAACTCCGGTAACTTCATTAGACACAGTAGTTCAGTTTTACGCTCTACCGTAAAGATTAATCAGCTGGTGAGCAGCTCATTCATAGCTCATTTATAGCCCAGTATCCTTGGCCGCCACATCAAAATCGTATCGTTCCCTCCTTGCATATGTGCACCGATAAACTTGTGCGAGACATAAATATGTGTAATAACTGCAGTATGCACCTTTCTTATCGGAAATGTAACCATCTCATCAAACCCTTAATGTTATCCTTCACAATGGCGATGTGCTATTGTCAGCAATCGTAGTAAGCATTCTGAAAAGATCTTTCAAGTGCCTCAAGTACCTGACAATATTGCATACCTCGTTATTTCGATATCCGCCTGAAAACCTACAGTAACTTTAGACGTAAGCAATAGCCATAACGTACTCACACAACTATTCATTGGAACAAATGACACTTTTCTTTACTTAAAATAGTAAAAGCAAGATCACATGAAAACGTATTTTTTATCAGCTTATCACATAGGCATGGAAATAATGAGGTCTCATTTTGGTATCATTAGGTGAATATGTTCATTGTATGACACGCTTAACGCCGTTCATCATGCAAACATTATGTCAGCTTTATAGCATAGACGTTAGACACTCTCCTACTTGTTCGTGCTAGTCGTCACCGGAAGATGATTTCATTGACATGTTCTTTTTCTGAAAGTGGCAAAACGATCAGCAAATGACTTCATGCAAGAGAAAAAGTATATTAAAACGTCATACCTGCTAATATCGACATTAGCCTCTCAACGGAAAATGCAGAAACTTACAAAATAATCATTGAAGTTGAAGATATTGTAAACAACACATTAATGTGACTATTGCCAACGTTCGACGTCAACGTGCAATAACCACTCATGTTCATAAATTACGGATAGTGCTGATACATGGTGAAACAACGCTCTGGTGGACCGTTTGCGGGTTTAAATCACCTCGGGGTATGACCATGCGGTGCATTTGACCTGCGGTCGTCGCACGGTGGCGCTGGCAGCAGTCCGCATACGCAGAGGTGTGTTGGTGCATGTCAGAGTACGGTGCAGCGAGTAAGTGTGGAGACGTTTTCAGACGTTCTAATGGTGACTGTATGTTGAAAATGGCTCAAGGAACACATATTTATGACGTTATGAGGGGTACTAGAGCGACTGGAGGCAAGTCAAACACAGCAGGTCGTAGCACGGGCCCTCCGTGTGCCACCATGTGTGATCTCACGATTGTGGCAACTATTTCAGCAGACAGGAAATGTATCCAGGCGCTACAGTACGGGACGTCCACAGCGTACAATACCACAAGAAGACCGATATCTCAACATCAGTGCCCGCAGATGGCCACCGAGTACTGCAGGTAGCTTTGCTCAGGACCTTAGCGCAGCCACTGGAACAGTTGTCTCCAGACACACGGTCTACAGACGACTGATGGTTTCTTCGCCCGGAGACCTAAAACGTGCATTCCACCAACCCTGGTCACAGGAGAGCCCCTAAAGCCTGGTGCCAAGAACACTGTACATGGTCATTGTAACAGTGGTCCCAGGTTATGTTCACGGACGAGTGCAGGTATAGTCTGAACTGGGATTCTCGCTGGGTTTTCTTCTGACGTTAACCAGGAACCAGTTACCAACCCCTTAATGCCCTGAATGGAGATCGTGGTTTGATGGTGTGGGGTGGGATTATGATTGGTGCACGTACACACCTGCATGTCTTTGACAGGGGAACTGTAACACGTCAGGTGTATCGGGACGTCATTTTGCACCAGTATGTCAGCCTTTTCAGGGGTGCAGTGGGTCCCACCTTCCTCCTGATGGATGATAACGCACGGCCCCACCGAGCTGCCATCGTGGAGGAGTACCTTGAAACAGAAGATATCAGGCGAATGGAGTGACCTGCCAGTTCTCCAGACCTAAACCCCAACGAGCACGTCTGGGACGCTCTCGGTCGACGTATCTCTGCACGTCTTCAAACCACTAGGACAATTCAGCAGCTCCGACAGGTACTGGTGCAAGAATGGGAGGCTATACCCCAGCAGCTGCTCGACCACCTGATCCAGAGAATGCCAACCCGTTGTGCGGCCTGTGTACGTGTGCATGGCGGTCATATCCCATATTGATGTCGGGGTACATGCGCAGGAAACTGTGGCGTTTTGTAGCACATCTGTTGCGGGACGTTTTTCTCAACTTATCACCAATAACATGGACTTACAGATCTGCGTCGTGTGTGTTCCCTATGTGCCTATGCTATTAGCGCCAGTTTTGTGTACTGCTACGGTGTGTGGCACCACATTCTGCAATTATCCTTAATTTGTGAGCATGAGTGTAAAGAGTGCCGAGAGAAAGCGGACAAAAGTGCAGTCGTTGTCGTAATGTGGAAACTGAGAGATTTGTCTGATTCCCAAAAGGGAATGACCACTGGCTTTGGGGCCAAGGATGGAAGCAAATCGTAAACCGTTCGCGTGCCGCTGTGTTAACGTACACCGTTCGTGTCAAAAATGGCACCATCCAAAACCAACGCCGAGGCATCTGTGGTGAACCACGGCCCGTAGATGTCAGAGGTGAACGACAGCTGCAGAGACGCGTATGGGCCAGTACACGTGCTTGTCTCCTAGATGATCTAAGGGTTACTAACGGTGTCTCCTCAACCACCGTTCAGTGAACGTCGCTGTATATAGGTCTCCGCACCTCGTGTCTGGTTCATGCACCCATGCTGACTGCTGTTCATCGGCGATGAAGGCTGGAATCTACATGCCAATACCGCAACTGGACGTCCACTTGAGTAGCAACAGGTGGCTTTTCCAGATTATCTTGTTTTATGCTCCATCATATAGATGGCCGTTAGCGTATAATGCGTGAAACACCTGAAAATAAGCACCTCTGGGGAATGTTTTCGTGGCATTCTATTAGTGATCTTGTCATGCTGGAGGGCACAATGGACCAACCGAAGTAGTAATCTGTCCTTGGGGACCAATTCCATCCGTCCATGCAGTTAGGTTTTCCTCGGCATGATGGCATCTACCAGCAGGACAATGCAACTTGTCACTCAGATCGCAGTGTATGTGCTTCGTTCGAAGAGCACCGGGATAAGTTTCTCGTACTTACCAAATCGGTAATGCGTGGGACTACCTCGATCAGGTATTTCGCGCCGTGGATCCTCCAACCAAGAAATTTAGAGCGGCTGGCAAGGGCACTGAAGTTGGCGTGGCTACAAATCCCTGTCGGTACCTCCCAGAAGCTTATTAGCTCTCTTCCTGCACGTCTTGCAGCGGTCCACGCAGCGAAAGGTAGTTATTCAGGTTTCCACACGTGGTCACATTAACGTGTTTGGACAATCTGTTATCATGTACACTGGGCCTTGTATATTGAACTGTAAACTGGTTGCAACGATCATATGAGTGCTAACTTGATCGTCGCTGCCTACATATTAACGGCACGAAACGCCATTACATTTACGAGAAAGAAAGAAGAGGGACACAGATAAAGATTAGAAATCGAACGTGTCCTTTTCACAAAAACTATCCAGAATCGACTATAATCGGCGTAGGAAATCACCGAAAACAAAATTTATTTCGATGGATGTTATTCAGCCCCCAGCCTCTAGATTGTCCGCAGCTAGTGGTCTCGCGGTAGCGTTCTCGCTTCCCGAGTAGGGGGTCCCGGGTTAGATTCCCGGCGTGGTCAAGGATTTTCACATGCCTCGAGATGGCTGGGTGTTGTTGTGCCGTCATCACCATTTATCCTCATTACGGTCGGAGGAAGACAATGCAAACCACCTCCGCTAGGATCTTCCCTAGTACGGCGGTGCGGGTCTCCCGCATCGTCCCCTACGCTCTGTCATGGAGTATGGGACCTCCTCCTCCTCCTCGTCCTCCTCATCATCAACATCATCTAGATTGCGACCCTACCCCTTAACAACTGCCTCTTTCCGCTTCATTTTATTACGATCCCGTTCGCAGCAAACTCCTTGTATTCTCTTCAAGCCGTGGTAAAGCACCTGAAAGGGGTTAGAAAAACAAACGAAAGAATGAAAAGGACAGCGGACGGTAAAACTCCGAAATGGCGCAGGGAAACTCCTACGACCCACTACACAATTATCGTAGCGCTTAACGAGTTTGTTGTAGTCACTAAAAATACATATGGTTTCGAGTCTCATTAGCACGCTTCTAATTAAAACCACCAGAAAACACACAAACGGCTCCGGGGCTTAAAGGTGCGGCAGATGCGCAGACGTATTGATTCGATTATAATGAAACAAATTTATATTTCAATTAATGACGAAGCAACATAACGACTGTGACACATATTTCATTTGCAGGACAAATTATTCGACATTATTAAGTGTTATTGAATTTACGTGTTTACCACCAATTATCAGAATATTTACCATTGAGTTCGCAATCGCGAAAACACTAGCAAAGCCCGGTAATTTGCTTAGTTTCGCAAATTAGGTAAACGAACTTTCTGCCAGCAACCATGTGGAATAGTGTTCTAAATTCACGCATTTTGACATCGTCAAACACTTCGAATTGGTGCCGGCCAGTTTCGCAAGCGCATAGGTAGATCGATGAATAAAAATTCGGCCATGTAAACTGTATGAAGGAAGTCTGAATTGCAGCCAGTGTGGCTGAAGCCTCTTGTGATTAATTACGCCCCAAGTCTGTCAAATGCGGGAGTGAAGGTAATCGTCATATGTATATTGCTTCGATATACATTTTCGTATCGGGCATCGTGGCTGTTAAAATCCCAGTGGGGGAATGATGACCTCAGATGTTAAGTCCCATACTGCTCAAAGCCATTTGAACCATTTTTGAAAATCTCAGTGGAATCATCCAGGTCTCGGTTTTCTATCATTTCTCTGAAACTCTTAAGTCAAGAAACGGAATTATACTTAGAAAGGCTAAAACCGATTTCCTACCCTGCCCATCTCCGAATGTAAGCTTAGACACCGTTCCTGACGACAATTGTCGTTGACGTGAGTTGAATTAAACGTCCTGTCCGTTTTCTCTCTTCTTTCCATGCTCAGAAGTTAAGTCTCATAGTGCTCATAGCCATTTGAACCATTTGTACTTCAATGGATCACCATCATTTCCTGGTACAAACTAACAAAATTATATTTCTTTCGGTTAATGAGGAGCGAAAACGACTTCATACGTCAACAAGCCAAGTAATGAACGGATTATGTGTACCGAAATAAGTATAAATAAGATGAGGCAGACTGCTAATTGTCGTACGTGTTCATCAAATACGTTATGAAATCTTAGTTCAATCTGGTTATAATTAATTAGCTGAATATGACTATTTATTAAAGAAATTAGTCAGAGTGAACTAGACAATTGTATTGAACTAGTAACCACCCTCCCACACCTTCAATTCTTCAAAGAATCGAGGTCCTGTGTATAAAACTCTTTTTCACGCATTTCAATGTTTAAGACGACATACCTCGTGATCCATGTGTCCTACAGTGATATAATTTTGCATGTCCAGTCACTGCTGTATGTGGACACCGTCTGCGAAATGTGTTGCGAATAGGTTTGGGAGTACATAAGTAATAAATTAAGACATCCTACCTGATCCTGAAGTTTTACTGCATGAATAACGAAAATGCGGTAAACGATAAACCTGTGTGCTTCTGTTATCATACGGGGGGAGTAGGCGAGCAAAAGTGTGGAACAGGGTTGAAATTATGTGTGAAGCATGCTCGATGTCGCCAAGTAGTCTCTTCCGCACATACTGGATGAGATTAGTCTGGGTAATTTGCGCGTCGTGAGTTATGATATCTCAAGGAACATACACACATTATAATTTCAATAAATGGCTTACTGTCTTAAACCCTTAACGTAAGATTATACAGGGTGTTCGGAAATTCCCATTACAAACTTCTAGGACTTTTAGAGGGGGGCGAGTAGACAATGTTTTGAATAGGAATCTATGTACGAAAACATACCGTTTCGGTTCTAGGATGTTTTCAGTTTAGATGTATAACGTGTCCACGTCCATTGCGGGAAAGAGAAAAGTCTCGGAGCTGCTTGACCTGGTATGCAGTAGGGAAGACTGGATGACATTTACAGCGTTTGTAACTACGTTGTGGTCTCCACATGAAGCCGCTGTTGTAAGGCATCGGTGCTATTCTGTACGCATAATAAGTAGTGTTTTTTTTTGTTTGGAACAATGTAGACACATAATGTTTAACTGTTAAGCAAATGTAGTTAAGTGATAAATGGACGTTCCGTTATGTTTCCTTTCAAATTCTTGCCCTATAATTGTACTGCGTCACGCCTAATTTACTTCCTCAAGCAGAAGTGGACGAGTTAAACACCCGAATTGAAACCGTTGCAGAACGGAAATAGTACATTTCCGGATATGTGTTCCTATTGAAAATATTATAAAATCATTCCCATCTACTAGTCCTGGAAGCCTGTAATGAGAATTTCCGCATACCCTGTACCTCTTTGTGAGTATCTTACGACAGTATATTATATTGTAAATTCAGAGAACAATTATACGA
Source organism: Schistocerca americana (assembly GCF_021461395.2). Classification (NCBI taxonomy): domain Eukaryota; kingdom Metazoa; phylum Arthropoda; class Insecta; order Orthoptera; family Acrididae; genus Schistocerca; species Schistocerca americana. Next base: position 230,473,550 of record NC_060119.1, read on the forward strand.
AAAATTAAAAATCCTATTTATGTTAGCCTGAAAGCTGTTCGATAGGCAACCTTCAACTGATACTGAGTGACAATATTAGCCGTTTCGTAACCCAGATACGGATGGAGGCACCTCCTACCTTAGCCTGAATTTACCTTAAACAGGCCTATAGTGTGTAGTGAACGGTTTTATCTGTTACAACTAGTTGAAAAACGAAACAAAACAAAAATGTCGCTCCAACTTATGCGAAGTGTAAATGCTGTTATTCAGTAAATCCCGAACATATAAAAATTTGATAGACTGTTCCAGGCTGCTATAACTTATTTCAGTATGAAATATAGCATCAAGTACCTGTCAGAGAGATTACGTCGGGACAAGGGTACTGAGAATTTTTTGGGACCGCCATGGCGTGGTGCCAACATTATACTCGAAAGGGACAAACCGTCTCAGCAGCGTACTACCGAAACCTCGTGATGAGAATACGGAAGAAAGCCAAGACAAAGCTTAGGGAGAAGCTGTCCAAGAACTGTCTTTTTTTTTTTCAAATCATTCTGCACAGGGCATTCATGCATGCTGCTTCTCTGGGATATCAAATTTTCTCTCACTCCGCAGATTCTCCTGGCACGGCACCCAGTGTATACTTTCCCTTTCCGCTGGTGAATTAAGCACTACGTGGCAGCTATTTTCAGGTAAAAAACGAAGTGATTTTCTTCGAGGTTGAACGTATGCTCAACTATCGAAATGTAGTCTTCTGTAACCAATGTTTCTGTCAAGTCACATGTCGTTCGGAAATAGAAAGATGTGGCGCTGAAGGATGAATATGTAGAGAAGGGCTAATACCGTTTTCGAGTATTATGGTCGTAGCTTTAATTTTCGAGCTAATTATTAACAGTTTGTAACACCTCCGTTTTTATCCCGACCTGATCTGAACGAATAGCAGCCCAATATTCATTATAAACATGACCGTGAACCTAATGCGGCTGGTAATCGGAATTGACTGCTACGGAAGTTGTTACTTTCCAGTTTTTCTTGTTCAATACTATAATACTGAATGTATGGTAATAAGGAACACCAACACAGTTTTACTAATTACGAACTTATATTCTTCTCAAAACACAAAAAGGAGACAGCCACTGCCTTCGTCATACATATCTAATTACGGATAATCTCAGCACAGGCTTTCTTCATTTGCCATTACCGTCACACGCTAATCCATCATTGCATCCAACACTGCAATCCAAGGTTAGGCCGGCGCGGTAGACGCGAAACTAAATATCGGCACTAGTAACGTCACTGATCACTTTTATAAAGATACTTCATCACTTTCCCGGTATTTATTTATTATTTAGGGGTCTAACCACGGCGATGGTGACACCCTTCTCGGTTAAAAACCCTGTATTCCAATAATGGCCTCCACACGCATAACATTCCCGCCAACCACTCTGGCGCATCTCGACACTCGCTCTCGCAACGTCACAATCGATTGTTCGCCCTATCGACCTGTACCGAGTACAAAGTTACAGTAAGGGCCTACGGACCCCTTACAAGTTTATTGCTACCATTCGTATGCAGAGTAATGGTAGAATAGTTCATTCAAATATACTAAAAGATGTACAGGACGACTCTTATTACCATTTAAGAACTCGCGAAGCGACGTAGACGATGCAAAGACAAGTAATTTAACGTAAGACATATGGGGCCGCAAATGTTGGAAAATACCCGAAAAGTGGATGACAAATGTTGAAGATGTGACGTCACCAGACGACGTACTTCGTCCCATGCCCATCGGTTGCGCTTGTCGATCCCAAACTCGCAGGTAGGGGACAGTGACGAACATCGCTCGGTTACTTTTTGTAAATGTGATGTGTTATAAGCGTAGAAATTAGAAAATTATTGGACTCGCTGTAACCAAGCAATTTCTATTCAAATTTTCCGTTTCTTTCCTTTTGTCCCTTCCACAAGCACCATTTTTAAGGCACTGTTTAGTCAAGGAAAGGTAGGTCATTTACTGCTACCGACACGGCTTGGAATCTTATACTACTTTACTTTTGACGCAATACTGCTCTAGATTTTTCTTGTACTGTACTTTACAATAAATTAGCGGGGACCGCGAGACCGGCAAGTGAAATAATAAATATTACCTCACTGTAAACACATAACTGTCCAACTCAATAAAAAATCCTAAGCCTTACGCACTACAGTCGTGTACGTAGGCTCACAGCCACAGTAACGTGGTTACTTGACATGGTTGCAATGATCCGGTGCAACGGACCAGTAAGCACAACTGCTGCACGTAAGGTGAGGTACGTCATCTGGTGACGTCACATGTTCAACATTTGTAATCCAATTCTTCGGGTATTTCCCGACATTTGCTGCCTCATATGTCTTATGTTAAATAACTTGTCTCTGCATCGTCTACGTCTCTTCGGGGGTTTTAAGTGTTAGTAAGAATCTCCTTGTGTAAGCATGAGAAGCAGCAGTTGGTTTGGTATGTTTTACACTGCGAGCATATTTGCATAACCAAATTCGAGGTGACACCTATTCTTTGGCTACCAAAGTTGTGTTATTGAATAGAGCTCAGGCGAGTGAGTGAATTAGTTGGTTGTAGAGAGAGAGAGAGAGAGAGAGAGAGAGAGAGAGAGAGAGAGAGAGAGATGTGTGTGTGTATTGAATAGTCACTGAGTGAGGACCTTTGATGGCGGTCGTGCCTTCCAGGGAATATTATTTTATGCTCTTTATGTATGACTGAGGCTAAAGGATTATTTTTGAGAGTATTTTATAGAGGGTCGGATCGTTTGGAACGAATAATGTGCACTGAATTTACTTACTACCGAGTTATAATTGTAGTATAAAGAGTTAATAATGTTTCACAATATCTACTTGTTGGTATCGAGTATAAATGATCAGTCATGCGTTCAGTATTCTCGTTACCTTTGGCCCTCCACTCTTAGTTAAAGTTACTTCATTAAGAGAAGCCGAGAGTAAATGTTACGTAATTTAAATATTGTGTGCAAAAGTAAATTTCATGGCGTATGCCAATGCTGAGGAAAAGTTTTAGTTCATATTAGTACGAGTCTCTTCTGTGTTATTAAAAAGATTTAATTTAATTTCAAAATACCCTTTCAGTCATGTGCAAACATTGCACTGAAACACACTCATTGTTAAACGAAAAGTAAACGTGGTAAAAATTCTACTCTCGTGTCTTTCACTACAACGTAGAGAGTGAGCTGTATTTTTTAGAAAGTGAACAGTTTTATTTACGTAAACATCTTGAAATGAAGTACGATAAGGCAGTTTGTCCAGCAGCCATTAGTTTCGCGTCATGCAGCTTAGCACTTCATATTTTAGCAATACTCAGACAGCGTAGAACCAAGTCATCCATTGCCAAGGTACAAAGTATTTGTAGGGCCTAAATGTACTTTAACAGATGAAATTAGGAACAGTATTCAATACGCAACACTTAGTCATTATCTTATACAATCCACACTATTACCTCAGACATCAAATGAATACGTGGCTCTGTAACTCTTGACAAGACATTAACGAAGCTAAGTATGTACACGGAAAAGGTGCATTTGGATGATTACTTATTTACATTTGTGGGAGACCGTTTATTTGTCGAAAATAAACGACGGTAGACCTCAGAAAGTTCTAACGTCAACTGGCGTCTATGCTGCAACTGTATAGAATACTGAGTAAGGTCATCAGCAGAGGATTAGTTAGAAAACTACAGTGCCTCACTGACAGTTTCATGACAAATCCATATCGCGTATTATTGATAACTATTCCTTGCATTCAATTCCAATAACAGATAGTCAGAATCAGTTTCGATTGATTAGTATCACACACCTCAGAAGTAATTTACACAGTTAATCTTCGTGGTTTGAAGTCGAGTGTATTTGTAATTTTATTGTGATTTTTCTGCTGTATGATTTAACCTCTTCTATCCATACGTGGAACGTGCTCACTAGACATTTCATGAACTTGATCTGCATGCAAACCGAACTGATAATTCAAGAGGGACTCTCATTTTTACTGTCATGCAGTGAATCGGGCACAAAAATGGGCTTTCAGTCAAATTTGAAATTGAATAAATATAACTCGAACAAATACACAAGATTTGACAAGACATCAGCCTCACTGAAGCGGAAAGCATCGATTCGTCTGAAACAAAGAGGGGAGACTGAGACTTCAGATGGGACTGTATTTTCATCTTAATTAATACTTGCGCTTGTGGTTGTGGTTAAGACAATAAACGAAAATTTCGTAAAATTGTTTTCGTTATACAATCCACACTATTACCTCAGACATCAAATGAATACGTGACTCTGTAACTCTTGACAAGACATTAACGAAGCTAAATATGTACACGGAAAAGGTGCATTTGGATGATTACTTATTTACATTTGTGGGAGACCGTTTATTTGTCGAAAATAAACGACGGTAGACCTCAGAAAGTTCTAACGTCAACTGGCGTCTATGCTGCAACTGTATAGAATACTGAGTAAGATCATCAGCAGAGGATTAGTTAGAAAACTACAGTGCCTCACTGGCAGTAAACACGAAGAGATTCTAGTCGTATGTAAAGTACAACAGGGGCAAGATTCAATCAATACCTTCACTGAGCGATAACAAAGGTGATATTATGGAAGACAATGCCGCTAAATCAGAAGTACCAAACACAGTATTTCGAAATTCCTTCACAAAAGATGACAAAGTAAATATTCAAGAATTTGAATCAAGAGCAAATGCCCACATGAGTAACTTAAAAGCTGATATCCTCGATGCAGCGACGCAGCTTAAAATACTTAAAAAAGGCAAGGTTCCTCAGAGTATGCTGATAAGGTACAATAGCTCCATACGTAACAGTCGTATAGAACTGATTGCACGTAAAAACATGTGTATCCAAAGACCAGAAAGTAGCGCAAGTCACACCAACACCCAAGAAAGAAAATACAAGTAATCCGCTAAATTACAGACCCATTTTACTAACCTCGATTTGCAGTAGCTTTCTGGCACATATACTGTGTTCAAACACTATGAATCACCTCGAAGAAAACGATTTATTGACAAATAGGCAATTCGGATTCAGAAAATATTGTATATGCAAAATGCGAATAGTGTTTATTCTCACGAAGTAATGAGTGCTATCGACAGGGATCGTCTAACTGATTCCATATATTTAGATTTGAAGAGGGCTTTTTACACCGTTCCTCACAAGCGACTTATAATTAAATTGCGTGCCTGTGGAGTATCGTATCAGTTGTGTAACTGGAATAGTGATTTTCTGGCAGAAAGTTCACAGTTCGTAATAACTGACAAACTCGCCCTGTGAAACAGAAGTAATATCTTCACTTCACTTTTTATTCAGAGCTCTGCATCTTAATTATACGTAATTAGCAGGGAGTCCGCTTCTAGCTACTGCGACGGTCTGCGTGGTGTGTGAACGGGTGGTAAATCAGTTGTGCTTAAGAAATGAAATTGCATAATTAAATGATTTTCTAAAAACAACAAAGAAAGTGCTGCAGATTCTACTTAACACGTGTGTCCATCACACATCTCCACAACTTGAGTAGACTTAAACATTTCAGCATGGACCTTGTGGTTCAGGAAAATGAAGAAAAACGTTGGTGACGTACCTGAAATTTAATATGTAATTTTTTAGTCCAATCGTTAACCATCCGTAACATTGTAAGTCATAACAAATGTTCAGAACTCATCCAAAATCGAATGTAATTCTCTCAATTACAAAATTGTTACGATGGCGATTGCGTTCAGTATGTCCAAAGTTCACGAAACTCATTCCATTTTCCAGAGAGGGCATCCCTCTATTGCTATCAGTGACCTGTAGACTATATAAATATCGAACTCAATCTTTCTGAACTAGCCAGAAAAAGATGCTCGCATTTCATTTCTTGCCTAATTACGACGTGGATACCATGACAGGTCACGAGAAAGCAAAATGAAAAGTTTTCTTTCTACTCCCATATCAGCTTATTAAATCGCATGTTGATATGAAGTTGAAAGCCAGTACTAAGTACAGAATTCCTTATCACATACATACATTATTCTGCGGAACTGAAACATGGCAGGCGACAAAAATCTGCAGGCACGCTGAAGCTCCATACTCTGAGATGAGAGATGTATATCCATGCAATACAGGGATCACAGACATCAATAATCTACAGTATGTTATCTCTGGTTGCGCGTTGTCACCCTGTGCATCATTACGTAAAGATATTTGTTTTCAACAAAATTCATAGATTCTTTAAACACAAAGAAAAAGATGTAATTAAAATTATTGGGAAAACGGGCCAGAGAAAAGGGGGTGCCCTCCTAATGTAGATTTGTGGGGGTTCGATTACTTACCGAAAATAAACAATGTCAGATCTCAGAACATTCTGGACGCCATCTGGCTTAAATCCCGAAACTATACAGAACACTCAGTAAGGTCCTCAAGGAGGCTGGTTTGAAAGCTACAGTCCCTCGCTAAAGATGGTTCCGCTGAAGCGGTTCGCCTTTACTTACTTCGTCCTCAAAAATGACATACCCTGCACATATAAAGGACCTACAGTATAAACTGGACTCCTAACCAAGTTGCAATTTGACGGTTTTCACATGCACAGATCACTGCCGTAAGTGAGAAAAGGAGAGTAAAGAGCGAAAGAACCTGGATCTAGTTAGTACAGAGTCCCATACAATGAGATTACTTTCAGGGGAAACATATATGAGACAGGGACATCAACACGAGAGTATCAACGAAAGTGGATGACCGAGAAGAGTATTCAAATCGTTTTTCCTGGTTAAAATGGTGCAAAAACTGTTCCACAAGGTTTAATATTAAGACAAAAATTACGTAAGTAGTTTCAGAGGGTTCCAGCATGCGAACTGACAAAATATCAAAAGATGGTGGCTGGGAAGTAAAAAGCGATAATACTTGTAAAACATTTACGTGTAGGGGCAAGTACCCCCTTTTCCTAGCAATGACTGAACTCTCCAGGTAGCCTCGACTGTGCCTCGTCTTTGTAGAAAACAGAAATGAGGTCGTACAGTATCTGTCCTTCAGAGCACACAGTTCATTTAGTCCCTGGTTTTCTAAGCGCGCTACATCACTTATTGACTCACCCTGAACAGCATCGGCGTCATTCGTAACAAGATAATCCAATTTGGGCGCAGGTCGCATAAATCTACACTTTCTGTATACACCGTAAGCCGGTGGCGACGCCATCGAATAGAGTGGCCGCCGCAAATCCTGGGCAGCGTTTATATTAGTTACACACATGTTACCGTACTGACGCGCCGCTGGGATTACGGCGTAGCCGGTGCAACTGCCGCTCCGGAACATTCATAAATTTATGGAACCATTATTCTATCACAATGGATCATTGTGGCGCGGCCAGCGGAGTCCCGTAAAATCGTCCGATTATCCACCAGTGTCTGCAGTTAGACAGACTGCACCCACAGCAACAATATACTGCATCGGCTCGGTTCAGTTATATCTAGTAATAATGACAAATCGCTTATCACTTCCCAAAATACCCACACAGATTACAGGATATGACTGTACTTCAGTACGAAAATAGAGCTATGTAAATACTAAGCAAGAAAGAAGAGGAATAGTTATTATATTTCCAAAAAAATTCCTTGTTTATTACAATTCATCATTCAGGTATCTTACAACAAATTGAACGAAGTGTTCTGTTGCAGCCAATATTGGTTAATTTAGATATCAGGTGTCTTTTCCCATCTTCACATGCATAGCTTTCCTGAGGGTGACTATATTTGAGCCCGCCGCCTTATGCCACCCGCCAAACACACACACACACACACACACACACACACACACACTCACAGAGAGAGAGAGAGAGAGAGAGAGAGAGAGAGAGAGAGAGAGAGAGCGTACACAAGCACAACGCCACTGAAATCTACAAGTATGCGAATGATATACTTTTTCAGAATTCTGCCTGTGTGTATGGGTTTTTTATTTAATTTTCAGCTTTCTGACTGGTTTGGTGCAACCGTCTATGTTAACCCCCTCTTTTCAGACAATGCCCTCAACTATTTGTTACATGTGTTTCAATCTCTGTCTTGACCATCAATTTTAGTCGCCTACGGCTCCTCCAAGTACCACGGCAGCTACTACCCCGTAGTCTTACCATGTACCCTATAATAGGGTCTCTTCTTCTTCTTCTTGCGTGGAGAATATCTTCAGTGAACATAAACTTGAGCATCTTTCTGTAAAACAGATGCTTCAAAGTACAGAACAGGACTTTAGGAAAAGTGGAACTGAAGGAGTCTGTGCTACTGAAAGCTTCGTAAAGCTGAGTGATAATCTTCTCTGCGGAATCGGCGAGAAAAGATGTGTGCAGTTTTTTATTTATTTTTTATTTTTTTATTTTATTTTTTTTTTTTTTTGAGGAACCCTCTCCTTGCCTACCCTTGTCTGCTTCTTACATCCATCTCGCTTCATTCGTCATCCGTTATTTTACCAGAGATCCTTAATTTCGTTTTCCCCATGGCCTTAAATTTGAATTTAAGTTTGTCGCTAATCACATTTTTGCTGATACCATTATTTTCCTCTTTTGTTTCCTTCATTCTCAATCAGTATTCTGCCGTCATTAGACTGCTTACCAAGCAGTCATCAACAAATTATTTCATTTCATCTTTGATTTTATTTTCCTTTCCCGCTCCTAAACCTGTCTTCTATTTCCGTAATTCATTCTTCAAAATACATGCTGAACAGTAGAGGAGAAATCAACATCAGTTTTTTCCTGCGCAATGTCAGTGTTAGCTAGCAGGGAGCCACTGTTAAGTGTGCGTACATCTACAAAAGCTCCGAGCAAAGTTCGCAGTGGTTAGCACACTGGACTCGGATTCGGGATATCGGGATAGCGACGGTTCAAACCTACGTCAGACCATCTTGATTTAAGTTTTCCGTGATTTCCCTAAATCGCTTAAGGCAAGTGCCAGGATGGTTACTTCGAAAGAGCACGGCCGCTATCCTTCCCCATCCCGCCCAAATCCGAGCTTATGCTCCGATCCTAATAACCTCACTGTCAATGAGACGTTAAACACAAATCTCCTCTCTCTTCTCCTCCTCCTCCTCCTTCTTCTTCTCTACAAAAGCAGAAGTGAGCAGCCGAGATATCAATCGGTGAAATTTTATATGAAAACAGTCTCTGCCACCTTCATATTTATTGACATGTTAGTCATTTTTAGCGCTGTGTTATATCCAAGTTACAGCACGTAGTGGCCGGAAACAATGTAATAACGCCTGAAATTTTCGTCACTAGCCCGCACCTTCTTCTTCTTCTTCTTCTTCTTCTTCTTCTCCTACGTTCATGGATTAGATGAGTTTCTCTCTTCCGTTGTCTTCCCCCTCTGTGACGTTCCTCCACGTTTGTAGTCGTGAATTTGTTTCGGATTCTATCCACACATTCCACCATTCTGTACCTGTTTAGATCCATTTTCCTGTGCACTGAACCAACTTGTAACTGATTACTTATGTCTTCATTTCTGAGGCGATATTCTCTGTTCCACCCTTTAACACTACATAAAAACGTCATTCTTTTCCGAGGGAACCCATTTTTCATACCCACAGAGCGTGGCAGGTACTGCCACGACGTTACGAAACTTGTCTCTGTCATGACTTATTCGTTAGCGTATTTCTGATTGTTCCACAGACTGCATTAAATTTTAGTATCTTGTTAGTAATTTACCTTCTTTCATTTCCCGGATTCTGAAAGTCGGTTACCTGGTCTAGTATGAGATTATGTATTACAGTATTTTATACGCTACTTTTCCTTGAATGCCACAACCATTACCTTGTTATTGAAGATGTTCGAGTTGTATTTGGAAGCCAACAAATTAAGATGATAAACACCCTTTGAAGAATATGATCATTTTCTTGGATTATTATTTGATGACCGGCATACAGTAGAGTGTTAAACGCTTTTTTAAATTTAATTTACCATTTGAACAAAACTCTGAAGAGGCCACCTTTTGGACAGAAAAAGGTTTTATACAATGAGATTAGGAGGAGGATCCTTTACGAGCATAATGTGATCGTTTCTAGACGAAAGGAGCATATGGAACAGTTCAGCGGCGGGTGACTATATTTCGTAAGGCGAAAGAAACATCCCTGACAGCTGACAGCTCTGTTGTCAGCTTTTACACCGATAAGTTGCAAAAGACTGCGGTCAGTACAGCCTGAAACCCACAGTCGCCTGCAACTATGGCAACAGTGATGAAGGATGAACAAAATCACGTTACGTGACTTGTCGTGGTAGGCTCACGAATCTGCCGCGTGAATCCTACTTCTCTCGCTGTGTCGACTGTAGATGTTATATCACAACCGAATGAGGTGCCACAGAAACGTAGGAATGCGTATTGACGAACATTATAGCGGGAAAGTATTATCGACATACGCAGCAAACCGCCGATGCTGAAATTGTTAACGAAAGCCTATATCTATAAAAGACAGAGACCTGAGAAAGGCTCTGACTGTTTACTTACAATGCCTTAGTAATATTTGAGCCTGATTATGCCAGTAATATTCAAAACTCCTTACACCTTTTGTGCAAAATCGGTATTACGAAATGTACATAAGGATACACGAAGTGTTACTGAAAGTTGAGACGGCAGCGGCTCTCTCACGGGACGTGGAAATACACGTGGATGAGGTGCTGGTGACGTCACAGGCTGGAATTCCACATTCTACTACACTGCGGAACGTGAAGTAAAGAATCTGGCGTGACACATTTTTGTCTCGTGGAGAGGAACGTGACCAATGAGTTGCGACGTCGTTTATCCGTTACAAGCAGAAGTTAGGAGCAGCTACTCAGTGTATGGCTTTAAACGACGTATTTGTTGGACTTTCCTTTTGTCGTAGATTACGTGGTATGAATATAGCCTATTTCAAGCATCAATAAATAGAGGATCCCTCGAGAACACGTCGTTTCAGCTACGATTTGTTAAAATAAAATGACGGGAAACTACATATCGCATTATAAAAGCTTCCTGTAGTTGGTGTTTTTAATTTTATAGCTTGTTCTCTATGAATGTATACGGTTTCAATGCTACTGCACAATAATCTTCTATCAAAAGCTAGTTTTCTGGCACAATTTGCATAATTAATACCAAATATAGATATTTGTGTATACTCCTTAGAAAGTCTACCATATACAGAGAGCTGACTGTCCCGATGAAGCCACGGTGTAGGTCATTGCGTCGTGAACTGTTATGAGAGAGGCAACAGGTTTACACTGACCTCCTTCCAATTTTTCTTTCACCTTTGGTTTTCTGAAAGATTCCACGTCTTTCCTATTAATTTAACACAAGTTTTACCTGTAAAAGTCGATGTTACGTATTACAAATAATTAATTTTTTTGCAATTCCTGTTTCACAGGTCAACACTTTGAACGGCGGACAGAAATTCTAATGTGACTGCGAGTCTATGTCAGAAAGTAAACGCAGGTTACATACTAGATGTTTTTGCTACTTTGAAACTTTCCATAAAGTATGTATACCTGTCTCTTGGTTTTATAGTCTGCCTCATGCCAGTAAGTATCTTTTTCAATTATGGCGAGCAGTTTAGAAAAAAAATCTCCTTTTCCATTAGAATAAAATTATCAAACGAGTTTCGATCTTGAAATCTATATAATGAAGTACGTTGCTTCAGAGTAGCTGTCGTTAATGTAACATCGAGAACGTGGATATTATTCACGTACAGATTGACATTACACAGCATAGCATCTGCGTCATAAAATATGTTTCATGTAACTGGCTGGACAAGAGCGTCTAAATTGTCACCTAACATCGAATACCGGATAAATAAATGCCAGGAAAACTATTATCCATGCAACGGTGCGCACGACGCACCGGCAAGGACTACGACAAGGCAAACACCACAGCCATTTGTTGTTTTTAATGAATAGTAATTAACATTGTATCGTAACAAAGTAATTCGTTGCTTTGTATTCAAGCCTGGCAGACAAATACTGGTTGCGCCATGCCAGACATATTGGATTTTACTGCTGTGTACACCACTAAAAGTGGGTTAATACAGCGAGGCGCAATGTTTGTATTTTTTTACGGACAATATATCAGCTGTTTATCTTCATGGCCCTCCTGCATTTTAACGATGAAAAACGTAGGCTTTCAACCATTACGTTCGTTTCACAGCGATATAAAATTTTAAAACGAAGATTCATAAGTGCAGCTTACCAGCTGGGACTGTTGTTTGTTCTTTGGAATTTCAAACTTTTAATTCAACAGTTTAATCAGAGACCCCGGCTCACGCCGGAAGATCAACATTACGCTGTCAGGTTAAAAATGTCCTAACTTCTTCTTTACTTTGACTGATTCCGATATACTACTGCCGTCAGTAAAGAATGTTTATTGAAAAGTTGGAAGGACTGTCACTCGGCTACGTGTTGTGTGGCTCTGAGAACTATGGGACTCAACATCTTAGGTCATAAGTCCCCTAGAACTTAGGACTACTTAAACCTAACTAACCTAAGGACATCACACACACCCATGCCCGAGGCAGGATTCGAACCTGCGACCGTAGCAGTCCCGCGGTTCCGGACTGCAGCGCCAGAACCGCTAGACCACCGCGGCCGGCTACGTGTTGTGTAATGGTTTCCATAGTGTCCTACAAGTAAATATCTTCCCCCACCTTGTCAATAATCTTGTAAAATTTGAGAGTGCCTTACTGCACGTAACACGTAAAGGTAGCAGAACACTTACCGAAAAACCTCGTAAACGGTTGGGATTAAAGCACAACACACCTGTCCATTTAATCCAAATCCTAGGCAGTCTATCTTGAATTAGAATGTCTCTGGTATTATCTCGTAGTCAGCGTCTATCTCTAAGAAAGATTGACTGAGATCGTAGATACGGGACATAAGAACCCTTCAGTCAATACAAAACAAATTCAAATAAATAAGACATAAACAGATAAAATTTCTAAAAATATTATTTAGCAGGATGTGCTGTAACAACACATAACTGCAGGTTAATGTTTGCTATTGAAAATGGATATATGGGTAGGCAGTGCAACACTGAATATATAATAAATTTGATGCATACTGGTTTAGTATTAATAACAATTTCAGCTGCTAGAATTCAGAATGTCGCTGGTGGGAAATTTTAATTACTAAGCAATGCAATCAACATACAAGTATGTGATAGGTGATTAGAATAAAGCTAATGTGAGCACTGAAAGAATAAAGAAATTACCTGGCTTGATGTAGGTGTAACGGTTTCGACTTCAAGTCTTTGTTAATTTATTGTAAATGCCTCTATTGTTTCACGAGTTGAGTTCACAGCATCAATAGAACAGAACTGTTCAATCTTTATCCCTAGTGTCTTCAAAATATCGTCACTTAAATTAAAACCGTTAGATCAACACACTTTGGTATGTGATAACTACGTAAGATTTTGACACTGAAATTGCCCTTAACAGCAAAATTGTAATTTTAATTTTAGGTGTTGTTGAAGGAGAGCTGTTAGAAAGTAAACTGAAAACTTTCTTGAACCTATGTCAGACACTTTGCTGAAATTGGTCTATAGGGGATTATTTGTACTGATGCTCCGCATCAATGAAATGTCGGTTGACAGTCGAAAGTATGACTGCAGAGACGTTGTTCGGCAGCTTCCACAGACATACATTATGTATGCCTGTGGCAGCTTCCTGTCTGAGACGACTGCTGCAAGATCCCTACTGTCGACCGATGTCTCTTCGATCGCCGTCCTGTCAGAATACACCATAAATAACCCCCTCACTGGTCTAAAAGCAGAATGGGGCAAGACCAATCGAGTTAGCTTAGTACCAAGATTTTGAAACAAGGGTGGGCGGACGCCAAACACCAACGCCAATGCACTGTCCGCCCATTTAGTTTTCACTGCACCAAAATTAAAACGTTGTGGAGTTCGGGCCTCTCACAGATTCCAATTCAGTTTTGAGCATACCAAACTAGACCACAGCTAGCTCTCTACCCAAAAGAAAGACAATCCGTTTCACTCCAAATATTCAGCTTAACTCGTAGTTGCAACCCAACAATGCTCACCATCGCGTCTCAACTGTCTCTTCGTAGTATTATTCACAGACACATAATTTTCCTAACGGGCCGAAGATCCTAAAATTACACATAAATATGGCATTAGCATTATACAATAAATAAAAATATTAATTCTGCCTAACACACTACGATGCATCTGTACACCAAAATCATTACAACTCAAGGTTCAAATGGCTCTGAGCACTATGGGACTTAACATCTATGGTCATTAGTCCCCTAGAACTTAGAACTACTTAAACCTAACTAACCTAAGGACAGCACACAACACCCAGTCATCACGAGGCAGAGAAAATCCCTGACCCCGCCGGGAATCGAACCCGGGAACCCGGGCGTGGGAAGCGAGAACGCTACCGCACGACCACGAGATGCGGACTACAACTCAAGGGAAACAATGTTGACAGAAAGAAGAGGAAAAAAAACACAAAAGGAAAATACATACGGTACTGACTTTTACGGAACTATAAACGATTAGTAGTAGTAGTAGGTTTACAACATAGTAACAGTAGCCAAATCCCCCCCCCCCCCCAATTAGAAAATGTTTACGGTGGCAGTAACGTATTTTGTGCTGGTAGTAATAGTTTCTTGTTAGCCGAGCGGTCTAAGGCACTGCAGTCATGGACTGTGCGGCTGGTCCCGGCGGAGGTTCGATTCCTCCCTCGGGCATGGGTGTGTGTGTTTGTCCTTAGGATAGTTTAAATTAAGTAGTGTGTAAGCTTAGGGACTGATGACCTTAGCAGTTAAGTCCCATAAGTTTTTTTTAATAAAAATGGTTTCTTGGAAATTTTTTGTCAGGCCCTTAAAAGTGGTGGTACACGCAAGCGTCACTATATAGGCGGATCTAAATTTTATTCCGAATATTGGCGTTTGGGACCACGTACATCTATTGCTTTGAGATGGGCATAAAAGAGAATAATCAGACTGCCCGGTTGAAACCTACCCAGACTGTTCTGCAGCTCTTATTTAAAGTAAGTTGAAATCCATGCTAAATTTCAGCTACCGACGTGAACAGCACAGAGTACTAGAGGCTGCAGTTTGAGAACATTTCCATACTGGTAGACTAGGAACTTCAGTGATCTGTCCATAAAAACTACTCTGTAGAATATTCTTTAAAATGGCAGCTACTGACGGAAGCATTCTCTGTCTAACGGTTAGTAGACTCGTCGTAAGGAATGGAATATGAAGAATGTCTACTTTTTTGTCAGGATGAACTCGAAATGTGGCAATTAATGATGATGAACGTTTACGACTTGATCAAAAATCTAGAAGGGAAAGGGATTTGTTCCGACAACACGGAAGAGAAGTGTGACGCATGAAAACATAACTTTTCGGTTCCCAAATTTTTTTATTTCATTCTTCGATGAGTCTTCCACGAGACTATCTTCACTGAACATTGATCTTTTCACATGAGGTCGAAAGTTTCCGGTCGACTGTTGATAACAAAAGTATTTCTAAGGTAACAATGAACCGTCCTGACTGGTTACGGACATTATTATGTATGACTGTGTGTGTATTGTCGTAGAATGCTCAGTCACTTCTGGAAGCTTTTCCAATTTGATGGGAAGCGTCCTTCTATTGTGAATTAATTATTCTTAATTGTAATGATCTGTATTGCAAACGCAAGATTCACTAAAAGTAGCCGTCTTATGTTTTCCTTTTGTAATAAAATCATCTACCACTTCAGTACGAATAACTTCTTTTTTCTACCTGTTTCTTCGTATAATTTTTGTTATTTCTTCTGTCGCAACTTTATGAGAATATCTTGAAGCTTCTAAGCCGACAATGAGAAGCTGCATACTCTTTTATGCCTGTACCGTTAGGAATATCTAAAGCTTAGTCACGCAAGACGGTATTGCTAAAACTGAGGTGCTTTTACCTGGCTTTAGAAAAAATAGAGTTGAACCTAATGAGGGTTTAACGCCGCTATTTATATCCGATCAACCCTTACGTCGTTCTGGTCTTGGTTTTCTCACCTATACTAATGGCCAAAACAAAATTTATTTTGTACGGTACTCACTTCCTTATCACTTTCAATAACGCGATACAATACTGCTTTTCCGCTGTCTAACGAGGTAATTATAGTTTGTGTGGCTTTTCTTTCGGAGATAATTAAAAAATAAATGTGGCTCTATTATACAAAAATGATTATAGCTTCATGATGACAGCTTTCTTCGTCTTCTTCGTCGTCACTAGACTTACAGTCTGAAAACAAAGTTTCTAACCATGTGTCTCCACTATTGACAAGTTCGTCACAACTTTTCAACGCCATTTCGCACATCACATAATCTTCACGCTATTTTTTGTTGATGACTTTAGTTTGCTAATTACTCACAGTTCCCCATCGCTTGTGGGGCAAGAATAAATCTACAGTTTTTTTTATATCGAGCCAGGGCCGTAAAGATCAGTGACCATATAATTACATTATTGGAAATTAAAATACGGAGCTCCAAAAATTATATATCACTTTCCCTTCTCAGCAAAAGCAATGTTCTATTTCAATGGTAAAGCACCGAACATCCACGATAATGTCACGGCGGCTGCCGTAACCACAGCTAGCTAGATCAAGTGGCGGTGGCGACCATCCGTTAGATGCGAGCGAGAAGCAAGAAAAGCCGCAGTTTGTAACTAGCGTTAACTGCGAGAAGCGAGCGAAAAATTATGGCATGTCTGCCCATTCCGTTGGTAGGCAACGGCCACGAAGTCTGCATATACACTGCTTGACAAAGAAAGTGAAACAGCAAGAAGGCGTGGTCGGATGTATGCAACAATGGCGGATGTGTGTAAGATTCGAGTCGCAGTTCTGTGTGAATGGTAAATGCATTAATCTTGTTCGTGTTTGCGATAATTCACAGGAGAGTATAGCTTTTAGCTGGCGTGAACAGCGTCAGATGTCGCGAGATCACTGTAAAGGACACGGGAGACGTCACGTGCTCGTGTAAGATAGTGTTACCAGCACCTGACAGAGGCTGAAAGAGGTCTCATTGTGTGTCACCATTTTGACTGCTGGTCGAATCGTGTCAATATCCAGATTAGTGGGGCTTTCGAATGTTGCAGTGGCCCAATGTTGGACTGCATCGGAACTGAAGGGCAGATATACTGGTTATAAAGGATTCGGTCAACGACATTTGAGCACCATAAGATTGTTCACCATGCATTTCGTAGCGCTTTCATGTCTGTGCCTGCCATCCGAGAAGAAGTAATGAACTCCCTAAACATTCTGTGTCATCCCGCATCATTGGACGCAGACCAGAAGGCGCTCAACTAGGCGCCCACCATTCCTTGCGTAGGTTGCCGGTAGCAGCACAAAACAAACAGCTGTCAAATTAAATTTTCTCTGTGGCATTTAAGTCTCTAATCAATCTACGATAACATTGGAAGCTGAAGGAGTGAATTAAAGTTCATGTTGCGGTCGGGACTCGAACCCAACTCTCCTTGCTTACTAGGCAGATAAGCTGACCAATACACCATCACAGCATTACGAACATCAAAGCTGCACGAACTATACAAGTCAAATACCCTCCCAAACACAAACTCCAATTCACATCTCCCCTTATATTGTCACTATTACCAGGGCTCTCCGACGTTGGAATAGCACCCCAGCACTGGACGTAATAGGGAAGTGCTGTACTACATGTGATCGAATAGGTCTTAAATTAAATTTTCCCTGAGACATTTAAGTCTCTAATTTATCTACAATAACGTTGGAAGCTGAAGAAGTGAATTAAAATTTGTGCTGCGGCCGGGACTCGAACCCGGTTTTTCTTGCTTACTAGTCAGATATGCTATTACACCACCATAGCATTATGGTCAACCTACCTGCACAAACTACCGAATCCAAATACCCTCCCCAACACAAACTCCAGTTCACATCTGCCCTTATATTGTCACTATTCCAAGAGAGCCCTGGTGATAGTGACAATATAAGGGCAGATGTGAATTGGAGTTTGTGTTCGGAAGGGTATTTGACTTCAGCAGTTCGTGCAGCTGTGGTGGTGTAATGGTCAACATATCTGCCTAGTAAGCAAGAAGACCCGGGTTCGAGTCCCCGCCACAGCGCAAATTTTAATTCACTTCTTCAGCTTCCAAACAGCTGTGTCTGGAGTGGCACCGTGAGCGAGGAGTGTGAACTACTGTGAGTGATTGAGGGAGTCTGACAGCACACTCTATGTCCCGATTTGCGCCAGCACCTTGGTGTCACTTTTCAAAAGAACAATACTCATTTATACATGGCACATGTCTGTATACGAGGTCTGTTCAAAAAATTGCGGGACGTTCGTAATTTCACGCCCATTATGTGTTGGAGCGATATGTGGTCTGCATACCTGCACAGAGCTGTTTTTAACGTGTTAAGTGCCAGACGTTTCACTGTTTTATGTCTGCTAGTTATTATTCAGTGCTGTATTGAGTAAAACGTTGTATCTCACAGTTTGCGAATTTCAAAATGGCACAGTTACAGGAGCAACATGCCTGCATTAAATTTTGCGTGAATCTCAAGAAAACCTTTACAAATAAACACCAAATGATGCAGGAGGCCGACGGTGGTTAGTGCTTAGGCCGTATTCGGTGTTAGGGAAGGTTCATACGGCTTAAAAGTGGCCGCACGGAAGTTGGAGGATGACTGTCGTTCAGAACGACTTTCATGTCAGGAATGTTAAGGAAACAGTGCATGTCAATTGAAGACAGACTGTCCGAGAGTTTGCAGAAGAATGTAACATTTCAGTTGGATCTTGTCATGAAAGGCTGTCACAGCATCTCAGAACGCATAGTGTTGCCGACAAGTACGTCACACGGATAACGAGTCAAGACGACAAAGACCTCCACCCCGCAATCTGTGCAGAGCTTTTTCATCACACAAATGTGAACGAAATGGTCCTTAAGAGAAACATACCTGGTGGTGCGACGTGGGTCTACGGTTATGATGTTGAGACCAAGTTTCAATCTTCACAACGGGTAGGGAGAGGTTCACCAAGACCAAAAAAAGAAAAAAAAAAACGCTCGTCAGCGCAAGTCCAATGTCAAAGCCAAGCTGATAGTTTCCTTTGACTTTGAAGGATTAGTTCAACATGAATTCATGCCGTAAGGGCACACTGTAAATCGATGGCGGACCGGAGTGGCCGAGCGGTTCTAGGCGCTACAGTCTGGAACCGCGCGACCGCGACAGTCGCAGGTTCGAATCCTGCCTCGGGCATGGATGTGTGTGATGTCCTTAGGGTAGTTAGGTTCAAGTAGTTCTAGGTTCTAGGGGACTGATGGCCTCAGAAGTTAAGTCCCATAGTGCTCAGAGCCATTTGAACAATTTTTTTTGTAAGTCGATGGTACCATGGTGACGTGTTGCGACGCCTGCGAGAAAATGTGAGAAGCAAATAGCCTGAAATGTGGCGAGACAAATCATAGCTCTTACCTCACGGTAACGCACCCGCACATTCGTGCCTGTTGCTGCTTGACTATTACACAAAAATCGAAATCACTGTGCTGCCTCATCCTCTCTATTCTCCAGATCTGGCTCCTGTTGACTTTTCTTTATTTCCAAAGATGCAAAGCCCGTTGAAAGGACGAAAATTTGCAACGATAGACGAGATAAAAGAAAATTCATAGATGCCGCTTTGCGAGATCCAGCACGAATCGTACCAAGACTACTTCCGCAAGTGGAAACGGCGTCGAGAGATGTGCTTCAATTGTGGAGGAGAGAATTTCGAAGGAGATCATGCACAACAAGCAAACGATAAGCGCAGAGAAATTTTGTGGAGAAACTGGAAGGAAAATCAGCATTGGCTGTATTTTGTTGTTTTCTTGTCAGCAAAATCGATCTTCGGTCACTTAGTGACCATCCTCAGTGCTGTAATATACGATTAAAATTGGTAGGCATTGGTATCGACCAATAACCACAAGCTTAGAACGATTACATGATCGCTCTAAGCTTGTGGTTATAGCTTGATTCCAGTTCCTACCAATTTTAATTGTATATTACAGCACTGAGGATTGTCACTAAGTGACCGAAAATCGATTCTGCTGACAATAAAACAACAAAATATGGCCAATGCTGATTTTTCTTCCAGTCGTATCCACTATTTAGTCGTGGTGCACACAACACGCCATGGAGTCGCCAATCAATAAAATTTTGTGGAGGAAGTTCCTCAGCTTTTTGAAAAGGCCCCATAAACTGTCTGTCGTGATGCTGAGATACTCCCGTGGCCAAGTAGATCCCCAGCTGTCCGTACATATGTGGGACAAGCTCCAACGTACACTCCATCCCAATGTGAGTAGCCAGGCTATCAAGAACCAATTGCAACAGCTGTGTGCAAGCTTGCCTCATGATGGGATACAACGACTTTGACACCCATCACAACTGAAGAAGACCACTCTGGCCAGACATAGTGCAGCGTCATAGTGTTCAATGGGCTCTTACTGCCGAACTCTTTGTTACTTTGCCTCTATTTTGTAATCATTGAAACTGCAATACAGATCCTCTCAACCTGTGAAGTATCATTTAGATTCCTCCTGCCCCTCAGGCTTGTTTACTGCCATTGTCTGACAGTGTAGTAAGGGTTACGTTTTGAGGCACTTAAAGCGTACGACGCCAGCACGCGGCGCAGCGTAACTAGCAAAGTGCGCAGTGTGTTGAAAACCCGCAAGCTGCAGTTGGCACAGCGTGTCCAGCTGATGGGCCGCCGCTGCCATTAGGGGTGCACGCCGGCCGCACATTAGCGTGCCTGGCACATGCCTCGCGAGCCCCCAGCCCGCAGGCCGGCGTGCCAGCCGCTCACACCCGAATCCGTCACGGGCCGCCGGCGCTGCGCTCGGCCAACAATAGGCGCGTGCGGGGGACTACCATTATTCCCGTCCCAACCCGAGCCGAGTATTCTGAGATAAAGGACCAAGGACACAGCGGCCGATCACCGCACTACACGTGGTATCCAAAGCAGCGGTTGTCAAACTGCGGTTATTCACGCGACCCACGTTTCTGAGTCGTATAATACAAGTGCGTCTGAAAAGTCCGGGGAATGGTCTCAGAAAATAAAGCCAACAAAATTTACAAACAAATTACCTGTACTGGCCTTCAAGATTATCATCATTATTTACAACACACTTCTGACATCGAATCTCTGTATGTCCGTCTTTTCAGAAATTGTTCGGGCCCTTTGCTGTTCACCATATGATGTCAAATCAAACACCTCTCAGCTGTCTAATTTTCCAAATTGTTATTTTATTTGACTGCCAGTTTCGGTGATATATTACATCATCTTCAGGCTCCCTGACCGCCGTGTAGGAAGATTCCAAACTCGGTTTCGTTCAAAATAGGGGCCAGCATTCAATGACTGGTATCTGTAGATTTTTGAGACAGTGATCACTTCGAACATCACCTGCCAGTTTTTAGACAGCCATCACTTCAAACGTCACCTGTCGTCAGGTGATATTGGAAGTGATCGCTGTCTCAAAAATCTACAGATACCAGTGTTTAAGCCGGCCGGGGTTGCCGAGCGGTTCTAGGCGCTTCATTCTGGAACCACGCGACCGCTACGGTGGCAGGTTCGAATCCTGTCTCGGGCATGGATGAGTTTGATATCCTTAGGTTAGTTAGGTTTAAGTAGTTCTAAGTTCTAGGGGACTGATGACCTCAACAGTTGAGTCCCATAGTGCTCGGGGCCATTTGAACCATTTTTGTACTTGAATACGAGTTCCTATACCAGTTTCTTTGCCGCTTCACTGTATTTATTAGTTTTTACCTGTATGTAGGCACTTGCAAACGTGGTGTTTCTTTTTTAATCATAATTAGATACTTTAAGATATGCGGCTGTTTTATTGTACAGAGGTGAATTGAATTATGGGTGAAATCAAATTTAGAAATTTGTTCACACAGACCTACAACGCAAAACAAAGCCAACTTTAAATTTTGTGGAATTCATATTGTTATTAAATGAGTTTAAAAGTAAGACAGAAACTTTGTAGCTTGTTTAGGTGTGGTCAAAACTTTATTATTTCGAGGTTATGTTACTTGTTTAGGTTCCCTCACAATGACACAAGAAATACATGGCATGTACTGCGCGACCGCTAAGGTCGCAGGTTCGAATCCTGCCTCGGGCATGAATGTGTGTGGCGTCCTTAGGTTAGTTAGGTTTAAGTAGTTCTAAGTTCGACGGGACTGATGACCTCAGATGTTAAGTCCCATAGTGGTCAGAGCCATTTGAACCAACCAGTGAAACTGGTAGCCCAACAAAATAACAATTTTGAAAGCTACGTCATGCCATGAACTATGAAGAAACCAAGTTTCTAGCACAAACGCCCGGCTTTTGGGACAGTGTTATAAGGGAGTCTATAGAGATAAAAGTGACCAATAATCTCATGAACCGCGACACGGGGTACCAGCTAAGTATAGCCTGGGATCTTGCTCTGGAATTGTTGAAGAAGCAACGGGGACAACTGCAGCACTCCACAAATTGAAGAACTGAAAGGCTGAACACGGAGAACGATTCCCATACAGAGTTACAGGCGCACCAGACCGAAGATGGAACGCCCAGGGTCGTATCTGACGGGCGCGGACCGCAGAGGGAACATCTAGAACCGCAGCGGACTGAAAACGGAATGCCAACGCTCCAGCAGATCATAGTGAGCTGACGATGCCGCTATACATACGGGCCTAGTCCTTGGCCCGAGGTTTGGAGTCTAAGCTGTGGACAGATGTTCCTCCAAGATCCTTACGGGTTGAAACAGTGTTGCCTCTCGTTGCAGATGGTCCTTACGTGTTATTGGTGCTAAATCCTGGTTGCCAGCATGCAGGCATGCAAGCGGTGACGTTGGCTGTTGATGTTGTACTAATTCTTCTTCCCCTCGTGCGCGATGTTGTTCAGTGCAGACTCCAGCTCGGATGAGAGCTGCTTCTCTCCATCACGGACTTCTTTCTTCAGCCGCGCGACCGCATCCTCCAAGATGAAGCCCTAGTCGCGCGGCGTGAAGACTGGGTTCGAGTTGATGGTGTGGAGGTCCTTCTTCGTGACGAATTCGAGCATAATTGCCCGATATCCACCACGAAGCTCGAACGGCCGGTTTGGAAGTGGTGGCTTCCGTTTCCCTTCCGCTTGCGCGAAAAGGTAGGGTTTTCTTTGGACGTCGTACCGCCCGTCTCGCACCATGGTTGCGATCTTCTTGAGTGCCGCTGGCAGGTTGGTGACGTCCGGGAAAAATATGACTTCAGAGTGCATCCCTCCTCCCTCTTGATCTTGTTTGTCCTGCTTCGTCTTCTTCCCAACAGGTCCTGACGACGTGCCCGATCTTCTGGCAGGGGTAGCACTACCTCTTGTGCTGCGATCGGCTGCGCTTCTTCTTATTGCTGCCGCGGCCATCTCCTGCCAGGGTGAGCAGAAGCTTGGCCACAGCAGCAAGTTTGCCTCCCTTTCCGCGTCCCGACATGGCGTTGGGCTAGTGGCGTTGGCGTGCGCGAGCGACGGTAACGAAGTGAGGCGCAGCGAGTCGAGCAGCGGGGTGCGTGCGTGTGTCGTGCGTGCGTGAGCGGGAGAGGACCACAGGGAGAATGCCTGGTACCACAGACGGGATTCCAAACGCACCAGACCGAAGGTGGAACACCCAGGAGCGTGTCTGGTGGGCTCGGACCGCAAAGAGAATACCAAGGACTGCAGCGGACGGAAAAGGGAACGGCAATGCTCCAGAAGATCGCGTTGAGCGGGCGCGGGCCGCAGAGGGAGCGCCTGGTGAAGGGGGAAGGCCACAGTCATAAATACTGGACCACTTCCACTCGAGTGGTAGTCTCAGGTCGCACCTGATGAAGGTAACGAGCTACGTTACCGAAATATCGTACAAGAACGACGCTGATATCCGGCAGAACACCCGACAACCCAAGATGCCAATAATTTCGAAATTTCGACGGCTGAAAGATGTTTGATTTGATATTCTGCACTTCTGACATCGGTTGCAAACCTGTTGGAAACTGTCAGCACACGCTTCTTGCGGAATCGCTCGAAGCGCCGTGGTCACGTGTGCCCAGGGCTATTTTAAGGGGTGGGGGGGGAACAAAAAGAGGCCTGCTGGCGCCATATCAGAAGAATAAAGAGGGCGCTGGAGAACTTTCATCTACCGCTGAGCGAGAAGGTTGTGAGCTCAGTCTTGTGGATATCCAACGCAAGGCAACGGTGCTGCGAACGATTTCACATGAACAGTTTGCTGACAGTTACTAGCAGCTTTACAAGCGACAGAAGTGTTCCTCAGCTAATCGTTATTACTTTGAAGGCTAGTAACAAACAAAAATAGAGGGGTAGTAATAGTTTAAGATATGTTCAAGTGTAACTGACGCTGATGAATTTGGTCGCGAGATAAGTAAAGTTGGCAGCTTACCTCAAGGGCAACAGGGGTAAGTAGCGGTCCTACTGCATGGTTAGAGCTTGTGAAAGGGGGACTTCTACTGTTTGTCCTCCAGTATGGACAATTCACGGCCGTGCGTGACTTGTACCCATCAACTGCTATGGTAAAAATTTTCGCAGGAGCTAACGTGAATTTGTGAACAGGCACTACAGAGACCACCATCTTAAAATTGATATACATTTGCCGCAAGGAACACAAAATTAAATTGTTTAGCAATACAACAAAATGAGCATAAAAATGACGGTCAAGACATTTGTGATCAGTCTCATATTGCATAATGCACATAAACAGAAATGCAGTTACTGTTATCAGCAAATCGTACGCTCGCACAGACAACACAATAAGACTTCGTCAGACGAATGCAGTGGACTGGGATCGCCAAAGGTGGCAGGAATCTGAAAGAGAATAGTCAAAAAATCGTTCAAATGGCTCTGAGCACTATGCGACTTAACTTCTGAGGTCATCAGTCTCCTAGAACTTAGAACTACTTAAACCTAACTAACCTAAGGACATCACACACATCCATGCCCGAGGCAGGATTCGAACCTGCGACCGTAGCGGTCGCTCGGCTCCAGACTGTAGCCGGCACAGAATAGTCGATAGGAAGTGTCTCGAATGGTGCATACTTTTAACGATTATTGCTGGGGGTTGGCGGCCAACTTTTCGCGCCCATACTGCCGCTAGTCTGTCGGGGGCTCATAATGTACCGATTTATATAGGTTATCAATTGATGATAAGATTGGTACATATGCAGGTCAAGGTGTCACCACATAATGTCGGCAGCGGCTCCCAAGCAATAAAATTTGAAGACATCTGATCTAAAGGCTGCGAGTAAACAAACTTCCTGACAGATTAAGGCTGCGTGCCAGACCGGGTCTCGAACCTCAAACCTTTGCCTTTCGTGGACAAATGCTCTGCCGATGAGCTGTCCATGCACGACTCACAACGCGTGCTCATAGCTTTACTTCCCGCAGTGCCTTATCTCCTAATTTCGACATTTCAGAGAAGTTCTCCTGCATACCTTAAGGGACTAGCTACGATTAGCTAGGACTTGCCTACGACTGGTCTACATGTTCAATGACACGACGAGATTGGACGAAGTCAGTCCAGTCAATTAACGTGGAGATGGCCGATTGGAAGTTTGAAAGAATTATGGCACTTCGTTGGGAAATAATACAACAAAGACAATATCTGAATAGCTAAAACCTCTAATTGCTCGTCTGAGCATGAATTGGATAATGACTTGAATGAAAGTACGCTATTCCTGACTGCTGAATCCCATGGAGAGAGGTACGTGGCTAAGTATGGGTGCGAGCATAACCAGACGGAACACAAAGTCCAGGCCCAGGGCCCGACTTACACAGATATCCCTCCTAAACCGCTGCCTGTACTGTCTCTTTCGGACGCTGCCGCCTCCGCCTTAACGCTATGCAGTAGGCCACGCCGCCCCTTCCACATTGGCGCTTCTGGCCTCAATGTGCAAGGTCTCGTGTGACAATGTACGGTCATTGCCTACGCACTGCCACGCCTCGCGGCTCTCCACCTGAGCTACGTGATACCTTGTGAATCAACGTAACATTTCCGGCAAACACACAAGCCCACATCCTTCCTGTGGCGTCTGTTTTGTACTCTGAGTACTTTCTCGAAAACTGGCTGCTGTCCTGTTGCCCTTCAGGCACTTCGTTTTTGAAATATGCGAGTTAGTACTCCTTATAGTAAACCGTCTATGAACGGCAGAAAGACACCGTTAGAACTCATAAGAACCACTCACATCTAGGGATGGGAAAAATCGACCAATTACAATCCATAATGGTTTTTCGATATTTGTGTGGTCTCAGTTACAACAGTTTTTTAATTATCTACTACTAAGTGGGTAAAGGAACTGGAATATAAATTTTCCATAATTTAGAAGTTTTTGGTAAGGTCTTATGGGACCAAACTGCTGAGGTCATCGGTCCCTAGGCTTACACACTACTTAAACTAAGTTACGCTAAGGGCAACACACACCACACACCCATGCCCGAGGGAGGGGAGGGGGGGGGGCTTCACATCGTGCGGCTACCCAGCTCGGATTGCCGTAAAATGATCCAAATTTTGAATTTGTATTTTAAACTATTTTAAAAAGCGGATACTTTTTATTTCTTTTGTTTTGATGTATTCAGGTACTATAGAAAACTGGGAAAGCGATCAGTGTTATTTTAATAACATCTCCAACAGTTAGAAACAAGCAATTACGATGTGACGTAGGAACCATACTACGTAGCTGAGACGGTAATGTATGTACTGCAATGTGGAGCAGCCTATTACACGACGTGCGTACACATGCAGCGTTCAATAGTTGCCCCCACGTGATCTTTACAAGTGTCCTGCTGTCGCCGCCAGATGCCACCATTCCTAGTCTGGAAATGTTTTATGACGTTGGTTACGAATCAATTACATTGCTCCATACGCTTTATAAAACTGGATAATAAATGTTGAGTAGTGGATGAATTCGTAATAGACATTTTAACTTACGTAATATAACTGTCGTTGGCAAATATTTTATCTTTCCTACTACCTAAACTGGACATTTGAAATTTTGGGAGAGTATTTTAATTTAAAATCAGTTGTATTCTAATTCCTGTTAAAGTAAATAAATATAAGCATGTTGCCAAGAAGCAGTAGTTATCGCTCATTTAATGGTTGCCAGAAATCCAATGTGCAATTGGATCGCACTTCCTTCACTCTTGTGCAGAAAGGTGTGCAGTCTACTGCTGCCATCATTATCAATAAGCTACCACAAAAATTAAGAATCCAAATATCTTATCAGTAATTCACTCGCTTTCAAATCGAAACTGAAGAGTTTTTTCATGGGTCACTTCTTCTATTCTGTCGAGGAGTTCCTTGAAAAATCAAGCTGATTCTGATGTTGTACTGTCGATTGCGTTCACTTATAGCTTGTCTTTCATACACATTTTATTTTATCTTTTATTACTTTTATGTTGTAATTTCATGTACTGACACGTTCCATTACCATGGAGATTTGCTCCTCATATTGGTTCTACGGAACTATAGGTCTCAAAAGAAATGAAATAAAATAAAAATACAATAAAATAAAGTACGGGATACAAGATTTTTTCTCGAAATAACTGTTGGAAAAGAACGCTACAAATAGTACACAAAGGCATATCACTGGTCTGCCATTTCCACAAAAAAATAAAAGAGAAAGAATTATGTCGCAACAGCGATAAATTGAACACTGAACAATTCACACATGGTTTAGAACAAAAATAAAAAACAGATGATCGTATGCACGTTATATGCACCCCTTGGAAATGGACAATTTTCGGTAAAAAATTATCTTGCAACCTCAAAAAAATGGTTCAAATGGCTCTGAGCGTTATGGGACTCAACTGCTGTGGTCATAAGTCCCCTAGAACTTAGAACTACTTAAACCTAACTAACCTAAGGACATCACATACATCCATGCCCGAGGCAGGATTCGAACCTGCGACTGTAGTGGTCGCGCGGTTTCAGACTGTAGCGCCTAGAACCGCTCGGCCACATCTGCCGGCTTGGCAAACTTCATTTAGATCCTTTACCACCGACTATTTTTAATTCCCAATTACTGCAATGATCCTCGATTTCAACGCGATTTTTGAGCAGAGTTTCAAAAAATTAAAATCAGTAGGAGAATACTGGCAAGTTTTTGTAGTTCAATTAGTCCTGACTTTCCGAGAAAAGCAGAAAACGGTGGATTGTAAAACGTAACAATCCCAGCTCATGAAACCATTTAAAACGTAACCAGGTCCAGAAGCCCAGCTCCAACGTCAAACCTAACGTAACTTTTCATACCAGCCCCATTCACCAAATCTAACGTAGCAATCCCATCAATTCAGGTTTAACATAGTACAGCTGATCATACCATGTTTTACATTTTTGTAGGTGATAACTTCGCTGCAGAAAGTCTTGGGTCACTACCAGACGTACACCATTTAATCTGTTGACAACACTTGTTTATTTACACAAATTTACAGGAACCGGAACGCACCAGATATTACTCCAACCGCACTGCCCAAAGGCTTCGGACAAGATGTATTTATACATCATTTAACAATTACGTTCTTTGACATTATTATGTTAATTCATGTTTGATGTTACAATTGCAATTAGTAAATCCAGCAAAACTGACATTACAGTGTTTTAGTAGAAATTAAAACGGGTACAATGATAATGTATGCTTCCTAAAGTAACGGTCTTTTACAAGTGCAATTTTGAAACATACATACAGTTAACTGTTATGTCCTAGCCAGTAATGCCACCCGAGCCCGCTGCCAAAAGGTTGGCAGCATCAAAGTCCGGACGCCGTCCGCATAAGCAGCGCCAGCGAGACAGCAAATCGCCGCAAGTCTGCGCGCGCCACCGCTGGCTTCTGGCTTCTTAAGCGCTGGAGTCGCGAGCGCTACGACAGTTCTGTATTCGCCGCTCAGTTGTATACTCGCCACCGAATTGTGTACTTGCTAGTCAGTTGTGTGTTCATCGCAGCAGAGTTGTTGTTTGTCGTCAGCCGACGCTGACCTAGCCGCTCCGACTCGAACTAGACAGATCTCTGTAGACACGGAGTTCACTATTGTGTTTCTGTATCTTCATCAATAAAGATAAGTACCGACTTTTATTTAATCAGAGTGTTTGGGTTTTCATCTTTCTGTTTACTGTTCCAGCGGACCGGTTTTAGCAAACAGAACACAGCATGTTGTTATCAATGGAGAGACGTCTACAGACGTTAAAGTAACCTCTGGCGTGCCACAGGGGAGTGTTATGGGACCATTGCTTTTCACAATATATATAAATGACTTAGTAGATAGTGTCGGAAGTTCCATGCGGCTTTTAGCGGATGATGCTGTAGTATACAGAGAAGTTGCAGCATTAGAAAATTGTAGCGAAATGCAGGAAGATCTGCAGCGGATAGGCACTTGGTGCAGGGAGTGGCAACTGACCCTTAACATAGACAAATGTAATGTATTGCGAATACATAGAAAGAAGGATCCTTTATTGTATGATTATATGATAGCGGAACAAACACTGGTAGCAGTTACGTCTGTAAAATATCTGGGAGTATGCGTGCGGAACGATTTGAAGTGGAATGATCATATAAAATTAATTGTTGGTAAGGCGGGTACCAGGTTGAGATTCATTGGGAGAGTGCTTAGAAAATGTAGTCCATCAACAAAGGAGGTGGCTTACAAAACACTCGTTCGACCTATACTTGAGTATTGCTCATCAGTGTGGGATCCGTACCAGGTCGGGTTGACGGAGGAGATAGAGAAGATCCAAAGAAGAGCGGCGCGTTTCGTCACCGGGTTATTTGGTAACCGTGATAGCGTTACGGAGATGTTTAATAAACTCAAGTGGCAGACTCTGCAAGAGAGGCGCTCTGCATCGCCGTGTAGCTTGCTCGCCAGGTTTCGAGAGGGTGCGTTTCTGGATGAGGTATCGAATATATTGCTTCCCCCTACTTATACCTCCCGAGGAGATCACGAATGTAAAATTAGAGAGATTAGAGCGCGCACGGAGGCTTTCAGACAGTCGTTCTTCCCGCGAACCATACGCGACTGGAACAGGAAAGGGAGGTAATGACAGTGGCACGTAAAGTGCCCTCCGCCACACACCGTTGGGTGGCTTGCGGAGTATCGATGTAGATGTAGATGTAGATGTATTAAAAGTGTGGCGGTGACTTCGTAAGCCATTTCTACAGCGAATTGTTTGTCGCTACGAACACCGCCACAAAATTAACAACTAAGTTCTTCTTATTCAGTCCAGAACATTCTCTAATATCTTTACGTAATTTAATTTATTATGCGATTTTATGAAACAATTTTGAGTGAGTAATATTTCTACAATATTAAAATTACAATTAAAACGTTCAAAATTACTTTTTACAATATCTGAAGGCTAAAATGCGGAATAATTACGTACATCATACGCTATTTAAATAGTGTTATAAAAAATTAATGAATCGTTCTTCTAACATTATTTATGGTACAAATTATCTTTGTAAATGAGGTTATGTCTCCAGTTAAAACGCATATTCACTAGTTTTCGTAATATGTGAATATTGCACTGAATTTCTCTATAGAATGTTCTAGAAACATTATTTATAAGTTTACTTACAGATTTTTAGTTGGTGATTTCTGTAAGAATATGTTGTCTTGATTTGCAAAGATACATAAATGTGAAGCTTTTCTAAAATTACTGTTTTACACAATTAATTTGCGTTATGGTAAACAATAAGTTTTACTAATTGAATTAAAATTACAAAACTGAAGGAAAAAGGTTAATAACATTTATACACTATTAACACTGATTCTAGAACTTTTTCTTTCTCTTCAAAACATTCCGAAATTCATATCAAAAAGGTAATGATTTATCCTAACTGTACATTACTTTACTTGATTAAGAGCGTATATTAACTGGTCTGTGACACAGTTCAACATTTTGGTTACAACTATTTCACACTGTTGCACTAAGTGACCCTATTCACCAAGTGTCCCTATACACCAGCCACATCTCGTTACGGTCGCAGGTTTGAATCCTGCCTCGGGCATGGATGTGTGTGATGTCCTTAGGTTAGTTAGGTTTAACTAGTTCTAAGTTCTCGGGGACTGATGACCTTAGAAGTTAAGTCCCATAGTGTTCAGAGCCAACCAGCCACATCTGTTTTAGCGTGTATCCCATACGACATCTGATTCTACGTTTCTTGGTTTATATAATGCAAAAGTCTGAGGAGGTCTTAGAAATTTTCAATATTTGTTCGATGTTTATGTTTATTATTGCAAATATTAATGATAGCAATAAAAATCTAAAATCCTCTATTTCAGAAACCGCTTACTTTGAAGAGGTTATATTAAAGATGAAAAAATCATAATCTAAAACGGCTTGTTTCAGCGATAGACGCCATCCATATTCAAGACCCGACCTTACAGCCTTTCACCATTATCTCATCTCTTACCTTCCAAACTCCAGAGAAGTTCTCCTCATTCCATGTGGAACTAGCACTACTCCGAGTAAACATTTCATGAAGGTCAGACAACGTTAGAACTCATAACATCTACGATAAATATTAATCAGCCTTCCGGACGTTCAAGAGCGCAGCAACTACCTTAATGAAAGTGACTGAAGATATCAAACATGCGTTGCACCGAGGTGAAGCGACAGTTTTAACACCTCTGATTTTCAGCAAGATTCTTGACAATGTTGACATCGACATACAGAGTGATCATAAAGTCTTGAACCACCTCGCCGGCCGTTGTGACCTAGCGGTTCTAGGCGCTTCAGGCTGGAACCTCGCGCCTGCTACGGCTGCAGGTTCGAATCCTGCCTCAGGCATGGATGACTGTGATGTCCTTAGGTTAGTTAGGTTTAAGTAGTTCTAAGTTCTGGGGGACTGTTGACCTCAGATGTTAAGTCACATCTTACTTAGAGCCATTTGAACCATTTTCATCCACTTCTAAGAAACAGTGGATAAGATTATGTAATCATTATAACCTGTTTCTGTGATAACGTTTGCCTAGTACGGTTTTGGGGTTCATTAATAAGAATGCTTACAATAACAAGAAGTGTGGCTGTTGTTGTGCGACTGCGTGATATTTCTCATCTGCAAGTGCAAAAGGAGTTCATTTGTAAGTTTTGTAAGCCAGCACTGACAAGAGCAAACATCTGGTTATCTGTATAAAATCGAAATAACTGGAAACTTCGGCAGTGAATCAGGTGCTCCTACACCACAAGAGGGTGTTCAGTGGAGCAGAGCAGCAGTCGAAAGAAGTATGCCTGCAGCAGCTTGTGAACAACAAGTTAGACGTTCCAAAGTCAATAAATATGAAAGTTTTACAATTTACACTACAGAAAAAAGTCAGGTGCTTCACAAATTAGAGCGCAAAAGTTACGCAACTCGGATAGCTGCGTGTTATGATTTGATGTGACCTGCGCGCAACACTCAACTTATGGTTGGGTTGATTTTGTGGGAGGAGACCAAACTGCGAGGTCATCAGTCTCATCAGATTAGTGAAGGATGGGAAAGGAAGTCGGCCGTGCCCTTTCAAAGGAACCATCCCGGCATTTGCATAAGGCGATTTAGGGAAATCACGGAAAACCTAAATCATGATGGCCGGACGCAGTTTCGAACCGTCGTCCTTCCGAATACGAATCCAGTGTGCTGACCACTGGGCCACCTCGCTCGGTATGCACCTTATGCATCACGTTACTGATGAAGGCACGTAACTGCCTCATATGGTAACGAACCACCTCAGGCTATCTATGAACGTCATAGATCAATTCCTGGAACAACAGCTTCAGCAAGATCGCATTGCTGACACTGTTGTGTTACATCAGGATGGAACGCCCACTAATTTTTCCCTCACAGTAAAAGCGTCTCTATACCTAAGATTCAGCTACAGATGGGTAGCTGTAATTCAGCAAGAATATGGCCAACACGATCACCTGATTTGACGCCGCTACATGTTTTTAAGTGAGGATACATAAAGTAAAGGACGCAGAAAACAAAGGAAAAGGAATACCAGGATCTAAGTGGTCGAATCCAGGTTCGCAGCATCGGCTGTTTCATAAGATATTCTTCAGAATTTATGCAGCGATGCGACTAATGTTCGAAATGTCTGGAGGCCATGCTGAAGCGCTATGAAGATGTATACATACATTGACAATGAAAATACTTACATTTCATGTAAATGCATACATTATTTTTTGGAAATGGATCGAGATTTTACAACCATCGCGTATTAATTAGGAACATTAAGCAGCTAAATGTCTCAAAGAGTACAATACTGTCGTCCGGGAGCTACCTCAGAAACAAATATCAACGGGTCATCCAGGATCGAAGAGGTCATTAAGCCGTCTCCGAGAGTCCATTTCTGTTCTCATTGTCCATCAGTGACATTTCATGTGTTATATTCGTGTTACTACCTCTCACACGTTTATCACATTAAGCTTTATCTAATCGCCAGACCTATGAAGTTCACTGCTGGCTTATCGTAAGCGGGGGGATTGTGGGAGGTATGCGGATACAGATGGAAGGTAGGGGGAATGACCTTACATTGTGTGTAAAATTAATTCACATGCATCGAGAATAATTGTATGCGTTATCCCTTGCAGAATCAATTCTGATTTCTTCGCCTCCTTGCAGGAAAAGTTTGTGTCCAGTTATTTTGTTGATAGTGATTCCTTGTGTACTTAACTTCCCCACCGCTAAAACAGTGAAAAATAATGTTTATTTGAGAATCATCATCTTTTTCTTGTGCTTGTTTCCCCACAGTTACAGGATATACAAGGTTAGTAAAGGATTTGGTATGATGGTCTGCAAAATGTGTAGCTGTGGCATTATTTGGGTACCAGCACTTTGTTCACCCAGTGAGGTGTGGAAAACAACTAAAGGCCACATCCAGGATAGTAAACAATCTGTTCCATGTAGTTGATTCGGCGGGCGAATTCGATTCAGGGCCGGCGAATCTGTTCATTCCGGAAACGGACCTTTAACTCACATTGCTATTTCGGTGGGTTATAAGACAACAAATGATAGGAATCTATTGATGCCTTTACCAGTAAGAACAGTTGAAATCGGCCCACCAGAAATGTTTTGATTACACTGAAGATAACATTCAAATGCAGGGAAGGACGACTACGGAGGCCCACGCAATTGCGCTGGTAATAAAAACAGTAGGGGGGGGGGGGTAAGGGGGGGGGGTAGCTTGAATCTTATTGGTACAGAGAGGAGGAGTTGACCTTAATTTTCCCGCAAATTTTATGTCATGCAGTTTCTCAACGCATGGGCGTGATATTGGGTTACATCCTGAGCTGGGCTACACCATACACATGCGCTGGCCGCCCACGTGACCATTATCAGCTTAAGTCGTGACCCTGAGTGTACCACACCTCCGGTGTGTGGATAGGGCGGGGGTTCTCCTGGCTCAACTTAATATAACTCGCCCGATTGCCTCAGGTGTAACATGATAGCGGAAGTGATACACATTTATCAGTGGATTAAGCTGATTATAACTGGTTTGGGGGTCGAATTACCACTGCACAACTACCAACACTTAACCTTCCACAGTGTCACTCCTGAAGTGAAATTAATTGAAACTCGAAAGCCTCCTGCCTCTAGTTGATCACCACCGTATTTTTCGGCGCCAGTTAATTGACCTGACAGTAGTTATCGTTTGTTAATAAAGTGGTTTTACGAATAAAAATCAACTTGAGAAAACCGCGCCCATATATTGCACAAGCTGAGTAGTGTCAATGAAAGACGGCGTGAAGAGATGCGGTAGAGGGGAAGGTATTCCGTCACGTGGAGCCTGTGTCCGGCTCTGCTGGGGAAGCGCACACAACCAGAATTCATGCGCCGCGCCCGGCGCAGAGGCTCGTTAACAAAACAAATACTGCGACGGGCGATACTTCACAGCTGGCGGATTATACGCGAAATTGAAATGTACTGTGTCCGCGAGACTCGACTCATCTCCGCCACGCGGCAGCAGCTGCACAAGGTGCTGTGATGGAGACGGCATAATTGGAACGACCGATTCAATTAGAGCGCGGTAATCGCCCTGGGAAATGAGGTAAGTACAGGAAATGAAAGACAACAAATGAAGAAAGGAGCAGGCCCTCAGTTTGCTCCAATTTCTGACAAGAACATGATACTTATATTCTTATTACAGAACAGATCTTTAGAAGTGCAATTTGCTGAAGCACATCTGAGATTCAGTACTAATACAATGTAGGAGATTAGACGCTATATTTTGGTGGTGAGATGGTGTCTTAGTTTCATAGGAATACTGGAAGATCCGATGCTGCGAAATCGATTGGGTGTGACCACCTCAGAGTAAAAATTCTCTGTTAACGATATGCTTTCAGTAAGCGAAAGCTTTCATTAACGAACTACCTGATTACACGGTTGAACTGGTAGTTTTAATGTTCCCTCAATGGAATTGCTCTCTTTGCAGGAGTAGTTACCCCAGGTAACACACAATTAATATTTTTTTAAAGTCAGTACCGCCATTAGACTGTTGTTTATTTACAGTGTTACATTTACACTTACACAATCATGGCATAATGTCGTATTAAAATACGACAGTATGCGATCTTAGGCAATTTACAACACTCAAAACACTTGATAATGGCACTTTGAAGCCGAAATCATGACTCTGTAACAGTGCGAGGGGCGTTTAAAACGTCCGTGCAAAGTTCGAGAGATGGCACCACCGGCACGTATCAAGGTCATGTTTAGTTAGTAGCATTTTTGGAAAGAACGCACACCAAGTTTCTGCCACATTGATCTATTTCTTTGTGTCTGGCATTCTTGGGAATCAAGGAAGTCGAGAGATTGTCAAAAAATGGACGAAAAAGAATTTCGTGTGGTGATTAAACATTACTTTATGAAAGGCAGAAAGCCTCAGGAGACTAAAGAGAAGCTTGATAAACATTACAGTGAATCTGAACCTTCGATCAGAACAGTGTATAAGTGGTTTCAAAATTTTCGGAGAGGACATATGGGCACAAGTGATGCTGAACGTTCTGGACGCCCAGTGGAGGTTATGACTCCAGAAATCATTGATAAAATCCATGATATGGTGATGGATGACAGAAGAGTTAAGGTGCGTGAGACTGCTAGTGCTGTGGGAATTTCGAATGAACGGGTACATAATATTTTGCATAAACATTTGGACATGAAAAAGCTATCCGCAAGATGGGTTCCGCTATTGCTCACACCTAACCAAAAAAGCAATCGTGCGAAGTGTTGCAAGGATGGTTTGCAGCTGTTCAGGAAGAATCCGCAGGACTTTAAGCATCGTTTCCTCACTGTGGATGAGACATTGATACCTTAGTATACTCCTGAGACCAAACAACAATCTAAACAATCCATTAAATTTCGGGCATGCAGCCGCGCAAATAAAATTTCTTCTACTGATATTTCGGCCGCGTATCGTCCGGCCATCTTCAGAGCGAGTCTTGTGACTCGCTCTGAAGATGGCCGGACGATACGCGGCCGAAATATCAGTAGAAGAAATTTTATTTGCGCGGCTGCATGCCCGAAATTTAATGGATTATTCATTACGCCGCGAGAAGTTGAAAATGCACAACAATCTAAACAATTGGTTACCAAGGAAGAATCTGCACCAAAAAAGACGAAGACCATTCCTTCAACAGGAAAGGTTATAGCGACTGTCTTTTAGGATTCGCAAGGGATAATCCTCATCGACTATCTACAAAAGGGTGAAACTATTACAGGTGCATATTATTCATCATTATTGGACAGTTTGAAAACCGTGCTGCAAGAAAAACGCCGACGATTGGACCGCAAAAAAGTCCTTTTCGATCACGACAGTGCACCAGCACACACCTCAGCAGTCGTGGTCGCAAAATTATTGGAAATAGGATTCCAACTCGTTTCACATCCCCCCTATTCTCCAGACTTGGCTTCCTCGGACAACTGTTTGTTCTGCAATTTGAAGAAATGGCTGATGGGACAAAGATTTTATTCAAACGAGGAGGTGATTGCAGCAACTAATAGCTATTTTGCAGACTTGGACAATTACTATTATTCGGAAGCGATCATCAAATTAGAACAGCGTTAGACGAAGTGTATAAGTCTAAAAGGAGACTATGTCGAAAAATAAATAAGGTTTGCCCCAAACACATATGTAGTTTTTATTTTTGCACGAACTTTTCGAAGGCCCCTCGTAAAGCTAACACTGTAAATAAACAACAGTCTAATTGCGGTACTGACTTTACAGAAATACATTATGACTGTAGTCCTGCATTATGAAAAAACTATTACACAATTTATAGTTTAATCCTGTGAAGACCTGCCTCTAAGTTGAACATTTGGTGGTCGATTTAAGAAGTTCATTGTAACAATACTTCCTTCAGAGCAGCTTTACTACCTACCGAAACAATTTTTCCCTACGCAGATCCTGTGCAGCACATCCACCCTTGACAGTGCTCGACCATACAGACGTGGCTCGTATAAGGAACACTGCCTCTTTAAAGATGAGTCATGACTTCACTGGATGATCAAAGAAGTCGCAAGTGTTTTCCTGATGTTCGGAGAATCACGGTCAGTGTACGTCGCATCTCTGTTATCGACCTTTTCCCATCCAACACTTGAGCTACAGATAGTTAGTCACTCCACCATTCATTAGGCTCAGTACTAAGACAGTTTTTCAATTTTTTTGCTACATTCATCGTGTACTTTTTAAGCACACAAAACGTGTATTTTTCTCGTCTCAATGACTTGTCGTTCATTATTGTCTATTGGATCATACATTAAGTCGTCGGATAGCGATATGCACATGTAAAGATGACGGTAGTGTCAAGTAAACAAGACGTAAAAGTGCAGTTCATTGGTGGAGGCGTCATTTGTACGCAGGTGATTCATGTGAATAGGTTTCCGACGTGATGATGACCGCACGACGCGGATTTCCTGACTTCGAACGCGGAATGGTAGTTGGAGCTAGACGAATGAGACATTTAGTTACGGAAATCGATAGGGTAATCAAAATTTGGAGATCCGCAGTGTCAAGCGAGTGGGAGAACGTCAAATTTCAAGCATTATCTCTTACTTCGGACAATGCAGTGGCCGAAGACCTTCACTTAACGACCGAGTGAAGCGCAGACTTGTCAGTGCTAACAGAAAAGCAATATTGTGTGAAATAACCGCAAAAGTCAGGGTGGGTCTTACGAGGAACATATGCGTTACCGTTAGGACACCGCGGTGAAGTGTGGCTTTAATGGGCTACGGCAGAAGACGACCGACGCGAGTGCCTTTGCTAACAGCACGACATCGCCTGCAGCGCCTCTCATTGAGTCGTGACCATATCGTTTGCACCGTAAACTACTGGAAAACCGTCTCCAGGATCAGATGAGTCCCGATTTCAGCTAGTAAGAGCTGACAGTAGAGTTCGAATGTGGCGAAGGCCCCACGAAACCATGGAAACGGGCTGTCAACAAGCATTCTGTAAACTGGTTGTGGCACCGCAATGGTGTGAGCTGTGTTTACATGGAATGTACTGGGTCTTCTGGTCCAGCTGAAGTACTCACTGATTGGAAATGGTTACGTTCCGCTACTTGGAGACGATCTGGACCCATTCATGG
This sequence comes from Schistocerca americana, assembly GCF_021461395.2. Taxonomy (NCBI): domain Eukaryota; kingdom Metazoa; phylum Arthropoda; class Insecta; order Orthoptera; family Acrididae; genus Schistocerca; species Schistocerca americana. The sequence goes on from NC_060119.1 coordinate 230,512,117, forward strand.
ACTTCATGTTCCCAAACAAAGATGACAATGCGCGGCATGTCATCGGCCATAGTTATTCGCGACCGGTTTGAAGAACATTCTGGACAATTCAAACGAATGATTTAGCCACCCATCGAATATTTATCGGACATAACCGAGAGAAAATTCGCGCACAAGGTCCTGAAGAGCCAACACTTTTGCAGTTATCGACGGCTAAAGATGCAGCATGGTTCAGTATTACTTCTAGGGACTTTCAACGATTTCCATACCACGTGGAGCTGCTGCACTATGCCGGGCGGAATGAGAAGCATCACGGTATTAGGCTGTATGCCATAACTTTCGCCACGTCAGTGCAATGTGATAGGTTTTGTTGAGCTTACAGATCAATGTGGGACACCAAAATCAAACTACGACAGCGTTCTTGAGTATATCACCATCTATGCTCTGCGAACTAGCGTTCAGTGCATAGCAAAGGATACAACCATTCCATTTCGTATGGAGCACAGTAAGAACACTAGCTCAAACACTGGCGATATTCGTATAATTTTGTGTTTACTATCCGTACAAGGGCAATAGACAGGGGTTTTAATATCGTCCTAGATTCATACTTTAGTACACTTTCTGGAAACTTAATGAGTATTATTTCACAGCATAGTTAGATTCCATCTTGAAGCTTCTGTACGTCCAGGTTTCTCAGTTTTTCATTGACTTCAACATGCACTGTTGGTCCCATTTGGTATAATTCCATAATTCCATACATCTAGGCCATCTGAGCATGTGATTTGTAGCTATCTCCTTTTGTAGACTCTCTTCATTTTCCCACTATCTTACCTATTAACCGAACTGCTCCAGGTACTTCATTTACGATTAAGCTTATATGATCAATCAATACCAATTCCTACAAATTACCACACCTAATTATTTGTAGTATTTTACTGATTCACATTCTGACTCACGTAAGTTTAAATAATAGAGTGCTACAATTTTTCGTTTTCTGAAGTGCAAAGTATTTCATTTCCGAACGATGAAAGCAAGTAGTCAGCCCTTGCATCACTTTGAAATCATATCAGGCTCTCACTGAATATCTGTGCAACTATAGTGGACAGCATATCTTCATTGATAACTGCACCCGTTGCGAAAACTGTGCTGTTAACATCAATGGATACACATACAAAACGATGTGCCATCTAAGACGTTAAAGAAGACGGGACAAAGACGGGTTTCTCCGGGTCTCATACCTGGGTTTCTGTTGGTGATAGGAATGTAGGGTCAAGTGTTTTGAATAGCCCTTTGGCAAGGGACCATTTGTATATCCAGCAGAAAGAGGGTCTCAGTGTTGGTATCCCACAGCACACCGTCATTGTATGAATATTACACACTTCTCCCTGCGTAAGCAAATGGAGCAAATCGTTTGGTTCCTTTGAATGTGATGTGATCTACGGTGTGCCTTACAGGGGAGTGTGGAGACACTATTATTACATGAGCAGTTCCTTAGAAAACCCTCAAACTTTTTTAAAAAAATCTTTTTTCGTACCAAAACCGCGTCGCGGATATCAAGACGGTCTTGCGCTGCAAGTTGCTGAAATTTTTACGATATATTCGACCCAGACCCAGATCTCTAACAACTTTGAAACTTGTCTTGACACCTATGTCCGTTTCCGAGGTACAGAGGTTCAAAGTCACTTTACTTCTATACGTAAAATATGGCATGAAGTGTAACCTAAATAACGAATAACCTCAGCAAATTCCTCCAATTTTAACGGTATATTCTATAGCTATTTATCTATATATGCCATCTTCCCTTCAAAACTTAGTGCGTGGACGGTTCCTTAGAAAAACCCCCAAATTGCGTTATTTTTCGCGCTTTCTTCGTACCAAAACAGAGCCGCTGATTCCAGGTTGACTAAGCTCTGCAAGTGGCTGAAATTTTTACGATTTATTCCTAACGTGACGCTCTCGAACAGCCTTGAAAATTTTCTTTACGTTTTTATCCATTGCCCGGGTATAGATGTTCAGACTTACACTTCACGTAAACTATAAATTAAACACACAAAATCTGGTGTGAGGCGAAATCTAAGTAACAAAGAGCGGCAGAATTGCTAAAGTTTTAACGTTATTAGAAGTACCATCTTACCATTCTCAAAAATCATTACCCGTTATCGAGAATAACCCCAACAAACGGTTTTTGGGTATCAAAGCCGAGCCGCAAATTCTAAGGCGGCTATGCACGGCAAATACGTGTAATTTTTACGACATATTCGTCACATCCTGATCTCTAACATCATAAAAAATTTTCTTGATATCTTGATCCGTTTCCGATACACAAAGTTCCAAAATTAACCTACTCGTACACGTAAAACAGACACATAAAATCCGATATGAGACGAAAACTTAGTTTATGACGTGACGTAGCAAGGAGAAATATGCTGTAAAGTGCTTCCATCATCATCATAAGGTTTCTGCGAAGCTTATGTTATAGTACTGCAGCACATGAAACTTTTTGTTCACGTGAAATTCGGTCGGAGGTGTAAAATTAGTTTTATGTTATTTAAATTTCACTGAAATAAACTAACAAAATTTTACTGACGCAAAATTTCTATTTATATGAGTGCCATGCCCTGCTATGGCGGGTAATAGAAGGGAACCAGCAGAAAAATGCTGTTGTCTGAGCACAAAAAATACGAATTTGCTCATGTTTATTTCAAAGATCCTGACTGAAAAGTGGTGTATCAGCTGCTTCACTCTAGCTTCCTCAGCATCTTTAAAAATCTTCCAAACAATTTTGACATTCGAACATGTTTTTGCTTTTTTATACTGAGAGAGGAGTCAGTGGCAGTGGGAAGGAGCATGATAGTAGACAGCATTTGTGATATACAAAGGGCGAAGGAGAAAATGGCAGACTGAGGGAAAGAGAGGAACACAGTGGCAGTGGGGCATAGCTGACAGATACAAAACAGCGCTAGGAAAAGAGCGAAGGAGACAGTGCCAAAGGGACAGGAATGAAGAGAAGGAAAAGGTGGAAGAGAGTCAGTGATAATGATAGACAGAGCCTATAACAATGACAACTAGACAGAGGAAGTGTGTGGTGAGGAGAGAGGGAGGGAGAGAGAGAGAGAGAGAGAGAGAGGGAGTGAGATGGAGGGAGGGAGGGAGTGAGTGAGACGGAGGGAGGGAGGGAGTGAGTGAGACGGAGGGAGGGAGGGAGTGAGTGAGACGGAGGGAGGGAGGGAGTGAGTGAGACGGAGGGAGGGAGGGAGTGAGTGAGACGGAGGGAGGGAGGGAGTGAGTGAGACGGGGGGAGGGAGGGAGTCAGGGGGAGGGAGGGAGTCAGGGGGAGGGAGGGAGTCAGGGGGAGGGAGGGAGTCAGGGGGAGGGAGGGAGTCAGGGGGAGGGAGGGAGTCAGGGGGAGGGAGGGAGTCAGGGGGAGGGAGGGAGTCAGGGGGAGGGAGGGAGTCAGGGGGAGGGAGGGAGACAGGGGGAGGGAGGGAGACAGGGGGAGGGAGGGAGACAGGGGGAGGGAGGGAGACAGGGGGAGGGAGGGAGACAGGGGGAGGGAGGGAGACATGGGGAGGGAGGGAGACAGGGGGAGGGAGGGAGACAGGGGGAGGGAGGGAGACAGGGGGAGGGAGGGAGACAGGGGGAGGGAGGGAGACAGGGGGAGGGAGGGAGACAGGGGGAGGGAGGGAGACAGGGGGAGGGAGGGAGACAGGGGGAGGGAGGGAGACAGGGGGAGGGAGGGAGACAGGGGGAGGGAGGGAGACAGGGGGAGGGAGGGAGACAGGGGGAGGGAGGGAGACAGGGGGAGGGAGGGAGACAGGGGGAGGGAGGGAGACAGGGGGAGGGAGGGAGACAGGGGGAGGGAGGGAGACAGGGGGAGGGAGGGAGACAGGGGGAGGGAGGGAGACAGGGGGAGGGAGGGAGACAGGGGGAGGGAGGGAGACAGGGGGAGGGAGGGAGACAGGGGGAGGGAGGGAGACAGGGGGAGGGAGGGAGACAGGGGGAGGGAGGGAGACAGGGGGAGGGAGGGAGACAGGGGGAGGGAGGGAGACAGGGGGAGGGAGGGAGACAGGGGGAGGGAGGGAGACAGGGGGAGGGAGGGAGACAGGGGGAGGGAGGGAGACAGGGGGAGGGAGGGAGACAGGGGGAGGGAGGGAGACAGGGGGAGGGAGGGAGACAGGGGGAGGGAGGGAGACAGGGGGAGGGAGGGAGACAGGGGGAGGGAGGGAGACAGGGGGAGGGAGGGAGACAGGGGGAGGGAGGGAGACAGGGGGAGGGAGGGAGACAGGGGGAGGGAGGGAGACAGGGGGAGGGAGGGAGACAGGGGGAGGGAGACAGGGGGAGGGAGACAGGGGGAGGGAGACAGGGGGAGGGAGACAGGGGGAGGGAGACAGAGGGAGGGAGGGAGAGGGAGGGAGGGAGAGGGAGGGAGGGAGAGGGAGGGAGGGCGAGTGAGGGAGGGAGGGCGAGTGAGGGAGGGAGGGCGAGTGAGGGAGGGAGGGCGAGAGAGGGAGGGAGGGCGAGAGGGGGAGGGAGGGCGAGAGGGGGAGGGAGGGCGAGAGGGGGGGGAGATAGGGGGGGAGACTTAGTACAGTGAGAATAGATGGCAGCAGTGGGGCAAACTGAATGACATATCTGGAGCAAGAGGGACACAGTGATATTGAGAGGAAACAGTGACAATCAGAGAGACACAATGAAATAATAGCAATGAGTTGGGCGGAATAGTGAGTGAGAACGGGCAAGCGGGAATGGATAGGTACGAGCAACTTACAGCGATGGATTAGTGAGCGTGAGCAAGTTACACTTAGTTAAGTTTGTGTGACTGAGAGGTGAGTTGCTTGTTAAAAAGAGTACGAATATGTTCGCTTGCCAAATTTCTTTGAGCTCCTAAGGAAGGTAGAATGAAGCGGCTTGGATGCCACTTTTGAGTGAGAGACTTTTAAATAGGAGCATATTTGCCTTTTTTGTGGGAGGATTTGTCGACTACTAGCTACTGACAGGTAATTAATATAGAACACCATCAGCAGTGGTTCCAATGCACCTCCCTCCAATACGCGTGAAATTATTTCTACATCTATTTATGACACAATTTCCAAAATGACATGCTGCGTCCTCCCAGAGATATCCTCAATCAAGTAAAGTATTTCGTTTGACACTCCATATTTTGGTACTTTCGACAGTAAGAGATTCTTCGGCACATTTCGACAATAAAGTTAAAAATAAGTTTTTGAATGGTAGTTGATTTATTTACCTTACTGAGGTTTTCAACGTAGCTCACCATAATACACTGCGTATCGATTTAAACTAATCGGTGCAGACATTTTTGTTTGTGGTCTAAATATAGTGGCCATTCCACTTAATATACAATTGATATGACCTACTTTAGAGTGGAGGCTGCGACATCAGGTGTAACAGGGGTGCTCCAGTTACTTTCCATGATACTGTCGTTGGAATTGTCAAATACTAACGCGAAAACGCTACGACTGTTACGGAATTGTATTAACAGAGAAACAAATTTCGTTACCAGTATTCTATGGTAACATCCGTTTTCGACTGAACCATCGTTCGATTCGCAAGTATTATTTTGATGTAAACGTGGTGCCGACCGTTCCGGGAAATTATTGTAAGGCTTAAAGCCGACAACAGGAGCAGCGTTTTAAAATTAATGTCGCCTCATTAAATGCAGCTCGTTCGTGTTTTAACGAGGATTTCGTGTGTCTGTCTCTGATAGCACAAGCACAACCCTTACGTGTGAAACGTAACAGTAAAATTTTCACAGAGACACTCATCATCGTAGCGTAAAACAGTACGCTAGGAACAGAAAATAATCAAAAGAATACTCAGAATGTTGTAAATTTTATGTGGTACAATTCATTCAGCAGTGAGTAGCGCAAATCGGATGCTCAGGAGCAGTCTTTTGTTATTAATTATTTTACGCTTTTCACACATTCTTATTTCCCTAGAATGAGTTAAAAAGCGAGTTTTATTATAATCTGTAACAACGGTGTCCAAAAGAAGTTTCTTTGTCTTTTACCAACATTACAATACCACTGCAAGGAACAAAAAACTGTCACCTCGAAAATATAAAGGTACATAATAGTACTGACATCAGGTTTCAGCAAAATTTTGAAACATATACTGTGTTCGAACACTACGAAATATCTTTAAGAATACCATTTGCTATGCGTAATCACACGATTCAGAAACTATCATTCTTGCGAAACACAACTAGCCCTTTATTCATACGAAGTAAGAAGTGCTACCGACAGGAGATCTAAAGTTGATTCCATATTTTTGGATAGCTTATGAAACCGTTTCTCGCAAGCAGCATTTAATCAAATGGGGTGCCTATGCAGTATAGTCTCAGTAATGCGACTGGATTAGTGATTTCCTGGCAGAAAGAACTCAATTCCTAGTAACCGATGGAACGGAAGTGATATTGGGCGTTTCCAAAGGAAGTATTAGAGGCCCTGTGCTGTTTTTGAAATCTATGCGCGAGTTTAAAAAAAGTATTCCATATTTTGAGAGGTGATAGTATGTACAAAAACAAGAGAAAATGTTCCGTAAACATGGCCTCTAAGCTGCATGACATAAGACCTTTGAGCGCTTGTTCATCTTCGCTACTGTGAAAAAAATCTTACCAGGTGTACGAAGTATGAAACCGGAAATTGGCTGGATTAATTACAGGTATGTATTTTGAAACTGATAAACAATATTTCATTGAAAATAATCTCTATTGCTATTTATACTTTTCTCCCACTTCTCTGGCAGCCTTATCTTTTGAAGCGAACCAGTCAGCGAGCCATTTTCGTACATTTTCACACGAATTGAAGCGTTGTTCAGCGAAAGTGTGTCCCAGTGATGCAAACAGATTGTAACCGGGAGGAGCCAAGTCTGGAGAATAAGCCGCATGCCCTAGTACTTCCCAGCCGAACGCCTCGATCGTTTCCGTGACCCGTTTTGCTCTGTGTGATGGGGCGCTATCACGGAGCAATATGACTTTGTGAGGCATTTTTCCATATTCCGATCGTTTTTCACGTAATGCTCGATTTAAATCGAGCGATCAGTGTTAACGGTTTCATCAGGGCTTAGCAGCTCATGACAGATGACACACTTCTGATCCCACGAAACACAGAGTATTGTCTTCTTTCCAAAGCGATTTGGTCTTGCACTGGATGTCGATGGCTTGCCTGGATTCACCTATTATTTACGGCGTTTAAGATCCTCAAAATATATCCATTTTTCATCACCTGCCATATTTCAAGGAGAAACGACTTTCTTTTGTATTTGGAGAGCAGCATTTCACAAGTGTTCTTTCGACTTGTTTACCGTCTTTCCTTCAATTCATGCGGAGTCCACTTTCTGCATCTTTCCCGTAGCTTTCAACCGATGAGAAACGGCTTTCTGCGTCACATTCAATTGTTCCGCGAGTTCCTGTTGAGTTCGAGTATCATCTTCATCCAATAAAGCCTGTAATTCGTTATCTTCGAACTTTTTCGGTGGTTTCCCGCGTTCGTCTTTTCTCACATCAAAATCACCACTTCTGAATTTTTTGAACAGTTCCGAACATTGTGCTTTACCAAGAGCATGTTAGCCGAAAGCTTCGACATGCTTTCGGTGAGGCAGTTTTCTTCAAACGCTAACAGAAAACCAATGCCGTCCGCAAATCTTAATTCGTAGGCATAAATCTTGACATGTTTACGGGTTTGAAACAGATACCGATATATGGAACTTCCGTTACTGTGTGTTGACATTCGTCGGCAGCCGTTACAGGAAGCAGATGGCGATGCAGAAGCGGTCTCACGGGCCCTACACTGACGGCTAGCACCTTATATAGCTAAAGTCCGGTTTCATACTTCTACACCTTGTATACCGCTACCACTACGAACGACCTACAGAATGCAGTAAAATATTCGAATACGCTATTGTTTTGGGGTGGAATACTGGAGCTTCTAACGTAACCTGCTTGCTATTACTTACAAACTGTACTTGTGGGTCATGTTAAAACAGCTGCTCAATATGGTGACCATTCCCCATTTTAGGTAACAGGCTTCCGTCATGATGGTTCATACAAAAATAGAACTGCAGTGCAAAAGCACTTCAAAAACTTATCAAACCACAAACTGGTTCCATTATAAGTAATATATGCGCTGAGCTTACCCAGAACTGTGTATATGGTTTACAGTAACATCACTAACAGACGTAAAACACATGCTGTATTCATGCAATAACGATAAAAGAGAAATGTGACTTCATTTGTTTACTCCATTCTGTAGGTTGTTCCTAACAGCAAACAGTTGCAGTAGATGTTAAAAAAATATATCGGCTCAACCACTTGTTTATAGTGTAAAACAGTAAGATTGACGCGTTTCGGAAGTCAAGCTTCCATCATCAGAATAATAAAAAGTAAAAGTAAAAGAACCTTTTAAAACTCGCTAAAATGGAACATGCACCAGGCACAATAAAACTGATAACAAAATAATTAAATTAAAACATCGTGGCTACTTCCCTTGTTGCAGCCGTGTCTTCCAAGGTGCATCTCCACATAGTCGTCAAAATATAAAAAGCTCTAAAATGGTGTCTCCTATGGTGTTCAACATCTAACCACATGGCTCTCTCCTCTATCGTCGTAAACCGCCCGTGCGTCTTCGTTGATACCACACGCCACGTGGTATGACCATCACAGTAAGAGAGATCAGAACTCGGAAGGAAAGATTGGGGTCATTATTTCTCGCATGTGCTATTCGAGAATGGAACGATCGCTAAATAATCTGATAGTGGTTCTATGAACGAACTGCCAAGTACTAGGAAGTGAATTGCAGAGCAATCATGTAGATGTAGATGAATTAATGTTTTGTTTCTTTGCAGATACATGGCTACTGTCCATATACAAATTGAAATCCCCGTGGCACAGTACCATAGCACGCCACTATAGGAGACAAAGGAGAACGGCACAGCGCATTAGTGGAGTGCGATATCGCGTGTTGACTCCTGTCCCGGCAAGAGCGTAGATTTTGCTTCTGCGTCAGGCTAACCAGAGACCCACGGGAAGTACCAGCTCTGCAACGAAATTGTGACGTCACACTAACTGCCATGTCTTACATATATCACGAACGTCCAGATACGTCTGAGTTCAGGTGGAAAATCAGTATGTTAGTAAAACGGTAGCCAATAAAGTCCTTAATTTCGTCCCATGTTATCGAGATCATGAGTTTATTTAATGGGGAGGTACGATCTACAAAAACTGGTCTGAAATAGTAGCTCGCTTCCCACAGAAGATGGTCGCTGCAACTGTTAATACCTGTAGTGTCACGTGCTGTAATGTGTGGCACAGGGCATATATACTGCGTTGGCCCTGGTCTATTCAAGTGATTGCTTGACGTATTCCAATCTCTGTCTTCCTCTACAGTTTTTGCCCTATACAGCTCCCTCTAGTACCATGGAAGTCATTCCCTCATGTCTTAGCAGATGTCCTATCATCCTGTCTCTTCGCCTTATCAGTGTTTTCCACATGTTCCTTTCCTCTCCGATTCTGCATAGAACCTCCTCATTCCTTACCTTATCAGTCCACCTAATTTTCAACATTCGTCTATAGCACCACATCTCAAATGCTTCGATTCTATTCTCTTCCGGTTTTCCCACAGTCCATGTTTCACTACCATACAATGCTGTACTCCAGACGTACATCCTCAGAAATTTCTTCCTCAAATTAAGGCCGGTAATTGATATTAGTAGACTTCTCTTGGCCAGAAATGCCTTTTTTGCCATAGCGAGTCTGCTTTTGATGTCCTCCTTGCTCCGTCCGTCATTGGTTATTTTACTGCCTAGGTAGCAGAATTCCTTAACTTCATTGACTTCGTGACCATCAATCCTGATAAGTTTCTCGCTGTTCTCATTTCTACTACTTCTCATTACCTTCGTCTTTCTCGGATTTACTCTCAAACCATACTGTGTACTCATTAGACTGTTCATTCCGTTCAGCAGATCATTTAATTCTTCTTCACTTTCATTCAGGATAGCAATGTCATCAGCGAATTGTATCATTTAAATCCTTTCACCTTGTATTTTAATTCCACTCCTGAACCTTTCTTTTATTTCCATCATTGCTTCCTCGATGTACAGATTGAAGAGCTGGGGCGAAAGGCTACAGCCTTGTCTTACACCCTTCTTAATACGAGCACTTAGTTCTTGATCGTCCACTCTTATTATTCCCTTTTGGTTGTTGTACATATTGTATATGACCCGTCTCTCCCTATAGCTTACCCCTACTTTTTTCAGAATCTCGAACAGCTTGCTCCATTTTATATTGTCGAACGCTTTTTCCAGGTCGACAAATCCTATGAAAGTGTCTTGATTTTTCTTTAGCCTTGCTTCCATTATTAGGCGTAACATCAGGATTGACTCTCTCGTCCCTTTACTTTTCCTAAAGCCAAACTGATCGTCACCTAGCGCATTCTCAATTTTCTTTTCCATTCTTCTGTCTATTATTCTTGTAAGCAGCTTCGATGCGTGAGCTGTTAAGCTGATTGTGCGATAATTCTCGCACTTGTCAGCTCTTGCCGTCTTCGGAATTGTGTGGATGATGCTTTTCCGAAAGTCAGATGGTATGTCGCCAGACTCATATATTCCACACACCAACGTGAATAGTCGTTTTGTTGCCACTTCCTCCAATGATTTTAGAAATTCTGATGGAATGTTATCTATCCCTTCTGCCTTATTTGACCGTAAGTCGTCCAAAGCTCTTTTAAATTCCGATTCTAATATTGGATCCCCTATCTCTTCTAAATCGACTCCTGTTTCTTCTTCTATCACATCAGACAAATCTTCACCCTCATAGAGGCTTTCAATGTATTGTTTCCACCTATCTGCTCTCTCCTCTGCATTTAACAGTGAAATTCCCGTTGCACTCTTAATGTTACCACCGTTGCTTTTAATGTCACCAAAGGTTGTTTTGACTTTCCTGTATGCTGAGTCTGTCCTTCCGACAATCATATCTTTTTCGATGTCTTCACATTTTTCCTGCAGCCATTTCGTCTTAGCTTCCCTGCACTTCCTATTTATTTCATTCCTAAGCGACTTGTATTTCTGTATTCCTGATCTTCCCGGAACATGTTTGTACTTCCTCCTTTCATCAATCAACTGAAGTATTTCTTCTGTTACCCATGGTTTCTTCGCAGTAGGATAGCGATATACAAATGGCGGTAGTATGGCGTAGTCTGTCCGCTTGCTTAGCCGAGTGGTAACGTGCTTGCCTCCTATGCTGCGGGCCTGGTTGGAGATTTTCTCCGCTCGTGGACTGGGTGTTGTATTACCATCATTTCATCCTGATCACCGGCACGCAGGTCGCCCGATGTGGCGTGCACTCGGCGGCCAAACTTTCCCGGATACACAACTTATAATAGGCCAGTGACTTGGCGGAGCTGTGATTTGTACGCAGGTGATTGACGTGAAAAGTTATCCGACGTTAGGACAGGCGTACGACGGGAATTATATGACTCTGAACGTGGAACGGGCATTGGAGCTAGACGAATAGGGCATTCCGCTCCGGAAATCGTTAGGAAATTTCGAGATCCACAGTGTCAAAAGAGTGCCGAGAACACCAAATTTTATGGATTACCTCTCACCACTGTCAATGTAGCGGCCGTCAACCTCCACTTAAAGACCGAGAGCAGCTGCGTTTGAGTAGATTTGTCACTGCTAACAGACAAGCAACACTGCCTGGAATAACCGCAGAAATCAATGCAGCACATACAACTAATGTGGTGTCACCGCCAGACACCACACTTGCAAGGTGGTAGCCTTTAAATCGGCCGCGGTCCGCTAGTATACGTCGGACCCGCGTGTCGCCACTATCAGTGATTGCAGACCGAGCGCCGCCACACGGCAGGTCTAGAGAGACTTCCTAGCACTCGCCCCAGTTGTACAGCCGACTTTGCTAGTGATGGTTCACTGACAAATTACGCTATCATTTGCCGAGACGATAGTTAGCATAGCCTTCAGCTACGTCATTTGCTACGACCTAGCAAGGCGCCATCATCAACTGCTATTTATCTTGTGATGCATGTACCGTCAGACCGATGTTCACCAATTATGGATTAAAGTTAAGTATTCCAGAAGCTACGTACTATTTTTGCTACTATAAAGACCTTGTCATTTTCCAGACCTCACGCCATCCTGCGTGAGCTTAAACGCGTGCCCTTCGGCCTCCCGTCCTCGTGGATTGGCTGTCTTGCCAGTCCACAAAAACTAACTTGTCTGTTATGACAGTGCCGTGAATTCTGGCTTTAATGGGAGATGGCACCAAACGGCCAATGCAGGTGCTTTTACTAACGGCACGGCATCGTCTACAGCGCCCGTTCTGGCATCGTGACCTTATCGGTTGTTCACTAGAGGACTGGAAAACCGTGACCTGGTCAGATGAGTCCCTATTTCCATTGGTAAGAAGTGACGGTAGGGATCGAATGTGGCACAGACCCTATAAATCCATGGACCCAGATTGACAACAAGGCACTGTGCAAGCTGGCGGTGTTTCCGTAACGATGTGGGGTGTAAAATTATAAAGAATGTAGCAACCAGTCGCGGAACTATAATTTATTTATCTTGTTGCAAATCGATTTCGACTGATATCAGTCATCATCCGTGCGCTTTTCTCAATGATACATGTCATAAGTAAAAGTACTGTCCTTGGAAGATTTCTATCACGAAGTCAAGGACAGTACTTCTACTTACGGCATGTATCAGTTAGAAAAACGCACCACTGATGACTGATATCAGTCGAAATCGATTTGCAACAAGATAAATAAATTATGGTTCCGCGACTGGTTGCTACATTCCTTATAATTTTATATTCCACGGTCGCTGCACAGGACGAGAACCTTATGGAGACCAACATTCAGATGTGGTGTTTGTTTACATGCGATGGACGGTGTTCTCTGGTCCAACTGAACCGATAATTAACTGGAAATGGTAATTTCCGACTACTTGGAGACTACTTGCAACCATTTACGGGCTTCATGTTCCCAAACAACCATGTCATATTACCGGGCTCATATCGCCCGACCTGAATCCGATAGAACATTTAAGCGACATAATCGAGAGACCAGTTTGTGCATATAATAATGCGCCGGCAAAATTTTCGTATTTATGGAAGCATGACTCAATACTTTCCAGGAGACTTCCAACGAGTTGTTGAGTCCATGCCACTTCCAGCTGCTTCACTACGCCGTGTAAAAGGAGATCTGGCACGATATTAGAAGGTATGGCGGGGTACTTCAATGTCAACCAGGATGGCACACACGTAACTACAAACAAATTTACAACCAAATACGTAACTTTATTTTCAAGTTGATAACTGATAGTTTATGACTACTAGTCGAACTTCCTGATCTCATGAATTGTCAGTGACGGGAACGTACCTAGCATCATTGACAAAGAAAACTGGTGTGCGATGTCAAATGTCAGTTACCGGAATCAGGATCGTGTCGCTTCTCAAATACAAGACAGAAGGTTCGAAAGGATATTAAACGGACTCAGTTTTGTATGATTATTGTCTTTCCTGTGTTGGTTGTAGCTCTCAACCTCCCCCGCAGAGTTCTTTACTTCTCCCTCCCGCTACCCCGGGAACTTGCTAGAGTGCGAATCAGTAACAGCCCTGTCACAAGTCAGCTGATGGTACCTGAGTATAATACAAACAAATTTACTGTTCAGCAGTCACTGAGGTGACAGAAGTCATGGGATACCTCCTAATATCGTGCCGCACCTCTTTTTGCTCGGCGTAGTGCAGCAGTTCTACGTGGCATGATATCCAAATGTCGTTGTGAGCTCCCTGCAAAAATATTGAGCAATGCCGCGTCTATAGCTGTCCATAATTGCGAAAGTGTTGCCGGTGCAGGATTTTGTGCACGAACTGACGTCTCGATTATGTGCCATAAATATTCGATGCGATTTATGTCGGGCGATTTTTATAGCCAAGTCTTCTGCTCGAATTGTCCAGAATGTTCTTCAAACCAATCACGAACAGTTGTGGCCCGGTGCCATGATACATTGTCATGCATAAAAATTCCATCGTTGTTTAGGAATGTGAAGTCCACGAATGGCTCCAAATCGCCTTCAGCTAGCTGAACATAACCATTTCCAGTCAATGATAGGTTCAGTTGGACCGGAGGACGCAGCCCTTTCCACGTAACCACAGCCCACACCATTATGGAGCCACCACCAGTCTGCACGGTGCCTTGTTGACAACTCAGGTCCATGGCTTCGCAGGGTTTACAGAACACTTGAACTCTACCATCAGTCCATACCAACTGAAATCGGACTCATCTGACTGGGCCACAGTTTTGCAGTCGTCTAGGTTCCAACCGATATGGTCACGAGCCCAGGAGACGCGCTCAAGGCGATGTCGTGCTGTTAGCCAGACACTCGTGTCAGTCGTCTGCTGCGATGTCCCATTACCCCCAAAAGGTCATTCACTCCTAAAAGTGATGATTAAAGAGTACGAAATGGGATGGACATCCACCTATTTCGCCAAATTTTCCTGATGGATATGCTCATCGTACTTCGCACATTGATTTCTGCCGTTATTTCACGCACTCCTGCTTGTCTGCTAGCACTGAGCCCGCAACTCGTGGTCGTGCGGTAGCGTTCTCGCTTCCCACACCCGGGTTCCCGGGTTCGATTCCCTGCGGGGTCAGGGATTTTCTCTGCCTCGTGATGGCTGGGTGTTGTGTGCTGTCCTTAGGTTAGTTAGGTTTAAGTAGTTCTAAGTTCTAGGGGACTGATGACCATAGATGTTAAGTCCCATAGTGCTCAGAGCCATTTGAACCATTTTTTTTGCTAGCACTGAGAACTCTACGCAAACACCTCTGCTCAAAGTCGTTAAATGAAGACCATCGGCCACTGCGTCGTCCGTGGTGAGAAGTAATGCCAGAAACTTAGTATTATCGGGAATTGGTTTCGGAACACTGAACTCCCTAACGATATCAGAAATGTAATGCCCGATGCTTCTAGCTGCAACTACAATTCCGCGTCCAGACTCTGCTAATAACCGTGGTGCGGCCACGCGTGTGAAACACTTTCATATGAAACACCTGAATACAAATGACAGTTCCGCCAGTGCACTGCCGTTTTATGCCTTGGGAACATGGTACTACCTCCACCTGTGTATGTGTGCGTCGCTATCCAATGACTTTTGCCATCTCAGTGTATTATCTTGCACAGTTACCTTCGGAATTTCACCCTGGATCGCCAAGTACTTGAGCTTCTGTCTGGACCTAGCACCGGGTGACCTTTACTACCAAAACACTTGTTTGGAGACACATACATGTAGAGAATAATAAAATAGCCACAACCCAAAACACAGAAACGTTTATGAGCAAAACAATGCCCGAAAACCGAAGATATACAAGAAAACCATAGCAAATCATATTGTATAAGGGGATGCCAACTTGAAAAACAGCTGTATTGCCCACGTTCTCGAAAAGGAACCAAATTACTAAATTTGAACTATAAAAGCAATGGAAATTTGGATGTGTAAGCGCACCGCGACATTTGTAAGTTGCTTCTTAAACAACATTTCAACACTGTTAAATACCATTTTGTTAAAACAAATCTAAACACCTATTGAAGATGAAAAACAAAAAAAAATTCAAACTACCTGGCAGATTAAAACTGTGTGCCAGACCGAGACTCGAACTCTGGACCTCTGCCTTTCGAGGGCATGTAGTCCAGCTTCTTCTTTTTTTTGCTAATCTTATTTAGTTCATTATGGTCGTTGCATCTGTCCGGGGCGGACAACTGTTCAAGTTCATCATTGATCCGTTCACTCAGTTTTTGATTACAGTGGGCAGATAACCCTCTGTTTGTTCATTATTGTTCGTTACATTTGTTCGGGACAGACGTATCATGACACCGATGGAAGTTCATTGTTGGTCCCTTCACTCAGTTTTTTGTTTGTTTAAATCACAGAGGGCAGCTAACCCTCTGACCGAATACGGCGAGCGACGGTGCCGGCATCAACAGCTTCAATTCTGCCAGTACCTCGTCTCCGACCTTCCAAACTTCACAGAAGCTCTTCTGCGAAGGTTCGCAGAAGGTTCACAGGTTCGCAGAAGAGCTTCTGTGAAGTTTGGAAGGTAGGAGACGAGTACTGGCAGAATTGAAGCTGTGCTGTGAGGACGGGGCGTGAGTCGTGCTTGAGTAGCTCAGTTGGTAGAGCTCTTGCCCGCGAAAGGCAAAGGTCCCGAGTTCGAGTCTCGGTCCGGCACACAGTTTTAACTGCCAGGAAGTTTCATATCAGCGCATGTTCCGCTGCAGAGTAAAAATCTCATTCTGGAAAAAAATACTTGTTTTAATTTTTTTGAAGCGGACTCATAAGCAAGTGACCTTAGGCATCCTACTAACGTTGTAAAGATGTCGTAAAGAGGAAGTACTGTAAGCGCACGTGACTGCCGTTTAATGACATCTTTTGTATAATCTAACAGTACAAGTACATGACCTTATTACTTGGATGGTTTAACGAGATGAATGGACGATTATCTAAATTTGAGGTGAGTGCAGGGATTTTAAGCTGACATTTCTAAGTTCATAGTGTACGAATAATCACGGCAAAGCGAGAGTTATTAGGGAAGGGCGTCCTTTAATTATTTCTGTTTTTGTCTGATGGTATGCTCCATATCAGTTTGAAGTACTTTGGAAAAGGTTACAGCGAAACCTGTACTAATTAGCCATACCTGTCGGAATTATAGCCACACGAACAAACCAGATCAACAGATGCCAACATTTATCGGGAATGCACAAAGATTGTTAACTGACATTTCCGGTTTGTAGTGAAAAGCAAGCCGCATAGAAAATTTTCCACTTGTTGTGCTGAGAAATAGTTACTTTTTCTTTCAGTCCCTTTTGTATATTATGACAGATCCAAATAATTTCCGGTTTGTTGTGAGAAGCAAGCCGTATAGAAAATTTTCCATTTGTCGTCGTGCTGAGAAATAATTACCTTTTTTTTCAGGCCCTTTGTCAATTATGGCAAATCCAGATGATCCATGGAGTATATGGTGTGATTCAGTGGCATCAAAGATTTGATAATTAGTTTAATTTTTTTTCATAGATTCCAGTGGGAGCATGTAGAGAAATAATAATGTTTGTATTTCTGGTTGTACAGTTAATTTCTAAATTTTATGCCCTACGTAGTCGGTATTGTGGAGACAAATATCGGTTACAAATTATGTATACTGTATGTGTTCTTTACAGAGTAACAAATATCTCAAGAGACTCAAAGTACTGATTCATTACTGCCCAATACGTTTCGTTACTCGTATGTTTTATTCCTAGCACGGGGTTCGTGCCAACCCAGTAAGTTCCGTATTTCTCTAAGTGGTTACCCTTCGTGGACTCGGTGCGGTGGAACGTTTCGTTACTCGCTTATATTTTGCCCCAAAAGGAGTTCGAGCCGACTCGGTAGTTGTCGAATTCCTCCGATTCTGCATTCTCAGCGGGCATTGTCGATAGTATCGAACATATTGTCTAACTCGCCACGTTTACTAACCAGCATGCAGTTTTTTGTCCGAAGTCGGCAAAATTCGCAAACCTCCCAGATGTTTTTTCGTTACTCTAGTGATTTCAGACAACGTGCGTGAGCTATAGACAACGGGAGGAACTTGAGCGAAAACTGTATGTCTCTGGCATCAATTAGTCTGACCTATTTTCGGTTCTTACGAAGTGTTCTGTTCTGTTGTAAAATTAAATTTTTATCAGGGCTGACTGCAGTGATTAGTTCTAGTTTACAACGACTCGTTATAGTATTCTTATGAGGTCATACTCACGATGATTTTGCAAATTTTCTCATTGTGTAGTGCAATCATCATGTAGAGCAAAAGAGGCAGAGTGATTTTTGTCAGAGAGGAGTCAGGAAATAAAGTAAAATGTAAATGTTTTCAGTGCGTCCTGTCTTGCAGCTCTCGAATATTGAAGAAAAGACATTTTAACACTAAAACTGCTGTTTATTTACCAAGCGAGTAGTATTAGACTTTGCCTATTTTCACAAGCCACATATTTGTATTTACGATATGGTTAGCGTAGACAGTTATCACACTTAAATGTATCTCATATCTTCGTTATCCAACATAATGTGACACACTTGACAACAATATTGTATACACAATGGAGAATTTGTTTTTACTTGATCAGAGAGTGTGTCACTTTGGCCTATTTATCGAAACTAGTCATCCGGTAAATGAATAGTAGTATTAGTGTTTTCTTCAAAGAAAACTGTAATTTTTGCTAACAATCCTACTCAGAGATGTGCCCAAAACAATTTTCATAAATGCATTAATACCTGATGACATTCGGCAACAGAAGCAATAAGTAACGAATATTTTTTATCGAACATGTGATTCGACAGTACCGAATATTTA
This sequence comes from Schistocerca americana, assembly GCF_021461395.2. Lineage (NCBI taxonomy): Eukaryota > Metazoa > Arthropoda > Insecta > Orthoptera > Acrididae > Schistocerca > Schistocerca americana. The sequence continues at coordinate 230,530,503 of NC_060119.1, forward strand.
GAGTTCCAAATTTAGTCATTACTTTTACACCCCTATATAAAGAAGTGACTATTTCTTTACACATTGGCACCAGAATTTCAGAAAAAAAGTTCTGATGACGTTATCAACTTTTTGATGCTAATGAATGAACATCAGATAATCCTTGGATACAAGTTTAATTGCAAATGAACTGCACATGTTGCATCGATATGAATATGAATGAAAATGTAGTTAAGTGCGATGCTCTATTTAATTTTATCAAAGAGGGAAATCTTGTTTACTCCAGATATGGCCGTACTATGAATGTCTTTCTTCTGTTACAAGTTCATGATCTTAGTGCTCCATAATGTACGGGTGAGGATTGTTGAAGAAAACAGGGCAGACTTTGTAAGGTTTCTTTTCGTTTTTATCGGACAATGTGATACATATATTTCTCAAAGACTTCGTAACAGTTACCTACACACTCCAAGCTCCAAGGAGGACGTATGACCTTCACAGATGCGGACAAAAAGAATGCAGATCAAATGGCGTAGCTCTTGGTTGTAGTTGCCACTTCCCACGAATATTTCCTGCCCTAGTTGCCTGGAGCATTGAGTAGATCGTCAGTACGCTCGGTGATATACATACATACATACATACATACATACATGCATTAATCCTTATTCCATAGATCATGAATACGACATTTCGTAATGATGTGGAACGTGTCACTTTACCGCAAGTTTTCTTTACACAAATTAACTAACTAATACTTTTTTTACAGTTACTATTTAATATCTAAGAATTCATCTATTGAGTAGAAGCAGTTGTCACTCAGAAACTTTTAAATGTTGGTTGGCTATCTGTCAGACTTTTAATACTATTTGGCAAATGAACAAAGATTTTTGTGGCAGCATAATTCACCCCTTTCTGTGCCAAAGTGAGATTTAATCCAGAATAGTGGATATCATCCTTTCTTCTAGTGTTCTAGCTATACACTTCGTTGTTATTTTTGAATTTGGATGGGTTATTAATGACAAATTTCGTAAGTGAATATATGTATTGCGAACGTACTGTGAATATTCCGAGTTCCTTAAATAAATGTCTGCAAGGTGATCTTGGGTGGGCTCCTGTTATTATTCTGATTACACACTTTTGTGAAAATGAATACTTCCTCTCTTAATGACGAATTGCCCCAAAATAATATGCCATATGAAAGGAGTGAATGAAAATGGGCATGGTAGGCTAATTTAGTGATATGTCTATCACCAAAATTTGCAATAACCCTAATAGCATAGTAGCTGAATCTAACCATTTGAGCAGATCATCGATGTGTTTCTTCCAATTCAATTTCTCATCAATGCACACACCCAGAAATTTTGAGTATTCTACCTTAGTAACAGACTTCCGTTCATAGTCTATATTTATCAATGGTGTTATGCCATTTACTATACAGAATTGTAGAAACGGTGTTTCTCAAAATTTAGTGAGAGTCCGTTTGCAGAGAGCCACTTAATAATTTTCTGAAAGACATTATTTGCAATTTCCTCAGCTGATTCTTGCTTCTTGGGTGTGATTACTATACTTGTATCATCAGCAAAAAGAACTAACTTTGCATCTTCATGAATATAGAGTGGCAAGTTATTAATACATATTAATAAGGGACCCAAGACTGAACCCTGTGGGGACACCATTCTCGATACCTCCCCAGTTAGAGGACTCTGCTGGTTTTTGTAGACTATCTCTACCGTTAATTTCAACCTCCTGCATTCTTGCAGTTAAGTATGAATTAAACCATTTGTGCACTATCCCACTCATACCACAATACTTAAGCTTATCTAGAAGAATTTCATGATTCACACAATCAAAAGCCTTTGAGAGACCATTAAATATCCCAATGGGTGATGTTCGGTTATGCATTGCATTTAATATTTGATCAGTGAAAGCATACATAGCATTTTCTGATGAAAAGCCTTTCTGAAAACCAAACTGACATTTTGTTTGTATTTCATTTTTACAAATATGTGATGCTACTCTTTAATACATTATTTTTCAAGAATTTTGAATAAAGCTGTCAGAAGTGAGATTGGGCTGTAGTTGTTAGCATCACACTTATCCCCTTTGCAATGGTTTAACAATAGCATATTTCAGTCTACCTGGAAAAATTCCCTGTTTCAATGAGCTACTACATATGTGGCTGAGAATCCTACTTATTTGTTGGGAACAAGTTTTTAGTACTCTGTTGGAAATGCCATCAATTCCATGTGAGCTTTTACTGTTGAGTCCGCAGCTCGTGGTCGTGCGGTAGCGTTCTCGCTTCCCACGCCCGGGTTCCCGGGTTCGATTCCCGGCGGGGTCAGGGATTTTCTCTGCCTCGTGATGACTGGGTGTTGTGTGACGTCCTTAGGTTAGTTAGGTTTAAGTAGTTCTAAGTTCTAGGGGACTGATGACCATAGATGTTAAGTCCCATAGTGCTCAGAGCCATTTGAACCATTTTTACTGTTGAGTGAATTTATTTTCCTAATTTCAGTATGAGAAGTGGGTTGAATTACAATTTTATCAAATTGTGTAGGTACTGCCTCTTCCATATACTGCCTTGCATTTTCTAATGAAGAGCTGTCACCTATTTTCTCTACAACACGTAAAATTGATTATTAAAATTGTTTTCTTCCTCTGACTTCTGGTTAACAAACTTTTCATTGTGTTTGACAGAAATACCGTCTTCCTGTGCTCTCGGTTGCCCTGTTTCCCTTTTCACAATATTCCAAATCGTTTTAATTTTATCTCGGACATAATGGTGCGCGCAGCATGGCTGGCAGGCGAAAGGAGCACCAAATGCACGCGTCTGTCCAATTAGTTGCTGATAAGGCACTTGAATCCTGAAAAGAGTGCGCTGCACTCGCAGTGCACCAAGCATGTACTCACTGAAGTCCGCGTTTCGGTGGCAGCCATGCTGGCGACGGTGGCGCCGCGCTGCGGAGGTTGCCGTGGTTACCGGCAGCTCCATGGGTACGCGAGGCCCGCGGCCGTGGGCACCGCACGCATCCTGAAACAAGGACAACGGCCCCTGTTAACGCTGTCTGCCCGCGTAATGCAGGTAGGTAGTAGAGGGAGCCACGCAGCGCTAGCCAGCGCCGCAAGACGGAGTCCTGTTCTGCCGCTGTCTGATGGGACAAACGCTGCCGCAGTGCAGAACACAAACATTTCTGGAAATTGTTGATTCTGTTATTTGTGTGGCTGGATACCCCTCCCATCATTCTGACGTCAGTTTGATATGTAATGAGAGGGAAATACCCAGCATTGAAAAGTAGACTGTTTAGGCAAGTACAAGATGTACGGACTGTTCAGAGCTGGCGTGGCTCTTACTGGAGGAGCGTCTGACAGACAGGTCACGGATTATGGTCTAGTTTTGGAAGGACTGTCTATACTAAAACTAAAGAGATACGTATTTAGGCTTTTTGTTAGACACTCCAAAGTTCTGAAAAAGTCTAGATAGTATTTTCAATGTTATACATCGAAAGATCGTCTAAAAACAAACATTTTTTACTAACGTAATATGGGGCCAAATTTAATAATCTTCGAGATATCAACGTTTGTGCGTTTTCATGCTGTAGCTAAGGTATCCTAATCTACCCGTCTAGATGAGCGATATCGCGGTCGAGCGTTAGACTACTGAACTGCTGGTCCATGTTCGTTTCTCGGTCTTTGCTTTTTTTCTCATTCGATATTTTTTTCCGTATGTCTGCCTTGTTTGAAGTAAAGCATCAGGAGTGTGATTAATTATAAAATAAGTGTATATAATGCTTTGATAGCTATTTTCATCGTGATACAAGACGCTCTGCGCCAGAACTTTCGTAGATGATGATGCTCAAGCGGCCTGCACTGCGAAAGCGATTCCTAAGGAATTTCTTCGTGTAACTGCAACAACATGCGACGTCACAGCAGAACAGAGATTTACAAGATAGGGTGTATGTTGTTAAAATTCATGCGTTTGTTCAAATGGCTCTGAGCACTAACATCTGAGATCATTAGTCCCCTAGAACGTAGAACTACTTAAACGTAACTAAGGACATCACACTCATCCATGCCCGAGGCAGGATTCGAACCTGCGACCGTAGTGGTCGCGTGGTTCCAGACTGAAGCGCCTAGAACCGCTCGGCCAGAAAGGCCAGCGAGCCTGTCTTTCAGAGTATGCTTTCGTACACTTGATACGTATCCAAACTGAAATGTGATAGATCTGTTTCTAAACATTAATCAGATATGTTTCTCACGAAGAATGCCCCGGGAAAATGTCAATGCGATGAGATTTCGTTCATGTACTGCGCATGGCGCGAGATATATTTATATTTTGTCTGTTTCTATGACAAGTTTCCACCCACTGATTACGAGGACGCTCACAAATAGACGACCAGATAGGATTATACATTAATATACTTTAGGTATATTTTTGTACTATGTATCATGAAAACGAAACTCAGAAACGTTAACAACTCAAACATTATTAGCTTTGGATCCCATGTTATGATAATAAATGTTTGTTTTTAGACGATGTTTCCATGTACAGCAATGAAAATACGATTTTTCCTTCGCCAACTTTGATCATGAATTTTTTCAGAATCGAGGAATTGTCTACGAAAAAGCCGAAACACTTCTCTTTTTATTTTCAATTAGGTCATCCTTCCAGAACTTAATTAAAATTGGCGACCCACACCTTAAGTCCCTCTTCTTGTTGCTTAATGCCTCTGAGGTGGAACCTCCTTCGCTCCGCCCCCCCCCCCCCCAGAAGATACTTTAAAAAATATTTTTCTGTACTGCATTGCAGAATTTATGTAGTAGAAACTATTTCTAATATTTATCTCCAAGGATAAAAATAATTATTGTCAATGTTTTTAGAATTGTTGATATAGAATGATGTCTTTTAAACAGGTAGTAATGTTTAGGATACGCCATCAAATTTCGGTTAGCCCCACCTAACAGAGGTTTGGGGGCGTGGCTTCTACGGTGTACAATTGTTATGGACTTCAAGAAGGCTCAAGTAAGTGTCATGAGATTATGAGAGCCGTACCAACTTCCTCAAGTTTTTGACGTTGCCTTGCTTGCAACGAAGCGGCATCAACGGAGTGACCGAACCTTCAATCCTGCTCTCTGTAGCCCTCCATTATAGCCGACCGGTGTGGCCGTGCGGTTCTAGGCGCTTCAGTCTGGAATGGCGTGACTGCTACGGTCGCAGGTTCGAATCCTGCCTCGGGCATGGATGTGTGTGATGTCCTTAGATGAGTTAGGTTTAAGTAGTTCTAAGTTCTAAGGGACTGATGACCACAGATGTTAAGTCCCATAGTGCTCAGAGCAATTTGAACCAGCCTCCATTACACATTAATGCGTCATTAATCAGCTTTTCAATTGTAATGTTTTCATGCTGTAAGCACAGTGTTTTTGTTTCTGGCCATAGCAATTCTTTCTACTGTAGCATGCTGCGGGTGGGAGTTTCACAAACAATTAGATGATACAAGTGCGCGAAATGTACGTCGTTAATTTAAGTTCTTATCAAAATCCTTGTTTACTAATAGCCTTTCCCTGGTAAAGTACGTTATTTACCAATTTATTTTTTTTACCTTTGGTGCAGTTTGCTTGTTTCCTCTATGTGTGATTTAGACAGAACAGCCAAAATTCTGAAGTACAATTGAAGAGAACAAAAAGAAAACAGCGGCTCTTTCCATTACTCGACTGTCTTAACAGATTCGCAGACTCCCCTAATATTGAAGCGACGAATTTTAAATGGTTCGGAGTTAAAGTCAACCAAGTCCTCTTGTGGCTACTCTCAGTCCCATAGCATTGTAAAAACGCGTAATTTTGCTTTTTAGTATTGTATCTAGCCATTGGCAAATTTTCATCCACAAGACAGCATTAGACCTCTTACCCTCAAAACTACAGACATTTGTTTTCAGAGTTACAGCGAAATCAACTATAGTCTTGCTTTATAATACCTACAGTTTCATGATATATCTTTTTGGTTTAAACGTTTCATAAATAGCTAAACGTGTGTTTGAGAGTTAGTAGTGTCGTACCAATACACTTTTCAACAGTCCCAAGGGGAGGGAGTAATCTCGGAGGAGGCGGAGACATACGGGAAGATTCCAGTTATATTACATCATAGTCAACCAGAGATTCCGAAAGCAGATATTGAGTTGTAAGGCGTATCACGGAGCAGATATAGACTCAGATCACAATTTAGTAGTGACGAAGAGTAGGCAGAAGTCAGAGAGTAATTAGGAGGAATCAATGGCAAAAAAGCGAGATACGGAAGTATTATGGAATGAAAAGATACGCTTTAAGGTCTCTGAGGCTATAGTTGTCAAATTCTCCTGCTCAATAGCAAATACTGCTTCTGTCTGGCGGAACTTCGTGCCGCATACGTACCGATCTGATTATTAACTGGTAACCTACATAAATTAGTGTCATCTTGTTACTAATTATTGTTGTTGTTGTGGTCTTCAGTCCTCAGACTGGTTTGATGCAGCTCTCCATGCTACTCTATCCTGTGCAAGCTTCTTCATCTCCCAATACGTACTGCAGTCTACATCCTTCTGAATCTGTTTAGTGTATTCATCTCTTGGTCTCCCTCTACGGTTTCTACCCTCCACGCTGCCCTGTAATACTACATTGGAGACCCCTTGATGCCTCAGAACATGTCCTACCAACCGATCCCTTCTTCTGGTCAAGTTGTGCCACAAACTTCTCTTCTCCCCAATCCTATTCAATACTTCCTCATTAGTTATGTGATCTACCCATCTAATCTTCAGCATTCTTCTGTAGCACCACATTTCGAAAGCTTCTATTCTCTTCTTGTCCAAACTATTTATCGTCCATGTTTCACTTCCATACATGGCTACACTCCATACGAATACTTTCAGAAATGACTTCCTGACACTTAAATCAATACTGGATGTTAACAAATTTCTCTTCTTCAGAAACGCTTTCCTTGCCATTGCCAGCCTACATTTTATATCCTCTCCACTTCGACCATCATCAGTTATTTTGCTCCCCAAATAGCAAAACTCCTTTACTTCTTTAAGTGTCTCATTTCCTAATCTAATTCCCTCAGCATCACCCGACTTAATTTGACTACATTCCATTATCCTCGTTTTGCTTTTGTTGATGTTCATCTTACATCATCCTTTCAAGACGCTATCCTTTCCGCTCAACTGCTCTTCCAAGTCCTTTGCTGTCTCTGACAGAATTACAATGTCATCGGCGAACCTTAAGGTTTATATTTCTTCTCCGTGGATTTTAATACCTACTCCGAATTTTCCTTTGTTTCCTTTACTGCTTGCTCAATATACAGATTGAATAACATCGGGGAGAGGCTACAATCCTGTCTCACTCCCTTCCCAACCACTGCTTCCCTTTCGTGTCCCTCGACTCTTGTAACTGCCATCTGGTTTCTGTACAAATTGTAAATTGCCTTTCACTCCTTGCAGTTTACCCCTGCCACCTTCAGAATTTGAAAGAGTGTATTCCAGTCAACATTGTCAAAAGCTTTCTCCAAGTCTACAAATCCTAGAAACGTAGGTTTGCCTTTTCTTAATCTAGCTTCTAAGACAAGTCGTAGGGTCAGTATTGCCTCACGTGTTCCCATATTTCTACGGAATGCAAACTGATCTTCCCCGAGGTCGGCTGCTACCAGTTTTTCCATTCGTCTGTAAAGAATTCGCGTTAGTATTTTGCAGCCGTGACTTATTAAACTGATAGTTCGGTAATTTTCACACCTAAATAAATAAGTCTATTCTGAGACGTGGATAGACTAGCCATAGTAACGGCGTGAGGAGTTACTTGCCCTGCCAGATGTTGATCGGTAAAAGTCGGCACTATTCGGAAAATTTCGTATCGACTGTTCTCAGTTTCACATTCCTGCCACCACCAGCGACCCGATATTTAGGACACTTGTAATTGCCTGACAAACTTTATTGTACCTTCTCTTTAAGAGGATGATTAATTGACTATAATAGTGATTGCACCTATTTTTAGATGCATTATACGATATGGGACACGATCGTAAGTATTTATTAAATGTTCTGAATGTCATTGCGTTATATCACAACAGTCTTAACTTAATTTCATATGCATGCTACATACAAGGACCGCATTTGAAGATGACCGCTTCTATAATCCGCATTTATGAACCCACGACAGTAGCGCTTGAAATTTATACCATGTCAACTGATTCGTATGAAGACACATGACCATATGACGTCAGTACTGGAAGACAAACAATGAAAACATTCCCTCTTACATTTCATAATCTCGCAGTGGCCAAGCTTCTTACTTCTGTGGTGCTGAGGTAAGCAATGTGATGCTTCCATAATAAACGACTAGACAGCTGTTTCAGTTTCCTAGTCATTATCGCGGGTATGGAAAAGATTGGAGTGATGTAATATGCTTTCCAAAAGACGTAAATATCCAGAATCCGAACTTTATGAAGCAGGTTAAGGGAAAGCCTTTCATGTTCCTGGATTGCTCCTTATATTTCTTCGTAAACGACTTACATCTTGGAATGGGGAACGGTCAATTATGATTCCCACATCCGTCCATCGACCACCGTCATCCACAAAATGACAGCATTAACAAAGCTCCTTGGATAACAGAAGAAATATCGAATTTAATTGATAAAAGGAGAAAATATAAAAATGCAATAAATGAAGCAGCCAAAAGGGAATACAAACGTCTCAAAAATGAGATCGACAAGAAGTGCAAAATGGCTAATCAGGGATGGCTAGAGGACAAATGTAAGGATGTAGATGCTTATCTCACTAGGGGCAAGATAGATACTGCCTATAGGAAAATTAAAGAGACCTTACGAGAAAAGAGAGCCACTTGTATGAATATCAAGAGCTCAGATGATAACCCAGTTCTAACGAAATAAGGGAACGCAGAAAGGTGGTGATGGTGGTTAGTGTTTAACGTCCCGTCGACAACGAGGTCATTAGAGACGGAGCGCAAGCTCGGGTTAGGGAAGGATTGGGAAGGAAATCGGCCGTGCCCTTTCAAAGGAACCATCCCGGCATTTGCCTGAAACGATTTAGGGAAATCACGGAAAACCTAAATCAGGATGGCTGGAGACGGGATTGAACCGTCGTCCTCCCGAATGCGAGTCCAGTGTGCTAACCACTGCGCCACGCAGAAAGGTGGTAGGAATATATAGAGGGTATATACAAGGGCAATGTACTTGAGGACAATATTATGGAAATGGAAGAGGATGAAGATGAAATAGGAGATACGATACAGCGTGAAGAGTGACAGAGCACTGAAAGACCTGAGTCGAAACAAGGCCCCGGGAGCAGACAACTTCCCATTAGAACTACTGACGGCCTTGGGAGAGCCAGTCCTGACAAAACTCTACCATCTGGTGAGCAAGACGTATGAGGCAGGCGAAATACCCTAAGACTTCAAGGAGAATATAATAATTCCAATCCCAAAGAAAGCAGGTGTTGACAGATGTGAAAATTACCGAACTATCAATTTAATATGTCACGGCTGGTTCATGGTGTGGGTTCCTGTAGTCATGTCCTAGTTCATGAACCACGGGCAACGTATGAGTGGCCAAGTAAGTGGTCCCGACAGTCGGGATACCTGTTACTTTGGAATAAGGCTGGGCATCTCGGACATATTCTGAGTCGTGGTCACCTTTGTGCTCATACGGCAAAGACTACCAAATCCACCGGTTAGTCCCTCAGCCGTTAGGGGTAAAACCCAATGGGACACGAAGCAAGTAAGGCTAGCAACCTGCTTCCCTGGTACTTTAAATATGATGCTGGCAACAATCAGAGCAAAATGCCTCGGACCTTTGGAGGTGACGGAGTCCCACCTCTAACTGACAAACCAGGGACCCCAAAGATACGACTTGGCAAACAAATGGGAATGAGATGGGGAGCTATTAATATCAATGGGGGCTACTCTGGGAAGAAGGTAGAGCTGGCAGAGGCTGCAAGTAAGATGGGGCTGGACGTTTTAGCTGTTAGTGACATTCGGGTAAGGGGTGAGAAAGAAGAGGAAGTGGGAGAATACAAGGTCTACCTGTCAGGAGTCAAAGCAGGAATAGCACAATGGGGTGTAGGGCTTTACATCAGGAAGAAATGTAACCCAGCGTAGTTGCAATAAGGTATGTAAACGAACGACTGATGTGGATATATTTGACAGTGTCTAGCAAGAAAATTAGGATTGTGTCAGTATATTCGCATTGTGAAGGGACAGATCAAGATAATGTGGATAGTTTTTATGAGGCACTCAGTGATGTAGTTGTTAGAGTAAAGGACAAGGACAGTGTTCTGCTCATGGGTGATTTTAACGCCAGGATTGGAAAACGAACAGAAGGGTATGAAAAGGTTATGGGTAAATTTGGAGAGGATATGGAGGCCAACAGGAACGGGAAACAACTCTTGGATTTCTGTGCCAGTACGGGCTTAGTAATCACAAACTCCTTTTTTAAACATAAGAACATTCACCGATATACTTGGGAAGGTAGGGGAACCAGATCTGTCATTGACTACATAACAGATCAGGAATTCGGGAAGGCTGTGAGGGACACACGTGTATTCAGGGGATTCTTTGATGACACTGATCATTATTTAATCTGCAGTGAAATTGGGATTGTGAGGCCAAAAGTGCAGGAGGTCAGGTCCATTTGTAGGAGGATAAGAGTGGAGAAACTTCAGGATAAGGAAATCAGGCACAAGTACATAACAGCGATCTCAGAAAGGTACCAGTTAGTTGAATGTAGTCAGTTACAGTCATTGGAAAAGGAATGGACAAGGTACAGGGACACAGTACTAGAAGTGGCTAAAGAATGTCTTGGAACAGTAGTGTGTAAAAGTAGGATGAAGCAAACATTTGGTGGAATGATACAGTCAAGGCAGCCTGTAAAAGGAAAAAGAAGGCATATCAAAAATGGCTACAAACCAGAACCCAGGTAGACAGAGAAAGTTACGTTGAAGAAAGAAACAAAGCCAAACAGATAATTGCAGCATCCAAGAAGAAATCGTGGGAAGACTTTGGAAACAGGTTGGAGACTATGGGTCAAGCTGCTGGAAAACCGTTCTGGAGTGTAATTAGCAGTCTTCGAAAGTGAGGTAAGAAGGAAATGACAAGTATTTTGGACAGGTCAGGAAAACTGCTGGTGAATCCTGTGGATACCTTGGGCAGATGGAGGGAATATTTTGAAGAGTTGCTCAATGTAGGTGAAAATGCGATCAGTAATGTTTCAGATTTCGAGGTAGAATGGGATAGGAATGATGATGGAAATAGGATCACATTTGAGGAAGTGGAAAAAATGGTCAATAGATTGCAGTGCAATAAAGCGGCTGGGATGGATGAAATTAAGTCGAAACTCATCAAATACAGCGGAATGTCATGTCTTAAATGGCTACACAGGATAATTGAAATGGCCTGGGAGTCGGGACAGGTTCCATCAGACTGGACAAAAGCAGTAATCACACCAATCTTTAAACATGGAAACAGAAAAGATTGTAACAACTATAGAGGTATCTCTTTAATCAGCGTTGTGGGTAAAATCTTCTTAGGTATTGTTGAAAGGAAAGTGCGAGTATTAGTTGAGGACCAATTGGATGAAAATCAGTGTGGGTTTAGGCCTCTTAGAGGTTGGCAGGACGAGATGTTTAGCTTACGGCAAATAATGGAGAAGTGTTATGAGTGGAACAGGGTATTGTATCTATGCTTTATAGATCTAGAGAAGGCATATGACCGGGTTCCTAGGAGGAAGTTATTGTCTGTTCTACAAGATTATGGAATAGGAGGCAAACTTTAGCAAGCAATTAAAGGTCTTTACATGGATAGTCAGGCAGCAGTTAGAGTTGACGGTAAATTGAGTTCATGGTTCAGAGTAGTTTCAGGGGTAAGACAAGGGTGCAACCTGTCTCCACTGTTGTTCATATTATTTATGGATCATATGTTGAAAACAATAGACTGGCTGGGTGAGATTAAGATATGTGAACACAAAATAAGCAGTCTTGCATATGCGGATGACTTAGTTGTGATGGCAGATTCGATTGAAAGTTTGCAAAGTAATATATCAGAGCTAGATCAGAAATGTAAGGACTATGGTATGAAGATTAGCATCCCCAAAACGAAAGTAATGTCAGTGGGAAAGAAATATAAACGGATTGAGTGCCAAATAGGAGGAACAAAGTTAGAACAGGTGGACGGTTTCAAGTACTTAGGATGCGTATTCTCACAGGATGGCAACATAGTGAAAGAACTGGAAGCGAGGTGTAGCAAAGCTAATACAGTGAGTGCTCAGCTACGATCTACTCTCTTCTACAAGAAGGAAGTCAGTACCAAGACTAAGTTATCTGTGCACCGTTCAATCTTTCGACCAACTTTGTTGTATGGGAGCGAAAGCTGGGTAGATTCAGGTTACCTTATCAACAAGGTTGAGGTTACGGATATGAAAGTAGCTAGGATGATTGCAGGTACTAGTAGATGGGAACAATGGCAGAAGGGTGTCCACAATGAGGAAATCAAAGAAAAACTGGGAATGAACTGTATAGATGTAGCAGTCAGGGCGAACAGGCTTAGATGGTGGGGTCATGTTACACGCATGAGAGAAGCAAGGTTACCCAAGAGACTCATGGATTCAGCAGTAGAGGGTAGGAGGAGTCGGGGCAGACCGAGGAGAAGGTACCTGGATTCGGTTAAGAATGATTTTGAAGTAATAGGTTTAACATCAGAAGAGGCACCAATGTTAGCATTGAGTAGGGGATCATGGAGGAACTGTATAAGGGGGGCTATGCTCCAGACTGAACGCTGAAAGGCATAATCAGTCTTAAATGATGATGATGATGATGATGATGATGATGATGATGATGATGACGGCTGCAAAATACTAACGCGAAATGTTTACAGACGAATGGTAAAACTGGTAGAAGCCGAACTCGGGGAAGATCAGTTTGGATTCCTTAGAAATGTTGGAACATGTGAGGCAATACTGAGCCTACGACTTATCTTAGAAAATAGATTAAGGAAAGGCAAACCTACGTTTCTAGCATTTGTAGACTTGGAGAAAGCTTTTGACAATCTTGACTGGAATACTCTCAAATTCTGAAGGTGGTAGGGGTAAAATAAAGGGAGCGAAAGACTATTTACAATTTGTACAGAAACCAGATGGCAGTTATAAGAGTCGAGGGGCATGAAAGGGAATTAGTGGTTGGGAAGGGAGTGAGACAGGGTTATAGCCTCTCCCCGATGTTATTCAATCTGTATATTGAGCAAGCAGTAAAGGAAACAAAAGAAAAATTCGGAGTAGGTATTAAAATCCATGGAGAAGAAATAACAACTTCTAGGTTCGCCGATGACATTGTAATTCTGTCAGAGATAGCAAAGGACTTGGAAGATCAGTTGAACGGATTGGACAGTGTCTTGAAAGGAGGATACAAGATGGACATCACCAAAAGCAAAACGAGGATAATGAAATGTAGTCGAATTAAGTCGGGTGATGCTGAGGGAATTAGATTAGGAAATGAGACACGTAAAGTAGTAAAGGAGTTTTGTTATTTGGGGAGCAAAATAACTGATGATGGTCGATGTGGAGAGGATATAAAATGTAGACTGGCAATGGCAAGGATAGCGTTTCTGAAGAGAAATTTGTTAACATCGAGTATAGATTTAAGTGTCAGGAAGTCGTTTCTGAAAGTATTTGTATGGAGTGTAGCCATGTATGGAAGTGAAACATGGACGATAAATAGTTTGGACAAGAAGAGAATAGAAGCTTTCGAAATGCGGTGCTACAGAAGAATGCTGAAGATTAAATGGGTAGATCACATAACTAACGAGGAGGTATTGAATAGAATTGGGGAGAAGAGGAGTTTGTGGCATAACTTGAGAAGAAGAAGGGACAGGTTGGTAGGACATGTTCTGAGGTATCAGGGGATCACAATTTTAGTATTGGAGGGCTGCGTGGAGGGTAAAAATCGTAGAGGGAGACCAAGAGATGAATACACTAAGCAGATTCAGAAGGATGTAGGTTGCAGTAAGTACTGGGAGATGAAGCTTGCACAGGATAAAGTAGCATGGAGATCTGCATCAAATCAGTCTCAGGACTGAAGACCACAACAACAACCACAACAAAGCTCCGTAATTGCATCAATCGACATTTCCCTTCGTTGATGGGGGCATCAGATACAAGACAAAAGACATCCAACGTAGCCTTAAGCAACGGACTCTAGGCGGGAGATGGAGTAACGCCATCACATCATCCGCCTATGTGCGCACCGAGATCGTCTCGCCCGAGTGTGTCCATTCTTATAATTGAGCGACGATTATTCGAAGAAGGAGATCAAGTGATTGAACAAACAACGACACTTAAAACAGACTTCCCTCAGCAAACCTCGAACGAAAGGTAATAGGGTGTCAGTTCGCCATTGACAGCCACCGAAGCTTGAACAAATTATACACGATCCTGCGAGCGTCAGTTGCGAAGCCAACGGCACAGGAAGCCATAGTTGATCCGGTCGAACCCCTTGTCAAAATCCAAAATTGACAGAGCACCAGGAACAAAAGTATCAGCGGTTACCGATATGTCACGACAATCTGCTAACGGCGTCAGAATAGTATGAGTAGGAATACGACTTTGACGGTCAGCAACAGCTTTCCCCAGTAACACAGACAATCGGCTATTCATCGCCCTCGCCACAGTCGTATAATCAAAATGCAATAAGGTCATCGGACGAAATTTATCAGTTTATGCCTGACCAGAACTTTTAGGATCTGACACAATTTAGTCAGCTTTAAAAGGGGCGGCCACAAACCCTCCTCTCACTAATTTCTTCAAAAGTAATGTGAATGTGGTACCCAGTAAAGGCCAAAACTCACAATATAAACCCTTTGGAAAAACCATCCAACCACAGCGAATTGCGAAAAGGCGACCTGAAAAAAAGATCATAGACATCGTCACATCTAAAAGCCTCTAAATGCGAAGCATTATGAGCAGGTGTAAGTCTACAATCCACAGCCAAAACAAATAAATCGAATGACGTATCGATAGGAACGCGTACCTCATACAGCCCAGCATAGAACTGTTGTAGTGCATCCAGTATGTCCTTTTGTGCCGTCACAACAGTGCCGTCCTCCATCTTGAGAGACGTGATACACACACGTCGTCGACGAGTCTGTTGTCGAATGAGATGATACCCAGAAATCAATCCATCCGCAACCACGGATAGTGAATTGGATCGCAACCTTAGCCCTTTCATTTGACGTTGCTTCAACAGTTAACAATGGTGCCTTTGCTCACCTGGCTTGTGCAATCTGTAGAGGAGGCTGATGCACACTTTCATACAGGACCCGTAAGAGAGAGTAGCAAAACTCTTACGTCTTCCGAAATTCCCGCGCTCTATCAGCGCAGAATCGTATCAACGTTTGTCTGAGCCACGGCTCTGCCAGTTGAGCCATCCATTCCAAAACAGAAGTGTATGGCGCAGTTGAAAGGAAAGTACGATCCCACATTTGCCAGATAACCTCATCGGGGGAGAGAGCCTCCAAGTGGGCCACATTCAGCATCCAGGGCGACAGAAACAATTTCGCTGACTGTCACGTGCGATTTAAAGCGCAAGTCACTGCACAGTAGTCACTGAAGCTGGCGGGGCTGACAACGACAGCCAAACGCCTGTCACATATTCTTTCAAATAAATAAAGTCTGTCAAAGCTACTGCTAGATGTATAAGTAAAATAAGTAACTTGAAAGATCCGGATATTTGTAGACCTATAAAGCCGGCAGTTTCCAGGAAAAACTAGATCTTGCAGTTCCCGTCAGATATTAAAATTGCAACACCGATCTGCAGGATGCAACACACAGTGAAAATCACCATCACAATATTCTGAGGACTTTGGCATAACAAATGAACCACAAAAAATGGTTCAAATGGCTCTGAGCACTATGCGACTTAACTTCTGAGATCATCAGTCGCCTAGAACTTAGAACTAATTAAACCTAACTAACCTAAGGACATCACACACATCCATGCTCGAGGCAGGATTCGAACCTGCAACATAACGGTCGCTCGGTACCAGACTGTAGCGCCTAGAACAGCACGGCCACTCCGGCCGGCCACAAATGAACCACCTCTTCCTTATAAAATCGTAAAGTGTCCGAAGTGCGTCCGGTACATGATGGTGCATAAAGGAGAATCAAGGTCAGGCGAAGAAAAACACGTCCTATTCCTCTACCATTATCAAAAACTGTAATGCCCTCGCTAAAAAAAACAAGGTAGTCTCCATGGAACATTCGGGAGCCACATTAAACACAGTGAAAAAACCATGGAGAGAAAAGTGAGTAAATTTTACTTCTTAGAAGAATAAGACATCCGCCTAGGAATCGTGGATAAACAGACGCAACGAAGTGAGCTGCAGAGCCGATTCCACCCTATTAATGATTTAAGAAAGAAACGTATATGGAGGCATACTTTAACAACAACAAAAGAAATTCTAGCTGGTGAGAAACTGAAAATCGTTATCGAAGAGTGTGAAGATTCACTGCCGAGACCAATGACAAGCTAGAGGGTAGGGGGCTCCCACCCCCGCCTTTGGAATCTTTATGTTTCTCCTTCTTATGAGGCACCGCCCTCTCAGCAACACAACGTCTGGGTCGACAGGTAGGATTTCATGGCCACCAGTCGCCTCCACTGGAGTAAGAACAGGTGGCCATTCCAATATCACCTGAATGGGTGACATCAAGGGAACACTAATTTTAGTAACGCCATAATTTGCTGCTGTTATGTCATTGGAACATCGGAAGCCTCAACTTTGGTGGATCCGGAGGAGTTACCTGAACCGCGGATGGAATACACGGGTTTTAACACTTCATAATATTTATTACATTAAACTTACAGTTAAAAATTATATGTCAAATGAAAGAGCAACTCAAACAGTTTTACCAGGAACTTTATAAATGTTCACTGGCGTAGCAAAGTACGCGATTGGTTGAACTTCACTGTACCCAAGCGCTGGATAGGCCGCAAGGGGCCCAATGACAGGGATTGCTTCGCACGGCCTCCACGTTCACCCGACTTAACACCATGCAATTTTCTCCTTTGGAACTTTATCAAGGATCGTGTATACGTGCCTCCGCTACCAGCAGACCTCCCTGAATCAAGAAACCGGATTGAAGCAGTTGTTGCTACAATCACTGAAGACACACTTATCAACGTTTGGGAAGAACTCGGCTATAGACTTGATGTGTGCCGTGTGACAAATGGTGCTCACATTGAACACTTATAATGTTCTTGGTAAGACTGTCTGAGTTGCTCTTTCATTTGACATATCATTTATAGCTGTAAGTTAAATACAATAAATATTATAAAGCGTTAAAACCCCGATATTCATTTATAAACAGCCTGTACTTGGAGAAATATTGGTGACCTCAGCAGCTGTTTTCGCACTAATGAACTCATCAGGAATGCAGAACTCAGCACTACAAGATACAGCAACCGACAAACTTACTTGAGATAGGAGCGTATGAGGAGCAGTGTGTCCGACTCCTCCTCATCCTGCGTAGGACGTCTCTTATGTCGCACTGCAGACACTGCCGGCTTGGCAACAATTACAGGACCGTGATGCGAGGGTAAAGCCGGGAGCAGTAACCTGTACAACCCTCGGAAAGACGTGCACCAACCTCGTGAGCAGCAGAAACTAGATCAGCTAACGTCAATTTTCAACACTTGAATACAAATACCCTCCGCGGGAAGTTAAATCTAAGAGGTACACTTTCATTGCGGAGGAAGCATGTCCCCACTTGCCCACTTAGCATTATACGAATGCGGTGACCACAGACCTGTACAAGGTAAGGAATGTTACGTTTGACTACCACATCCACTGAACGGATTCCGCTACAATATTGCAGCCGGTGTTGAATGAACCAGCGTTTGCATCGTATACGCTTCACATCGCTATAAGGATACTGTCTTCAACTTTCGGCGTGAGACTGAACGCTCGGACATTAACGTAATCCAGTTTCGCGTTAGCATCCTGTGCTTAAAGCGAACTTGAGAACCATGACGCGAAATTCACCTATTCTCTTGTAATGGCTCCAAAAACATTACGAAAAAGACAGAGTTATCAGAAACAAAATAAGCAGTACGTAACTGATCACATATGAATTGTACCAACAAGCCAGTCATGAATCTCCAAAGATCCGCGTGGCACAGAATGCGTGGGTTTATCGAAAATAAATCTGACTTACCTTTCTTTGGAGCACATGTGTGACTCAATGCGGACATTATGACCGGACTGCGCCGCTGCTGGCGGACACATACGACAGCTGACGCAACGGACCAGACAACGATGCGACACACACGCAGACACAAACTAGACTGAGGAAAAGCTGTCCAGCCAAGCGCGACTCTGCGGTGAGGCGATAAACTAACAACTTCCCCGCTCGGCGATCGAGGCGGAAAAACTTTCCTTAGCTCACGCCTGAATTCACCAACCTCAATTAAAGTTAAGCCCATCTTAAGAAATTACTGCCCATGTAAGTATTTTTGTTTGTTTCTGGACACATACATTGCCATCTTAAGGGGCTCTTGACGTTGGTTGACTCTTTTGTATTCGACTGTTGTTAGATGTGTGTCATTACAAAATGCGACTTGAGCTCCGCGGGCAGCATGAATACTTGATTCGGTCCGCATGCAGTCCACACTCCGCAGTTGGACGACCACTGCTATGGATACTCTGACAGTGAATAGATCAATAGGCAGTTTAGTTCAAGAGGAATGGAAATCTTAAAAAAGGGTAGTTGGAAAGTATAACATAGGTACAAGGAAGGTAACTGCGAAGAAATCAAGAGCAACAAAAGTAATTCTTTAGTTGACAGAAGAAAGAAGGAAGCAAAGAGATATTTAGTGAAATTCAGGAGTACAGAGTAATGTGTAACTTAGGAATGAAATGAATAGGAAGTACCGGAAAGTTAAAATGAAATGGCTGCATGAAAAATGTGAAGAAATCGAAACAGAAATGATAGTCAGAAGGACTGAATCAGCTTATAGAAAAGTCAAAACAATCTCCGGAGAAATTAAAAGCAAGGGATGTAAAATTAAGACTGTAATGGGAACTAAATGTGAAGGAGAGAGTGGATCGATGGGAAAAGTACCCTGAAGGCTTTTATAAGGTGGAGGATTGCCTGACGACGTGATGGAAGGAGAAACAGGAGTCGGCAGTGAAGAGATAGTGGATTCAGTATTATAATCAGAATTTAAGAAAGCTTTGATGACTTAATATCATATAAGGCGCCGGCCGCTGTGACCGAGCGGTCCCAGGCGCTTCAGTCCAGAACAGCGCTGCTGCTAGGGTCACAGGTTCGATCCCGCCTCGGGCATGGATGTATGTGATGTCCTTAGGTTAGTCAGGTTTAAGTAGTTCTAAGCCTAGTGGACTGATGACCTCAGATGTTAAGTCCGATAGTGCTTAGACCCATTTTTCAAATAAGGCGGAATAGATAGGTAACAGTACATCGGAATTTACAGAAACACTGGGGAAAGTGGGAACAAAACGACTATTCATGTTGATGTGTAGAATGTATGAGAATGGCGATATTCCATCAGACTTTCGGAAATACATCATCCACGCAATTCCGAAATCGCAATTGCCGACATGTATGACGATTATCGCATAAACAATTTAACAGTTCATGTATCCAACATGCTGATAAAAATATTATACAGAAGACTGGAAAAGAAAGCTGAGAATCTGTTAGAGGAGAGATTCGTTTGGCTTTAGAAAAGGTAAACGTACCAGAGATGCAAAAAAATAAATAAAGGTCATAGGATTTGCCGAAATGGAAAAAGGGTTCGGGCATAAGATATAGAGAAACGAGGGTGATGTGAAATATATACAAGGAGCAAGAAGGTACAGTAAGAGTGGAAGACCAAGAACAAAGTGGTTGGATTAAAAAGGGAATAGGACAGGGGCTTAGTCTTTTTCCCCTACTGTTCAATCTAGACAAGCATTGACGGATACAAAACAAAGATTCAGAAGTGGGATTAAGGCTCAGGGTCAATGGATATCAATGCTAATATTCACTGAGTGACATTGCTATTCTCAGTGAAAGTGAAGAAGAATTATGGGATCTGTTGAATGGAATGAACAGTTTAATGAGTACAGAATATGGATTGAGGGTAAAACAATGAGAAGTAGTAGAAATGAAAACAGCGAAAAAATTAACATCAGAATTGGGAATTCTGGTACGTAGGCAGCAAAATAACCTGTGATGGACGGAGCAAGGAGGACATAAAAAGCGGACTATCACTAGCAAAAAGGGCTTCCTGACCAAGAAAATTCTACTAATACCAAACATATCTGAGGAAGAAATTCCTGAGAATGTACGTTTGGAGCACAGCGTTATATGGCAGCGAAATATGGACTGCGAGGAAGCGAAACAGAAGAGAATCGAAGCATTTGACATGTGGTGCTATAGGCGAATGTTGAAAATTAGGTGGACTGATAAGGTAAGGAATGTTGAGGTTCTTTACAGAATCGGCTGTTAAAGGAATATGTGAAAAACACTGACAAGAACAAGAGACAGGATGATATGACATGTTTTAATCCAGAAATAACTTCCACGGTACTAGTGACAGCTGTAGAGGGCGAAAACTGCAGAAGACAGAGCCTGGAATACATCCAATGAATAACTGAGGACGTAGGATGCAATTGCTACGCTGAGATGAAGAGATTGGAACGGGAGAGGAATTAGTGGCGTGTCGCATCAAACAATTCAGAAAACTGATGATTAAAAAAATAGAAAGCTTCGTGATATAGTAGATGTCTAAAAAAGTCAGTAGAAAAATAATAATATTCACATACTTCTCACGTTTTATGTAGTCACATTGTAAACATTAGAATTTTAAATGTCACACTATGTGAACATTACAGAATGTATTGGAAACGCATAGTATAGACGCAGATGCAAACAGAGAATGTAAATGCATGCTTTTCTCGGTGTTCGTTTACAATGTGAACTAAAGCGCGCCGTATAGCGACCAACGACAAAATTCAATAAAACCATTGACCGTCGAGAACAACGGAACTACAAACGTCCCTATTCGTTAAATGGACTGACAAAGATGCAAGAGTCAACAGATGCCGTAATCGATTACACATTCTTTCTGCGTCTACGCCTGCGTCCGCTCGCCATTTTTGAGTGATTCTAAAACGTGTTCTGTCTCCATCGTAATGCGTCTGCAATTACCTTGCAGTTTGGATGTATGAATTAGACTTCCTGACGCTAAACACCGAGGTCATGAGCGCTCGCTGTCACAGTAACAGTACGATTGGTTGCTGATCCTAAAATTAAAAATTACAGTGCACTATCCATCACGGTCATTAAAATGCTGTAGACGTGTACACCTGTATCTGTGATCGTACTGTTCTCGTATATTTAAATTATCGACGAATCAGTTTGTTATTGATCAAAAGTTTCGGTACACCTATTAGTGGACTTCAATATAGGGTGTGTCCACTCTCCGCCTTTATGAAGGCTTAAACTCTGCTGGAGATACTACCCTGAAGCGTCTGAATGCATGTAGACCAGTGGTTCTCAAATCGTGTGTCAGCGCGCTGGTGCGCCCTAGAACATTTACGGGTGCAGCCTGTAATATTTTAGGAAGACGTATGACCAAATATAAAAAAGAACATATAGCTACTCAATTTTATCCATTTCACGACAAGTATAACGGGGAACGAGTCCTTAAGTTTTGTTGAATAGTTCCGTGTGGTTAAGGAAATAAGGTGGCTTATTCTCCTTTTAGTGTCGACAGTATTCGGAACGTTTCATGCCGACTGTCTTCTCTCTTTCATTGCTGCTAATCTTAGTTATCTAGCAGCAGCGGCTGTTTGGGAACTGGGCAAATGTATTCCAAAATAATGAGTGATGATAAAGCCATTGCTGGCACATCGAGATCATCCCTTACACCACCGAGAAGTATAACGAATTCTAGGGAAAGTGTAATTTGCAATGGGGCGGGAAAAATAACTATCGGATGGCAGAACGCTGCGGTCTGGAGAACCAGAATGGTCATATAATTGTCACATAGCTTCAATCATAGCAATATACAGTGGTGGCAAATTCATATAATAATGAATGTAACTGTATTTAAGAATCCAACAATCCACGGTAAAGTTTGATGTGGCCAACACAGTAACTTATTTTATATGTTTGCAAAAAAATTGCAGTCCAAGACTGCAACCATGGACTGTAAGTTTCTGCAACATAATGCTTGAAGGTCATTCATAATTAATAAATTCCACAAATTCCATTTTCTTCAACCCCTTGCACCAGAACTGGATTACAACAGCCTTTCCTTAATTTCACAATTTTTAATAGAAATAATCTGCATTTAGCGAACCCTTAAAGTAAAATGTAATTATTTTAGCACGCCTCGTACTGTGCCTTCTTTCCGTAATCAAATGCTACGACACTTGTGTCGCTCTTCAAGTGTTTAAATAAACATTGAGTTAATCGACAGTATAGTCAAGCGATAATGGATTTCTGGTCAGATCCACACTTCAGAATCAGGAGAAAACGGTAAAAAAAAAAATATTTTACGACTGACGGATTTTTCCGGAGGAAACTCTCACGGATAATATCTGATCGTGTCGTGCTTTAGTTTCGCAGTTGATTTGCCTATGGACGTTTTTCTCTTATGTTGGTAGCCATGCTGAAATTGAGGCTTGTGCCTATGCATGTGATCACAACTTGTCCATAGAATTCGGAAGGTTTCGTGTCGTTCCCAATGACTGCGAACATTTTCCACCCAACTCCGAGTGGTGTGCAAGATCACGTAGGAAGTGAATTGCATATTCTTATTATTGGCTATTTAGGTACTGCGACAGTATATCAAAAAATTATAAATAACATTCACAATCAGTCATTTTTAATAAAATTTTATTGAAATTGGATTGCTTTCTGTTGTCAATAAAATATTGTTGAAAAGAGAAACTGAGAGAGGAAATTATCTATAAAGCTGCTTATTGTTTGACCTCGCGCTGTCCGTAACTAAAAGAATTTCATTTCATGTTCTCTGCTGCAGATGAGTAGCACATGTGAACATGATCGTCATTGTTCATGAAGCTTGTTACTTCTGAGCGTCATTTCCACTGCAGTTTAGTGACCCAGCAGATTCATGACAGAAGCTTTCAGCAAGGTTGACGAAATTTTAAAATTATCGTTGGCAGCACTGTTAACCTAAGGTGGCACAAGAGTCCCGCTCCAAAAGGAAAACGCGTTTCCATCGTCGTGCGCTTGACGTTATCGCAGAGCTTCCAGGTGATATGTTACTGAGGTGTTGTTAGCATACGTGGGGCTCGTGTTTTGTGTACAGCTCACTGCTTATTTTCAAAGCGCTAGAAGTGAATCTTATATGCAAAATACAATGAAATAAAATGGAAATATTTTTGAAAAACAAGCATGCCGTCGAAGAATCCGATTCTTTAAGTGAACAAACGCTAAGTGCAAGCAAAAAGGCTAAACAGCAGCCTACTCGTAAGTATAATGAAAGCTACTTAAGCTATGGTTTCACTTGGACTGTGAGTGAAGATTATCTTTTCCCACTATGTTTACTATGTGGGTTGTGGGTATAAAATAGCAAACTGAGCACTCATTTTAAAACAATGCATTCACATTTGCAAGATAAATCTGTAAGCTATTTCAAGAGGTTGCCTGAACAGCAAACAAGGGCAGCAAATTCTATTAAAACTGTAATGTCTGTTTCTCATAAAGCTGTGATCGCTTCCAACCAAGTCTCTGAACTAATAGCAAAGAGTTCGAAAGCTCATACTATAAGTGAGTCACCATTTGGCCTGCTAGCAAAAAAAAAAAAAAAAAAAAAAAAATGGTCATGACAATGCTAAGAAATGAAGCAGGTATGAAAATAAGGAAGGTTGCTTTGTCAAATGATACAGTTCACAGGAGTGTTATAGAAATACCTAAAGATACTGAGAAAAATATGTGCAGAAATAAACTCAAGCACTCAAACTTTGCATTGCAAGTTGATGAATCAACATACATTACCAACCAATTGCACCTCTTAGCATTCGTCCATTTCATTAATCAAGATCAGATAGTAAATCAGTTTCCTTTTTGCAAAGAATTAAGTGTGTCTACTAAAGGTGAGGATGTTTTCAATGCCGGCCAGTGTGGCCGAGCGGTTCTAGGCGCTTCAGTCTGGAACTGCGTGACCGCTACGTCGCAGGTTCGAATCCTGCCTCGGGCATGGATGTGTGTGATCTCCCTAGGTTGGTTAGGTTTAAGTAGTTCCAAGTTCTAGGGAACTGACGACCTCAGATGCTAAGTCCAATAGTGCTGAGAGCCATTTTTTGATGTTTTCAAAATTTTAAATGATAGTCTATCTTAATAAGTGACAGTTAACACGTATGTCATGTGTACATTGGTACATATGGCGCCCCTTCAATAGTAGGCTGTGTTAAGGGCCTAATTTCTTTTGTGAAAAGCAGAATGATGGTGTTATCGTAACTCACTGCTTTCTTCATAGGGACGCATTAATAGCAAAAACATAGGGGGGGGGGGGGAGTTAAGAGAAGTATTAGAGCAAGTTCTTCAGATTGTAAATTCTATTAAAAGAAGACCTTTATTCGAAAAACTTTGTATCGATATGAAGTTAGAACACCGACGGTTGCTTCTACACACAGAAGTCAGGTGGCTGTCGAGGGGGAAGGTACTTACCCATGTGCATGAGCTACGATAAGAACTTCTCGTGTTCTTCGAAGAAATGAAACATGTACATTTTTGCAACCTCCTTCGGAGTAAATTTTGGACTGCCAGATTGCAGTATTTGGCCGACGTATTTCAGCAGTATTTTGAACACTAACATGCAACGGAAAGAAGAAAATTTCCTCATATCCACCGACAAAATTAGATCGTTTCACAGAAAACTACAAATATGGAAAAGAGAGGCTGTTCGAGATAACTTCTAAATGTTACCGTTGGTAAAGACCACGTGCATAAAGGAAATACTTCCAGTAGTAGTAGATCATTTAAAAAGTTGTCCGCCCCCGGAAACTGAGTGGTCAGCGTGACAGTGTGTCAATCCTAAGGGCCCGGCTTCGATTCCCGGTTTGGTAGGAGATTTTCTCCACTGTGGGACAGGGTGTCGTGTTGCCCTAATCATCATCATTTCATCCCCATCGACCGGCAAGTCGCTGAAGTGGCGTCAACTCGAAAGACGTGCACCCGGCGAACGGTCTGCCCGACGGGAGGCCCTAGCCACACGACATTTACATTTAAAAAGTTTAGAAGAGAAACTGAGTTCATATTTTCCATCCCTCAACGCTGAACAGTACGATTGGATTTGAAACCCATCCATGGAAACTGTAGGTGATTTCGGCGTAACATTACCAGAAGAAGAACTGGAAGCTATATCTGCTGATCGTGGACTGATGATAAAGCATAAAGAATTGTCTCTTGAAGCCTTTTGGATTTCTGTAAAAGAAGAATATATCTAAAAAGGCTTTGAGCATTTTACTTCAGTTTTTTACGTCATATATATGTGAATTAGGATTTTCTGCCCTCGCCACAATTAAATGTAAAAATGAGAGGAGCTCTTCGATGTATTGACGAGGAAATGAGAGTTTGTCTTTCAAATACATCTCCAAACGACGAAGAAGTCGTGAGGAGAAAACAGGTTTATGTTTGTCACATGCACTACAAAGAGTAGACATTTTCATTTGTATTGCATTATTACTTTTCTCTATAATTCGAATTAGTTATTACTTTTATTGCATCACTTCCTTTAAATATCTTACGTTTCAATTAGTAGTTTCTCTTGCCTTTCGTCTGGGCTGGGTAGGAGGCAACACGGCGCTAGGCCGTCGCATTTGGACGATAATCGTGTATCATGAATCTCGCACATTTTTTATAGAAAAATGATTTGTTCACATTGTGATAACGTATGTTTTTTTATTAATATAAGTTGTATTTTCTGTACTGTGGACGCGAAATTCAAAATAAAATTATTTACTGTATTTATTTCCTGTATTGACTGTTGTAAAATTTTCCTCAGAAATGTGTATACAGGGTGTAAATTTTAAATTGACAAACCAGAATAACTCAAAAAATAAGCTTCGCACGAAAAAATTGTAGAATCCCAAGTTGATTGTTTTTGAGGGGGACATCTGCTGGTGCTAAAATTAGCCCGCCAGCCCAGCCCCTGGAGCTGACCCAAATATCTGCGGAAAAAATTAATATTTGGGTAAACATTTGTAAAACTCTAATTCCTCTCTCTCAAACCCCACCCTATGGGGAGAGAGGGAGAGTTTAGGTTTTAGTGAATCAAAATTTACGAAGTAAATAAGTATTTATTTTATTCGTAACCATTTTCCATGCAAAAATGAGAATATGGATTTTCTTAAATTACAGCGACAAATACCAAGAAGAAAATCAAATGTTTAAGACAAAATGTATGTAGTTTTTTTATGGAGAATCTGATTCTGCAATAAAATATGTGGGGTTCCCATTTGAAATTTTAAAGTTGCGTCCCACCCCATCCCCAGCGGGCTGGGGTGGCGGGCTAATTTTAGTATCAGCCGATGTCCGCCTCGAAAATAATTAACTTTGTATTCTACACATTTTTTCGTATGAAGCTTATATTTCGCGTTATTCTGGTCTGTCAACTTAAAATCTACACCCTGTATAGTGCGCCCACAATTATTTTCCGTCTTTGAAATGCACACGAAGCTCAAAAGGTTTGAGAACCACTGCTGTAGAGGAATGGCAGCCAATTTTTCAAGAGCCCAAACCAGGTAAGGCAGGGACGGTGGACGCTGGAGTCTCGAGAGAAGTCGGCGTTTACCTCTTACGAAACATGTATGGAGCAACAGCCGTATAAAACTTTTCGAAAGATACAACTGCCATTTGACTGTACAACAAATGTTATTCCACTATCTAAATTTCGGCCACAGGCCATTTTCAAGTGTCACCACTGAAACGTACTAGAACACAATAAAAGTAAAAGTATCAAAAGAACAGCAGAGCAAACGTTTCCCACTTTGATAAAGGTCGGATTATAGCCTATCGCGATTGCGGTTTATCGTATCGCGACATTGCTGCTAGCGTTGGTCGGGATCCAATGACTGTTAGCAGAATATGAAATCGGTGGGTTCAGGAGGGTAATACGGAACGCCGTTCTGGATCCCAACGGCCTCGTATCACTAGCAGTCAGATGAGAGGCATCTTATCCGCATGGCTGTAACGGATCGTGCAGCCAGGTCTCGATCCCTGAGGCAACAAATGGGGACGTTTGTAAGACAACAACCATCTGCACGAACAGTTTTGCAGCAGCATGGACTATCAGCTCGGACACCATAGCTGCGGTTACCCTTGACGCTGCATCACAGACAGGAGCGCCTGCGATGGTGTACTCAACGACGAACCTGGGTGCACGAATGGCAAAACGTCATTTTTTCGGATGAACCCAGGTTCTGTTTACAGCATCATGATGGTCGCATCCGTGTTTGGCGACGTCGCGGTGAACACACATTGGAAGCCTATATTCGTCATCGCCATACTTGCGCATCACCCGGCGTGATGTTATAGGGTGCTATTGGTTACACGTCTCGGGCACCTCTCGTTCGTATTGACGGCGCTTTGAACAGTGGACGTTACATTTCAGATGTTTTACGACCCGTGGCTCTACCCTTCATTCGATGCCTGCGAAACCCTACATTTCAGCAGGATAATGCACGACCGCATGTTGCAGGTCCTGTACGGGCCTTTCTGGATACAGAAAATGTTCGACTGCTGCCCTGACCAGCACATTCTCCTGATCTCTCACCAATTGAAAACGTCTGGTCAATGGTGGCCGAGCAACTGGCTCGTCACAATACGCCAATCACTACTCTTGATGAACTGTGGTATCGTGTTGAAGCTGCATGGGCAGCTATACCTGTACACTCCATCCAAGCCCTAATAGACTCAATGCCCAGGCGTATCGAGGCCGTTATTAGGGCCAGAGGTGGTTGTTCTCGGTACTGATTTCTCAGGATCTATGCACCCAAATTGCGTGAAAATGTAATCACATGTCAGTTCTAGTATAACATATTTGTCCAAATAATACCCGTTTTTCATCTGCATCTATTCTTGGTGTTGCAGGTTTAAAGGCCAGTAGCGTATTTCTACCATCACTTTTTTTAAGTGCTGCAAATTTAGCACAAAGACCACGAATGTACAGAACAATGAATCTCCTCTGTCGGTCGTTATAATTTTTTGCTCTTTCATTGTCCTCTAAGAGTTTAACCGAGCGAGGTGGCGCAGTGGTTAGCACACTGGACTCGCCTTCGGGAGGACGACGGTTCAATCCCGTCTCCGGCCATCCTGATTTAGGTTTTCCGTGATTTCCCTAAATCGTTTCAGGCAAATGCCGGGATGGTTCCTTTGAAAGGGCACGGCCGATTTCCTTCCCAATCCTTCCCTAACCCGAGCTTGCGCTCCGTCTCTAATGACCTCGTTGTCGACGGGACGTTAAACACTAACCACCACCACCACCACCACCTCTAAGAGTTTAAACCTTTCTGCATGGTGCTATAATGTCATTTCGTAGCAAATAAGCAGTACTTGTCGCTTATGCTAATTGAGAATTCTCATCAATATCTTCTGTCATTCCCATTTATTTTAAAGGATTGTTACGACAGATCGCTACATTGCCTCTTTCTGTACAGACAGCCGCTGAATCAGTGAACGTCATTAAACCATAGCGAAGAAATCATGATTATGCCGAACTCAGAGGGTTGAACTGGCAGCAGAATGGCTCACCGCTATGTCTAATGAAATGCGCTGTTTCGGTTACTTTCGAGATGGACCGAGCAAAGCGGAATGACAGGCCGGGACATTGCCTGCACGTGGCCCACACATGTTTCACGCGTGAGATTTGGCACCTTGTGGCCCGCCCTGACTTAGAACGTCAACTTCGGTTCAGACCCCCAGCATCCAACTCCACTGCCTTTTCTGTTTTCGATAATTAAGCATGAATTATCTACCATTTCTTTACAAACATTCGCACGCTTCATTGGAAGTGTCTCCAGCAGTGATCAGGTCGTCATAAAGGCGAAAGATGTTCACACACCATATTAATGTCACCTTATAGGTTGCCAAGATACTTTTGATGACACAGTTTATTTATTTACGTAGCAATATGTCATAGAAATATTTAATGTAGACAGTTTGTTATAATTCTGAATCCCTGAGGCAAAGACTCATTTGATAAATGAAACACTCAGTAAGCATGATTACTAAATTAAATCGAAACATAATGAAGTTTGTGTGTTTGTTCAGCATCTTTTACCAATAATCAGAGACGCATATAAAATCCATTAACTTTTAATGAACGTATCAGCAGGTACCGTCAGAGTACCTATAAACAGTTTTACCATGTCCAGCGTTCTGACGTGATATTTCAGGGAATTTATGCTGTATAAATTGGCTGCTCATTTCCATTTGGCTTATCACTGGCATGTTACATGTAGAGCATCTCCCCAGCAATAGTCCAGAATAGTCTCAAAAACAGCTGCTGGCCGCATCCGTGCATAGCTCTTCTCCATGACTGCATTATGCTGATGAAATCCCTCGCCGTCCTCGTCAGAGAAACTGCTGCGCTATTTTCAGCGAATGAGTTGAGGTCAGTAATCAGAATGTGTATTTCAGAGCTTTTTGCAGCTTAGTTGTTAATAATATGTCCTTGTTCCCCCACAGGCTCCTCATAATTTTGTGCTATCTTTTTTCCTAAGAAACTGAAATAAATATTGTAAAAATTTTCCCTTGTCATTGCCACGTATCATTTCATTAAAGTACCTGTCCATGCAAAGCTTTCCAATCTGTGGACCATCGAAGATACCTTCTTTGACTTCTGATACACTCAGTCCCGGGAATTTTTTTCTCAAGTGCTTATTAGTCGTGTCTTCTTGATTCGCATTCCTTACAAAATCTTGAGTCACTTTAGAAAAAAAAAGCACAAGGACCAATTACTATCGCTACTACGTATTGTGATAACTGCTGGTATGACCTGTGAGGTGGATAAGATTTTTATTACAATGTTTGATTCTTATCACGTGTAGCAATTTGACGTATGTCGGCAGTAGCTTTCTTCCATTTTCCTTTATGAGCTAAAACCTTTGTAACACAGAAACCAGAATTAAGTTTCAGTTTCCATGGTGGCATTCATCAGCTCCGGCGGATGGGCAAGAATTAGTTTCATGCTATTTACATTTTACTATTGACAAAATTCTTCCTTACTATGTTAGCTTTCGACAAAATAAAAACTTTGGGAATGCCCGCCATTTCTCTGCGGTAAGCTGGTAGTACCGAGAGTTGCATGATTTTCGGCTGTTTTCTTTTTGGTTAGTAATATAACCTTTCACGACTGAACAATATGTTGTCATAGTGAAAACTAACAAAAGTGGTGAATGTTGCGCAGAGACTCTTCGCAAACTCCGTGGAATGTTTGGTCACTGTAGTGCAGCGAATAACTCGACTATGATGAGCCTGACTGCTAAATATGAGGAACCAGGTTCGGCCGTAGGTATCACAATGTGTCGTATTAGTCTTTCTGTGCTAAACATCGCCACCTTTAGTGATAATGTTGGTATGACTCCGGTTAAGTCTATTCTGCAACGTTCAGAACTCGATTTTCCCAGATTAAGCAGGCAAAGCATTCTGAAAGGAAGACCGCACCTTTTTGCTACAAAACGTGATTGGCAGAAGGATTAAAGCAAAACGAGCACAATAAGAGCCGAGCATTTGCCCACTGGGAGCTTGCGAAACTATGCACGGGGAAAAATTTCATCAAGAGAATAATGTCCACTCAAGAGACGCACTACTGTTGAAGCTCTCCATGGAAAAGCAAAATAACAGGATTCGGGGAACAGAAAACTCTCGAGTAATTATCAAGAAATCATTACTTAAACATCGAGTGACTGTGTGGTGTGCTATTTGGCCTGGGGGCGTAACTGGTCTTCGAATATGGCGCCGGAACCGCATCAGTGGTGACGGCTAACACTATCACACCATTTTAAGAGAATTTTTGTGGTGTTAAATGGGTAACGTGAATGATGGAGAGGGTTTAGTTTCTAAATGCTGGTGTTATCAGTCACATGTCCCTTGTAGCAATGGACGTCTTACGAGAGACGTTCCATGGCTGGATGATTTCTAGCGTCGGTAACGTGATCTCACTGCACTTGATTTCTTTCTGTGGGGGCATTTGAAATCTCATATGTCCCCAACAAATTACGATCACTTCTAGAGCTCAGTTTGAGATACAGTGTGTAATTACAGAACCAGAGGTGAAAGTATGCCGAGAACTTATGGAAAATTTAATCGAAAGAACGAGAGTGTGTCTTCGTAGTCGTGAAGGACAGTGGACACGTAATCACAGGTTGAATTCAATGCTATAATACACTCCTGGAAATGGAAAAAAGAACACATTGACACCGGTGTGTCAGACCCACCATACTTGCTCCGGACACTGCGAGAGGGCTGTACAAGCAATGATCACACGCACGGCACAGCGGACACACCAGGAACCGCGGTGTTGGCCGTCGAATGGCGCTAGCTGCGCAGCATTTGTGCACCGTCGCCGTCAGTGTCAGCCAGTTTGCCGTGGCATACGGAGCTCCATCGCAGTCTTTAACACTGGTAGCATGCCGCGACAGCGTGGACGTGAACCGTATGTGCAGTTGACGGACTTTGAGCGAGGGCGTATAGTGGGCATGCGGGAGGCCGGGTGGACGTACCGCCGAATTGCTCAACGCGTGGGGCGTGAGGTCTCCACAGTACATCGATGTTGCCACCAGTGGTCGGCGGAAGGTGCACGTGCCCGTCGACCTGGGACCGGACCGCAGCGACGCACGGATGCACGCCAAGACCGTAGGATCCTACGCAGTGCCGTAGGGGACCGCACCGCCACTTCCCAGCAAATTAGGGACACTGTTGCTCCTGGGGTATCGGCGAGGACCATTCGCAACCGTCTCCATGAAGCTGGGCTACGGTCCCGCACACCGTTAGGCCGTCTTCCGCTCACGCCCCAACATCGTGCAGCCCGCCTCCAGTGGTGTCGCGACAGGCGTGAATGGAGGGACGAATGGAGACGTGTCGTCTTCAGCGATGAGAGTCGCTTCTGCCTTGGTGCCAATGATGGTCGTATGCGTGTTTGGCGCCGTGCAGGTGAGCGCCACAATCAGGACTGCATACGACCGAGGCACACAGGGCCAACACCCGGCATCATGGTGTGGGAAGCGATCTCCTACACTGGCCGTACACCACTGGTGATCGTCGAGGGTACACTGAATAGTGCACGGTACATCCAAACCGTCATCGAACCCATCGTTCTACCATTCCTAGACCGGCAAGGGAACTTGCTGTTCCAACAGGACAATGCACGTCCGCATGTATCCCGTGCCACCCAACGTGCTCTAGAAGGTGTAAGTCAACTACCCTGACCAGCAAGATCTCCGGATCTGTGCCCCATTGAGCATGTTTGGGACTGGATGAAGAGTCGTCTCACGCGGTCTGCACGTCCAGCACGAACGCTGGTCCAACTGAGGCGCCAGGTGGAAATGGCATGGCAAGCCGTTCCACAGGACTACATCCAGCATCTCTACGATCGTCTCCATGGGAGAATAGCAGCCTGCATTGCTGCGAAAGGTGGATATACACTGTAGTAGTGCCGACATTGTGCATGCTCTGTTGCCTGTGTCTATGTGCCTGTGGTTCTGTCAGTGTGATCATGTGATGTGTATGACCCCAGGAATGTGTCAATAAAGTTTCCCCTTCCTGGGACAATGAATTCACGGTGTTCTTATTTCAATTTCCAGGAGTGTATGTAA
Organism: Schistocerca americana; assembly: GCF_021461395.2. NCBI lineage: Eukaryota > Metazoa > Arthropoda > Insecta > Orthoptera > Acrididae > Schistocerca > Schistocerca americana. Next base: position 230,563,344 of record NC_060119.1, read on the forward strand.
GTTTCAAATACACCAGGCATTTTACATGCCAGTTTTGTAAATGAACAGAATATGTTTGTCAGCCTGAGGCTGACAGCAGGGAAAATCGGTACGAAAAACTTTATTTATATTAAAAATATGCTGGTTGGCAGTAGGGGGTCCTGTGTAAGTTGCATGTCTCTCTTTATTAACCCATGACGGTTTCTAATGGAGTATGAATGATTCAGGGCTGCGTGCAGATGTCCAGACCAATGGACTTGAGACATAGCAACAGCAGATCCTACAGCCAAGCAGGTCGTTGCTGTTGGACGGGACTACGGTCTGGGTGGCGTAAGATTCTTGGAGGTGGGGTCGGCCCGGAAAACATAGGGGGTGTGGCAGGCATTGCCCTCCCACACGACGGCTTACGGCTAAGGCCCGGCCAAGGGTGGTACGGCGCCGTGTGAGAGAGTCGGGGACGCCTTTTCATGTTTTATGACTTCTTTTGAACATAAACATCTGCCCCTTGTAGAAATTGCGGGCCACAGGAAACAAACACTAGCCTCGTAGCTGTCCTCCCTGAATTTCCCAAACCCAGTTGGGAGGGCATTAACAATGATGGGAGAATATTCGGTAGGTGTAAAGATGCGTCAAGATGTTTGACGTCAGATCACACTGTTGAAATGAATGTTTCTGGTAGGAGGGAAGAGTTTCACGTTGTCTTGGAGGCTGGAAAAGATGCGGTATTTTTAGCGCAATTCTCTGTTGGAGGGAATTTTCGTGACTGGCCTGCCATGGCAGGTTATTTTGCCATAGCCGATTGGCACCTTTTGGCGGCAAGAATTACGCAGGCCGTAACTGAGCGCCGCAAGAGAAGCACCCGGTGGTAGGAAACGAGAGTGTCCTGTTCGACGTTCCGGTACGACGCGAGTGTGTCCTGAGCAACTTGGCGTAGCAGTGTGGTGGAGGCTGCCACATCCTGGAGTCCCGCGAAGGTACAGAAACTCCGCTTCACGAAACGGGCCAGACCGTTCGCAGTTCACAGCTCGGCGGCATTGCCCTGTCATACTTAACGGTGAGCACAATTCACAGCACCGACAGAGTTGTTCAATTTGGTTTCAGAGTTGTGAAATCCAGGATGATCGCCTGTTCCATCTCCTTCTGCACATGAAATGAATGTTTGGGTCTGGGGTTTAGTCGCCAACTTCCAGTTAGGGTTCTGATAGAGATCCACAGGATTAAATAGAATGCAGTTATTTTCAACATCAAGAGAGAGAAAATTCTTAAAATAGCAAGAAATAATTTAAGTAGCCGGCCGAGGTGGCCGAGCGGTTCTAGGCCCTACAGTCTGGAACCGCGCGACCGCTACGGTCGCAGTTTAAAATCCTGCGTCGGGCATGGATGTGTGTGATGTCCTTAGCTTAGTTAGGTTAAAGCAGTTCTAAGTTCTAGGGGACTGATGACCTCAGAAGTTCAAATGGTTCAAATGGCTCTGAGCACTATGGAACTCAACATCTATGGTCATCAGTCCCCTAGAACTTAGAACTACTTAAACCTAACTAACCTAAGGACAGCACACAACACCCAGCCATCACGAGGCAGAGAAAATCCCTGACCCCGCCGGGAATCGAATCCGGGAACCCGGGCGTGGGAAGCGAGAACGCTACCGCACGACCACGAGACGCGGGCCCTCAGAAGTTAAGTCCCATAATGCGCAGAGCCATTTTTAATTTAAGTGACAGAGGGGTGATACTGTCTTCCATTTAATCTTCACACAAATTTGGATAGCTACGGTTATAACTGTCACAGGTAATTGATTATCAATTTTCTATGTTGATACCGTAATTGTGTTTACGAATAGGTGAGACAACTGAATTTAATCATTGTTTCTCTTCGATCCCTTCACTTGCCTTAAGTTGTAGACATTTAAATGGTCTCCAGGAAGGTATTAGCAATCATGTCAAAATCATAAATAACTTACATTGAGGCGAGAAAAGTCATGGGATACCTCTTCATATCGTGTCGGAACTCCTTTTGCCAGAGCAGTGCAGCAGCTCGACGTTGCATAAACTCAACAAGTCGTTGAAAGTCCGCTGCAGAAATACTGAACAATGCTGCCTCTACAGCTGTCCATAATTGCGAAAGTATTGGCGTTGCAGGATGTTGTGCACGGACTGACCTCTAAATTTATGTCCCATAGATGTTCTATGCGATTCAAGTTGGGAGCTCTGGATGACCAAGTTATTCGCTCGAGTTGTCCAAAACTTTCTTCAAACAAACCTCGAACAATTGTGGCCCAGTGACATGATATCATTGTTTGGGAACATGAAGTCCACAAACGCCTGCAAATGGTCTCCAAGTAGCCGAAAAAAAAACATTTCCTCTCAATTATCGATTCCTTTGGACTAGAGAACCCAGCCCATTCCTTTTGGTATGGAGCCACCACCAGCTAGCAAAGTGACTTGTTGACAACTTGGGTCCATGGGTCCGTGCGGTCTGCGCCACATTCGAACCCTACCATCAGCTCTTACCAACTGACATCGGGACGCATCTAATCAGGCCACGGTTTTCCAGTCCTCTAGCCCAATCAGTATGGTTACAAGACTCTGTAGGCGATGATGTCGTGTTGCGACCAAAGACAGTCGCCTCGGTGGCCTGGTACCATAGCCCTCTGTTCTAACGGATACGTTCTTGGTACATCCGAAACAGATTTCTACGGTTATTCTACACAGTGTTGCTTCCTGGTAGCACTGACAACCGCCGCTGCTCCCCGTCGTTAAGTTAAAAGCCGTCGCCCACTGCGTTGTCCGTAGCGAGAGGTAAAGCCTGAAATTTGGTATTCTCGCTACACTTTTGACACTGTGGGTGTCGAAATAATGAATTCCATAAAGATTTCAGAAGTGGAATGTACCATGCGTCTTGCTACAACTACTATTCCGCGTTCAAAGTCTGTTAAGTCCCTTAGTGCGGTCAGAACAGCGTTGGAAACCTTTTAACATGAATCGCCTGAGGTCAAATGACAGATCAACCAATGCACTGCCATTTGTACCTTGTGTAAGCGACACTACTGTTATTTGTATATAGTCATATAACTATATCATTACTTTTCTCACCGTAGTGTATTCAAATCGTTCAAATGGCTCTGAGCACTATGGGACTTAAATGTTGTGTTGGCAGAAGAGCCAACACCGTGTTACTAGTGGAGGCCGAAATGCACGCATTTTAGCTCACGCAGGCTGGCGTGAGAAGGGAAGAACTATAGTGACGTGAGGTCTGGAACATGACAAGGAATTAGAATTCAGAAAGCGAACGTAATTAGTTCGATACTTAACTTTAATCCATTAATGATGAACGTTGCTCTTGGCGGTACATGATTCACAATATTATCTGTTCAGAATACATTCATAGTAACTGAATATGGCGCCTTGCTAGGTCGTAGCAAATGACGTAGCTGATGGCTATGCTAAACTGTCGTCTCTGCAAATGAGAACGTATGTAGACAGTGAACCATCGCTAGCAAAGTCGGCTGTACAACTGGGGCGAGTGCTAGGGAGTCTCTCTAGACTAGACCTGACGTGTGGCGGCGCTCGGTCTGCAATCACAGATAGTGGCGACACGCTGGTCCGACGTATACTAACGGACCACGGCCGATTTAAAGGCTACCACGTAGCAAGTGTGGTGTCTGGCGGTAACACCACACTTAACTTCTGAGGTCATCAGTCGCCTCGAACTTAGAACTACTTAAACCTAACAAACCTATCACACACATCCATGCCCGAGGCAGGATTCGAACCTGCGACCGTAGCGGTCGCTCGGTTCCAGACTGTAGCGCCTAGAACAGCTCGGCCACCCCGATCGGCCGTAGTGTATTATTCCACTAGCGGTTCTAGGCGCGCAGTCCGGAACCGCGGGACTGCTACGGTCGCAAGTTCGAATCCTGCCTCGGGCATGGATGTGTGTGATGTCCTTAGGTTAGTTAGGTTTAAGTAGTTCTAAGTTCTAGGGGACTGATGACCACAGTAGTTAAGTCCCATAGTGCTCAGAGCCATTTGAACCATTTGTATTATTCCAATCAGACAGCGTTATCAATTTCCCAACTTTAAGGGGTATGCCTAGACTCATAAGTTTCGACTCATACATTTGACTTCGCGCACAAACAATTAGAGGTCAGATCTTAAAAAGGATGCCCGCTCACAATTGTTTTAGCAGGGTTGATGGTAATTCTACGCTGCGGTGGTTTGCAAGCTACTTACTATCATCAGTAAATTTATTTGTTGTTATGCACTCAAAAGCTGTGTTCGTTACGGGGCACCATTCTGAGCATTTATCATTAACTGCAACCGCCCTGGAGAGGATTGTTCTGTGGCGAACACGTAGACGTTTCTTCGGGCGGAACGCTGACGACAGACTTGCCGGCGCCGGGCTGGTGGACGTCGCGGCGCAGATCCCACAGAGAGGAAAACAGCAGGATTTATGGGCGTCACGAAGTGGCTCCCACGGGCCGTTGCCTCGATACGATTAGTGGAGACGGCGCTGCCGTAGCGAGCCGAGGCGGAGCGCTCGGCCCTTGTTTTGGTTGTGACGTCACACGCGGCACCCACGCATGCGGATGACGTCCGCCGGGCGGCCAATGAGCAAGCGGCAGCCGCATTTGTTACAATTACTGTCCGCCCGATAAGGGCGAACGTTGCTGCGGGCCATCCTGCTTATCTCCCGCTGCGGGGCAGCGGCAAGCGGGAAGCGAAAACACGCAGATAAGACGAATTTCGTCGACCCCGGACGCACCGCCGCCCGTACCTGCCGATGTTATCTGCACGGCTGCCGGCGAATCTTCGATTTTATGCGCCAACTTGCGCCGCATCTCTCGTTATGGCCGAGTGGGTAGCACGAGCCAGTGTCGCATCTCGGCTCCATCCTCCTACTGATTCCGATTGAGTCTACTGCCACCGACAGAGCAAAGGGCTCCGACCCTTCTCTCGAAGCAATGGCACGTTTTTATTGCCGATTATAGTCGCTAGGATTCCACTTGGTGGGTTAGATATCCGAGCTGATTCTTTGCACGAATTATCTGTTTTCGCGACTATCATGATCAGTATGACTGTGTAACGTTCCAAGTATAGCGTTCTTCACAACAATGAAATAACAAACTTTACGATTATGTTGAAGTACGTCTGAACTGTGGAATGGACACACAACTCGAATTGTCGTGTTGCGTGTTGTAAGTGCAAGTGGTGTGCTTACTCTGTCTTATCGTTAGCAAAACTTTACGAATCGATTGGGCAATGCAACTCCCAATACCAATAAAGAAATAGAGTCACCGCAAAATACATTCAGCCGATTAAGCAGTGAATCCTAAGGCCCTGTTGAAAACTAATAACTTTGGTCCCTGTGCACATAAAAAATAAATTAAATTGTCTTACTTCTAAAGCAGCAACGACTAACGCGATATATTCTGGTCCTTCATAAAAATTATGAATTTGTTAACTACAGGCAGTGAGCAGCGCTGGCTATAATACTTGAAATGCACATGAAATTCTTTTGGCTGATAAACGAGAACATTTAAGAAAATTCTACTTCTTTAAAAACTATATGACCTGGGAGGCGGTACTGATTATGGTGAATTACTAACACTGAATTTTCTTAGCAAAATTATATTGGAAGTTAAGTATGTCTTTTTCAAAAACATCTGTCAATCGAAGCTAGATTCTCACAACTGATTCACAAACAATGAGATTTAAACAGCAAGTATTATCTAATTTCATTAATCCAACAGAAATGCGTATCATCAAATTACACATAGCTCTGTTGACAAATCTTAAAAGCATTACAAAAATCCAATATCCAACTAGCGTTTTTGTCAAAACTGGTTACGTGCATTCTGGGGTTACTCAACAATTATAAATTATCAGCCAACTCACCTATACTAACGCGATGGCAAAAACAGAACTCATTATTATTGAAAATCTTTACCTTATTTCCCTGAAGACTTCTGCTTCCATGTTCAACAATATTGACATACCTACATTAATCTACCTCTCCGTGACTTCACACAGCACAGCACACAAACTGCCTACTCCATCGTCTTTCCCTCACAGTCAGCTACCTACGACTGAGCGCCAAGCGCTCTCTTACTCCAACAAAGCAGCACAGTATCTTTGACTCTGCGGTCACGCAAAGTCAGCGATCTGCGTTATCGAGCCTATCAGAGACATTCATTGTTTATAGTATACTATTTTTATTTTTGTTTGTTAATATTATTATCTTATTCTGGTATCACATACAATTGTGTCCCAGTATACTCCTTTCAACTGTTTGACTAGAACGGCTTTGTTCCCTTCGGCGTCGTCTCATAATAGGGAGATCAGGCACCTAGCTCTCCTGTATTGACAAAGTATGTTGTAGTTCAGGATTTTTCTATTTCTGTATCTCGTTCCAAAATTACACTTATGCAGAAGATCCAACGATTAGTAGATCGCTTCCTCACGGCATTATTTAGTTGACGCGGAAACATTGCCGTTATTCTCAACAGACTTCAGCTACAAACATCGCAAGAAAGGCGACATGCATCACGCACAGCTTTTGTACTGAAATACCTAAAGTGTACGTTGCAACAAGAGGTGGTGACATACATTACCGGTCGAAAGGCTTCGACCTCCCATGATAAAAGTTACAGTCTTTACTTGAATGTACAAATACATCGTGCAAACAAAATATAGAGTTGTCTCTCTGTCATTAAGTAATCTACAGTACAACATGAGTTACATTTTAACCTCTTAAAAGTATCCACTCTTTTCCCTCAGAACAGCTGCTCAAACTCTTGGCATTCTGAAAAAAAAAGAATGTGGTTGTGTTGTTACAGATACTGCTGTCCAAATCGTCTGTAAATTTTTCTATAGATCTTCAGCGTTAGATGACCTCAATTTTATAGCCACCCTATCCAGTACATACCATAAGAGTTCAATGGGATTTAAGTTGAGATGAGTGACGTGGCCATAATATATTCCTCAGTTCCCCACATTTCTGTTTTCTTCTGACATACCTTCAGCAAAATTTAGAAGCATGTTTTCGATGATTGTCCTGCTGCAAAATAAATCCACGACCAATTAATCTCTCGCTAGATGGAACCGTATTGTTGGTAAGTATACTATGATATCCATCCTTCTTTAATGTTCCATCATTTCTCTCTAGATCGCCTCCAAAACGTTTCCAGACCATGACCGACCCGCCACCATGTTTCACGATTGGCGTCACACACTGATATCTCATACGATCTCGACGAGATCGACGAAAAAACCTGAAACGATGGTTCCCAAATATTTCAAAATTAGACTCGTCCCTGAATAACATTTTCAACCATTGTTCCACGCTTCAGTTTTGATATTGCTATGCCCACTGCAATAGTTTCACCAGATTTTGTATGCGTAATTAAGGTTTTTTGGCGGTTGTTCAGCTTTTTAAACATTGTTCACGAAGATGGCGCTGCTCTACTGACGAAGAGATTCAAGATGCTCGCATACTATTAATATTTACTTCCTCGCGAATTTCAGGTGCTACACGAGTCCTCCAACGTTTACTCTGTATGCACATGAACAGATCTTTCCTGTGTTGTTCTCGGGGTCTTCCAGATCGCACCGAGAGAGATGGCGCACTGGTTAGCACACTGGACTTATTTTCGGGAGGACATCGGTTCCAACTCGCATCCAGAGGTCCACATTTGGGTTTTCTGTAATTTCCCTAAAACGCTCCAGGCAAATGCGGGAATGGCTCCTTTGAAAGGGCACAGTCAATTTCCTTTCGCATCCTTCACACACTCAGAGCTTGTGCTCCGTCTCCAATGATCTCAATGTCGACGGGATCTTAAAACAAAATCTTTCTCCCTTCCTTCCTTTTCTAGACTGTGCAGCACTTCTACATCTACATCTACATACATACTGCGCAATCCACCATACGGTGCGTGGCGGAGGGTACCTCGTACCACAACCATCATCTTCTCTCCCTGTTCCACTCTCAAACAGAACGAGAAAAAAATGACTGCCTATATGCCTCTGTACGAGCCCTAATCTCTCTTATCTTGTCTTTGTGGTCTTTCCGCGAAATGTAAGTTGGTGGCAGAAAAATTGTACTGCAGTCAGCCTCAAATGCTGGTTCTCTAAATTTCCTCAGTAGCGATTCACGAAAAGAACGCCTCCTTTCCTCCAGAGACTCCCACCCGAGTTCCTGAAGCATTTCCGTAACACTCGCGTGATGATCAAACCTACCAGTAACAAATCTAGCAGCCCGCCTCTGAATTGCTTCTATGTCCTCCCTCCATCCGACCTGATAGGGATCCCAAACGCTCGAGCAGTACTCAAGAATAGGTCGTATTAGTGTTTTATAAGCGGTCACCTTTACAGATGAACCTCATCTTCCCAAAATTCTACCAATGAACCGAAGACGACTATCCGCCTTCCCCACAACTGCCATTACATGTTTGTCCCACTTCATATCGTTAACAATGTTACGCCCAAATATTTAATCGACGTGACTGTGTCAAGCGCTACACTACTAATGAAGTATTCAAACATTACGGGATTCTTTTTCCTATTCATCTTCATTAATATACATTTATCTGTATTTAGAGTTAGCTGCCATTCTTTACACCAATCACGAATCCTGTCCAAGTCATCTTGCATCGGCACCATTTTGTTTAAACCGCTGCAATGTATACACCTATGTACATTGGGCTACGCCAACATTTCATGCTCTTCTCCTCCTAGAACAGCCTTCCTATTGCAGAGCCGCAATTACAGAATGTTTTTCAGTTCCTATCTCCCGCTGCCTTCATTTTAGGAGGTAATGTAATATGAACCTGATCAGGTATGCAAACACATTGCTGCAGGCACACAATGTACTGTGAACAGCGAACTGATTGCTACGCAGGCAGCTGAAGGAATGATGCCTATTCGAATTGAATCGTCTTAGGTGAAGCCACGTCAGTGTTGTTGTGGATACTCACCAGCGCCGCTCTACGTGCACAGCCAGTCAAATACACAATAGAGGCACCTTAGCGTTTATATAGATTTTTTATCAGAACATAGATACGTAGAATGCTCGAAACGAAATCCGTTTTTTGAACCACAAATCCATAGTTGTGAGTATTACTTCTTCCTACATACTTCCTGCAATGTATGCACCATAGTAGATTGGGCTGTGTCAAATTTTCTTGCTGTGATCATACTAGAACAGCCTTTCTCAAGAAGAGCTACAAGTACAGCAAGAGAAATAACAGAACGTAGTTCATACTCAGTTAGCTCAACAGATGTCCTTTCCATCCACCATTCACGACTATTACGAAAAAAGAGGTGCCCAGTGAAGATTGGCACTTCCCGACGGAAACACAAGTAAGCGAAGTCACTGCCAGAACCAAAGATAAATGAGACACGTTGGCGTAGACACACCCTCATGAGTTACCATACGCCACCGCCGAAAACAGCGTTATTCCGTCAAAGGGGAATGCCGCTCAGCGCAGCGTGTAGTCATCGCCGAAGACAATAGCATCATTTTACCAGAGGCAACAGTGCGACAGTTGTTTTAGATGTAATATACAGGGAAGTTTGTAGACACTTGTGCTTTGACATAAGACTATCATCTTGCACTGCACCAAGTGATTGTTAGTGTTCAGTGACAGTAACAGACAAACTGAAGAGCCAAAGAAATTGGAACACCTGCATAACATCGTGTAGCGCTTCGGAATTAGTTGAGTTCAACTGAGTGGAATTAACACCATGAATCCTGCAGGGCTGTCCATAAATCTGTAAGTGTGCTTCTGAGCAGCACGTTGCATGGCATCCCAGATATATTCAATAATGGTCATGACTGGGGACCTCGGTGGTCAGCAGAAGTGTTTATACTCAGTACAGTGGCCCTGAAGCCACTCTATACCAATCCTGCACGTGCGGGATGTCGCATTGTCCTGCTGAAATTCCCCAGTTGAACACATGCAATATTCGCATCAAGTGACTCCCGTCGGCTGAAGGATGACACGGTGGTCGGTCGGCACCGTTGGGCCTTCCGAGTCTTGCTCGGACCGAATTTAGTAATCAGCATCTGTCAGGTGGCTCGCCAGCATGGGGCAAAGCCAAACGATAGTGTGGAACATTCTTCCCAACAACTGCCTTTATCCGTATCTCTCACAATCCATGCAGAATATATTACGCACGGACTGATCTTCGGGTGGACGACGGTTCAATCCTGCGTCCGGCCATCCTGATTTAGGTTTTCCGTGATTTCCCTAAATCACACCAGGCAAATGCCGGGATGGTTCCTCTGAAAGGGCACGGCCGACTTCCTTCCTCATCCTTCCCTAATCCGATGAGACCGATGACCACGCTGTCTGGTCTCCTTCCCCAAAACCAACCAACCAACCCCCATAATACGGCGGCAGAGAGCCATCTGCACCGGTTCAGCCGCGATGTGTGGCATTTATTGGCAACAGGATCGTAGGACCAGCCATCCCTTCGACCACTCATAGACGAGGCATATCTGTTCTTCCTGCGGGTAATCCTGCCTCTCTTGCTGGAAGACATGCTTTTGGTACTACGAAGAGTAACGTGATTCTACACAATGGTTTCCAGCCCACTTTCACATTTTCGTGCAGAGCCATCTCGACAACATCTACCCCAACCGATGGACTTGACAAAGTGGTCCAGTCGTATACCCAGCCCAGTCACCGGACTTAGCTGTGGTGGCTCCCGCAAGAAGTCGTGTACCCGAAGCCCTTACTAGACAGGCAGATATTTGAATAACGCCTTCCCACTACCTTTGAAGCTATTCAGTTGCAGCAAGACACGTCTAAAAGTGTGCATCAGTCGCTGGTCTGTCATGTTTGTGCACTCTTATAGGCCAGTGGGGTTGCCTCGAACACCATGTATAAGGCTGAATTTACCCTGCCTGCAGTGCGATGTGATGCGATGCCGAGCCGACACGAGCGATGACGCGGCGAAATCGCGTCACAGTGGAGGTGCCTGGCTTAACAATGGAACAGCGCGGTACCAGTTTAGGCTGTAGACTGAGCCCAGCGATGCGATCTGATGACTCCGGTGTAGTCGCAGACGAGTTTGTGTCTCGTGCGATCAAGCCAGCTGTTCGAGGCTCTCTGAAAGTCAGATGGCAGCGTTTCAGTACCTCCACCCGCTTTCTCCCCCCATACTCTGACAACCAAAGTAAGAGACCAATGAAGTCTCCTAATCCAGGGTTACGCAATACAGAAAAACAAAAGCTGAAGCTTACTGAGCAACAAATGTCAGAAGGGCAAGCGCAGGATGTCAGTTATAATGCTGAGTGTGCTGCCAATTGTGGGAAGACTATCGCCTGGATCTCAGTTGAGAGCTAGAATTAAAAAGCAGCAGATTTTATTGGAAGCCGGCCGGTGTGGCCGAGTGGTTCTAGGCGCTACTGTCTGGAGCCGAGCGACCGCTACGCTCGCAGGTTCGAATCCTGCATGAACGTGTGTGATGTACTTAGGTTAGTTAGGTTTAAGTAGTTCTAAGTTCTAGGGGACTGATGACCTCAGATGTTAAGTCCCATAGTGCTCCGAGCCATTTGAACTTTTTTTTTATTGGAAGAATGGGAACATTCTTCACCCTCTTCCACTGTACTTCCTTTCATTTCGTGTAACGCGCCTGAGAATTCTCGAGCTGAAAGTGTCAATTCGAACACACAGCAATATGGATCCTTTGACACTTTCAATGAATTGTCATTAACATTACTTCTACCTCCTTTCAGCTATGTTATAATCTGTAAAATATGGTGAAAATATCACAAAATTGTAAATTACAGGTAGTAAAAGTCTTTTGTAAGCTTTAATAGTGTATTGTTACCCGATAGTGACCACAAGTTTCTCTTCAGCGGTAACAGCCTTCGTAAATTTTTTGTTGGGATTCTGTAATCTACCTGAAACAATATAATGAAATGTCTCTGTACTCATTCTGAATTAATTCCAAAATTTATTTCCATCTTTTCTCAAGTCACTGTACAAATGATAGAATTCTTGTACAGCCCTCGTCTCCTTGTTGATGTTATGCACCAATTCACGACTGCCTTGATTTCTGAGAGAACTGTTTTCTACAAAAACCGAAGTTACTTTGTCTAGGAGAAACGACATCGTTTCAAGACTGCTCAGCAACTACTACACCTCGTTGGCCAGATAGAACCATCGCATCGATTTGGGAAATCTGCTTCACATCGTATCGCATCTGATTACGTGAAGTGTGAATGGTCCATCGCATAGCTCGCTTTGGGTAATCTGCTTCGCACCACATTACATAGCCGGCCAGGGTGGCCTAGCGGTTCTAGGCGCTACAGTCTAGAACCGCGCGACGCTACGGTCGCAGGTTCGAATCCTGCCTCGGTCATGGATATGTGTGATGTCCTTAGGTTAGTTAGGTTTAAGTAGTTCTAAGTTCTGGGGGACTGATGACTTCAGAAGTTAAGTCCTATAGTGCTCAGAGCCATTTGAGCCACATTACATAGCGCTCGGTGTAAATTCTGGTAACAGTCATCTCGTAACAGTATGTAGTGCGCTGCATCGTGCTGAACCGAGCGAGGTGGCGCGGTGCTTACCGTACTGGACTCACATGTGGGAGGACGACGGTTCAAACCCGCGTCAGGCCACCCTGATAAAAGGTTTTCGTGATTTCCCTAAATCGCTTCGGGCAAATGCCGAGATGGTTGCTTTGAAATGGCATGGCCGACATCCTTCTCCATCCTTCCCTAATCTGATGGGACTGATAACCTCGCTCTTTGGTCCCCTCATCCAAATCAATCAACAAACCATCGTACTGTACAGGCATGATATATTATTAAATACTCTGTAACATAGACACCATTGATTACTGGCGACATGCCCATCAAACTATTTTGCTGCTTGTATTCTCAGGGACCGTTTCGACCCGTCAGGGTAGCCGACAGCGCTAACGCGCTGCTTCCTGGACTCGGGTAGGTGCGGCGGCCCCCGATCGAATCCGCCCGGTGGATTAACGACGACGGCCGGTGTGATGGGCCAGCCGGGATGTGGTTTTTAGGCGGTTTTCCACATCCTCCTATGTGAATACCGGGCTGGTCCCCACGTCCCGGCCGGCTGCGGTGGTCTAGCGGTTCTAGGCGCTCAGTCCGGAACCGCGCGACTGCTACGGTCGCAGGTTCGAATCCTGCCTCGGGCATGGATGTGAGTGATGTCCTTATGTTAGTTAGGTTTAAGTAGTTCTATGTTCTAGGGGACTGATGACCACAGATTTTAAGTCCCATAGTGCTCAGAGCCATTTTTGAACCCGCGTCCCGCCTCAGTTCCACTACTCGCAGACATTTGAAACACATTCGCACTATTTCACGGTTTACACTAAACGCACACAGCTGGGGTACACTACTTCCGTCTGGGAGGGTATGGGGTGGCAGCAGGAAGGGCATCTAGCCACCCCCTAAACTTAACCACGCCAGTTCCGTACTTAACCCTGCCGACTCTGCACGCAATGCGGGATAAAGGCAGCAGCAAAAGAAAGAAAGAAAGATTCTCAGGGACCGTTTCCTAGTCTTTGTCCCCATGTACATCACTCGTCTCACGCACACTTTTAATCCCGTTAAAGTAAAGGTTGCAAGGAACCATGGAAGACAATATTACCAACTAGCTCTTTATAAAGAGTGGACTCGCAAAAGCTGAAGAACTGGACGGCGCCAGTAAGAGCATGTTGACTACAGCGGACGACCTTCATTCCGCTTACGTGGCTGTAGCGAGCCACGCGGTGGCCCGGAGAGAATGGTTGTCCCTGCGCTAAGAAGCTTACCCGTGTAGACGCGGAACAACACCTGCGCATGTTGCGCGACGGAGTCCAGCGAGCACTGCACTGCGGCGTGCGCCGATCGCGGCTAGCCCGTTCCCTGCTCGGCTATTACTGGCCTCTCCTAATGAGAAGTTAAGGCAGCCGCGTCCGCGGATTTGCATATTTGTGCGAGGCGGCCCCGCTGCACTGACTGCTCTCTTTGCTCGGTGTTTCTTTTTATTCCCCCCTTCCGCGCCACTATCCCTGCAGCCTCCATTTTTAACGGCCAGCCCTGTGTGCCTCTCCCGGCGGTCTCGCTCGCTACAGCCAACATATGAATATGTAGCGGCCCTCTCTGGCGCCGTCGCTGCTGCTGCCCCCGCTCTTGTAAGTGATATAAGCAGGCGGTGGCCATATTTCTGCATTTTTGGGGATTATCCGGCGGCGTGTAATCCCGTCTTGCGCGGCCGGCCGCCGGCGATTGGGGCCGGGCAATTACAGGGGCGTGTGCCGCCCTGATAACGGGGCTTAGGCGTGGGGGAGCAGGGAGAAGCCGCCGGCGCGCGCCGCCAGGGGCAGCACCGCCGCGATCTGCGGTCCGCGGTCATCCCGAGCGCCTGTAATGGCACGTCTCTGGCCCCCGCCCGCACGTTACACCCCCCGTTTCCGTCGAATGCCATTTCGCCAACGGCAGGATCTCCATTCGTACCACCAGAACTAGCGACATCGACTGCCTGATTCGATACGATATTTTGTATCGCTACAAGTACAGGGTGATCAAAAAGTCAGTATAAATTTGAAAACTGAATAAATCACGGAATAATGTAGATAGAGAGGTACTAATTGACACACATGCTTGGAATGACATGGCGTTTTATTAGAACCAAAAAAATACAAAAGTTCAAAAAATGACCGACAGATGGCGCTTCATCCGATCAGAATAGCAATAATTAGCATAACAAAGTAAGCCAAAGCAAAGATGATGTTATTTACAGGAAATACTCAATATGTCCACTATCATTTCTCAACAATAGCTGTAGTCGAGGAATAATGTTGTGAACAGCACTGTAAAGCATGTCCGGAGTTATGGTGAGGCATTGGCATAGGATGTTGTCTTTCAGCATCCCTGGAGATGTCGGTCGATCACGATAAACTTACAACTTCAGGTAACCCCAAAGCCAATAATCGCACGGACTGAGATCTGGGGGGCCAGCCGGAGTGGCCGTGCGGTTTTAGGCGCTGCAGTCTGGAACCGAGCGACCGCTACGGTCGCAGGTTCGAATCCTGCCTCGGGCATGGATGTGTGTGATGTCCTTAGGTTAGTTAGGTTTAAGTAGTTCTAAGTTCTAGGGGACTGATGACCTCAGAAGTTAAGTCGCATAGTGCTCAGAGCCATTTGAGATCTGGGGACCTGGGAGGCCAAGCATGACGAAAGTGGCGGCTGAGCACACGATCATCACCAAAGACGCGCGCAAGAGATCTTTCATGCATATAGCAATATGGGGTGGTTCTAATAAAACCCCATGTCATTACAAACATGTGTGTCAATTTTTACTTCTCTATCTCCATTATTACGTTGTTTATTAAGTTTTCAAATTTATACTGACTTTTCGATCACCCGGTATATGATTTTCTATCGATACTCTGCAATGAAAAGCTATTGCCTGTTATCTGGCCATGACACATTGTAGAAATTTATAAACATGTTTTTCAAAAACTATTGCCAGTAATAAATTCTTTCTCAAATTCCTTAAAATAATTTAATATTGCAACGTTTCGAAGAGTAACATAATCAGCCACCTATTTACAGACTGAAGAGCAAAAGTAAATGGTATACCTACATAATATAGTGTAGGGCCTCCACAAGCACGCAGAGGTGCCGCAACACGACGTGGCATGGACTCGACTGATGTCTAAAGTAGTGATGGACGGAAAAGACGCCATCAATCTTGCAGGGCTGTCCATAAATCCGTCAGAGTACGAGGGGATGGAGATCTCTTCTGAATAGCACGTTCTAAGGCATCCCAGATATGCTCAATAATGTTCATGTCTGGGGAGTTTCGTGGCCAGCGAAAGTGTCAAAACTCAGAAGAGTGTTACTGGAGCCACCCTGTAGCAATTCTGCAAGTATGGGTGTCGCATTGTCCTGCTGGAATTGCCGAAGTCCATCGTAGTGCACAATGTGAAGCCCGCCGGTGTGGCCGAGCGGTTCTAGGCGCTTCAGTCTGGAAACGCACGACCGCTATGGTCGCAGGTTCGAATCCTGCCTCGGGCATGGATGTGTGTGATGTCCTTAGGTTAGTTAGGTTCAAGTAGTTCTAAGTTCTAGGGGACTGATGACCTCAGCTCTTAAGTCCCATAGTGCTCAGAGCCATTTGAACCATTTGAACCACAATGTGAAACATCCCCTTTAAAAAAATTATGAATTACTGTGCGGGTAAACCCCTTACGTTATTTGATTTTCAAACTGCTGAGCAGAGCTAAACGTACTCAGACATTTCTCTCTTTACTTATTCTGATCAACACTAAACTGACACACAATATTTTTAGCGCAACGCAATCTGACTTTCAATAATCCCTACAAAAGAATGGCCCTGACTAATAATAACCTATACATTACCTCACAAAAATCTCCGTTACTCGAACTACTGCAATCCAGCGAGCCCCAATACTGTCAGCTAAATAAAAGATTCTAACTACTGATAGACATAGCTGGCAAATGAAAGATTTTGGTAGAGAAAAAACAATGTATTTACCTTAATAATACTCAAAAGTCATCATATATATATAATCTTTCTGATGGACACACGTCCAGATCGTCCGCTCTCAAAATTCATCCATCCCTCTCCCCACATCCACCACTGCTGGCGGCTCACCAACTGCGCAACGCTATGCGCTGTTCACATCCAACTGCCCAACACTACAACAGCGAATATTCGAACAATGCCAACCACCCACAAATTCTACACAGCACCGCCAGTGATTTTCATACAGAGCGCAACGTGATGTTACCAACATAAAAATCTAAACAGCCTATTTACAAATGGACATGAATGGATGCAGGTGATCAGGCAGGATGCTTACGTACGTGTCACCTGTCACAGTCGTATTTAGACGTATCAGGGGTCCATATCACCACAAATGCACACGCCCCACATCATTACAGAGCCTCTAGAAGCTTTAACAGCCCCTGCTGATGTGCAAGGTCCATGGATTCATGAGACTGTCTCCATGCCCCCAGACGTACATCCACTCGATTCTATTTGAGACGATACTCGTCCGATCAGGCAAATGTTTCCAGTCATCAACAGTCCATTGTCGGTGCTGACGGGCCCAGGCGAGGTGTGATGCTTTGTGTTGCGCTGTCATCAAGGGGGCACGAGAGAGCCTTCGGCTCCGAAAGCACACATCGATGATGTTTCGTTGAATGGTTCACAAGCTGACACTTGTTGATGGCCCTGCATTGAAACCTGCAGCAATTTGCGGAAGGGTTGCAATTCTGTCACGTTGAACGATTCTCTTCTTTCGTCCTTGGTCCCGTTCTCGCAGGATCCTTTTCCTGCGACAGTGATGTCGGAGATTTGGTGTTTTTTTTCCGAATCCTGATATTCACGATACACTCGTGAAATCGTCGTACGGGAAAAGCGCAACTTCATCGCTACCTATGCTGTGTCCCATCACTCGTGCGCCGACTATAACAGGACGTTCAGAATCACTTAAATCTTGGTAACCTGTTATTGTAGCAGCAGTAACCGAGCTAACTAGTACGCCAGACACTTGTTGTCTTATACAGGCGTTGCCGACTGCAGTGCCGTATTCTGCCTGTTTACATATCTCTGTATTTGAATACGGATGCCTATACCAGTTTCTTTGGCACTTCAGTGTATATTTAGCGCACTGAATTGGTTCAAATGGCTCTGAGCACTATGGGACCTGACTTCTGAGGTCATCAGTTTCCTAGAACTTAAGAACTACTTAAACCTAACTAACCTAAGGACGTCACACACATCCATGCCCGAGGCAGGATTCGAACCTGCGACCGTAGCGGTCCCGCGGTTCCAGACTGAAGCGCCTAGAACCACTCGGCCACTCCTGCATTGAATTACATGCAAATGGGGCTACATGCATAATAAAGAGAAAGTATACAGAAGTGTTAAATAACTAATAATCATCACATGCATGCCATGTCATGCGATGCCGATACACGCATATGCAGATGGCGGTAGTATCGCGTACACAAGATATAAAATGGCGGTGCATGGACGGAGCTATCGTTTGTACTCAGGTGATTCATGTGAAAATGTTTTTGACCTGATTATAACCGAGGCCGGGTATTAAGACTTCGAACGCGGAATTTTGGTTGGAGTCACAGGCATGGGGCATTCCGTTCCTCGAATCGTTAGGAAATTCAGTATTCTGAGATTCACCGTGTCAACAGCGTGTCGATCATCAGATTCCAGGCATTACCTTTCACCACGGACAACGCAGTAGCCGACGGCCTTCACTGAACTATCGACAGCAGCGGCGTTTGCGTAGAGTTTTGAGTGATAGCAGACTAGCAACTCTGCGTGGAATAACCGCAGAAATCAATGTTGGACGTACGATGAATGTATCTGTCAGGACAGTAGGGCGAAATTTGGCGTTAATGGAATATGGCAGCACACGACCGATGCGAGTGACTTTGCTAAGAGCACAACATAACCTGCAGCGCCTCTTCTGGACTCGTGACCACATTCGTTGTATCCTAGACAACAGGAAAACCATGGCCTTGTCGGATGAGTGCCTCGATTTCTGTCGGTAAGAATTGATGGTAGGGTTTGGATGCGCAGAACCCACGAATGCATTAACCTAAGGTGTCGGCCGGCCTTAGTGACCGAGCGGCTCTAGGCGCTACAGTCTGGAACCGAGCGACCTCTACGGTCGCAGGTTCGAATCCTGCCTCGCGCATACATGTTTGTCATGTCGTTAGGTTAGTTAGGTTTGAGTAGTTCTAAGTTCTAGGGGACTGATGACCTCAGAAGTTAAGTCCCATAGTGCTCAGAGCCATTTGAACCATTTGAACCTAAGCTGTCAATATGTCACTGTACAAACTGTTGGTGGTTCCATAACAGAGTGGGCTGTGTTTATATGTAATAAACCGGGCCGTCTGGTCCTACTGAACAGGTAATTGACTCGCAAAAATTGTGTTCGGCTATTTTGATACCATTCGCAGCCATTCATGGACTTCATGTTCACGAAACCTCGACGGAATTTTTACAAATGACAGTGCGCCATGTCAGAACACACTGCACAATTCGAGCGAATTCTTTGGCCACACAGATCGCCCAACATGAATCCCATTGAACATTTGTGACAGGTGAGTTCGTGCACAACATCCTGCACCGGCAACGCTTTCGCAATATTATGCACTGGTATAGAGGTAGCGTTGCTCAGTAGTTCTGTAGGGGACTTCCCACGATCTATTGAGTGCGTTCCACGTCGAGCTGCTGCACTACACCAGGAAAATCGAGGTCCGACACGATATTTGGAGGCATTCTTTGATTTTTGTCACCTCAGAGTATATCGGTACTCCACAACTGAAAGCCACTGTCTGTTATCTAACCCTGACTCTTTGCTAATATATGTAAACGCATTTTTAAGAGACCACTGTCAGTCATAAATTCTTTGTGCCGGCCGGGGTGGCCGAGCGGTTGTAGGCGCTACAGTCTCTAACCGCGTCACCGCTACGGTCGCAGGTTCGAATCCTGCCTCGGGCATGGATGTGTGTGATGTCTTTAGGTTAGTTAGGTTTAAGTAGTGCTAAGTTCTAGGGGACTGATGACCTCAGTGCTCAGAGCGATTTGAACCAAATTCTTTGTCAAATTGATCAAATTATTTAGAACCTCTATTGCATGGGGTTGGCATTTAACTATAAACAGTAAATTTATGAATAATGTTAAGGAAACCGCTGGTACGTGCATGATGTTACTGTCTGGCAATTCGCATAACCTGGCTGCATCGAGCTACATTCCCTTCAGGATAATTATGTTGACAGAAACAGCTTAAAATCGATAATATTTGCCGAAAGTCGAATGTACGTGGGCACTTGCGAAAGCATATGAAAGAATGTGTTATTTCTGCCACTTAGATCACATCTAGTTAGATTTTTAATGTACTTAAGAGTACGCTTAATAATAGCACAGATTATATTTCCACGTGTCTGTAACTGAACGATTAATAATTAATCAATATTTCCTGCTTGTTGCATTATGTAAATAAACATAAAATGTTGAATAAATCAAAATTAAATCAGATTTTCTATGTTCAGTTCTGTTATGCAGTACTCTGTGTGCAGATCCTTCCTCAGGCTATCTTTCCCACTGAAACTGGTTTCCTAAAAAAATGTCATGCAACGATGGGTTGATATTACAATGATTCGAGACGTGACATTATCAGAAATTTGTTTATATATTTAGCGTATGGCATTAATTGCTCGTAGAGGTACAGTCATAATAAACGGAAAAAAACACAGAATTATAAAAGAATCAATAGTATTTACATGTAATCTACACGTAAAAGGAGTTATAAAGAGCAGTCAAGTGGAAATGAAACTGATGGAAGTAGGTAAGTAAACCGTTTATTATTTCAAAAGCAATCGCCGTAACTGTCAATAAATTTGTCCCAATGTGAGACAAGACAGTCAATACTTCTTCGTCTGAAGCAAATCAACGGTGGAGAATGTTGTTGTTCATGATGATGATGATGTTTGGTTTATGCGGTACTCAACTGCACAGTCATCAGCAGCCGTATAAAGTCCCAATTTTTACACTGTCCAAGATCTTACACAGGGTTCATTGTAGCCACTGTCATGAATGATGATGGTCCTGATGATGCTGCTGCTGATGACGATGAAATGATGAGGACAACACTAACAACCAGTCCGCGGGCAGAGAAAATCCCCATCCCGGCCGGGAATCGAACCCGGGACCCCGTGGAGAATGTGTTTCCACTAGACTCCAAGAATGTGGGCGACACAGGGGAGAGATAAGGATGTGTATGGAGAACGTGTGAAGACTTCCCACGGAACGTCTGCAGCGAAGTCGAAAAAACCGTGGGAACATGTGGGCGGGCGTTATCCTGAAACAGAATAATGCCGTCCGTCAACACTGCTAGACGATTAGAGTTGTCGGCTCGCTTCAATTTGTGCAGTGTCCACGTATCGTTGCACGTGCCTATTGTTTCGACTAGGTTGCAGAAGCTTCTCTGGGAAGCTATTACACATCCTCCATGCAGATCCGATCTGTCCCCATGTGATTTCCGGATTTTTGGCGTCCTGAAGAAAGACATTCGTTAGCGACGATTGGCTTCGGACGCAGACTCGCACACCCGGTTCCTTTGGCAACCGCAAACATTTTTCCATGCAGAGATTGACAGTGTGATCTCACAGTGGGATAAATATATTGATAGTTGCTAAGATTATGTTTCAAATAATATAAAGTTTTCACGTAGCTGTGTTCCGTCTTTCCAGTTAAGTGAAGAGGAGTTTATTTTACTTTATTTTTATTTTTTTGACACACGTGTATCATTTCTTTTACTTGTGTAGCGTCTTCAGATGCATGTAATACATGTTTGTTTCATGTATATAATAAATATGCTATGTAGTCGTTATAAATATGTCTCAATATTGTGTTTTCTCTTGTTATTGCCTTGTTTTTCAGGTTAGAAATCACTCTGGCAACAGAAGATTCGTGACGTTAAACTATCATTTGGTGTCACTTACAATTTCTCAAGCTGTTAATCCATGTGCGTGATTCTGGAGATGTAATAGTCGATCTGGATACTACAGATGGTCGATTATAGGCGGTTTTTCAATCAAATTGAATTCAAAACTTGACTTCCACTTTTCACTGCATAGTGAATGTGTGTGTTTACAGTGCAGAGTGCTGTCAACTGTCGTTGTGTGTTAATCCTTCGTAATTTGTTTGCGATGTTGTGTGTGTGGGTAGTCTGACATTTGTTAGTTTCATGTATGTATGCGTGTGTCCTTGCAGTGTGTGTGTGTGTGTGTGTGTGTGTGTGTGTGTGTGTGTGTGTGTGTGTGTGTGTGTGTGTGTGTGTCAGAGAGAGATATATATGTTGTTGTTGTAGTCTTCAGTCCTGAGACTGGTTTGATGCAGCTCTCCATGCTACTCTATCCTGTGCAAGCCTCTTCATCTCCCAGTACCTACTGCAACCTACATCCTTCTGAATCTGCTTAGTGTATTCATCTCTTGGTCTCCCTCTACGATTTTTACCCTCCACGCTGCCCTCCAATACTAAATTGGTGATCCCTTGATGCCTCAGAACATGTCCTACCAACCGATCCCTTCTTCTGGTCAAGTTGTGCCACAAACTTCTCTTCTCCCCAATCCTATTCAATACTTCCTCATTAGTTATGTGGTCTACCCATCTAATCTTCAGCATTCTTCTGTAGCACCACATTTCGAAAGCTTCTATTCTCTTCTTGTCCAAACTGTTTATCGTCCATGTTTCACTTCCATACATGGCTACACTCCATACAAATACTTTCAGAAATGACTTCCTGACACTTGAATCTATACTCGATGTTAACAAATTTCTCTTCTTCAGAAACGCTTTCCTTGCCATTGCCAGTCTACATTTGATATCCTCTCTACTTCGACCATCATCAGTTATTTTGCTCCCCAACTAGCAAAACTCCTTTACTACTTTAAGTGTCTCATTTCCTAATCTAATTCCCTCAGCATCACCCGACTTAATTCGACTACATTCCATTATCCTCCTTTTGCTTTCGTTGATGTTCATCTTATATCCCCCCTTCAAGACATTATCCATTCCGTTCAACTGCTCTTCCAAGTCCTTTGCTGTCTCTGACAGAATTACAATGTCATCGGCGAACCTCAAAGTTTTTATTTCTTCTCCATGGATTTTAATACCTACTCCGAATTTTTCTTTTGTTTCCTTTACTGCTTGCTCAATATACAGATTGAATAACATCGGGGAGAGACTACAACCCTGTCTTACTCCCTTCCCAACCACAGCTTCCCTTTCATGTCCCTCGACTCTTATAACTGCCATCTGGTTTCTGTACAAATTGTAAATAGCCTGCCGCTCCCTGTATTTTGCCCCTGCCACCTTTAGAGCTTGAAAGAGAGTATTCCGGTCAACATTTTCAAAAGCTTTCTCTAAGTCTACAAATGCTAGAAACGTAGGTTTGCCTTTCCTTAATCTATCTTCTAAGATAAGTCGCAAGGTCAGTATTGCCTCACGTGTTCCAGTGTTTCTACGGAATCCAAACTGATCTTCCTCGAGGTCGGCTTCTACTAGTTTTTCCATTCGTCTGTAAAGAATTCGTGTTAGTATTTTGGAGATATATATATTAATTTGTTATTTAGCCTAGTAACGTTTTACATCTCTGTTTGTTATTAGTCTGACATTTGTTAGTTTCATTTATGTATGCGTGTGTCCTTGTAGTTTGTGTGTGTGTGTGTGTTTGTGTGTGTGTGTGTGTGTGTGTGTGTATGTATGTGTGTCATAGAGAGATATATATTAATTTGTTATTTAGCCTAGTAACGTTTTACATCTCTGTTTGTCATTATTGTAGTGGCTAAATGATCAATGCGTTACTGCTGGTATTGACGGATTCATTAATTATATTCCTCTCTACTGACAGGGCAGGTGTGTATGAAAATTATCCTATTAATGTTAGGAGCTTTCTGTTGTATCTGCTCACTAATAATTCTCATGTCCTGTTTCATGCTAGATGGTTCATGTTCACGTTTTGCTAGGTGTTCGACAAAAGTAGAATGGCTTCATTCCTCCACTTTCTTATATGTCCTTTATAAGCATCTCGGTTTGAAATTTCTGCCTGTTATCCTCTGATACACTGATCTGCATTTTTGACATTTTAACTGACATACCGGGTGATTATAATTAAACTTTCCCTATTCAACACTTTCTAATACTGAAACTAATTACCGTACGATGACCAGACTTGGTAGCATTAATGTCAAGGACGTGGGCAAGGAAATAATGCAGAATGAAGTCATTTGAAACACTTTTAATGTGCTGCCACGGTACATCATACCATTACATACCGGTACCATTACTGCTACAAAGGCGCTCAATATGGTGCCCACCAATGTCCAGAACAGTCTGAAAGCGCCGGATGGCATTCTGCACAGCAGAACGCAGCACGTCCATAGGTATGCTGGCTACCTCTCTTGATTTGCTGCGCTTTAGATGGGCAGATGTGTGAATGTTCCCTAGTAAACCCTGTCCTTCTGGTAGCGCCTCAACCAGAAATCACAGTGTTTGATATCAAGTGATCGTCGCGGTCAAGCATTTGGAAACGATCGGCTGATAATTCGATCGTTTCCAAATGTGATTCGGAGAAGCAGGTGAACTTCAAGAGCGATGTGCGGTGGGGACCCATCGTGCATGAATACTGCTGAGTTCAATGCCTCTTTCTCCTGTATGACGGATATGACTTGCTGGCGAACCGTATCGCAGTATAGCTGGCCAGTCATACGGCATACGGCATGGTCCTTGAGCGCCAACCTGCTCAGAAAAGAATGGACCAATGATGAACGTAGCCGCGAAGCCACACCATACGGTAACACTTTCACCATACAGAGGAACTTCATGCACAGTAATTGGAGGGGAAGATCCGCACCCTCGACAAGTCTGTGTTGACCTAGCCTGTCAGAGAAAAATTAGCTTCGCCTGTGTATAGGGTGGTACAGGACCAGCCCTCGACAACTTCAATCCTTGTGAAAAAGTGGAGAGCGACGTCAACATGCCGTTGTGCGTCCTGTGGTGCAAGCTGCTATACGATATGGATCTTCTGCGGATACCATTTAAGAATAGTTCGAAGCACCTTCCGTACAGTGGACCACGGGATGTTCAACTGTCTTGACACAGCACGCGCACTGCCTGACGATCGGGAATTGCACATATTGTTGTCTGCCACAGCAACAAAGATTTCATCAACCGCCTGTGATGCAACCGGTCGTCGAAATTGATAATAGACAAAATGGTCATCAGTCCCTAAGCTTACACACTACTTAACCTAAACTACCCTAAGGACAAACACACACGCCCATGCCCGAGGGAGTACTCGAACCTCCGCCGGGATCAGCCGCACAGTCCACGACTGCAGCGCGTAAGACCGCTCGGCTGATTCCACGCGGCTAATTGATAATAGAACTTCACCAACAATGGTTCAAATGGCTCTGAGCACTATGGGACTCAACTTATGAGGTCATTAGTCCCCTAGAACTTAGAACTAGTTAAACCTAACTATCCTAAGGACATCACACACATCCATGCCCGAGGAAGGATTCGAACCTGCGACCGTAGCGGTCTCGCGGTTCCAGACTGCAGCGCCTAGAACCGCACGGCCACTTTGGCCGGTCTCACCAATAATGCCCTGCTCCTTTAGCCCAAGTTCATGTTAACACGTCAACAAGTGGACTGCGACTGGTCAGGTGTGTGAGACTGTGAATCACGATGACTGATCACGGCACCCAGTGGCCATAGTTGGAACTCAACGGTGGCGCTGTGACACATGGAAATCATGCACCCCATACTCTTGACATTAATGCTACTACGTTGTGCTCGTACGGTAATTAGTTCCCATGTTATAACGTGTTAAATAGGGGAAGTTTAATTACAACCGTACCGTATATCTGCCCTTGTATTTATCTGGTTCCTCTACAGCTGCGTATAAATGTGACTGAATTGTGTTTCTTGTTCTGTAATTAATGTGTATCCGTTGTTTCTTTAGTATATTTGCTTTCTGTGGATTGATTTGTGTTTATATGTTAATGCGTACCATTTATTCCTGTTAGTGATGTCATGAGTGTTGCTGTTTTGTTTCTGTTTGTATTGTAGCGTCTGTATTGTTTATGGGCTTTTATTATGTTTTATCATAACAACGCACACACAAGCACACACACACACACACACACACACACACACACACACACATATATATATATATATATATATATATATATATATATATATATATATATACAACGTCACACAAACAAACGACAACATACGCACAAAGAAGAGTGAAATCCACAGATGAGGTCCACAAAACAGCTATATAAAAGTGAGCTGATCAGAGCACCGACTTCGACGTATGGAACTAACACCATGCTGTAACAAAAAGCGACCCTCATATCATCAAGTTGCATAGTCAACACGGGACGACAGTCAGGAAGCAGCCAGGACATCTCCCAGGTAACTGGATGATTTGAATACCAGGTGCTCAGTTCTCAATCCAAGCTCCCTTAGGAAGGCAGCCAATCTGTCTAACGTAAATGTGTCCTGAAGTATGAAACCATCGGAGAACACTGAACAAGTTTCCCTAAACATATAAGCAATGTACTAGGTTTGGTACCACGTTTGAATGTTCTTTCACTATTGTTTGACAAACCACACAGTCTCTAAAAATGGAGGCTATATACAGGTGTGACCATTGTTGATATCAATGCTGAATAGAAACTTGCTACTTCTCAAGTGGGCCCTTGGGGTTGAGGCACCATTGCTGCCGAATGTGAGGGATGAACTCGCGGCAACCGTAACTTCAAAATGCATGAGAATCACCACAGAATGCGTCCCTCCTCTCCAGCAAAGCTTTTCTGTTATACAAGACAGTGACCACAAGTACTCCAAGAATTCGCTTCCTTGAATGCGGAACATTCAGACACAACCCAAAATTTGTACTGTCCACTTTAACAATTAAAAATAAATCTATTCGAACCGATACAGGATGACGAAGTGATCTGTACCAGTCATGGTACAATGTGTTACTTATAGAGCTGCACTCTACCAAAAGTACGGATCGGTAGTTTTCTTATACCACATAAATGGCGAATTAAATGGTTGTGTTACCGGTAGTATTGCTATCACTGGTAGGAGAGAACATTAATTAATGTGTAAGAGAGAAACTGGTACACGGCGACTTCTCTTTGTTTTTATGTTGTTTTTTTTTCACGTAATTAGAACCGCACTCATTCAGTATAAGTCCATCGTGTAGCTTACATCTGACAGAATATAAGCTGCATTTTATAAATAATAAAAATTTGGTGATCACGCAACTTTTGCGCTTTTGTGTAACCAAAGCAATTACTTTTGATGCACGTACTATTTACGGGCACAAACATAAAAAGTGTGTTTGTAATTATTATTGTTGTTATTTTGTACACAATGGAACGTTCTTCATCATGATGAAAGGCAAAATGTGGAAGTGGTTTATGAAAAACAGAAAAATGTATTTTATGCATTCGACGAAGTACTGAAGCGTCATTTGACACACTATATTTTTCGTTTTGTTTGTTTTTTTCCATTTTACCATTTTGTTGAGAAAAATGCGTTTTCTAGTGTTTTGTTATAAATCTGTACTGTTTCCTTTAATTTTAGTGCAATATCCCTCATTTTCGTGTTACAAAACAACAATTTTCGAATAAAACCTGAATTAAACATTCACAGTTTCAATTTTGCTACAAATACCGTTCTCTTTTAAGTAACAGACAGCAGGATAAATATGTAGAACATGAATGTTTCGTACGTTAAGTGGCTCTTTATTCAGGGTGAAGAAAAATTCGCGCACTCGGACTCGGCAGCGTGATTCCTCATCTACTACCAATACAAAAATGTGTCTCACAGAATTTCTTCCTGTGAATTTTTCCGGCAGTAAATGGACGTTAAAGAGTGGCAATCACATTTATGGTAACTGCCGTTGTCACCATACACTAGCAGTGCTGCGATGTTGGTGCAGTGGATAGCGTTTTGGGCTAGCGTACAGGAGGTCGACGGCTGGAATTTCGGTCGGGGCTTATTTGTTTTTAGTTGCTAAATGTAGTCCGCGTGGTTCGGTATCTGGTCTCTTATCGTCATACAGCGATTACAATGGGTCTTCTAAAAAACATGTATATACTACGAACACACAAATGGAAGGCGGCTGGTCACGGCGGAGGTTCGAGTCCTCCCTCGTGCATGTGTGTGTGTGTTCGTCCTTAGGATAATTTAGGTTAAGTAGTGTGTAAGCTTAGGGGCTGATGACCTTCGCAGTTAAGTCCCATAAGATTTCACACACATTTGAACAAATGGAAGTACACTCATTTTCACTGGTCAGCTTTTTCATTCGTGGACGCGAATTGCTTCGAATCCATTAGATTCCAAACCTGTTTTCTGTGTACCGGCGCCAAATGGTCCCATCGATTAGTGTAAATTATTATCCTTTCCACGTTCAGTTACATTAGATTTCGCTATGGCTTTACGTCAGCAGTACAGCTAGCAACATGCTTTGCAAATAATTTCCAAACCAATTGTATGTAAAACGTTGAATACATTTGGCTTAAGAAATGGTGTATACTACAGTATTGTATGGCAGAATGAAATTGGCAAATAAAAACAACTAAGCCTCGACCCAGAATAGAACCCTCGAACTCCTGCATGCTTACCCAAAACGCTGCACACTTCTAGAACTGCACAGCACTGCTGCTGTATGCTGACACAGGTAGACACCATACATGTGATTACAGTGTTGCCAGATTACCAATCTTTAACGTCCATTTACTTCCGGGAATATGCGCAGGACGAAATTTAGAGAGACACTGTAACCTCCCCACAAAATTCATTCACATTTAGTGTAACCTCAAAACAGAAAAATTCCTAAACTTCTCAACAGTAAAAATTATAATTATGTCGTTCACATTCAGTGTAACGTCCCAGTTACAAAGAATTCACATAGTTTTACAAAACATTATTCAGTATTATTCATAAGTCATCGTTCAAAACAAGAGTTAATTATTGGCATAGCATTTATACAGTATAACAAAAATATTATTTATAGAAATTATTGGCATAGCATTTATGCATTATTACAAAACATCATTCAGTATTACTCAGAACTCATCATTCAAGTGACATAGGACATATTTAAAATGTAACACACTGCAGCTATTTCTCAAGGTCTGTGGTCCAATAATACATAGATATAATGGATTCAATACATCTGAGAAATTTGCGTTATATTTAGAACTAGAAATATATCTTAAACTGGTAGCATTATTTGGTTGTATACTGGTAATAGTTGGGACTGGTAATAATTTTTTTTTTTTTTTTTTTTTTTTTTTTTTTTTTTTTTTTTTTTTTTTTTTTTTTTTTTTTTTTTTTTGCTAGCGATGCATTGCGTTGGGATCGATAATTAGTTGCTGGGGCACGAAAATATTTGCTTGTGATTTATTGCTGGAAATAAGGATTAATAACGTCATTCGTCATGAGTCAGCTGTAGCAAGGTTATGAAACAAGTACAGTGTATGTGACCACATTCATGAATGATACACAAAAGGGTAAAAAAAATGAAAGTGCTAGAACAGTTTTAATGACTAACTGCTTATAGCACATTAATTTCATGAATAGATTCTCCTGGAAAAAATACAAAATGGATTATTGAGCTGAAAGAAGAAACGCATATTATGCTGAAAAGTAGTGAACTTCGAATTAACAGGTAAAAAATAACTACATAGCATCTCTTAACTAATAGTAAATATATAAACTTCATCATTATCATCATCTGCAAAGAAAAACTTCATTATTCATATTACCATAACTTCATCACTATCATCACCTGCAAAGAAAAACCTCATTATTGATATTAGCATATTCTTCATATAATTATTCATCATCATTTATTATCATCTGCAAAAAAGGACACTTCATTATTCATTATTCATATTACCATTTACTTCATACAACTATTCATACTATAGAGTTCCTTATTTCTAGCATATTTCATCACTAAAACGTAAGATGTGTAGTTCTGTCTGACAGCCTGCATCAATCGCTTCGTATTCTGAAAGAAAAATAATTAGTCAAGACTGCTATCATACGATGTATATAGTATATTCTGGTTAATGCTTGTTAATTCTGATCCATTTACTCTTCATGACAAGATATTGCATTTTCTTTCGTTCATTCCGATGGCAAAATTTCCATTTCAGAGTAAACCACTGTGGTTTGTTTAATTTATTTCTTGTACACGTTATTGCTTTCTGAAAATGATGAATATGGATTAATATCTTGCATTTAAATCATATACCCATTAGACAAAAACTTGTTTCTAGTGATACAACTAAGCATACAGCGTAGCATGACAGGAAACGTATTATGTCAAAAACATAGAGAGTGTTCAGGTGCTACAAATGTGCACACAGTCTCATAATGCAGTAGCAAAAAATGTAAAATAGTCAAGATATTGAGATATAAGGAAAAATGTCAAAGTCATCTGGTGTTTGTTATATCTTAAAGATTTCGTAGTACATACAGACAAAACAGGAAAACAATCATACATACACGAAAAAATGTGCACAGTCTGATGTGTAACGACAAGAAAAGCGACCTGCTAACTTTACCTTGCCGGGCACTTGCCAAGAAAAAATATAATCATCATCAGTAAGTGGTCATATCAATAACTGGAGAAGGCATTACAATGTGATAAATCATAAAGTATGTTCATTCAATAAAGGGTTTAATATTGGAGACATGGTGATTGCCCTTGTTTTTTCTGGTTCTCAAAGTTTCGACGTGTACTACATTGGGGTGAGGAATGCTGCGAATTCTATATGGACCTGCGTATAGAAGCTCAAATTTACTGCATCACCTCTTTCCTCTGTTGGATAAATAATGCGTGCGTACTAATATCTTCTGTCCAAAGTGAAAGTCACGGCGTGTACAAACCTGTTTTTGCTGTCTTCTCCGGCGCTCTGCGGCACGTTTGATGTTGTTGAGTGCAATGTCAATTATTTCATGGTGGTGTAGTCGACGAGATGTAGGAAAAGATACTAATTCTTTAATTTTGTTAGGTGGTTCAACATTTTTCAATATAACAGTCGGAGATAGCATAGTAGATTCATTTGGTATGGAGTTAATTACATCCTGGAATGAGAGTATGTGTGTATCCCAATCAATATGTCTTTTATGGCAGTATATTCTACACAGTTTACCAATTTCTTTCATCAGTCGTTCACAAGGGTTCGAAGAAGCATGATACTTGGATATATAGATCGGAGAAGTGTTTCTAGCTCGTAACATACGGGTCCATATTGCAGATCGAAATTGTGATTTATTGTCGGAAATTACTTTCAATACATGCCCTACATGAAATAAAAAATGTTACGGGTCCATATTGCAGATCGAAATTGTGGTTTATTGTCGGAAATTACTTTCAATACATGCCCTACATGAAATAAAATTTTTTTTACAAATGCATTCGAAACAGATTTAGCAGTAGCTTTGCGTAACGGAGTGAAGGTTACAAGTTTTGAAGTGAGTTCAACTGCAACAAAGATGTAGCAAAAACCTCTATTAGTTCTGGGAATCGGACCAAAAATGTCTACAGCGGCCATGTGTCTCAATTTAACGGGTACAATGGAATGTAACGGAGGAATATGTGAAGTCGTGTCTGACTTAGCTTTCTGGCAGATTTTACATGACGCTAAAACTCGTCGTATACGTTTCTCCATGTTGGCAAAATAACAGTTCTGTCTCAGTATAAGAAAACATCTTCTGGCTCCGTAATGTGCGTAACTTAAATGAGTATACCAAATTAATTTGTTAACAAGCTCGTCAGGAATGTATAGTAACCAATTGTTGCTGTCAGGGTGAGAGCGGCGAAACAGAATGTTATTGCGTACGCTGTAATGGTTTCTGATGGTAACATTATTCCTATCTTGCCAAAGGTGTTTAATTTCTTTCCATACGTTGTCTTTGCTCTGCTCTTGTGCTATGTCTCGTAATTATGACGAAATGAAATTTTCAAATGCGACTTGTTGAATATACATGACGCTAGAATTTGCTTGGCAGAAGTTGGTTGCGATGTCTTGCTGATTGTTGCTGAGGGAGCGGGATAGTGCGTCTGCCACAACATTTTGTGTACCGGGAATGTGAACAATTGTAAAATTAAATTCCTGTAAATAAAGTGTCCATCTGCTTAATCTGTCGTGTGTAAATTTTGCTGAAAGTAAAAACTGGATAGCTCTATGGTCTGTGTAAACGGTAGTACGTCTTCCATAAAGAAAATGCCTATATCTGGTAAATGCCCATACAACACATAATGTTTCAAGTTCTGTGACAGAATAATTGCGTTCAGCAGGTGACAGAATGCGACTTGCAAAGGCGATGTTTTTAATTACTGAAGTACCATCTTCTTCAATTTCCTGAAAAATGTGTACGCCTAAAGCGCTGTTAGAACTGTCAGTGGCAATGGAAAAATTTCTGGTAGGATCTGGGTGTGATAAAAATGGTGCATTCAACAAAGCATGTTTCAAATTAACAAATTCAGAATGTGCTTGTCTATCCCAGGACCAAATAGCGTTTTTACCCGTCAACTGGCACAATCTAGGGGTGTCTAAGGCAAAGTAATGAATAAATTTACGGAAAAATTTAATTAAACCCAAAAAGCTGCGTAATTGTTTTTTTGTCGTTGGAACAGTAATGTCACGTAAAGCTTGAAGTTTTTCAGAGTCAGGCGCAATGCCTTCTGCTGAAATTACATGTCCAAGAAATTTTATGGAAGTTTTGCCAAAGTGCGATTTGCTAAGATTAACTGTGAGTCCTTGTGCATGAAAAGTTTGCAACAGTTGTTCCAGAATCAAATTGTGTTCAGACCAGTTAGCTTCTGCAATAAGAATGTCGTCTACATACGTTGTGATTCTGTCTTTTAATTCTGTCGGAAGTATAGTATTCAAACCGCGAATAAACGCTGCTGAAGAAATTTTTAATCCGAACGGTAATTTGCAAAATTGATAACAGTCACCAAAACAGAGAAATGCTGTGTACTTTCTGCAGTTCGGATGGAGATGAATTTGCCAAAATCCCGATTTTAAATCTAATGTGGAATAAATAGCAGTACCATGAAATTTCTGTAGAAGTTCTTCTAGTGTTTGTGGGCGATCTGATTCATTAATAATAATGTCGTTGATGTGACGCGAATCAAGTACGAGGCGAAGTGAACCGTCCTTTTTCTTAACAATATGGAGCGGGTTTATGTACGGACTAACTGACGGTTCAATAATTCCTTGGTCAAGCGTAGCTTTCAATTCTTTCTTCACATGTTCTCTGTAAATATACGGAATGGGATAATGTTTGGCTTTAAACGTGTCGTGCTGTTTAACTTGAAATTCATACATAAAACCGGACATAGTACCAGGGATATTGTCAAAAACTGGAGCTTGCTGTAAAAGAATATTGCGTAGTTGAGTACGTTCGTCGTCTGTGTTTGCACTGCTCTGTTTAACTTTATCAGAAATAATTTGCATAACGTCATAGTCAGCTTCGTCTGGTGTATTATAGTTGTGTACGTACGTATCTGTGAACAATGACTATGTAACGCGATGTAGAAATGACCTCTGTTCGATTAATTGTTTGTTCTTCTACAGATAAAGAGTGCTGAAATTCTAATGCCAGTTGTACATTTTCATCCATTAACATTAAATAGGAATTTTGAAAGTCAATAATTGCGTCGTATTGTACGAGAAAATTCGTACCTAAAATAACGTCTGTTGTCAATAAGGGAACAATCCAAAAATTAGAATGGAACGTATGATCTGCAATACAAAACGATAAGTGTGTCTGTAATTTTACATCTACTCCTTTACCAGATACTGCTCCTTTTAATTTAGTTTTGCCTAGTGGTAACGTAGGATAGGTACTCTCTTTGTTACATTCGTTGAAAATTTCTTCATTTATAACTGACATAGGTGATCCTGAATCGATTACTGCTGAAAATTTGGATGATCCAATCTTTACTTCAATGACAGGTTGCGAAATGGTTTTTTGAATAACTGGTTTTTCATACAAAAGAGTGTCTTGGATGTCGTCAAAAGTAATAACATTTTCGTGAACATGATTCTCTGTGTCGAAAGTATTGCTTGCGTTGCTGGAAGATGCAACCTGTACTGTACCTAGTCAAATTCTTTCTGGCGTGCTGTTATTTGCGGGAGGATGCTGTGGCATCTCGACTATTTGTACTGTTCTGTTATTTCGTCCTGATGTATTACGTTCGCGATGATATCTACTGTCTGGTTCATTCATGATAATCTGTTGTTGCGGATGATTCTGCTGCTGTTAAGACCGACTGTTACGCTGAAAATTGTGCTCATTACTTTTACGTCTGTCATGATAGTCATTGCTATACGGCGCGTTGCGATACGAGTTGAAATGATGTGGTTTCCTTGTTGCTGTGCGTTACTATTTGGCGGAGCCGACGTTATACGTGTAGGCGGCAAAGCATTAAAGCTTTGTTGACCTTGCACATTACATTGTTGGTTAGGTATGCTAACCGGCTGGTTTTGTTGTTGTTCTGGTGAAAAACCTCTATTGTTACCAAAATTTGTTTCCTGTTGCTGATAATTTTGACGATACTGATAATTAAACTTTTGTCTGGTATCAAAGTTCTCGTGGTTGTCATTTCTGGAGCGAATAATAACTGTCACTTTCACCTAAAACTTGTCGTATCAGGTTTTCTTTACTTATCCTTAATCCTAGATAGATCGATAGTTGAAGAGCTGTTTTGATAGATATAAAGGATAGTAAAAGAGAAGGCAGCAGTGCAGAAAACTAAAGATTAAACAGTACTACTACGGCTCGGGGCCCTGTGCACGCTACGGCACATATTCATTGAGGTGTAATGAATCCGCTGAGGTCATTTACGCGCTGCAAATAATTTTTAGTTTCTGCGTTACGGGCGATGCCAGCGAAAATTCAAAAGCAAATTGTTATATCCAGTCAAAAGGGTGAATCTGTGTTCTGTCATTCTTAAATTTCCTAACGGTTAGACAGTGCTTGTAATCAAAATTATCGTCTCTACATGACTGAGCAGGTTCAGGATTGCATGACACTCTATTTGCCTGTGTCTGTTCGGAATCTTCTAAGTCACGTACTCTCTCTAAATCACCAAAGTTACACTGGCTGTGTGAGTGTGAGAAATGTTCGGAATGTGGCGTATGCTGTGACGTGTTAGTGACTGAAAAATTTTTCATTTCTGTCACTTTAAAACGTTCGTCAATTTGGCTGTTCTGTTGTTCAAATTTCTTATCGACTTTCACATCTAGAGTGCGTGGAAGATCTGCTGACATTAATTTAAACTCGTCACGTATCTGTGTTGCTTTTTCAGAATATTGTTCAGTGACTGCACTACTTTCATCTCTAAGTAATTTCGTTGTGGCTACACGTGTACTACTTAATTCTTGTGCAACAGATCTAATTTCATCGCTACTGTTCCTAGCACAAGCCTTAATTTCCTCACGTAATTGTTCTTTAGTATTATGACGTTGCACGGTAACGGTTGCAATCTGTTCACTAAGTTGTTTGTTCTGTTCGTTAAGGTTGTCGCGTTTTTCATTCGACTGTTTGAAACCTTCATCAAGTAGTTTGCACGATTCAGTAAGTTGTTTGAAATGGTTGTCGAATTCGCTCTACTGTTTGAAATTTTCATTAAGTAGTTGTATCAATAATGCCGTAATTCTATCCATGCCAAAATTAGCTGCTGTATTCTCTGTGCTGTGTGATGGTGTATGTGCATTTGTCACGTTTTGTGTACCGGTAACCATTTGGTCATTGTCTGATTCACAAAAAGGTTTGCCAATCGGATGTGCACTGTTGGTCACTACATCGGAATCAAATAAACTTGACGTGTTTTGTGTATATTGTTCACCTTCGTTAGAAACATTTATCTGTTCACTGCGTAAATTTTGCAAGTCAAGTGTGTCAAACTGGGCAGCGTTCATTGTAACGGAACGTGCCGCGTCATCAATTGTCGTTAAATTCAGTGTGGACATAACTGAATGTGTTTGTCCATCATCTGGAATAAAATCATTACTAGTGGTCGGTACGCACTGATTATCACTATTGCATTGAGTGTCGCTAGTATTATCGGTCAAATTATTCGAGTCGGCTATTTCACACATTGCACATCCCGATGTACTGCTAACATTTTTTCGCGGCATTTTCACAAATAAAAATTAAGCACAAAATCAATCAAAGTCAAAGCAAAATAGAACCAATACAATTACAACAAAGAGCAATAAATTGCCGATGACCTGTGAAAGAAAGAGTGACAAGTTAGTAAATGCGTTGCGCCAGATGCAAACTACATTTAAAATTAAGCAAATAAGAGTAGATATATAACTAACTACTTCTCAGAAATTCACAAAAATACGATCCTGGCCGGTTGTCGACAAGTGTAACCTCCTCACAAAATTTAGTTCACATTTAGTGTAACCTGAAAACAGAAAAATCCCTAAACTTCTCAACAGTAAAAATTATAATTATGTCGTTCACATTCAGTGTAACGTCCCAACAAAAAATAAATTCAGTAACCTGGTAATAATACAATGTAACTAACCTCTCAATTAAATTGTCGCTCACTTATAACTTTTCAATAATTGACTGTGAATTAAACCTGGTAAATTTTGGACGTCAGCAGTGCTGTGTCATGGCCCTGAAAGACCATTCTGAATAAAAAAGAAAAATTCTTACCTCAATGAAGTCGCCGGATAATGCATATATATCTGCTCTTACAATAAATTTTTCTTGCACAGCCCTGTGCAATGCTAGCCGATAGATTTGTCATTTACGAAAGGAAACAACTGATTTTTCTTTTGCAATAATCGGGATGATCATGGATTGGAGAAATTAGTAAATTCTTTAAACTGAAATGAATGGTTGTTAAAAGTTACTTTTTATGAGAAAGATTATTATTAGGACATTTGTAAAACATTTACATGGGACTTGAGATAACAACACTACATATGCGCGAGGCTGCTTTTTACCTTATACAATAATGCTCAGGCTCCGGCATCGCTGCACCACGACCGGCCCAGCCAACACGATACATCAGACCAGACTGCTCGCTAGCAACAACTTACTGCTACAGCTACACAGTTCCTACTACAGCCAACACTGCTCTCTGGTCTGAGATTCTCTTATACCTTACATATCGCAGGCAGCGCTTGAGCAATACATCGAAATTACATCTGCTCGGACCTCTTACAACACATTTTTTGTGTCGCTAGTACGTGAGGAAACGCGCTGTGAAGTCGGAGTGTGCGAATTTTTCTTCACCCTGTATATCCTTATTCAGTTTCTAAACGGTTCACCACTTCTAGTTTCTAGTGGAATGTAATAACACGCTGATTGTGCAAGTAATGAAAGTGATCGTTATGAGTACCTGTGCAACACACCTAACGTACGGTTGATGCGGATACGACCTTAACTGACCAAAGATCCTCGGAAAACGTATCTAGTGTACCCTCACTTACGATAGTTTACGGTAGCCTAGGACAGTTTCGCCAACGGCCTTGCCGCAGTGGTAATCCCGGTTCCCGTCAGATCACCGAAGTTAAGCGCTGTCGGGCTGGGCTAGCAGACCACCCCGCCTGCCGAGCGCTGTTGGCATGCGGTGTGTATCCAAGATACTACTCCAGATGGGTATAAAATGAATGCGCGCAACGGAAAATAATAAACGCGTTCCTGCTTATATATTTATTGTTGACTGAAAAAACCTTTATATTACAAAGTTTAAATTTCCTAAATACAATTACTAATCAAATGCCCAACTCTACCCCTTATTATCACTGAGCCGTCTAGTATCAGTAACGCGAAATGACTGACATCATCTACGCACCAAACACTAGAAGACACTACTTCCTAGATGAGCTACGGTGGTGTGGAACCTCAGTGGAAATAAACTAACATGATCACAGCTGTTTAGCTTTTATAGCCCTAATAAGCCGAAGCAGTTTGCGATATCACCGTAAGTACTGCGTCTGGTGCGTCGAAGTGATGGTTCTCGTACTCGTCAGCGACGATGGAAGAACTCCAGCCACAAATAAACTCTTCCAAACACTAGGGCGGCAAAAGGCGGTCCTCTGACTAATATACTCTACTACTGCCTTCTCCTCTCTGTGTTCTACAGACGAGAAACGCGAACTCCCAGCCACAAGGATGGAGTTCAGATAACGTCTCAACGTAAGTATAGGCAGAGGAAGTGCTCTCAATTACTGAACGCTGCGTACGCAACGACGACTTCCGACCCGGAGGTGAAATCCAGAATCGTATAGTCTCGCTACAGTACAGTGCCTGACTGTTCTAACCATAAACTCTCCCCAGAGCAAAGACAGCAAGTCCGTCTGTACCAAGAAAGCTGATATCGAGCGACCGTCACACAAGGGCGCTCACAACGGAAGACCTTGTCTCTCCACCGCTGGCTTCCCAGCAAGGCTCAGCTCCCCACCATCGTCATTCCGAAAACCAATCATATTCCTGGAACCATGGAATAGTCTCCGAACGCCGACCAACCATGTTTTAGTTTTTTACCATCCAGCGCGAAAAGTTTGCAAGGAAAAGCCTACACTCGTACAATGGTACGCTTCTGAGTAAAAATCCTTGGAAATAACCCAGCCTGCGTGGCTTCCAAGTGCCACGACGTCCGTCTAGCTACTTCCTGTGTTTAATCAGGAGCAACACCCGTGCGGGCCTTCCACCCAGAGCTTGAGTTCTGCCTGCTGTTTCATTTCCGCTGTCGTTCCAACCTCTAATAGTATGATAATAAAGACACTCCGTCACCTTTCATGCAATAAGCGTTAACAGTTATTTACAAGCCGTACGTGACAATGCCAGTCTCCTTTATATATTCATATCTACGATGTACAGCCTATCACATGATACTTAGTTGTGTATGTAGATGTGCGAAATTATAGCCACCTTACAAGTGAGGTGCACTCGGCCCATCTGAGGCAAACTGAGGAGCTACTTGACTGAGAAGTAGCGGCTCCGGTCTCGGATAGTGGCATACGGACGAGAGAGCAGTGTTCTGACAACATGCCCCTCCCTATCCTCATCCAGTGACGCCTGTGGACTGAGGGTGACACGGCGGCCTGTCGGTATCCACAGAGCCTTCCAAGGCCTGTTCGGACGGAGTTTAGTTTATAACGTTATACAGTGTTGAACAATTAGCGACCGTTCAAAATCGTTCGACGCAATTTTAACGTGATCCGAAGCAGAAAAAGTTTATTACGCTTTTTCATTCCTGTGGCTGTGCAGCCTCCTATTGCGTTATCGCGTCAAAGTATCCCGTGTCCCTCTAAGACACCCCAGCTCGGCAATACTATCGGTGCCACCCACGCAGCTTTGTTGAGCCATTAGAACTCTCTGAGAGTTCGACACGCGTTCTACTGAGTGGTGCTTCATGGCTGCACTATCGCCTGAGAGCAGGCAACGCATCCTAAGTGGGTCGAAGGGCTTGCGTTGGGCAGAACTGAAGTGAACTTTGGAACCAATGTGGCATCATTCACCCACCTTACACCTCACGTGGATTTCTGAGCTGAGGCCTTCAAGTGGGGTGCACTCAGCCCTTTTGAGGCAAACTGATTGAGAAGTAGCGGCTCAGGTCTCGGAAACTGACATACGGCAGGGAGAGCGGTGTGCTAACCACATGCCTCTCCATATCCGCAGACAGCGACGCCTGTGGTCTGAGGATGATACGGCAGCCGGTCGGTACCGTTAGGTCTTCATGACCTGTTCGGGAGAAGTAAGGTAGTTTTCGAACTATAGTTGTTCATCATGTCACTGAAATTTGCTTTGTTGTTGTTATCGTCTTCAGTCCTGAGACTGGTTTGATGCAGCTCTCCATGCTACTCTATCCTGTGCAAGCTTCTTCATCTCCCAGTACCTACTGCAGCCTACATCCTTCCGAATCTGCTTAGTGTATTCATCTCTTGGTCTTCCTCTACGATTTTTACCCTCCACCCTGCCCTCCACCCTTGATGCCTCAGAACATGTCCTACCAACCAATCCCTTCTTCTAGTCAAGTTGTGCCACAAACTTCTCTTCTCCCCAACCCTGTTCAATACCTCTTCATTAGTTATGTGATCTGGCCATCTAATCTTCAGCATTCTTCTGTAGCCCCACATTTCGAAAGCTTCTATTCTCTTCTTGTCTAAACTATTTACCGTCCATGTTTCACTTTCATACATGGCTACACTCCATACAAATACTTTCAGAAACGACTTCGTGACACTTAAATCAATACTCGATGTTAACAAATTTCTTTTCTTCAGAAACGCTTTCCTTGTCATTGCCAGTCTACATTTTATATCCTCTCTACTTCGACCATCATCAGTTATTTTGCTACCCAAATAACAAAACTCCTTCACTACTTTAAGTGTCTCATTTCCTAATGTAATTCCTTCAGCATCACCAGACTTAATTCGACTACATTCCATTATCCTCGTTTTGCTTTTGTTGATGTTCATCTTATATCGCCCCTCCAAGACACTATCCATTCCGTTCAACTGCTCTTCCAAGTCCTTTGCTGTCTCTGACACAATTACAATGTCATCGGCGAACCTTAACGTTTTTATTTCTTCTCCATGGATTTTAATACCTACTCCGAACTTTTCTTTTGTTTCCTTTACTGCTTGCTCAATATACAAATTGAATAGCATCGGAGAGAGGCTACAACCCTGTCTCACTCCCTTCCCAACCACTGCTTCCCTTTCATATCCCTCGACTCTTATAACTGCCATCTGGTTTCTGTACAAATTGTAAATATCCTTTCGTTCCCTGTATTTTACCCCTGCCACCCTCAGAATTTGAAAGAGAGTATTTCAGTCAACATTGTCAAAAAGAACTCTAGTTGTTCATCATGTCACTGAAATTTGTTTTATACTTCTCTAAAGTTTTAGAAACGGCAGACTGATGCCATCAAAGGACAGGCACTACTGTGACTTTGGAATGGTTTTGTTATTTACCCAAAGGCCAACAAATAAACAAAAATTATTACCTGACTCATCTAGGCCTA
The DNA here is from genome assembly GCF_021461395.2 of Schistocerca americana. Lineage (NCBI taxonomy): Eukaryota > Metazoa > Arthropoda > Insecta > Orthoptera > Acrididae > Schistocerca > Schistocerca americana. Next base: position 230,603,970 of record NC_060119.1, read on the forward strand.
ACCTTTTTGAAATTCAACAGTAAACCACACTGTGATCCCAACGCCCTTCCTTTAGGATATGGCATAGAAGTTGTACAAGCATGCTTATTAAGTTTTCGATCTTGTTAGTGGACAATCTTTCCACATGCAGCAGCTTTCTCAACATCGGCATAAGTAGCGAAGTTGAGAGGTGGTGGCAGCTGCCTGTAGACAGAGTGCACTGTGTATGCAGGCGGCGACACAGCGGGTAGGCGGTTGCGTCATAGTAAGCCGCGCCGCTCTGCGTACTAGCAATTAATCTGCGGAGCGAGCACAGCCGAGCATAGCCGAGCAGGGAGGAGGAGAGAGAGAGAGAGGACTGCGCACACCTCCAGCTCTCCCGTGTGAGGCGTGATTGCTTCGGGCACGTCCGCTAATGGTACAAGTTCTGCAGCCATTATACCCCGAGTCTTAGCGGCGGTAATCTGTGTGGGGAGCGCCCCGCGCGGCACAAGGGGCTTGGAGGCCTGCACCGATACACCAGCCAGCCCTCCCTGTGGCGCCTAGCAGGTAGGCCCAGCTCGCTGCCGCTTCGGCACTCCTGTCGTATTACCGGCAACGATTTTTGCCGTGGTGCTCACTGATATCTCGTTTACAGCGGTTCGCAGATAATTTTCGTAATCAAGGTTGCAGAGGTGTAGTTACACTGCTGGCCATTAAAACTGCTACACCAAGAGGAAATGCAGATGATAAACGGGTATTCATTGGACAAACATATTATACTAGAACTGACATGTGATTACATTTTCACGCAATTTGGGTGCATAGATCCTGAGAAATCTCTACCTGGAACAACCACCTCTGGCCGTAATAACGGCCTCGATACGCCTGGACATTGAGTCAAACGGAGCTTGGATGGCGTGTGCGGGTACAGCTGCCCATGCAGCTTCAACACGACACCACAGTTCATCAAGAGTAATGACTGGCGTGTTGTGACGAGCCAGTTGCTCGGCCACCATTGATCAGACGTTTTCAATTGGTGAGAGATCTGGAGAATGTGCTGGCCACGGCAGCAGTCGAACATTTTCTGTGTCCAGAAGGCCCGTACAGGACCAGCAACATGCGGTCGTGCATTATCCTGCTGCATGGTTTTCCAGGGATCGAAATAAGGGTAGAGCCACGGGTCGTAACACATCTGAAATGTAACGTCCACTGTTCAAAGTGCCGTCAATGCGAACAAAAGGTGACCGAGACGTGTAACCAATGGCACCCCATACCGTCACGCCGGGTGATACGCCAGTATGGCGATGACGAATACACGCTTCCAATGTGCGTTCACCGTGATGCCACCAAACACGGATACGACCATCGTAATGCTATAAACAGAACCTGGATTCATCCGAAAAATGACGTTTTGCCATTCGTGCACCCAGGTTCGTCGTTGAGTACACCATCGCAGGCGCTCCTGTCTGTGATGCAGCGTCAAGGGTAACCGCAGCCATGGTCTCCGAGCTGATAGTCCATGCTGCTGAAAACGTCATCGAACTGTTCTTGCAGATGGGTGTTGTCTTGCAAACGTCCCCATCTGTTGACTCAGGAATCGAGACGTGGCTGTACGGTCCGATACAGCCATGTGGACAAGATGCCTGTCATCTCGACTGCTAGTGATACGAGGCCGTTGGGATCCAGCACGGCGTTCCGTATTACCCTCCTGAACCCACCGATTCCATATTCTGCTAACAGTCATTGGATCTCAACCAACACGAGCAGCAATGTTGCGATACGATAAACCGCAATCGTGATAGTTTACAATCCGACCTTTACCAAAGTCAGAAACGTGATGGTACGCATTTCTCCTCCTTACACGAGATATCACAACAACGTTTCACCAGGCAACGCCGGTCAACTGCTGTTTGTGTTGTGAAATCGATTGGAAACTTTCCTCATGTCAGCACGTTATATGTGTCGCCACTGGCGCCAACCCTGTGTGAATGCTCTAAAAAGCTAATCATTTGCATTACACAGCATCTTCTTCCTGTCGGTTAAATTTCGCGTCTGTAGAACGTCATCTTCGTGGTGTAGCGATTTTAATGGCCAGTAGTGTATCTAAGGGTGGAACGTTCTCTTTGTCGACAGCAATAGTACTACCCTTTCCGTAATGGAATGTGCTCCTCATAAGTGCGGCAGTGAGACTTACGTCCATTGTGAATCGATCTGGAGCTAAATACTATTCACTGGTCTAAAAAGATTTTACTGAATGCAACTGAGGCCCTGAGAACCATAAGGGCCTAAAGTACACCTTCGCCGATGTTAAGACAGTAGCATGTATGCATGCTCCTGACATCTGTTGGTGTTGTGGTGAACCAGTTTCGTCCATATCTGTAGTCCCACGCTGTCTACACGAAAATTCACGTGTCTCACCAGTTTCTCGGCTATTCATTTCCGTAAGGGCCCAAAGCACAAAGCACAATCTTGTTGCTCTGCGCTGCTCAATTTTTACTCTGAGTTGCCTATATAATTTAGTGTTTGGATCATGTACGTAGTGGTAATACCTTACAACCGGAGGTGTAGCGACAGTTTATCTGAACCTCAAGGCCACTGATGTGCTTGATGAAAATGATGGTAGCGAGGACCATGAAGTGCTGGAACAGGTCATAACTGTGTGTGGTGAATTTAGTCTCTGATCTATATGTTGTACTTCTAGTTTCACATTAATTACAAACTTTACAATTTCCACAAGACTCTATTGTCACTAGCCTTTATACGGAAATTTTGTGAATTAACATTAATAATAAATGTAATCTTAAATATTAATTAATATTTCATAACGTAAAGTAGGTATATAATTTTTGGTAAGAAGTGTACGGTGTCGAGACTTCGTTAAAAATCATTTCAGGACTATATGACTAGTGGTTTGTCTATAAACTTGATTTTCACAACATTCATTTTTCTCAGAACTGTGGTCCTGTGCTTTAGGCCTCTATGGTTCTCAGTGCCCTCAGTGCCTACGTAAAATCCAGAGCAGAGGGGCCCGGTCATTACCAACCCCTCTTCCCAAAGAGCATTTTACGAAAAGAGTTATTTTTACATAGTCAAGTTTCAAGACTTGTAGATAAGCTTCAGAAAAAAAGTAGTAGAAACCGTTCTAGAAACAGCAAGGAGTTCTAGAAAATTCCAAGCTATGTTTTTTAAATGCTCGTTTGAGGAATAGCTCACATGGATGGCATTGCGGACGTGGTAGCAGAGAGGATTGCATCCATATAGATGCTACCGTTCAGAGGCCGGACACACCTGCCGCCAGCAACAAACCGGACATTGTTCGTAAGTCCACATGTAGATCTGACAGATCACCAGGTGTTGAGTAACAGAAAGCAGATTTTACTGACTGCAGTGGAAGCCACTGAAAGTTACAAAGTTTCTTTCATTTTCTTGCTAACATAGCCAGAGGTTGTAAATCCGTGTCACGGTCACAGTGGTAGGTGAAACACCGATAATAGTTATGAAATCTTCACCGGTTATCAGCCGAGTGGAGTCGCCATCTAGTCGCAACGTTTCAATGGATTGCGTTTCCATCATTTTCGCCTGAAGATGATGGATACACAATTCATTGAAACGTTGGGACTAGAAGACGAAATTACTATAAGAGTCATTTAATACTGTTCATTTCCGTCCCTGGGTTGATAACCGCCTGGATTTGGCTATGAAGTGAGTCCACAAGGCCATGTCGCATCCACCTTATGCCGCTCGCTCGGGATTTGATCAAACAATTCCACCAAATTGCGAGGACGCTGATGTTTACGTTTTACCCGCAGTTCCAACATGCCCCTCGGATTCTTTTATGATGTCGAAGTCAGGTGATTTTGTAGGCCAGTCGAGATTTAGCAGGGTGAGGAAGTGTTCAAAAAGCAAGTCACTTACTTTTCTAGCCCGATTAACTTTGCCTACGTGAGCAATGGCCTCTTTCGAGGTGACCGATACCAATTGTTCATTGTATGCATTTCGCGTAACACTGTTCTTTCGCTGACAGGTTGCTAACTGCCTGATCTAGTTCCTGTAGGCTTTGGAAGCAATTTTTGTTCACAGACCTTTAAACGCGTCTCCTGTCGCTCTCAGTCAGGATCTTTTTCCGACCACAGTTCTGATTTCCTTTCTCGTGGCCGCGTATGCTACGTCTCTTCTTGAAAATACGTTGAACAGTGCGCCGCGATACACCAACAAAACCAGCAATTTCACACACCGTGTGGCCTTCCGTGCAGCCAGACACGATTGCCCCTTTATGCTCTTCTGTCACATCCTTATATTTACCCCCAAGTTTACGTACACTGTCAGCTTGAAACACAAATCGTGACGGACAAATAAAAATACCTACAGCCGTCCTTATGATTTTATTTTATTTTGTCGGTACCAGTTTCAACGCTTCAGTGCGTCATCTTCAAGCTGTCTTTGATGCGATACTGGTTGACATGATCCCTATGCATAACACATCAGTTGCCAGCATTACTGGATACGCAGATAATGTGTCAGCACTCCAACCATGAACGGCCAGCTCCTGCTAAAAGGATGGACATAAAAGCTTGAAACATAAATGTCTCATTGATCGCTGCTGCGCTATACTCGCGCAGAGGCAGAGCCGCTTGCGGTTGAGCACCTGTCTGATAGCTGCGCCATCTGTAAAGGCTTTATGATTCGTCTGTGCGTGTGCACTGCGGTGACTAATTTTTTTCCCTGTAAGCTCAATAAGCATTAATATAAGCAAGTTATTACTTATTATAATAATACATTTTACTTGTGTTATTGTTTTGGAACTGTGGTACATTAAAAGTGGGAGTGACAGCAAATGTTATCTGTGAGAATAGAGAAGAGGAAAGTAAGAAGCAGTGATATCCTCCTCACTCCCTCACCCCCCCCCCTCCCCATCCTCCCGAAATCAGTCCTGAATCCGTGGCTGATAATATCAGCTTTCAGCTGTGACTGACTTGATGAACTTCCGGAGACCAAAACACACCACTTGACTAAGAAAACAAAACAAGCAGAAGACATGGTCGTAGGTCAATGCAACTTCAAACATCTGCACAACATCGGTGGGTTTATAAACGATTAGTTTGCAATACTCTGTGTCAAGTAGTATGGCCGTCAGAGCGTGTTAGTATTGTTAGTGTTTAATGTTCCTCCCAGATCTAGTAGTGTATACGAGCGGCGTGATCAATGCCGGATGTTAAATGATCACTATGTAGGACGCAGAGATGTCGTGTACTCGTATGAGAGACCGTTGTTAGCTACTGGTGGTCTGAATGGGCCCCGATGTAAATCTACATATGGCCAGCCGTCGAATCGTGCCATGTACAGATTTGTGAAGCATTCAGATGTGACAGTGCCTCGATGCTGAACGATATGGGAATGTGAGGGCAGGCATACTGGTCGTGAATATTCTGGTCGACCACCACAAGGAAGGATATTCGCAGTGTGCACCAGGCACATCTTTTCTCCTTAACATCTGCCTTCCGATAACAAGTAATATTGGCTCCCCACAACGTTCTGTGCCATCTTGTAACATTAATCGCAGACTAGAAGCAGCTGGACTAAGGGATTACTGTCCCATGCATAGGCTTCCGTTAACAGCACAAACAAACGACTGCATTTTTTGTGATCTAGTGACATGGGAGCACAGAGTGCTGACGGATGCAGTTGCAATGTGTTCAGTGATGAAGTGCGGATGTACACTACACCGATGACCGTAATCGGCGAGTGTGAAGGTGACATGGGGATAGGTCCAGTCCTTCCAGTGTTTTGTAGGGATACAGACATATTACACCTATTATCATGATGTGGGGAACCACCATGTATGAGTGCAAGTCAGCTTCTACTGACTGAGAGGACTTGATGGCACAACAGTGCGTCATGAATTTCCTGCATCCTCCTATGTTACCTATCATGTGACGACTGTATCGTGGTGCCCAGTTTTCAACAGGACACTGCACGTCCACACATGGCACGTGTCTTTATGATGTGTCGGCGAGATGTTGAAGTACTCCTTTGGTTAGCCGGATCTATTCCCAATAGAACTTGTGTGGCATCAGATCGGATGTCAACTCTTTGCTAACGCTAGCACCCAGGATATAAGTGATCAGTTACAACAATTGTGGCTCGCTAGAATCCCCCCCCCTCCACCACTCATCACTCATACTAAACCTCCAGGAATATCTCAGATTAGCCGGCGAGTCAGTAAACGGTGGTATGAGGGACCGTGTTTTCCCATCGGAGCTTTGCTATAGTTACGTCAGTACGTCCTTGTACCGAATTAGTGAGTCACCGCATAGGAATTCTTGGCTCAAATGGCTCTGAGCACTATGGGACTTAACATCTGTGGTCATCATTCCCCTAGAACTTAAAACTAATTAAACCTAACTAACCTAAGGACGTCCGCCCCTCGTGGTCTCGCGGTAGCGTTCTCGCTTCCCGAGCACGGGGTCCCGGGTTCGATTCCCGGCGGGATCAGGAATTTTTCCTGCCTCGAGATGACTGGGTGTTGTTGTGTCGTCTTCATCATCATCATTCATTCCCATTACGGTCCGAGGAAGGCAACGGCAAACCACCTCCATTAGGACCTTGCCTAGTAAGGTGGTGCGGGTCTCCCGCATCGTTCCCCTACGCTCTGTAAAGAAGCATGGAACTTCATTTCATTTTTCAACCTAAGGACATCACACACATCCATGCCTGAGGCAGGATTCGAACCTGGGACCGTAGCAGTCGCGCGGTTCCGGACTGAGCGCCTAGAACCGCGAGACCACCGCGGCCGGCTAGGAATTCTGCCTACCTGTTATGCTGAGATGTTTTCGTAGTCTTATGTCCCCTTGCAGAGCCGTAGCAGCGCCGTCAGATTCTGAGAGGGCAATATTATGAGTATGTTTTACGTAATGAGGCGGGAAGAACTTTTTTGTGCAAATAATTTTTCCACACAATGCCATTATGGAGCGTTTATTTAAGAAACACAGTAAAACGAACTAGTTCACACTAATTATAAGCTAACTATTGACGGTACGACAGCATGGTCAATCGCATGACTGGATTGAAGGGCATATTATTGACGACTGATGACTATCGCACACAGTCTGTAAACTGAGTGTACAATCTGTATGGTTCGTAAAAAATCAAAAAAATGGTTCAATTGGCTCTGAGGACTATGAGTCTTAACATCTGAGGTCATCAGTTCCCTAGAACTTAGAACTACTTAAACCCAGCTAACCTAAGGACATCACACACATCCATGCCCGAGGCAGGATTCGAACCTGCGACCGTAGGGGTCGCGCGGTTCCAGGCTGTTGTGTGCATGTGTGAGGAATGGCCTCTTGCGAAGTGACCGACTTCAAATGTTCGTTGCATGCAGTTCGCCCCGCAATACGCTCTTGCTAACAGCTGCGGATGAACCTTGATTCACTGCCTGCAGCAATTCCTGTTGGATTCGCAAGCCGTTAGACGTGTCTTCGGTCCCTATGGTCATGATATTTTTCCGATCACAATTCTGACGTCATGTTATGTGGCCTGTGTGTTACACCACCGCTTTTTAGCACGCTGAAAAGTCCACCTAAAACACCAACGAATCCTGCAACTTTACACACCGTATGGCCTTGGGCATGGCCAAACACGGTTCCCTTTTTTTTACCACTCTGTTATTCCCTTACATTTCCCCATGTTTATGTGCCATGTCCGCTAAAACATAAATTTCTCACTGCCCGCTACGACCTTATGGTCGCGTAGAGGCAATGCACCCGCGATTGAGCACCTGACTCGGCAGCTGGTGACATCTGTAAATACTTAACGCTTCACCTGTACGTGCATCTGGGTAACTAATTATTTTTCCGCTGAGCTCACTAGACATTAATGCAAGCACTTAAGTAACAGAAACTGAAACTGACCTCTGCGTTTCAATTCAAACTTTGTTTATTCAAAACATTCTACCTGTTTCGGCGCGGAAAAACGTCATCTTTAGGCCCCAAGCGAAATTTGCCACCAACGTACGAACGACAATGACAAAGACCAACGGAGTCTTCAAATGAAAACACTGAGAGTTTCAGTAGTCGTCTGACAATTCCGCAGGGCTGACAGCATACAACACCGGTGATTTAAGCTTCTGCGAAAGCAGAATTGACGTATGGTCATTAGAGCCGCCGATCACTTCTTTGGCCTGAGGATTGTGTTCGAACTACCCGATTAATCTATTCGCACGTTTCAAAGTTAAGAGAGGAAACAACGACAAACGCGCGTCACAAAGCACAGAGCGCTAAATAAACAATTCGGTAGAGACTACTCGCAATTGTTTGCTCACGTTGGCATTGTCGTACTGGAAGATTTCAGGCCCGACCTCAAAAAATGCTTCAAATGCCTCTGAGCACTATGGGACTTAACATCTGAGGTCATCAGTCCCCTAGACTTAGAACTACTTAAACCTAACTAACCTAAGGACATCAAACACATCCATGCCCGAGGCAGGATTCGAACCTGCGACCGTAGCAGTCGCGCGGTTCCGGACTGAGTGCCTAGAACCGCTCGGCCACACCGGCCGGCAGTTCTGTTGGTATTGCCTACCCGTCATTATGGTTCTTACGGCATCATTTCAATTTTTGTGGCTGTAGCTGTCCCCTTTGTTATTTTCGTGCTGTTCATGGGGCTCTGTTCGTATTGCTTACCACACATGCGTTAATATCTTGTTAAAATTTGTATGTCAATTCTTTCGCCTCTTAATGACTCGTCGATCTTCGATCTCGTTCCCTCCTGTTGCTGGAAATTAATGTAAAATGTTAGCTGTCGTGCATTTATGTCTGAAAACCTTAGCTTAAGTACAGCAAGGAACTACCATTATTTATTGAGATGTAAAGACTTCCATGTCTACTGGTGTACATGCCATCTAAAGTGATCAGCCAGAACATTACGACCTCCTGACTAACAGCCGATATGGCACGGATAACAGCGGCGACGCCTCGTGGCCTGTCAGAAATGAAGCTTTGGTAGGTCACTGGAGAGAGTTGCTTCCACATATACACATACAAGTCACATACTTCCCGTAAATTGCGGTTAGGGGGGAGGGAGGGGGATGAGCTCGGACGCCACGTTCAATAACATCCCAGATGTGTTCAATCGTTGGGGGGCCAATACATCAATGGGAACTCGCCTTTGTGTTCCCGAACCTCTCAAACACAATTCTGGCCTTGTGACACAGTACACTATCTTGTTGAAAAATGGCACTGCCGTCAGGAAACACGATCGTCATGAAGGGGCGTCGTGGTTTGCAACCAGTGTAAGATATGCATTGGCCGTCAACGCGCGTTGAGCGAGCTTCACTGGAGCCATAGATGCACACGTGAATGTTCCAAAGAGGATGACGCAGCCACCGCCAGCTTGTCTCGGTCCCTCAGTACAAGGGTCAAGGAGCTGTTCCCCTAGAAGACGACGTATCGGGATTCATTAGACCATGTAGTGCCCTGCCACTACGCCAACGTCCAGTGCCGATGGTCACGTGACCATTTCAGTCGTACTTGCCAACGTCGTGGTGTTAAAATTGGCACCTGCATGGGTTATCGGCTGCGGAGGCAGTTCGTTAGGAGTGTTCGGTGCACTGTGTGTTCAGACACGTACTCTTCCCAACATTAAAGTGTGATGTTAGTTCCACCACACTTCGCCACCTGACGTGTTTTACCAAGCTGCCCAGCCTACGACATCCGACTTCTGTAATGACGACTGGCCGGGCAACCCCACGACATGTGGACGTGGTTTCATCACGTGTTGAAGAGTCTCACCACAGAATTCTTCGAACACCCGACGAGTTGTGCAGTTTCCGAAATGCTCGTGCCGAGCCTCCGGGTCATAAGAATCTGCCCTCGGCCGAATCCAGATAGACTGCATTCCTTTGCCACAGCACACTTGCTGATATTACATGCTCTGTGCACGTGTCTGACTAGCAGTCATTCCTCGCCAGGTGACGCCCCTACCGCCTGAACGGGCGGTGGTCATGATGTGTTGGCTGATCAGTGTATCTTCTTCTGTAGAGCCTTCCGTGAACATGTTAGGTTTAGTCGGGTAGAAGAGTCAAACTATGCAAGCACTTGGATTTGTTCCAGGTGAACTGATGTACACCCCATGTATTTCTTGTGTAAAGATTTGAGTGAATATTTAATTCAAAGAATTTTCTGAAATATCTGTTTTAATATGTTGGCTTTTAATACTCGCCCTTAGCACTAATTTGCTTTCTATTGTCATTGAGCTTTGGTAATATGTGTACGCTTGAGTTTGTTACTTGTAGTGCATGAGTGATTATAGCTAGACGTGTTGATATTTCTCTTTAAATTTAATCGTACGGCTAGGGCCCCCCGTCGGGCAGGCCGTTCGCCGGTTGCCGGTGTTTCAATTTGACGCCACTTCGGCGACCTGCAGCCGATAAGGATGATAGGATGATGATGAGGACAGCACAACACCCAGTCCCTGGGCAGAGAAAATTTCTCGACCCAACCAGGAATCGAACCCGGGCCCGGAGGATTGACAGTCCGTCACGCTGACCATTCAGTTACCGGAGGCGGACGACGTGTTGATATCAGTTTTCTATCAAGATTTGTTACTTTACAACCAAATGTAATAAATAAGTCTCGAGATCTAACAGCTGTGATCAGCCAGCATGAAGTCTAAAGTTCAGTTTTAGTTTCTGTTAATAAATTATGAAATTAAATTCGTCCAGTAATACCACCAGCATCTTCTACTCTCCCCATTACCACGCCGCATCACTTCTCATGGAGTTTCCGACGCAATCCACTGGAACATTTATTAATACTGTAAATAGGAACGGTCCTATCACACATCCTTGGGGTACTCCTGAAATTACCTTTACATCCGTCCATATTTTTCCGATGCTGGGCGACGGCCTTGCCGCAGTGGGTACACCGGTTCCCGTCAGACCAACGAAGTTAAGCGCTGTCGGGCGTGGTCGGAACTTGGATGGGTGACCATCCGGGCCGCCATGAGCTGCTGCCATTTTTCAGGGTGCACTCAGCCTCGTGATGTCAACTGAGGAGCTGCTTGACCGAATAGTAGCGGCTCCGGTCAAAGAAAACCATCATAACGACCGGGAGAGGGATGTGCTGACCGCATTCCCATCGTATCCGCATCCTCAGCTGAAGATGACACGGCGGTCGGATGGTTCCGCTGGGCCACTTGTGGCCTGACCACGGAGTGCTATATTGTTCCGATGTCATCGGCGCTTAGGATCTTAGAGATCCACGTTCAGTCGGAGGAAAACGAACGGGAAGTGTTTGTGTTGCGGGAGGGGGAGGGGGGGGGGGGGAAGAAATCGGAAGGGAAGTCTAATGATTCATTTATGAGCAGATCTAGAGTTATATCTGATTCGATTATGGCGTTTAGTGATTAACTGTACAAGGGAACTAATGTTTCGTCAAGTGTGGGTTTCCACTTACTAGGGAGGGTAGTAGATACCATGATATGCCATAAGTAAGAGGCAGAAATGAAGAGGAGCATTATAATTTAATATCCCCTCGACAACTAGAATATTAGTTACGAAATAAAATCTAAGATTGCTTAACGATGGGGAAGACAAACGCCCGTATGTTTCGAAAGAGCCGTACAGGTAACCGTCTCAGGTGTTTTTGGGGAATTCACAGGAAGTCTAAATGTGGATAACTGGATTTCTATTTGAATACATGTCCTGCTAAACGTGAGTCCAGCGCCTTAAACTCTGAGCGTCTCAGTGTGAAATCAGTGTACTAAGACACGAAGACTTCCAAGGAAATATAGAAAATAGTAGGTGAAATACAGAGGGAGAGAAATTTGGAGGGAAAGTCAATGAAATGACACGACGGAAAGAGGTTTCCCTCGGTACGCCTCTATGTCTGGAAGTGCTAATAAAAATACGTGTAACATGGTGGTACACGGAGATACATCGTCTCCAATTACTCTGCCACAATCTATGACTGTGCATGTCCCAGTTAAATTATTCGTGAACTGTACTGCCCATTCGACAGTATATTTTCACTATTACTTTCTCCATGTTCGGAGCTTGTTGAACCAGTAGCTGTATGTTTAACTGATGACAAGCCGCTCACGCTGCTAATAAGAACTTCATTAAGTCCACGGCAGTTTTCAGTCTTAACATTAGGCTGTTATCAAGTGGACTTGTAATTTGTGCTTTTTTATTAGCTTCTATACAGCACTAGTCTCCGATCTACTTGAAAATGGCCTGCAAAACCGGGCTCCAAACGTACATTCTCAGAAATTTATTTCTCAAAAGAACGCTAATTTTTGATGATAGTAGACATCGTTTGGCTAGTAGTATCCTCTTAGTCTGTGCCAACAGACTTTATTTCCATCACTGTTTCTTCAGTATACAGATTAAACATAGGGGTGAATGACAACATCCCTGTTTTACACCAATTTTAATCTGAGCATTTCGTTCTTGATCTACCCTTCTTATTATTCTTTCTTGATTGTTACACATATTGTATATTACCCATCTTACCGTTTAGCTTGTGTTATGTGTGAGGCGGAACTATGGGCCTCATGGAAAAAGGGTGACCGGCTGAGTCACTCCGTTTGACTCTTATATAGACTGAACTGCGAATATTTCTTTACAATTCTGATTGCTTCACACATATAGATTAATTGTCAATGCATAAACTGCATTTGGCGCCTGGCTAGGTCGTAGCTACTGAGTTAGCTGAAGCGTCTCTGCACATGAGATCTCTGAAGCTATAATAAGTGAACCATTCCTATCAAAGTCGGCTGTAGAACTGGCCAGTGCGCTAGCTTGTCTCGTAAGACCAGCCGAGTGGCGGCGCTCGGTCTGCTAGCGTCGACAGTGGCGACTCGCGGGTCCGATGTGTACTGACGGACCGCGGCCGATTTGAAGCCTACAACCCAGCCAGTGTGGTGCCTTGCGGTGACACCACAGCTTATACCTATTTTCCCGAGAATTTCGAACATCTAGCGCCAGTTTACATTGTCGACCTCTTTCCTTAGGTCGCCTTGTAGCTGCAGCACATTTATTATTGTCTCACTTTTTGGCCGGGCAGGGTGGCCGAGCGGTTCTAGGTGCTACAGTCTGGAAACGCGCGACCGCTGCGGTCGCAGGTTCGAATCCTGCCTCGGGCATGGATGTGTGTGATGTCCTTAGGTTACTTAGGTTTAAGTAGTTCTAAGTTCTAGGGGACTGATGACCTTAGAAGTTAAGTCCCATAGTGCTCAGAGCCATTTGAACCATTTCTCACTTTTTCTTCCTGTTCCATCCGCCAAACTCACAGACTACAAAAGTTCACGTTTATCAGTCAGATTAACAAGGTGTTCTCAAAGGAAGATATTTACTAAAGTCTTTAAATGAAATGAGAGAAACTGCTGCGGTTCGGAAAAGTTATGTCTGTCGACGGGTTGCCCCACCCGATAGCAATGGCAATATGTAGTAACAACAAGCCATCCGACCACCCATCCAGTTCTGCGGAATAGTTTATATCCAATTAGGACCCCAGTCGCCGGACGCCGTCGTGTCGTGTCGCTGTGTGATCGTGTCGGCTGCCATCGATCGCCGCTGGAGCAGGGTTAATATCAGATGAGGCCCTACTTGTAACCGGGACGGCTGTGTTTGGGCCGCGGTCTGTTCACCCTAATTGAGATTAAATCGCTTTGGGCGGCAGCCGGACTGGTTTCTGACGGTACCTGCAGCCCACTCCGAGCACTCTGCTGTTCATACGAGCATACTGAGTTAAAAATTACTTTGCTGCTCTATTTATACTCACTATATAAGTCAAATATTTTAGGTGGTATGAAATTCACAGCCAGATCTAATATTCTGAACGTTCTGCCGCACTGGCTTAGTTAGTTGGATTAAAATATCATTCCGATCTCTGTCCACTACAGCACGGTTCCAGCTGTGCAGTCATTTTCATGTGTGTAGTACACGGTCCACTCTCATTAATATGAATACCACGTCTGTTCGACGTCCATGTGCAATAACCGGGGTGGCCGAGCGGTTCTAGACTCTACAGTCTGGAACCGCGCGACCGCTACGGTCGCAGGTTCGAATCCTGCCTCGGGCATGGATGTGTGTGATGTCCTTAGGTTAGTTATGTTTAATTAGTTCTAAGTTCTAGGCGACTGATGACCTCAGAAGTTAAGTCGCATAGCGCTCAGAGCCAGCCATTTTTGCAATAACCACTCACAGAAGACACGACCGAACGAGGTGGCGCAGTGGTTAGACACTGGACTCGCATTCGGGAGGACGACGGTTCAATCCCGCGTCCGGCCATCCTGATTTAGGTTTTCCGTGATTTCCCTAAATCACTCCAGGCAAATGCCGGGATGGTTCCTCTGGAAGGGCTCGGCCGACTTCCTTCCCCATCCTTCCCTAATCCGATGAGACCGATGACCACGCTGTCTGGTCTCCTTCCCCAAAACAACCAACCAACCAACAGAAGACACGTGGCAGTATTTGCGGTGCTGGACACTTAAACCGTGTCGGGGAAGGGGGGAGACGCGGAAAACAGTGCAGCCGTTGCCATAATGCAGAAACAGAGTAATTTATTTGAGTTTAAAAAAGTCATGATCATTGGTTTTGTGCCATGGTTGCAAGAATTTCCGCAACGGCTAAGTCTGTAAACTGTTCCTGTGACGCTGTGGTTAAAGTATACTGTGCAGGGTAATATGACGCTGTGCAAAACAGGGCCGAGGAAACTGTGGTGCAGCCGCGCCGTAGATGACAGGGCTGAATGACGGCTGCGGTGATTTGTACGGGCGAATAGTCGTCCAACTGTTGAGCATCTGACCGCCCACATGAACCAAGGGGGTACCAACAGTGTCTCCTTAACGACCGTTCAGTGGACGTTGCTGCGTATGGGCCTCAGAAGCAGGCGGCTGACTGCTGTTCACCGGCGACGAAGGCAGGAATTTGCACGCCAATACCGAAACTGCACATTCACTGAACGGCGACAGGTAGCCTTTTCCATGACACAAGTGAGATCCCCTGCTATAGCCGCAAGACAGGACAGACAGTTTAATTTGTGGAAAGGAGCCAAAATGAGTGGCTGTCAGTTGCGCTCGAACATACTACTTTATTCATTTGACAAACATTACAAGAGTAAAAAAAAAAAAAAAAAAAAAAAAAAACATTAAAAACAGAGCAAGCCAAACATTAATTTTAGAACTTAATTCCTGGCTAAAAGCGCCATTCAATCCCACGTCTCAAGGGCGAAACAACTTCAATTTAAAATCGGCTGAAGGATAATAACTTAAGACTCAAAATCAGGAATTTGAATTTAAAAGGCAGAAGGCCTTATCTTAAAACGTTTCTCAAATTAGGCTGAAGGCTCAAACAATCTCACACCGTAAGGGCAAAACAACTTTAATTTAAAATCGGCTAGAAGCCATGCATAAATAAACAACAAGGACAAATACGAAAAGATAGCACATCAAACGGCGCTCAGAAGTTTCCAAGGGTCGGCCTGGAATTCAAACACTAACGCTCGCTTAGGTGAGACAGGCAGTCGGGCCAACAATTCTCAATCTGACGGCAACCCAACCGACAGACAGTCGACGGACGAAGCGACAGGATAACTTCCGCTCCACCTGACTAGCACACAACAGGGAGTTCCATGGAACAAAGCAGAAGCTATCGGCGCCCACAACGAATTACACATTCAGCTGTCAAACTACAGGCCATGCTGGAAGCCACAACACGACGAGGAAAATACACTGCCTGAATTTACGTCAACGCCCAGGGCAGGTAACTGGAACGTTAATGGCCACAAGGGAGAAGATTCCGCTGGTGCACTTCAATTCAAAAAATAATCAACTTAAGGTAAACTCCGCAGGAGGGCGGCTAGAATTTGTTGCTTGTGGGAATGTCCCAGCAGCACAAAACGAAATTCAAATGACACAGTGTGAACAGTTGGGGCTGGCTGGTAGATTCAGTAAAGACTCAACTTTCGTGTCCGGGATCGGTAAGCGATGGACCTCGTAGCAATGGGAACAGCCCCCTATACTCTGACCGCGCGTGGACGCCGCCATTGGCTCCCGGCCAGACACGCGCCACGGAGACTTCCTCACTGCTCCACGCCAACCGACCAACCCCCAGGCCCGGAGACGGTGAAGGACCAAATATACGTTGGCCGATGAGACGACGAACCGAACGACCAACCAATGGTCGTATTGCTCCAACCTCCCTCCGTCGAACAGTTCATGTGTATCGCCAGCCGTCGGCGAGCACGGGCTGTCCGCGCCTCACCGTCGCTCCGTCCCCGACTTCACTGCTGCTGAGTGCCGACTGCACTGCTGGTCCGTCTCCAACTGACTTCCAGACACACGACGACCCAGAAATACTACCGGTCGCTCCAGTAAATGGAATAAGAAAACGAGGCGGCAGTACCGTAATAGAAGATGACAAACAATAAATGGGATATACGCGAGCTGTGTACGGCTCAGACAGTGGTCATATTAATGTGACTAAATGGTCATGTCTGGATTTTAGTCAAAGCGTTTTGACTTTAACCTAAATATGCCATCGAGAATGACAACAAAACTGAAACTTTACTGTACTGTATGGAAGAATATTTTAATCCAGATAGCGACTTCCACTTGAGCAGGTTGTTATCACTAAGAAATACACTGACAGCCAGAATATTATGACAACCTAACTAATAGCCGGTACGTCCACCTCTGGCACGGATAACAGCGGTTACGTGTCGTGGCGTGGAGGCAATGAAGTCTTGTTAGGTGCTGGAGGGAGCTGGCACTACATCTGTGCACACAGGTCACCTAATTTAGGTATATTCCAGAGATGGGGCGATGATCTCTGACACAACATTGAATCAATTGCAACTCGTCACCGTGCTTCTGGAACCATTCCATCACACTCCTGTCTTTGTGACTTGATGCATCATCTTGTTGAAAAATGCCACTGCCGTCGGGAAACATGATCATCATGGCCGGCCGGTGTGGCCGAGCGGTTCTAGGCGCTTCAGTCTGGAACCGCGCGACCGCTACGGTCGCAGGTTCGAATCCTGCCTCGGGCATGGATGTGTGTGATGTCCTTAGGTTACTTAGGTTTAATTAGTTCTAAGTTCTAGGGGACTGATGACCTCCGATGTTGTCCCATAGTGCTCAGAGCCATTTGAACCATTTGAACCATCATCATGATCATGATCATGTGTACGTACTCTGCAACCAGTGTACGATACTTCTTCACCATCATAGTGCCTTGCGCGAGCTCCAATGAACCCATGGATGTCCACGAGAATGGTGCCCAGAGGATAATGGAGTCCCCTCCATCTTGTCTCCGTCCCGCAGCACAGATATTAAGGAGCTGTTCCCCTGTAATACCACGAATTCGCAACCTCTCATCGTCATGATGAAGAAGGTATCGGGATTCATCAGACCATGCAATGCTCTGCCACTGCGCCAACATCCAGTGCCAATGATGCCCATTTTACCGATGTCGTGCAGTTAACATTATTACATGCATGGGTCGTCGGCTACAGGGGCCTATCTTTAGATGTGTTCGGTTCACTGTGTGTTCAGACACACCTACACTCTGCCCAGCATTGACGTCTGATATTAGTTCAGCCTCAGTTCGCTGCCTGTCCTGTTTTACCAGTGCACCCAGTCTACGATGTCCAACGTCCGTAATGAGGGGTGGCCGTCCATGCCCACGATGTGTGCACGTGGTTTCACCTACTGTTGGAAGACAATCGCCACAGCACTCCTCCAACATCTGAGACATCGTGCAGTTCCAGAAATGTACGTGCTTATTCTCTGGGCCATCACAATCTGCCCTCGGTCAAACTCAGCCAGATCGCGCCCCTTCCCCATTCTCCACACGGACAACACGTTCACTGATACTACACGCATCGCGCTTGGATCTCATTAGCAGTCATTCCTCGCCTGGTGAGGCTGTTACCACCGATAGTAGCTCGGTCGTCATAATCCTATGGCTGATCAGTGTATACACTGGTGGGCCAAAACAGCGTAACCACCCACTTAATAGCGAGTCTGTCCTCTTTTGGTACGAAAAACAGGAGCGATTTTGCGCTCCATGGATTTGACAAGCTGTTGGTAGGTTTCCGTAGTTTTGTGGCACTAGATGCCCAGACAAAGGTCGCACAATTCCCGTAAGCTACGAGACGGTGGTATGTGCGTGCTGGGCTAACATCTGATAGCTTTCCAGGTGATTTCTATCGGGCTCAGATCATGTGAAACTGGTAGCCAACATACCGACATTAGCTGACTAGGATGCTCCTCAAAGCGCTATAACACGATTCTGGCTTTGTGACAACTACAGTTATTCCCTTGGAAGATACCATTGCCGTCCAGAAAGAGATCAAGTGCAAAGGTATACAGGTCATCCCAGATAATATTCACGTGGCCGACAGCTGTCTATTACGACATAAATCTCGGGTGAACAGCCTGGTATGAGTGTGCATAGGACACAATATTTCGGCAATCGACCACGTTGCCATCATCAGGTGCGTTCCAGCGCGCTCAGTACATCAGCGCACCTGATAATGGCAACGTGGTCGATTGCCGAAATATTGTGTCCTATGCACACTCATACCAGGCTGGTCACCCGAGATTTATTTCGTCATAAAATACGCCTGGAGAAAAATTGAAGAATCACAACTGTTTATTACCTTCGACCACCACCACAGATCCCATGGAACCCCAAGTGATTCTTCCTCATAGCAGAATATTACACACAACGGCTTGCATTTGTGGTGATGTCCATGTTCCGAGCATATATTCGCCTATGTGGTGGCTTTTCCAGTCAGGACGGTTGAGACGCGATCCATCCAACTAGCCGACATGTTTCCACTGATACAATGCAATACCGATGAATCGTGTCCACAACAATCGTAACCGATGTTATCGTTGGGTCAATGTGGGAACACTTATTGGTCGTCTGCTGCGTAGTCCGTGATCAACAATGTGCTCAGAAACACTTGTACCTGCACTAGCATTGCTCTCTGTTGCCCTATCTGCTACAGTTCGTCACCTATCCCGTTTCACATTGCGCACAAGTCTCGAACCTCTGTGTTCTATGTTGAGGCGTCGACGTCCAGAACTTTGTCCCTTTCTCATGGTTTTTCCGCCCAGCCACTTTCCATTGTTGTTCACTACAGTAGTACACAAAAGCTAACTACATCTGCCGTTTTCGAGAGGCACGATCACAGACTCCGGCCAAAATAGTCTGACCTTCGTCAGAGTCCCTTATTACAGTAGATTTCCCCATTTTCGGCCTGCATCTACTGTAGAATGCTACCCCGTCGTCCTCTCGTTCTCTTATATACTTTCCTTACCGTGTCACATGCTTACAACGTCGCCAAACGGCATTTAATCTCGTGGTTGGCTGTGATCGTAATGTTTTGTACCATCAATGTGTGTTACCCCTAATTAAATAATAAACGCATTGCGCTTTTCATGTACTTCTGCATAAACAACAGTAGGGATGGATAATCCGGTTAACGGGTATTGTAAATATTGTGTGTCTTATATCTTGTCTCGACATTGCGGGAGATATTGCTGAAACTTAGCACCAGCAGAACATACGTTCATTCAGTGCAGTACGATCATCAACAAGCAGAACTCTTCCCGGATCAGGTTTATTATGTCCACAGCCTCTCTACTTTTCACACCATACAAGTCGCATTATACTGACGTCATCATAGTATTTAATTTCTGCTTGAAACATTGCACACGTCCTTTCTACCAAGGTAGACAAATGACTGGCTTTATCTAGGCGCTACAGTCTGGATACGCGCGACCGCTACGGTCGCAGGTTCGAATCCTGCCTCGGGCATGATGTGTGTGTTGTCCGTAGGTTAGTTAGGTTTAAGTAGTTCTAAGTTCTAGGGGACTGATGACCTTAGAAGTTAAGTCCCATAGTGCTCAGAGCCAAATGAACCATTTTTTGCCTGGCTTTATATTTCCTAATAATCCTGGGACACTCATAACATTCAGTCAGCCACCGTCATGTGTTCACGGCAGAACAATAAAGCAATTCGTATCGGAATGGCTCTTTTACCTAACATCAACCGTGTGTGTCATTTCACCTCTGGAGACTCAAGAGTTAACACCAGAAAGAAAATGTCTTTGTTCAGCTCGTAACTCCTGCTCAGAGCGACATTCAGTATAGTCGGTGTTTTTGATCATAAATGACGTTTTTTAAGGGGGGGTGAGGGTGAAGAGCAGACCTTAAAGAAGAACAGTAAGGAGGAAACTGTATTCCTTTCCACGATAAATATGTTGAAATACTTAGTTCAGATTGACACTGCAGTCCAGCTCTCAATTATTTAGTTACCTGGTTCCGGAAATGACCACTGATAGTCAGCCTACATCTAGCATGACATAAATAATGTGCAATGTGCTGTAGTCATCACATACAAGGTGTCCCAGAAGGAAAAGTCAATACCAAAACATACGACAGGAACACTGATTTGAAGCAGAAAACTTCATATAGGCATAAGCGTTATTCCGAAAGATTTCGGAGATGGAACGTACACCTAGCGTAATAATTTCAGGGTTGTGTATTAATGATTTATGGAAGAAATAAGATTTTACCCCAGATCTTATTTCTTCCATAAATCATTAATGCGCAACGATGAAATTATAACACTGAATATTTAATAATAACCGACTGCCTACTCCGGAGCATCGCAACAGACACTACCAGCCTCTAGCACTGTCCTCCTGCTCCTCCTGAGTAACAGTTGCCTACCGCTGCGCGACCTAACGTAAGCTCTTTGTTACACATACTCTGCCTTATGTGATAGCTGCCTCGCAGCGTTCTTTCACACGTACACACTTGTAATCGATATATTGCTTATGCTCTTGGAAAATACGTTGAAATTAACAATTTTCATTATATGTACCTATTTCACAATGGTATATACAGTATAATAACTTCGCCGGCCGTGGTGGACGAGCGGTTCTAGGCGCTTCAGTCCGGAACCACGCGACTGCGACGGTCGTAGGTTCGAATCCTACCTCGTGCATGGGTGTGTGTTGTTATGTTTAAGTAGGTCTAAGTTCTAGGGGACTGATGACCTCAGATGTTAAGTCCCATAGTGCTCAGAGCCATTTGAACCATTTCTGTAATAATTTCAGTGATGTGTGTTAATAATTTATGGAAGAAATAAGATTTGAGATATAATTCATTAAGAAAATGCTACAAATATTGTCATGAAATTTTGGTTAAGATTCTTTGTACACATTGATACATCGATCTGCAATAAAGTAATCAATATTCATGTATTTATGCGCTTTTGCTGTAGAACGAATTTGAATGAGACCATCTTTGTATGTAACCCCAAATATTTTATTGTATTTTCTGTAAAGATCATTTGTTTGCGTAAATGTAATTTTTATGGCATGGCCTAACAATTGCAAGTCAGTTTCACAATATAGTAAGATTTTCGAGTAAGATATTACATTCTCCTCAGTCATGCTCCGCCTCCCAATTCCAAGTTGTCTTATATAAAAAAAATTCTAAATGTGTCTCAGTCAAATATCTTGCGTTCTGGCTTTTGCAAGTGGAGTTATTTTAGTAGTGTTGAGAGTAGAACAACACGTTATTCAAGGCGACACCAATAGGAGGTAAGAAATTTATTTCACGCAATTTACAGATTTTCGCACAGGGATCGCTTTTGTACGTATTCGTATTTACAGAGTCGTAGTAAGATCGAGTAGCTTTGAATGTACTTAACTCTAATTTGTCATCATCGCGCACGAGTTTTAATTAGTAGGGGTTTACTGGTCTTGCTTCCTTGCTAGTAGACGGATTGTTTAAAACGAGGTCAGGTAAATTTACAGGTACACGTAATCAGATACACAGTCAGCACACCTCTTGATATAGCTGTTCATTGCTATACATAAACATCAAACCTTACTTAAGAAATAAACGTTACAAACTGACTCCTGTAAACATTTTTACATATACAACACTGAATTATTCAGCACAGCTCTTAGCGTTCAGTTTGTTAAGTACGACGGTAATCCCAAAAGTAAGGTCTCCTATTTTTATAAGTACACAGACTTGTTTATTTCTGCAGTGGTTTACATCAGTTTACAGCTTGAACATTTAGCTATTTTCCGACATAATCATCATTTCTGTCGATGAATGTTTGTAGACGCTGTGGCAGTTTTTGTATGCCCATATCATACCAGCTCGCCATCATGCTGTTCAGAAAGTTATGAACCTTTTCTTTCACCTCGTCGTCGGAGCTGAATCGCTGGGACCACAGTTAACTCTGAAAGGTTCTGTGAGGCTCTGAAAAAACTCAGAAGGGCAATTCAGAACCGGAGAGGAGAAATGTTGAGCAAGTGCGTACACATTCTCCATGACAACGCTCGCCCACACATCGCTCGGCAAACCGTTGCTCTCCTGCAACAGTTTCTGTGGAACATAATCACCCACCCACCCTGCAGTCCTGACTTGGCGCCCAGTGACTGTCACCTGTTCCCTAGGTTAAAAGAACATTTGCCCGGAAAGCGATTCAGCTCCGACGACGATGTGAAAGAAGAGGTTGATACTTTCAGAACACCATGGCGGCGAGCTGGTATGACATGGGCATACAAAAACTGCCACACTGTCTACAAAAATGCATCGACAGAAAGCTATAAACTGAAGTAAACCATTGTAGAAATAAGCAGGTCTATTTACTTATAAAAAAATTGGAGACCTTATTTTTGGGATTACCCTTGTATGATTCAGGCCAACTGTGAGTAAAGCCATCAGTTCCATAAATACCAATGTGCATGGTGTTCATAATTAAAGTTCCAGTTTCAAGATGCTCTAGGAAGAGAACCACGGCTCAGAATGACATCGGATTTGAAAACCATATTTTTGACCCATGGGGAAACGTCATGGAAAAACAAAAAACAATTTAACGAAAATTTTACCAACAGATTGCGCGGTAAGCTACTTAACTTACATAGGATCGGCTAGAAATTACTGTTGAATAGCAATACGACTGCTATAGTTTGAGTAGTAGTGTTCCACGTAGATGGCTACGAAAGTTCGGCAGTCAACAGTTGTGACACTGTTGGGTAAGCACTGCCACCGCTGAAAGACCGTACCACGTTAGATGGGAATTAATTGTCCTGAGGCCAAAAGTGGCACAGAAATCAAAACGTACTGGTGCCATATTCCGACGCTGATTATATCAGTCATGGACTGTGTGTATGGTCCCGGCAGAGGCTCGAGTCCTCCCTCGGGAATGGGTATGTGTGTTTGTCCTTAGGATAATTTATGTTAAGTAGTGTGTAATCTTAGGGACTGATGGCCTTAGCAGTTAAGTCCCATAAGATTTCACACACATTTGAACATTTGATTATATAATCTATTGGTCAAATATTCATTAGATTTTTCTTTTCTTCTTTTCTTGTTCCATGACGTTCCCCCTGGGTCAATAATATTGACGTCATGCGGAAAAGTGGTTCTCTTTATACAGGGTGTTACAAAAAGGTACGGCCAAACTTTCAGCAAACATTGCTCACACACAAAGAAAGAAAATATGTTATGTGGACATGTGTCCGGAAACGCTTACTTTCCATGTTAGAGCTCATTTTATTACTTCTCTTTAAATCACATTAATCATGGAATGGAAACACACAGCAACAGAACTTACCAGCGTGACTTCAAACACTTTGTTACAGGAAATGTTCAAAATGTCCTCCGTTAGCGAGGATACATGCATCCACCCTCCGTCGCATGGAATCCCTGAATCCCTGATGCGCTGATGCAGCCCTGGAGAATGGCGTATTGTATCACAGCCGTCCACAATACGAGCACGAAGAGTCTCTACATTTGGTACCGGGGTTGCGTAGACAAGAGCTTTCAAATGCCCCCATAAATGAAAGTCAAGAGGGTAGACGTCATGAGAGCGTGGAGGCCATGGAATTGGTCCGCCTCTGCCAATCCATCGGTCACCGAATCTGTTGTTGAGAAGCGTACGAACACTTCGACTGAAATGTGCAGGAGCTCCATCG
Organism: Schistocerca americana; assembly: GCF_021461395.2. Lineage (NCBI taxonomy): Eukaryota > Metazoa > Arthropoda > Insecta > Orthoptera > Acrididae > Schistocerca > Schistocerca americana. The sequence goes on from NC_060119.1 coordinate 230,627,952, forward strand.
TGCATGAACCACATGTTGTGTCGTACTTGTAAAGGCACATGTTCTAGCAGCAGAGGTAGAGTATCCCGTATGAAATCATGATAATGTACTCCATTGAGCGTAGGTGGAAGAAACTAAAATGAGCTCTAACATGGAAATTAAGCGTTTTCGGACACATGTCCACATAACATCTTTTGTTTATTTGTGTGTGAGGAATGTTTCCTGAAAGTTTGGCCGTACCTTTTTTGTAATACCCTGTATAGCGTTTTGAAACCTGAACTTCAATCATGGACACCCTGTACATTAAATCTGTTCTGCTTCGGAAAGCATTGCGAATAGGATATATGCCAATCCGAAATTGTTTTCTTCAGATGAGCGTGCCTGTTATATCTCTGAATACTGACCATTGCTCCAGGGATGTTCTGCATAGCTGACTGTTCCAGAAAAGGAATGTGAAGGTGTCCGTGCCAGATTTCCAGCAGCTGCCAACAGAGCTGGAGCAGAGGATTTGCTGATGGCCTCTTCATATCTTCACGGAGTACGCTCTGATGGCATCGGTGGCATATGCCAGTGACGCATCACGTAAAGAGCATTTGGTATGGTATCGCGTGGACGTGAACTCTAGTCAGCTCTACGTGAGTCGCGGCGCAGCGCCGGCTGCAGGCCGCGCGCGCCTGCTTTATACGAGCGGCGCAGTAAATGTAGCGTTTGTGTTATACGGCCCGAAAACAGTTCACTCTATAAAGGCTGCAGCCAGAGCAGAGCGGGGCAAAGCGCACGCGTTTTATCGCGCCGCTGCGACCCAGTTCTTTGTCGCAGATGTTTGCCGCTCGCTGCAGGAGAGGCGATCCACTCGCCATGAGGGCGACCCCGCCGTCGCTCCATATTTCCGACACCAATAACGCCAGCGTTCCGCATTACGCTCACAGATTTCACCAGTACACAGCAAAGCTATGCTCTTGCAACGGGGTCAGCGTTACGTTTGCTTCATGGTACAGAATGTCTTCCTTTACTTTTTTTGTGGCAGTAGTTCGGCGGTGAGCGGCGCAAATGAGTGTGTGTTTACAAATGAAAAGGTATTCCACATTTTCACTAAATTAACTCAAACGAAATGCGAATTTTTTTCTCATACAAGGTCACGGCTATTTCTTTCCGCTCTTTCCCATTCTCTCTCTCTCTCTCTCTCTCTCTCTCTCTCTCTGCATAATCGATACTTATGCAATATTAAACTGGCATTTTTTTCATCTATACTGCCCGGGACGGACAGAGTTATTATTTTTTTTTTGACAAGTGAGGTACCACATATGTCACTGTAGGAGATAACAAATTCAGACCAAATGAAGCTCACAAGTCACAGTAAAAAGGGACCGAACAATCCTTACACAGTATTCTCTTCTCAGGAGGCAACGCAGGAGGGCATTCTCGCATGCGAATGATTATAATGGTAGCCTACTATAGGTTGTCACAAGCAACTTGAGCCGCTTGTGGCAATTCAACAGTAGTTCTAGCAGGCCTGAAAAAGACTAAGTTACCGCTTCATGCGCCCGGTTAGCCGAGCGGTCTAACGCAAGGCTTTCTGGAGTGGGAAGGAGCGCCTGGTCCGCGGCTAACCGGGCGCATGAAGCGGTAACTTAGTCTTTTTCAGGCCTGCTAGAACTACTGTCGAATTGCCACGCCCGGCAGACTTGTGTCGAGGTCTGGTGAGCCGGCCACTCTGTGGATGGTTTTTTCCATCTACCTCGGCGAATGCGGGCTGGTTCCCCTTATTACACCTCAGCTACACTATGTCGGCGATTGCTGCGCAAACAAGTTCTCCATATATTCGTACACCACCATTACTCTACCATGCAAACATAGGGGTTACACTCGTCTGGTGTGAGACGTTCCCCGGGGCGGGGGGGGGGGGGGGGGGGGGGGGGCTTCACCGGGTGCCGAACCGCACAATAACCCTGGGTTCGGTGTGGGGCGTCGGAGGGTGAAGTGGACTGCGGTAGTCGTCGTGGGGTTGTGGACCACTGCGGCTGCGGAGGGGACGGAGTCTCTCCGTCGTTTCTAGGTCCCCAGTTTACATACAACACAATACAACACCGCTTCATCATGTCCTATATGTTCAGTCGCCGAGAGATCTGCTATTTTTTGCTGGGAACGGCAGTTTTTGCATGCCAAGAAGAGCATGCTGTGTCACTGCAGCTGTCTTGAACGTGCATTGTCCTGCTGAAAGAGCACAACACCATCCTGTTGAATAAATGGCAACAAGCACGGTACTAACAGGCTGTACAGTGTAGTGGGTACTGGTTACTATACCCTGCAGAACCACAAAATGTGGCTGCGAGTTGTAACTGATAACATTTTCACCCCTCTTTCTCTCCCACAACATTAAGCTTGGGATACTATCTGTATGTTGTGGATTAATGCACTCTGGAATAGGCAGCTCACCAGGTCTTCGCCGTGAACGTGTATGTCCATCGCTCGCATGCAGACAGTGCCTACTCTCATCACTGAAAACAAAGCGCCATTCCACAGTCTGCTCAACTCGTTCAAGATACCAGAATGACCATGCTTGGCGGTGTTGTGCGGTCACCGATACCCTGGTCAGTGGCACATGTGATCTTAATCCTGCTTGAAGAAGACGCTTCCCAGTGGTCCCTGATGATGCACCAGCTGCTCCATGTCCTCAGATTTCGCCCTCGGGTGAGATTCGGTCGACAACGCTGCTCGCAGAATGCGTCGGTCTCGACGCGCGTCTGTAGTACACGGACGTCGAAAAAAAGTTTAAAAAAACCTGTTAAAAACAGCGACGCACCATTGCCACCAACTTGTGCAAAAGTCCGGCGATATGTCCATTCAGCTTTCCACAGACCCACAATGTGTTCCTTTTCAAATGGCCGAATCTGTTCGACAGGAGAACGCACTCATCAGTGGGGTCATGGTGTGACCCCACAATGAGTTTTGCAAAAACTATTCACCTCTAAACTCAGCACACTTACTACCTGCAGATCCAAAACTTAGGATGAATCAGTAATACTAGAGCCCTTCAGTATGCTCGTGCCACAGGTGCCACTGAACACAGCCCTTGAGGGAGCTGTATTTTCTTTTTCCGAAAATGTACATTTTGGTGAGTATAAGTATTTATTGGTGAGTATAAGTATTTATATCTTGTTTGCCCCCTGCACACAAAAGCTGGCATACAATAAAATCTGGCTGAAAGTTCGACGGTTACATTAATATTCATAAGCTAGCAAAAAGGAAACGCTTCGCTTAGTGTTTTTTAATTTGTTTTCTGAACTGGAAAAAATGCACTTAATCATCTCATTTGTATGACATGTAACGAATTCATAGTATGTTCTTACAAACTGCTTTTGGGAGCGACGGCGAACAGGTCTTTGTCTTTGCCCAAGACGCCAAACGCTGTGTATACGTATTCGTGCGAGAGAAACGATTCTTTCACATTCACTCCGTAATACAGAAATTTTTATCGACGCTCATATTGTACGGAAATCGTACCGGAAATTGTAGCCTTTTAAAACTGAATGGTAAGTGAGGTGAAACGATCGGATTTCGTGGTAGGAATACCGACTTACCGTTTTCTTTGCCGTTCAGATTTCCGTTACTGAGATTTTGTTTAGAACATTTCTTGCAAGGGGATAACTGGGACACTGAGCGATCTTAGTACCTACGCTTTTGTCTTGGTTCATCACTGTATCAATGGATTTAAATAGTTTTTCTTCCCCTCTTCTCATATTCTGTAATCGATGGTTCGTTCCCTGAGCTACCTCATTTTTATGTCGTTAAAATGGTTAACTGACGCAACCACTCTTTTTTTAGCTAGTTTATCCGTACAGGTGCATACACTTGTTCGATGATCTGCCCTCATAACGTCGCCCTGCGATGCTGTCGGGTACTAAAAAGACTGACAGTGTTACGCTTTTCCTCTCTTCCAGAGTACTGCTGTATGGTACGGATCCATTACCAGACAAGGCTGACGCGGGAGAGCTAAAAACGTTCGGAGACAGTTGGTTTAGCATTACCAGGACACAGATGAGAGAGTGCCATGGATACGATAAACGTACTAGGGTGCCAATCTTTGAAACAGACGTTTCTCGAGCCGGCGCAATCTTTTTCCTAAATTTCAGTCTCCAAATTCTCCCGAGAACTCCAAAATATATTGTTAATTCATAAATACATAGAGAGGAATGATCATCAAAATAAAATAAAATAAAAAAGAATTAGGTGTTCATTTAGTCCACGTGTTACTCGAGAGTACAGTGTTCGAAAATAAATGTTAAGTTAGTTATGTGAATCCTTTGCGAAACTCTTAAATTCAGAATAGTCACTCAGATGCAGATGTAGCTGTAGATGTACACACAGGGTGTTTAAAATGTATCACATAGTCGTATAGCAGTTAGGATTGGTCAAAAGTGAAGAAAAGTTCGTATAATGTAGGTTGGCCTTCATCTCAAGACGTTTTGATTTTCATATGTCTGTTACGTAGAGGGAAAAACTATAGGCAGTTCTGTATGTGAGTAGCACGTCACATTTTTGAAGTCTTCTTTGCAGTGAATCAAGAAATCTTTCAAATACACATGGCTGCATTCGAATCGTATTACATGCACCGGACACACGCTCCTGTAACTTCTGCAACTTTTCGATGGGTTGGGCGCACGACTACGCCTTTAAGCGTCCCAATAGCCAGATACCCAACAAATTCATGTCCGGCCAACGAGGCTGCCCCGCTACCGGACCTAGCATCGATGAATTCATAACCCATCCACAATCTGCAGACGCTATAGGAGCGTGTTACCAGTACACGTGACGCAGTCCGAACGCAGCTACTTCTGTTTGAAAGAGTGAGTTATTCACTGGCAGTGGGGCTAAAGGATGTGTGAGGACGCGTGGTACCTACTTACGGCACTGCCTATAGTACGTACTTCGGCGTAACAGACAGAAGGGAGTGGAAATGAGCGTTTGGCGTCATTGGCCGAGAGGCCCCTTTCGGCGCAGGTCTGGCCGCCTTGGTGCAGGTCTTATTACATTCGACGCCACATTGGGTGACCAGCGCGCCGGATGGCGATGAAATGATGATGAAGACAACACAACACCCAGAACCTGAATGGAGAAAATCCTAGACCCAGTCGGGAATAGAACCTGGGCCGTAGGACAGCAATCCGTCACGCTGACTACTCAGCTATCGGGGCGACAGAAGGGAATGAGAGGACAGATTGGCCTGTATCTCAACAATTATTGATATCCAGATGTATCATTATCGGAACATTTCTTCTAGATTTGACGAGTACTACCTCCTATAGGAATGTTTCACTTTAAAAAGAAAAAAAGAACACCCTGTATCTACACGGTGCAACACGATAATCAAGGGACCATTTTTTCGAAACCCGGTAACTGTCTCTCAAATGGTTCAAGTGGTTCTGAGCACTATGGGACTTAACTTCTGCGGTCATCAGTGCCCTAGAACTTAGAACTACTTAAACCTAAATAACCTAAGGACACCACACACATCCATGCCCGAGGTAGGATTCGAACATGCGACTGTAGCGCCTAGTACCGCTCGGCCACAACTGTCTCTCATTGCGAAGGAAGAAGTTTGGAATTTGGCTCACAATGTCTACAGATTCCCACTGTAATGGTGCAAAAGCATGGCGTCTTGCAGCGCGCTAGGCGGCGCCTCCGGCTGGAAGGTGTCGACACACAAAAGAAAGGCCAGAGCTCAGAAGTTCACGCGACGTGTAAGGTGGTTAATGATGTCACAGTGGCAGCACATTTCGTCACAATTTTGCCCAACGCCACCGCGAACGCATCACACGATCGGGAGATCATAACATCCCCTCTTAGGCACATTTTACCCCTTATTTTTACGTTCCCGCGGTGGAGGTCAGAAGCGAGATGCTCATCGTTGAAATCGCATGGTTTTCTTAGAGGTGCCCGAAGAAAGCGTTTCAGACACACCGTCATTCAGTATCGACACGGAGAGGACTCAGGTGGTGATTGAATAGCGTCAATAGAACGACCCATTGCCTTAGGGCGTTGATTCTCACACATTTCGCGGTCAAAAACGCAGTGCGATGAGCAACGGGATAACATTCTTGGTAACTTGAGTTTACAACTTGAGACTTGAGAGTGTAACACGCCAACAAGACATGTGTTACGAAGAGTTTTATGTTTGACACCACGTGTTTGCTGCTGGGAGTTTACTTCTGACAGTGTCTACTGGCATATGCGGTCCAAGCACTTGATAATAATGAGATAACGTAGTCCTAAAACACGTCGAGGTAAAAACATCGCATGTTAGACAACTGCTGTATAACTTTCTCAGTACCGAACCTTTGACACTGCTGACACCCCCGGACGATTTAATCTTTCTCTACGGACATTTAGAACTACAATCCTACTGAATGAGATCGGACGCCTTTGGAGTGTAGCGTGACCAGAATTTTTGAGCTATGAGCCACTAGGGACTGTTGGAAACCATCCATTGAAATTTCAACACGATCCGAAGCAGTAAAGAGTGCTTATGTTTTTCAGCCGTCCAGTTTTAGGCCCTTCTGTGGCGTGATCACTGGGCTGTGGGTGCAGTACGACATTAACACATGTGTGAATGAAACAGCAGAGGTTCGCTACAAGCCCTCCCCCTTTCCCCTCCCCCCCCCCCTCTTCACCAGTTTGACAACACTATCGGTGGCATTCACGCAATTTGGTAAGCACTTTAAAGACACGATCTCTACCGAGACCGCCAGTCATTGTTTACTAGGCATCGGTCGACAGATGTTCCTTTTGACACCCCTCAGATTCCGCATGCAGCCAGCAGGCTCCAGTTCATCGACAAAGCGCCAAACAGCTCGGGGGTGTCGAAGTGGTAGAATGTTACACCGGCGGATAGCAAACAGTCACTGGCGATCTCTGTACAGGTTCAGAGTGCTCAACACGTATGCATGTAGCAGCGGGAGCGTTGACGACCTGGGGGGAGGGGGGGGGGGTCTTACTGGCATTTTCTTGCCGTTTTATTCACAGATGTGTGAAATATCCCCCACCCCGTGATCATGCGACACGAGAACGCGAAACAGGAGTGCTGAAAAAGCATAAATATTGTTTGCTGCTTCTGATGGCGCTCAAATTTTGTCGAATTGTTTTGAACGGTCCTGCTGATTGCACTCTGTATAAGAGAGCTAACACTGTGGTTGTGGTGCGCTCCAAAGGAGTGTGATAACTTTCAGTGGCGTTGTGCACCCGCGACGTCCGTAGTGAAGGGCTGAATCGGCCGAGAGCTGTCAGCAGCGTCAACGGTTGTCAAGAACGTCATCCTGATGCACGTCGCAATGTGAACTGTCGTTTTCGACAGCTCACATTGCTCGAACACCACTGACCACACTTTTCAGTTGGTGAGAGATCTGGAGAATGTGCTGGCCAGGGCAGCAGTCGAACATTTTCTGTATCCAGAAAGGCATGTAAAGGACCTGCAACATGCGGTCGTGCATTATCCTGCTGAAATGTAGGGTTTCGCAGGGATCGAATGAAGGGTAGAGCCACGGGTCGTAACACATCTGAAATGTAACGTCCACTGTTCAAAGTGCCATCGATGTGAACAAGAGATGACCGAGAGGTATAACCAATGGCACTCCATACCATCACGCCGGGTGATATACCAGTATGGCGATGACGAATACACTCTTCCAATGTGCGTTCACCACGATGTCGCCAAACACGTATGGGACCATCATGATGCCGTAAACAGAACCTGGATTCATCCGAAAAAATGACGTTTTGCCATTCGTGCGCCCAGGTTCGTCGTCGAGTACACCATCGCAGGCACTCCTGTCTGTGATGCAGCGTCATGGGTAACCACAGCCAAGGTCTCCGGGCTGATAGTCCATGCTGCTGCAAAAGTCGTCGAACTGTTCGTGAAGATGGTTGTTGTCTTGCAAACGTCCCCATCTGTTGACTCAGGAATCAAGACGTGGCCGCACGATCCGTTACAGCCATGCGGTAAAGATGCCTGTCATCTCGACTGTTAATGATAGGAGGCCATTGGAATCCAGCACGGCGTTCCGTATTACCTTCCTGAACCCACCGATTCAATTGGATGCCGACCAACGCGAGCAGCAATGTCGCGATACGATAAACCGCAATCGCGATAGGCTACAATCCGACCTTGATCAAAGTCGTGATGGTGCGCATTTCTCCTCCTTACACGAGGCATCAGAGCAACGTTTCACCAGACAACGCCGGTCACCTGCTGTTTGTGTATGAGAAATCGGTTGGAAACTTTCCTCATGTCAGCACGTTATAGGTGTCGTCACGCTCCCAACCTCGCGTGAATGCTCTGAGAAGCGAATCATTTGCATATCACAGCATCTTCTTCCTGTCGGTTAAATTTCGCGTCTGTAGCACGTCATATTCGTGGTGTAGCAATTTTAATGGCCAGTAATCTCCAACTAGCATCCGACGCCTGATGTCTGTCAGTTCCTTTCGTGCGGCCATAATGATTTTGTAATCTTTTCACATGAATCACCTGAGTACAAATGACAGGTCCACCAATGCATTTTCCTTTTATACCTTCTGTATGCGATACTACCGCCACCTGTATGTGTGCATACCGCGACCCCAAGAGTTTTGTCACTTAGTGTAAGCGTCCCATTGAGTCAGTGGGACAGCGACACGGAAGTGGCTGCGCGTCCCACCGGTTGTAGGTGCGGTAGGGGGTGTGGGGGGAGGGGGGAGGGGGTGGATGTGGGTGTGGGTAAGACTTGCCGGGCGCCAGCCCCACCCGCCTCCTAAGTGCATTAGCGAGCGCCGCAGTTCACGCTCGGCCACCGGCCACGGTCCGGCCGGCCGCTAAGCAGATTATGCAGATGACGGTCCGGCGGTCCGCCAGCCGCCTGCGGCCGCGCCAGCCGCCTTCGACGGGCCGTCGTGCCCCGCGCCGCCTCAAAATGGCGCACACGTTACGGGATAACAGCGCCGCGCGCCGCTATCGCCGCCACCACTGCTGTCATTTGGGGTCCCTCTCTCTCCCCTGCGCGGTCAAACTTCGGCCGCAACTCTTTGCCGCTGAGGACACCTAGCGGTTTATTCAGGACAGTTAAATGGCGCGCTCTTGACAAAAGACGAAGGCGCGCGCATTTGCAGCTTCTCGCCGCACAATTGGGAATTCAGAAGAATTCGCAATTTAAAAAAAAAAAGGTAGTGAAATAACATTTAAGGAAACTGCCTGTGCGTTTAGGATGGCAGTTACACTACTGGCCATTAAAATTGCTACACCACGAAGATGACGTGCTACAGACGCGAAATTTAACCGACAGAAAGAAGATGCTGTAATATGCAAATGATTACCTTTTCAGAGCATTCACTCAAGGTTGGCGCCGGTGGCGACACCTACAACGTGCTGACATGAGGAAAGTTTCCAACCGATTTCTCATACAGAAACAGCAGTTGACCGGTGTTGCCTGGTGAAACGTTGTTGTGATGCCTCGTGTAAGGAGGAGAAAAGCGTACCATCACGTTTCCGACTTTGATAAAGGTCGGATTGTAGCCTATCGCGATTGCGGTTTATCGTATCGCGACATTGCTGCTCGTGTTGGTCGAGATCCAATGACTGTTAGCAGAATATGGAATCAGTGGGTTCAGGAGGTTAATACGGAACACCGTGCTGGATCCCAACGGCCTCGTATCACTAGAAGTCGAGATGACAGGCATCTTATCCGCATGGCTGTAACGGATCGTGCAGCCACGTCTCGATCCCTGAGTCAACAGATGGGGACGTTTGCAAGACAACAACCATCTGTACGAACAGTTCGAGGACGTTTGCAGTAGCATGGATTATCAGCTCGGATACCACCGCTGCGGTTACCCTTGACGCTGCATCACAGACAGGAGCGCCTGCGATGGTGTACTCGACGGCGAACCTGGGTGCACGAATGCCAAAGCGTCATTTTTTCGGATGAATCCAGGTTCTGTTTACAGCATCATGATGGTCGCATCCGTGTTTGGCGACATCGCGGTGATCGTACATTGGAAGCGTGTATTCGTCATCGACATACTGCCGTATCACCCGGCGTGATGGTATGGGGTGCCATTGGTTACACGTCTCGGTCACCTCTTGTTCGCATTGACGGCACTTTGAATAGTGGTCGTTACAGTTCACATGTGTTACGACCCGTGGCTCTACCCTTCATTCGATCCCTGCGAAACTCTACGTTTCAGGAGGATAATGCACGACCAAATGTTGGAGGTCCTGTACGGGCCTCTCTGGATACATAAAACGTTCGACTGCTGCCATGGCCTGCACATTCTCTAGATCTCTCACCAACTGAAAGCGTCTGGTCAATAGTGGCCGAGAAACTGGCTCGTCACAATACGCCAGTCACTACTCTTGATTAACTGTGGTATCGTGTTGAAGCTGCATGGGCAGCTGTACATGTACTCGCCATCCAAGCTTTGTTTGACAATCCCCGGGCGTATCAAGGCCGTTATTACGGTCAGAGGAGGTTGTTCTGGATACTGATTTATCGGGATCTATGCACCCAAATTACGTGAAAATGTAATCACATGTCAGTTCTAGTATAATACATTTGTCCAATGAATACCCGTTTATCATCTTCATTTCTTCTTGGTGTAGCAATTTTAATGACCAATAGTGTATAAGTAAAATAAAATGTGTTCTATGCATAGTGTGTCCGCTTCGGTAGCGGGGGTCAGCATGGTTGAATGCCAATAGAAGGGATCCAGGTTCAATTCCCGGTCACGTCAAAGATTTTCTCCACTCGGGGACTGGGTGTTACGATGTCCACGTCATGTTTTCATCATTATCAACTGGCATATCGCCTAAATGGTGTCACATAAAAAGACCCGGCGGTAACCTGCCACACGACAGAGGGAGAATACATACTCTAATGGTAGAGTCGTGTTGTGACCGATACGCTGGTACCAATGTTGCCGGATAGCCATTCCAGAAGCCAAAGTGGCACTTATGGGGAACTGCACAATTGGAACGCTAGTCCTGCGACGATGGTGGAGTCAAGAATGCTTACTCAAAAACAACATGTTTTATTGTTCGACGCTTCCATACGGTAGTCAGAAGACTGCACGCATGAGTTGGCTTTGGCTACCAACCAGTGAGTCCACTGACCCGCCAGACTGCTGTGGCACCGTAACGGCCAGCGACGAATGTAGGATGTCACCTCCGTATCACAGCGACCTCGCGGTTGATGTACACGGCACGCAGCCCAAGGTTGTTGGCTCGAACGTGCAGGTGCTCCAAGTCGAACCTAGGATCGTCAGGCTGGAATGTCAGGTGGCCTCGCCTCGGCGGCTCAACGTGCAGGTGCTCCAAGTCGAACCTAGGATCGTCAGGCTGGAATGTCAGGTGGCCTCGCCCCGGCGGCTCCAATTCAAAACCCGGAACCATCAGTGTTAGCTCACGGTTCGTAGATCAGTGGCTTCGCCTAGCTGGTGATACTGCTCGGCGAGGCTATGCCTGCTAGGCCACACATTCGACCGATGATTAGCACGGTGACTCTGACGATCGTACGCACAGCGGGACAGCTGAGCTGGGAGTATCGCTACGCGTGCTACAGATTGCGCTATCCAGTATGTCTCCTCCACTGCTAGCGCTGCTGCCTGACATCTGTGAGTGGTTATTGCACGTCGAACATAGGCGATGGTCACATTAATGTCACTGGACCGTGGGTTATATACTCCACAAAGTCACATTTTCCCGTCTTTATGTACGTCTGTCAGTTCACCCATTCCTGTTCTAGACACGAATGGTCTGCGGAAATGATGCTCGTTAGCAAGCCTCCGCGTGAATTCTAATTTCTCTGATGTTACTTTCATGATCTTTTCGCAAGATACATCTGGGCGTAAGCAATATGCCTATTGATTCTTCGAGGAATGGATGGTCTTCGCATTTTGACAGTGAACCACACCACGATGTTACACGCTGTTGCTGCAGCGTCCGCTACTGGATTGGCTGAGCATCTCCGTACGGCTTTCGCACTTACAACATGAACCTCTAACGAAACCCGCTACTCTCCTTTGGATCCTCCCTATTTTCTGTTTCAGCCCGATCTGGTTCGGGTCCCTACCTAAAGAGCAATATTCCGAAATTTTCAAGGGTTTTGCAACGTATCTTCTTCGTGTGCGGACTACACTTCCTGATATTTTTGCGGTGAATCTAATTCTGGCATGTCGCTTGCTTGCGACCCTTTTATTAGGGTTCCACTTTTCATGACAAAGGCAAACACGACTGACACAGAAGCACTAACGACAAACACAAATGAGCGAACCAGTGCATCACAAGAGTCGAACAACAAACAAGAACACGATAAAGGAACAACATTTGACTACAGGGCCCTTTAGAAGAATCTACGCTCGAGCAGGCTGGGAAACCGGGATGTATTTCAAGCTGCCATACAATTATTAGTACGACTTAATCACCCAGGAGGAAATAAAAAGTGTATACACAACTACGGAACAGATTGATCGCATGATCCTACGAACAGAAAACCTCCCAATTAACAAACAATAAATCTGTAGACTTCGCCGTCCGGTGTGGCTGAGCGGTTCTAGGCGCTACAGTCTGGAGCCGCGCGACCGCTACGGTCACAGGTTCGAATCCTGCCTCGGGCATCGATGTGAGTGATGTCCTTAGGTTAGTTAGGTTTAAGTAGATCTAAGTTCTAGGGGACTTATGACCTCAGAAGTTAAGTCCCATAGTGCTCAGAGCCATTTGAACCATTTGTAGACTTCTGGGGGTGATATATACACAGAGGTGAGAGGTTTTGGACCTAAACAGCGCCTAGAAGGACTCAGTAAGGGCACACGGGGGCATTTGCTTTGAATTTTTAAGAAAAACTTGAGCTATGGATGCACATGATATCCCAGGCCTTTAAAATCGCATAACTGAATCCTATGAGGAGCGGAATGGTTAGTACAGAACTAAGCGAGTTGAAGAATGAAGTTCATTCGTATGTCACTTGTTTAAAGGAACGCTACGTGCGTGACGGTAAAATTCCCGGTCTCTCGACGTGGTATACGACATGTATATTACAGGAGCAAAGAACGCCAAAACAGCAATCGTGGTAACAAATACGCGAATTACGGTAACAAAAATGTGCTGAACATCTTGTAACAGCAGAAATTGTACTGGGAAGGGAATCATGGAAAGTCTCGTCATTATATACCCAGTACTCATATGACTTTAAGCCCTTTGCAAACTCAGTTAGGGAAATAGCAGGTTTCTCTAGGGGCAAAAGACTAATCTTCCTCGCGGACATTAACGGACGCTCAGGACTCAGGCTTCCTGATAGAACAGATGCCAAAGAACAGATAATAACGAACATCATAAATGAGTGCAGCCTTTTGCGCTAAATAAGGCATGGAAAGCCCTGACATACCGTGGAAACGCCGGAGGTATCAGTAACGAAGACTTTTCTTTAATAAACGAAGCATCTGTAACACGCTTCACTGACTGGAGAGTACATGGCAGTGCAATACACAGCGATCACAATGCAACAGTTATACACACTGTTTCATACATTAGCACAGACACATTCTCTCGACAACAACCGTAATTGATACTGAACAGGGCAAACTGGCGGACACTAAAAAATGTTATAGAAGAATTCCCCCTTTCACACCCCACATGAAGTATTGATTTCAGAGCATACATATTTACTCACCTACTACAGGGAGCTCAAATTGCTGCAATCCCACAAGTCAATGAGATACGCAAACAAAATATACCGTAGTCGTACTTATTAACAAAACTAAGTAAGGACAAGTGAGATAATACCCACGAGCAAAGATAATACAAGAAAAAGAACTCAGGCTGCAGCAGTAGCTTGAAGTCAAATGACGACACAAAGACGGATTACAAAAACAAGGCAGAACCATTGGTAGAAAAAGGACTAACTTACAGAATAACATATGGGGAGAGGCCATTCAGAATACAAACTGAGAGAGTAAAACATCTACGGTAATGTCAACATTAAAGCGATAGGACGGTACAATGACTAATCGATGTTCCAAAACATCCCAAATTAGTTCTGTAGGATTGGGGTCAGGACTCTGTGTAGGCCAGTCCATTACAGGGATGTTACTGTCGTGTAACCACTCCGCCACCACAGGCCGTGCATTATGAACAGGTGCTCGATCGTGTTGAAAGATGCAATCACCATCCCCGAGTTGCTCTTCAACAGTGGGAAGCAAAACATCAAGTAGACCTGTGTTGTGATAGTGCCACTCAACAAGGGGTGCAAACCCCTCCATGAAGAACCACACCATATCACCACCGCCTCCGAATTTTTCTGTTGGCACTACACACGCTGGTAGATGACGTTCACTGGGCATTCGCCATATCCACACCCTGCCACCGGATCGCCACATTGTGTACCGTGATTCGTCACTACACACAACGTTTTTCCATTGTTCAGTCGTCCAATGTTTAGGCTCCTTACACCAAGCAAGGCGGCGTTTGGCATTTACCGGCGTGATGTATGGGTTATGAGCAGCCAATCGACCACGAAATCCAAGTTTTCTCACCACCCACCTAACTGTCGCAGTACTTGCAGTAGATTCTGATGCAGTTTGGAATTCCTGTGTGATGGTCTCTATAGGTGACCGCCTATTACACATTACGACGCTCTTCAACTGTCGGCGGTCTCTGTCAATCAACAATGAGGTCAGGCTGTACGCTTTTGTGCTGTACATGTCCCTTCACGCTTCCACTTCTTTACCTCATCGGAAACAGTGGACTTAGGGACGTTTAGGAGTGTGGAAATCTCGCGTACAGACGTATGACACAAGTAACACCCAATCACCTGACCACGTTCGAAATCCGTAAGTTCCATGGAGCGTTCCATTCTGCTCTCTCATGATGTCTAATGACTACTAAGGTTGCTGATATGGAGTATCTGGCAGTAGGTGGCTGCACAATGCATCTGATACGAAAAATGTATGTTTTTCATGGTGTGCACATACCTTTGATCTCATAGTGTATTTTGACTACCATGAGGCCGTTAGTAGTAAGTAATAATACCAAGCGTGATAGGGCATACCAGTATAGAACATGCCAGTCAGACCACGCATGCCAGTCCAGAGCACAGCAGGCATACCACTGCAAGGCAAACCAGGCACGCTATTTTAGCCTAGACCATGCACAATATTACAGCTCAGATCATGCATGCTATTTAGCAAAGGCCAGTCTAGGTTATGCCCGACAAGAGCAGTCTTTGCATGTCATTCCAAGCCAGGCCAGTGATTGCCAGTCCACACCAGACCAGGAATATCATTGCAAGGCAGATCAAACATCCAGGCATGCCATTGCTACTGAGAAGAGTCATACCATTCAAGGCCAGACCTGCCATGCTGTTTGAGCCCAAGCCAGGCATGCCAGCAAGGCTAATCCAGGCATGATAATTCAGATCAGATCAGACATGTCAAACCCAGGCTACATCAGGATCGCCATTCCAGAGCAGACCGGGCGGGCCTTTGCAGTTCACTAGACATGTCATTCCAGGCCAGGCTAGGGATCCAAATTTGGTCCAGACCAGAACGCCAATCCAGGTCACGCTTGACATGTCATTTCAGGGCATACCTGGCATGCCATTAGAGCCCAGACCATCCATGACATCCCAGGTTAGACCAGGCACACCATTGCAGCCCAGACCACACATTCAAGTCATGGATATGGTGGATTATCTATCAGAATAATACAGTACTGTGCTGCACATTTTAACCTTGTACTTAGCCATATCTGTAATTTTTCCTGTAGGAGTGGGGAATTTCCTGAAAGTTTGAAGGACTCAGTAGTAAAACTGCTTTATTAAAAGGAGAAAAAGGGATAATGTAGACAATTTTAGACCTATTTCTATGCCATCAGTGTCTGCTAAAGTTATTAAAAAGGCTGTGTGTCATTACATTTCACATTATTTGCTGTCAAATGTACAGTCTAGTTTTAGATGTAGTTTACCAACTGAATTACTATACTTTCTTTTCTCTGTGAGGTACTGTATGGATTAAACAAAAGGTTTTAAACACTAGGCATCTTTTTTTTATTTAACTAAAACGTTTGATTGTGTTGATCACGAAATATTGCCCCAGAATTAGAACCATTATGGAATATGGGGAGTAGCTCACAACTGGATCCCATCTTACTTTAAGAAAAGACAGCAAAACGTCACAGTACTGAGATTGGCTATGGTATTGGGTCAAAGTAGGTCACAGTTAAATGGGAAATGCCCTAGGATCGATGGTGGGCCATTCCGCTTCCTTATTTATATAAATGACATGTTTTCTAATATTATGGTTGATTCTAAAATATTTGTTTTCTGATGACATTAGCTTGTTAGTAAAGGATGTTGTATGCAACATTGGTGCTGTTTCAAATGGTGCAGTTCAAGACATAAGTTCATGACTTGTAGAAAATAAACTAACGGTAAATGACAGTAAGACTCAGTTTTTACAGTTTCTAGCGCCAAACTCGGCAAAACCTGACGTTTTAATGATACAGAATGGGCATATGATTAGTAAGATCAACAGTTCAAGTTTCTAGTTGTTCAGATAGATAGTAAACTGTTGTGAAAAGCCCATGTTCAGGATACTGTTCAAAGACTTAATGCTGCCATTTTTACTATTAGAACAGCGCCTTAAGTGAGTAATAGTTCGACGTGAAATGTAGTCTATTTTGCTTATTTCCATTCACTCTGTGGTAGCTCTTCCCATCCTCAAAGGGTATTTTTGTGTAAAAATGTGTGGTTTGGACAGTAAGTGGTGTAAGTTTGCGAACATCCTGTCTAACCCTGTTCATTATGCTGGATACTCTGACATTGGCCTCTCAATATATATATATACAGCCGGCCGTAGTGGCCGTGCTGTTCTAGGTGCTACAGTCTCGAGCCGCGCGACCGCTACGGTCGCAAGTTCGAATCCTGCTCGGGCATGAATGTGTGTGATGTACTTAGGTTAGTTAGGTTTAATTAGTTCTAAGTTCTAGGCGACTGATGACTTCAGAAGTTAAGTCGCATAGTGCTCAGAGCCATTTGAACCAATTTCTCAATATATATATTCTCTAACGTCTTTTCTTGTTAATAATACTACCTTAGTCCCAAGAATTAGCAGCTTTAACTCAGTTAATACCAAGTAGAAGCCCAATCGACATTTGGATCGCACCTCCTTGACTCTTGGACAGGAAAGTGTGCGCTATTCTGTTGCATCCGTCTTCAAAAAGTTACCCCCAGAATTGAAAAATCTTATCGGTAATCCACAATCACATGTTTATGACACAGTCATAACCGGTTTCGGCCATACAATGACCATCTCCAGATGTTTAAGGCGGCATACACTGAACACAGTTTGGCAACGCATGAACCTGTGTTCAGTGTATGCCGCCTTTAGCATATGGTCATTGCATGGCCGAAACCGGTTATGACTGTGTCATAAACATGTGATTGTGTCTATAAATAAACAAGAAAATTTTTTTACAAAAGAATCAATCACGCACTCCATAGACAAAATGTCGTTTTCTCCAAAAGGTAATCTACACCTTTTCAAACCCAAACTGAAGAGTTTCCTCATGAATCATTCCATCTATTCTGTCAAGGGGTTCCTATAAAAATTAAGCTAATTCTTATGGTACGGCGCTGACTGCATTTATGTCAACTTATAGTTTGTCATTTTTATGTATTATTACTTATTTGTTGTAATTTCATGTAGTGACACGTTCCATGGCCATGGAGGTTTGATTGACCATTTGGTCCTACGGCATGAGACATGTAAAATAAAAGTAAAAATATTTGTGCAGACATTCGAGGCCTGACCAGGTGTGTGATTCCAGGGTAGACCAGGCTTGGCTTTGGAGCCCAGACCAGGTATACCAATGCAGCCAGATCTGTCATGCCAGTCAGGACCATTCCAGCCATGCTATTCCAGGTCAGACCACACACGCAGTCCAGCCCATAGTAGACATGCCATTCAAGGGCAGTCTGTGAACCCTATTCCAAACTAGACTGCTACTCCATGGCAAACCAGGCATGGCAATGCTGCCTAAAACAGGCATGCCATTCGAAGCCTAAACAGGCTTGCTATTTCAGCGCAGATCAGGCATGCCAGTCAAGATCAGGCATGCCCTTCCATGCCAGCTCAGACATGCCGCCCAGTCCTGATCTGGCATGGCAATCCTGGCCAGACTAGGCTTGTGGCTTCAGGTCAGACCAGCCCAGCCCACATAAAGCATACCAATGCAGTTCAGACTAGGTATGCTATCACACCCAGACCAGGCATACCAGTTAGCACATATCCAGGGGTGTCATTCCTTGTCAGACCAGGCATGTTAACCCAGGTCAGGGCTTGTCATTTCAGGGCTGTCAAAGTATGCCATTCCATGCCAGTGGAGGGATGCCAAGTAAGACCACACATGACAGTCCAGGCCAGAACATGCATGCCATTTCAGGCCACATCAGGCATAGCACTCAAGGCCAGACTAGGCATGTCAGTATGTGGCATAACCAGGCACACCATTCCATATCAGACCAGGCTGCTGTTTCAGGCCAGACAAGGCATGCTAATCCAGTCCAGAGCAGGCATGTAGTTTCAGGTCAGACAAGGCATGCTATTGCACCCAGACTAGGCATGCCATTTCAGGCCAGACCAGACAGTCCATTGCAGGATACAGTAGGCATTCCAGTTCAGAGTGGCCCAGGCATGTCAGTCCAGGCATTATCTGGCATACAATTCCAGGCCACATGAGGCATGCAGTTCCAAGCCAGACCAGGAATTCCAGTCTGTGATAGACCAGAGCAAGCCAGTACAAATGAGGCTAGGCCAGTTGATATTAACAAAAGTTTGGAAATCACGTAAAATAAAGTTATGACATCAGATATGACATCATATCCTGTACCAGAAAAAAAATTGTGGAAAAACTCTAGGATCCCTGGAGACACGTCATGTGTCTGGGAAATATGTGACCTCAGCGCACTGTGAGGATGCTGACTGCTGCTAAAAGAATTTTAAAAAATATAGTTGTCAACAGTAAACATCATATAAACGAAGAGGAGGTAAATGATCACTTAGACACTATACAGTTTGTTGTGCTGGCGAGTAGAATTGGTGATGCAAGTACATAGCAATAAGTTCATCTCTTTACATCGAACTAGGCAGAGGTGTCATCGAATGTGACTACCTTCTTCACAGGTTTCAAAGCCACATACCATCCGTGAGTTTCATACATTTTAAAGTAACCATCTTTTTTGCATTTTCTACTTTTGTTACCTTTCTCTTGTGTACCTGTCAGGCGATAGACTCATGTATTTCCAAATATTGGACCATGAGACTATTAGACTTTGTTTGCTCCATGAGAACGTTGAACAAGTTATTGAACCCGACTTAATGTACTCTAGAGTCAGCTAACTCAAGAAATAAAAGTTAATGCGCAGTACTCGAAGAAATCTACGGTTAGTAGAACTATAAGAAGCTAAAACTGCGACCTAGACTATGATGAACCGTCTCCAACCCAAGATCACATTTGAAGGCCATGTTCAGCCGCAGTATACGTTTCATCAACAAGCCACATGTGAGTGTGATTGAATTACAACCACGCCACCAAAAGATGTATGAACTTCCCTCACCGATTTGATTCATATTGACAGACTGGTAGGTTCAAAAATGGCTCTGAGTACTATGGAACTTAACTTCTGAGCTTATCAGTCCGCTAGAACTTAGAACTAGTTAAACCAAACTAACCTAAAGACATCACACACATCCATGCCCGAGGCAGGATTCGAACCTGCGACCGTAGCGGTCACGCGGTTCCAGACTGTAGCGCCTAGAACCGCACGACCACTCCGGCCGGCCAGACTGGTAGGCTATGTAGAGCACGATAGGGACTTTAACAAGCACAGGTGTCCAAAATTAAAGCAACGAACTTAAGCTCCCCTTCCTCTGTCTAATTCGCGATATAATCATACCAACTGTCAACAGATGTCACTACAATCGTGTTCTGCACAGATGATGACATTCCGATGAACGGACCACCACGCCGAAAATGACGGCAGGGCACTTATCAAACGGGATAGTGTTTTCAGGATAGTCCCACATTCACAATCGCTGTGTACACTGTCACAGACGGTGCAGTATGGCACAGAGAAGACTTGTACAGAGACTCTGCTGTGGAGGGTCATAGGAAGAACGGAAGCAGGAGAGTCGCAAACTGATGTGCCCCTATGGCTTAATGTGAATCTGTTATTTCTCGGATGAGGCGACAGTTTATACAGACCGAACATGTATTCCAGAGAACAGGACAGCGCCGACCAGTTGTGACATGAGAAAGAGTGGATCGTTATTTGGCTGCAAGGGTACGAACGTACCGCCTTAGTACCAAACTGCAGCTGGCATCTGACCTCTCATCATCTGAGTGGCCTTTATTGTTGTATACCTGCTGCCTGTTTAGCTCTGGCGTTTCTTCTCAGAAGGGAACGTCTAGAGTGAAGCCGTCAACATGCCACCTGGACGGTAGGACAGTGGGCCAATGTTGTTTTCACAGATGAGTCCCTATTTGGTGTGGAGAGGGATTCTCGACGGATTCGCGTCTGGAGGGCAGATGAAACACGAATTCGGAACCCAAACATTGTCGAAAGCGACCGATATCGAGTAGGTTCCCTAATGGTGTGGCAAAATGGCTCTGAGCACTATGGGACTCAACTGCTGAGGTCATTAGTCCCCTAGAACTTAGAACTAGTTAAACCTAACTAACCTAAGGACATCACAAACATCCATGCCCGAGGCAGGATTCGAACCTGCGACCGTAGCGGTCTTGCGGTTCCAGACCGCAGTGCCTTTAACCGCACGGCCACTTCGGCCGGCCCTAATGGTGTGGGCAGGAAATACGTTGACCACACGAAAACCTCTTCATGAAACTGTACAGGTGAATAAGGAAGATGTAACTGCTGTCAGATACCGTGAGGAGATTTTGGTATCTCATGTGCAGCCTTTCCGAGATGCTGTGGGCGCAGATTTCGTATTGCTGGACGTTAATGCTCGACCTCACAGAGCACGGAAGGTTGATGTTTTTTTTGGAAACGAAAGATATTACACACACAGCGTGGCCGCTCGCTCTTCCGAGTTGAATCTCACAGAGTATGACTGAGATGCACTAGTGAGACGGCTAGCATCACGTCAGCATCCACCAACCACATTCTCATACTCGTGGTCAGTTATACAGGAAGAATTGGCGTTATTGCCTCAACATGAGATTGATGACATCATTCGCAGAATGTCCCGTCGTTTTCAGGGCTGTATTGGTGCGAGAGGTGGTCGCACCCCACACTGAGCACATTAACCAGTTGTCAGAATGTGTGTGCAAATTCGTTTAGTTGAAAAAAAAGAAAGAACATTTTTGTTTACCGTTACGCATGTTGCAGTTGATTACGTTCTGTATTTTTTATATTGTTTCTACTCTGCTATCACGTGTGTCTACTGTTTTGTGGAAAAATAAAAGCAACCTGGCAAAATTTCCGTTTGTTGCTTTAATTTTGGACGGCAGTGTATGTAAATATCAAGAAGCAACTTTGAACCATTTCTAGGAAATAGAATTTGAATCTTTTAGCTGGCCACGGTGGTGCCGGCCGAAGTGGTCGTGCGGTTAAAGGCGCTGCAGTCTGGAACCGCAAGACCGCTACGGTCGCAGGTCGAATCCTGCGTTGGGCATGGCTGTTTGTGATGTCCTTAGGTTAGTTAGGTTTAACTAGTTCTAAGTTCTAGGGGACTAATGACCTCAGCAGTTGAGTCCCATAGTGCTCAGAGCCATTTGATAGAGCCACGGTGGCCGAGAGGTTCTAGGGGCTTCAGTCCGAAACCGCGCGACTGCCTCGGACGTGGAAGTGTGTGATGTCCTTAGGTTAGTTAGGTTTAATTAGTTCCAAGTTCTAGGGGACTGATGACCTCAAATATTAAGTCCCATAGTTCTCAGAGCCATTTGAACCATTTTGAATCTTTTACGTGTGTTTACGTACTTCGTATGGTCGCTACTAATCAGGGAGTCCGCAACCAAGTGAGTAAGCGCGAGGTCTGCGGTTCAAATCTGTTATTTTATTCCCACGTAATTCTAACAACAGATATGCATGATACTCAGCGAAACTGTGTGAAGACCGGGCACCTCTTACACATGTAGCCCAAGTTTGTTTTTCAATAGACCTACTGAAAGAACCACGCACGTGCAAAGGTTCGGTGTTCATTGCAAGTGCCGTATTTCGCTCCGCAGTCATGAGAGTTAAAAAAAAACCTGTATTCTTCAATATAAGATACATAAACAACCCACCATTAGTGGGTCCTAACGGATACAATTATTATTACTGCAGCTTATTTATTCTAAGAATGTTAGCTCTATTACTCTTACACTGTGGGCGCTACTGCTATGTCTTAAGGTTACCAATATTCGACTGTGTCTACTACTTATGCTAGTCTACTCTACCTGCAGCGTTACAGGTGTTCCAGCGTTTGTATAAACCTACATTAGTTGGCCGTGCTCACCGAGCCAATCCCAGTGAACATGTTACACTAGTGTTGCTATCCTAGCTTATCCTACATCTAACATTATATTTAGTCCTATGTCAAATCCGGTGAGTGTCAGAATCGGGTAAAAGGTGCACCCTTCCCCTAATCCCAGACGTGGCGGATTCCAGCCGTGAAGAGGCTGGCCAAGTCCACGCCTCGGCGGAACAGGACAGGCGCACGGAGTATATTCAGGGGATCAAATATGATATGTTAGTTATTGTTCCGTAGAAATTCCTTTATGACTTTGTGTGCTATTTCATTAGCTAACTTGTTCAGTATTAGGAAGTGGTCCTCATGCCTGAGCAGGTGATACGTGTAATAGTTTGGTAACTGTTGTAATTGTGCCGCTACAGTCAGTCAGCCAGTCATAGTAGTTAGGTGGGAAGAAGGAAACAGAGGTGCAGGCAGTGATATTCGATCCACGGACCTCGCGCTCTTGAAACTAACCATTTAAGACTCTCGCCTGCCGACTTCTTGTACACTGGCGATTATACAAAATATGTTGTTGTGGTCTTCAGTCCTGAGACTGGTTTGATGCAGCTCTCCATGCTACTCTATCCTGTGCAAGCTTCTTCATCTCTCAGTACCTACTACAGCCTACATCCTTCCGAATGTGCTTAGTGTATTCTTCTCTTGGTCTCCCTCTACGATTTTTACCCTCCACGCTGCCCTCCAGTAAGAAATTGGTGATCCCTTGATGCCTCAGAACATGTCCTACCAACCAATCCCTTCTTCTAGTCAAGTTGTGCCACAAACTCCTCTTCTCCCCAATTCTATTCAGTACCTCCTCATTAGTTATATGATCTACCCATCTAATCTCCAGCATTCTTCTGTAGCACTACATTTCGAAAGCTTCTATTCTCTTCTTGTCTAAACTATTTATCGTCCATGTTTCACTTCCATACGTGGCTACACTCCATACAAAAACTTTCAGAAACGACTTCCTGACAGTTAAATCAATACTCGTTGTTAACAAATTTCTCTTCTTGAGAAACGCTTTCCTTGCCATTGCCAGTCTACATTTGATATCCTCTCTACTTCGACCATCATCAGTTATTTTGCTCCCCAAATAGCAAAACTCCTTTACTACTTTAAGTGTCTCATTTCCTAATCTAATTCTATCAGCATCATCCGATTTAATTCGACTACATTCCATTATCCTCGTTCTGCTTTTGTTGATGTTCATCTTATACCCTCCTTTCAAGACACTGTCCATTCCGTTCAACTGCTCTTCCAAGTCCTCAAAGTTTTTATTTCTTCTCCATGGATTTTAATACCTACTCCGAACTTTTCTTTTGTTTCCTTCATAATACAAGTAGAAGTAAAATTTTCAAACTCTATTTTCTAGAAAACGGTTGAGAGTTGCGTCACCATGTTTACATACGTTGAAGTCATAGTCGTTTCCTAGAAATCCTGTCAGTATGAATGAGGTCGATAGGCGGTAGCTCACAGCATAGTGGAGTTTGTGGCCGCCGATGTACACACGACGTCAGGCGTGAGACTCTGCCGTGTCCGCTGTCGATCTCGTGGCAGTCTATTTGTTAACACCTGCCTCTCAGATGATTCGGAGCATCTTTTTGAGCGTTGGATGCGTAGTCACTTAAGTAACACTGAAAATTAATAAAACCGTGCCTGCCTGAATATTGACGATAGGACCTGTGTACGTTCAGTGACCGGCTTTGCCTTTGATGTTTTTACGACGCGTGCGTCATAGGCGGTTCCGAGGCGGCGGCTCCCTGCGCTAACCTGCGGAGCGGCGGCCGCGGCCCTACTTGTTCGATAATTCAGCGCCGCCATCAATTATTCGCGCCGCTGCTAAGTGGTGGCCGGGCGCTGCAGCAGACTTGTTGCGGCGCCGGTTTACAGCCGTAAACGACACGGCCGGCAAACCGCCGCTACTTTCGCTGCCACGCCCGCAGCACGCTCCTTCTGTTTCCAACGGCACGTCATTCAAACACGGCTCAGGGGCAGCCGCAACTCTGCCAATCTTTCATGCTTCGCTGTCTCACGATTAGAACTGGAGATTATTAAAAAGAAATTTTTATATTAGAAGGCGTTGGTTCAGTAAACTGGTAAGTCAGGTTTACATAACTTCAAGTAAAACACAAAAATCTGCCAATATACAGGGCGTAAATTTTAATTTGACAGACCAGAATAACTCGAAAAATAAGCTTCACATGAAACAATGTGTAGAATGCAAAGTTGATTGTTTTCGAGGGGGACATCTGCTGGTGCTGAAATTAGCCCGCCACCACAGCCCCTGGGCGGTTGCCTAAATAAAATTTGGGAAAAAACAAGACCGAATAAAGATTTTTTCCTTATACAGGGTGTAAATTTTAAGTTTACATACCAGAATAACTCGAAAAACAGGTTTCACACGAAAAAATTTGTAGAATCCAAAGTTGATTATTTTCGAGGGGGAAATCTGCTGGTGCTAAAATTAGCACTTCTAAAATTTCAAATGGGAACCCCCACTTTATATTACAGAATCACATTCTACATAAAAAAACTACGTACACGTTGTCTTAAAGATTTGTTTTTATTCTTGGTAGTTGCCGCTGTAATTCAATAAAATCCATGTTCTCATTTTTGGTTGGAAAATGGTTATGGAAATATAAAAAAATACTTAGTTACTTCGTAAATTTTGATTCGCTAAAACTAAGACTCTCTCTCCCCATAGGCTGGGGTTTGAGAGCGAGGAATTGGAGTTTTACAAATATTGACCAAAGTCTTAATTTTTTCCGCATATGCGGATACGTTTTGTTTGTTTCGTGGTCATGGGGCCTCACAACTTTTAATTGTCAATCAAATCATCTGATTAGCCAAAAAAATGGTTCAAATGGCTCTGAGCACTATGGGACTCAACTGCTGAGGTCATTAGTCCCCTAGAACTTAGAACTAGTTAAACCTAACTAACCTAAGGACATCACAAACATCCATGCCCGAGGCAGGATTCGAACCTGCGACCGCAGCGGTCTTGCGGTTCCAGACTGCAGCGCCTTTAACCGCACGGCCACTTCGGCCGGCTCTGATTAGCTAACTAACTAACCAAACTTTCTACTTACTAATGAGTGAACTCATTTTTTATTTATCCGTAACCATTTTCCACGCAAAAATGAGAACATGGATTTTCTTGAATTACAGCGCCAACTACCAAGAATCAAAACAAATGTTTAAGACAGAATGTACGTAGTTTTTATGTAGGATGTGATTCTGCAATAAAATGTAGGGGTTCCCATTTGCAATTTTAAAGTTGCGTCCCGCCCCACCGCCAGCTGCTGGGGTGGCGGGCTAATTTTAGCACCAGCAGATGCCCCCCTCTAAAATAATCAACTTTGTATTCCACAATTTTTTCGTGTAAAACTAATTTTTCGAGTTATTCTGGTTTGTAAACTTAAAATTTACACCCTGTACAAAGAAAAAACTTTATTCGGTCTTCTTTTTCCCCAAATTTTATTTAGGCAACCGGCACACCGTAATAGCCTGTTACACAGCCAAACAAATACACTGAACAGCCAACCAAACTGACCCAAATGCCTAATATCCTGTAGGGCCCCCGTGAGGACGAAGCAGTGCCGCAATACGACTTGGCATGGACGCGACTAATGTCTGAAGTGGTGCTGAAGAGAATTGACGTCATGAATCCTCCAGGGCTGTCCATAAATCCGTAAGAACACGAGGGGGTCGAGATCTCTTCTGAGTAGCACGTTGTAAAACATCCAAGATATGCTCAATAATGTTCATGTCTGGGGAGTTTCGTGGCCAGCGAAAGTGTTAGAAGAGTGTTCCTGGAGCCACCATGTAGCAATTTTGCATGTGTGGGGCGTCGCATTGACCTGCTGGAATTGCCCAAGACCGTCGGAATGCGCAACGGACATGAATGGATGCAGGTGATCAGACAGGATGCTTACGTACGTGTCACCTGTCAGAGTCGTATCCAGACGCATCAGGGGTCTCATATCACTTCAAATGCACACTCTCCCCACCATTACAGAGCCTCCAGCAGCTTGAATAGACCCCTGCTGACGTGTAGGGTCCATGGATTAATGAGATTGTCTCCTTGCCCCTAGACGTCTATCCGCTGGATTCAATCTGAGACGAGATTCGTCCGATCAGGCAACATGTTTCCAGTCATCAACAGTCCATTGTAGGTGTTGACGGGCTCGGTCAAGGCGTAAAGCTTTGTGTCGTGCAGTCATCAAGGGTACACGAGTGGGCCTTCGTCTCCGAAAGCCCATATCGATGATGTTTCGTGCCACTTGTTGATGGCCCAGCACTGAAATCTGCAGCAATTTGTGGAAGGGTCGCACTTCTGGACGTTGAAAAGTTTTCTTCAGTCGTCGTTGGTCCCGTTCTTACAGGATCTTTTTCCGGCCGCAGTGACGTCGGAGATTTGATGTTTCATCGGATTCCTGATATTCGCGGTACACTCGTGAAATTGTCGTACGGGAAAATCCCAACTTCATCGCTACTTCCGGTATGCAGTGCTCCATTGCTCATGCACCGACTGTAACAATACGTTCAAATTCACTAAAATCTTCATAGTCCGCCGTTGTAGTAACGATGTAGCAACAATGCCAGACACTTGTTTTTTTATATAGGCGTTCCCACCGTAACGCCTTATTCTGGCTGTTTACATAGGCCTATCTCTGTACTTGAATATGTATGCCTATACAAGTTTCTTTGGCCCTTCAGTGTATAAATATGATGTCAAGTGAATAAACCAGCAACAAGGGAAACAACGACGGTTACTAAATATTAGGGAAGTCTGACAAGGAAACATTACCAACATCACCTCATAATTTAAACATAAAAAAGGCACAATTGGGAGATCAGGTTCGGCAACCGATCCACCGCGAAATTTCGGGCCATAATTCTGGTGATAGCGAGTCATGATTTTCTGAATGAGCAGCTTTCAAACTTTACCACGCCGGCCGGTGTGGCCGAGCGGGTCTAGGCGCTTCAGTCTGGAACCGCGCGAACTCTACGGTGGCAGGTTCGAATCCTGTCTCGGGGATGGATGCGTGTGCTGTCCTTAGGTTAGTTAGGTTTAAATAGTTCTAAGTCCTAGGGGACTGATGAGCTCAGATGTTAAGTCCCACAGTGCTCAGAGACATTTGAAACATTACCACGCTTTACTTGTTTGTCGCTGGACCCGCCCTACTTGAGGCGCCCACTGCCAGGGGCCGAACTGATGTGCACAGTAGTGGCAACCGGAGTCTTATTAATTTGATGCTCAAGGTGTGTGGAAAGTAGGGAGAAGTCGGATACATCTGGTCGACGTATTTTGAAATCTTGTTCGAAAACACGTTATTCTACTTGAAAAATACTAAGTAATGTGAGTACTTAGTATGTCAACCTCACGCACTTACACGTTCAGTAGTACACTTTTTTTCTTTCCTTCTTTGGGCCATGTCCCGCGCCAAAGCGAGGTCGGCCTTTTTATTACGAATTTCGCAGTGTTAGTTGCAGAGCGTGGCCAGATGCCCTTCCTGCCGCCACCCCGGAGCCCCCAGGGCGTAAGTAACCGAACCCCAGTTGTCTGCGTCTAGTGTAATACATGAAATAGTGCGAACGTGTTCAACTGTCTGTGAAGCGTGTAACTGAGGCAGAACGTGGGGACAAGCCCGGTATTCACCTACCTGGATGTGGAAAACCGCCTAAAAACCACATCCAGGCTGCCTGGCATACTTGGCCCACGTCGTTAATCCGCTGGTCGTATTCGATCCGGGGCTGGCGCGCCAACCCGAGTCCAGGAATCGGTGCATTAGCGCTTTCGGCTACTCTGGCGGGTACATTCAGTAATACACTGACGGGAAAAAAATACCGCAAACTGAGAAGGAGTTGTGAGACATAAACAAAAGTTGGTAGCCGTGTGTAGCCGCTAGTAGCGCCACTATGTAGATGCAAATCAGGTTTGATCCAAGCAGACTCTGTAACTGTCGTGAGCGTTAGTTACCTTTGAGCCTGGATGTGGTGAGTTGATATTAGTCAAGAATGTCTTTAAGGCGTCAAAGACGCCGCTACCAACAGCACATTGAATTTGAACGAGGTCGTGTAATAGGGCTACGAGAAGCTGGATGTTCCTTCTGCGATACTGCAGGAAAACTTGGCAAGAATGTAACCACTGTACGTGACTGCTGGCAGTGGTTGTCACGAGAACGTACCGTCGCAAGAAGACCGGGCTCCTGACGGCAAAGTGGAACTACCGAGAGGGAAGACCATCGGGTTCGGTGTATGGCTCTGGCGCATCGTACTGCATCTGCAGCAGTGGTCTGAGCAGCAGTTGGCACCACAGTGACAAAACGAACTGTTGCAAGTCGGTTACTTCGAGGACAGATCCGAGACAGACGCCCTGCAGTGTGCATTCCACTGACCGCAGAGGCTTCAGTGGTCTCAACCGAGAGCTCATTGGAGAGCATGATGGAGATCTCTTGTGTTCTCTGATTAAAAAAAAATGGTTGTGCCTCGGTGCCAGTGATGGCCGGGTGTTGGTTAGGAGGAGGCCAGTTAAGGGCTGCAACCAACCTGTCGGTGTGATGGACACAATGGACCTACACCTGGAGTTCAGGCCTAAAAAATGGTTCAAATGGCTCTGAGCACTATGGGACTTAACTTCTGAGGTCATCAGTCCCCTAGAACTTAGAACTACTTAAACCAAACTAACCTATAGACATCACACACATCCATGCCCGAGGCAGGATTTGAACCTGCGACCGTAGCGGTCGCGCGGCTCCGGACTGTAGTGCCTAGAACCGCTCGGTCACTCCGGCCGGCTGAGTTCAGGTCTGCGGTGCTATTTCGCACGACAGCAGGCGCGCTCTCGTGGTTATCCCACACTCCTTGACTGCAAATTTGAATGTCAATCTAGTGATTCGACTTGTTGTGCTGCTATTAGGAACATGCGGCGCGTCGGGGTTTAATTTCTCGTGTCTTTTCATCGTTGTCACTGTGCAGGCTGCAAATTAAAATTAACCTATCCCACAACGGCGTCTTTCAATGTCCCTTCACTCAGATAGATACTTACCAGATGATGTAAAAGCAGCGTTGATAAAAAACACCACCTAATATCTACAATTACTGAGGTCGCGCAACTCTAGTAATGAAAGAAAGCTCTGTAGAAATACTGTCATCCAATTTTATCTGGCAGTAAGAGAATGGGTTAGCTTCTGGAAAATAATATCCGAAGTTTCCACACATTAATGTTTATTCTGATAACAAAAGAAAAGGTACTATTCAGCCCACATTTAAACTATTGGCTATTTCCTTCCAGTTCACGATTCATACACACATTTCAAGTGCACAGCAGCCAGTAATCTGCCCAAAGCCGACCCAGATTAAACAATGTTTTCATAGTCATTAATTTCGCCACTAATATGAGCTATAACATTCGGTCATTCTTGCGGATTTCTAAAAAAAGGAACTGCTCGCGAAAATTGTTCAGTAGTTAAATACTGAAACATGCCACGCGGGTACTATGGAGGCCAATATTACACCCGCGAATATCTGTCCAACAGATTTAGTCAAAACCTCTGAAATTTCGCTAAGCAGTCCTCAACACAACTGCTATCGACTTAGCTCACCAGTAGCTCAAACACTAAGTAATTCTTCATCTTACACATTATTTTTACTGGCACTAGTTACATGATCGCCCGAGTTCAAAGCTAGCGAGCGACTCCCTTCTTCCAGCCTCACTCCCAGTATAACTATCAGGCATAGAGCACCAACTGTCCCAATTCTGATTGGCTGACAATACTGCCAGCCAGTCAGAATAATCGCTCATGATCATACTCGCACCAAAACTGACCTGCACCAATCCTTATTCACAGTCGCATTTGTGTCAATCTGACATGCATATATTAAAGTAATGTTTAATAAACGAAAACGCAAAGACAATAATTCTGGAAATATTCTTTATACACAGATTTTACTCCAGCTGACTTTCTGGCTGCTATCACACCTAGAGATACGTCATCAGGATATTGGGTAAATCACCTAGGATCATTTTCCCACGACAGGCTTGTGTACCTCTTGCAGGTTACTGAAGATACTGAAATTTGACGAATGTCCCACATACACACTCTCATTTACTCACAGGCTCACGTAACACATAATAAAATAAATACTGATTTCATTAGTTCCTTCTGAAGTTATTTTAGATTTCATACTACGAAAATTGTAAGGTATTTGAAACTTTTTAAATTAAATTTCAGTTAGATACTTCTATACCCATACACTTCAGGTGAGTATTTCAATTGAAAACCAAAAACCAGTCATAAATGTTCCCAGGTGAATTTCCTTTCTTGAGTGTAGTTTTTCTAACTTTAAAGTAAATTTTTCTATCTCCAAAAATATGTCCGCTAGAAAGCTCAGATTTTCACACCACCATTCTATTAATAACAAAGTGCAGCATACAAATTTACAAAGCGATTAAACAAAAATTATAGGTGATGAATGTACGCGTTCAGTAAGAGACATTGAATAACTTTCCCACGGCAGGCAGTGACAGATGCACGTGTGTCTCCTGGGTAGGCCGCTAGATGTCAGCCCCTGAAGTTACATACAGCAAGATATCCTCAAACAAACGTTCTCTCGGAATAACTTGTGACACTACAAACAGCATTCCAGGGGGTGTTTCCCAACAGCATAACGCTAGCCCACATGCTACTGTTGTAAACCAACATGCTCTACAAGAGTGCCGACATATTGGCTTGGCCTGCTCGTTCACCAGATGTGGCCCCAATCGAGCAGATATGGGATATTATCGGATGACAGCTCCAGCGTCATTCACAAACAAGATAAACTGTCCCTGTATCGTCCGATCAAGCGCAAAAGTCATGGAACTCTATCCCACAAACTGACATCCGGCATCTGTACAACATCCTGGTGGTTGTACCGCTTATTAATGTACCAGTACTTCACATTTGCAATGGCTTGTCCCGCGCTAACATTAACCGGCGATCTTACAACTTTACTCACTTAAATATGATTCCAAGAGAAGTGTGGTCCCGAAAATTCGTTATTCTACATTAATTATTTTTCGGTGTTTTGATTTTTTTACGTAAGTGTATTTTAACAATTTTCTCGTATTGATATTCTCCACCTATGCGTCTCAAAATCGAAATGATTAAAGCTAAGCAAGTGCAGGATTAGTATGGAATGAAGGTCATGATTTTCGATTTACAATTTAATCATGCCCATCGTGTTGAAGAATAGCGCATCTCATGCAAATGTACATCAGCTTAACAGTATCAGGTTTCATATTAAACTTCCTGGCAGATTATAACTGTATTCCGGACCGAGACTCGACTCGGGCCTTTGCCATTTGCAGGCAAGTGCTCTACCATCTTAGCTACCCAAGCACGATTCACGAGCCGCCTTCACAGCTACAATTCTGCCAGTACATCGTCTCCTACATTCCAAACTTCACAGGCAAAGGTCCCGAGTTCGAGTCTCGGTCCGGCACACAGTTTCATATCCGCGCTCACTTCGCTGCAGAGTGAAAATATCATTCTAGTTTTAAAACTGAAAGAAAATAACACAAGACCAATGTTAATAATTCAATAGCATTTGCGAATCTCGACATAAAAATGTTCAAACCAAAGAGATCTCTACCACCAGCTACAGGTTAGAAACTGCGTACGTCGATACAGTCAACAAACCGTGTTACTGATGTCAATACAGTAATTCTCAAACCTCTTACTCTACTGTATAGCATTTCGAACTCGGGAATTAGACGGCTGTAGTGGGACGGAGTGACTGACAAACAGCCAGAGCACGCAAAAGTTTAAAGGCTGCTTTCAGGCGATCATAACTGCGTACTGTCAGAATTGCAGCCCAAATTTTCGTCCAGGATCGATAACTGTGTCTGATGAATTGCAACTGTCTTTCTTTTTTCGTAAAATAAGAGGTCAGCATGGAGATGTCTCCTTATGAGAACGACAGAAAGAGTGTTTATTCTAGTAAACGTCTGTGCTGAAGAAGGTTAATAAGTTCATTGGGCTGCTTCTTGCTATGAATGTCATGTAGCGACCGTAACAGTTCTGTCACAGATCACCTTATTATAAAATGCTATATCTGAATGCGACGTCCATTTCGAACACCGCACATCACCATTCACTTCGTATATCTGTGTTTCAGCAAAATTTCTTGAATTTAAGAGACGGTGTACCAAAACGTAAATGCAGCAATCGGTGTGTTATTTACGGTTTATAAGATCGGAGTTTTAATTGTTCTAATTATTATTGTTTAAGTCTCTGTCTTTTTAGTACGTTTCCTTGATATCAACTTCGTTTCGTTTTCCAGTAAGCAAATTCTATGGTAAAGCAGTACCTAAAGGAAAAGGCATAGAAGGATTTGTGGGAAATGCCATCAACTACATCACAATTTGACATTACCAGAGTCATATATTCATAGATCGTTCATGAAGACAAGCGTATTAATTTGTCGCATTTACCGAAGCTGGTACGAATTCAGAGGAGTCCCTAAAGTCTGCAGATACTTGTGGATTTTAATAGTTGCGGAAGAGATTCCGCATTTCGATCATCCAAGTAATAATTTTTCATCTCTGTTAACCTGTAAGATCATTATCCAGTATAACTTTCTTTTCTTCCTGTCCTTTTGTATAATTTTTGAAGGAGACCATCTGGTTTCATGTCAATCGAATTGAAGGTCGAATCAGAGTTATATTCTTCAATTACTTGTTTTAACAAATAAACTATTTGTTATCAGTGTAGTCAATTGGATTATAAGAAATATATTTCTAGCTGTCTTCTCGTTGGATAATTGGTTATCCTATTTCTGTGTTATTATGTCTATCACTTGGGACAGATTCAAGTTCTTGTTTAAAGAGACAACAGATCATTACGCATCTAGGACATATATTCATAATTAAGGAACATCGCAGAATTGCCTAAGAATCTCATCTTTGGCTACACGACGTGAATTTCACTTATCCAGAATCATACGGAAGTAGCTAGGATCTCGAACCCAGAATCCAGCAATAAATCAAAGCTAATTTATTGTAAGGTTCACCATATGGTTCCAGATCACAATTTAACAGTCGTTATTCGTCACGCTTGTTCTATTGTTCTAGTTAATGTGAGTACGTTACTGTCCACGATTACGAGGGCTACTATGTATATGCATCGATGTAAATACACTCCTGGAAATTGAAATAAGAACACCGTCAATTCATTGTCCCAGGAAGGGGAAACTTTATTGACACATTCCTGGGGTCAGATACATCACATGATCACACTGACAGAACCACAGGCACATAGACACAGGCAACAGAGCATGCACAATGTCGGCACTAGTACAGTGTATATCCACCTTTCGCAGCAATGCAGGCTGCTATTCTCCCATGGAGACGATCGTAGAGATGCTGGATGTAGTCCTGTGGAACGGCTTGCCATGCCATTTCCACCTGGCGCCTCAGTTGGACCAACGTTCGTGCTGGACGTGCAGACCGCGTGAGACGACGCTTCATCCAGTCCCAAACTTGCTCAATGGGGGACAGATCCGGAGATCTTGCTGGCCAGGGTAGTTGACTTACACCTTCTAGAGCACGTTGGGTGGCACGGGATACATGCGGACGTGCATTGTCCTGTTGGAACAGCAAGTTCCCTTGCCGGTCTAGGAATGGTAGAACGATGGGTTCGATGACGGTTTGGATGTACCGTGCACTATTCAGTGTCCCCTCGACGATCACCAGTGGTGTACGGCCAGTGTAGGAGATCGCTCCCCACACCATGATGCCGGGTGTTGGCCCTGTGTGCCTTGGTCGTATGCAGTCCTGATTGTGGCGCTCACCTGCACGGCGCCAAACACGCATACGACCATCATTGGCACCAAGGCAGAAGCGACTCTCATCGCTGAAGAGAACACGTCTCCATTCGTCCCTCCATTCACGCCTGTCGCGACACCACTGGAGGCGGGCTGCACGATGTTGGGGCGTGAGCGGAAGACGGCCTAACGGTGTGCGGGACCGTAGCCCAGCTTCATGGAGACGGTTGCGAATGGTCCTCGCCGATACCCCAGGAGCAACAGTGTCCCTAATTTGCTGGGAAGTGGCGGTGCGGTCCCCTACGGCACTGCGTAGGATCCTACGGTCTTGGCGTGCATCCGTGCGTCCTGCGGTCCGGTCCCAGGTCGACGGGCACGTGCACCTTCCGCCGACCACTGGCGACAACATCGATGTACTGTGGAGACCTCACGCCCCACGTGTTGAGCAATTCGGCGGTACGTCCACCCGGCCTCCCGCATGCCCCCTATACGCCCTCGCTCAAAGTCCGTCAACTGCACATACGGTTCACGTCCACGCTGTCGCGGCATGCTACCAGTGTTAAAGACTGCGATGGAGCTCCGTATGCCACGGCAAACTGGCTGACACTGACGGCGGCAGTGCACAAATGCTGCGCAGCTAGCGCCATTCGACGGCCAACACCGCGGTTCCTGGTGTGTCCGCTGTGCCGTGCGTGTGATCATTGCTTGTACAGCCCTCTCGCAGTGTCCGGAGCATGTATGGTGGGTCTGACACACCGGTGTCAATGTGTTCTTTTTTCCATTTCCAGGAGTGTATATTGTGTATTCGCTATGATTAGAAGTACCGACTGAAACATAACAAAATGGACCACTTAAAGCTATTACAGACTCATTCCTAGCAAACATTCGCATGAAAAAGAACTCACAGAGTAAATAAAATAATTTTTTATTTACGCCATGAGGCTGGTGCATACTTCCAGGTAAGCTTCATGTCACTTTCATATTTTTCAGATTTAACTTTTCAGCGGAAAATATCTACATAGTTGAGACTTTCTGAAAGACGAAATCATGATGCGAGGGCGTACTGAAAGTATTTCCTCCGAAGTTTTTATTTTGTTCTCAGTAATAGTCGAAATATTACATCTCAATGAATGTTACTCGGTCGACTTTCCAGCTTCGCTGACGCAAGTTGCAATTTTCTGCCGCAAAGAGGGTTCCGAATTATAGCGTGTTCATATAACAAAGTGGTTTGTAAAGAATGTCGGAGCGTCAGAAACAGCTTGCCGTAATCGAGTTTCTGACCAAAGGAAATGTGCCTCCAATTGAAGTCCATAGAAAAATGAAATCGTTGCGTGGTGATGATTGCATCGACATGAGTAATGTACGGCGTTGTGTTGTTGATGCTCGTAATGATGGAAACGATAGTGTTAACCTCAACGTATATGACAGCACTAGGAGTGGACAACCGCATATGGCAGCCGACGAGATTCATAGGAATTAGGTTAATTAACCACGCGAAGTTGAGGTGACAATTATTAACACAGAAGCTTTTCTCTTGTTCGAGATATTTTTCACGGAAGTTCAATCTCTAGTTTCTCCTCCGAATGCCAAAATATTTTGCTAACTCCCACCTACGTGGAACGAAATTGTCGCCGTAATAAATGAAGAGGATTTAGAGGTCGCGCCGGAAGATTCTTCCTCTTTTCTTCCTTTCTTCCAAGGCTAAGGCCTGTTTCCATCAATACCATTTAGGTTGTCACTCCATCTTTTCCCTGAACTGCCAATATTTCTTTTACCAGCTGTTGATTTATTTCTTAAGGTTTTCACAATCTTCCGTTCATCAAACTTGTCTATGTGTCAGTTACATTCATGCTTTCTCCTATGTACCCACTTATTAATGGAGCTTATTTTACATCCTTTTGTAATGCTTTCACTCTATCTGTGTCTTCAGTGTAATCTTTCTAAGCATTTTGTTTCCGTAGTTTCCAACAGCCCTTTTGCTTTTAATGGTTCCGGTCTTGACTCAGCTGTGTGTGTCGTGATTCCTCTCACTACAGTTTTGTATGTTCTTGCATTTACATCTTTTCATATATGCTTATTTTTCCCAATAGTGTCATTTGAACACCTTGCCTCTTTCTTTGCTTGTGCTGCATATTTTCTAATTCCCTTTTCGACATTTCCGCTGCTGGACTGTTCAGTACCAAGTCATTTAAGTATCATTATCCGCCTGCCGCTGTGATCGAGTGGCTCTAGGCGCTTCAGTCTGGAACCGTGCTGCTGCAACTGTCGCAGGTTCGAATCCTGCCTCGGGCATGAATGTGTGCGATGCCCTTAGGTTAGTTAGGATAAAGTAGTTCTAAGTTCTAGGCGACTGATGACCTCCGATGTGAAGTCCCATAGCGTTTAGAGCCATTTGATTTGTCATTAGTTGAATAACTTATTCGTCCACTTCCAGTCTGCATCTAATTGCTTCCCCAAATGTGCTCATACATTTGTTTTCCTGAGTGGGTGTTCGATGGGTTTATGGAGGTACAAGCGACTGCATTTTATCTTTACTGCTTGCCAGCAGAAGTTTATCGCCAAAATAACAAACGATTTTTATTTCTTCGTTCCCCAGTTCTGAAGCCACTATCAGTCATTACCTCCTTTATCACCTAGTCCGTGACTATGTTAAAAAGTAGTGGACTCAAAACGGCATCTTGTCTAGTACCACTATTAACTGCTACGCAGATGGTTAACCTGGAAAGCCAAGCGGTTCTAGGGGCTTCAGTCCGGAACCGCGCGACTGCTTCGGTCGCAGGTTCGAATCCTGCCTCGGGCATGGATGCATGTGATGTCCTTAGGTTAGCTAGGTTCAAATACCTCTAAGTTCTAGGGGACTGATGACCTCAGATGTTAAGTCCGATAGTGCTCAGAGCCATTTGAACCATTTTAATCTGGGAAGATTTAAGTGTGTATTTTTCCCTCCTGCTAATGAGGAGGGGCACGGCCAAGAAATAGTTATAAAGTGGTTCAGTGGAACCTCTGACAAACAATTAGTTTTGAATTTAAGAGTAATCATGCAGAACATAAGTTGACGAGATACGCCATGACCGGATAGTCGGCTTCACCTATCGCAGTTCATTGTCGCCGCCTGTGACTCAATCGCGAAATGACAGCCTCCAGGGAAATGTACAGAGCAGTAGGTGTTCCGTGTGACGTAGGTGATCGACGGTAGCGCCCGAGGCAACGGCTCAGAGGGACAGACAAAAAGGCACCATCCCAGTAGGGGCCGGTGGCGCTTCTGACCTGATGAGCACCTCCGATCCGGCCGCACGGTTTTTCCCAGCCTGGAACTTCCAAAGTTCTCCCCCTCCGCGTGTGTGGTGGGCCGTTCCCCGCCGGTGCCAGCAAGTAGTGCGGCAGGGCGGAGGCGGGGCGGCTGATGGACGACCGCGGGTGGGCGTGGTGCTCCGCCCCCGACCGCACTCGCCCGCCGGCCGATTCATCAGCCAGACTAACGGTGTGCGCGGCGGCAGCGGCAGCGGCGCCCACTAACGAAGCATCCGTCGGATAACAAACGCGCTACCGATTTACGCGCGATGATAAACTGTCGGACCGGCGCAGTGCTATCCGTGTCGCTTGGACAGTCCTGTCTGCTATCCCACTTCTTTTTTTTTTTTTTTTAATCCGCTGTACGCCGACGCTCGCATTTACGGCTGGCTCGTCGCGCTCGGAGCTGCGCGAGGTAATGGCGGGCAGCAGACACCTGCGCTGCACTACGTGGCTCTGGTTAAATAACCCGGCTGCCGTTACCGGCCGGGTTTTTGCAGCTGGCGCGGCTGTGCGGAGCGGATCGCCGAGCGCCACTCGTTGCGGAGTCCGGCCGAAAAACGGCCGCCATTCTCCGCCCGCGTTTCCTCAGTGGCCGTCGCGTAGTGGCGGTCGCGCAGATGGTCAACTTTGTCCTCCACGTGGAGCGCGTACTCTCTCGAAAGGGGACCGCGCCAACTCGTCTGCACCGATTTCGTCCAAAATCACTATGCAGGGTGGTCCATTGATCATGACTGGGTCAAACATCTCACGAAATAAGCATCAAACCAAAAAACTACAAAGATCGAAACTCGTCTAGTTTGAAGGGGGAAACCAGATGGCGCTATGGTTGGCCCGCTAGATGGCGCTGCCATAGATCAAACGCATATCAACTGCGTTTTTTTAAACAGGAACCCCCATTTTTTATTAGATATTCGTGTGGTACGTAAACAAATATGAATGTTTTAGTTGGACCATTTTTTCCGCTTTGTGATAGATGGCGCTGTAATAGTCACAAACGTATAAGTACGTGGTATCACGTAACATTCCGCCAGTGCGGACGGTATTTGCTTCGTGATACATTACCCGTGTTAAAATGGACCGTTTACCAATTGCAGAAAAGGTCGATATCGTGTCGATGTACGGCTATTGTGATGAAAATGCCCAACGGGTGTGTGCTATGTATGCTGCTCGGTAACCTGGACGACATCATCCAAGTGTCCGGACCGTTCGCCGGATAGTTACGTTATTTAAGGAAACAGGAAACGTTCAGCCACATTTGCAACGTCAACCACGACCTGCAACAAATGATGATGCCCAACTAGATGTTTTAGCTGCTGTCGCGGTATAATCCACACATCAGTATCAGACAAATTGCGCGAGAATCGGGAATCTCAAAAACGTCGGTGTTGAGAATGCTACATCAACATCGATTGCACCCGTACCATATTTCTATGCACCAGGAATTTTATGGCAACGAATTTAAACGTCGTCGTCTACAGTTCTACCACTGGGCACAAGAGAAATTACGGGACGATGACAGATTTTTTTGCATGTTTTCTATTTAGCGACGAAGCGTCATTCACCAACAGCGGTAACGTATACCGGCATAATACGCACTATTGGGCAACGAAAAATCCACGATGGCTGCGACAAGTGGAATACCAGCGACCTTGGCGTGTTAAAGTATGGTGCAGCATTATGGGAGTAAGGATAAATGGCCCGCATTTTATCGATGGCAGTCTAAATGGTGCAATGTATGCTGATTTCGTACGCAATGTTCTACTGATGTTACTACAAGATGTTTCACTGCATGACAGAATGGCGATGTACTTCCAACATGATTGATGTCTGGCACATAGCTAGCGTGCCGTTGAAGCGGTATTGAATAGCATACTTCATGACAGGTGGACTTTTCGTCGAAGCCCTATACCATGGCCCCCACGTTCACCGGATCTGACGTCCCCGGATTTCTTTCTGTGGGGATAGTCGAAGGATATTTGCTATCGTGACCCACTGACAACACCTGACAACATGCGTCAGCGCATTGTCAATGCATGTGCGAACATTACGGAAGGCGAACTACTCGCTGTTGAGAGGAATGTCGTTACACGTATTGTCAAATGCATTGAGGTTGACGGGCATCGTTTTGAGCATTTATTGCATTAATGTGGTATTTTCAGGTAATCACGCTGTAACAGCATGCGTTCTTAGGAATGATAAGTTCACAAAGGTACATGTATCACATTGGAACAACCGAAATAAAATGTTCAAACGTACCTACGTTCTGTATTTTAATTTATTAAACCTACCCGTTACCAACTGTTCGTCTAAAATTGTGAGCCATATGTTTGTGACTATTACAGCGCCATCTATCACAAAGCGAAAAAGTGGTCCAACTAAAAATTCATATTTATATACGTACTACACGAATATGTAATAAAATGGGGGTTCCTATTTTAAAAAACGCAGTTGATGTCCGTTTGACCTATGGCAGCGCCATCTAGCAGGCCAACCATAGCGCCATCTGGTTTCCCCCTTCAAGCTAGACAAGTTTCGTTCTTTGTTGTTTTTCGTTTGACGCTTATTTCGTGAGATATTTGGCCCGGTCACGATCAATGGACCACCCTGTATATGTAGGAGACGGCGAAAAATGAAAGGAACAGCAGTGGCGCTACCGGTGACCAAGCGTTCAGAAAGAATAGAATTTTTGGCGCGAGTCGGGTAGGGCACCAGCCATTGATATAGTGGTCAAAGTAAACGTTGGATACTGCCGAAACTTTAATGCTGAACACTGTGATCTACGAATACGTTATGATGCCAATAAATTGGTTTGTTTTTACTGTAATTTTAGCTGAAACAGTCCATGTTTGTACCGTGAATGGACAGTATGTACGGTCCATGCCAACTGTTTCACCTGTAAACATTGCAATACCTGTACGGTTTGTCATTACGAGAGTTTACAAGATGGTTGGTTGTTTTGGGGAAGGAGACCAGACATCGAGGTCATCGGTCTCATCGGATTAGGGAAGGATGGGGAAGGAAGTCGGCCGTGCCCATTGAAAGGAACCATCCCGGCATTTGCCGGAAGCGATTTAGGGAAATCACGGAAAACCTAAATCAGAATGGCCGGTTGGACAACAAGAACGTGCTATCAGAGACCCCGTATACTTAATCTTAATGGAGCAGGAAATAAGACAGGTGGACGTCACAGTGAAAGTCGCTGCGAGTCCAAGTGATATCTCTAGAGTCTGGAAGGCCGGCCGGAGTGGCCGAGCGGTTCTAGGCGCTACAGTCTGGAACCGCGCGACCGCTACGGTCGCAGGTTCGAATGCTGCCTCGGGCATGGATGTGTGTGTTGTCCTTAGGTTAGTTAGGTTTAAGTAGTTCTAAGTTCTAGGGGACTGATGACCACAGCAGTTAAGTCCCATAGTGCTCAGAGCCATTTTTTTTTAGAGTCTGGAAAAAGTTTCTAGCGACAGGATCAGTTGAAGATCGCCACAGAAGTGGCCATAGAAGGTAAAACAGCAGATGTGCACGAGCAGAAACCCCAGTTCAAGGTTACACGTCTAATCCGATAGTTGCGTGGTTGGTTAGTTGATTTTGGGGAGTGGACCAACAGAGAGTTCATCGGTCCCATCGGATTAGGGAAGGTTGGGGAAGGAAATCAGCAGTACCCTTTCGAAGGAACCCTCCCGGCATTTGTCTGAAGTGATTTAGGGAAATTACAGGAAACTTAAATCACGATGGCCGGACACGGGTTTGAACCTCCGTCTTCCAGAATGCGAGTCCAATGTGTTAACCACTGCAAGACGTCAGTTGCAAACAATTATAGAAGCTCAGGTGCCTCCGGCTGGTTGATAAACAACGTTTCACGCAATATGACAGAGAGAAGAAACTGCAGTGTTTGCAGTAGAATCTTTTGTAAGGTACTTCTATGTTTATGAAGTGGAGTTGTGTTTATCTCCTTTACTCTTGTTTTCTTAAGACTGTACCTAATAGAACAAAATAAATTTTGTTTTATGTTGTGTCTAGTATTGACAATACAGCAACGTAAACATTTATTTTGACCATTGTATTAGAGTAGTTTCCAAGCAGCGATTGCTTCAGTGAAAAGACAAAGGAACGATAATAATGATGTCGTTGGTTCGAACTTATATGAGGGAACAATTTTTTTTTTTACTTTCAACTTTTACGTTATTTACAAATATGTTGTTTTAATGTATTGATAAAAGGCATTAATAGGAAACGCAAACCAAAATATGGGATTACAAATATATTTCCAACAGAGGATAGTACTTAAAGCGACCACGATGACTCTGTAAACAACATTTCAAGAAGGGATTGTAATAAAAGTGTCCAGGACGCTGTACTGTGTTAGTTTTTTTAATGTTGGAAAACTATCAAAATAATTCTATTTTACATCACCAGCTATCCTCGCCAGTATTTGGCGAAATTTTTTTTTGTATGTGGTTTACTACCAAACTGTGTGATGAGAGAGATTACGAATCAAAACTAGGTCTCTTTTTCTATAGAAAACTACGAGGGTTGGAACTTAAATAGTGGCAACTACTTATACACAACCGATACAAAAGAGTGACACGTATGAACCTGTTACTGTCCTTCAAAGTAGTCACCAGCGTTGTGTAGAACCCGTTGCCAGCGATGTGGAAGGCGTAGTATACCGTTAGCAGAGCCTGTTCTATTGATGATGCGAATGCAGGGTTCTACTGCCTGTCGAATCTCTGGAACAGTTCTGAAGCGAATGCCACGAAGTGGTTCATCTTCGGAATCAAATCAAAGTCACAGGGACTTAAGTCCGGAGAGTATGGTGGATGGTACAGTACTTCCCAGTCCCATCGACAAAACAGAGCAACCACGGCTTGCGCTGTATGCGCC
Source organism: Schistocerca americana (assembly GCF_021461395.2). Taxonomy (NCBI): domain Eukaryota; kingdom Metazoa; phylum Arthropoda; class Insecta; order Orthoptera; family Acrididae; genus Schistocerca; species Schistocerca americana. The sequence goes on from NC_060119.1 coordinate 230,670,444, forward strand.
AGCGTATTGTCGTGCAAAATGATGGGTGGGTTGCGCAGAAAGTGTCGCCGCTTCTTTCGCAAATCTGGTCGCAGGTGATGCGCCAAAAACGAACAACAATACTGTGCATTGACGGTTTGCCTTGGAGGAACGTAATGCGTTAGGATAACACCATTACAGTTGTACACGAGAATCACCATAACTTTCACCATCCTGGGGCTCTGACGCACTTTCAACTTTCGCGGAGATCCATAATGACGTCATTCGTTGGATTGGCGTTTCAGTTTTGGCTCGTATGATATGGCCCATGTCTCACCCAGTGTTACAATACGGCGTAAGAAAGCCTCTTATTCGCACTCATAGCGCGCCAAGTGCGTCTGAGCAGCGTCGTAACGCAACCATTCCTGCATTTCCGTCAAATCATGAGGAACCCATCGTATGCAGTTTTTCGCATGCCAAGGCGTTCCTTCAGGATGCGAAGCACAGCCGTATGCACTAATCCGGTTTCATGGGTGAGCTCACGAATCGTATGCACTTCTTTTTCAGAGACGCTAGGACGACCTGCCCGATGCATGTCTGCCACAGTTTGCCGACCTTCGTTGAAGGCTTTTACCCAACGTGCCACTGTTCTGGAAGGCACTGCCGATTCCCCGCACGCCTCTTGAAAACCTTGATGACACTGTCGTGCTGTACGACCTCTGGCACATTCAATCTTGATCCGACTCCGTTGTTCCTGTTTCGGAAACAGTCACACCGTTACGTTAGGCCGCTCGCTCACAAGTGACTGTGTTTCCCTCGATTGTGCGCAAAGTTCCAATTTACGTACCTAACGGTAAAAATGTGGCTTTCATAACCTGTACAAGATTTGGAGATAATTACTGCTTTCCTTGTTTTTACGATGAATATCCGGTACGTGGAAAACATCAACTATAAAACAATAAATGTGTCTATATACTTAACAACAACTTCCTGGAAGTTTACTTGCAGCCAAAAATTTTTCTTTGACTTTGACTTTTCATACGTTTTATGGAAATGTTAATAAACACTCTTCATTGAACGTTATTTCAGTTTATTTGCAGTGTAAATAACGGCGAAACTGAAAATAAAAGAAAGACAAAGGTTTCTACAACAGGACTCGACTCCACGACCCTAGAATTACCTTCCTGCAATCTGTCCGCTACGCCAACCACTGCCTAGAAACTACGCTAACATAAATGGCTCGGGCCTTACACAGCACGCGGCATGCTATTTTTTCTAAACGCTTGGCCACCTAGTGCTCTCACTTCCGTCATGTTCATTTATGGCTAAGCCCTGCGTATACGAAAAATTCGGACGAAATCCATAATGATGAGTAGGCGCGGTCCCCTTCTCAGACTAACTGCACTTGGTGATCGTGACTCGTGCTTTGGAAAAAAAAAAAAAAAAAAAAAAATGTGTCGTTGATGAAGTTCAGGTGAATGAGAAATCAATGACCTGTATTTGGAAAGTGACGCCCGTCTGCATCAAATTTCGGGTGAACTTCCGCATACCTCAAACATGCTGCCAAATGAATACTGAAGTTGACCAGAAGTTTATGCGCCGCAATATTACGGCTGCAAGTCGCACAGATCGGGCTATTTGTCAGAAATTTCATGGAACAATCGGTTCGTCGGGAAAGTTTTAAATGTCACGTAAAGAACATTTGCTTATACTTAACATACAGAACTAAACGAGACGAACACAGCGCCATCTACGCAAGGTTTTAAAGCCGTGGAAGTCATTATATTACACGACAAGCGAATGACAGCATTCATCCGAAGACGGTCACGTCAGCTGCTAATATGTGGCATCTGATGCAATTTTTACTTGTGCAACTGGCCATTTTCCTTCTTTATTGCCTGCATCTTGTGAGGTTATGTTTTACTATTTAGCTCGTTCTCGATGACCCTACTACGAGGGCGAAAGAAGCTTTATTGACATTATACAGCTTTATTCTTCATTTCTACATATATATTTTTCTGACAACGAAAACATTTCTCCCAACGACAGAACTGCTTTTTCATCGCGTTACTGTGGATTGTTTGAGCTGGTTGACGGAGCCACAACCTCACCTCTGCTTGAATCGCTTGATCACCATATAAGTAAAGTCCTCGGAAGTGTTCTTTATATTTTGGAAACAAATCAAAATCGGATGGGCCCAAGTCGGGACTGTACGAAGGAAGGTCCATGACTGTCAACTAAAGGTGTTGGATTGTTGCAGATGTAGCAGTACTAGTGTGTGGTCTGGCATTGATATGCTGAAGTCGTGGAAGAGGAGATTAGTGTGTAACGTCCCATCGTCATCATCATCATGATCATCAGCCAAGTCATTCATTAAATGATGTGGCCTCTTCGAGTCGTGGATTCAGGTAGGCTTTCAGCAGTCTTCTGCAAGTGGGACGGTCTTGGGCAGTTCTCTGCCAGGTGTTACCAGCGATCTTCTTGATGTCTTTGTCCCATCTGTCTGGTGGTCTTCCTCTAGGCCTCCGGTGCTCTCTCGGACTCCACTCCAGTACTATCTTCGTCCATCTGTTGTCTTTTCTTCTTGCGACGTGGCCAGCCCACTGCCATTTCAAGGAACCTAATGTCTCTAAGATGTCATTAACCTTCGTCACAGACCGGATGTCACCTGCCCTTTAAATGGTGCAAATGGCACTGAGCACTATGGGACTTAACTTCTGAGGTCATCAGTCCCCTAGAACTTAGAACTACTTAAACCTAACTAACGTAAGGACATCACACACATCCATGCTCGAGGCAGGATTCGAACCTGCGACCGTAGTGGTCGCGCGGTTCCAGACTGTAGCGCCTAGAACAGCTCTGTCACGCCGGCCGGCAAGGTCTTTAAAGACCAAGCACAAGCTCGGATTAGGGTGGAATGGGAAAGGAAATCGGCCGTTCCCTTTCAAAGGAACCATTCCGGCATTTGCTTGAAGCGATTTAGGAAAATCACGGAAAACCTAAATCAGAATGGCCGGACCCGAGATTGAACTGTCGTCGACTCGGATGCGAGTCCAGTGAGCTAACCACTACGCCACCTCGCTCAGCTTCATTCACGCATGCATACCCAAAGAAATATTGCTTAGTAACTCGGGATACACAGGCACTGCAATATAGAACCTGTACATATTGTCCTACTCTTGTTGACTCATGATACGAATGTACAGGGTGCGGCGCTTAAATCCGGACCAATTTCGTTTTAATTTCCTGCCGTATTGTAGTTCCGGCGGAGGTCGCGGTTGGCGTTCTAGGAAGCCATAGACATCTAGTAAATACTTAGAACCTGAAAATGGCCGAGATATTACGGACAAGTGCAGAGCATAACTGAAGAGCCGTAATTATCGAATGTCTTCGCGCTGGGGGTTCGCGCACTGAAATAGTTAGATTCTTCAGGTACCCGAGATCAACTGTTTACGATATTGGCTGGGCTCTGAGCACTATGGGACTCAACTGCTAAGGTCATTAGTCCCCTAGAACTTAGAACTAGTTAAACCTAACTAACCTAAGGACATCACAAACATCCATGCCCGAGGCAGGATTCGAACCTGCGATCGTAGCGGTCTTGCGGTTCCAGACTGCGGCGCCTTTAACCGCACGGCCACTTCGGCCGGCTACGATATTGTGGTCAAGTATAGTGGTTCGGAGAATTCTGAGATACGTTCCGCTAACCCAGCGAGGAAACCATGCTTCCTTAATACCGTTTCTGTAGGGGTGATTAATTATTTGTCCGGAGAACTAATACAGCCTCGTCACAGGGCCATATAGAGTTAGTCAACATCTAGATAAATTTGGTGATAACACATATTTGCAACAATTTAATCCAGTGTTCACACTTGTTACTGACCAAGAGGTTACACGCATTCTAGCCCAACCATCGCACGACGACATTCGACATGCTAGCACAGCCGAAGTCTCCTGGGCTATAATGCATTCCGCTGCTAGGAAAGCCCCTGGTCATGATGGCATTCAAAACCGTGTCCTCCAGGAGTTCACGGATAAAGCAACTGAGTACCTAACAAACATAACGAATGCCATACTAAAACACCAACACTTCCCCGCCTTTTGAAAGACGGCCAAGGTCCTGATGTTCAGGAATCCGGGGAAAGACCACAGCCTCACACAAAATTACCGACCCATCAGCCTTCTGAACTCGCTCAGTAAGATTGTTGAGAAGGTGATTCTCAAACGCATCACTAGGCACTGCATAACAAATGACATCCTGAGACCGGAGCAATTCGGTTTCAGGAATCACCACTCCACAACACAACAACTCCTACGGGTCGTTGAACATATAACATATGGCTTCAACATAAACAAAGCTACAGGGGCGGTGTTCCTGGACATCGAAAAGGCTCATCCGCAAACTCAGCGACGCGGGATTCCCCGACGGGCTGCTGCGTCTAATACACTCATACCTCACAGACAGGAGTTTCAACACTGACGTGCAGGGAAAACAATCAACACGACACGGTATACACGCGGGAGTACCCCAGGGAAGCATCCTAGGGCCCCTACTGTTTAACCTCTACATAAACGATCTCCCAACCACGCACAACACAATGATGGCAATCTACGCGGATGACACAGCCATCCTTGCGCAAGATTGGAAACCATCAAACATTACGTCACGCCTACAGACTGCGCTCAGAGTGGCTGAGCCTTGGTTGGAGAAATGGCGTGTTAGAGTAAAGGTCGACAAGTGCGAAGCCGTTCTGTTCACTAGAAGACCGAAGCAACTGCGCAAACACCGCTACTGCAGACCAATAACTCTACATGCACGTCCAATACGTTTCCGCGAGAAAGTCAAATACCTCGGTGTCTGGCTGGACCGGAAATTACTCTGGGGGGATCACATACAACACATGACCAACCGAGCTATCGCGAGACTCAAACAGCTCTATCCTATGCTCAACAGGCGTAGCACACTGAACAGAAGGGTGTCGAGGTCCATGTACATGACACTTATCCGACCCCTGATGACGTACGCAGCTCCTGTCTGGGGATACGCTGCTCCTACACGCCTGCGCCGTCTGCAGCTCATACAAAACAAAGTACTCAAAATTATAAGCAATTCTCCACGATACACACGCATCGCGGACCTTCACCGGGAATACCGACTTGAGACTCTCACGGAGGTAATCCACAAACTCACCACAAGACTATACAGAAACTCCAGACATTCGCAGAACCCGTTTATTCTAAATCTGGGGAACTACGACCACACCATAGAAACATAAAAGACCAAAAGACATACATGTAAAGACATAATATCTATGACCAAGCATACGCAAACATAACGGCACAGGCGAGCCCCTGTTAATCAGACGCCATTACTGGATATCCAGCTGAAATACACTGCCGAATAACTGGCACCACACAGGGAAGCCGTACCGTACACTGCATGCAAACAAGCTCCACACATCCCCCACACAGTGAGATGATCTATGGCCGATCTCCCACTACTGTACAACGATCTTGGTTGTTCCAGGAATGTAGCAGCTGCAGCAACTGGGACACATCGCCATCGCTTGTCACGGTAATGATGCATGATAGCTATACTAACAAATCCAACCTTGCATGAACTATCGCAGCTAGTAAGCCACTACTGCTCTTACTACCCATCCCACTGTCGCAGAGGTTTTTTTACCACGGCACGAGCCATGGGACTTTTTACCCTCTGCTCTTCAAATCGCTACCCTCACTCGCGTTTCGTCCACTGTCTATCACCTGATGGATCGTGTTAATGCGTAGTCCTACCCAGACGCACGGACAACATCACAGCCCAGCATCCTGTGATCCACTTACTAGATAACTAACATGTTTACGGAGGTGACAGTAGAACTTTTGGCTTGGTCACCACGTTGGTGCGGGCTTGTGGGGGGGGGGGGGGGGGGGGGGGGAGGGCGGCATCTCTTTAAACCCGTAGAAACTTTACAGCTTCCTAATTATTGTATGAAAACGGTGTGTGGCAATACTTTAAGGTTCATTTGCACTGATCTATATGTAACTGTGGTCTGGGCCTGTATTCAGTGAACGATAATTACCGTCATTTAAGTAATGTTCCGTTTGGCTCCTCTTGCCAGAGACTATAGACACGCACCTCATGCTGTCTTGTGGTTATGATGCTAATCTGGTTATACTGTGTGGAGGGTTTGACGGATCAATGTCTACTTGTGGATAATTTGAGTGACATATGGCGGAAGCATAAAACAGGCCTTTTCGAGTGGCGCCCTCTGTGGAGGCTTTCAGTCTCACCAGAGTACTAGATTGCTCGACGCTCTCCTACCTACGGCTGCGTAGTATGATGTAGATGTAGATGCGTATCGTGTCTTCGGAGGACACACCACTGTGCATAATGGCTCTTACGTTTCGTATATGCCTCGTATTTGCTATCAAACCTACAGCAAAATGTGAATTCCGAATAATAAATTACCAAATGACCAGTCTCAGACGCAGATCTAACGACGGCAATAACTGGCTGAAATTGGTTTTGAATTATTTATTTTCAAAAATCCTGAAAAACAGGCTGACAAGAAAGACAAATATCAACGCTTCTTCGCGGTTCAGAGAAATTCTTTTTCTGTAGCAAATGCCGTCACTACACTTGATTGATCACATTTGCAATATCTGCTGACTGATACACTTTTCATCTGAGAGCTGTGATGGTTTGCAGTCCAGCAATTTTTTTGAAAAACAGTAGTCAAGTAAAATGGGTTTTAGGGAAACTGATGAAGGCAAACTTGAACGTTGAATCTTGCTTTCCCTGGATTATGTTGGAAAACAGATAAGACACAGACAACTTCGAAATTTTAAACAGAAACATGGTACTAAATTAAAGCTGTCAAAACTTAATATTTCTGTGCAAAAGATGCTCTGCTACAAACCGTAAAGTATCTTGCGAAGTCCGTGTGCGAATGGATATGTGGATGTGTGTAGACGGGTACATCTACAGCAATGGTTTTGTGCAACAAATTACGGTAGCGTTTTCCTTACATATTTCCAAACAAACACAACTTTGTTAACCTACCTGGGTTAATTGTTCTCTTGAACCTCACATAAACGTTTCATTTGGCCCAAATACCGACATGTAGATGCAGGAACAATTTTCTGTTCAAATTTTTCACACCTAACCAAATAATAGTATTAGCAACACTAGATTTCTCCACGACTAATTCTGTAAACTAAACGCGATTAGTTTTCATTCGAAAAGTGATGTGTCCTGGAAATGCGACAGTCGAGTGGTGGACCAATCGCTCGAATGCGCAGACGATAAATCTATCTTTGACTTCGACTGTGCAATATCCTAAAGAATTTCCTCCATTATCTTTTCACTTTTCGATTCTAAAACAACGTCTTCTCTTCACATCACCGAAGTCGTACCTCTTGTCACAAAAACTAGCCAATTGTATACGAAAATACCTCAGCACCGAATTCATTCCTCTGTCGCCTCTGTACCACGCTGTCACACTTCAAAAACGCTTTAAAAGTCGTTTTCTTTTCTCTAATTAAAAATTATTACATCATTCACTCCCCTGGCACTTAAAAGTGAACTTAACTGAAAATACAGAGCATCAGACACACTCCGAAACCCTTAACTTCGTCCTTTGTAAATTACGTCTTTTCAGTGTGTCCGTCATAGCGCACATTTCTTGTATGATAATTCTGAATGAATTAGTAAAGTCCCTATTCGGCCCACGTACCTTGTAATAGTCCATCTAAAATCCTTTAAAAGTTTTTTTATGAATGAGTGTGAAGCACATTCGATATAAATAGATCCAAGTATTTTGAAATCATTTAGAAATAAACACAAATGAAAAATTTTTTGCAAGTCCGTTCACCAACACTGCAGCGTATTTAGCAGCATCACCCACATATTTGCGTAAATATGAACGTGACCCCCACGCTGGCCGTTCATTGTGTAATTCATTAACTTCTGTTCACGAACCGCAGAGCAATAATTTTCCATTTTCGACAAATATCACAGTAATTTTATTGTGATTCAAATATAAAAGTTAAACAAAGAGAAAATAATAACATTATTATAATAACTGCCTGTTATTACTTCACTTTCATGTGTTTACACAACGAAATTTGTTGAGGAAAAGAGTCGATTGAAAGTACAGTGGGATGTCATACAGCCGAAAAGTAGCGGTGTTAGGTTTTTATTTAGGTGTCATATAAAACCAACACAGGAAATGAATAACACTAAAAATTAAAGCAGTAAAATTATTTGTTATTAAGTACTTAAGTTCTAAAAGTAATTGTAATTATTTCAAAAGGCGACCACCAGAGGACAATAATTCCAAGATGATCCTCAGATGGTTTCCGTTAAAACGAAGCTTCTGTGAGAATCCCACGGTTTCTCCTGTATGGTGAAACTGGCTTGTTGCAAAAATAACTAGTGGAGTTTGTCGCAAAGCAGTTTCACTTCCTTCAGTCGACTGTTTTTCTCGGAGAAGGAGTCTTCGACGACGACCGTAGGAGATCAACAACTTTTTCAGTGGACTAGGAAAATACAATACGTGCTTCAGTGGTCGGTTTAGCTCGCAACCAGGCCACAAGGAGTTGCGGTTAAGCGCCCTGTGGGTACAGGTTGATGACAAGTGCACAACGTTTCTCCGTAAGTTCATAACAGATACGCATAACAGAGACTTTGGTCATCAATAATATATTCTCCTTCATTATTTACAGCAGTCTGCCAACACTGGGATATCTTTTGATTCCGTGACTTTAGAAATCACGTGGTTTCGAGTCGAAGAACTCGACGGACCACGTCCGGAGCGTAGTTTCGTCCGGAAAGTAAGTTCCTTGACGGTTGCTAGACAGAGAGAGGAAAATGTAAAGATCTGGGGGAGCAACATCAGGTGAAGAAGATGGGTGCGGAATGACTTCCCAATCCAACTCCTGTATAGTATTTCTTGTCAGTGTAGAAGATCGCAAGCGCTTGTTTTCGTGGAGTAGCATCACTTCACTCAGCCTTCCAAGTTATTGGTTGGTTCTTTCATTGGTGGTGGTGGGGGGCGGGGGGGTAGGGGGGAGGAGGGTGGAAGAACCAAACAGCGAGATCATCGGTGCCCATCGGATTGAGGAAGGATTGTGAAGGACGTTGGCCGTGCTCTTTTAAAGGAACCATCCAGGCAGTTGCCTGAAACGATTTAGATAAATCACGCCAAAGCTAAATTAGGACGGCCAGACGAGGGTTTGAACCGTCGTCCTCTCGATGGGCAGTAGAGTGTGCTACTAGTCGTTCTTGGATTACATCTGCAAGAACGTCTTAGTTGTCGACAACGAATGTCAGTTACACCGCGGGGGAGCAACTCATAGTACACCACATGGTCCCTTTTCCACCAGGTACACAACTTTATCTTTTGTGGATACGCGCAGGTATTTGTACGGGTAGATGGTACTTTGTTTGGGATATACCATTCCTTTCCTTTCCTTATGTTAGCTTAAAGACGTAATTTTCGTCACCACTAACGATACCGAATAGGAATGGTAGGTGTTGTTCACGAGCCAATTGATGAAGAGTAAACAGAAATACACACATTCTGCGATTTTGACTTAGAGCATGTGGTACCCATACATCCGATTTCTGAAACTTTCCAGTTGTGTGCAAATGTCGAACGATTGTGGAATGATCACAGTTCACGACACTGACGTAGATCATGGCGGATTAATGCGTTTAAACGATCTTCATGAAACACTGAAAGTCTTCCTAAACGTGAGTCAGTAAAGTCCTCCTTTAAACGAGGAAACCGGTTTCTGCTCGTATTCTGTGCAAATGTCTCTGGTTGTCTTTTCTGCTGTAGCCCCTTTACTGAACTCAAACAGGAGGTGTCTGAGATCTTCCGACTTTTCCGCTTGGCGCTTCATTTTCTAGCGTCCACAGCTCCACTCACTATCTCAAAATGACAAAGTGGCACTACGTAAACCCAAATAGCAACAGTGATTTACAAACGAAAATTGACAAACGATAAATGAACCCATAGCAAACTGAATACCAACATGCAAATCAAAAACGCTATAGAAGTATCCGGGACTCGGAACACTTCCACGAGAAACACACAAGTATATAGTTAATTCTTTCTATCTAAGAACACAGTGAATTAAACACAAATGTTCTCCGTTGACTGTCACAAACAAGTAATAACTTTGTGACTAGTTCTTAATAGGAAAATAAGTTCACGAATAAAACGCAAGTACTTGAAATACAAGTCTTGGCTGAGGAAACAACTCAATGAAAGCTTCTACAGTCGCATTTCGTTCTCCACTAGTTTGACTATCAAATGTTTAAGTCATTGCTCACATCGAGCGGAGCACATTGGAACAGCCTAACGCGTAAGTTACGATCCGTACAAGTTCACAGTTTCTACAATCTTGTCAAATGAGTCTGACAGAATACCAACAGGCCCGCCAACGCTTTGCCGTGGGCCTCGACTGTGAGGACGGCGCGAGGTCGAGATGGCGCTGGATCGGGAGCAGACTACTTCTCTTGGCTGGCTGCGTCGTAACTGCTATGATCGGCACGTTTTTTTTTGTTTTTTTTTCCTTTATTGAATTTCAATTCCCCCCGAAGGGGACGGGCTGGCAGCAGCTTAGTATGCCGCTCTTCAGCCTATGGACTTTGCATGAATAAGCTGAAGAGAATAAATAATAAAAAGAGCGATAAAATCGGAGACTTAAATAATAACACAACGTAAAACACAGAACAAAGGGGTGATGATGCTAATAAAATACATATGAAGCAGACAGGTAAAATAGTAGACAGACAATTCAAAAAACACGGCGAAAGTCTGGTTTCTGTTCGCAAAAGACATAAAAGTCACACCCAGCGACAGTATGGTTTCTGTTCGCAACACTAGAAAGACGAGACAACACTGAATATTCACTGGAACACTGCACTAAAAAGTTGGCAAATGTGACATACCACAGCCGAGAGCAGATGGGGGGAAACTGGACAGATGATGGAAAAGTAAAAAAAAAGGGGGGTAAGGAGAGGAAAAGCGAAGGGGGAGAGGGGGAAAGGAGCCGATGGAGGATGAGGACCCATAAGAGGGGTGGAGGGTGCTGGGCAGATGCGACAGAGAGTGGGGAAGGCAGAGAAGGGGAATACAAAAGAACTCAGGGGGGGGGGGGGGAGAATGGAGGTAGGGAGAGGTTTGGTGGGGAGAAAACATGATGGAAGGTTGGGAAGTGAGGGCCCAGGGAAAGGACAGAGGAAATGAGGGGGGGGGGGAGGTGAGGATCAGAGTTGATAGGTGGGATAGATGGAGGGAGAGAGGGGATCATCCGAGAGGGGGAGTTGATGGAAGCCACCTTGGGAAAGGAAATGAAGGGTGTAGAGATGGAGGGTAGGGGGGACACAATAGTGAAGGTGTGGCAGGGGCCGGGGATGGGAGAGGAGAGGAGCAACCAGGGGGTGAGGGCGATCAAGGCGGCGGGAGGTGTAGAGTATGCGGATATGTTCGAGGAATAGGAGCAGATGGGGGAAAGGAATGAGGTCATAGAGGATCTGCGTGGGGGTTGGAAGGCATATACGGAAGGCAAGGCAGAGTGCATGATGCTCAAGGATCTAGAGGGACTTATAGAATTTGGGGGGGAGGCAGATATCCAGGTGGGACTGGCATAACAGAGGATGGGATGGATTAAGGATTGGTAGGTGTGGAGATCGGTAGAGGGGTGCAACCCCCATGTCTGGCTAGAGAGGAGTTTGAGGAGTCGGAGGTGGTTGTGGGCTTTGGATTGGATGGAGTGGAGATGAGGGATCCAAGTGAGGTGACGTTCAATGGTGAGGCCAAGGTAGGTGAGAGTGGGGGAGAGGCAGACAGGACGGGTGCAGACGGTAAGGGAGAAATCCAGGAGCCGGAAGGAGAGAGTGGTATGACCTACGATGATTGCCTGGGTCTTGGAAGGATTAATTGTCAGGAGCCACTGGTTACAACATGTGGCAAAAAGGTCAAGGTGATTCTGAAGAAGGCGTTGGGACCGTTGCAGGGTAGGAGCGAGGGCGAGGAATGCGGTGTCATCGGCATATTGCAAGAGGTGTACTGGAAAGGGGGGGGGGGGGGTTGGGGCATATCTGCCGTTTACAAGAGGTAGAGGAGACGGGAGAGGATAGAGCCCTGGGGCACACCTGCAGAGGGGTAGAAGGTGTGGGAATTGGCATTATGGACGGTAAAATAGGAGGGGCGGCTGGAGAGGAAGGAGGCCATCAGACAGATGTAGTTGACAGGAAGGGCGTAGGTTTGGAGTTTAAACAGGAGACCGGAATGCGAGACACGGTCGTAGGCCTTTTCGAGGTCGAGGGAGACAAAAATGGCGGAGCGACAGGAGCTAAGTTGGAGGGAGAGGAGATGAGTGAGGCGGAGGAGTTGGTCATCAGCAGAGAAGGAAGGTCGAAAGCCACATTGGATGGTGGGGAGGAGGTGATGATGGTTGTGCTGGATAAGGATGGATTTCAAGAGCTTGCCGGACACCGATGTGAGACAGATAGGACGATAGGAAGAGGTATCAGATGGAGGCTTGTTCGGTTTGGAGAACATCAGGATACGGGAGATTTTCCACAGGTCGGGGTAGAACCCAGTGGCAAGGATGACATTGTAGAGGGTGGTAAGGACTGAAAGGAAGGAGGGAGGGCAATGTTTGAGGTGGCGGATCGGCACGGGCGCGGGCGCGGTCCTAAATATCCGCAAGGCGGAGGTACTCTTCCTTCGGATCGGCTGCGCGTGACATTGGCGGATACAGCAAAAGATTCGTGGCAGGAGCGACCTCTCTTGTTGATTTGCCCTCTGCACGTCGCGCTGTAAATGGCGGAGCCAGAACGTCTTGTAGTCGCAGGGACTGAGATGGCAACCAACACGACGGTAGTGCGTTGCAGTATGGCGTCGGCCCCTGACGGCTTTTGCGACACGCCAGCTACGAACTTATCCACAAAACCTAATACACTCCTGGAAATTGAAATAAGAACACCGTGAATTCATTGTCCCAGGAAGGGGAAACTTTATTGACACATTCCTGGGGTCAGATACATCACATGATCACACTGACAGAACCACAGGCGCATAGACACAGGCAACAGAGCATGCACAATGTCGGCACTAGTACAGTGTATATCCACCTTTCGCAGCAATGCAGGCTGCTATTCTCCCATGGAGACGATCGTAAAGATGCTGGATGTAGTCCTGTGGAACGGCTTGCCATGCCATTTCCACCTGGCGCCTCAGATGGACCAGCGTTCGTGCTGGACGTGCAGACCGCGTGAGACGACGCTTCATCCAGTCCCAAACATGCTCAATGGGGGACAGATCCGGAGATCTTGCTGGCCAGGGTAGTTGACTTACACCTTCTAGAGCACGTTGGGTGGCACGGGATACATGCGGACGTGCATTGTCCTGTTGGAACAGCAAGTTCCCTAGCCGGTCTAGGAATGGTAGAACGATGGGTTCGATGACGGTTTGGATGTACCGTGCACTATTCAGTGTCCCCTCGACGATCACCAGTGGTGTACGGCCAGTGTAGGAGATCGCTCCCCACACCATGATGCCGGGTGTTGGCCCTGTGTGCCTCGGTCGTATGCAGTCCTGATTGTGGCGCTCACCTGCACGGCGCCAAACACGCATACGACCATCATTGGCACCAAGGCAGAAGCGACTCTCATCGCTGAAGACGACACGTCTCCATTCGTCCCTCCATTCACGCCTGTCGCGACACCACTGGAGGCGGGCTGCACGATGTTGGGGCGTGAACGGAAGACGGCCTAACGGTGTGCGGGACCGTAGCCCAGCTTCATGGAGACGGTTGCGAATGGTCCTCGCCGATACCCCAGGAGCAACAGTGTCCCTAATTTGCTGGGAAGTGGCGGTGCGGTCCCCTACGGCACTGCGTAGCATCCTACGGTCTTGGCGTGCATCCGTGCGTCGCTGCGGTCCGGTCCCAGGTCGACGGGCACGTGCACCTTCCGCCGACCACTGGCGACAACATCGATGTACTGTGGAGACCTCACGCCCCACGTGTTGAGCAATTCGGCGGTACGTCCACCCGCCCTCCCGCATGCCCACTATACGCCCTCGCTCAAAGTCCGTCAACTGCACATACGGTTCACGTCCACGCTGTCGCGGCATGCTACCAGTGTTAAAGACTGCGATGAAGCTCCGTATGCCACGGCAAACTGGCTGACACTGACGGCGGCGGTGCACAAATGCTGCGCAGCTAGCGCCATTCGACGGCCAACACCGCGGTTCCTGGTGTGTCCGCTGTGCCGTGCGTGTGATCATTGCTTGTACAGCCCTCTCGCAGTGTCCGGAGCAAGTATGGTGGGTCTGACACACAGGTGTCAATGTGTTCTTTTTTCCATTTCCAGGAGTGTATATACTGAGTGCTGCTGCTGAACCTTTACTCGTCAATCTCTCTCTCTCTCTCTCTCGCTCGCTCACTTGTCTCATTACTTAATCTTCCTTATTACAAGTGAGTGTGTTTCGGTCGCGCAGTGGTAAAAGTGTCAAAATACAACTCCAAAGAAGACGTGTTCCACACGATGCTATTCCTAGAATTGTAATCTGGCAATGTATACTGAAATGAAGAGGTACAGCTTCATCGCGGTTCGGAGTCCATGTTACATTGTGGGTTCCCCCGCATAAGTCTGTTCAAAGGTCGGTGGAAGGCAACGGCATAGCACCATCAACAGGACCTTGCCCAGTAAAGCACTGTGGTGTTCAGAGGAGTCTTCTGGTCGATGACAATTTATACAGTGTGTCTCTCAGAGTTGTCAGGCGCGTTTTCTCTGATGTTTTAACCCTTAACTCGCCAGGCGACTTTTCTGTAACGTATACCTGAAGTGGAGCCTCCGGGAGTCCTATGTTTGCACCGAGATTTAAGGCAAAACGGCATTTGAAATTTCTAATTTATGCTATATAACATTTATTCTTACAATTACTTAAGTGGTATTTAAATGCTTCTTGTTTATTTTATTGCACTAAACAAAGCCTGCAGCATTTTACTGTTTATGACCCAAAAGCATATAATTTTGTTTGATTCTTTTAAATGGTACACATATATTGACTGTTAGAGTACTGAATTTATATTCTGAAAAATTATACAATCTCTGTAGCAAATAAATTTCCAATTAAATCTAAACTCCAGAGTTTAAATTTGCGCATAAAAATTCCACCCGATAGGTACAAAGAGGAATTCTATCAAACTGACATTCACTGCTGTGAACTACATTTTTCTTATTACCACTCAGAACACATTCGATTTTAACAGACACTTTAAGTATTTCATTGAAGAAAGAGACAGATCCCCATCACAACTTCCCTAAAGTCCTTCCTCTGAATGGTACTCTTGTTCGGTTGCAGAACTGTGATCACTGGCTAATGTAAAATCGTCGCCTTTTTCGTTTATTTCTTGGTTTATATCACTGACACCTTCCTCTATAGATCGACTAACAATTTCATCAAACGCGGGAAAGTTAAAAATGACACATTAGTGCCAACACATTTTGAGCTGTACGGTACCATACTGAAGAAAACAGGTACGTAGTTCACGAGGCGCGGTCGTGGAGACTCCAACACCTATCAGTAAGACACCTCAACAATAAACACAGAAGGCGACAACGCAATCGAGAGCAAAACATCGTAGGATTGGGAATTTAAGGAGGGTAAGGGGAGTGTAGAAGCATTCCACCACAACTGGCCTTGGAGAGCGATATCGAAAATTTTCGCGCGGTCTGAGAGCGCACACTTCGTGATTGGATTGGACTGTGTGGGGGAAGAGCCCAAACAGCGAGGTCATCGTTCTCATCGGATTAGGGAAGGACGGGGAAGGAAGTCGGCCGTGCCCTTTCAAAAGAACCATCCCGGCATTTGCCTGGAGCGATTTAGGGAAATCACGGAAAACCTAAATCAGGATGGCCAGACGCGGGATTGAACCGTCGTCCTCCCGAATGCGAGTCCAGTGTACTAACCACTGCGCCACCTCGCTCGGTACACTTCGTGAGTTAGGGGTTAAGCAGATATATGGAATTTCGCTTTTGCATTGGGTAGCTGGAGCCACCCAAACAAATACTGATCATCACGTCTTTCATGCGACACCCAATGTCGATGGTCGGTTTCTTTGCCGTTATAAACAAAATGACTTTGAAAGCGGAATTTTACATGCCCATTCAATACAGCGGTCCCAGATTAGTCTAACGTGATATTTGTTTTACGTATATATATATATATATATATATATATATATATATATATATATATATATATATATATTAACAGGTACAGTAAAATTCGTAAAATAACCAGCAGCACCAGTAACGCCCTTGCCCTCGCTGACTGCTCCAGCCAAGCATGTACTGCTATTGAGGCGCTGCTTGATAGCTGTTTATTTCTGATGTTTTACTGTCCCTTTTAATACGCAAGAGATAAAACAAATACCACGTTAGACTAATCTGGGATCGCTGTATTGAATGGGCACGTAAAATTCCGCTTTCAAAATCAATCTGTTTGTAACGGTAAAGAAATCGCCCATCGACAATGGGCGTCGCATGAAAGACATGAAGATCAGTATTTATTTGGGCTGACTCCAGGTAGACAATTTGAAATCGAAATTTGCAAACATCTGCTGAAACACCAGAGGAAACGTGTCCAATGACTCTTAGGATAGACACGCTGTATGTCCATATTTTTCACTCATTACGAATTCCTATGAATCTCTTACGTAATCAATGTTTGCCGCATTTGTTCCTCTGTCCATATTTTATAACTTCTGCACTCCCTGCTACATTTTCAGACATATTATTAGTCAGTGTGCAACAGGTGTCTTTGCTTTTGAAGACCATTTTACTTTGGAATTCCTCTCCTGCGCGACCGCCTCATCTCAGATATTAGCACCTACACCCTACATCCTCAGTTACTTGTTGCCTTTACTCTAATCTCTGTCCTCCCCTACAGATTCTACCATCTTCTGATCTCTCTATAACGATGGAAGTAATTCCTTGCTGTGTTAAAAGCGTACAATCATCACGTCCCTTCTTGCTGTGATTTTTTCTGTATATTTCTTCGCAGCCACAAGCGGATGTCATAAGAGGCTACACAGAGTGTCCATAGAGATTCTAAAAGATCACAGAAATTTCAGCAGGAAGCAGGTGGGCGTGAAACTGAATGACATTGGGATCCAGGTGCTGAAAAAGATGTGTACCAGACTTCCATCACTGGGTGATAGCAACAGCGGACGACGGCAGTCGACAACGGCCAATTGCGCTTGGCTATTCGAAATACGTGACGTCACGCCACTGCACGGAAGCACGCATAAACGGAATTTTTCTGCAGTCAGTAGCTACCCATGGTGTGACTCAAAGAATCTAAGATCCCCTTGGAAAAGTCCGCCTCAGATAGGGACGAAACATTGGGTTCAAATGTGATATCCATTCGATCACGGCATTATAGACCGCAACACCTAACTGTGACGTCCTTCCTTCGTCCGTCTGGAGTTATGAAGAAAACTATAACAATTTATATATGGTTATTTTTCGAGTGTAACTGCGACTCTGAAAGAACGATTAGGTTTGGGATACTTTAAGCCGACAAAGGGACTGTTCCATTTTCTCATTGGTCATGGGTCCTACTCGACAATCCTAAGTCGGTTTGGGAGAAGCGCTACGCTTTCGTGCGACTGTGGTGCATCGGAGGGTACTCCCGACCATGTGGTTTACGTGTGCCCTCTACACAATGATGTAGCAACTGCGCTGAGACAGCAACTACCGAACCGCGATACCTATACCCTGCTACGACATGAGGATACATTTCGAGTATTGAACGACCTGGCCAACGATGTATCACAAAAGGTTCTTCTAGAATATCTGAGGGACAAACGTGATTAACGACAAATAATAAAATGTATCCCAGTACGCCAATGCCATAACGCCTGGGCGTGGACAGGCTAATTGCCGTTACACTCGAAATCCGCAACGTCCAGGATTAGGGGTAGTGGAGTACGAAACACCGAATCAGGCAACGCACCAGATTTGACGTAGATTAGGTTTTTCTAGTAAATAGGACTTAGACATAGGAAAATAAACGATAGGAACCTTCAGCGAATAGTCAAGACATCTTGGGCCTGCCCACTGCCAGGGGCACGGTCACCGGGATTAGCTCGGTGGGCAAGGCCGTTGCAAAGTAGGTTTATACCAGCTTGGCACATCTATAACGCTGCAGATAGTGTAGAGGTTAGGTTTTAAGTATATCACTAAAGAAAGTAGACAAACGTCAATAGTAATGTATCTTGCCCATTGTAATAAGAGCACTGGCACTACCTGGAGCTCATTGTAAGCTGGATGCAAAAATTCATAGTAATTTTAGGGCCCATTAATTGTTTTCGGTAATGGGTTATTATGTATAATAAAAGATTATGAAATAAAGAGATTCTTTTTTGAACTGCGACTCTCCTGAGAGTATTGTTTATAAAAATCCTCTCTTTTCCTATGGACGTATACAGACAAGCCATATTTTCAACTTGCTGGTAGGAACAGGACAAGTGTTACTATTAGAAACTGTGTGTTTATTCCGAGAAAGCCTAACTGTGGCGTGAATACCAGGACAAATGGTTCAAATGGCTCTGAGCACTATGGGACTCAACTGCTGAGGTCATTAGTCCCCTAGAACTTAGAACTAGTTAAACCTAACTAACCTAAGGACATCACAAACATCCATGCCCGAGGCAGGATTCGAACCTGCGACCGTAGCGGTCTTGCGGTTCCAGACTGCAGCGCCTTTAACCGCACGGCCACTTCGGCCGGCGAATACCAGGACATTTTTCAATCAATATTTGATAATGAGAGCATTTGGCGACTTTCAACAAACTTGACACACAGCTTTAAAAGTTTACGATTCTTCTTCTCGTTGACACATCCCAGTAAATGGAAAAGGAAGAAAGGTCACCATTCACTACATTTTCGCTCTTCACCTTCTGGAACTTTTGCGTCACACGTGACACAATACTTATTACTTCTTTAATACTGGCTCTATTGGCAACACAGTTTTAGACAGTATACAGATGTACTGCTGAATGTACCTGCAAAATTATATCATTCTACAACATGTAACTCAGGAGATACGACGCCATAAAAATTTAGATACGTGAAGAACTAGCTTCTACTTAAAATGGCGCGCAGTGAAACTTCAACCTCAGACATGAAATTTTAATTTATTACTTCCATACTACCAAATTCGCAACATACTTTGCAGAGAATATGTTACTAAATGCACCTGTGAAATTATATCATTGGACGACATGTACATCCCGGGAAATGAAATTAGTAAACCCTCTAGTGATTCCGAATTCACATGATAGCACAAACGGTAACGAGGTACCAGATATCGACCTACATGCTGAAACACCCATATTAGTAAGTGGTGTAGCCTCTACAGGTGGCAGTGCAAACGCTGACTCTAGGATCCGGTCAATCGTACAGATGCCGAATACTGCCCTGGGATACGTTATGCCACATCTGGTCGACATGTTCGTGTAGTTCTGTAAGAGTTCTTGTTTGACGAGTAACACGGGTCATTTCTCGTCCCATTGTATCCCACACGGGCTCGGTTGGAGACATGCCCGGAGATCGTGCTGCCCAGGAAAGTTGCTGCACGTCTTGCAGAGCACTTTGAGTTTCACGGGCAGTGTGTGGACAAGCGTTATCCTGTTGGAATAACTTATTACTTTTCTGTTGCAAGATCTGCAAAAGGACGGGGCCTAACAACATTCTGCCGAGCGGTGGTTAGCGCGCCTCCAGAAACACCAAAGACGGAGTTGTAGCTTATCGCTACCTAGACCTAAGGCTTGGGATGGAGTGTGTCTTAGACATATGCTGCTCAACGAGACAGCACTCACCAGGTCTACGTCGTACGCGAAAACGACCATCATTTGCATGTAAGCAGAATCTACTTTCAATGCTGAAGATCACGGCACACCATTTCATCTTCCAAATTATTCTCTGACAGCACCAGCCGAGCCGTGAACTTCAGTGCAGCAGCGTGAGTGGTAGAAGGGCTCGAGATGTACGTGCCCTAATCCCACTGCTAATACCGGTTCGCAACAGCTCGTGTCGACACGTCTGGGCTCACAAGCCTCCTTTATCTGTGCTGTCGTAGCTGTACGATCTACCGCTGCTGCCTTTCCAATACGACGGCTCCGGCGGCCATTAGTGCTGCGTGGACGTCTCGAAAGTCATGTGACCACGACAACTAACGCAGCACGTTGACCTTGTGTGACAATTCTCCCAAAGGAGCATTCCACTATTCAGAAGGTCACAATTTGATCTTTTCAATCTCGTTCAGTTTGCTGTAAGAAGCACGAGTGCATTTCTGTGGCATGGTTGCCTGCTTGCTTCACACATATGAAACACATTGAGCTTTCTGGTTGTGAGCAGAGAAATAGATGGCCCTCTGGTAGCTATACCACTTCGCTATCTGTTGGCGGACAACGTTGAAGCCTTTACTAGTACGTCTGCTATCTCCCAGGTAGCATATGCCATCATCGGATCTTTCCATGCGAGCAAATTTTTTTCCGGCAGTGTAAATTAATGATATTTGACTTCATAAGGTGCGTTTCATATTTTATATTTTGATATAACCATTGCTGTTGCCTAATTACGTTCACGACAAAACTGATTTACTATAAGTCAATTCTAGCAAATAATACCCCATTTTTCCTATATTGCTAACGGTCTCCTGGTTATAGAGGATCTATCCTCTAAATGCTATACGTAATGTAACGTTTATCTCACATTTTAGTGTCAACTATCTCTCACTACGGGATATTTCCCTTAGTGTACACGAATACTGCCACCATTCTACCTAATAGCATCATAATTCTCCTTTTTACCCTTTTCGTAATCAATACTAGATAGAATAGAACCTGCATAGAGTAACTTCAAGCTACTCTATAGTATCTATGTCTTTCACTCTGCACTAATGTGAAGACTGCCTACTCACGCACTCATTGTAATGACTGTTAAACCCACCATCACATAAAGTTATTTCCAACATGCTATATCGACAGAGGACGTTGGTCCTCATCTATAGCGATCTTTGACAGCTCTGTAGACTGCCGCATCGGAATAGGACGCCGTTCCCACTGCAACTCTCGATGTACCTCCTCTAGCACCGTCTCACTGTCGATATAGCAACCTTTGGTGCATACAGAATTGACATTGTAGGGCAGCGTACTTTTAACTGATCTTAAATCTTTAACCTTTACAGTTTATATCTCATGACTAATAATGAGACTTATTTGATGTTACGATATAACAAAACTATAATTCACTTTCTAGTCATCTCCAACTGGCTATATCGACAGAGGCCGTTGGTCCTCGCCTATTGTAATCTCTGACAGCACTGTAGACTGCCACATCGGAATAGGACGCCGTTTCCACGGCAACCCTCGATGTATCTTTGCGAGTAGCGTCTCCCTGTCGATATAACAACCTTTGGTGCATCTCCGTAGAATAGACGTTAGAGGCCAGCATACTTTTAGCTGATCTTAAAGCAAGTAACCTTTATAATTTATATTTTATGACGAATAATCATTTATAGAGATGCTGCGATGTAATTTAACTATAACGCACTTTTTAATCTACTTCTTGGGCTTCCCTAATCATAGACGTCTTTCTGATTGGCTAGCAATAATGTCACACCCAGGACGGTGAGCGTGACCAAGCCTATTTAATAACCGTTCTTTCCTTGCCCAATTAGGAGTTATTCCAGCGTCGAGGGTCGGCGCAACTTTCACCGCGGCGTCCACTCACCGTTCCCCGTATATTTATTTATTAGTTCTACATTTTATTATATATATTTAGTGTTATTACGATCCCTCTATCTCGTAATATATTTTTTCAAAGTCTGAAGATGGTTCTTAAATATAATCGAAACCGGTCACTCCAATTAAAATAAAAATTTTCGATCAAGACGGTTTGAAATCTTTAAATTCAAACACAGGTCTTAATGACACACAAATGTCGTCAAATTCCTGGAAGAGAATCGTATCAGGGGCGGCCTAGACTTGGACACTCATGGAGAATCCAAACAAAGTGAAAGCTTTGATACCGAGAATGTTTCTGGCTGAGTGTCTGTCGACGATAAATAGTGTTTTCATCTCCATGGCATTCTGGCGGTGTGTGGTGACTGTGAATTGATATTTGAAATCAGATGTCTTCGTTCGCAGTGGCGAGGTTGATAAGTAACTTGTTAGCTAAAGGATCGCCTGGAGGAACTATTTATTGTCAGAAATTCGTACACCAACCTGTGAGGCAGTTGAGGATCTCGATCTGATCGTCCTGGCGTTTTATGCACAGTTTTTTCACACAACGGGTGCAGTGTGACCAGCAACCTGAACGGTTTGTATGTGGGTGCGATGTGAAGCGGCGTGGCCATGACAGAATTCCGTGCAGCATAAGCCAGCGTGTAACAACTGGCAGTTCAGAGGTCACTGACACGTGTGATACTGATGAATTACGACGCCACCACCTTGGAAGTGGTTTAGGGTATTTCGCGTTCCTAGGGCACAATGTGGTATCTGTACCTGGGATTTCACCTTCCTTAGGCGCGTTGTGGCGTCTCGACTGTTGCTATGTGTGGTCGGGCCATGAGGCGCTCATTTGCTGCCTGCGTGATTTCGAAAGCGTGCGCAACTGTACCCAGGAGTTCTTCTCGGATACAATAAAAAATTTTAAAAAACGATTGGGACATTACGCTCGGCGGCCTTCTTGAAGATGAGGTACATTGTGCAGCACACCATCTTCATCTGTCATACGGCCTCCCACCACTTTTATATTAACTCATGACGACACTTTTGATTGTTCCCTGTAAGTTTTCGTAACACAAGTTCCTGCTCCCTTCCTATATCGTTAAAAACTGCTATATATGAGTAACGTGATGGCTCGACAAAGCTTCGAACATTTGATTTCAATGTTACCTACAAAACTTGCATAGGCCTAGATTCATACGTATATGTCTATTCATACACTGCAAAACGGATTATTTAAATATTGTGGTATACGTAATGATAGCTTACCTATTATTTGAAATAAGGGTTTACATATCACTCACTTTTTTGTCTGTTTTGGTAGTGATGGTGCCTCTAACACCATTTTGTGGCAAAAGATGTTTAGTTTGTAACAGCCTGTATTGCAAACGCTAGTTTCAGCAATCATGTAAAAGACTATTCATAATTGACTAGATACTGCATCTTGATTAAGATATGTAACTCAGACTGTTGTGTTATTGTATACAAAATTGTTCTCCACTTTGTCTTATGTTACATTTTGCACCACAGATCTGATAATAGTGGTATCAAAACAGGCCATAAGGAGTGAAAAATAACAGAAACGTTTTGGCGACGAAGACAACAGCAGTGTATTAGTACCCTGGGTGCTATTTAAGTGGAGTAGGCAATGTTTTGGCATTATTTCCAGCCTCTCCCTTTTCCCATTGGCATTATCATCAACATCATCATCATCTTCTTGTTCTTCTTCATCCACCACAAGTGTAACACTGCACTATACACGCATCCACTACACTCATCTACACTCTACAAATACACATATGACAGAACTCCCACTACCCTTTTCGCTGGGTGGCTGAATCCACCACGTCTGACATGCCAGCCAACACATCTTGTGACATGTACGTTTTCTTACTTAGACGCCTAGCAACGAATTCGGTTGAAGTACTCTTCTGAGAACTAGGAGTTAAGAACGAGCATCCTACAGCGTAAGTGATTTTGAAACTACCAGCTGGAGTATGGATTGCTTAAGATGCAATATCATTTTATTATTTAAGGAGGTTTCGTGCCCAAAATTGACGTTAATTGCTACCTTAACATGGAACAAGTTTGTTGGTACATGACGCCTATTTAGTTAAAGTAGTCTTTTAATTATTTTTCGCATAGGCGGAATATCTGTGTAAATTTGTACTAATGGCGGAAGACCCCAAACAATACAGAACAGTCCAGTTCAAACTGGAGGTGTACGTGCGTAAAATAACAGTATATATATATATATATATATATATATATATATATTTATTTATTTATTTATTTATTTATTTATATACATTGGATTGGAGCACAGTGTTACAACATCGACTGTCTGAGGTTTGCATTGATACTCGTTAACTTTGCAGGGATAGTTGGATAGTTGCCTGTGAAAGATCCGTAACAACGACTCTTCGCTGTAATACATGTTAACTTCTGGCGACTCATGAGGGCCTTTCTTCAGGCATAACCACACCCACAATCCTTCTCAGTGGACTTGGTTATTAACAACCATGAGTGTAGTGACAGTAAGTAGCAAGATCCAGCCTTGGTGGCGGAAGGAAGTTTCCTCTCGAGTGCTTTGAGAGAGTGAGGAGAGAAAGACTGTATCGTAAGTTTTGATCTTCAGACTGTACACAAAAGTGCTGAGTTCTGTCTCTTCAATGCCACGTAGAATGACAGCAAATGCCAGTGATTATGGTACTTCGTCCATCGGATGGAAACGTAGAACACTCATAATGGTGATCCGCCTTTCGGGTGGAAACGTGGGACACTCTCTCTTGTGTTCATATCGGGAGGTACACATAAAACAGGAGCAGAAAATTGTAGCTCAGTGTTCCTTGTGAAATTATTTTCTATATTTATCTAATACTATTGCAAGAACGATGTTGCCTTTCACCTTAAGAATGCAATGAGGCCGACCGGAGTGGCCGAGCGGTTGTAGGCGCTACAGTCTGGAACCTAGCGACCGCTACGGTCGCAGGTTCGAATCCTGCCTCTGGTATGGATGTGTGTGATGTCCTTAGGTTAGTTAGGTTTAAGTAGTTCTAAGTTCTAGGGGACTGATGACCTCAGAAGTTAAGTCCCATAGTGCTCAGAGCCATTTGAACCATTTGAACTGCAATTAAGGTTCCTTGTGTAGTCCAATCTCTTCTAATTTCTTAAGTTGTATATGCAGACTGAAACAACGAATTGAAATTTGTACCAGGACCAGGAAATGAACCCGGTTCTCCCGCGCAAGAGGCAAATGCGCTTACCATTACATCACCCTGGTGCAGTAAGTTTTCGCCGCTGCACGGACAGCCCTAGCAGGCCTAAATCAAAATTTCCAATCACGCCTAAGTCCACTTGTTACTTATCTTAAGTCGAAAAGCATTGCAGAGGCTCTCCAGCTGTATCGGAACAGCACCTCAGCATATAACGAAATGAAGGAACCTGCCTCAAACCCAAGCATACGTACTTTTAATCAAACGAAACTACGTTCGAGTTTATGGGAAATACCAAGTGGGCTGGGCCGTGAATGGGAATTTCCAGGAGGGAGCGTGTTAAAGCCGCTGTGCCAGGGTGTTGTAGAGGTTCATCTGGCTAGTAAACAGGAGATTTGAGTTCGAATCCGAGCCTTGGTACAAATTTACATCCGTCACTTCAGTCTGCATATACGCTGTAGATGTGTGACTTGAAATGATCGCTGGAACCATACAGTTTCAGTGGCAGTGCCAACTTCAGATTTCACCTTCTCACTTCATCAACGACATAGACGTGTCACTATACTCGTTGCTTTCATCTGCCATAAACCTGAAGATAAACGTCTCTGGCTAGGTGGCTGCACAACTTTCTGGATCTGCGAGTCAGCTTGTACTTTTCTACTGCATAAATGATATCTGAGTTAATAAACGAAGAAAACGAGAAATTGTCTTACTTTAATTTGAGACCAGTCTAATAGACTGGTAGGCAGTCAACAGTAATACAAAGGAGTGACAATCAGGAACAGTTGTAGAATGCAGTTGCACGTGAGATGTATATTAGTAATACCTAGAAGAACTGCAAAAATTCCAGAACGGGAAAGTCGCAACTAAATTCGAAAGAGGAAGTGTTAAGAGACTAGAATAGTCTTTATGGCCGACGATTATGTATAGGTGAGAAATATGGTTGGTTATTGCACGTAGTCGATTCAATCCGATACTGTTTAATTACATGAAGCATTCGTGAAGTATTTTATTAGTCAGAAACGTTCATGGCGGAGTGCTACTTCTGCAGTACATCGAATGATGTACTTTAGTAATTCTAGGAGTATTGTCATTGGGCTTGAAAAATCAGGAAAAGGGGCTTTATTGTTTAAAGACAGGCGATGCAATGGAAGTACGGAAGATACTCGGAAATAAGGCCAATTCGAAAATGTTAACACAGCATTGCATATAACAACTGTGGCAAAATAAATTGAACACTTCAGGCATACGCAGGAGATCATGTCAGTTTCTCTCTAACATCAGAAGAGACTAAAAATGAGATTTCTTAACCCTAGGAGTAAACTGGTACATTATCGACCTGTCATGTTACATAGTCTACGCTTCTATACAAAATCAAAAGACAGAATGACAGATGGGTGGCTGTACGCTCTGAACGAGACACAGTGGATAATGGCTGTGAGGCAAAGATACTCATACGATAGTTTATAGGTGGACGGGTGATAGACCTAGCGATATGAAATATTTTTAATGCTATGGAAGACTAGCGACTTACAAGTACCCATAAGCAAGTTCTAGTGCCGACTCTGTTGAAAACCCGCGTAATACGGACTTATAAATCATTTTATTAAAAGAAAATCACCTGACTACAATGTATGTGTTTTTTCTTTCCCTGGGAGCTGGGGTGGCGTGGTTGCGCCCCCCCCCCTCTCCCCCCCCTTTCCCCCTTGCCGCCGGGCACGGGCGCCCTTTTGATTCAAAAGTAGCCCCTAGGAATGAGTCCGCCCGCCACGCTTGGACTTTATTGCAGACGCAGTATTAGGAATGCCAAGGAAGACTTCGCGAGACACTCAACCTCATATCAGCATGCTGACATCCCGGTTAGACAACGTAAGCTACAGATAAAGAGGAGTCAACTGAGGTCGGTCTCCACTGAACGAAATGGTTTTCAAGAATTTGAATTGTGCTCGTGCAACTGATCAAGGAAGTGTGAATTCTAAGACGTAACAGTCAATCGTGGAATTGTTTGTTATAGAGGAAACACTGCTGACGTGCTCTCCTACGCCCAAGGAATCCAGCGAACAATGGTTGTTGATCGAGGAAGATGAAGGCGTGTCCAGCAGCGGAAATAAGCATATGCAGATTAGATGCACCCTAGTAATTGAATAAAACAGAACATAAGTTGTGCTAGTGTGTAACTGTCACCAGAAATAAATAATTCATGTTCAAATTTACTGTTATCGCTGAAAATGGGAACTATATGGCCTATTTTAGGTTCTCAAACAATAGGCTGTTGTTATGAACAAATAAGAACACTACCTTCTCTGAGCTTCCATTCCTCCAAGGTATTCAGACATATAATTGGAAGCGCCCCGGGCAGAGTTCGAGACGTGATAGTGGCGAGAGGTGGACACACTCGCATATTAATGCTCGCTAATGGGTACCCAGACTCTTAGGATTAGATATTTATGTCAAGGGTGTAAACACGCGCGGCAAAACGAACTACATACCACTTCGGCATGAGAAGAGCAACACAAATGGATCTGTCCCCAGGTAGTATGTGTACCACACTGGTTGCCGGCGTGTGGAAGATAAACGCAGCTGCGTGTAAGAGCGTTTAGTTATTTTTCTTAATCTGGACACAGAGGACGGCAGCCTGCCGCAGGGGCGGAGGGGGGCGGGGGGCGGCGTCGCGGCGGCCGAGTGGCTGACGTGGGGCGGCGTGGGGCGGCACGGCCCGCCGCCCAAGTGTCATTAGCGCCGTCTGAAATATTAAAGCGCTGCGGCTGTGGCGGCGGCGGCGCCGGGACTGGCTCTTAGCGTAATGACGGCCTCCTCGGCGGTGGCGGGAGGCGGGAGGTGGGGTGGGGGCGGAGGCCCTCATTACTCGCGCGTGGCCCCCACCTGCGACCCTAACTCCACCCCCGCCACCCTCCACACACCCACGCAGCACCAGCGGCTGCACACTGACTGCAGCTAAGCACCTATCCCCCGCATCTGTCGTCACTTCTGTCTCATCTACTGTATGTCGGCAGCCTTCTTGCGTACACCCTCGTTATATTGCCGATCTCATCGCTGCTACAGTCGACGGTGCTGCGATTTCTACTACGCCTGGAGTTTCATCGTAGAGTTAAACGGTAATGTATGCATTTGGGTCGGGAACGATGCTGAACTTTATCCTGTGTCATGAAAGGCAGACTCTAGAGAAGCGACTATGAGTATGTTGACGTCGTAAAAGGCACCATCCGTTAAGAAGTAGATCACAAACGGTAATCACGTTCATCTGTATGTATTATGGACACGGTACTAGCACCAGAAGAGGTCAAAGTAGAACGTTTAAACATAACAGAGATCTTTAGGGAACTTTTGTAAGAAAACCACCACCACCATTATCAAGAACAACAACAAAAACAAGATGTTTGAAATTGATTCTCTGAATAACTAGATTTCCAGAAGGGTTTTGACACTGTACCTCACAAGCACCTTGTAATCAAATTGGGTGCTTATGGAATCTCGTCTCAGTTATGTGACTGGTTTCGTGATTTCCTGTCAGTACGTAGTAACTGACGGAAAGTCGCCGAGTAAAACAGAAGTGATTTCTGGGCTTCCGTTATATGCCCTTTGCTGTTCCTTATCTATATAAATGATTTAAGAAACAATCTGAGCATCCGTCTTAGGTTGTTTGCAGGTGGTGCTCCCGTTTACCGTCTATTAAAGCCATCAGAAGATCACAACAAATTCCAAAACTATTTAGAAAAGGTATCTGTACGGTGCGAAAATTGGCAACGGACCCTAAATAATGAAAAATTTGAGGTCATCTCCATGAGTGCTGAAAGGAATCCGTTAAATCCCGGTTGCACGGTAAATCAATCAAATCTAAGGGCTGTACATTGAAATGCATACCCAGGAATATGTTACGAACAACTGATATTGGGAAGAACACATAGAAAATGTTGTGGGGAACGCGAACCAGACTGCGATTTATTGGCAGAAAACTTAGAAGATGCAACAGATTCACTAAATAGACCGCCTGTACGACCCTTGTCCGCCCATTTTATGAGTACTGCTGCGCGGTGTGGGATTTTTGTAGGTAGGATTACCTGAGTACATCGAGAAATTTCAAATCAGAGCGCAAAATGGCTCATAGCACTATGGGACTTAACATCTGAGATCATCAGCTCCCTAGAACTCACAACTACTTAAACCAAGCTAACCTAAGGACATCACACACATCCATGCCAGAGGCACGATTCGAACCTGCAGCCGTAGCGGTCACGCGGTTCCAGACTGAAGCGCCTAGAAGCGCTCGGTCACAGATGCCGACCACAGCAGAGCACCACCTTTTGTATTATAGAGAAATATGGGTGAGAGTGTCACGGACGTGATACAGGATTTGGGATGGACATCATTGAAACAACGCCGTTTCTCCTTGTGGCGGTATCTTCTCACGAAATTTCAGTCACCAACTTTCTCCTCAGTATGCGAAAATATTCTGTTGACGCTGACCTATATAGGTAAAAACGACTATCGCAGTCAAATAAGCAAAATTAGAGCTCGCATGGAAAGAAATAGGCGTTCGTTTTTCCACGCGCTGTTCGAGAATGGAATAACAGAGAATTATTTTGAAGGTGGTTCGATGAACCCTTGGCCCGGCACTTACCTGTGTTCTGAAGAGTATCCATGTAGATGTAGAAAAAACAACCACAGTCTTAGGTTTTTTAGAGATATCTTTGACCGACGTATCTTTCCCTGGATAGAAAGTCATACGAATATCAAGTCTCTTTGAAATTGCTCCAAATGTTCCGAATACATCCTTTATACTTAACAAACTCCTACCGTCATCCTTATCTCTAGGGAAAAACTCATTTACACTGTCATCTTTCATCCAGGGGATCTCGAAAGTTATGGGTTGGACGCAAATGTGATTTGATTTCATCGTATAGTAAGTTACATGTTCCATATCATTTGAACAATTTTTTATCGAAATGATGACAAACAAGCCAGTTTACAGGTATACATGATTTTGAACAGAAATTCGTCCATGTAATAAGTAAGGAGCCGTCCAGGAGAAACTGTTAGGTTTAAAACTTGCCTTGCTACGTGTCAGACACTCAGACACTTCATTTAATTGCCAAATGATGAAAAGCTTCTGTTGCTGCGTACTGAACTCCTTTCTGAGCCACAGACAGCTTAAATAAAGGTAGCGAATTTTTCATTTAGTGTTGTAGGTATAGATATCATCATTCTTCTCAAATTGTGATGGATTATTTATGACAAGTTTCATTTGTGAATATGTATGTATTGTGATCGTGAAGTTAAAGTTTCTAGCTCCTAGAAGAGGTGTTTACATGACAACTGAAGCGGAAGACGACATATTACTCTTACAGCTCGATTTTGTGCAATCAATAACCTGTTTATAAGTGATGAGTTATCCAGAAAACTATTCCATCAGATATTACTGAGTGGAAATAAGCAAATAAGCCAGGAGGTAGATTCGTTTCTTTGCAAGACCAGCAGTTATACGAGGAGAGAAAGCAGCTGACCTTGATTGTTGGAAAAGTTCAGTAATGTGTCTTCCAGTTAAAGTGTTCATCAATATGTACACCAAAACATAGGGCGCATTCTAACCTATAACTGACTCTTGTTCATTTGCTACATCAATTGTAGGTCTAACTATAGTTGTTGAATGGAAGAGTAATGTGTTGTCTCAAAACTTAGGGGTAGCCCATTTTCGCGGAACCACTTAATACCCCTTTGTAAAAAATCATTAACAGTATCTTCTGTGGCTTTCTCTCTAATGGGATTTATTACAGCACTAGTATCGTCTGCAGAAAGTATCAGTTCTGTTTGTTGAATGTTAACTGGAAAGTCATTCACACACATAAGGAATAGGAGTGGTTCAAAAATTGAACACTGCAGGACTATCTTTGTATTTCTGTCACTAAATTTTTCTAACTTTCCAACCTTGTCAGAATTAAGCAGCACTACCTTTAGCATTCTGTTTCTTAAGAATGACTCAAACAAGTTGTGTACAAACTTAAGTTTTTAGAACTGTGTCACATGATCTACATAATCAAATGTCTTGAAAAGACCACAAAAATACCGACTGGCGATAGTTTATTATTTATGGCATTTAATATTAGGTGGGTGAATGTGTGAATAGCGTTCCCAGTTGAGCCAAAGTCACAATACGAAAAACACACCTAAAACATAAAAAATGAACCATCTGTGACATGATCTACACCGACCGGGATAAAAGCTTCGTCAGGTCGCCACAGCACTCAACACTTGCGTCAACTGAAAAGTTGCAATTGTGTGACTGGTCGCATCACGTTACTCTCTTCTATTCAGCTGCTATCTGGTTAGCGTCTTGGTGAGCGCATTTAGAATGTTCAAATGTGTGTGAATTACTAAGGGACCAAACCACTGAGGTCATCCGTCCCTAGTCTTACACACTGCTTAAACTAACTGATGCTAAGGGCAACACACACACCCATGCCCGAGGGAGGACTCGAACCTCCGGCGGGAAGGACCGCGCAATCCGTGACATGGCGCCCCTAACCGCGGGGCCACAATGAGAATGAGTAGCTTTGTGTACCGTAGTGAGCAATTTGCCTTTTGCAAAGTATCTGACTCCAAGTGGCCCTAGCATACAGCCTGTTCGCAGTGTTGTCTGGAAAACTGAATGAAATTGGCCTGCATTCACTGACAGCATCAATTTCTGTCGGATTTCAAACCAGTTATAACTGACAACATCTGATACTTGTCTCCGGTCCTTATCGGTCGGTACTTTGTTGCGACCACGCTTCACACGCCGTGTTACGTGGCTGTGAGTGGTACATCATTCTTTTAAGACATGCTACGCAGTCCGTGTTGATGCATCAGTAAATCAGGGTACTCCATTCACGGAGTGGTCATTGCAATGTACCTCTTATTTGAAGATAAGGGCGCATTTTATTGTTTTTATAGTTTTGATGTTTGACATAAGTGAAGTATATCTGTCAGCACAGCAGTACGTACGGAGTTAAGAGCGAGCATTAAGTTCCCGCGCTGGCTAGCAGAAGCGGTTGGCCATCAGAGCCAGTGGGTTGAGGTGCCAAAACAGGAATCGCTCGTGACGTCATCACAGAGATGCGTAGGGAAAGTATATTTATTCTGGCTAGAATCCAGTAACTGCTATTAGTAATTTTAGTGATGTTTCTTAAATAAACACACCCTAATGGCATCCCTTGGAAAAATTATTTGCACAAAAAGGACTTTTTTCCTTCTTCATTACGTAAAACATAGGCAGTAGTATTGCACTTTTAGAATCCAACGGCGCTGCTACGGCTCTGCAACGAGACATAAAATTACGAGAGCGTCTCCCATTAACAGGTAGGAAGAATTTCCACGCAGTGGCTCACTAAATCAGTTCAAGGATAGCTGGCTTAATTATCGCAAAACTCGGGTGGGAAAGCGTGGCCAAATGTAATGTACACCTTACATCACCATCTACGGACTCAACGGCTAAACTGACACGTTTCTGGAAGTTTTGTACGACTGAGTGGTGGGAGGGGTTTGTTGCATCATGGACACGTACGAACACGATACAGTATGTGATCAAAAGTACCCGGACACCTGGCTGAAAATGACTTGCAAGTTCGTGGCGCCCTCCATCGGTAATGCTGGAATTCAATATGGTGTTGGCCCACCCTTAGCCTTGACGACAGCTTCCACTCTCGCAGGCATACGTTATTTCATGTGCTGGAAGGTTTCTTGGGGAAGGGCAGCCCTTTCTTCACGGACTACTGCACTGAGGAGAGGTATCGATGTCGGTCGGTGAGGCCTGGCACAAAGTCAGCGTTCCAGAACATCCCAAAGGTGTTATATAGGTTTCAGGTCAGGACTCTGTGTAGGCCAGTCCATTACAGGGGTGTTATTGTCGTGTAACCACTCCGCCAAAGGCCGTGTATTATGAACAGGTGGTCGATCGTGTTGAAAGACGCAGTAGCCATCCCCGAATTGCTCTTCAACACTGGGAAGCAAGAAGGCGCTTAAAACATCACTGTAGGCCTGTGCTGTGATTGTGCCACGCAAAACAACGAGGGGTGAAGTCTCCTCCATGAAAGACAGGACCACACCATAACATCACCGCCTCCGAAATTTGCTGTTGGCTCTACACACGCTGGCTTATGACGTTCACCGGGCATTCGCCATACCCACACTCGGCCATCGGATCGCCACATTGCGTACCGTGATTCGTCACTCCACACAACGTTTTTCTACTGTTCAATCGTCCATCAAGCGAGGCCTCGTTTGCCATTTACCGGCGTGATGTGGGCTTATGAGCAGCTGCTCCACCATGAATTCCAAGTTTTCTCACCTCCCGCCTAACTGTCATAGTACTTGAAGTGGATCCTGATGCATTTTGGCATTTCTGTGTAATGGTCTGGATAGGTGTCTACCTATTACACATTACGACTCTCTTCAACTGTCGTCGGTCTCTGTCAATCAACAGACGAAGCCGACCTGTACGCTTTTGTGTTGTACGTGTCCCTTCACGTTCCCAGTTCACTATCACATCGGAATCATTGGACGTAGGGATGTTTAGGAGTGTGGAAATCTCGTGTACAGACGTATGACACAAGTGACACCATTCACCTGACCACGTTTGAGGTCGGTGAGTTCCGCGGAGTGCCACATTCTGCTCTCTCACGATGTTTAATGACTACTGAGATCGCTGATATGGGGTATCTGGCCGTTAGTGGCAGCACAATACACCTATCATGAAAAACGTATGTTTTTGGGTGTGTCCGGATAATATTTATATCATAGTGTAGCTCCAAACTGCTATTATCTCTTGTCTCGCATCGGTCCTTCTTACTGAGTTGATCCATACTGTCGTGCAAATAGACACCAGTTTACTGCCATGATTTGCTTCACCGGTGAAACCGAACTTGCTAATCGAGCAATAGCTTGCATCCTAGCTACACTTCCGTGAACTGGGGCACTGAAACTATGTTAATTTGTTGTTAGTACGAAACAGAGTTTGGAAGTAAAATTCAGCCTCTGTCACACGATTGTGTCTTCTTCACGAATGAAGAGAGAAACTCCGAAGTGAATTTTCACTTACGCGTAGGATTACAAAGTTTTTATTCTCAAAAAAATCATCCCAGCTTTCAAGTGATATTTTTTGCAGTTACGTTCAGGATAAAAGTTTTCGATAAACTTTTAGAAAAATTCAGTATCCCTTCCACTGAAAGCGCGACAAATTTCCAAAGGACTGCTAAACCGGTCGCATACTTGTGCGAACATTTTTCGAGTTACTGTATTAATGCTGTTACTGTGCTGCGTCGCAGTTCACAAAAGTTGTTGAAAGGGCATTCACACAGACGCAATCTCCACAATTCCGCACAGAAAGAAGAACACGTGTGGAGATCTTTGTGGCCAGCGACGCAGTGTGAGGCGTATACAGTTTTTCTGCCGATCCACCGTTGAGAAAGCTCATTGTTAAGATATGCTCTTACAAGCAGTTACCTGTGCGGTAGTGCTGTATACTGCGTATACGAGAAATTTTTGGCCTTTTTCTCGCAATTGTGGAAAAAGTCCGACCTCTAACATATCCAGATACTTGTTTCCTGCAGCTGTCTTTTGTGGAATTTCGGAGAGCCTCGCCTTTAGCTCTGGCGGTTCGTTTTTCCACTTAAATGAGAAGTAGCGTCATCACTGTAAACTGAACGTTGAAGTAAATTGTCATCTTCCATTTCTGCACCACTAGTGAATTCACAGACGCGTACACGCTCTTCTTTATCGTCAACATAAACTGAATCCCTGATGGTTTGAAAGACAAATATTGGCGAAATCCACACCTGGCATACATACGAGGCGTTGCCACCTGCCATGACGTGCTGACTTCTGTGCATTACTAGAAAAACACTGTTATATGCTCCCTACGTATTAAACGCTCACACAGGGGCGACCTTTGGAGCTGTCCTCAAACCGACTGTCTTGGGACCAATCGTGGCATCATCCAACGCTGTGAGCTACGGGAAGCCCAATGCTTACTCGCGGTACTAATCTCGCGCACAGTTGTAGAAGCGGAAAAAGTAACCCGGTAGCAAAAATAAATAAGAACAACGGGGAAAACGTTTCACAAAAACATATCACTTAAAGTTTCTACAAAGGCAAAAGCAATTTGAAGAGTGAAAATGGGAAACATTCAAAGCGCCAAATCTGATGTTCGTCAGGAGAATGAAAAATAAATCTAGGGCCCATCTCTATATCCAGAAAACTGAAAAGGTATTCTGATACCACAGAATTATGCTGCTCAGCACATCGCCACAAAAAAATAACGAGACAAACCCGAAGGCAAATAGCATTAGCTGACTGTTACATCGTTTTCTGGCAGAATATTTTATAAATTTTAAATGAAAAACACACAACTCTTCTGTCATTTTTACAAAATTTATTATTTTACTAACCGGTTGTCAACTGTTACGACAGACTCAGGTAGAAAGATAAACAATACCGTAACAGCTGAAAACCGATTCGTAAAATATTGAATGTTGGATAAATTACACAAGTTATTCAACGTTATAAGCGCAATACCAAAAAACTGACTGGCTCTAAGTACTAATCGGCAATTTCTTGAAAGTTGATTCTTGCAAAGAAGGAAACAGCAACCACCCACCGTTAAACAAAGCTAAGTACTCACAAAAATGGCGCCGTTACCGGTTTCAAATCGGCAGGTTTATCATCACGTTTGTATTACATTTGTTGTTGTCTGCATTAGCTGTTGCCTGTTGTTTCCAGCATCTAATGTAAACAACAACAAATATAATACAAATATATAAAAGCCGTCTGCAGATCAACCTGAGGGCTCGAAATAAGTAACGGCGCTATTTGTATAAATAAACAGTATTACTGACAGTGGCTTTTTGCTGTTTTCTTCTTTACAAGAACAAGCTTGTATTTTGCATACAGCCACAGTCTAAAAGTTATCGGCTTTTGATAGACTAGCGGAAAGAAAATTATTGTTCCAGGTGCTAATAATACTGAGGCACCAAGTTTTTTTATGATAATGCACTTGTAGAGATACAGCATTATATATTTAGCTAGTAGAACTGCATTCAGGAAAAGCGGCTTCTCATATCTTTTAAATTTTGGAACTGCAGAGGGAAGCTCAGCTAGGCATGAAGATCGTGCGCCATGTACTAATGCATCTTTGAAACTCTTTCTCCATGTTTGGGACAAGGAACAAGTCTAGAGGCATGCAACATAGTCTTGAGAACGTAACACGAATACAGACCTTTTTTGTGAAAATGTAGTAATTACAACTGTTTCCATTTCCATTTGTTTTCTTCAATTAGACTTCATCGAGTACATCACTTTGGCCACACACCACATGCAGCAAAGTACTGGCTATACGATGTGATAAGAGATCTCTGCCTGCCGAGGATGTCAACTCTCATTAGACGACAGTACTCGTCTGTGTAACAAGAAAATTCCTAGTGAGAATTTTATGCTCGTTTACGGGAACGTACCTTAGAACTCTCTTAAACTTTCGATGGTTAAAAACTGGTTTTATGGATCTCGAAATGTCACATACGACTGGGCATACACAAAACTCTCAAAACATCGCTTCGGCACCACAGCGAAAACAACTAGCCTCCCACACTTCTGAGTACTATCAGCCGGCTCTGAGCTCATGGCATTTCTCTTAAGTTGTATTGAACGCCTCGTTCTTCAGACCAACAGGTTCAGGAGCAGAAATACTCTCATCGGCCACTTCCTGCTTCCACTGATACCACTTACATGCAAAATACTGCCACCTGTCCAAAATTTGAGAATGCTTCTTTCTGGCAGGTGCAGGGAAACACGTACCACCATGGGAAGAATTATCAACCCTTAAAGCAGCATGAGTAGCGCACAACCACTACAGCTCAATTAGGATTGTGGGCACAACAATCCACAACTTCTAGGCTGGACAAAATGAAATTGGTTTATTGTGTCAGTTAGGTTCTGTGTATGTCATCAATTCTGCTTTTATCCATTGACGTGTATGCGGCCACATACGTAAGGAAGTACGTTTCACATGCTCCTTTTCTCCTTTCACCTCTATTCTATTACGCATCTACAGAGCAGTGAAGATGTAGTCACAACGTCATAGAACTTTAGGAGAGGGTCTCTGTAGACTTCCTTTCTCAACGTTCTTCGCACGATTCCACAGAAGCAGTTAAATAGTCCAAAATTAATTTCTATTCATTATTTGTTCCTTATGTTATAATGAATCTGCATATTTAACTTGCTATACAATCAGCTTGTCAGTTTCGATATCAACTCTCATGAACTGATGCGCCACAAATGCCACTTATTTTATTTTCGTAATGGAGACCCGTGGTCTAGAGTTCGCATCTGATTAGTAATCAGGAAGTCATCTGTCCTGGGCTCTAATCCCGCCATGAGATAAATTTTGAATATAAACCATTACCAATGGCGTCCGAAGACTCCCGACATGAGAAGTAACCCTCATTTAGCCTATTGACTTGTCAAAGAGGGCGGAGGAACGGACGGAAGTTCAAGGGCACTCTCTTGTCCTTGGCGTAGGAAATTGCCCCCAAAGACCGAAGAATCAGCAATGACCAGCTTCATGAGGACGCAGAAGGCAATGGAAACCACTGCATTAAAGACACAAATTGTGTATCCGTAGGATATGTGGCCTGTAATTGATAACGTCTCATAATGATTGCTCTATCAGCAAAAGAAAAAAAAAATGGCTCTGAGCACTATGGGACTTAACTTCTAAGGTCATCAGTCCCCTACAACTTAGAACTACTTAAACCTAACTAACCTAAGGACATCACACACATCCATGCCCGAGGCAGGATTCGAACCTGCGACCGTAGCGGCCGCGCGGTTCCAGACTGTAGCGCCTTTAACCGCTTGGCCACCGCGGCCGGCTATCAGCAAAAGATTCTAGACTAATTCTCCGTTCGGATATCCGCGCGGGGACTGCCAAAGGGGAAGGTGAACATGAGAAAAATACTGAATAAGAAGTGGAAAGGTAACGTTCTACTGGCCGGGGAGTGGAATGTCAGAAGGTTGAACTTGATAGGGAAGCTAGAAAATCTGCAAAGGGAAATTATAAGCCTTAATTTAGATATACTGAAGTGAACTGGCAAGAAGACAAGGATTTTTGGGCAGAGGAGTATAAGCTAATGTCGACAGAAGTAGAAAATGGTATAACGGGAGTTTCATTAGACACGAATAGGAAGGTAGGGCAGATATTACTGTGAACAGTTCAGTCATAGGGTTGTTCCTACCACAATCGACAGCAAATCAACACCGACAATGATAGTTCAGATATACACGCCGACGTCGCAAGCCGAAAATAAACAGACAGAGAAAGGATAATGAACATGCAATTCAATGAGTAAAGGGAGATGAAAATCTAATAGTTGTGGCGATTGGAAAGGGGTTCAAATGGTTCAAATGGTTTGAGCACTATGGGACCTTACTTCTGAGGTCATCAGTCCCCTAGAACTTAGAACTACTTAAACCTAACTAACCTAAGGACATCACACACACCCAAGCCCGAGGCAGGATTCGAACCTGCGACCGTAGCAGCCTCGCGGTTCCGGACTGCAGCGCCAGAACCGCACGGCCACCGCGGCCGGCACATGTTATTACTAATTGCACAATCAACTGGTAGTAAATTCTATCGTGGCCATTATCTATTATATCTTGGCTTCTTAGCCCGCTCTCTGGTGAACCATCTATGTTTCCAACCTCTAAATGTCGACTGACCCATTTCGCAACGAATGTCTTTGACGTTCTCATAATTTTGGCAGCAACTCCATATGAAAGCTTTGGACTCTCTGTATGATTTACGAGAAACACTGCATCGTTACGCTTCAGATATTTCGCGCTCATTTGAAACAGCAACCGACAAAACAAAACATTCAACTCTCGCACTGTTGATCTATAAACTGTACAAAAGCGCACTGATTACAGATTGGAGGGCACTACCAGAGATGTTGCTGTGGGCATCACGTTTGAATTTGTGGCGTACACTTTCTTGTGGAATTGACTGTAGATGGAGTTAAGGAATTCTGCTACCAAGGCAGCAAAATTAATCCATGACGGACGGACGAAAGGGGACATAAAAAGCAAACTAGAAATGGGAAAAAAGGCGTTACTGGCCGAGAGAGGTCTACTAGCATTAAACATAGGCCGTAATTTGAGGAAAAAAATTCTGAGATTATACTATGGAGCACAGAATTGTATGCTAATGAAACATTGACTGTGGGAAAACTGAAACAGAAGGGAACTGAAGCATTTGAGATGTGGTGCTACAGAAGAATGCTGAAAATAAGGTGAACTGATAAGGTAAAGAATGAGGAGGTTCCCCTCAGAATAGGAAAACACTAATAAGAAGAAACGAGCATGATATAGGACACCTGTTACGACATCTAGGACTAACGTCCGTGATACAAGAGGGAGTTGTAGAAGGTAGAAACTGTAGGGGAAGACAGAGACTGGAAAAAATGGAGATGTTCAGAAATGAATACTTGGTAGTCAGCAAAAAGCAGTGTACTACATTTTCAAGACTTAATTTTAAAATATTTTGTTGTCTGTATCCACGTTTTGGTAACATCGTTGAAAAAAATATTTATAGACCTATATCCATATAAATGAAAATTAAATGTTCGTTTGTTCACAATTGTATATCTCTGAAAGATTTTCAGCGGTTGTTTGTAATTCTGATACCACGTTGCATTCAAATTGCATGTGTTTTTATATACCTCCTGGTGCGCCAAGTGATATATAAATGTATATTTTATAAGCATCATAAATAACAGTGTTGTGAATTTATATTTGCTTACTTCGTGGAGCCCTAGTACCTATATAAAACCATGCGCGTATTCGAATGCAACGTTGTGTCAGACTTTCAAAGCAATCGGTGAATAACTTATGGACCATTAAGATTCTTCACATAAATTTGCTTTTTTTATTTACTTAGACGTAAACGGTCGTTTTCACAGATTCTTAAATCCCGAAAGTATTTCACCGAATGGCTTCAAATTTGATACAGCCTCAAGCTTTATTCTAATACTACTGCAGAACCTGAATATGCTGTAACAACAAAAGAGGCTCGAGGTCGGAGAGAGGGGAACAGGAGCCGCACAGGGAGTGTGAGGAGATCGACACAGGAAGCGGAAAGAAGAAAATGGACAGAGAAAGGGGGAGGGGGCGGAGGAGATGAAAAGAGAGGTAGAGGAGAAGATGGACATAGAAAAGGGGGAAGGAGATGATGGATCAAGACAGGGGCAGAGAGAGTGAAGAGGAGAAGTTGGATACAGAGAGAGAAAGAGAGAGAGAGGTGGCTAGAGGATATGGTGAGAGAGAGAGAGAAGAAGGAGAAGAGAGAGAGAGAGAGAGAGAGAGAGAGAGAGAGAGAGAGGTGGCTAGAGGATGTGGTGAGAGAGAGAGAAGAAGGAGAAGAGAGACAAAAAGAGAGGGGAGCAGACGATGGACAGAGATAGGGAGGGGAAGAGGAGGAGGAGGAGGAGGAGGAAGAACAGGAGGAGTTGGAAAAAGTGGGTGGGGAATCTTTCTTTCCCCTTTAATCAGATTGAGCTACAGCAACGCGTGGCCGGGAGCAGCTAGTATAATAATTGAAAATTTGGATGGTAGTACTCTCCATTTTGCTGTCGACCAAGTAGTCATATACGTACACCTCCATTACGAAGACAAAATCAATGGCATTTAAAGCGTGAGTGAAAGAGGACACTCTCACCTAATTCGTTGGTTTACATCAGCCATATTACGTCTGTTCTCCACTGTTTTTCTTTGTATTTTGCTATTCTTATATCAACCCCGTACAGCGCTTATAAGATAAGATAGAAACCATCCGTTTCTTAAGTATTCTAGCAGAAGAATGATGAATAAGTGTTTCGGAAATGAAATTATATAATAATGAGCTGTAATTATAAGAACGAAAACATTAAAGCTTTGTACAACAAACACTTCAAGAAGTACAACAAGTCCATTTCATCGTTTTGCCATAGCACGACATTTACTTATCTTAGTTGGTTGTCTTGTCAGTGGCATAGAATAGTGTTGTACCTGTAGCTAGAAACACCTGGTGTTTCTTGACCAGTATTTCAATATAATGACTGATTTTAG
Organism: Schistocerca americana; assembly: GCF_021461395.2. Lineage (NCBI taxonomy): Eukaryota > Metazoa > Arthropoda > Insecta > Orthoptera > Acrididae > Schistocerca > Schistocerca americana. The sequence goes on from NC_060119.1 coordinate 230,711,591, forward strand.
AATCATCTGCAGGAACGTGGACCACCACGAGATGTTTCAGGAATTTTCTACTGTTGTTGTTCTTGTTGTGTGACATGAGGCCCTTTTTTAATATTTTTAGTTCTACATATTAATTTGCTGTGTAATACAATACTATCAAGCACCGAATTTTTAAAAAAACCATCACGCTTAACGAGATTGTAACTTGTTATACAATAGCACAATAGTAATTACAAGCAGTGTGGGCTCTACATGCAACCTTCAAGCCATTCGACCCCATCGAACACATGGTTGGAAATTCTGCAGAGACTTTATGCTACGTAATTCCCTTTGTTCATTTAGTGGATTATCCCGTACCGTACTAGCATGCGTTCCCTGTTTCCGCGAAAACATCCATAATCCTACCTTTCCTGCTTTCATGTAAGACGTGTATGGCCTTGGTAGCCTCTGAAATAGTGTGTCCGGTCTCTTTGAAATGTGTTTCCATTGCGAAATTATTGCTCTTGTTCAGCGTGGTGTATTCTTTAAATCTAGTGCTAAAACTTGGTCCTTTCTGACACATACAAGATGTCTGCCAATTGTCACGGTTAATCCTATAGTTTCCAAACCTTGCAAAAGCCTCATATTAAGCAAAACTGAAATCCACAAATTAATAGAATTGTTATACCTTATCATATAATTACTGCAAATATAAAGAGGAAATGTATTCCCAACAGAACGGAGGTACTATGGAGAGATGTCTAGCGAGAACACAGGCGAATATGTTCTTAAACCACCTAAAATGTGAATTTTTTAATACGAGTATGCAGGTAACGGGAAAAGTAATATATTACCATCGGTGTATGGATAATATGCTGGTATTGCTGGATACATCGCAAAATGATGTTATCACCACGTGCGTTCAGGTTAACTGCTTATATGACAGACGGAAGTCTACAGTCGGTAAGCAAGACTCGAAAACTTATAAGTTTCTCTGATATTAAAACAACGAATATTGAGCAACAGCTTAAATTTAGGATGTATTGTAAAGATACTACAATGTATGTCATTGTATATAATAACTCACGTGACCCAAAAGTGCCTAAAAGACATACTTCTACTCTATGCTGCAATGAATTATTACGATTGCATTAAAAAACCACGAGGTAGGGAAAAGAATTGGGAATTTTGCGACAGGCAGCTGAAAACAACAGCTTTAAAGCACAAATGATAGATGGAATGTACGCAGATAAATTAAAGTAGAGCGACAACTGATACAGAGATTAACCTGAGTAAAGAAGATGAAGTAGTGAGAACATCAAAATACGTCTCAGTACCGTATGTTGATAGAGTCCAAGTACACACTGGATAGACTGACGCACCATACACGGAAAAAGGTCGACACTTCGCTGAGGTCTGGAACTTACTAAATTAATTGTGGTAGTTGTCAGAAACATTATATGTAAGATAGGATGCAATTTTAACACCAGATTTAAAGAATACATCAGGTTGATCACGTGCAATAATCATGTAGCGGCAACGCGTTTGAAAGACACTGGACACAGCATTTCAGAGGCCACCAAGGCCTTCCCTGAAAGTAGGAAAGGAAGGGCTATGGATGCATTTAAGGAATTAGGGAGTTAGACACATGCTAAATGTAAATATTTTCAACATTTCGCGGCCCTGTCAGCAACTGTATAAATATTAATTTTAATTTTAATAACCAACAGCCTCAGTTGCAACGTTTATTTATATTTGCCTAGTTTTCAGTCGGGATAACCCATCCTACTTCAGAATAAAAGTAATTACCGTTTGTCCATAGTGGACATCGTCAAGCAAAAACTACAGATCCATAAATTATCGTCAGACTGTAAAAACTTATCTGAAACTGCCTCGGCCCCACTTCGCGACCACGATGCGGCAGCCACGAGTGCTGTACTGCATGACATTTACATTTACTTACGCGCTCTATTTTACCTATTTGTGTTGCTACAAAATTTGGTGCATTTCTAATATTTCTCATGAATTTTTAATCTTTCTGCTGGAATATAGGAGAACAGTTCTATTTGATGTTTCTTCCAGGATATTTTATCGAATAACTGCGTCTGTCACGTTTTGTGAAAATATTGCTAAGTCGTCTGCAAAACCCAGACAGATTGTTTCAATTCCATTTGTTTCCCTTCCTAGAATTATGTGATTTTTACCTCCGAAATTCAGATTCTTATAATTCTTTTCCACGACACAGTTAAATACTAAGGGTGATAAACAATCCCTTGTCTACTTCAGTTTTTATTTCAAATGGCTTAGATTCTTCTCCCATAAATGTAACTTTAAATGTCATGTTTGCTAGAGTTTCACGGAGTATGTTTGCTAACTACACTTGAAAACCAAAGTATTTAATGGTTTTTCCCACGGTTTCTCTGCCTACCGAAAAAAATGATTTCTTGAAATTAACAAATGATACCATTTTTATGTCTTCTTGTTAACATTCTGTGCCAAATTATTTATTTTAAGTCGAAAATATGTTCTGTGGAGGATCTTCCCTTTCTAAAACCATCCTGATATTCTCCTAATTGTTTGTCTATGGCTTGAACAACTTTGTCATGGGGAATTTTTGAAAATGTTTTGTATGCCGTTGGCAGAAGTGACACTCCCTGTAATTTTTGAGTTTGTTTGTCTCCTTTTTATGCAGCTGCTGTATTAATGCCGTTTTCCACTCATCTGGAATCTTTTCAGTTTTCCAAATGTTCTCAAAAAATAATTTATGAACTTTGTCTATGACCATTTCAATAATTCTCATGGAATGGAGTCGTCACCATATGCTTTGTTGTTTTTGAATAATTTTATGGCTTCATGAATTGTTGGTCGGAAATCTTCATCCACATTTTGTGGTATAGCTGGTAATTCCAATTTAACTGTTGAAACTCGACAGTTTGAAAGCCTGTCAAAAATTTTTCTAGTATTTCACAATTTTCTTTATTATTTAATCCTATTTTGCCCTTGCCATGTTTGAAAGAAATACTTGTTGCTTGATACACTTTAAGTGCTTGTTTTAAAGTTTGATAAGAATTTGTAGTATTATGCTGAGTAAAATTTTCTTGCATTACCATAAGCTGAGATCCTTCAAAGTTTGTTTTTATTTTCCGGATTGTTTTCGATCTTTCTTTTCTTTGCTGCTTGGATTCTTCGAAATGCAGTGCATTTTTTGAATAGCTACATTTCCTTCATTTTTGAGCTCTATGTTCTAGTGTTTCTTCACGCACTTCGTTCCATCATGTCTTTTTCTGGCTAGTGCAATAGTGTTCTCTGCTGCTTTAGTAGTTTGTATTCGGAGTTCACTTACTTTGTTGCCTCAGTTTCATCTGCAAATTTTTCTACATTTCCTCTTGTGATATAAGTTGTAGTGGAGTTGAATATGATTACTTTGTGGCTGTATTCTTTTATAATATTCCTTTTAGATTCTATATGGCTTTTGTTAACCTTATCCCCTGCACGACAAATTTCCCCACTTTGTGAAGCCGCCTCTACCGCAATGTACAGTAGTGGTTGTTTTTGCACAAATAGCTGCAGTGCATATGTAGAGATGTGGGCACCACGAATAGCCTGTGTACCTTTCTATCACGCAGTGGCCGGCAGTAGCACCGCCGCCCCCGCCACCCCCGCTACCCCGCCGCCTCCCGCTTCTGCCCTGCTCGCTGCGGCAGCCTTAACGAACGTCCCGCCGTCGGACTGGGGCACGCCGTTTGTTCGTCTGGGCGGCGCTAGTTGTGAAAAGAGAGGGCGAGCGGTGCGGAAGGCGGTCTGCGGCCGGCTTTGCATGTGGCGGCTCCGCTAATGGGCGCGGTTTATTAAATTATTCCGCCTGTTGGACGCGAACGGCGGCCAAAGAACTTGTGGGGAGCCGCCACTGCCTGCTTGCTGCCCGCTCCGCTGACATTTCCGCCAGGACCGCGGCCGCTGACCTCCCAGGAGTGCTCAACTCTTGAGGCGACAACCTCCGAGCGCGGCGGTTCACCCCCTAGTCCCAGCATTATTTTCAGTAATTATGCGAGCACGGTGAGGACGAGCTAATATCGACAATTTGGTCAATCTACTAGCCTCCTCAGACATTATGCATCATACAGGACTTGGAAAAAAATATGGAAACCCCAACAGCGCAACAGATTGGGGTTGGGTTGTTTTGGGGGAGCACACCAAACAGCGAGATCGTTGGTCTCGTCTGATCTGGGAAGGACGGGGAAGGAGGTCGGCCGTGCCCTTTCAAAGGAGTCATCCCAGCATTTGTATGAAGCGATGTAGGGAAATCACGGAAAACCTAAATCAGGATGGGCGGACGTGGGATTGAGCCTTCTTCCTCCCGAATGCGAGTCCAGTGTGCTAACCACTGCGCCACCTCGCTCGGTAGCGCAACAGATTATCGGCCTAATACAGTGCAGGAAAGCTCCTGGCACCCAAAACTGATGCCAGTCGTTACGGATGGGATGAAGACAGGTCCTGTGTGGTTTTTAAGGATATCATATGCCATCGTTCCTGTGAAATACACTGACGTTACAAAAGTCAAAATGGCTCTGAGCACTATGGGACTTAACATCTGAGGTCATCAGTCCCCTAGAACTTAGAACTACTTAAACCTAACTAACCTAAGGACATCACACACATCCACGCCCGAGGCAGGATTTGAACCTGCGACCGTAGCGGTCGCGCGGTTACAGACTCAAGCGCCTAGAACCGCTTGGCCACCACCGCTGGCTACAAAAGTCATGTGATACCGATATACGTACATATATGGGACAGTAGTATGAAAGGCAGAGCTCTCATTTTTGCTCAGGTGATTCATGTGAGAAAGTTTCCGACGTGAGTATGGTCGCACGGGGGGAATTAACGGACTTTGAAATCGTAATGGTTGTTGGAGCTAGGCGCACGGCACATTCTATTTTGAAAATGGTTTGAAAACTACCAAATTTCAGGCATTGCCTCTCATCACGGGTAGTGGCTGACAGCCTTCACTTACCGATAGAGAGCAGCGCCGCTCGCGTAAATTTGTCAGTGTTAACAGACAAGCAGCACTCTGTGAAATAGACACACACATCAACGTGGGACGTACGACGAACGTACTGGTTAGGGCAGTAGGTCGAAATTTGATGCTAATAGGCTATGGCAGCTGGCGACCTCCGCGAGTGCCTATGCTAAAAGCACGACATCGCATACGTGGCCTCCCCTTGGCTCATGACCATGTCGGTTGAACCCTAGAAGACTGAAAATCCCTGGCCTGGACAGATGAGCCAGATTTCAGTTGGTAGGAAACAGTGGTAGGGGTCCAAGGGTGTTGTAGACCCTACGAAATCATGGACTCTGGTGGTCAAAAAGGGACTGAGAAAGCTGGTGGTGGCTCCATAATGGTGCGGGCTGTGTTTACCTGGAGTGGATTGGGTCGTCTGCTCAAATTGAAGCGATCATTGATTGAAAATGGTTATTTTCGACTACGTGGAGACAATTTTCATCAATGCATGCACTTCATATTCCCAAACAACGATGGAATTTTTATGAATGACAAAACGTCATGTCACTGGGCCACTGTGGTTCGCGATTGGTTTGAAGAACGTTTAGTACAACTCGAATGATTGATTTGGTCACTCAGATAGCCCGACATGAATCCCGTAGAACATTTATGGGACACAACGGAGAAGTCAGTTCTTGCACAAAAACCTGCACCAGCAACACTTCCGCACTATAGAAGGCTTTAGGGGCAGCGTGGCTCAGTATTTCTGCAGACCAACTCAAACGACTTGTTGAGTCTTCGTCACGTCGAGTTGCTGCATTACGCCGGGAAAAAGGATTTCCGACATGATATTAGGAGCACTCCGTCGTCAGGTCACGATTGGCCTACCGGGACCATCCGACCGCCGTGTCGTCCTCAGAGGAGGATGCGGATAGGAGGGGCGTGGGGTCAGCACACAGCTCTCCCGGTCGTTATGATGGTATTCTTGACCGAAGCCGCTACTATTCGGTCGAGTAGCTCCTCAGTTGGTATGACGAGGCTGAGTTCACCCCGAAAAATGGCAACAGCGCATGGCGGCTGTATGGTCACCCATTCAAGCGCCGGCCACGCCCAACAGCGCTTAACTTCGGTGATCTCACGGGAACCGGTGTATCCACTGCGACAAGGCCGTTGCCATGAAATTCGGAGATATCCTATGATTTCTGTCGCCTCATTGTACATGAGCACGATAAACACGAATTAATACCAACCCTTCAGGTAATTTCCTAGACGCCTCGGCCCTTACGTGTCATTCAGAGTCTGGTCAAAAATATGAAGACCCCTAAACTGCAACACATTACCGCGCCTAATACTTTGCAGAAAACCTGGTTGGCATTCAAACCAGCGCCCAATCTTCTCGGAATGGATAAACATGGGTCCTGCGTTGTTTTTAAAGTAACATTATACCATTTTTCCTGCTAATAGTAGCAAGGACAGGTAACGATGATGGAGATGCGTACCAATCTCACACCATTCTCTTGAAAGTAGACCATAGAGACTCAGTAACACTGAGGTATGGTGACAGTGACCAGAGGAGATGCGACAGCTTACCACAAAAGTATTGCTGGAAGATGTGAGCTGTGTGAATAGGGGTCTTGTCGTCTTGGAACACGGCATCTCCACAGAGGTAAACTCGGACAAAAGTTGGAAACAGTGTAAAACAGATACATTTGACCGAATGATAGTCTTCCATTGATCCATAGTCCAGGTTGCATGGCTTCGGCACCACCTTATCCTGTCAGAGTATAAGTGGTTCGGGAATTCCAGCGCAGCCTGCAGTTCCCTGCTTGTGTATCTCTATTCGTGCTGTTTTGGTGCTGGCAGGGTTCACAAGTGAGACATTCAATTTTGCAGTAACTTTCGCAGGCGTCGTTCTCTTGTTCATCGTCAATGCCTTCTTTCATGACCACCTGTCACATTCGCTCAACACACACTTTCTTCAGCGTTGTGACATTGCGGATAATGTTTCTCCGATTTTGCAGTATACGGTGTAAGTCTACGATAAGGCGTCTCTTCAAACTCCAAATACTTCGGCTCCCTCGTTTACGCAAACATCCGTCATACAAGCACCAACAATTTGCAAGTGTTCGAATACCCTTAGCTCCAACATAATGCACGTACAGTTACACAGAACATCGTTCTGGCCACGACTGACAATTACAAGATATTGATGACGTACCACAAGTGTAGCTCATGGTCAAATGCAACGGCACTACCACCATGCTTGCCCACAATCTGCACTTAACTTTTAAGAATGCATTTCTCGCGGTGCTTCTATGATTTTTCTCATCCCCTGTATATTCTGTATTCAACATTTTTCTCAGCGAAACATAGCGTGTCTGATTGTAACATATACTTTTTGCCATGTGATTTGTGCATCACTTATTTTGTATCTATTTATAGAAAGTGTCTTCATCCTTTTGAAGATAGCCGCTTATCTTGGTGTCACCCTAGCTTCAAGAAGTAACTTTTTGTTTCAAAAATAAAATGGCTCTAAACACTATGAGACTTAACATCTAAGGTCATCAGTCCCCTAGACTTAGAACTAATAAACCTAACTAACCTAAGGACATCACACACATCCGTACCCGAGGCAGGATTCGAACCTGCGACCGTAGCAGCAGTGCGGTTGTGGACTAAAGCGCCTAGAACCTCTCGGTCACAGCAGTCAGCAACTTTTTGTTTCCTTTTAGTAACTTTGAACTGGTATGTGTTTAGAATATGCTGTAATATATTGACATACCCAACACTATCGAGTAAGTGGATTGTTAATTTCATTACAAAAGCACACGTATTTTTTTTTTTTTTTTTTTTTTTTTTTTTTTTTTTTTTTTTTTTTTTTTTTTTTTTGTAGCACTGGCACTACATTTGGAAACGATCTATAGTTCCACCTTCACAAGACAGAATCGAAGATAGAATGAAATGAAGAAGTAGAGGAAGCATATAGTGACAAAGATGACGCAGACAAAATAAGGGAAACCCCCAGGCGTTTCAATCCGGAATCGCTCTGTTGCTACGGTCGCAGGTTCGAATCCTGCTTCTGGCGTGTCCCATAGTGCTTACAGCCATTTGAACCATTTGAAATCCTCAGAACACCAAAGCCTGTGCCATCACCAACAGCCTAATAAATTCCATATCACCCGTCTACCCGAGATGATGAATTCAACTTCGAAAGGGCGTTTCAGATGTAGTTTTTCTGAATGTAAGTGTTTCACATTTGTGCAATGAACTCATTGCTAAATATATTTCTGTTTAACGGAAGGAAACGGTTGTAATGTCATAAAAATAGAATTACAAAAAATTTTGTCATTGGATTTCCCTGTGTAATAATATACACCTTCATAGCTTTAGATAAATATGTTTATGTACTTCACATGTTAGGTTAAAAGTAAAATTAAGGGAAACACTGGGAGCATTTTCTTAGTAGGATACAAAATCTGTTTGAGTGTAGACGTGGCACGTATGTTATATCTCCTAAATACAACAATTTTTAAAATTGGTATTTTAGCCTTATTATGTCCCAGATTGACGCATTGGCCTCCAGTATAGACTTTTCATCCGTTAGACCTAAGTTCAACACTCAAGAGACTAGAAGACAAATTACGAATACTAGGCTGTTTATGTACCTCAACTTGTTTTTTCTGCCTCGTTGCTGGTATTCGATTTTCAGTTCCACATACGTGCAACATTTTCCAACCATGAATCTTGTACTTATTTCGTTCTACACTTACTTACGAGAGGGACCCTGAAAATCTTTAACGTGACTTCTAGGTGGCGCTATTGAGATATGACATTATGCTCGTTTTCAAATTAGTCGCTGGTCGTTGTTGTAACGAGTTTGTTTACAGTGAGCGCTTAACCGTTTCAAAGGCAATTTTTTCCTGTAAAGTGAAAGAGATGAGCGTAAGGTCACTTTAATCAGTCAGACGTAGCAAAATGGAAACAATATTTCCCACCATTTCTTTTTCAATACCAGGGGGAAGGGACATAGAGGGTACTTTCGGGTTGCCAGTGAGGTATTAGACGATGACTGTACAGAAACTAAAAGACATCCAGAAAACAGACACCCACCTCTCCGCGTTTGTAACTCGCGCTACAGGTGCTCAATAGGTCAAATGGTTCAAATGGCTCTGATCACTATGGGATTTAACTTCTAAGGTCATCAGTCCCCTAGAACGTAGAACTACTTAAATCTAACTAACCTAAGGACATCACACACATCCATACCCGAGGCAGGATTCGAACCTGCGACCGTACCGGTCACGGGATTCCAGACTGTAGCGCCTAGAACCGCTCGGCCGCCGCGGCCGGCGCAATAGGTCATCGTTTGTACCGCGGCAAACGTCAACGTGCATGTGGAACTGTGCCGGAAAGCACGACAGAATCCCTATTTGCAAATCTTTTCAAAAATGGTTCAAATGGCTCTGAGCACTATGGGACTTAACTGCTATGGTCATCAGTCCCCTAGAACTTAGAACTACTTAAACCTAACTAACCTAAGGACATCACACACATTCATGCCCGAGGTAGGATTCGAACCTGCGACCGTAGCAGCAGTGCGGTTCCAGACTGTAGCGCCTTTAACCGCTCGGTCACTCCGGCCGGCAAATCTTTTCAGTGGGTAGCTTCTCTGTAGCCACGAACAAATTCGATGTGGCAATACGGATCGAAACAGAGCAGAGGGATGACAATGAAGAAGACTGCACTATCTACAGGTGCAAGCTGCAACTAAAGAAAATATACAAACCGTTATCAGATTCCCCTTTACCAGAGAGACACTAACACATAACAATAATTTGCAAAAATTACCACTGGTGCTCTGAGTACCTATCGCGGGACACATACGAGCCATTCCATTTCAAATCGAACCAAAAATGAGAAAACTGACATTCTATTTTTTAAGATGATTATAATTTTCACATTTACCAATTACTGCAAAGAAAACAACTTTCACCCTTTAATGTCTACTAGTTTTTGAGTTAAAATACGGTAAAATTTGCTTAATTACCCTACCACTACAACTTGTCTGCCGTGTGACTCGAGACCCTTATATCGAATTTTACTGAACTAAGGTTGGATTTGAAGCTGAATATCTGTTCTTGATGGAGGTATATAACAATAACATGACAATAATTACTACAGTTTTCAAAAACCATTTATTCGTCATTTTATTCATGTTTCACGCGTAAAGAAAATTTTCATAAAGATTAAACTTACATAGGCTCGGACCTCTTTTTATTACACACTAGTTGTTCCCAGCCATGCGTTACTGTGTCTCAGTCTGTTTAATTGGAAAAGAGAGAAAATAGAAAGCACACGTCTGCAGTACGAACGAGAATTGTATATAATCCTAATTTCCTTCTCTCCCTCTCTTTGTCCATCTCCTCCTCCTTCCCCCTGTCCCTCTCCATCATCCCCCCGCCCCCTCTCTGTTCATCACCTTCTTTTCGCTTTCTACGTCCATCCTTCTCATATATATATATATATATATATATATATATATATATATATATATATATATATATATATATATAAACCGTGTTGACTCTTATAGGCTATATATTTTTTCAGATTCCTGGTAACTATGTTTCCCCCTCATATATTACGTATTTATTTATACATTACATATAATAAAAGTAGGTATATAGAAATACGTCCGTGTTCGACTGCCACGTTGTATCAAAATTTCGAAGTGATCGGTGAAGAACTTTCGGAGATTTAAGAATTTGAACAAACGAACATTTACATTTTTATTTATATAGACTGATTTCAGTTTTAAGTTGCATGGAGTACCTCGTATGAAACATGGAAAAAATAATTAAGAAATAAAGATTTAAGCTCACGCTGTATTAGGTTGTGATGGGCTGCCTTGAAATATAAACAGCAGGCGATCGACAACGGTATCATGATGATTCAGGGGTGTTGTCGCAATTTCTGTTTACTTTTCATTTGTTATAGAGCTCTCCATTGAAAGATACCATCGAAACGATACTAATATCGTTTTTACATCAAATGCTAGACAATATGACAAAATTTTTATTTATTTAAATTTTTTTTCGGTTAAACGTTACAATAAATCTAAGTTCTAAAAATACCACTCCAGACTATGTAATATTACCCTAACTTTGAATTTTATTGTAGAATTTTATTTGAATAGTTTCTGAGATATAACTCTCAGAAAACAAATGGCTTCCTGCTGAATTGGAGCAGACCGTAGGTACCAGTGGTGGTGAAAGGGCTATGAAAAGAGTCGTGAAAAAATGGAAAAGATTCGCGTCAATAACTTCGTTGGATGAAGTTTTTTGATAAAATCATAATTCAACATCAATGCCTCGAATCGCTTCGTCCAGCTTTCCGTAATGGATCTCCTTTGGAAAAGACTGTTTAGAGTAACTTGCAGAATTTCACCGTCACCGTGCTTTCGTGTGGATGAATAACATATCTGTGCACGACGCGATTAAAGAGGCATGGCATGTGACCTACTGTCAGGCAGAGGTGTCCTAGGCGGCGCCAAAGACTGCAGTGTTAACTGCTCACTGTAACAATGACTGTCAGCAGTAGCTTTTTTGTGAGAAGGTGTAGGACTTCGGACCGATACCCACTTGTTTACGGTCGCTGTCAACAATAGCTTTCAGCACTACCTTCTCATACTGTCTTCATTGAACATTTTCCCAAATTTAAATTATTTAATATTCTACCACACACAACATACCTGTGATCTTCAGTTTCGTTTGCTACGGCTGTTTTTATTTACGCGTCCGTAGATGCAGTGAACGCGCTATCGTCTGCTAACTATGGTTTACTATAACAGTTTTCGGGTACGGCGTGTCTTGCAACTGTCAAATGCTGATGAACAGACATTTTTAATTCTCTACTCCAAGGTGCTAATTATTCATTAGTTTATTTACTAGCTTTATTTTGCTCATTTTCGCAAGCCAAGCATTTTACTTGGAGTGGGCAGCTCTGTTTGTGCCATCACGCTCTAGATGCAGCTCACTTCTTCAGTATCCAGCATGATCTGATCCACATGACAAAGATATTTAGAGAATTTTCTTCTCAATGAAACTCACTGTCTGCCCACTGGCTTATTCGGCATAGGTGTTATGTAAAATTTCGCAGATGTTGATGCAAAGAGTTGTTTTTTCACTGACAAAATTCTCTCGGGCTTCCAGCGGCGTAATGTAAGATCAACGAGCTTTCGGCGAGTTCTCCTCGACCATCCTCAAGTGTTGACTGTGTTTTGGTTGCTACTACTGTTCTTTTATAGCCGCGTTGCTTCTGTGACGTCACTGGTGCTCGATCCAGCGCCATATAAGGTAACGTTTTCGTTGCGCGTCCAACGCGCCCCCTTCAACCTTCCTCTCACCGGAACCCAAGTCGTGCTTAGCACCAGGCCGCCGTCTTTGTTGCGGGTATTGTGACAAATTTTTTATCTCGATCACTTCTTCAACTGCGCTGTCCCAGACACTACTAGCCCGTGTAATAGAAGACGTCTCTTCGAGGGCTGTCTGATGTCCGTTTTCGAAGCATGCTCCGCTACCGCCGATTTTTAAGGGCATCAAAAGCAAAAGAATCTCTCGTGTACTTCACGACAGTCCTTATGCAGGACTGTAGCAATAAACAAAAGACAATAACCAGTTGGCAATGGCCGAGGAATACTTTGCCGAAAGTTCGTGGATTTTAAACCAATTCACGGGGCTGCAGGCTCGAGAGAATTTTACCAGTACGTATCTTCACGAAACCATGCATTCCCTATTGTTGATTTTCATGCAGTCACTGTAAGGCGTTAGAAATTATACGGCACGCCCAACCTTTAGGGTCATAATTACGCAAACCACAGTAGATCTCAGACAAGGGAGAAACGGTAAGAATTTTTCACGCGGTCTTTAATGAGTAATATTTCGTGGCACTTGTTGGTAAAGTGCGTTTGTTTCACAACAGACAACTATTTGCTGCATGGACAAAAATTTGTGTACACGTCTTTTGTGATACGTCTATGGCTGAGCTTATCACTACTTACAGTTCATGAAGTCGGAGATGGAGCATTAAACGTTATGAGAACTTGCCACAGTCCAGTCAATAGGGATTAAAAACAGCTTCTTACATAACAGAATTGCGAAAGTCTTTTTAAACGGTTCTACACGTTTCTTGGAGTGCTGAAACCGACTTTCATGTTTGCTGCCCTGTTGGAAGTCGGCTTCACAACCTAATACGCAGAAACACTCAAAACTTCCACACTTTTTCACTCCTTCGCTTGTATCTCGAAAACTAAGCTCTTCACCAAGATGATCACCTTATTCAAAATTACAGTAGAACAAAATTTCATACCAAATGCGCTAGTCCGCTTTGATTTGTTGAAGAGCATCATCGGCGCGCTCAAATGCAGCGATTTCTGGCCTTCCTGTGAAAACGTCAAAAATCCCTCTCCCATCCCCCTACAATCCAAAAAATATACATGTTATCAATAAAACATCTACATCACAATAAATTACATTTAATTAATTACAAGAGAAGTCTGTAATATTAAATTTTCGCACAAGAGAAGCAGCAAAGCAAAAATGTCGGGAAATTTCTTCTGCACCCGAAAGCCAAACGACACCTACCACCTCATCGTCGTCTTACTTTCGGTATACTACACTTAAAAGAGTTTGTTTTGAATGAATAGATGGGAAAGTATGTTTGGTGAAAACGTTCAAAATGGTTCAAATGGCTCTGAGCACTATGGGACTTAACTTCTGAGGTCATCAGTGCCCTAGAACTTAGAACTACTTAAACCTAACTAACCTAAGGACACCAAACACATCCATGCCCAAGGCAGGATTCGAACCTGTGATCGTAGCAGTCTACAGTTGTTGATCGTAGGTTTTAACCAGATAACCAAAGTACAGAACTTACAAGGCGATAAATCACAATATTCCGTACTACTACCCGTATTCCACCTTTGTACCTCTTCCTGTATGAAACGTTGTCAGCAAACAAGAAGTTGTATTTAATAAATGGGCTCATGATTTCAGTACTACTGCGGAATATGAATATACAGTAACAATAAACGAGTCTGAATATCAGAGAGGGGAGAGAGGTGAATGGACAGAGGGGTGGTAGGAAATTGACATACAAACAGGAAAGGAATAGCTGGACTGAGAGAGATGGTAGGAGGAGATGATGAAGAGAATAAGGACACAGAATGGGGAAGAGGTAATGGGCAAAGAGAGGACGAGAGAGGGGGCAGGAGGAAATGGAGAAAAAGGTGGAGGAGCCTATGGAAAGAGAGAGATAGAAGAAGAAGAAGGATATGGACAAAGAAAGGCGTAGGAGGAGATGGAGAGAGACAGAAATGAGAAGGAGATCAGGAAGTATATCCAGATCCCATACATACTAGAAATGAGTGCTTTCTCATTTATTTCTTTTACATTTAACTAGAATTAGCTACAGAAAAGCGTGGCCGGAAACAGTTCATAGTATACATAATCATAAACTCCATTTCTTTAAGGATTCTCCTGCAGACACCTCATTTGTATCATCCATCGTATGTAAGCATGCATCCTTTTTGTGAAAGAAAGAAAGAACGGCGGTGAAAACGGAGTCTGGAGAAGGGATAGCGAAACCAGAAGACAAAGATACGCCGCTGGAATCGCTACTTGCATTCTACCCCTCCCATTTCGCCTACTCCACCCTCTGCGAGGGTGCGCAAGGAAATTGCCAATGTTTTTGTTGGTGCATTAGTCACGCTTCATTTCGCATCAATGGCAAATTTAATGAAGTCCGAATGAACGCACTAATTAAATTAACCTCTATTGTGAAAGTAAAAATGCGCGCGCTTCTAGTTGTGCGTGTCCCGTAGCAATTAGTTCTTCCTTTAGAGCGGGTTCACTCGCTCAGTTCCGGAGGACTCGCAAATTCAATCGCTGTTTTGTGTCGCTCATCCCCCACTTTAAGATCTTCTCAGAGTATGGGCGACGTCCTATTGGTGAAATGCTTCGGAATGGATAGGTCGAGGTATCAGAGATTTATTAAGCTTGTTTTAAAGGCTTTATATTGTTTCCAGTCCTGTCAGTCCGCATTACCTATCTTTTCTTCTGGAGCCCTACTCCCCTCGCATACCAAAAATTTAATTTTAGCTCATCCCTGGGCAGGAATTAAAGAGAAATTTAGTAAGGAAAGTACGAGTTTAGAGTCTCTTCAACAACCTGGTCATTAAGAATGGAGCACTGGCTCCCTAGGTCTACTTACGATTTATTTATTTCATTTAAAGTTTGGCACAGAGAGCCGGCCGGGGTGCTACAGTCTGGAACCGCACGACCGCTACGGTCGCAGGTTCGAATCATGCCTCGGGCATGGGTGTGCGTGATGTCCTAAGGTTAGTTAGGTTTAAGTAGTTCTAAGTTCTAGGGGACTGATGACCTCAGCAGTTAAGTCCCATAGTGCTAAGAGCCATTTGAACCATTTGGCATAGAGAACATAGTAAGATCATTTACGTAAGGTCTAAATACTAGTCAAAAATAAGACATAAAACTTCTAGCAATAAATCGAAGTACATAAATCACAATTGTCGCTAATAAACAGTCATTTTTTATATATTCGATTGCATTTTGGGCCATTGTAAGTTGAATCATTAACCAGAGCAATATCATCCGGGGTGTTCTACTGGAATGTAGTACGTGGGTCTCAACTTGATGGCAGATCAAGTCTTCGTGCTGGTCCCGGATTCGGAGCTGGAACCTTGCGGAAGTCCTCTTACCGACCGAGCTATCTTGACACGACTCAGACAGCATGACATGGTCACACCGTCCATGAATCATGCTCCTTGTTGCTGGGGAAATTTCTGGGTCATTTGATTTCACACCATGAGGACCAGAACTGGCCATGATTATCCTGCAGTATGGCATCACGAGCGCATTTTCTCCGGGCTTAAGTGAAGTCATGTGTATCTACGAACAGACCGAGAACGATTCATGAGGTAAATGCTCAAACTGAGCGCTTAATAGCGGAACACAATCCAGAACTGTAAGACTCTATTACTGAAATTTTTGTAACAAGAGTAATCATTCGTCAACACATTTTTGGCAAACATTTCTCCGATATTGTTTACGCACACGTAACTACATCGTGTACTGATGAGATTCAACCAAAAATGGCGAATGGTTCAAATGGCTCTGAGCACTATGGGACTTAACATCTTAGGTCATCAGTCCCCTAGAACTTAGAACTACTTAAACCTAACTAACCTAAGGACATCACACACATCCATGCCCGAGGCAGGATTCGAACCTGCGACCGTAGCAGTCCCGCGGTTCCGGACTGCAGCGCCAGAACCGCACGGCCACCGCGGCCGGCAACCAAAAACATTTGAACTATTCATGCAACTACTGTGTTCTGGAACTTGAGTTTCTCTCGCATGTAAAATGTTAAAAAAAACTTACGGGACTGGAGCAGGTGGACTTTTTGACAACAGTCAATAGTTAGGCATGTGAACACTCCGTCGGTTTTAAACCACAACTTAAATTAGAGTGCGCTGTGCAAGGAAGTTTAAACCTCCGATAGATGGGCCTACAATGTTCATTATAAAACATAAGCACAAGGACAAAACACACACACACACACACACACACACACACACACACACACACACTGTACAGTACTAGCGCCACCACACAGCTATACGTGACCGATGCCAGAAGTTATCGACAGTGAATAGTAATTACCAAAATGTGAGAAAGCAACATTAACTGTATTCCTCTGTTGGTTGAACAGGGAGAGAGGAGGATTCCAAGCAGAATATTTAAGCGAAAACTCACTTCTCCATTTGGAAATTTGTGGTATGTTCAAACGGGACAGAACTCCTGAGGTCATCGGTGCCTAGGGTTACTCACTACTTACTCTAACTTAAACTAACTTACGCTAAGTACAACACACACACACACACCTATGTCCGAGGAAGAACTCGAACCTCCGATGAGCAGGGTGGGGGGGGGGGGGCGGGGGGAGCCACGCAAACCACGGCAAGGCACCTCAGACTGCGCGCGGTAACCCCACGCTGCCACTTCTCCGTTTATAAGGTCACTTGCTAATACATGGTCCATTTTTTGAATGTTGGATCCATAAGGTTCCCTTTCAGTGCACCGAGCGAGGTGGCGCAGTGGTTAGCACACTGGACTCGCATTCGGGAGGACGACGGTTCAATCCCGTCTCCAGCCATCCTGATTTAGGTTTTCCGTGATTTCCCTAAATCGTTTCAGGCAAATGCCGGGATGGTTCCTTTGAAAGGGCACGGCCGATTTCCTTCCCAATCCTTCCCTAAGCCGAGCTTGCGCTCCGTCTCTAATGACCTCGTTGTCGACGGGACGTTAAACACTAACCACCACCACCTTTCTGTGCAGCGACCGTGGAATATAAAATTATAAAGAATGTATCAACCAGTCGCGGAAACATAATTTATTTATCTTGTAGCAAATCGATTTCGACTGATATCAGTCATCATCGGTGCTGAAACAAATACAAGAGACAGGACATAAACAGCAACTGCTTTAACAAACGAAAAAATTGGCAATAAAACATAGTTACATCAATTACAACGTATACAGATGTCTGAAATTTTAACTTTGGTTTTATAAATGGTTTTGCATCTCCTTACATCTTTTAACTTTTAAATGAATTATGTATTTTGTGAATTGTGCAATTATCAATTTTCGCACCTAAGCTGAGCCATTCTTAAATGTAAGGGCGCATGGTACATGTGTTCATGAGACTATAGTTCGCATAGCAGATCTAAGGTCGCCGTCCACATATATGGTTCCTTATGTGCGCAACACTTTGTTAATCGCATTATTTAAGCAATGCGATTGTTTATCTCGTATTGTAGTTTTAAACTGAACTCTGTCAACTTTGGATTTGTGCATTCAGTAACATAGTGTCATCTGTTGGAAGTAACATAAATGTACCTTTTGATGCACTTGCAGTTCGTATGTAGAACGGCAGATGTCTGTTGATACCACTATTCGGTTTCGTCATTATGACAAATAAGTTTCATGTCCTAAATTTGTGTGAATGGAATCATATTTTTAGCGAGTTTATCTCTTCTTACAATTTTGACGATAGCAGTTTTGATATATATATTTAATTTGTTATTATCATCTGAGAAACAATGTTCAGACATTTTCACTTGTAATTATTTAAACTGGTATTATCAAGTACCATCACTGTATAATTTTTTTGTAAGGTGATATATTCCTTATTGCTTGTATTTTACATTACTCTTCAATTTTATATAGAGCGCGCTTATTGCAACGTGGCGCCACGTCATGTTGCCTTCTTGTAGTGTTGACCTATGACGTGTCACTTCATGACAGAAATCTGCCAAGGACAGAACATGGCATATATCGGTTAGAAAAATGATATGTTATGACTCTGAATTTTAATTTCAGACATCTGTATATGTTGTAATTGATGTGACTATGATTAAGTGTCTTTTTTTGTTTGTTAAAGCAGTTGTTGTTTATGTCCTGTCTCTTGTATTTGTTTCAGAACCGATGATGACTGATATCTTTTGAAATCGATTTGCCGGCCGGTGTGGCCGTGCGGTTCTAAGCGCGTCAGTTTGGAACCGCGTGACCGCTACGGTCGCAGGTTCGAATCCTGCCTCGGGCATGGATGTGTGTGATGTCCTTAGGTTAGTTAGGTTTAAGTAGTTCTAAGTTCTAGGGGACTGATGACCTCAGTAGTTAAGTCCCATAGTGCTCAGAGCCATTTGAACCATTTTTTTTTTTTTTTGAAATCGATTTGCAACAAGATAAATAAATTATGTTTCCGCGACTGGTTGCTACATTCTTTACAACTTTTTTAAATACATGTTCCAGTGACATTAATGTGACCACCGCCTATATTAGATGCCAAAGTGCAATAACCACTAGATGGCAGCTATAGCAGTGAAGGGAATGTAAGGCAAACCGGGGGTACCCGGCAAACAGCGCAGCCGTCGTGGTTATGCGTGAATGCAGCAAATTATCTGACGTCCGAAAGGTCATAATCTTTGGCTTTCGGGCCAAGGGTAGAAGCATTTCCGAAACAGCTAATTTTGTAAACTGCTAGCTTGCCGCCGTGGTTAAAGCAACCTGCTGATGGCAGAATCTCGCTGTCTCAATCCGGTGCAACTGTGGTGCACCACAAGCCATAGATGACAAGAGGGGAGACCGCTGCAGAGATGTGTACGAGCGAAACGTGTAACTGTTCAGCAGCTGACTGCCCAGATCTTCCAAGAGCTACCAGTAGCGTTCAGCGAAAGTTGCCTCCGCATCAGATGCCTGGTTCATGCAACCACGTTGATTGCTGCTCATCGGCAACGAAGGCTGGAATTAGTAAGCCAGTACACCAACTGAGTGGCGACAGCTGGTCTCATCAGATGAATCACGTTTTATGCTCCATCGGATAGATGGCTGTTAGCGTGTAAGGCGTGAAACATCTGAAAGCAAATACCCTGCAACAATCGTTGGAAGGATCCAGCCTGGAGGAAGGAGCGTTATGGTCTGGGGAATGTTTTCGTGGCAGCTCCTAGGTGATTCATCGTTTTGGACGGCTCAGTAAATCAACAACACAAGTGTTCAAATGGCTCTGAGCACTATGGGACTTAACTTGTGAGGCCATCAGTCCCCTAGAACTCAGAACTACTTAAACCTAACTAACCTAAGGACATCATACACATCCACGCCCGAGGCAGGATTCGAACCTGCGACCGTAGCGGTCGCGCGGTTCCAGACAGTAGCACCTAGAACCGCTCGGCCACCCCGGCCGGCTAAACATAAGTGTGCATCTATCCTTTCCACCCCTACATATGGTATATTTTTTCTTGAAACGACAATTAAACGTGTCACGCAACTCGCAGCATACGTGCATGGTTCTAAGAGTACCAGGATCAGTTTACAAAACTCTCGCGGTCACCAAACTTCCCTGTTTTAAGCTCAATCGAGAATCTTTGGTGCCACCTCGATCGAGCTGTTCATGACATGAACCCTCAACCGTGAAACCAAGTGCAGTTGGCCACGGTACAGGAGCTGACATGGTTCCATATCCCTGTCGGTATCTTCCAGTACTGCATTGATGATCTTCCCCCACTTTTCGCTGTAATCCACGCTGCTAAGGGTGAATATTCACACTTGTAATATATTGTCACATTAATGTTACTGGGTAGTGTATAATCTCGACTGATTCCCTAGTAACATCCGAAGAGCTCCAATTGCACGCAAGAATCTCTGTGCTGTTATATTCTACAGCATGGCCGGAACCAAAGCAGTATTATGCAACAGTAAATATGCTCGGCTGTTGTAATGTGTGCTATATACACTGGTCCTCTACAACCCTGTGGTGTGACTAGTGTATGATATGCTACAACAGTAAAAAAAAAAAAAAAAAAAAAGTAAGTTCAAATGGCTCTGCCGGCCGCGGTGGTCTCACGGTTCTAGGCGCGCAGTCCGGAACCGTGGGACTGCTACGGTCGCAGGTTCGAATCCTGCCTCGGGCATGGATGTTTGTGTGTCCTTAGGTTAGTTAGGTTCAAGTACACTCCTGGAAATTGAAATAAGAACACCGTGAATTCATTGTCCCAGGAAGGGGAAACTTTATTGGCACATTCCTGGGGTCAGATACATCACATGATCACACTGACAGAACCACAGGCACATAGACACAGGCAACAGAGCATGCACAATGTCGGCACTAGTACAGTGTATATCCACCTTTCGCAGCAATGCAGGCTGCTATTCTCCCATGGATACGATCGTAGAGATGCTGGATGTAGTCCTGTGGAACGGCTTGCCATGCCATTTACACCTGGCGCCTCAGTTGGACCAGCGTTCGTGCTGGACGTGCAGACCGCGTGAGACGACGCTTCATCCAGTCCCAAACATGCTCAATGGGGGACAGATCCGGAGATCTTGCTGGCCAGGGTAGTTGACTTACACCTTCTAGAGCACGTTGGGTGGCACGGGATACATGCGGACGTGCATTGTCCTGTTGGAACAGCAAGTTCCCTTTCCGGTCTAGGAATGGTAGAACGATGGGTTCGATGACGGTTTGGATGTACCGTGCACTATTCAGCGTCCCCTCGACGATCACCAGTGGTGTACGGCCAGTGTAGGAGATCACTCCCCACACCATGATGCCGGGTGTTGGCCCTGTGTGCCTCGGTCGTATGCAGTCCTGATTGTGGCGCTCACCTGCACGGCGCCAAACACGCATACGACCATCATTGGCACCAAGGCAGAAGCGACTCTCATCGCTGAAGACGACACGTCTCCATTCGTCCCTCCATTCACGCCTGTCGCGGCACCACTGGAGGCGGGCTGCACGATGTTGGGGCGTGAGCGGAAGACGGCCTAACGGTGTGCGGGACCGTAGCCCAGCTTCATGGAGACGGTTGCGAATGGTCCTCGCCGATACCCCAGGAGCAACAGTGTCCCTAATTTGCTGGGAAGTGGCGGTGCGGTCCCCTACGGCACTGCGTTGGATCCTACGGTCTTGGCGTGCATCCGTGCGTCGCTGCGGTCCGGTCCCAGGTCGACGGGCACGTGCACCTTCCGCCGACCACTGGCGACAACATCGATGTACTGTGGAGACCTCACGCCCCACGTGTTGAGCAATTCGGCGGTACGTCCACCCGGCCTCCCGCATGCCCAATATACGCCCTCGCTCAAAGTCCGTCAGCTGCACATACGGTTCACGTCCACGCTGTCGCGGCATGCTACCAGTGTTAAAGACTGCGATGGAGCGCCGTATGCCACGGCAAACTGGCTGACACTGACGGCGGCGGTGCACAAATGCTGCGCAGCTAGCGCCATTTGACGGCCAACACCGCGGTTCCTGGTGTGTCCGCTGTGCCGTGCGTGTGATCATTGCTTGTACAGCCCTCTCGCAGTGTCCGGAGCAAGTATGGTGGGTCTGACACACCGGTGTCAATGTGTTCTTTTTTCCATTTCCAGGAGTGTAGTTCTAAGTTCTAGGGGACTGATGACCACAGCAGTTGAGTCCCATAGCGCACAGAGCCATTTGAACCATTTGATTTTCAAATGGCTCTAAGCAGTATGAGACTTAACATATGAGGTCATCATCCCCTAGAAAAAAATTGTTAAAATGGCTCTCAGCACTATGAGACTTAACGTCTGAGGTCATCAGTCCACTGGACATAGAACTACTTAAACCTGACTAACCTAAGGACATCACACACATCCATGCCCGAGGCAGGATTCGAACCTGCGACCGTAGCAGTAGCGCGGTTGCGGACTGAAGCGCCTAGAACCGCTCGGCCACAGCGGCCGGCCCACAATAGTAAATTTGGGAATTTGTGATGAGGTCTTAAGGGACCAAACTGCCGAGGTCGTCGGTACCTAAGCTTACACACTACTTAATCTAACTTTCACTAAGGACAACACACCCACCGATGCTCGAGGGAGGACTCGAACCTCTGACGGGGGAAGCCGCGCGAACCGTGACAGAACGCATCACACCACACTGCTACTCCGCGCGGCTCCACAACAGTAGAGGATACGGAAAGCAGCAGCACCACACAATCCAAGACCATCCATTACAAAACTTAATCTTAGACAGTGGTCGAAAAACACACTTCACACCGATTTTCCGTAGAACGCAACCAAACGTGTTAGAAATGTCCCCTGCGTAAGGCATAAAGACAGTAGGCCTAGATGCCACATCGTTAGTTTCATCACTCACCCGAATAACCGTTGGTCGATAGCACAATGAACTTCTCATCTGTCTTTCTCGATAATTGTTCTGCTGAAAGGTGACTTCAAGGCAGGCTAACTCAGCTATCAAACTTTCAGTTCTGGGATGCGTTGTGCCCCGTCAACCGAGGAACGAAGGACCCCTCCACACTGAGCCAGATGTTACTGATAGCGTGAGTCGGCTTGCTATACGCAAAACGTTCCAAAGTACATCAACCTTTCTCCTGACCAACACATCACGGAAGTGATGACAGTCATGCTTTTCACCTATACCATGGAGTATTTAGATTCACTGATAACATAAATTCTAAAACGTTGTTTAAATTCCAACTACTATGAGGCCACACAGCAGAAGTATCGTCTACATATCTAAAAAAAAAGCATGCAGATTTTAATACCGCCGCTCGAGCGCACGTTTCTCGAAATCTTCCTAAGCCAACTGGTAATAATACAGGGTTATTACAAATGACTGAAGCGATTTCACAGCTCTACAATAACTTTATTATTTGAGATATTTTCACAATGCTTTCCACACACATACAAAAACTCAAAAAGTTTTTTTTTAGGCACTCACAAATGTTCGATATGTGCCCCTTTAGTGATTCGGCAGACATCAAGCCGATAATCAAGTTCCTCCCACACTCGGCGCAGCATGTCCCCATCAATGAGTTCGAAAGCATCGTTGATCCGAGCTCGCATTTCTGGCACGTTTCTTGGTAGAGTGGGTTTAAACACTGAATCTTTCACATAACCCCACAGAAAGAAATCGCATGGGGTTAAGTCGGCAGAGCGTGAAGGCCATGACAGGAATTGCTGATCATGATCTCCACCACGACCGATCCATCGGTTTTCCAATCGCCTGTTTAAGAAATGCCGAACATCATGATGGAAGTGCGGTGGAGCACCATCCTGTTGAAATATGAAGTCGGTGCTGTCGGTCTCCAGTTGAGGCATGAGCCAATTTTCCAGCATGTCCAGATACACGTGTCCTGTAACGTTTTTTTCGCAGAAGGAAAAGGGGCCGTAAACTTTAAACCATGAGATTGCACAAAACACGTTAACTTTTGGTGAATTGCGAATTTGCTGCACGAATGCGTGAGGATTCTCTACCGCCCAGATTCGTACATTGTGTCTGTTCACTTCACCATTAAGAAAAAATGTTGCTTCATCACTGAAAACAAGTTTCACACTGAACGCATCCTCTTCCATGAGCTGTTGCAACGGTGCCGAAAATTCAAAGCGTTTGACTTTGTAGTCGGGTGTCAGGGCTTGTAGCAATTGTAAACGGTAAGGCTTCTGCTTTAGCCTTATCCGTAAGATTTTCCAAACCGTCGGCTGTGGTACGTTTAGCTCCCTGCTTGCTTTATTCGTCGACTTCCGCGGGCTACGTGTGAAACTTGCCCGCACGCGTTCAACCGTTTCTTCGCTCACTGCAGGCCGACCCGTTGATTTCCCCTTACAGAGGCATCCAGAAGCTTTAAACTGCGCATACCATCGCCGAATGGAGTTAGCAGTTGGTGGATCTCTGTTGAACTTCGTCCTGAAGTGTCGTTGCACTGTTATGACTGACTGATGTGAGAGCATTTCAAGCACGACATACGCTTTCTCGGCTCCTGTCGCCATTTTGTCTCACTGCGCTCTCGAGCGCTCTGGCGGCAGAAGCCTGAAGTGTGGCTTCAGCCGAACAATAATTTATTAGTTTTTCTACGTATCTGTAGTGTGTCGTGACCATATGTCAATGAATGGAGCTACAGTGAATTTATGAAATCGCTTCAATCATTTGTAATAGCCCTGTATGTGACTGAGGTCTCGCCATCGCAATTCCATCTGTTTGTTCACAGAACTGCTCCATGAATCGAAAGAAAGTGGTAACCAACACATGTCCAAATAGTTTAGTTAATTCATCACCAAGCTTAACCGCGATTAACCGTAACAAATAGACAGAAGAATGCGACTGAAGAGAGAGAACACATCAGAAGGTGCTCATACAGCAGTCATTCTAATCGAACGACCATCGGTGGACTTAACAGAGTAGCACTGTGTTTTGCTGACAACAGTCTTACAGGGAAACCCTTCCTTGTAGATTTTAGAAAGCTACGTAATTTAGCTTGGACTGTGCAACAAGAGTTAGACTCTTGAAAACATCTTCCGACAATGAACTTTTCTTCAGCAGGTTGTTAGTCAGCCTCTCAACACTTTTTGTTAGGTTATCATTGCGTCTGCAATACGATGGATCATATAATAAACAATACCTCTTTCGTGCATAATCTTGCTTGTCGAGAACAACCATAAAATTACCCCTGTCTGTCCACCCTGAGCTAACGCAAAGATGTTGTAATATTACTCTTGGATAAACATACACGAGTCAACAAAGGTCATGCTTCTTTCTTAATCCCCTCTGCAGAATCAGGAAGTAGTTTACGTACAGTCTGTTTAACAAATATTACAAAATGAACACGAAAACGCTTGTGCGGCGCTGCAGAATTCAAACATTTCCCTTGCACTCGTAAAGCTGCGTCGTGGGACTGATGATAGGACGTCGAGATGTAATATCGCACTTCGTGTCAGGGAAACTTCTAAACTTACCGGAATACCGGGCAGTCCAGGACAACGACCAAGAAGCATTGCCAAGAAACAATGGAAACAACTCAACTGTCGACGAGTATAATGGATCTTATCATGAACAAGAGCCAAATCGGCTCGTTGTTTGATGTGATTAGCGGCAGGGGAATTTATTCAGTAAACGCTTGAACAATGTTATGTTCCCGCCACCGCAAAAAAAAAAAAAAAAAAAAAAAAAAAAAAAAAAAAAAAAAAAACAGAAGAGCACAATGCAGTCTGATTCTTGTACTGAGAAGTAGATTCTTCTGTTGAGAAGTTCAACTAACTTCGTTAAGCTACGGTGCATTCACCTACTGTTAATGTAAGAAATAAGAAACTTGTCTTGGTTCTTGCCTACAGTGCATTTCTATAAGGAGTTTGAACTACTTGAAAGCCTCCTACTTCTTTTTTAACCAAACTACATACATAAATAGTGTGACTTCTGTAAATAATCCCTGAAAATATACCGCTTTCTACACAAAATTTCGAAAAGAAAAGCAACGCGATATTACTGATATTTGATTGATGACCATACTGCAACAAGTAATTTAGGTGGAACGTGAACATGTTTATGTGAATGTAACATTACAAGCAACCCATTTCAATCTCTTGATACGATCTGTACGTATGAGGGCAAGCTGAAAAATAATACCTTAAAATTTTTCAGGTGAAAACTCTTAAACTTTTTTAAATAAAATAAACGTTATAAGAATACTACATCTTTATTATTGACTTCTGCATATTTGCAACCCTCTGTTGCTAGAGGGCTCCGAATTGTAGCATGTAACATGGCAGTATGTAATGTAACTCTGACATTGCGTGAGAAACAACGCACTGTAATCGAATTCTGAATTCGAAGAGTTCATTTACACAAGGAGCACTCTCTCCTTTAGCATGCCAGTGCTAGACCACACACGAGCGCGGCGGCGTTTGCAACTGTCCGACGCCTTTGGTTCACTGTTATCGATCATCCTCCACTAGTCTCGACTTGATCCCAACAGATCTTTCATCTGTTGCGAAAACTTAGTGAACTCCTTCGAGGACTACACTTTGATAGTGATGAACCGGTGAAAACAGAGGTGAAGTTGTGGCTCCGTCAACAAAGTCGCATATTCTACAGTGACGTTATCAAAGGGTCGGTCTACTGGGGGAGGGGGGGAAATTTATTTGTCCCCAGGAGATAATTTCGCTGCGCAAGTATTAGTCTTAGTAGTAGGAAAGAGGAAGTTTTATTAAAGGTCAGTGAACGTGCGGCTGGACGATGGAATCTGGGGCCGCTGGCGGAGTGTCGTAACAGTCGACAGCTAGTAAGTCTGGCAATGCAAACATGGCACTCGTGAACGCGCACGATTTGCTTTGTGTGAAGCAACAACGAGGCAGCAAACCGCAGCGTTGCTTGAAGTTACTGCGATATGAGACGAGGTATTAGGCCAGAGCCAAGTGACGATTTGTAGACGACTGACGTGTGGGAATTTTTCCCTGCCATACTTTCTGTCACTCTCTGACACTACGTCAGAAGCGAGGGGAAAAGAAGTTTAAATAGTCAAGTACTTTTACCTTGAGGGATAGTGCGCCACGCCATTCCAGCGTCGGGACGGACCTGTGCTGGTCTACGCTTATAGGGGCCAGTTTGGCATCGATGTTGTAAATATTCTATGTAAATCTGTACTTTGTTTCCATGTACTTGTTCGGGTTGTATTCCGCCTCCGGGTACGCAATACCGGGGCGGGACGGAGCGGCAGCCGGGTACTCGGAGATAGCACGGTCTGCCTGAAGGAGGGCAGTGACAGCGGTCTGCAGCGGGTCCAGGACGGGCCACATTCGCTTCCCACCTGGCGTACCGGGGTCCGGGCGAGGCGTACGCTGCGGGAGGCGCAGCAGCGCTAGTGCAGTGCCAGAGACGGCAGAGGGTGTTGCCATCTGGCAAGCACCACTAGCGGCAAGTTGCGGCACAGCATCCAGGAGGGCGCGGGTTCGAGTCCGGTCCTGTCCTGGGAGCAGCAGGTGCCGAGGACCAGTACAACCACCTTCGTCCCATAGTTGGACAGAGCAGGTCAAACGGGGCGGAGGGCGGTGGGGACCAGGGACTGTGACAGTCTCCGGAATCACAGGCAGCTACGCGACGCAAGACGCGACATCTCGGCAGGTGGCGACCGGGAAGAGCAACACAAACCTATCTTACACTGAGGTGGCAGAAGATATGTCGTGTCAGACCTTCTTCCTCCCGGCGTAGTGCAGCAACTCGATGCGGCATGGACTCAACAAGTCGTTGGAAGACCGCTGCAGAAATACTGACACATTCCTGCCTCTATAGCCGTCCATAATTGGGGAAAGTGTTGCCAGTACAGGATTTTGGGCACGAATTGACGGCTAGATTATGTCTCATAAATGTTCGATCAGAATCATGTCAGACAATCTGGAATGCCAAACCGTTTACCCGAATTGTCCAGAATGTTCTTCAAACCAATGGTGAACGGTTTTCTCATCCGTAAAAATGCCATCGTTATTTGGCTGCAGATAGTCTCCCAGTAGCCGAACATGCCGTTTCCAGTCAATGATCGGTTCAGTTGGGCTAGATGACCCAGTCCATTCCATGTAAACACAGCCTACACCATTACGGAGCCCCCGCCAGCTTGTACAGCTGGATGCATTGGTTCGTGGGGTCTGCGCCACTCTCGAACCCTACCATCAGCTCTTACTAACTGAAATCTGGACTCATCTGACCAGGCTACGGTCTAGGGTCCAACTTATTTGGTAACGAGCACAGGAGAACCGCTACAGGCTATGTTATGCTGTTAGAAACGGCACTCGCGTTGATCGTCTGCTGCTACCACCCATTAATGCCAAATTTCGCCGTACTGCCCTAACATATATGATCGTCTTACGTCCGACATAGATTTCTGCAGTTATTACACATATTGTTGCTTGTCCGTTAGCATTGACGACTCTACGCAAACATTGCTGACCTCGGTCGTTAAGTGAAGGCCGTCGGCCAGTGCAGTGTCCTTGGTTAAAAAGGCGTCACATACAAGGAACGGGCCGGACAAGGTCTAGGACTCCTGCGTCCAATCCTACGATTTGGAAAAAAAATCGTGAAGACATGCTGTAATACTTCGCGTACTATGGGCTGGGCAGCCATCACGTAGGTACCACAGCTTCAAATGGCTTTAAGCACTGTGGGACTTAATACCTGAGGTCATCAGTCCCCTTACCAAGGCTTCCTGCTACTCTGAAGAGGAATGTCTTCTAGATCCCTGAAAGACGACCTGTTAGGAAGCAGCAATACTTGTCCGTGTTCCCTTTTCCCTCTATGAAAAACAGCCGTTTACACTCCATGGACGCTGATGTTCAACCTAACGAAGCCAACGGGGAATGCCAACAGACCAAAACTGCTTGTTTCAACGGTTTATCTGGCCATGATTGGTAGATTTAGTATCATCACTGGATAATATACATGATACAGCTGGATTTTCCTGTCTAAATTCCCATGTACAGTAGTCAGCACGATTCTCACAATCACTTCCATGCAGCTTTTGATGGAGAAACATGTGACAATAATGTAACCTATGTCGATGGAGATTGCGTAGAACACATTCCTGATTCATGCACTTCATCGTGCGACTGCGCCGGAGCTAATGTGCTATCAACTGCAACAGCAGCAAGAACATTAATTTTCCTTCTTCTGTCGTCACTTGTTTCCTTCTGTTACGTTGTCTAGATGCGGCAATGAGCCTTTCAAGTAACTAGTTGAAGAGGTTGAGAAATAACTGCCGAGATGGGTGACGTATATTGGGATATCTTGCCGCATAATCGTACAAGAACGAATTATATTATTCCTACACCCTCCGTGCGCCATGAGAAAGTCGGCTTTTTCTCCATTGCTAAATCCCTTCGTCTACTCGCGACCTACTGCTTGAACTGCCACACACTAACTGGCACCCAACTCAAAGTGCACTCAAGTAACACAGAAGCACTCCGTAAACAAACAATAGACATCATATCTAGCAACGACGCAGGTTGAGTGGCACAAACAAGTATCGGTGCGGAACGTTTTTCAAAATGCGACTCACGCTAGAATCCTCCACCACAGACATTCTAATTTACCTTACTTTTAGTCTGTCAATGTCAATAGGCATTTTTCCATTTGAAAAAGTGTATGTGTGCACAGGAAATTCACTTTCTAACACGGGAAACTCCCCATCGCTTCTCCCTCAGATTTAATGGTAAGAGGGCCCAGAGGACAGCCCTTGAAAAACTGAACACAGGTCAAACATGAAAACAAGAAGAAAGTGAACTGTGGAAAAGAAAGCAAAATAGAAACCGTTAGTAGAAGAAGATCAATAAGTGCAACATCGAACAACGGGCAACAGCTACTGCGTCGTGGTCAAATGGCGTCCGGCTTTCGCAGCCGTGCAGTGCGGACGTTATGTTGTTTCCGTCTGCGTAGCGCGAGCTCGTTGTTGTTTACTTTTCAGCGCCGTTGCTTAAGTGTCGCTTAGGTGTGGTAGAACCATGGCCAACAGTTTTAGAAAATCAACACTACGATTCAGCTTCTGCAACGACTACACACGACCAAAGGCCTCGGAAGTGGAGTGCTTCCTACGCGACGTTGCTAAGATCCCAGCTTGGGCATCCTTTTGTCCATAGTAAGCAGTACGGTGTACGTCAAAGTCGTCAGTGACGCTGTTTGCGGAAGATTACTTCGTGACACCAAACACGGATACGCTTCTGCCACGCCGACGGGAATGTCGGTGCGGTCACTGTCGACCAAGCAGGCTTGGGAATGCGCATCATACGAGTTTTCGACCTTCCGTTCGAGGTCCCGGCGGAAGACGTTATCGCGGCTTTGCGCCCCTATGGCACTGCACATGGTCACACAGCCGAATGCTGGACGCAGTTCCAAACGTACCCCGTTCTTAACAGTGTACGACAGATCACCATTGATCCCCATCGCCACGTGCCGTATTACAAATCAGCGGGTGCCGCGCGGCTGTCACATACGACGGCCAACCCAAGACCTGCTCCGGGTGCGGCAAGGGAGGCCACCTCAGGTATGAGTGTCTTCAGCGACGAATAACCCAATTGCCAGCGGCTACCGTGGCACCTCCGACTCAGACGACGGTTTTACCGATCACCTATGCATCGGGGCGCACTCTTCTCCTCCCACCGGCCGCCGTCCGTCGGACCATGTAACGGTGACCCTTCCTGCTGCTAAGGATACAGCCCAAATCGACCCGTCACGCTCGCACCCTGACGCTACTCCGGCGATTCTACTAACAGCGACGACTTCCGATCCCCACCCGGCCGATGATGTGGACGCCCCTTCACTTACCGTTCCCCCGACGGCCTTCCTCCCAGACAGCCGAGACTCCCTCCTGTCTTCCGATACAGAGGTACGAAGTAATCAACGTTCACATAAAACGCGCAGGAGGAGGCGCCGTACGGTCCCGGAACAGGACAGATCAGCTCGCACTGAGGCTCCAGAGGCCGTCCGGTCCGACGAAGCCTCGGAGAACCTGCACGACGATACGAATGACGAAAGCATGACGCTAGCTGTGGCTGTGCTGGTGCCTTCTCTGCTGGCTCGTCCAGGTGCACCTTATCCAACTGACTCCACCGTTGCGACTGCCGCTGAGACGTCCTCCGCTCCTACGAACGAAGTGGAACGTAAGAACATCACATCGTCAGCGCCTTCAATGGTGAGGAGTGACGACGTCAACGAAGACCTGAACCACGCGCAGGGGACGGAGTTGCCCCAGACGGAAGCCTAGTTACGCCGCCTATAACGCCGTCAGGTGCGGCAGAGCGTGACTCGCCGTTGCCTCGCCCCTCTTCACCCTCCACTGATGGAGTTCCCTCCATGACGAGGTACGACTCCAAACCTACCTAACAGCGACCATCAACACTAACACCATTAGCTTCCCCGTGAAAATTCAGGCCGGCCGGTGTGACCGAGCGTTTCTAGGCGATTTAGTCTGGAACCGCGTGACCGCTGCGGTTGCAGGTTCGAATCCTGCCTCGGGCATGGATATGGATGTGTGTGCTATCCTTAGGTTAGTTAGATTTAATTAGTTCTAAGTTCTAGGGGACTGAAGACCTCAGATGTTAAGTCCCATAGTGCTCAGAGCCATTTGAATCATTTTTTTGAAAATTCAGCTGCTGCGAGAAATGATATGGGCATCGGACGTCAACATCGCACTACTACATGAAGTACACTTGGCCACACTTTCAGACGTCGCGGGATATAACTCCCTGGTGGCCAGCTGGGACGTGGAGTATCCATCTACGCCCGAGAAGGCATTCCGGTGGCTGATATCACATACCTTCCATCCGCCAGAGGCATGGCCGTCACCGTCATGGGGACGCGTATTGTCATATTTGCGCTCCGTCAGGCTCCACCCGCAGACGCGACAAGGCACTCTTCTATTCAGAAGAAATCGCCCCTTTGCTTCTTGGACGCTGTGACCATTACTTGCTTGGGGGTTGATTTTAATTGTGTCTTGCACCCTAAGGATCAATTGCTCCACTATAACAGTTGTCAAGAACTGCGCCTTGTCCGTGATCTGTTGCTCCGCGACACTTGGGAAGTTCGGCACGGTGACCCACCTGGACATAAGTACCAGACGATTCACTCTGAGAGCCGTCTTGATAGAATTTACGTTTCTCAGGAACTCACACCTGCACTCCAAGGAAAAGAACTTTGGCTCTTGGCCTTTTTGCACCACTGTGCCTACATCTCCAACATTCTCCTCCCGCAATAAGTAGTCTGGCGCAGTCGTGCACCTTGAAAGCTAAACACCTCCCACCTTCATGATCCCGAATGTCTTCAACATGCTACCGAGACATGGGCCACCTGTGAAAGTCGCTTGACTATGTACTGAACAGCCTTGACTTGGTGGCTGGAATGTGTCATACCTGCCATTCGACGTATATTGATTAAGTATGGGAAGGAAGTAGCTGTGTGGCGCCGGCACACTACCGACTATTTCTACGCCGTTCTCCGCGGTCTGGACGCCCAGCCGCCCATCCCTGAAACACAGAGGGAACGCAGCAGGATCAACGCACAAATTGTAACGTTGACACGCCGTTGACTGCAGGGGGTGATGGTACTGACCCGACGTCAAGATTCGGCGGAACAATAACATCCCACCATTCATCATATCACCTCAAATAAGAAACACCGACAACAACGACTCATCACCGAGGTCAACACCTGTCGTGCCCAGCAAGTTACTTGCCAGGCCGAAATCGTCAATGCCTTTGTAGACCACAATGTACCAGAAGTAGACTACCAACAACTGCGCTGAGGAGTTTGTGTTACCATACGTAATTCGCACCCTCGCCAGCGACGAAGCGAACAAGCTGATGGAACCAGTTACGCGCGACGAAGTCCACGTTGCAATCAACAAAGGTGCTCTGAATAAGTCACCTAGTGTCTACGGATTGCCTATAGACTTTCCTCGCGCTAATGGCTTTACGGGGGATGACGATGTGTCATGAACTGACGACGATGGGGAACGCCGTACCGCCGTCCTTTGTCACGGGAATTAATGTACCCATCCACAAACCGACACTGACGACCGCACATTGCCCTCCCTTGACTCTGCTTAACGCGGACTATAAAATTTTTGCACGACTCCTGGCGGCGCGACGCCGCAAGATGCTGCCTAGCATTCTATTTCCGGAACAGACAACTCCGGGTGGCTCAGTTAATATAAAAACGGCCACAGTAAAATGTCCTGATTTAATTGCATTGGAAGCGGTGTGCGGACTCCGTGCCGCGGTGGTTGCCGTTGAGTTTGACAGCGCATTCGATAAGGTGCGGCATCGTTTTCTGTTCTGAATAATAAGCAGAATGGGTTTTCTACCCGTCTTTATCTACGTCATCTTGCGCCTGTACGGCACCACCGAATCGCTGATTCAGGTCAATGGCCGTGTGGCCGGGCCAGTGACGATCCGACGTTCCATGCTGCAAGGTTGCCCACTTTTGACCCTACTCTACCTACTCTACACCATACGCCTAGAGCCACTCATCGCGTGTCTGACGAGCCACCTTTCTGGTCTCACTTTGCGACAGCACAGTTTTCGGTGTCGGGTGTAAGCGGACGACCTCCTCCTCTTGGTCCGCTCACGGAATGAAATACAAACGGTGCTTCATTAGATATCATCGTGCGGAACTGCAGCGGGCAGTAACATGAATGGGGCTAAATCCACGGCGATGTCCATTGGACTTAACACCTCTCCCGCGTGTACGGCAACTACGATACATTGGTATCATTGTCACCTCCACTGTGCGCTGCTCCGCTGCCATCAATTTTCGGCGTACAATCCAAATTATTAGCACGGCGGTGCGACAAAACCTCCTCCACCAACTCAATTCTTTACAAAGAGTCCAATAGCTCGATCAACATGTGGCGTCCAGAATGGTCCATATCGCACAGGTACTCCCGCTGCTATCAACTATTGAACGCAGCCTCCAGCCTCCTTTCGGATACTTTCTTACGACCGGTACGCTCTTTAAGGTTCGTTGCGAACCGCTTACCCTCCCCCCACGAGCGTCTTTGTACATTTCCACCATGCACAAGCAGTGGAACGGGGGCCCTCCCTTACGAGCAGCTTGCTGGAAATTCTTATGCCCGCGACCATAACGCCACCAGTACCAGTCGGACACATCAAGCACCATCTCATACATATTTCTGATTTCATCGTCAACTTCAGTTACGCTTACACACACTTACCGAACACGGGTTGTACTCGACCTAAAGATTTGCACACCCCACTGCTTCGTTGCATATCCGGCAACAACATCGAACTCAGGCATCGATCGACGCGGTGGACCACGGTTTGCCGTCATATCCACCAGCATTTCATTCCGTCCAACGTCCGGGCAACATGGCACCACGTCGTATGTGGACAATTCGCCACAAATCAACATCTTCACGCCATCTGGCTAACTGATTCTCCGCTTTGGTCATTTTTCCACCTCATGGATGACGATGTCCTCAAACTGACTTGTGCTGCCACCAGTGACGTCTGGAACCTTCGGCGACAGTTCGTTGCCTGTTACCTCCGCGTTCCGTCGGATTCGATTGACCCGTGGACTTTTATCCATCCTGAGGATACTTAGTTCCCGTCGCCAAAAATCATGCGATTGTGGGTCAGGGGGTGGACGATCACCTACATGTATAATGATGGCGACAAATCACGCCTTGACTTCTGGCAGCACTTACGAACCGGCCACAGTGAAGTCGAGCACCGACTACGATACCCCGCACCTTCGCCAATTACCAGCAAGCGATCTTTACGTCACCCCCGCTCAGCTGGATGGTGCCACACGCGGACGATACTCCCCCCCCCCCCCCCCTGGCTGACACCTGAGACTCTCTGCGCTACTTTCTATAACGTCACCCACAGTGCAGTAAGCGCATGGACACGCGCCTCCTTTCTTCTATGCTCTATACCAGATCACGCTGGTCATTCCCCCAACTCTACCGTCCCCTACTCTCTGGCTTCTACCCTCCTTTCGGGCGGTTCTTCTTGGTAGTGCTGGGGACACAGTGGTCAGGCCTTTAATATTGACCCCTGCCCATTCTGCCTCAACGCTCCATCTGCCGGCCAGCTGCCTGCAAGTTTTATCATAACCTCGGACCTTCTTCCCTATTTTCTCTATTGCCTCACACCTCTTAGCTTACTTCAGTATTATTTTTTTCCGACACATTGTAAATAAAGACTTTCGCTCGCCTTTTTCGAGTGTAATGTCTCTTGTTGATTCCGCCAGAAGAATGGCATTTCTGTTGTGTTTATGCTTGTACGAATAAAGATGTTTTGTTTTCCTTACCCTGTTCCCGGTAAAAATAAAAATAAACCCTAGAGGGGAGTCATTCACGGATGGAAAGGGGGAAGCATCGTGCCAGGCCTCGGGTTTTCGACCCCTGCCCACCCTGTCTCCACCGGGTCAGAACTGGCCACTCCACTCTTTTCTTTAGAAAAATGGCTCGGATATCTGGCTCTCAACAAATAAGAATAAAAAAGCGGTCACGGTGTCGGACTGCAGCACGGGCGAGCAGTGTTCAAAGACCCTTCGTGCCTTTTTATTTTCCAGCTCCTTCATGTCTTTTTTTTTTTTTTCAACAAAATTACGAACTGTCGGACCTAACATTGACGCGCCTGTTCGCTATATTCAAATTTGTGTGTGCGTCGAGGTGTAACGTCCGTTTGCAACAGCGGGTTGTGAGCAAGGGACCTACAATGAAAGTTGATTCTGCGCAATTACTCTATTAGCAGCCGGAAGGATGTGGCTTTCGAATGGGAACCGCAAACATTTGATGACAAAGCGACATGTCAACCGAATCCTCCATCGGAAAACACGTCTCGTGTGTCACACACGGCATTAGTATCAGTACGTGTGTCATATGATGGGAG
Organism: Schistocerca americana; assembly: GCF_021461395.2. Taxonomy (NCBI): domain Eukaryota; kingdom Metazoa; phylum Arthropoda; class Insecta; order Orthoptera; family Acrididae; genus Schistocerca; species Schistocerca americana. Next base: position 230,747,336 of record NC_060119.1, read on the forward strand.
TCTCCTATCTATGCACCTAACTTCCACGCCTGGTCAGTGAGTGAATTGCACCTCCTTGCTCAATTTAGGTATTCGTATGAATGTGAATGTGCTCACTCCCAAAGAAATTATGAAAACGTAATAGTTTGTCACATAATTGCAACACATGAACGCAACAGTTTCACAATCACGCAGTTTCTCTGCACTCTGTCAGAACTTGTGTTTAATGTTTTTGAAGGTGTATTCCGTTTTGAAAATTTTGACTCTTGAATTCCTTTATTGTAATATAGTTCACATTCCTTTATTTGTTGTTTTCATTTCTGTGTCATGCCTATGTTGTATCTCGCCTGCTCTCACCATTCATCACATTTACTTGCAACGGTAATGTATTCTTATCACATGACTCATAACCAATACATAGTGTAACAATTGCCAAGACTACAGAAAGAGAAGAAACATTCCAATGGCCGGACGGACAATTCGTAATTTTGTAAAAAAAAAAAAAAGGCACGAGGGAGTTTCAAATACGGCTTGACGCCTTTGCAATCCATCACCGTGACCATTTACTTTTTATTTTATTACATTTTTTTCTGATTTCATTTTGTTCTTTATTGTTGATTTTATTTATTAGGGTCGGACGTTCCATAACACCAGTTCAAGTTCACTGTCGATTCTTTCACTCAGATTTTTACTACAGAGCGCAACTAAGCCTCTGACCGAACCCGCTGAGCTACCATGCCGGCAATGCACTTCTTCAGCGTGGACCGTTCACTGTTTCTATTTTGAGTTTTTTTCACGGTTAAGTACACCTTCTTCCCATTACCATGCTCGACCTGCGTTCAGTTTTTGACGGGGAATCCACAGGGTCATCTTGCTACTAAATCAGAGGGGGTGCGGTGGGGAGATTCCCTTGTAAGTATTACTACAATCTGTTTATTGGCGAACAATACGAGCCCCTGACTATCAATCAATTCTGTGAAAACCGCACATCAATAGCACTTTCCACTTTTGCAATAACTGCAGTGCAAGCTTGTCCGCTTGTCTGCTGCTTCCATTTGATTGCCCACACACAAAAATCATGTCTAGTTCCGTTACCGGGTACAACTCCATTTGATTAAAGCTGATCGACCTGAGTATTTGAACTTCTAAACAATGTCTGCAGTCTACTACAGTACGAACACTATACACCAGGTTTGCTCAAGTCAGTACACAGTACGCCATCTGTATTGGATTCGGTGAGTTACTGCCTCTACATCAAGGTGTTCGTCGGGAGTGCCTATCGCAAAATCTTAGCAGCAACAGTACCGATACATATATGCCACTGTCAGAGGTACCAGAAAACTTTTCGCTTATAACTGTCTGCTCGGTCGTTCCCGGACGAGGACCCCTTACATCAAACTGAGACACTTACTGCTCTCCGTCATCCGCGAAAGTTTGCAACATCGTTACGGAGTAGCTCTGAGCATCGTTCCAGGCCGGGTCACAAAATTTAACACTAACAACATTAACGCACTCTGGTGACCATTCGACCTGTAGGACAGAACAGTAATCACCAGCCAGGGTGGCCGAGCGGTTCTAGGCGCTACAGTCTGGAACCACGCGAGCGCTACGGTCGCAGGTTCGAATCCTGCCTCGGGCGTGGATGTATGTGGTGTCCTTAGGTTAGTTAGGTTTAAGTAGTTCTTAGTTATAGGGGACTGATGACCTCAGCAGTTAAGTCCCATAGTGCTCAGAGCCATTTTCTTGTAGCTGTAATGATTTACGTATCCTCTGTCTGTGATAATGATGTAGGCCAAAGCAATGAATCAAAATTTGTACCAGAGCAGGGATTAGCACTTTGATTTCCTGCTGATTAGGCAGATGTGCTATTCGTCACGCCATGTGCGACCAACGGTTACGACAGCTGCACAGACTGCCGTGGTACGTCTCCCTCACTGATACAAATTCCAACTCATTCCTCGGCCCACTGCTATTCCTCTACTGCACTCACGTTATTATTTCTAAAGTTCTCTGACATTGGAGTAGCACCTTAGCAATCAGAGAAATGGGCTTAATCCTGCCTGTACCTCAGCTGGTGTTCCGGAATCATATTCAGTCTCACCTTTATCTATGATAATGATGTAGGTCAAAGCATTGAATTAAAATTTGTACCAGTGCCAGGATTCGAACCCGGGTCTCTTGCTTAGCAGGTAGATGATTTGGACTACATTATTATCATAGAGGCTCAAGATGGCTGAGAAACACCAACTTAATATGATTAATGTATCACCTGCGTCTGAGGTACAGACAGGATTAACCCCATTTCACTCATTGCCAAGGAGCTATTCCAACGCCAGAGAGGCTTGGCAATAAGGATTCGATTTAGAAGAGGAATAATAGTGGGCCGAGGAATGAGTGGCAATTTCTATCAGTGAGGGAGCTGTACGAGATACTTCGTTCAGTTATGGGACCTGTAGTGCCAGTGTGGTGTAATGAACAGTGCATTTGTGTAGTAAAAGAGGAGACTTAGGTTGGAATCCTGGAGCTGGTACACATTTTAGTAAACTGTTTTGGCTTAGATCATTATCTCAGATAGAAGTAAGACACAGTATCTCTCAGATATACCAACTTTATATTATCGACAGGAAGTGCAAAATGGCTAAGCAGGGATGGCTAGAGGACAAATGTAAGGATTTAGAGGTGTATATCACCAGGGGTAAGACAGATACCGCCTACAGGAAAATTAAAGAAACCTTTGGATAAAAGAGAACCACTTGCATGAATATCAAGAGCTCAGATGGAAACCCAGTTCTAAGCAAAGAAGGGAAAGCAGGAAGGTGGAAGGAGTACATAGAGGGTCTATACAAGGGCGATGTTCTTGAGGACAATAGTATGGAAATGGAAGAGGATGTAGATGAAGATGAAATGGGAGATATGATAGTGCGTGAAGACTTTGACAGAGCACTGAAGAACCTAAGTCGAAACAAGGCCCTGCGAGTAGACAACATTCCATTAGAACTATTGATAACCTTGAGAGAACCAGCCCTGACAAAGCTCTACCATCTGTTGAGCAAGATGTTTGAGACAAGCGAAACATCCTCAGACTTCAAGCAGAATATAATAATTCCACTCCCAAAGAAAGCAGGTGTTGACTGGTGTGAAAATTACCGAACAATCAGTTTAATAAGTCACGGCTGCAAAATACTACCACGAATTTTTTACAGACGAATTGAAAAACTAGTAGAAGCCGACCTCGGAGAAGATCAGTTTCGATTCCGTAGAAATGTTGGAACACGTGAGGCACTAATGACCCTACGACTTATCTTAGAAAGTAGGTTAAGGAAAGGCAAACCTACGTTTCTAGCATTTGCAGACTTAGAGAAAGCTTTTGACAATGTTGACTGGAATACTGTCTTTGAAATTCTGAAGGTGGTAGGGGTAAAATACAGGGAGTAAAAGGCTATTTACAATATGTACACAAACAAGATGGCAGTTATAAAAGTCGAGGGGCATGAAAGGAAAGCAGTGGTTGGGAAGTGAGTGAGACAGGGCTGTAGCCTATCCCTGACGTCATTCAATCTGTATATTGAGCAAGCAGTAAAGGAAACAAAAGAAAAATTCGGAGTAGGCATTAAAATCCATGAAGAAGAAATAAAAACTTTGAGGTTCGCCGATGACATTGTAATTCTGCCAGAGACAGCAAAGGACCTGGAAGAGCAGTTGAACGGAATGGGCAGTGTCTTGAAAGGAGGGTATAAAATGAACATCAACAAAAGCAAAACGAGTATAATGGAATGTAGTCGAATTAAATCGGTTGATGCTAGGGGGTATTAGATTAAGAAATGATACGCTTAAAGTAGTAAATGAGTTTTGCTACTTGGGGAGCAAAATAACTGATGATGGTCGAAGTAGAGAGGATATAAAATGTAGACTGGCAATGGCAAGGAAAGTGTTTCTGAAGAAGAGAAATTTGTTAACATCGAGTATAGATTTAAGTGTGAGGAAGTCTTTTCTGAAAGTGTTTGTATGGAGTGTAGCCATGTATGGAAGCGAAACATGGACGATAACGAGTTTAGACAAGAAGAGAACAGAGGCTTTCGAAATGTGGTGCTACAGAAGAATACTGACGATTAGATGGGTAGATCACATAAGTAATAAGGAGGTACTGAATAGAACTGGGGAGTCTAATATGGTTCGAATGGCTCTGAGCACTATGGGACTTAACATCTGAGGTCATCAGTCCCCTAGAACTTAGAACTACTTAAACCTAACTAACCTAAGGACATCACACACATCCATGCTCCAGGCAGGATTCGAACCTGCGACCGTAGCGGTCACGCGGTTCCAGACTGTAGCGCCTAGAACCGCACGGCCACACAGGCCGGCGAACTGGGGAGAAGAGAAATTTGTGGCATACCTTGACTAGAAGAAGGGATCGGTTAGTAGGACATATTATGAGGCATCAAGGAATCACCTATTTACTATTGGAGGGCAGTTTGGAGGGTAAAAATCGTAGAGGGAGACCAAGAGATGCATACACGTAACAGATTCAGTTGCAGTAGGTACTGGGAGATGAAGAAGCTTGCTCAGGATAGAGTAGCATGGAGAGCTGCATCAAACCGGTCTTTGGACTGAAGACCATAACAACAACAATATTATTTACGTACCCGCTAACGACGTGTACGTGTGTGAAGTTACACTGATGTCAGACCGTGTCTTCTGGATACTTCAATTTTTTGTGAGCTTTATATGTAGAGGGGCAAGCATTAGTCTGTTCCCCGTTGAACAGGTGCTGAGCAGACAAGGCAGACATAGAGAGCTGCGAACATCACTAGGCCAGAGATTGCGACATAAACTGCTCTGTCATTATTAACGACTCCAGTAAAAACCGACCGTTCTCCTTTCTCACGCATTCTCGCAGTGTGACATCGTAGCCCCGTTCTAGTCATCAGGAAATTGGATTCAAGAAAAGAGACCGGGAAAACCATCACATACGATTGCCGTAGGCGATATGAAAATGAGCACCGTTCTGCTGAATAATTATTACCGACGCGATAATGCTCCCCGATGTGCAGCGGCGCGGCCAGAGTTGTCGCCATCGCGCTTGCAAACAAAGCGTCTTATGCGCGCGGCGTGCACTCGCATTGATCTCTGCCCCGCGACATCAATGATTTATGGCTCTAATCATCATCAACGCCGGGCAATTTACAAACGCCGGCGCGGCGCGCGCGAGCCGCGTCGCGGCAACAAAACAGCTCGCATGTTATGATTTATCGAACGCCGTTCCGGCGGATGTGCGCCGTGGAAAACACAGTGCGCGCGCGCTAGGTGCGGCATCGGCGGTGCGAGCCAGGCTTGTTTACAACCGATGCATCACCGCCGGCCAGTGCGCCGCCGGTAATCATTTCAGATGCCACGGCGGGCCTCATCTGCATTATTTGATTCCGGCGGCTCCCCGCGCGCGGGCGCGGGCCAGGAAGCGACGCCCTGCGACAGCCCTCTCCTCCTCCCCCCCTCCCACGCAGAAAACTGGCGAGGAATTTGCGTAATTAATCATGACGTCCTACATAAACAACCGGAACGGAGCCGTGCCGACTCGGGGCGAAGCGGTGTCCGCCAGCTCGTGCGGCGTCCAGCGCTCGGCTTCGCGACGCCGCTTCATTACTGGCTGCGCCGACGGCCGGAGCGCAATCAAACATTCATAACTCGCGACCGACCGGCTTCATAATTTAGAGGGCGGTGCACGGCCCGAGCCGCGCCGCCAATAATTCATAAAGAGATGCACAAGCGGCCGCGTCGCGCCGTGTTACGCCAAGAGCCCCTCTCCGCGTGGCACAGCCACTGAGGTCAAACGAGGACGCTACGCCGAGGTCGTCGGAACCAGTAGAATGGCCCCGCTGTTTTCCCGAACTTGACTTCGTGATTGTTTCTTCCAACGAGGTTACCGTGTGGATCACAGAACTGCACGTAAAACTAATGGTCAGTGTGAAACTTTGGAAGGCGATTCTTGTCTTTAACGGTTAGAGATTCTGTTGGATGCGACTTCGTACACAATAGTAAGGGGAAATGGGCAACAGAGCGGTGTGATAAATGCGTATTAGGAAAGCCAGATGGAAGCAGAAATGATTAGCAAACAAGGTAACACAGTGCTAAGGAGAAAAGTTTCAAATGACTCTGAGCACTATGGGACTTCTGTGGTCATCAGTCCCCTAGAACTTAGAACTACTTAAACCTAACTAACCTAAGGACTTCAGACACATCCATGCCCGAGGCAGGATTCGAACCTGAGACAGTAGCGGTCGCGCCGTTCCAGACTGTAGCGCCTAGAACCGCTCGGCCACCCTGGCTGGCTGTCAAGAAGAATTACGTAACTTCTACTTCTGCGATCAAAAGTATCAGGACACCCCCAAAAACATATGTTTCTCACGTTAGGTGCATTGTGCTGCCACCTACTGCCAGGTACTCCATACCAGCGATATAAGTAATTAGACATCGTGAGAGAGCTGAATGGGGCGCTCCGCGGAACTCACAGACTTCGAGGCATTTGAAAACTCACTACAATTAATGCAGCAAGCAGCAGAGTCCAGCTCTCAGTATCAACAAGGCAGAGACTCTCTGAACAAAAGCACGAACTATAGCGTCACAGTGTAGAGGCTCCAAGGGCAAGAGGCGTCAGAGGCTGTTACCGTTCGTCGTCCAATTTTGTGGCGGCACGGGCAGCTCGTATTACGGAGCTCTTGGAAGTGTGGATCAGTGGGCACGCACCATTGGGAGCGCTAGATCCATCGTCACCGCTACCGGCGTCTTTCGCGACGTCCGTGCTGTGATATCGATATGTGATACCACGAATTCTACCTTGCAACTTGTTAGATACTTGATCTTGCACCCTAGAATATACAAAATAAACTGCTGCTCGTCACCCCGAAATCAAAAGTGATACCTGCGCAAGTAGAGATTATGAAGTAGCAAATACTATTTTGTGGTGTCTACACAAAGTAGTCTGAACACATCAACATGCGTTGTAACCATATAAATTCAGTATATATTTGGGATTCAAATATCTGGAGCGTAATTATGGTGAGATGTAAGAAAACTGAAATGAACTATAGCTACTATCCGAAAATATATGCAACAAATGAAAACAAATGTTGAAACCCGTACTTACAAAATCTGTACACAAAAATCTGGTTGTGATTTTTATTGAACTAAGTGTAAAGATGCATGATTCATGTAAGTACCAAAATCAAATCTTCCTTTAAAAAGTTATTAAGATTTCTATATGAAATATTATGGAAATGTATATCATATATTTTGAAGATGATAACTGTGTTATTTCGGCATGTTGGCAGTCTTAGAAAGACAGTGACAAATTATGGGTTCAGATTCTGTAACTTGTTTTGAAAAACTGATAACTTTTAACTATAGCGTTCAAAATTTCTGTTTGAAACAATGAATGCTTTAAAATTTAGATTGCTAGAACATATGTGTGCAACGGCTTCAACAGCCGATCAGAGTAAGTTTTTTGAGTCAGTATGGTCTGAGATCAGGTCAACATTGTGGTGCGAATAAACAAGTTATTAAGTAAACGTCCTTTTCCGCCTGACGTGTCGATCCTGACATTACAAAGAGCCCAAGCTATTCTTTAGGTAAGATAAAATGCAGCGAAGAGATACACACCTAAAAATTCAATTATCAAGAAACAGCAAGTTAAATGTCCAGTTTGATAGACACGTTTTAAGATCTAGTCTGCAACTATACATGCAATACAATCGTCTGCATTTGCATTTGAAGTAAATCACAGTGCCATGCGGTGACACTGGCCCTGTTAGCACAAGACAGTTTTTCAGTAGTAAACTGGTATGTGGAGTCCTAAAGTGATGTGAATCGTACTTCAGTATCACTTTCACACTGAAACTACGCAAAAAATACGTGGGTGCGGGACTTCGTTTACATTTCAGTTTCAAATGTATGCCTGTTAATAGAAATTTGTCAATCACTACCACGTGGGGGCAAATAGTCTCCGAGGAATACTATACCACACCAGTGCGTCGAAAGGAGTAGGCACGATTTATGTATACACTGTCAGATGCAAGGAGATGAGAAAAGAACTCCCTAAGTACATATGCGGCGAGAATTCACTGGCGGTCGATTAACTTAAATTGCGCTAAGTCCACAGCAGGTGGCCACTACTCGAAAACACCAAATCACATCAGTGGATGCTACAAATGAAAGCCTGACTTCAAGTGAAAGTTATCGTGAGATATCTTCTTAGGAGGTCGAGCTACAGGCCCAATTGGACTCACCCAAAATAACGCTAAGTTCCACTTGGCTACCGTGAAGCGGCGATCCTGCCAATGATTTTCTAATTATTAGTCCGGTATCAAAAAACTTAACTCGCAATATTAATATTCTGAATTAATCATGTAACGAAATGTTAGGGATAACGGCAAGCACAAAATCGTCCATACGCTTGAATACATTCTACACGTAGACGGCACTCAGCGCAGCGGGAGCAGTCCGTCCACTCCAAGCGGCGTCCAGGAAGCAAGTTCGTGCTCTCGCCAAATTCTGCCCGAGCAGTAACTTGGCCGGAAATGAGGCCGACGTGGAAGACAGATCGCGGTGCGCACGTCACAAAAGTAGGCCTAAGATCGCTCGCTGGCTTGCTCACCTATGCAGACTAACTACAACTCTAGACTGTTAACTCGTAACTGTGTGTTTACGCACAAACAAGAATTACGTCTTGTACTGGAATCCACTATTATGGAGTCTTACTGATTACTAGTTCTACAACGACCGGATGTCCGTAGGCCTGCTACTAATTTGTTATGGCTGTACTAGGTATAAAAATAATGCCAAAATGATATAGGTTGCCTGAGGCACTACACCTTAGCGTGAAATGAGGACTGTTAAGCAGAAGACACTGAATACAACGAACAGGCTGCCATACAGTTTACTCTGCTAAGACAAAATTTTATGGCCACCTGCTTAATAGGTTATTTTTCCGTCTTTGGAACGATATGCTTCATTGATTCTGCGCATGGGGGATCCGACAATTCCTTGCCAGGTTTGTGGAGTATCTCTACGCACAGGTCACGCACTTCGCGTATAACGAGCCGCCGATTTGCGTGCGCTGCTATGCGCCCGATAGCGAACTAGATGGGTTCCACAACAGGTGAAAAATGGTGCAAATGGCTCTGAGCACTATGGGACTTAACATCTGAGGTCATCAGTCCTCTAGAACTTAGAACGACTTAAACCTAACTAACGTAAGGACATCACACACATCCACGAGGCAGGATTCGAACCTGCGACCGTAGCAGTCGCTCGGTTCCGGACTGAAGCGCCTAGAACCGCTCGGCCACAACAGGTGAATTGGGTCGCCGAGACATAAATGAAAGTTCACTATAATGCTCTCCAAACCACTGCGACACGCCTTTGGCTCCGAGAAACGGACTATTATACTGTTGAAAGATGACTGCGCCGTCGCCACCGACATCAAGCGTGAAGGAGTGCAGGTGGTTCGCAGCTGTCGGAGTGTCTTCCATTACTATCACAGGTCCCATTTTTAGCACGGGGCAGTATCTCCCACAGCTTAATAATGCTCCCATCAGCGTCCGTCGTGCTGCACGTTCAACTCAATGACGGACTTTGTGGAGACGACCAGCGATATAGTATAGCAGAAATGAGATCCACCCGAAGAGCCGACAGGTTTCAATTGATCGACGGTCGACTCCCAATGGTCCCGTGCGCACTGCAATCGCAATTAACGATGTCGTTGGGTCAACATGTCTACACGTGGGGGTGGTCTGCTGCGGAGCTCCGTGTTGAACAATGTACGATGAATGGTGTGCTCCGAACACTTGTGCATTCGCCAGCATTGTGATCTTTGGCCACAGATGGCACATATCACCATCTACTTACTTTACAGAGCAGACAATCCTCCGAACACCACGTTCTGCGATTAGCCGTCGACGTCCTACCATTTAGCATCTAGTGGTATATTAATGTCCTACTATCTCTTTCCGTAGATACTCACGAAAGTAGCACATGAACATTCGACAGCTTCGGCGTTTTCGAGATACTTGTTCATAGGCTCTGTGTAATAATAATCTGTCCTTTGTCAAAGTCGCTTTTCTTCGCTAGGATGGTTCCCCGTCCGTGTTTACTCCGCTTACATACTTTTGTTGCCGCTTCACGTGCCAGAAACGCCACCATGCGGCATCCAACGTAGTGGCGGGCAGTGGTCATAATGTTTTCGCTGATCGGTGTTAAGTCGAACGTAGACCTTAAACTACAGCATAATGCAAAGCTGGTATTCCGTTTTAGCGGGCTCCAGTAGAAAATAATATTATCTTTTGCACATAAACACCCAGTTACGAGGTAACAGGCCTAGAAAAGCAGTTCGTCTGCTGAGCTGAGAGGGTGAGCGAGCTCCGTCCTGGCCTCGCGGCCTGTATCGGCCGGAAAACTTCTGACGTCACATGTTACCCGCCTCTTCAAGCCTATCTTGAAGTATACCACACGCTGTGTTGAGATACTTAGCTCCTTGGTTCAGTTAGCAGACGACAGCTAATGGCGTAGCGGCGAAGATAAGTTCAGAGCGAAAACTATTCGACTGGAGCAGTTCAAGCTCTAAGGTAACTCCAAAGGCGGTACGTAAAGTGATCTCAGCTGATATTTAAGAAGATGATAAAGTCTGAGGATACAGATATTTTTGGTGATCAACTAGACCTAAACAAAAATGTTATATGGGAATCAGTACATCGACATTCCTGCTGAGTTGAGCAGATAAACGTACCATCTCGCTGGTGCACACATTCCTTCACAAAATTTTTTAGACAGACACACCTACTGCATCTCCAGGTTTTCTGTGAGCTGTGTCACAGTATGTGGTACAAACATGAAGGAGTACCATCATATTTTGCTCCTACTCTGAGACGACACCTGAGGTGTCGATAGGCCAAACGAAGCTATACATTAGCGCTCACACCAGAGCACATAATCTGAAGACTGTATCTTTGTCTCTGGACACCGACTTTTCGACACCCGCTTGCGTTAATCTAGCGTCTCTTCGACATTTTGTGAAAATAGCAACGAGTCAAAAGAACAGTAGTAAAGAATCCAAATTTGTACCTTCGTTCGAATGTCCATGCATTTTCCTTAATAAATAAGTTCTATAAATGGTATTTAAGCCCAACGCTGTTATCATATGCAGCTACCCCGCGCCGATCTCTTAAATTCTGAAAAGCGGAGGAGAATTGAGAAGTTTAGCTGGAGAGGAGGCACTTTTTCAGTGTCTTTTCTCCTGGCTAACAGTTCAGCATTATATGGGACCTCATCTCATTAGCTGATTCCGCCCGTCACACCAGTACGATGTTGCGGCATACCAGGAACTGACAAGACTGTTCATTTATCCGATACGCCAGTCCTGTTTGCTTGGAGTTCATCTATCTCTGCCATAGAGCACATCACAAAAACTGCTACACCATCTTCATTCGTCACAGACAGCTACCTACAACTATGCACCCAGCGCTCTCCTACTCCAACACTACAATCTCAGACCAGAAGCAGTATGTTTGGCTCTGCGGTCGTGCAGAATCAGCTATCCGCTTTATAAAGCCTATCAGAAACATACATCGCTTATAATATCATAGTTCCAGCTTATATTACATTAATAGTCTTATCATATTTGGGTGCCACATACAAGTGTGCCTCAGTAGTCTCCTTTCAAGGGTACAACAGGACACCACAATTAGAGTTCACACAGTATTAAACGTATATGACATTGTATCTTTGAGTCTCTCTGCAGTCTCTCTCTGTTCCACTAGTACTGGATTACAAAATTCTCTGGCGCTCGGAGTAGCACTGGTAACGTGCTATGTTCGTAATGTCTCACTGCACTGTCTTCTGTAAGCTCGGCGTGTTCTGAGAATAATCTGAGATAATCTGACGGGGAGCTCTGAGTACGGCGGCTTCAAACCACACGCTGACCAGTCATAACTGCAGAAAGTAAGGGGACGTGAATTCGAAGTCCCCTGGTGGGTACCGTGTGTAGCATCAGCTGGTGCCATCTTGCAAGCCCTTTTATAACTGTCGTTCCCATCCTGTAGGTAATTACCGTCTGAGGGGTAAAAATAAATTTTCTTGGTGGTAAAAACTGAAGTCAAAAACAGCTGTCATCAGCGTGAGTATTTGTTTGGTACTTGTAAACAGATGATAATTTTAACTTCCACGCACATGAGAGAAAACTGATTTCAACCCGTCGCGTATTTCCTTCGGTAAGTTTATCTACGACCTGCGATGCTAACACTACACTATTTCCGCTACGTCCCTGCTGCCTCCGCCGTGTCGCGCGCAATTAAGCAAGTTTTCCGTTCACAGTCGAGAAGACGCACTGCAATCAGAACCACTCCCGCGAATGTTAGCGACGCCCGCGCAACCGTAGAATTTAAATTTTATTCGCGATTTCGCAGATAGCGAAACAAACTTCAGTAATTAATTACGATGCTACACAGCGATATCGACTTGTATAATTAATTATTGGTTTTCAGCCGGCTGGTCTCGCCCGCCCCGAGTGTTCCGCTAATTGAACTCCTCTGGGCCGAGTTGCGCCGGCGGTCTGACTGCTGCACTCGTCTCGCTTCGCCGGGCGCATCAGCTCCTCCGTCCAGACGGGTTTCGTCTTCAAGAAAGGACTCGTCTTCCATAAAAAAATACTTAAATCTAACGGCTACTTTTCTATTTATAAATACTAGTCCTCCTTCGTTCGTCTCTCTTTCTCTCTCTCTTTTTTCTGTGGGCACTGGTAATAGCCTGTAGGCTCAAATATCGGTGTTTATTTGTGTTAATATTCCCGGGCTAACTGGTCGTTATATGAACTTTTTGCTATAAGCATTTACATTTTTACGTATGCACTGATGATCCAAAACATTATGACCACCTGCTTAATAGTCTGTTTGTCTACCTTTGGAACGGTATACATAACCGATTCTGCGTATCGCGGATCCCACAGTTTGTTCGTACGTTTCTGCAGGAATATAGTATTAGATGTCTACACACAGGTCATATAATTTGCGTAAAAACGGGCTGCTGATTTGCGTACGTGGTGATGGCGCCCGATAGCGATCCAGATGGGTTCAATAGTATTTACATCAGTTGAATTTGATCACTGTGACATCATCGTGAGCTCACTATGAGGCCCATCAAACTACAGTACCACGATTATGGCACCGAGACAAATGGTTCAAATGGCTCTGAGCACTATGGGACTCAACTTCTGAGGTCATCAGTCCCCTAGAACTTAGAACTACTTAAACCTAACTAACCTAAGGACATCACACACATCCATGCCCTAGGCAGGATTCGAACCTGCGACCATAGCGGTCGCGCGGTTCCAGACTGTAGCGCCTACAACCGCTCGCCCACCTCGGCCGGCGGCACCGAGACATTGACAGTTATACTGCTGAAAGATGACATCGCCGTCAGGGAAGGCGGCATACAGGAAGGAATGCAGGAGGTTTGCAGCTGTCAGCGTGTCTTCGATTACTTCCGCAGGTCCTACGCATGCGCAGGAGAATGTCTCCCGTAGCATAATACTGCTGTCACCAGCCTGCGTCTGTTGCGCGCTGCACATTTCGTGCCGCCGTTCAACTCGACAACAGCGTTTGTGGAGGCAGACATCGAAATGCTGCAGCAAAAATGTGATTCACACAAAGAGCCGACACGTTTCCATTGAACGCCCGTAGAACCTCGATGCACCGTGCCCACAGCAGTCGTAATAGCAATGACGTTGGGTCAACATGTGAACACGTAGGGGTGGTCTGCTGAGGACATGTTCAACAAAGTACGATAAACGGTGTGCTAGGAAACACTTGCGCGTGAGCTAGCATTGGGCTCTCTCGTCACAGATGCCACACATCACTATCTATCCTACTTTACAGAGCAGACAAGCGTACGAATCCCACGTTCTGTGAAGATTTGTGGACGTCCACCACTTAACGCCTAGTGGTAGTTTCGCCGTATTTCTACCTCTTTCCGTAGATGCTCACGATAGTAGCACGTGAACATTCGACCAGCCTCGCCGTTTTCGAGATACTCGTTCAGAGGCACTGCGTAATAATAATAATACTCTGTCCTTTTAAAAAGTGGCTTATCTTAGTGGATTTCCTTTTTTGCAGCCCATATCTTTGCTAGGGTGATCCCCAATCCGTCTCTGCTGAGCTCACATACTTTTCATGGCTAGTCAGGTGCACGCAACGTCGTCAGGCGGCATCCAGCCTCGCGGTGTGCAGTTGCCATAATGCTTTGCCTTATGAGTGTATCAGCATCAGCATATGTTAGATGACGATTGGTTTCACTTTCGGAAACACGATGGTACAAGAGAGGCAGTTCTGACGTTGTCGTAGAGAGTAGAGGCAAAACTGTACAAACATCTCTGTCCAGGAAAATGCTACAGGTGCTAGACTCAACACAAATTTACCAATAAATAATAAAAACAAAACTCAAAACAGCATTTTCTACCAATGAGAAAAACTGTACGATAAATTGTCCATTTAGAATGGCAATTTGAAATACCTGTTATGCAATACATTCTATACGTTGATTACATACAGGGTGTTTCAAAAATGACCGGTATATTTGAAACGGCAATAAAAACTAAACGAGCAGCGATAGAAATACACCGTTTGTTGCAATATGCTTGGGACAACAGTACATTTTCAGGCGGACAAACTTTCGAAATTACAGTAGTTACAATTTTCAACAACAGATGGCGCTGCAAGTGATGTGAAAGATATAGAAGACAACGCAGTCTGTGGCTGCGCCATTCTGTACGTCGTCTTTCTGCTGTAAGCGTGTGCTGTTCACAACGTGCAAGTGTGCTGTAGACAACATGGTTTATTCCTTAGAACAGACGATTTTTCTGGTGTTGGAATTCCACCGCCTAGAACACAGTGTTCTTGCAACAAGACGAAGTTTTCAACGGAGGTTTAATGTAACCAAAGGACCGAAAAGCAATACAATAAAGGATCTGTTTGAAAAATTTCAACGGACTGGGAACGTGACAGATGAACGTGCTGGAAAGATAGAGCGACCGCGTACGGCAACCACAGAGGGCAACGCGCAGCTAGTGCAGCAGGTGATCCAACAGCGGCCTCGGGTTTCCGTTCGCCGTGTTGCTGCTGCGGTCCAAATGACGCCAACGTCCACGTATCGTCTCATGCGCCAGAGTTTACACCTCTATCCATACAAAATTCAAACGCGGCAACCCCTCAGCGCCGCTACCATTGCTGCACGAGAGACATTCGCTAACGATATAGTGCACAGGATTGATGGCGGCGATATGCATGTGGGCAGCATTTGGTTTACTGACGAAGCTTATTTTCACCTGGACGGCTTCGTCAATAAACAGAACTGGCGCATATGGGGAACCGAAAAGCCCCATGTTGCAGTTCCATCGTCCCTGCATCCTCAAAAAGTACTGGTCTGGGCCGCCATTTCTTCCAAAGGAATCATTGGCCCATTTTTCAGATCCGAAACGATTACTGCATCACGCTATCTGGACATTCTTCGTTAATTTGTGGCGGTACAAACTGCCTTAGACGACACTGCGAACACCTTGTGGTTTATACAAGATGGTGCCCGGCCACATCGCACGGCCGACGTCTTAACTTCCTGAATGAATATTTCGATGATCGTGTGATTGCTTTGGGCTATCCGAAACATACAGGAGGCGGCGTGGATTGGCCTCCCTATTCGCCAGACATGAACCCCTGTGACTTCTTTCTGTGGGGACACTTGAAAGACCAGGTGTACCGCCAGAATCCAGAAACAATTGAGCAGCTGAAGCAGTACATCTCATCTGCATGTGAAGCCATTCCGCCAGACACGTTGTCAAAGGTTTCGGGTAATTTCATTCAGAGACTACGCCATATTATTGCTACGCATGGTGGATATGTGGAAAATATCGTACTATCGAGTTTCCCAGACCGCAGCGCCATCTGTTGTTGAAAATTGTAGCTACTGTAATTTCGAAAGTTTGTCTGCCTGAAAATGTACTGTTGTCCCAAGCATATTGCAACAAACGGTGTATTTCTATCGCTGCTCGTTTAGTTTTTATTGCCGTTTCAAATATACCGGTCATTTTTGAAACACCCTGTAAATATGCAGCAGTAGCGTCCTTGCCAAAAAACCTCTCCAAGGAAATTAAACAAATTAGGCTACTAAATAAATCTATTTAAAAAGTCGATTCTGAGATACCTGTGATGCAATGTATTTTATACATTGAAATATTGCTTAAGTAACCAAAAACAGCGGTTTTGTAAAAAGATGTAGCAGATGTAGATAATAATAACAATAAGAAAACATACATCATTTCACAGTCCACTTACTCACTACGTTTGTTTCCTTCTTGTTTTTCTTTTATGGTAAGATTTACTCCCATAGCTATGAAATGTAAATGTCAAACAGTTTATCCTCGTTCTGAACTCAACGTCTCACACGTTATAGAGCGCTGCTGAGTTATTTTTTTCAGGCTTGCAAATGGGAGGTTCCGGTACGCAAAGTGGACACAGACATCGTCGATATGGCCCCGACTTCAGCTGATAGTGAGATTAGTGTTACGTTGCAAAACAATGTGTGTATAGTGTGCCGCGTCTAGTGACTGGCAGTGAGAAATGGGCAATGTAGCACGAGCCTTTTACTTTAATAAATAACTCCTTGGTTAAACAGTATCGCACACTAGGGATAAACTGGTTGGGGTAGCAGTGCTTTAAACTAACTAGTATTACGTTGGGGTGGCTGGAGGCTCCAGCACCACTCGGTTATCGCGAGTTAGGTTTCCCGTAGTTTCCCTAAATTACATCAGGCAGATATCACGATGGCTTCTTACGTAAGGCCACGGCTGACCATCTGTCTCATCCTTGTCAAGCTACATTTGTGGGTATGTGATATGTAAATGGCTACAAATATGCATAACTTTATTTTTGTTGCTCCTAAATTTTAATACAACGGCATGTCCAATATTTGACACGTGAAATACATGGTGACAACTATTGAACTATATGAAATAAAATCGTCGTAACTTTTGAACGGTTTGCGTTGGGACGTTCAAACTGCACAGTTGGCCGGGGCATGATCGGAATTAGTATGCGCTGTAAGGTTTGATTTAGTGACGAAGCCAACTTTCATCTGATTTCGTCAATAAGCAAAATAGGCGCATTTGGGGAACTGAGAACCCGCATTTCGCGATCGAGAAGTGTCTTCACCCTCAATGGGTGAGTGTGTGGTGTGCAGTGTCCAGTCACGGAATAATCGGTGCGATATTCCTTGATGGCACGATGACTACCGATCGGTTAGAAGAAGATTTCTTCCCGATTATACAAAGTAACCCTTATTTCGACAAGATATGATTCGTGCAAGACGGATCTCGAACCCATCGAAGCAAGAAAGCGTTTGACGTCCTGGAGGAGCACTTTGGGGACCGCATTCTGGCTCTGGGGTATCCAAGGCCACTGCATGGGCCTCGATTGGCCGTCATATTCTCCGGATCTGAACACGTACGACTCCATTTTGTTGGGCTATACTAAGGACAAGGTGTACAGCAAAAACCCCAAAACCATTACTGACCTGAAAACAACCATTCAGGATGTCATGGACGGCATAGATGTTCCGACACTTCAGCGGGTCATGCAGAATTCCGCCATTCTTCTGCGACACGTCATCGCCAATTATGGTAGGCATGTCGAACATATCGTAGCCTAAATCAGAATACCTGCAGTATCGTTTACATGTTAATAAAGTGCGTGCTTGCCGTAGTTTGTAACTAACTTACGTTTTTTCCATATAGTTCAATAACTTTTACCCTGTATATTTGCAGTTGCGAATGCGAACAATCCTCAGCTGTCTAAGTGAATGACGACAGTGAAAATTTTTGCCCAATCAGGATTCGAGCCCGAATTTTCCGCTATACGCAAGGCGTCAGCTTAACCGTTTTTTTTTCCTTTTTTTTTATAGAGGTGACCTCAACATTTTTGATGTTTACTTTTATTTTATTTTTTTTATCTACTTTCATTCTTTTTCTTGGGCCTCTTCCACTTCAGGCGTTGGCCCTGTCACCCACACGACCCCCAAAAAATCTGTCTAACCTTAAAAAAAAAGTGCCACCCCCACTTTCACACTGGAAGCTAATTAGGACGGTTGTTTGACACCACTTCAGGCTCCACCCACGAACAAAAATTATATACGCCTCTGAACGTTTTATTAAAAAACAGGAAAGAATAAAGAAAGGGGTACAATACTTTTATTCTATTTTATTTGTTTTTCTTTTTTGTTATGTTCTTATTTGTAATTTTTTATATATTTTTTTATCTTCTTTCGGGGGGTGTCCACAGAAGCCAATTGGCGGGATGTCCTGGTCGTCTTCTCGTTCAGTGAGTGTGAAACACGCTATAATTGCCGTTGATGTCTCTTATCAGTACATCATGTGCAATATCTCAGTTTCTTCTCACGCCTGGTACATCCCAATGGCCTGGAGGGCACGTAAACAATGACCCCAAGTAATTCGCAAAGAGCGAACCATACGACGCTTTTTGCCCCAAAACCGTGTAGTTGCTCGTTAAATAATGCCAAAAATCTAACAACCCTGCAACGCTCTCACTAAAAAAGTATAATAATGCCATAACTTTAACCCTCACCGCGGCCTTGTGACGAGTAGCAGGGTAGCAAGTGACGTCGGGATGAATGAGTTCGGTGGGCTCTACGGACTGAGGCGACAGTCGCAGCAACAATACCAATATGCGCCGTGTGAGGAGCCAGCAGTCCGCAGCCGTACCACAAACGAAACGGTGCATGCCGGAGTCGACAGCGGCGCATCTGGGGCAGAGAGGATACTTGGCAGTATGTGCCATGTGTAAGCATTGTCGGGTGGAGAATTTTTCAGTCGTTATCACATACCACAGCGCCCTGACCGTGATGGAAAAGAAAGGCGAGCGTATGTTACTCCACACCCGCCTCCAGCCAACCGCCGGATGGCGGCGTTCAGTCACATTAGCAGGCAGCGTCCGTTGAAAGTAGCGGTAGAAGTCCTTAGTTGTAGGATCCTGCGTGGCCGGTAAGACATCCAACAGATAACTAATGTCGACCAGGTAGGTGCGAATGTGACACAGTTCCGGCCTGATTTGCCCAACAGGAATCGGCGGCCGGAAGGACTGAGGCACTACCCCCTCAATCAGTGTACCAGGGAGGGTGTCCTTGTCCGAAGTACGTAGGCGATGCATCGTCCGCAGGAAGAGAGCGTGCTCTATTGTTTACGTTTATCATTCCAATGCCGTCTGTTTGTGCGGTCCATGTTAGTGCCTCGTGACCGTTCTTGAACACTCTACGCTCGCTGACTAAGTGACCTAAGGCCGCCTGGAACTTGGCAGCTACCGTAGAGCCCATTGGGAGAACGTGTGTGTAATGATTAAGTCTCTGAGCGAGGTAGACGTTGACAAAATATACCCGCATGATCAAGTCATGTGTTCGAAAGTCATGGGGACGAACTTGAGTGTGGATCAAATTAAGTAATCTGCGATACGTATCTGCTGCTGTACGCTGCACGTTCCCACGGAAGGTCATTCCCAAACATTTGATCGCCGCGACTTTTTAACACGCACTGGCGTACTCATATTCAATTCTCTGCCCACATCCATGGGGCTCCTGGATATCTCCCCGTATCGCTGAAGCAACGCGATCGCCGTACTTATATCTTCAGTCGACCTTGCGAAGAAAACTACGTTGTCCGCATAGGCACAACATTTAAAATGCACATTGCGGAGGCGAATGTCCTCTAAACGCTGTCGTAGACCATGAAGTGCAGGCTCGAGGGCAACTTCGAAGAGAAAGGCTGACAGCCTTGTCGCACTGAGCGCTCAATTGTGAACGGTGGCAAGCGGTAGCCATTGACCAGGATAGTGGAAGGGGCTCCGTGGATGAGACGGAGAACAACATCTGCCGATACTGGGGACAGTCCCATCTTCTCTAAGACAGCCTGCAAGAGATGGTGCTGATCACGATCAAATGCGTGGTCTAGGTCAACCGCCACTAGGGCGCCTTCTAAGCGGCATGCCGATATGAGCTTAACTCCGTGTGTGTATTACTGCCACCTCCAAGATATGTTTGGTCGGCATGAATGGCATCTTTGACAATAGCGAGGAGGCGAGCTCGAAGAATGCTGGCGAACAGCTTGTAATCCGTTAATCCGAATTCACTAACTTCAACGGTCGGAAGCCTTGCGGTCTGCCCCCCTCCCCCGTTTGGCAGCACATCTGCCGCCAAACTTATCCCATCAAGTCAGAAAAGGTGCTATAAAATTCAAGCGGAAGACCATTAAGTCCAAGGGATTTGTTTCTCGCGCCGCGTGACAGGGCCATGTGCATTTCTTCCCACGCCAAATGACGGCCTCCAAGAATGTGGCGTCACCTTGCGCCCTACCCGAAGGTGCAAGACGTCCTCAATGTCATTGTCAAACTGTTGATCTGCTAGATAGAGAGTGCGGTACTAATCTGCGATGGCACGGGAGATGGCGTTGTGTGTCTCTGCGCGTTGCCCGTGCACAGGAATATCTGCCGTGATGAGTCGTCTCTTACGATGTCTCCGTTCTCTGACGATGTGATAAAGAGAAGCACGTTCCTCTGGGATGGAATCTTGCAGTCTCGTTCGAACCCGCGTGCCGTCCAGTCTGTTAGGTGTGATCTGCGGAAGCTGCGCCTGTGTCCAGCGGACGGCCATTTGGCACTCTGGCGAGGGTGGTTGCGACGCTAGTTCTCGCAAGACCGTGTAGTGAAACTCAGAGGTCGATCGGAGCCAAAGCACCCTACCTCGTCCGTACGCCATGAGTGTGCGGCGAAGAGTTGGTTTGGCGCACTATGTTCACCATCGTGTTGTGGAGAAATAGGTGTGACCCGTCACTCACATTAGTAGCAGTGACGGCTACACGGCAAGAGTCCAGAAACTCCTTGATGGAGTGTAGAGTCAGTTCACGGAGCTGAGAGCTTGAGAGGTGGTACGGCAAGACTCTTCCTGGAGGATGTCGACATTAAGCGTCCAGGGTCCTCTACTACGGCTCGTCTGTTGTCGTGGCAGAGTCACGGCGCAGATGAAGGCCTCATGGTCATTGAATGCAGTGGGCCATAGCTCACCACTGACGTTCGCTGCCCGGAGGTCTCCAGAGACGAAGGATACCAGTCGACAACTGTTTTGATGTTGCAGTCATGTTCATTTACAGTTTGCCTCGGTGTGGTGGTACTGTCCGCTATTGTGCGCTCCAGAGCCTGTTTTCACAATGTTTGAGGCAAGGAGGCCATTTTGCAGCCTGGAGATGATGGTGTGGCCTCTCCATAATTTTTCTGAAGGGGTTGCAGTGCGGAAATGACCACTAGATGTCACGAGAGACTCACCCGCTAACTTAAAAGGGGCAAAGGGTTTATTATGTTGTCAGCAGAAAAGCATTAACAGTGGAGTTATTTGGTGAGGAGACCACAGTTACTTCGAATGTGGAGTAGGCATTGGACTACGTTGAGTAACAGATCCATTAGAGAAGTTTCAATCTTTCTGAAGCTTCCCAAGCCGACTGTTGATGATGTGGCTATGTAGTGGAAGCGCGACTGAACACCCATAGCTAGACCAAAATCAGGCACACCTCACGTACTGACGGACAGCGACTGTACAGCATTGCGCAGCTATCAGAATGACTGTGCTTAGGTACTTAGAATGAATGGCATGCACTAGGCGGGCAGCTCCTCGTAACCCGTATATTTCTCTAGTCATTGCTAAGCGACCGTAGTAGAAGTTGGTGTGACGCCTGACGCCACTGTACAATGGGTCACTGGAAACGAGCGGTTTGGAGTGACGAATCGCGCTATACCGAGAGGCAATCCGATGGAATAGTATGGGTTCGGCGCATGCCTGGAGAACACTACCTGCTATCGTATGTGGTCCAAACACTGAGGTATGGAGGAGGTGATGTTAGAGTATGGGGATCTTTCTCAAGGTCAGGGTGTAATCCCCTCATTGCGCTTCAAAAGACCCAAAATACAAGATTACAGGAACACAATTTACCGCGTTGTATGCTGCGCACTTTACAGTTTGGAGACTATGACTGTAGAGACATGGCAATGGACCCTGTCGGAAAGCAGCATGTGTGAAATACTGATTTGTGAGCAGTAACATGCCTGAAATGGAGCAGCCTGCCCACAGTACCGATTTGAACCCAGGCGAACACGTTTGGCATAAGTTAGAACGTCGATATCGCTCGAGAACCAGCTTCTTAGCTATGTTCTCTTGTTTCGACTAAAGAGGGAAATAGCCTGTGATTCCTCCACAGACATTCAGATACCTCACTGAAAGTGATGGCAGCACCGTTCAAGCCGTCAAAAAGGCGAAGGGTGCACACGGCCCATATTAGAGTTCTCCAGCCGGCCGTAGTAGACGAGCGGTTCTACGCGCTACAGTCTAGAACCGCGCGACCGCTACGGTGTCAGGTTCGAATCCTGGATGTGTGTGATGTCCTTAGGTTAGTTAGGTTTAAGTAGTTCTAAGTTCTAGGGCACTGATGACCTCAGAAGTTATGTTCCATAGTGCTCAGAGCCACAGTCTCCATTAGATGTCTGGGTAGTCTTGATCAAATAGTGTACACGTCAGCCCTCTTCCGTCTTCTTGCCGCTTGAGTTTCTGTTGGACACACGAAAGCGATTTCCAGCTTTTGCCTCATCTGTTCAAAATAAATATCTTTCTCATTCAAGCGTTTACTCCACATTAGTACAAAACAGTCACGTGAAGGTTTTAGCAGAAGTCCTCCAGTTCAGTATGTGATTATTCAAAATGGCTCTGAGCACTATGGGACTTAACTTCTGAGGTCATCAGTCCCAGAGAACTTAGAACCACTTAAACCTAACTAACCTAAGGACAACACACACATCCATGCCCGAGGCGGGATTCGAACATGCGACCGTAGCGGTCGCGCGATTCCAGACTGCAGCGCCTACAACCGCTCGGCCACTCCGGCCGGCTATGTGATTAATCGGCAAGTGACATTTCTTAGATGTGCCATGTGCTGCCAGTCGATCGTCATAATTCATTACCACTACGACATTTGGGCTAAAATTAAATGTTCAAATGTTCAAATGTGCGTGGAATCTTATGGAACTTAACTGCTAAAGTCATCAGTCCCTAAGCTTACACACTAATTAACCTAAATTATCCTAAAGACGAACACACACACACCCATGCCCGAGGGAGGACTCGAACCTCCGCCGGGACCAGCCGCACAGACTATGACTGCAGCGACTGAGACCGCTCGTCTAATCCCGCGCGGCTAAAAATTAAATGATCATCCAGATACTACTGTATACCATTTCACTTTTGGCGTTACTGTAAGAATCTTTTATAGAGCGCGATTTTCGTGTATTAATGTAACCGTGTAATGCAGCGACACTGATGATAGTGTGTGCAGTTTTACGATGGCAAAGAAGGAGGAAAGAAAGAGTGAAACCCAGTGCTGGTAAATAGCCTAGTCCTCTCGAACACAAGAGGGCAGTCGCGTACTTCGCCTTCATTCGACGGAAAAATCTCCATCAAAGTTGTTACATGCCCTTAGTCCTCGAGCAACAGCAGATAGTTCGACTTAATCCAGGACGTTAGCGGAATGTCTGGTGTTAGGTAACTTTCTACATCTACATCTGCATCTACATCTATATACGCTGAAGAGGCAAAGACTTGGGCAATTCCAGCAGGACAATGTGACACCCCACACGTCCAGAATTGCTACAGAGTGGCTCCAGAAACACTCTTCTGAGTTCAAACACTTCCCCTGACATGAAAATTATTGAATACGTCTGGGATGCCTTGCAACGTACTGTTCAGAAGAGACCATCCTCTCGTACGCTACGGATTTTTGGACGGCCTTGCACGATTCATTGTGTCAATTCCCTCCAACACTACTTCAGACATTAAGTGAGTCAATTCCACGTCGTGTTGCGGCACTTCTGCGTGCTTGCCCGGGTCCTACACGACATTAAGCAGGTTTACCAGTTTCTTTGGCTCTTTGGTGCGTATTGCGCGTAAGAACCTCGGAGATAAGATACGAGAAATTAGGGACGATACGCTCTATTTTCGAGTGGAACAAGAGAGCAAATGACTAGAAGTGACAGAGGGTACCCTCCGCCACGCACCGTACCGTTGCTTGTGGAGTGTCAATGTAGATGTAGATTAACTACCTAGCATACTTCAAGCTCATTTTCCTAAAATTCACCGTTTTGGCACTTAAGAGCCTCGCTTATTTCTAGGCTTCAATTGTGACACGCTTTTTTATTGGTTCAGTCTGGCAGAAATGAGGATCAAGTTAGGCATCGTTCCACCTCCACATAACAGACACCCGCGTTCGTTTTTCAACGTACAACGATTCTATCACAGAGTTATTTACGGGAGGTCAGAGGGAACAACGTACTGACCAGACGGGCGCTTCCGAGTAATTAGGTCAACGTGAAAATCGACCAGTAATCCATCCCTACAGGGCTTTTAGAAATGCATTAATGGCAAAAGCCCATTGCTGAGGCCATTTGTTAAGCCCGGATTACCAAGAGCTTTACCTTCGAATCGAAAGCCACGGCGCCAAATGGAAAGTACACAGCGGAAGGGGGCAGATCGGCGCTACAGTGGAAGCTGAACCGAGCACTGTGGGCGGGCCGCCATTCCCGTGCCGCGGGACGTCCTCGCAGACAGACGCGAAATTCTGAGGTTTAAAACGCGTGAAATTACTCTTTTGATCGAGTGAGAGAGCGAGCACGCACGCACGCGGTCGACCCATTTTTTTCTGTAATTTTTTACTCTTTTTTTCCCCCGCGTCGGATGCTCGCGGTGGTTTGCAGCGCATGTTCTGGCGGTAGCGGCGCGCGCTAATGAAGTTGGTGGTGGCAGGGGGGGGGAGGAGTGGGTGAGGGGGGGGGGGGGGGGCTCTGGCCGCGGGCCACGCGCCGGTAATTGGGCACGCCCGTTCCCGGTCGCTGGCCCCGCCCACCGCGCCGTAAATCAAGGTCGGTGCGCGCTAACAAGAGCGCCGGCGGACAACAGTGCGACGTGCGCCGCATGCGGACGCCGGCTGCCGGCAGCCACTGTAAGGAGCGGCTGTGTACACGCCCCTCTCCCAGCACGAGGGTACCTCGTGTACCGTCATCACGCACAACATGCTCACACACGGATAATAGCGAAGCTGGCCCCGCAGGGGTCAAGGATACTGCGCTCACCGATTACCGTCCGATATCTCTTCTTTGCCACCTGCGTACGAGGGGGATGGGGGGCGGAGGGGGGCGGGAGCCGAAAGGTTTCTAGCCTAACAAATAAAGAATGACAGAAATGTAATAATACCAATTTATTTTTCAATATAATAACCGTGTATACTAACACACTTGCGGGCACGCCCAGAAAACTTCTGCAAACCATTCAAATAAAAGTTCTTCGATTTCGAGTTGTAATGGTACTTGAATTACGTAACCATTACGGCACCTCAACTCAACCTCTCGATACCAGCAATATTCAACTGCAACTCCGATTTCTGGGCGCGTAAGCGATTATTAGTTGTTAGACAGTCGGACCTTGAGAAGGTCGAGTCTTGTCATGTTGAAAAGACTCATATTGTAGTCAGCTTATAAAATGTGAACTTTAACAGTGAGGAATATGTTTTCAAGTATGTTTTGTATTGTGAAGTGATGTTTTGTGTGTTACGTGATATTGCAACAAAAGCAATAAAAAGGAAGTGCGACTAAAATTCGGAGTGCTGATTATTTTTTTACATCACCATTGTGCCAGCTTTCAAAGGTTTAATCTTCAAGAATGGTTTGTGAAACACATCTATAAAACCTTTCAATATCGCAGAATAAAAACCTAGGCGTCTTTGCATCCGAGCTTGGAATCATCACGACCTATAATTTCGACAATTGAGCCATAATTTTACGACGAGACCAGCGTGGGAAACACGAAAAGATGAGTGCCTAGTTTATTTATTATTACATGAAATGACTTTATTAACTGTGCTCTAATGACACCTGCCACATAATAACTTTGTTGTTGCCCGAAAATGCAGTATTTAGCAGCGTGAGCAACACCACAATAATTATTAAATTTTGACCTTTGTTGTAGTAGGGTTGTTAGAGACCCCAACCAAGCGTTCGCAGTATCATCATGGTCGAACTGTCCTCCTTTGAGGTTCTTTTTTTTAGGTTTGAGGAAAGAAAAAAGTTTGATGGGATCAAATCTGGAGAATATGGCAGATGACGTAGCAACATGAACCCGCAGTCACGCAGATTTTCCAGTGTTGCGAGGGCTTTGTGCGCCGGTGCGTTGTCCCGATGCAAAAGAACTCGGTGCGCCAATTTTTCGCACCTTTATTTTCTTTATCTCTTCTCTCAAACGGCGCAGGAAGGTCCAGTAACATGATGCATTGAAAGTTACGCACTTTTGCAAGTAATCCTTCATAATTACCGCTAATGGTTCCCAGAAGACTGATGCCATCATCTAACCGGCTGATTTTGCCACTCGGAATTTTTTTTTTTTGGGATAGGGGATGAAGGATGCTTCCATTGTTGTGACTGTTGTTTTGTCTCAGGAGCGAAGTGGTTCAAAAATGGTTCAAATGGCTCTGAGCACTATGGGACTTAATTCTAACGTCATCAGCCCCTAGAACTTAGAACTACTTAAACCTAACTAACCTAAGGACAACACACACATCCATGCCCGAGGCAGGATTCGAACCTGCGACCGTAGCGGTCGCGCGGTTCCAGACTCTAGCGCCTAGAACCGCTCGGCCACCCTGGCCGGCAGCAAAGTAGTGAATCCACGTTTCGTCCATTGTCATATCCTGCATCCGCTTCAAATTGGCGGACCATTTCTTCGCAACACTGCACACGCTCCCGTCTCTGATCTGCATTCAAGTCATCCGGGACCCACCGAGATGAAACTTTCCGCATTCCCAAAATATCCACAACGTCATAAGCAAGCCCGTCGGAGATTCCAAATGTGGTTTCAATGTATTGCAACGTTGTTCGACGATTCTGCAAAATCGTATCGTAAATTGCATTCATTGTTTCATCAGTGGCAACGATAACTAGCCTTCCGCTCCTTGGCGCATCTTCCACACTCGTTCTACCACGTTTGAAATCGGACACCATGTTTTCCACTGTTGCATAAGAACGAAGCACTGCCCTAAGGTGTATTCCGCATGTCCTCCGCGATTTCCTTCAATCACAGCACCGTTCTTGATTCTCTCGTTATTCGCCATTCTCCTTACACTACGTTATACAACGCATCCTAGCCGCAAAACTAACGAAACTGGAGACGCCAAATTTGACTTTCATACCCACAAACGGTCGCTATAAAAGTAGGTGGTGGTGTTTGGGCGAGACATTAAGATAACTATCTCAGGTTAGAAACTTTTCGGCCGCACCAAGTAAAATCGTGGAGAGAACGATTCTGAACCGCTTGATGGAAACAACTGGCTCTGCGCTCATACCTCAACAGGCTGGTTTTAGACCTGGTAAGCGTTGCACTTCGCAGATCTTCACTCTTACTCAGTACATCGGAGATGGTTTTGAATCAAATGTGATCACCGGTGTGGTCTTTGTTGACCCGTTTGGTGAAAACATCGTAAACTGTAAATCACTCCTGAAAAAGTTCTGTGGAATCAACGATGACTTTGCTTTAAACGTCTTAACTGGCAACTTCTTTAGCTCCAGAAGTTTCTTCGTGGAGGGTAAAGGACGCTGCAGTAGATGGAGACATAGAGAAACGAGATACCTCAGGGCAGTGTTCTAGCCTCTACACTATTTAATATAGGCGGTGTTCGGAAATTCATATTACAAATTTGTGGGACTTCTAGAGGGGAGTGAGTACATACTATTTTGAATGGGAACCGCAGGCCGCCGTGGCCGAGTGGTTCTAGGAGCTTCAGTCCGGAATCGCGCTGCTGCTACGGTCGCAGGTTCGAATCCTGCCTCGGGCATGGATGTGTGTGATGTCTTTAAGTTAGTTAGGTTTAAGTAGTTCTAAGTCTAGGGGACTGATGACCTCAGATGTTAAGTCCCATAGTGCTTAGACCCATTTGAACCATTTTTTTAACAGGAACCCTTGTCCGGAAATGTACAGTTTCCATTCTACGATAGTTTCAATTCAGGTGTGTAACGCGACACGCGGGATAGCTGCGTGGTCTGGGAGCCTTGTCACGGTTCGCGCGGCTCCCCCCGTCGGAGGATCGAGTCCTCCTTCGGGCATAGGTGTGTGTGTTATCCTTAGTGTAACTTAGATTAAGTAGTGTGTACGCTTAGGGACCGATGACCTCAGCAGTTTGGTCCCATTGGATCTTACCACAAATTTCCAATTTCAGATGTGTCACGCACCCATGTCTGTTGAGCAAAAGAAAAGCGTCCCAGAGTTGTTTGTCCTAGTGTGCAATGGGGTATTCAGGACGACGCGTACTACGTCAAACGGTCACCTGATCTCACTTCACGTCTGCCTGCTGCGAGACGTATTCAACGGCTGTGCGTCTCCGATACGGTAAGCATGGTTCGGTACACGTTTTCGAAACACACAGACATGCTCCTTGTGTATGGCGAAGCTAGAGGTATCGGAAGAGCTGCTAGTCGGCTGTATCACGAATGTTTTCTGCAACGTAGTAAGCCATCGCACAGACATTTTACCCAAGTTACGCAGGGGCTCCGAGGTACAGGTACCTTCACCGTGAGCAGGTGCTCCACGGCAACGCCGCAAACCCGAATCTGGAGAAGATGTGTCCAGTCCCAAGAAAAAAACAAATTAATAATGATTTTATTAAGCAATACTTGTCAGATAGAATGAGCGGAGAACAATCGTCACTTCATGAAGTTAGAAGCCTCCGAGTTTAAGCATTGACAAACCCTAGTGGAGGATATTTGTGAAGGGGGGAGAGAGAAGACGCATACGATTAAAACACGCACATTAAGACATTAGTTGAACAGCAGCTGGACGATAACCGAAGTTTTCCGTATGTTCTGTAAATTAGGGACCTCCAGTAGCCCGTCAGATCACGGACTAAACACGTGAAGGACCTATCTGAGACTGCGCCAAGGGATACAAGCCCTGACGTCAGCGGAAACTTTCCAGTGTAGGTAAGTGGGAACATCTAGCGGAAGCCTCTACGAGAAAAAGCCGGCCGAAGTGGCCGTGCGGTTAAAGGCGCTGCAGTCTGGAACCGCAAGACCGCTACGGTCGCAGGTTCGAATCCTGCCTCGGGCATGGATGTTTGTGATGTCCTTAGGTTAGTTAGGTTTAACTAGTTCTAAGTTCTAGGGGACTAATGACCTCAGCAGTTGAGTCCCATAGTGCTCAGAGCCATTTGAACCATTTGAACCTCTACGAGAAATCAAATCGAGGGTCAGCCGTGACTTAAACGGTATATAAGCAAGAGTCAGTCTGATGAAGAATTCTGGTGGAGTAGTCGGATGGAGAATTCTGATAGAGTAGTCTGACGGAGGAGTCCGAAAGCAGGAGTACACCAGTCCGCCGCGCAACATGAGTATGCAGAAGTAATATTCGCAGCGAGAAGTCGGTGATCAGATCTGGAGACACACACAGCAACTGCAAGATAAGTAATCATTATCTATTCTGGGGAATAGCTATGACCAGAGAAGATCTTTTTCTGTCTCAAGGAACGGCTATCATCTGGAGCTTCATAATTAACAAAAAGAATTTACGGAATAGTAATGGTCTCTTGTAAGCTTAGGCGAGTGGCCTGCTGATAAGAGTAAATTGAGTCTGACAAGTAATGCACAAAGGGGTTATGAACTGGCACCTCTTTTATAAGTTATCAAAGAGAATAAAGATATTACTTAAATAAATACTGAATTCTTCAGCATACCCAACCTGCCATTAATCCTAAAATACAGGGTGATTCAAAAAGAATACCACAACTTTAAAAATGTGTATTTAATGAAAGCAATATAATATAACCTTCTGTTATACATCATTACAAAGAGTATTTAAAAAGGTTTTTTTCACTCAAAAATAAGTTCAGAGCTGTTCAATATGGCCCCCTCCAGACACACGAGCAATATCAACCCGATACTCCAACTCGTTCCACACTCTCTGTAGCATATCAGGCGTAACAGTTTGGATAGCTGCTGTTATTTCTCGTTTCAAATCATCAATGGTGGCTGGGAGAGGTGGCCGAAACACCATATCCTTAACATACCCTCATAAGAAAAAATCGCAGGGGGTAAGATCAGGGCTTCTTGGAGGCCAGTGATGACGTGCTCTGTCACGGGCTGCCTGGCGGCCGATCCATCGCCTCGGGTAGTTGACGTTCAGGTAGTTACGGACAGATAAGTGCCAATGTGGTGGCGCTCCATCCTGCTGAAATATGAATTGTTGTGCTTCTTGTTCGAGCTGAGGGAACAGCCAATTCTCTAACATCTCCAGATACTGTAGTCCAGTTACAGTAGCACCTTCGAAGAAAAAGGGACCAAAAGCTTTATTGGCTGAAATGGCGAACAAATGTACAACTAAATGAAACTTTATAGCTCCCTTAATTCGCCGACAGATAGTGCTTAGTTCTGCCTTTTGTCGTTGCAGAGTTTTAATTTCCTAAAGTTGTGGTATTCTTTTTGAATCACCCTGTATTACCACTGTAACCAATAACCACCCAGTTCTGCCTCGGAGAGCTTTCTCCCTCTCATCTCCGACAATAAAGGTGGACACTCAAACAACCCTCAGATTGTCGTCAACGTTCCGATCGCACTACAAAACTGTGCTGGGACGCGACAGATGTCCTGCAACACGTTGAAGAAAATCCGGCAACACGGCACATGCAATGAGTGTTAGTCACAGTATCGTCTGGGACGTTCAGCGAGAGCAACAATTACATCCGTACCACTTACGGATAGTACAAGCTATGGGCCCCAGGAGATTTTCCACAACGCGTTGCCTACTGTAAGTGGTTCCTGCACCAATGCATGGATACACACCAGTTTCCACGTCTGGTTCTGTTCATAGATGTATATAAGTTCACCAGGGACTGTGGTCTGAATTATCAAAACAAACAACTCTGGGAAGACGAAAACCCTCGTACCACACATTTTCAGGGATTTCAGCATCAGTTTCGCATTAACGTGCGGGCAATTATTCTGGACAGTCCTGTGACTGGGCCATAACTCCTTTCAATGAAGCTAACTTGTCCTGCATACTTGATCCTCCTACAAGGCGTATTGGAGCCATACATGGAAGCTGTGCCACTGAATGCACATCAGTATGATGGTGCACCACCTCACTTCTCACGTGGGGCTCCACGCATGAAACGGTGAATGATGGTTAGGCCGAGGTGTCCAACCGCGTGGCCGTCGCAATCGCCGGATTTAACTCCTATGACCACTTACGGGATCGTAAGCAAATCACGCAGACACACAGAAATATCTGTAAGCGAGGTGGGACGGAGAGTGTGTGCCAGAACATGCTTCTTAGGTGCAATGTCTGTAACAACGTTGTGGTCTCCACATCGAGCCTCTGTTGTAATCCATCAGTACTGTGCTGTACGTACAGTGTGCTGGGTTCTTTTTTGTTTTGGAATAATGTAAATACGTAATTAAGTATTAATACAAACAAATATGCTTAACTGATAAATAGATGTTTCGTTATGTTTCCTTTCGAATTGTTCCCTAATAATTGTACTGCGACATGCCTCATTCAGTTCCTCAAGCAGAAGTGGATGAGTTAAGCATCTGAATTGTAGCCGTCATAGAATGGAAACAGTACGCTTCTAGACAGGATTCGTATGCAAAATATTACTACTCACTCCCCTCTGAAGTGATAGAAAATTTTAACGGGAATTTCTGGACACGCTGTATTCTACTGAAGTGTGATCTACAGAGCCTTAGAGGTATAGGTACAGATATTGTGATAATTGGAACCCTAATATGCAACCACTTCAGTGTGTCAGTTGTCCCTCAAACATATCATATATTTCACTACCTGATGTTTTCTGCACAGTCGTAACAGCACCCTCAAGTGGACTACGCCTGTCAATACAGAATATCCATTTTACGTACAAGCGTCCTCACTTTCACACCTGACCTGCATCCCTGAGGAAAGTAAACATTAATCTTTTGCTTTTGCCACAGGTACTTTGAGGTGCTAATGAACCTAACAATTTACTACTCGTAAATTCTATAATTATTAGTCTGTAAATAAGATAAATGCGATATAATTTTGTTCAGTACACTGTCCTCAGTCGTCAACAGAAATATCTGGACTTACAACCGTCACTGCCTACATATACAGGGTGCTCCACTGATCGTGACCGGGCCAAATATCTCACGAAATAAGCGTCAAACGAAAAAACTGCAAACAACGAAGCTTGTCCAGCTTGAAGGGGGAAACCAGATGGCGCTATGGTTGGCCCGCCAGGGGGTGCTGCCATAGGTCAAACGGGTATCAACTGCGGTTTCTTAAATAGAAAGCCCCATTTTTATTACATATTTGAGTAGTACCTAAAGAAATATGAATGTATTAGTTGGACCACTTTTTTCGCTTTGTGATAGATCGCGCTGTAATAGTCACAAACGTATAAGTACGTGGTACCACGTAAACTTCCGCCAGTGCGGAAGGTATTTGCTTCGTGATACATTACCCGTGTTCAAATGGACCGTTTACCAATTCGGGAAAAGGTCGATATCGTGTCGATGTATGGCTATTGTCATCAAAATGCTCAATGGGCGTGTGCTATGTATGCTGCCCGGTATCCTGGACGACATCATCCAAGTGTCCGGACCGTTCGCCGGATAGTTACGTTATTTAAGGAAACAGGAAGTGTTCAGCCACATGTGAAACGTCTGCCACGACCTGCAACAAATGATAATGCCCCAGTAGGTGTTTTAGCTGCTGTCGCGGCTAATCCGCAAATCAGTAGCAGACAAACTGCGCGAGAAACGGGAATCTCAAAAACGACGGTATTGAGAATGCTACATCAACATCAATTGCACCCGTACCATATTTCTATACACCAGGAATTGCATGGCGACGACTTTGAACGCCGTCTGCAGTTCTACCACTGGGCACAAGAGAAATTACGGGACGATGACAGATTTTTTGCACGCGTTCTATTTAGCGACGAAGGGTTATTCACCAACAGCGGAAACGTAAACCGGCATAATATGCACTAATGGGCAACGGAAAACCCACGATGGCTGCGACAAGTGGAACATCAGCGACCTTGGAGGATTAACGTATGGTGCAGCATTATGGGAGGAAGGATAATTGGCCCCCATTTTATCGATGGCAATCTAAATGGTGCAATGTATGCTGATTTCCTACATAATGTTCTACCGATGTTACTACAAGATGTTTCACTGCATGACAGAATGGCGATCTACTTCTAACGTGATGGATGTCCGGCACATAGCTAGAGTGCGGTTGAAGCGGTATTGAACAGCATATTTCATAACAGGTGGATTGGTCGTCGAAGCACCATACCATGGCCCGCACGTTCACCGTTCACCGGTCCAGCTAAAACATTCATATTTCTTTACGTACTAGACGAATATGCAATAAAAATGGGGGTTCCTATTTTAAAAAACGCAGTTGATACGCGTTTGACCTATGGCAGCGCCATCTGGAGGGCCAACCGTAGTGTCATCTGGTTCTCCCCTTTAAGCTAGACAAGTTTGGTTCTTTGTAGTTTTTCGTTTGACGCTCATTTCGTGAGACATTTGGCCCGGTCACGATCAATGGACCACCCTGTATATATATATATTAGTACACACGGTAAGACAAAGTTGATTTTGATCTGACGACTGAATATGCCACGTGGGGGTTAGTAGATGTAGTGATAATGGTTTCAGACTCGTCCGCCAACCGATAGTGCAGTGGTATGGCTACCAGACAGTCATCTGTACCTATAATAGAGAATCCTCACAGTAAGAAGGCTCACTGAGAAGCAAACGTGTAGAGCACGGAAGCAAACATGAAACGGAGAAGAACTCGTGCTTCCTTCAGCGAACTCAGCGAGTTCGAAAGGAGTCATATTGTCGCCTTCCGAGTGACGGGGTGGTCTCTTCGGAGAACTGCTACACAAGTTGGACATCTGCGTCAGTTGCGCAACGACGTTGGTATCAGTATTCACTTGAACAATTTCACACCTGCAGACGAGGTTCTGGACGTCCAGGCAGCACAGATGTCCGCCATGATCGTCGTATTGTAAGGGCAGCAGTGACTGATCATACAGCTACCACAGCACAGATAAGAGGGCCCTTGAGCCCATTTGTTTACAACATAATACTACGGGCACCCATAACTGTAACCAGTATTCCATTCACGGCTTAGCATCGACGTGTATGACTCGACTGGTGGAGTTAGAGGATCACTTGGAAGATGGAATCTCTTGATGCGGTCATCAGCGATGAAAGCAGATTCTGCCTGCAGGAAAGCGATGGTCGTTTGCGCGTATGACGTAGACCTGGTGAGTGCTGTCTCGTGGAGTATATTCGTCCAAGACAAACGGGTCTCACCCGAGACGCCCGCATCTCGTGGTCGTGCGGTAGCGTTCTCGTTTCCCACGCCTGGGTTCCCGGGTTCGATTCCCGGCGGGGTCAGGGATTTTCTCTGCCTCGTGATGGCTGGGTGTTGTGTGCTGTCCTTAGGTTAGTTAGGTTTAAGTAGTTCTAAGTTCTAGGGGACTTATGACCACAGCAGTTGAGTCCCATAGTGCTCAGAGCCATTTGAACCATCACCCGAGACGTTATGGTCTGGCATGCGATAAGCTACAATTCTCCTTTATCTTTGGTGTTTCTGGAGGGGATGCTAACAAGCGCTCAGTATTTGCAAATGGTTCAAATGGCTCTAAGCACTATGGGACTTAACATCTAAGGTCATCAGTCCCCTACACTTCGAACTACTTAAACATAACTAACCTAAGGACTTCACACACATCCATGCACGAGTCAGGATTCGAACCTGCGACCGTACCAGCAGCGCGTTTCCTGACTGAAGCGCCTAGAATCGCTCGGTCACCGCGGCCGGCTCAGTATTTCCAGTACGTACTTTTCCCGTTATTGCAGTAGAGAGATGATGATGTTCCAACAGGATAACGCTCGCCCACACAATTCGCGTGAAGCTCAATGACCTCCGCAAGACGTTCAGTAGCTTTGCTGGCCAGTACAAAATCCGGACTGGTCACCAATCGAGCACTTGCGAATACGATGGGACGAGAAGTGACTCGTCTACCAGCAACTCTTACGGATCTACGTGAATTGGTCGGGCAGACGTGGCAATAACATACCCCTGGTCAGTGTTCGACATCTCTACGACAGACTTGATCCCAGATTCAGCGCGTGCACTGCCGCCCGTGGAGGCTACACCGCTTACTAATATGGGTGTTTCAGATGGGTTGACACCTGGTACTTCTGATATGTAAATTAACCACTTCATGTGCTCCATATGCACTGTGGCAACAATATATCATGAGTGACTTGTGAACCTCTAAAAGGATGTACTAATTTTTTTTCCGGTATTGTATAACTCATTTCGTAGGTGAGGTCGCCTGTGGGTCTCGACTCGGAGATAAGCCGGTTCGAATCTTCACTGTCATTATCTGGCCGGAAAGGGGAGGATAAGTGGTGGCGTAAACTTTTTGAACACCAGTCCTCGCACCAATGTCCTGTATTAAATCCCAAACTTCTTTGCAATGTCTCATGAAGTGAAGACAAGTGACAATGTTGGTGATGATCCGTCCGTCGGATGGGGGACATTAAGCTCAGTGGTCTGAATGGTCGTATTCGAGAGGCTATGTGCCAGCATTGGGTTTCACCCTCTACCTTCCCTTCATCTATAATAAGAAGTCTACAATGTGCAATCACTCACCATAATCGTCCACAAGACACTGATGTACACCTGACTCTCCATAATGCAACGGCAAATCACTTCCGCTAGGACCTTGGCATGAACGGCGATGCAGGATTCCTGCATCTGCGTCCCTACACTCACTCCAGAGTGTGGAACAATTGATTATTAGAATATGACATTCATAGAAATTCCTCCGACATATGAGTACATATTCAGCTGCAATGTGTCGAGATCACCGAATCAAAAAATGAGCATTTCTGTAACAATAGAATCGTCTATTTCCCACGGAAAATTTTTCATAGCACTCATGAGCAACGTCAATAAATGCTCGGATGCAGGTTTCAATTTGTCGTGGCATACTACTGATGAGATCATCAAGCCAGCCCTGATACTAACTGCCCCCACTTGAATTCCTAAGTAGCACAGAATTCTTGAGACGTCGACTGTTAGTTGCAATCGATCCCACATTTCTTTGACTGGGTACATGTCCGGGGAAAAGACAGACCACTCCAGTCTGATGATCCTAACATGCTGAAGGAACGTATTCAAAATAACAGCGCGATGAGTACACGAGTTATCATCCAACATGTTGAAATCGTCATACAAATGGTTGCAGAATCTCGTCGATGTGCCGTAGAGCAATGTACACTCATGCTTATAAGTTAAGGATAATTGCAGAGTGTGATGCCACACAACGTGGCTCTACAAAAAACTGGCGCTAATAGCATAGGCACATAGCGAACACACACGAGACAGATCTGTAAGTCCACGGTATTGGTGATAAGTCGAGAAAACCGTCCTGAAAAACAAGTGCTACAAAACGCCACTGTTTCCTGCGCATGTACCCCGACATCAATATGGGATATGATCACCATGCTCACAAACACAGGTCAAACACGGGTTGGCATACTCTAGATGAGGTGGTCGAGCTGCTGCTGTGGTATAGCCTCCCATTCTGGCATCAATGCCTGTCGGAGCTCCTGAAGCGTCGTAGGGGATTCAAGACGAGCAGTGATACGTCGACCGAGAGCATCCAAGACCTGCTCGATGGGGTTTAGGTCTGGAGAAGAGGCAGGCCACTCCATTCGCCTGATAACTTCTGTTTCAAGGTACTCGTCCACGATGGCAGCTCGGTGGGGCCGTGCGTTATCATCCATCAGGAGGAAGGTAGGACCCAGTGCACACCTGGAAAGGCGGACATACTGGTGCAAAATGACGTCCCGATACACCTCGCCCGTTAGCATGAGTGTACATTGGCCCCGTGTAATTGCACCCCAGACCATTGCTCCACGACTATCAAATTTTGTCGCACACATTGTTGGAAACGTTCAATACTACCTGACTGTCTCCAGACTCGTAGTCTGCGATTTTCTGTTCATAAACAGACCCGAGTTTCGTCCGAAGACAATACCCGATGTCGTTCTCAGTGATTCTTGCCCATCTGTAACATAGTCCACCGTGTTGTGATGTACGGCATGGTGCTCACCATGACCGTCGGAAACGGAGATTGGCATCATGCAGCCGTGTCCTAACAGTCTAATTTCCAAACGTTCCTATTTGTGTTTGCCAGATTGCGCCGTACTCAACGAGCGCATAGTACATAGATTCACGGACGACTTTAAATGGTGCATCAAGGCTAAAGTTCAACTAAAACGCAACATCATCAATTTGCCACGACAGTCATCACGGACCATTAGAGCATAGTCCGCAGCTCGTGGTCGTGCGGTAGCGTTCTCGCTTCCCACGCCCGGGTTCCCGTGTTCGATTCCCGGCGGGGTCAGGGATTTTCTCTGCCTCGTGATGACTGGGTGTTGTGTGATGTCCTTAGGGTAGTTAGGTTTAAGTAGTTCTAAGTTCTAGAGGACTGATGACCATAGATGTTAAGTCCCATAGTGCTCAGAGCCATTTGAACCCTTAGAGCATACCTAAACGCTCTTCGTCGCACAGATATTACTTACACTTTTAACGAGATTTATCTACTTGTACATTTTTCGTTCTTCATACTGCACTTCCATTTCTTCGCATAATAAAATGGTCTGAAAACACCGCAAACACAGTTATTCATTGAAACAGCTGTGAGGAGGTTTTGATATGTCAGTTTGTTACTATCAACTTCCTTAGATCACATTCAAGATTAACGTTATTATGTGAAATGTGTCATTGAACAAAACACTGTGGAGACAATTTTATG
Organism: Schistocerca americana; assembly: GCF_021461395.2. Lineage (NCBI taxonomy): Eukaryota > Metazoa > Arthropoda > Insecta > Orthoptera > Acrididae > Schistocerca > Schistocerca americana. Next base: position 230,785,377 of record NC_060119.1, read on the forward strand.
TAAAAAACGTTTTTGTTCAGAAGCAAAATAATAAATGTATCCAGCAAACACTGTGACCAGACGAAACTACTTTCGTTGATTTTTCTGGGAGAAGGCTCATAAAACTGAAACACATGAAAAATTAGTTCAGAATAATGAATAAAAGATTTACTTGTCTTTGACACACTTCTTTGCCACAGTATTTCTTGACAATTCGCAACTGCCATTGACTATGAAATCATCGCTTGATGCAAAGATTAACAAACAGTTTTCTTGCACTTCAAAATGTGACCTTTACGAAAACACATTTCATCAGTAAATAACTTATCACTGCCTTACGCGACGATGTTGACATCTGTGGCTGAGGTGTCGAACTGGGGAAGCTCTTCCATAATCGACACCATATTGACCTCGGTATGAGGGCGCTGCAGTGCTGACAGAGGAGGTGTGGTCTCCAGGAGCGCCTCGCATACGTTGCTGCAGATTGCAGCAAGCTCTCGCCAACATCTGTGGTATTGATATGCGTTCATGACTTTCGTTTGGCACTGCGACGTCTGGACAATTCGACGGCCAATATTACTAACACTTCAAGGCGACATTAAGCAGCATGACTGCCTTTCTTGTAACTGTGTTTGCTACGAATATGTTAAAAGCAGTAACTCTTTTTTTTAAATAGCACTCTATATTTTTTATTCGGTAATCCACTTCCTAGTCTCTAGACCTGTACAAAAAGTACTTCAGTGAAAATTTACTGTCAATATGACGTTATTACAATCGTGCCGCCAAACCGAATTGAACTTTCCTGAAGAACCACACAGTACAGGTTCCCAGGGTAACATAACTCGTCCATTTCCTGGAGTTGACAGTAAACAAGCGGAAACATAAGTAAAATGCACACAAATCATTCATTCAACCATCTTCAATGAAGGTTTGTGTGACTATTTTGTGTAGTAACGAAGAGAGGGCAGAAAAGGTATTTATCTGCAAACAGTGACTGCAATAACGCTTTCTTTTTTACAGAACAATGATGAATAAAAGTATTATGAACACTCCCCACCGCAACGTTGGATGACGCCTTGTGGAGATGCAAGCACGTGACGCAGTAAAATAAGTATGTAAGCGGAGCAGATACGGGGCATCACAGTAGCGAAGAGATGAGTCGCAAACGGGGTAATCCACTGAGCTAAGCGACATTGTCAAAGGGCAGATCGTTATTACGCAGATATTGTGAACGAGTATCTCGAAAACGGCGGGACTTTTCGCATGTTAACGTGCTACTGTCGTGAGCATCCACCTAAAGCCGGCCGGAGTGGCCGAGTGGTTCTAGGCGCTACAGTCTGGAACCACGCAACCGCTTCGGTCGCAGGTTCGAATCCCGCCTCGGGCATGGATGTGTGTGATGTCCTTAGGTTCGTTAGGTTTAAGTAGTTCTAAGTTCTAGGGGACTGATGACCTTAGAACTTAAGTCCTATAGTGCTCAGAGCCATTTGAACCATTTAACCATCCACCTAAAGAGGTAGAACGACAGTGAAACTACCACTAAGCGCTAAATAATTGGACGTCCAATACTCTTCACAGAACGTGGGATTCGGAGGCTTGTCTGCTCTGTAAAGTAGGATAGATGGTGATCAGTGGCATCTCTGCCGAAAGAGCGCAGTGCCGGTGTTCGAAAAAGTGTTTCGGAGCCCATCGTCCATCGTCTATTGTTAAACATGGAGCTCCGCAGCAGACCACTCCTACGTGTTCCCATGCTGATCCAACGACATCGTCAATTAGGATTGCAGTGGGCATGGGACCGTCGATCAAGGGAAACGTGTCGGCTCTTCGTGTGAATCACATTTTTGCTACACTAGGTCGCTGGTCATCTCGATAAATGCCACGTCGAGGTGAACGGCGGCTCGAAACGTGAAGCGCGCCACGGACGCAGGCTGGTGGGACCAGTATTATGCTACGGGAGACATTCTCCTGCGCTTCATAGGACATGTTGTAGTGATCGAAGACACGCTGACAGCTGCGAACCACCTGCATTCCTTCAAGCTTGATGTCTTCCCCCGATGTCATCTTTCAGCTGTATACTTGTCTGAGTCTCGGAGCCAAAAACGTGCAAGAGTGTTTTCAAGAGCGCTATAGTGAACTCACGTTGAAGTCTCGGCGATCAAATTCGCCTGATGTAAATCCTATGGAACCCACCTGGGTCGCCATCTGGAGCCATCGCCCTTTAGGCATATCAGTAGTCCGTTATTTACGCGGATTATGTGAACTATGGGTAGACACCTAAATCCACATACCTCCATAAACCAATTAACGAAGTGTCGGATCTGTGACACGCAGAGTAGGGGTCGTGTTTCGTTCCAAAGATGGATAAACAAGCTATTAAGCAGGTGGCCATAATGTTATCGCGCATCAGTGTACGAGTACATGTACTAATCTTAAACGCCATGTTGTGTACAGTGAAAGCAGTCCTTGGTTAAAAACTGCCTCGGCAGTACTTCTCTTGAACTGAAGATACCTGGCTGTATGACTGGCGTGTATTTTCCTTGTGTTTCCATTTGTTTACTGTCTACTCCAGCAAGTGGACGAGTTACGTCACCTGGGCTAGCTGTACTCAGTGCTACATCAGAAGAATCAAAGTCAGTTTTAGTTAAATTTTTAACAACGTCATGTTTACGTGATTGGTACGCAGTGACGCATTTTTAAACAGGTCGTAAGCAGAGGAAGTGGATTACGAAATAAAAAATGTAGGACGCTGTTAGTAAAAACGTACTGCCCTTCATATTTTCGTCACAAACAAAGCTATAAGTAAGGCAAACACGTTTACATGATACTCTGCAAGTCACCTAATGGTGTGTGGCGGAGAGTACTTCTGTTACCACAAACTGTGCTCCCCGTTATCTTCTTCCATTTTTCGAATGGGCGTCGGTAGAATGATTGTCGGTAAGCCTCTGTATTGGCTTTAATTTCTCGAATTTTCTCTCCGTGGTCATAACGCGAGATGAATGTCGGAGGAAGTAATATGTTGTCCGACTCTTCCTGGAAGCCGGCCAGGGCGGCCGAGCGGTTCTAGGCGCTTCAGTCTAGAACAGCGCTACCGCTACGGTCGCAGGTTCGAATCCTGCCTCGGGCATGGATGTGTGTGATGTCCTTAGGTTAGTTAGGTTTAAGTAGCTCTAAGTTCTAGGGGACTGATGACCTCAGAAGTTAAGTCCCATAGTGCTCACAGCCATTTGAACCATCTTCCTGGAAAGTGGTCTCTCGAAATTTCAATAGTAAATCTCACCGTGATGCACGACGCATGTCTTGTAAAGACTGTTAATGAAATTTCTTTAGCTTTTTGGTAACACTCTCGTGCTGACCAGACGATCCTGTGAGGAAATGTGCCATTTTTCATTTGATCTTCTCTGTCTCTTCTGTCAGTTCTAAGTGGTAAGGATCCTATACTGACAAGCAATACTCAAATATCAGTCGAGCAAGCGCCTTATATGCCACTTTCTTTGTGGATAAGTTACGTTTCTCTCTGATTCTTCCTATGATAGTCAGTCTGGTATCTGCTTTTCCTACTATTTGTTTTGTATGGTCATTACACTTAAGATCGATCTGGGAAGTTTCTCCTTTTTATTTTACGGTAGATACTGTTTCCAGCAGTTTCTCATCGATAGTGGAGCTATACAACAGCAGCTTCCTTTTCCTGTGTATTGTTAATATATTACATTTATTTACGTTCAGGATGAACTATACCATTCATCACTCCTCTGCAAGTTATTTTACAAATTTATGCTGTCTTCTAGCGTTGCTTCTATTTTATACACAATCGCATCATCTGCGAACAGTCTTAAAGAGCATACACGCTTTCAACTAGATAATTTATATACATTGTAAGCAAAACGGTCCTATAACACTTCATTGGGGTACTCCGGAAGTTACATATACACTCCTGGAAATTGAAATAAGAACACCGTGAATTCATTGTCCCTGGAAGGGGAAACTTTATTGACATATTCCTGGGGTCAGATACATCACATGATCACACTGACAGAACCACAGGCACATAGACACAGGCAACAGAGCATGCACAATGTCGGCACTAGTACAGTGTATATCCACCTTTCGCAGCAATGCAGGCTGCTATTCCCCCATGGAGACGATCGTAGAGATGCTGGATGTAGTCCTGTGGAACGGCTTGCCATGCCATTTCCACCTGGTGCCTCAGTTGGACCAGCGTTCGTGCTGGACGTGCAGACCGCGTGAGACGACGCTTCATCCAGTCCCAAACATGCTCAATGGGGGACAGATCCGGAGATCTTGCTGGCCAGGGTAGTTGACTTACACCTTCTAGAGCACGTTGGGTGGCACGGGATACATGCGGACGTGCATTGTCCTGTTGGAACAGCAAGTTCCCTTGCCGGTCTAGGAATGGTAGAACGATGGGTTCGATGACGGTTTGGATGTACCGTGCACTATTCAGTGTCCCCTCGACGATCACCAGTGGTGTACGGCCAGTGTAGGAGATCGCTCCCCACACCATGATGCCGGGTGTTGGCCCTGTGTGCCTCGGTCGTATGCAGTCCTGATTGTGGCGCTCACCTGCACGGCGCCAAACACGTATACGACCATCATTGGCACCAAGGCAGAAGCGACTCTCATCGCTGAAGACGACACGTCTCCATTCGTCCCTCCATTCACGCCTGTCGCGACACCACTGGAGGCGGGCTGCACGATGTTGGGGCGTGAGCGGAAGACGGCCTAACGTTGTGCGGGACCGTAGCCCAGCTTCATGGAGACGGTTGCGAATGGTCCTCGCCGATACCCCAGGAGCAACAGTGTCCCTAATTTGCTGGGAAGTGGCGGTGCGGTCCCCTACGGCACTGCACATACGGTTCACGTCCACGCTGTCGCGGCATGCTACCAGTGTTAAAGACTGCGATGGAGCTCCGCATGCCACGGCAAAGTGGCTGACACTGACGGCGGCGGTGCACAAATGCTGCGCAGCTAGCGCCATTCGACGGCCAACACCGCGGTTCCTGGTGTGTCCGCTGTGCCGTGCGTGTGATCATTGCTTGTACAGCCCTCTCGCAGTGTCCGGAGCAAGTATGGTGGGTCTGACACACCGGTGTCAATGTGTTCTTTTTTCCATTTCCAGGAGTGTACATCTGTCGATTTTGTTTCGTTGAAAGCGACGCTTCGACTTTTATCGGAAAATCTGGTCTAATTCCCGATAAACTCGTATTCTTCTACTAAACGGCAGTGCCGGACTGCGTTAAATACCTTCCTGAAGTCAAGGAAGACGGCATCAACCTGAGCCCCGTTGTCTATAGCGCTACGGATCTTATGAAGGAACAGAACGGTATGAGTTTCGCAAACTATCTATCTGAGAAATCCATGTCGATTTTTACAGAGGAGATTTTTCGTTCTCCAGAAATGTCATAATTCTTGAGCATAAAACATATTCCTTAATTCTCCAACATGCTAGTTAATGCCCCCTTGATAATTAAACAGCATTTGCTTGATGCATATGTTTAATTTGTTAACGACAAAAATATATTTGGGGTGGCCAAGATAAACGAGACACCCTGTATATTTGTGTAGCTCCACGTAACACGCCAAAAAATATGTATCTGTGTCAGTGCTTTTAGGTACTTATATTAAGACGATAATTTTCATGTTATTTTATACATGCTGGATTTCCGGGACTCTGCAGCTGTTTTTGATTGTCGGTGAATAAGCCACAAATACTTTTCAAATGTTTCTATTTTGAAGCCACAACCGGCTTCGGTCATTCATTCCCGTCTTCAGGCGGTTGACGTTTCAAATTACATAAATGTTTTCCTCAGCAGCTCCAGAAATATTTATCTTACTGGAAACGTAGGACATCTGAAAAAGGACATGAATCGCTGAAAGTGGTTGTGGCTCTGAAATAAAAGCATATGCAAAGTCCTTGTCGCTGGTTGCGTTATTCACCAAAATAATTTTACTGATGTACACAATGTAATTAGAAGTGTCCAGACACATGATATAGGGCATTGATATTCTGTGTGTCTAGCTTTAGCCTTTATGACGGCTTCAACTTTGCTGGGAACACTATTATTGAGTTATCTGAATGTCTCTGGATGATGTGGGGTGCACAACTGCGCGCTAATCAGCTCCCCTTACAAATTCCCAAACTTTGTTCAGTCCAATCTCACCACTTTGATGAATTATGATGAAATGGTGAGGACAACACAAATTCCCAGTCATCTCGAGGCAGTTGAAAATCCCTGACTCCGCCGGGAATCGAACCCGGGACCCCACGCTCGGGAATCTGGAGGAATGGCAGCCCGTTCGTCCTCGAGAGCCGCTACCAGAAGAAGCAGTAATATACCACGCTGGGATCTGGAGTGGAGTCGACGTTCTTAGCGATCTCAACGGTGTTCCATTTGGTGCACGTCGTTTCTCTGGACACGCTACTCGATCTCAGGTATGTTATTGTCCACAAACTATTGACTAACAGCTGCTGCCTTACGACAAGGTCCATTGTCATGTTGATACAAAGAACCATCGTCTCCGACTGTTACTCTACTATACATAGTATAAAATTCTGTAAAATTTATTCATGTCCTTCCGCGTTTTTTCGAGCATAATGAGGGCACCACATCTAACCCTGTAAAGCACCATCTCCTCCACACGTCACTATTGGCTCTACACGTGTTCTCAGGTTATGTTCTCTAGGGATTCGTCACACCCAAACCCTCCCATCGGATTGTCACAGGGTATAACGTGATTCATCACTGCATTACTCCGTTTCCAGTCACCCAGTGTCAAACCGAGCGAAATGACGACGCGATTAGCATACTGGACACGCATTCTGGAGGACGACGGTTCAAACCCGCATCCAGCCATTCTGATTTATTACTTTCGAATACATTGTGGGACTGAACAATGATCAATGTGTTACAAATATTTACTACCAAAAACAGTCTTGATCACAATTTATTTATTATTTACGGTGACCGGTTTCGATCACTACTGAGGTCATCTTCAGACCTACAAGTCGTATACAAAGCTTTAATAAGAGGGCTACATACATTAAAGAAAATACATACTGTTATAAAGCTATAAAACGATGAATTACCAATGAGTAAGAACCTCCTTCTGGTGGTAAATCACTACTGGAGAAACCAGTGCGCATCTTACTATATATAATGGAGGCTCCGCCCAATTCTGACGGAATGATGTCATTACTAACCAATGGATTTTAGGTCGAAGAACAATGTAAACTTTCTTAGTTAAAAGTACATTGTCAAGAAAGGACAATAAACACACACTAAACTTAGCTTGTTTAACAGCTATTGTCAATTAAGAAGCGTTCAAAATATTTAAACATGTAGGATAAATGAACTTCCTTGTAACAGTGCATGGGTTGCCCTCTCAAGGCCTGTTAGTGAACCATTTGGAACCACTGGTTGTCATGGTGAAGTTGGACGCCGTCCCAAAGATGTGGCAGCAGGATTCTTTCTAACGAAGTTGTTGCGAAAGTGGAATGGCAAAGACTGTCACGTCAGACGATGTACTACTTTATGTATTTTCTTTAATGTATATAGCCCTCTAATTAAAGCTTTGTATACGACTTGTAGGTCTGAAGATGACCACAGCAGTGGTCGAAACCGTTCACCGTAAATAATAAATAAATTATAATCAAGACTGTTTTTGATAGTAAAATTCTGATTTAGTTTTTCCTTGATTTCCCTACATAGCTTCAGGCAAATGTCGGGGTGTTTCCTTTGAAAGGGCACGGCCCATTTCCTTCCCCAACCTTCCCTAACTCGAGCCTCTTCTCCGTCTCTAATGACCTCGTTGTCGACGGGACGTTAAACACTAATCTCCTCCTTCCCGTCTCAGCACTGATTGCAGAAAGGTGTGGCTTATGAAGAGGCGCTCGACTGTTGTACACCACACATTTTAACTCCATAGGTTATGACATCGTCGTAGTTGAAATGCTGGTAGCTCTTTGGAACTCATGAGTGATTTCTTCTACTGATATTCTACGGTTCCTTGCAACTACGTTCAGCAGTGCTCTACGGTTCGTGTCCGTCCGTACATGACATCTTCCTGGTATTGTTTTAGCTGTGGTTATTACTTCGCCTTTCCATTTCATAAGCATATTACCAGAAGTCGAATTGGGCGGCCTGAGACAGGTTGAAATGTACTTGATGGATTTGTTGCTCAGGTAACATCCATTGACAAGTCCATGTTCGAAGTCAATGACATCTCGTCAGCGACCGATTCTGCTTCTCTACTGAAAACACAGTATTCCTGCCTCCTCTTGTACTGGAAGGTCCGCCTCTCGTGACAGCTAACAGTCAGATCTGCATTACACAGGTGTGTCTAGATAATTTAATGAGATAGATTACGATAATAATTTCATTTAATTAACAGACTAGCTGAGTACATGCTTTGCCCAGTGATGTATTTATTCCAGTCGTCTACTAGTTCATCTCCCCTTCTGTCCCTCTCTCTGTCCATCATCTCTCCACTCTCTCTGTGCATCTGCTCCTCCCTTTCTGCGCATTCGCTCTTTCCCCTCTCCGTCCACTTCATCTTTCCCCTCTTATTTCCTCCTGCCCCCTCTATCACCTCCTCACCCTCTCCAAGTAAATCTCCTCCTCTCTCGTCTCTCTGTCCACCTCCTCCTCACTCCTCTCCCTCCTCTCTTCCTCCTCCTCCCTCATTCCATCCTCTCTTCCCCCATCTCCCTGTACATCTCCTCCTAACAGTTCTCTCTGTCCATCTGCTCCATCACATTCTTTCTGTCAATCTTCTCCTCTTTCCCTTGTCTGTTCATCTCTTCTCTACTCCCCCTCTGTGTCCATCTCCTCGTCTTTCCTTTCACAGTCAGTTTTGTCTGTTTCCCCCTCCCTGTCTCTGTACCCATCTCTGCCTCCCCCTGTCTGTGTCTTTCTCCTCCTCCCCATCTTCACTCCACATAATCACCTCCACCCCCTAGTAGATAGTGTCGGAAGTTCCATGCGGCTTTTCGCGGATGATGCTGTAGTTTACAGAGAAGTTGCAGCATTAGAAAATTGAAGCGAAATGCAGGAAGATCTGCAGCGGATAGGCACTTGGTGCAGGGAGTGGCAACTGACCCTTAACATAGGCAAATGTAATGTATTGCGAATACATAGAAAGAAGGATCCTTTATTGTATGATTATATGATAGCTGAACAAACACTGGTAGCAGTTACTTCTGTAAAATATCTGGGAGCATGCGTGCGGAACGATTTGAAGTGGAATGATCATATAAAATTAATTGTTGGTAAGGCGGGTGCCAGGTTGAGATTCATTGGGAGAGTGCTTAGAAAATGTAGTCTATCAACAAAGGAGGTGGCTTACAAAACACTCGTTCGACCTATACTTGAGTATTGCTCATCAGTGTGGGATCCGTACCATAATGGGTTGACGGAGGAGATAGAGAAGATCGAAAGAAGAGCGGCGCGTTTCGTCACAGGGTTATTTGGTAACCGTTACGGAGATGTTTAGCAAACTCAAGTGGCAGACTGCAAGAGAGACGCTCTGCATCGCGGTGTAGCTTGCTCGCCAGGTTTCGAGAGGGTGCGTTTCTGGATGAGATATCGAATATGTTGCTTCCCCCTACTTATACCTCCAGAGGAGATCACGAATGTAAAATTAGAGAGATTCGAGCTCGTACAGAGGCTTTCAGACAGTCGTTCTTCCCGCGAACCATACGCGACTGGAACAGAAAAGGGAGGTAATGACCGTGGCACGTAAAGTGCCCTCCGCCACACACCGTTGGGTGGCTTGCGGAGTATAAATGTAGATGTAGATGTAGATGTAGGGGTTGCTGGTTCTTACCCCCTAAGGTACTTCTTTCCAAATGGTAAATAGTATATGTACCAGGTTTGTGTAATATCGATCCAGTAGTTTAGGAGGAACCTATTACCCGTAGCATCACCCATGTACGCACTTGTCACATATAATTAACATATTTCACTCACATCTGTAATCATATTTCACCTGTTCTCTCGTGAATTTCACCCTGAAGTTTCGTTCCCACGTAGTTCAATGTTTATGAAGTCATATTATCCTGTCGTAAGTCACGTTCGAATCGATGGGACAGACTGTGTCCCACAACCGTGATGTTATCCAGCACAGAAAGAAGGTCAGCATCGGCCGTAATGTCATCTGTCTTTTTTCTTTATTGAATTGCAGATCTAGGTTCCAACTGTGAGCGCATCTATAGTCAGTGCGTTGTAAGTAGCTATGTAGACAAAACGTAATTGGAATACACGCATTCTAATCTAATTTAGGCATGGAAAAGCATTAGACCAATTAGTTGAAATCTAGATCTACAATGCAAGAAAAAAGGCAGCTGACAGTACGGCAGACGCTGACTTTATTTCTGTCCTGAACTAAGGGTTGTTCTACGATATACAGTAATTTTGCAGGTACATTCAGTAGTACGTGTGAGTACCATCTGCGAAATGATTTGGGAACAGAGCTAGTAGTAAAGAAGTAATAAATTAAAACGACATGCAAGATGCGGTAGTTTCTCACGCGTCTCGATGTTTAGGACGTCATATCTACTGAATTATGTTTAGAACAATAATATATTTTTCCAAGTACATTCAATGGAATATTTGAATACTGTCTGCAAAACGTGACGCGAATACAGTTAGTAGTAAATAAGTAATAAACTAAAATGTCATGCCTGATGCGGCAAGTTTACTGAATGAACCGCGACAATAGTAAGCGACAAACGTTTTTTCTTTTCATAATTTTTCTTAAGGTTTGAAATTATGTGTAATTTTTTTTGTAGGTCATGAGGTACCCTTATTCTGAAATACTGAACGAATGGAGTCTGGGTATTCGTGCGTGATGGGCTACACTTCTATTTCAGCCTCACTCCCAACCTTTTGGTAGGAAGATGGTTCTTACCCAACAGAGATTCATGCCAGACAGTAAGTGGTATGTGTACAAAGTTAATCTGAAATCGATCCAGTGGTTTAGGAGCAGGTGTGAATTGCACAAATGAGGTGAATGTGTGGAGTGTAATTATCTCATGGCAGTGAATCTTGGCCAATATTCTAAACTGCTAATGTGAAACCGATTTCCGCTGGAAAAAATGAGTTCCCGTTTTGACTACCAGGCGCAAAGCTGGCGCTGCGTATGCAAGGAAGACTCAGAGAAGTTATTCTATATGTGAAGGTTGGTTGGTTGGTTGATTTGCGGGAGGGGTCCAAACAGCGAGGTCATCGGTCCCACCGGATTAGGGAAGAATGGGGAAGGAAGTTGGCTGTGCCATTTCAAAGGAAGCATCCCGATATTTGCCTGAAATGATTTAGGGAAATCACGGAAAACCTATATCAGGATGACCGGACGCGGGTTTGAACCGCCGTTCTTTCGAATGTGAGTCCAGTGTGCTAACCACTGTGTCACCTCGCTGGGTTTTTCATATGTATAGAATTAGGAACGGGCTGTGGGCAGAATTAGAGAGAAAAGGAAGAAAGTCATAAATATGAGCACCAGAGACGTCGGCCGGATGCTGTATGGCGCCAGAGCAGCAGCTAGTGGCCAAAATTGTATCTAATTTTTTTCCGGTGTAAATTAACGCATTAGCACGTCTACCATGTTTTTCTGCCTTGGATAATTGGATAACACACAGGATCTCCGCAAATAGCTGCACTTTTGATAATACAGGGTGGTCCAAAAGTCCGGAAACACCCTCATAAAATTCAAATGGGGTAGCAAACAAGGAAACAGAGTCCCTACACACGAGGAACGGGAAGGGGGAACTTTATAGGCTATGCCACCAACAAGGCGGCCATCTTGAAAGCCGCCATCTTGAAATCAACTCCAAAATTTCAAATGGGAATGTGGTCATGTGACATATCAAACAGATAGAGACTTTCACCAGAAAAACAATGCCGTTGTTGTTTTAAACATAGCTTTATTCATTCTCGGGTTAAGCCAGTTACATGTGGCAGCGGTGGGACGCTCGGCAGCATGTGTGTAATGTGCCGAATAGATATTGCACCGATGTTACACAGTCCCGAGAGACCACCAACAGTCATAGTAATGGCTCGATATTTTGTCCATTATGTTGAATTGTTAATGCTATCCTCCGAACCCAATTCCTGATGATCTTTGATCAACACATCTGGCTGAATTTGACCACGCGCATCAACAATGCGCTCCTTTAGATGATGCAAATCCTGTGTTTTCACATAATAAACCAGTGGTTTGACATGACTCCAAAGATAAAAATCCAAAGGAGTCAAATCTGGTGAACGTGGTGGCCACTCCACAGCACCCCTACGACCAATCCACTTTTGAGGGAATTGCACATCCAGGTATGCTCGCACATTGTGCCCATAATGTGGTGGGGCTCCAATTCCGGAAATGTCCCGTCCTCCGTTTAAACGAGGGAAACACTTCGTCCGATAACCTCAGCTAACCGTTGGCTGTTAACGTACCATCATTAGAAAAAGGTCCAACGACTTTGGTACCCCACACAGCACACCAGACCATCACTTTTTGTGAATCGAGCGTTTTGGAAGCATCAATCCAGTGCGGATTTGTGTCGGACCAGTATCTGTGATTCTGCTTGTTCACTTCACCATTGATTATGAAATTGGCTTCATTACTGAACAGCACCTGATAGGGGAAACGTGGGTTTATCTGTAGCTGCTGTGTCACCCTTTCTGCGAACTGTACCCGACGGTCTGGGTTATCCTCGTTCAGGTGTTGGAGCAGCTGAACTTTTTATGGGTGCCATTTGTGCTGCGATAAAATTCGCAGTATGGAGGTACGGCTAACCCTACATTCTTGTGACAGGCGACGAGTACTCCGTTGCGGACTCTTGCTAAATGATGCCAACACGCTCACTGTTGTTGCTTCATCGGTGGCGGATTTTGTTCTTCCAGGTTTATCTGCGACAGAACCTGTTGCTCGGAATTTGGCGAAAAGCTTGGCAAATGCGCTCTGAGTGATGGGCTGTCTGGTTGGGTGACGACTGTTGAAATCCTCAGCAATGACCCGTGTGCTTCTTTCTCCTGATGTCAAGATGATTTTAATGCGTTCTTTACGTGTTAAGGACATTTTGTAACCTGTAAATAAGGAAACAATTATTAAAATGATACCAAACAGTTAAACACAGTCCGCAGGTCGTGGTCGCGCGGTAGCGTTCTCGCTTCCTGCGCCCGGATTCCCGGGTTCGATTCCCGGCGTGGTCATGGATTTTCTCTGCCTCGTGATGACTGGGTGTTGTGTGAAGTCCTTAGGTTAGTTTGGTTTAAGTATTTCTAAGTTCTAGGGGACTGATGACCATAGATGTTAAGTCTCATGTGCTCAGTGCCATTTGAACCATTTTGAGTTAAACACATGTAACATATCAAACATGGGATAGCCACTTTGCACCGTTTCTGACTCCATTTTATGACTTCCCAGTACATAACACTCACGCTGTCGAGCGTCCCACTGCTGCCGCAAGTAATAGGCTATAACCCGAGAATGGATAAAGCTATGTTTAAAATAACAACGGCATCGTTTTTCTGGTGAAATTCTCTATCTGTTTGATATGTCACATGACCACATTCCCAATTGAAATTTTGGAGTTGGATCCAAGATGGCGGCTTGCAAGATGGCCGTCATGTTAATGGCATAGCCTATAAAGTTTTAAACCTTCCCGTTCCTCGTGTGTAGGGACTCTGTTTCCTTGTTTGCTACTCTATTTGGATTTTATCAGGGTGTTTCCGGACTTTTGGACCACCCTGTATGTATGGACAGCATTTGGTTGCATAACTTTTGAACTCCACGTAAACACGACGCCGTCACTAACAATGAATAGAATAGTTCATGTACAAAATTACGCTATTATTAGTATTTCAGAAGTGCTACGACGTAAGTCCAGGATGGTCCCTGGAAGCCAGTAATTGCGGGCCGTGCATTGCTGCACATGGAGACTAGCCCTGTTCAGACCCTCTGCGCCGAGGTGCAGCACTTAGCGCAAACGCAGACAGGAAAACCGATGCGCCACGCACAGCGTACGCAGATTTCGAGTACACAGGGGCTGCTATTCCTGCCGCACAGTCGTTAAGAATTGGCGTCCCGGTAGCGGCTGCGCCGGCAACCTGCGAGTGTCTGCAGAGCTGGGTGCCCGCCGAGCGTAAGCCGACAGCCGCAGCCGGCAGCCGGCGGTGGCCCAGTTTCGCGCTCGGCTGCGCCTTTACGAGCCGTGCCCGCGTACGAACAGCACAGCACAGCACAGCACAGCACAGAACAGCACGCTGCAGTCCGCCTGGCCTGACACAAAGCCAGCGGCGGGCAAATTGCGTCTCGCTGCCTAACGCGGATTGCGGCTGACGGCTTTTTGAATAAGCCCGCCACCAGCATAAATTATTCACCTCCCCGTGCTGCGTTGCTCTGCGATACAGGTGTCAAAGGAACGAAATGCAACACGTGGGGACTTGTATTTCTAGTCTGTAACCCAGACTAAATTCAGTTTCCCCGAAAAGTAATGCCCGTCTCCTCTGCAAAAGCGTATGTTTACTTGAGTTTATCATCTTAATATTCTGTGGCACAGCTGCATAAACGATAAATAGCCACACCGAACTCTTAAAACTTTTTGTTTTCTTTCAAATTCTAAAGGTGGAGGGGATAAAATACAGGGGGCGAAAGGCTATTTACAATTTCTACAGAAACCAGATGGCAGTTATAAGAGTCGAGAGGCATGAAAGGGAAGGAGTGGTTGGGTAGGGAGTGAGACAGGGTTGTAGCCTCTCCCCGATGTTATTCAATCTGTATATTGGGCAAGCAGTAAAGGAAACAAAAGAAAAATTCGGAGTAGATATTAAAATCCATGGAGAAGAAAAACTTTGAGGTTCGCCGATGACATTGTAATTCTGTCAGAGACAGCAAAGGATTTGGAAGAGCAGTTGAAAGGAATGGACAGTGTCTTGAAAGGAGGATAATGGAATGTCGTCGAAATAAATCGGGTGATGCTGCGGGACGTAGATTAGGAAATGAGACACTTAAAGTAGTAAAGGAGTTTTGCTATTTGGGGAGCAAAATAACTGATCATCGTCGAAGTAGAGAGAATATAAAATGTAGACTGGCAATGACAAGGAAAGTATTTCTGAAGAAGAGAAATTTGTTAACATCAAGTATAGCTTTAAGTGTCAGGAAGTCGTTTCTGGAAGTATTTGTATGTAATGTAGCCATGTATGGAAGTGAAACATGGACGATAAATGGTTTGGACAGGAAGAGAATAGAAGCTTTCGACATGTGGTGCTACAGAAGAATTCTGAAGATTAGATGGGTAGATCACATAACTAAAGAGGAGGTATTGAATAGAATTGGGGAGAAGAGGAGTTTGTGGCACAACTTGACTAGAAGAAGGGACCGGTTGGTAGGACATGTTCTGAGGCATCAAGGGATTACAAATTTAGCATTGGAGGGCAGCGTTGAGGTTAAAAATCGTGGAGGGAGACCAAGAGATGAATACACTAAGCAGATTCAGAAGGATGTAGGTTGCAGTAAGTACTGGGAGATGAAGAAGCTTGCACAGGATAGAGTAGCATGGAGAGCTGCATCAAACCAGTCTCTGGACTGAAGACCACAACAACAACAACAACAACAACAACTGCTACTCTGCCACTGTCGTTCATCTTCTGGTATAATATGGACCTGATACACCAACAAGAGCATTCATTTTTTATTGAGAGAAGAAAGAAAATAAATAACGCAGTATGACCGTCATTAAAACCACTAAGGACTTACTTTTAAAAAAACTATGCTGCCTACTATATATCTATAATTTCCAAAGTAATCCTTGGTTACGTTAGTTAGTTAATTTCACGTTCGGAGTATCATTTGAGC
The DNA here is from genome assembly GCF_021461395.2 of Schistocerca americana. Lineage (NCBI taxonomy): Eukaryota > Metazoa > Arthropoda > Insecta > Orthoptera > Acrididae > Schistocerca > Schistocerca americana. Next base: position 230,801,223 of record NC_060119.1, read on the forward strand.
AGTATCATTATTTTATATTCATATCGCAGATTATCTTGTAAATATGCCTACTTGCTGATCTTTTACACATTACAAGAACAGAAATTCTCCTAAGCGACAGCAGAAGTTGTCAAGGACAAGCTTTTTCAGATAATTTACGCCATTACTCCTTCTGAACTGCGGTGTATTATTTATAAGTATGTGAAACAAGAGTCAACATGCAAAACCCCTTAAACAGATGTCTATAAGATGGTCGTGGGTGAGCACAATATATTATTCTCACGGTATGATTCTCGCCAGTGAAGACTTTCTTTCTTAAAAATGGCTTACCTCAGAACATTATTCCATATGACTGTACTGAATGTCCCTCCCCAGGACCTGCAATAATTCTAAGGGAAAATGTAGCACAACTAAGTTGCTTTCAGAGTTCCAAAACCTGCTCTTTCCAGTTTCAGTTCTGACGTTTGCATTCTCTTTATTATTTAATCACCATGTGTTACACTTATCATTGGCATAATACCTTTAGATGCGCAGACCAGAATGTGTTGTATCTTTTTAAAACTGAGAGTGAGACTATTCGCAGAAAACGATTCGCTAACACTTCAAAGAACATTGTTACAATTTCTTCTGTTGCTGTATTTATGCTCGGATTGATTATAATGATAGTGTAATCCACAGGAAGAAGTATTCAGCTTGTTGTACATTAGACGGATGATAGTTTAAGTATAATGGGAACAATGTCGGACCAAAGACTGAGCCTTGAGGAACCCAGCGCTATGCGAATATGTGGCCTATAATTCCAAGCAAGGTAAATAAAAGGGCGTGGAGCAGATTCAGTAGAGACTGCAGAGATATATGTCTGGGTACATCAATTCAAAACTCTGAACATAGGATATACACATATCACTTATAAATGTGACATAATGCAAGAAATTTTCGTCATAAGCAGCGCTTGGTGTTCGAGCTCCATTTCATACGAAATCGATCTATACAAGATGAGTCATAGGACCACGATGACCGAAATATTTCATCAAATGATAATGTATCGAAGTGATCTTTTCAGTAAATGATTAGTTTATTTGTTGTTGAATAATTTAAGCATTACAGGTATACAGTGCGATATGATTAGCAAAAGAAAGGTGGTTCCATTGACGTGTGCTCCTTCTCTGACTTGGAAACTTATTTTGGGAATATTCAGATCAGATTTTGTGATATACGACGGTGGTTTGAAAAGTTCGGGGAATCATCACGAGAGGTCAGCGCTAGCGCAACGAGCTGTTCACGTGGTATTCATTGAACTGTTGCCTGTAAACACGAGCCACGTCAGTGTTCTTGGAAGAGAGCTGTGGCGGTGATGCGGCTCTGTTGTTGTTCCCGTGTAGTGATTTACGAAGATGGAAAAAAATCGAGATTCGAGCTGTAATTAAGAACTTCGTTAAGATAGGTATGAAAGCAAAGGTCATTCATGCCGATTTCCAGAATACACTAGCGGACACTGCTCCTTAATATTCAACTGTTGCCAAGTTCCCAAATGAATTTAAATTTGGTCGGGAGAACTTAGATGATGATCCGAAACATTCATCGGTCAAGATGTGTCACTACTTCAGAAATCGACTATCCTTTGGGATCTCCTGGTAATTCAAACATGCAACGAAGCGACCAAACGAACGATTCCTTTGGGAACCATCCGACTAGAAGATTGGGACCATCAGTCCGGATCTGCCAGCTAAATATTGAGGAAATTAGTCGAGCCAAATCTGAATATCTTTCAAAGTTTCTATTGGACAATAGCATCGATGTGGTACTCCTTCAGGAAACACATACCGACTCGCAGGAAGACTTACAAAGAAGAGGACGTATTCAAGGCTTCCAACAAATAGGCGCAACATATCATCACGCCTATGGCACCGCCACATATGCCCGATCCGATATTGAACATGCACACCTGCTGTCCACAAGCACAGAAAACAACATCCATGTTGTTGATATAAAAGTAGGCTACATAAGACTTATAAATGTCTACAAACCACCAAACCAAATCAGGCCAAGTATTGTACTACCCGTACATGAACACCCAACGATATATGCCGGTGATTTTAATAGCCATCATGAAATGTGGCGATACACCCAAAATAATGAACATGGAGAAGCGCTGGTGGAATGGGCCGACGAGAACAATCTACATCTTATATTCGATGCCAAGGAGAGGGGCACATTCCACTCGGCCGCCTGGCCCAGGGACTACAATCCGGACCTCTGCTTTGTAACTACCGATAACGAGGGAAAACCAGTGACTATACACACAAGGGTTGCCACAGATTTCCCACACAGCCAGCATAGGCCTGTTATTTTAGACATCGGTGTCAGTATACCCCTGATACGGTCCTTCCCTCGACCTAGATGGAATTTCCAAAAAGCTGACTGGGAGAAGTATTCAGCGGACCTTGATAAATGCATCCGGTTTATACCGTCACCACCTAAATGCTACGATCGTTTCAGGAAAGCTATAATTACCACAGCTAAAAAACACATCCCTAGGGGGTTTCGAAAAGAATACATTCCAGGATGGAATGCGAAATGCCATTAGCTATATGAGGATTTTACTAGTAGTGGTGACCAAGAAATAGCTGATGACCTCCTCCACAATCTAGATTCCGCAAGAAGACAACGATGGACTGAAGCAACTGAAAGAATGAATTTCACTCAATCAAGTAGGAAGGCATGGAGTTTGTTACGTAAACTCGGAGGTACGACAAGACCAGCCCAGAAAAATCCAACCATAGCACCAGAGAAAATTGCAAATAACATTGTCGAAATGTCAAGAGCTCCGAGAGACAAACCACATACCAGGATGATTAAGCGCGAACTCAGAACACTAAAAAAGAATACTCCAAATATTTCAGAGCTTTCCATACCATTCACTGAGGATGATGTCATTACTGCCCTCAAGGATATGAAACCGGGCAAAGCCCCAGGTTTTGACAACATACATCCAGAATTTCTAACCTACGCTGGAAAGAACGTAGTCAAATGGCTGGCAAATTTCTTTTCGAACATTTTGACTACAAACCATCTTCCTAGGGAATTCAAAAAGGCAAGAATAATAGCTTTGCTGAAACCAGGGAAACCAGCAGACCAACCGCTAAGCTACAGACCAATAGCACTTCTTAGCTGTACATACAAACTTCTCGAACGACTTGTCCATAATCGAATTAGCGGCATTATTATGGAGAACTTACCTATAGAACAGGCAGGCTTCAGACCTGGCCGTAGTTGCTGTGACCAAGTTCTGGCATTAACATCCTACATAGAGGCTGGCTTTCAACAGAAATTGAAAACAAGTGCTGTATTTCTAGACTTAACATCTGCATATGACACTGTTTGGAGAGATGGAATAATTTACAAACTCTTAAGAGTGATTCCTTGCCAGACTCTAACATCCTTAATACATAATATGCTGAGTAACAGAACCTTCCAGGTCACCCTAAACGGAAAGACAAGCAAAACAAAACTTATTAACAACGGGCTTCCGCAAGGCTTCGTATTGGCCCCTCTCCTGTTTAACCTCTATATAGCAGATCTCCCAAACACAAAGTCAAGAAAATTTTGCTATACGGATGACATAGCACTGGCTACCAGAGACAAGTATCTCTTCAATACAGAGGAAGTCCTTAATAATGACGTTGAAATACTATACAATTATTTCAAGAAATGGAGACTCAAGCCAAACCCTAACAAAACTGAAGTATCTACATTCCATTTTAATAACAAAATGGCAAATGAAATTATTAACATAAAACTCGGAAACACCAACCTCAAACATAATAAGTTTCCAAAGTACTTAGGTATAACATTGGATCGCACTCTTTCGTACCGAAAACATCTGGAGAACACCACTGCAAAAATTGGAACACGGAATAACATCATCCAAAAACTTAGCGGTACTACTTGGGGAGCTAACGCAAAAACATTACGCACCTCATCTATCGCCTTAGTGTTCTCTGTGGCTGAGTACTGCGCTCCAGTCTGGATTAATAGCTGTCACACCAAACTTATTGACAGGCAATTAAATAACACAATGAGGTTGATTTCTGGAACTGTTAAATCAACGCCCACGTACTGGTTACCGGTGCTATGTAATATCCTGCCCCCGGACCTGCGTAGAAAAGCGGCCCTACTGCACGAATTCAGAAAGATTGAGACAAAACCAGAACTACCAATTAAAGAAGAATTCTCACAACTGCGACACACTCGATTGAAATCAAGAAAGCCACCCATACGCACAGCTGAGCAGCTTCAAAATAATAACTATGACCACATGAAACAATGGAGACTAGATTGGAACCAAAAGACAAATGACCAACTACAGACCTGGTTTGAGAGCTATAACTGCAAGATCTCTGGAATGGAACGAACAAGGAAAAGATGGTCCACATTAAATCGAATACGTACTGGACATGGCAGGTGTGCGGATTCACTACACAAATGGGGAAGAGCGATGTCACCAGAATGCGACTGCGTTGCCCCTAGACAGACGATCCAACACATCCATGGTGAATGCTCCTTGCGAGCTTATGCAGGGAACTGGTCCGACTTCCTGGAGGCATCCCCATCGGCGCTAGAATGGATCTCAAACCTCGATATAACCTTTTAACTGACCAATATAAACATAAATTATATTGTGAATCTTCAGGTTTTCGCGGCGCAAAGTCTGCTCCATTAAGTTTCGGGAATGCAGCCGCATAAATTCTGCTTCTTGTTCTAATATTTCGGCTGTATATCTTTCAGCCATCTTCAGAGAGAGCCGTACGACTGACGCTCCAGCGCTCGCTCCATCCTTTTAAACTCGCGGACCGCGCCACTGCGCATGCGGCCACAGATAAACAAGGCGCCAGTGATGTTGATCGGCGGCAAAGACGTAACATACGCATGAGTTACGTCTGTGGCTGCGCATTCGATCCATGCTGGGAGGTCGATGTATTACTGGGAGCTGAACTGTAGCGATGTCTTTGTAAGTTCAATATTTAAAGTGCCGGATTCCATGATTTATCTAATGTGAAACCGCTGTCTCTATTAATTAAATTCTTCGCCAAGCGGATTTCAATGGCCTCTTTTACTACGGAGTCCCAGAAAGATGAAACAGAAGTCAGAATTTCGACATTTTCATATACCATAGAGTGACCATAATCAATACAATGCTCTGCCACAGCCGATTTACTGGGTTGTAAGAGCCGAGTGTACCTGCGATGTTCCGTACACCTCTCTTGGACTGTACGACTCGTTTGTCCGATATATGAAAGGCCACATTCACATGGTATCTTGTGAACTCCAGGCTTGCGGAGTAGTAAGTCATCTTTAACGGAACCCAGGAGTGCAGCCGTCTTCGCCGGTGGACGAAAAATCACTTTTACTTTATGTTTAGTGAGGATCCGTCCTATTTTGGATGAAAGGCTTCCCACATACGGCAGGACAGCCATGGATTTAAGTGTTTCCTCGTCATCTTCTGCTTTCCTTACGGACACCTTAGGTTTTATTTGTAGTGCCTTACGTATCTGTTGTGGAGAATACCCGTTGTCCTCAAAAACTCTCTTCAGATGTAAAAGTTCGTCTTTTAAACTACTTTCATCAGATATGACGTGTGCTCGGTGTACCAAAGTTCTTAGAACACTACTCGTCTGCGAAGGATGGTGACAGCTATTTGCACGTAAATATAAGTCCGTATGGGTCGGTTTCCGATATACTGCGTGACCCAGAGTGCCATCTTCATTGCGCCGAACCAAGACATCCAAAAATGGAAGACATCCCTCCTTTTCCACTTCCATTGTAAACTGAATTTGTCCATGGATGGAATTCAGATGGTTTAAGAAGTCCTGCAATTTGTCCTCGCCATGGGGCCACACTACAAAGGTGTCGTCAACGTACCTCCAAAAATCTGTAGGCTTCAAACTAGCAGACTCCAGGGCCTTCTCCTCGAAATCCTCCACAAATAAATTGGCCACCAAGGGTGACAAAGGACTACCCATGGCAACACCGTCAGTTTGTTCAAAAAAGTCGTTATTAAATAACCGTTGATCTTTCGGTACATACTATCATTCAGTAAGCTGTATATCATGGTAGTCGTCACGTGACATTAAGTAAGGACCCCACCAACAAGGTGGTAAGGAAGACGGCGTCGCTTTTGAATGCCTCCCCATTTCCACCGGAAGTCATACGGAGACTGAAACCAAGTGGTGCAGTGCCACCAAGGCTTTATGGACTCCGAAAGATCCATAAGAAAGACGTTCCTGTACGTCCTATCGTGAGCAATATTGGTTCTCCCAACTATGATTGTGCCAAGCACCTGGCGTCACTATTGAGGCCGCTTGTGGGAAAATGTGATCATCATATAAGGAACTCTGCAGACTTCATTGGCAAATTAAAATCTTTGAAACTGAACACCTCTGATCTACTAGTCAGCTTTGATGTAGTGTCGCTATTTACTAAGGTACCTCTCTCTGAATCTTTACATCTCATTGGAAAAAGTTTTGATAAGGAGATTTTAGCTTTGTTTCACCATGTGATGACCTCCACATACTTCTTATTTAATAACGACTTTTTTGAACAAACTGACGGTGTTGCCATTGGTAGTCCTTTGTCACCCTTGGTGGCCAATTTATTTGTGGAGGATTTCGAGGAGAAGGCCCTGGAGTCTGCTAGTTTGAAGCCTACAGTTTTTTGGAGGTACGTTGACGACACCTTTGTAGTGTGGCCCCATGGCGAGGACAAATTGCAGGACTTCTTAAACCATCTGAATTCCATCCATGGACAAATTCAGTTTACAATGGAAGTGGAAAAGGAGGGATGTCTTCCATTTTTGGATGTCTTGGTTCGGCGCAATGAAGATGGCACTCTGGGTCACGCAGTATATCGGAAACCGACCCATACGGACTTATATTTACATGCAAATAGCTGTCACCATCCTTCGCAGACGAGTAGTGTTCTAAGAACTTTGGTACACCGAGCACACGTCATATCTGATGAAAGTAGTTTAAAAGACGAACTTTTACACCTGAAGAGAGTTTTTGAGGACAACGGGTATTCTCCACAACAGATACGTAAGGCACTACAAATAAAACCTAAGGTGTCCGTAAGGAAAGCAGAAGATGACGAGGAAACATTTAAATCCATGGCTGTCCTGCCGTATGTGGGAAGCCTTTCATCCAAAATAGGACGGATCCTCACTAAACATAAAGTAAAAGTGATTTTTCGTCCACCGGCGAAGACGGCTGCACTCCTGGGTTCCGTTAAAGATGACTTACTACTCCGCAAGCCTGGAGTTCACAAGATACCATGTGAATGTGGCCTTTCATATATCGGACAAAGGAATCGTACAGTCCAAGAGAGGTGTACGGAACATCGCAGGTACACTCGGCTCTTACAACCCAGTAAATCGGCTATGGCAGAGCATTGTATTGATTCGGGTCACTCTATGGTGTATGAAAATGTCGAAATTCTGACTTCTGTTTCATCTTTCTGGGACTCCGTAGTAAAAGAGGCCATTGAAATCCGCTTGGCGAAGAATTTAATTAATAGAGACAGCGGTTTCACAGTAGATAAATCATGGAATCCGGCACTTTGATATTGAACTTACAAAGACGTCGCTACAGTTCAGCTCCCAGTAATACATCGACCTCCCAGCATGGATCGAATGCGCAGCCACAGACGTAACTCATGCATATGTTACGTCTTTGCCGCCGATCAACATCACTGGCGCCTTGTTTATCTGTGGCCGCATGCGCAGTGGCGCGGTCCGCGAGTTTAAAAGGATGGAGCGAGCGCTGGAGCGTCAGTCGTACGGCTCTCTCTGAAGATGGCTGAAAGGTATACAGCCGAAATATTAGAACAAGAAGCAGAATTTATGCGGCTGCATTCCCGAAACTTAATGGAGCATAAATTATATTTATGATTGTTATAAGATTTTAATGTCTAACACTTGATGTATTAATGTTGCATGTATAGCCATACGCTAAATAAATAAATAACTTCAGAAATCATTGCGAAAGTGCACAAAATGGTCATGGACAACCACCAATTGAAAGTGCGTGAAATTGCTCACGCTTGCCAAATGTCATCTGAAAGGGTAATCACATTTTAAATGAAGAATTAGAAATGAAAAATTTGTTTGCAAGATGGGTGCCGCGACTCTTGAGGCTGGATAAAAACGCATGTGCAAGCACTGTGGCAAAATTGCACGAACTAGGGTATAAATTGTTGCCACATCTGCCTTATTCGCTTGATATGTCCCGTCAGTCTTCCATCTCTTCCCAAAACTGAAAATTTTTCTTGGTGGACGAAGATTCACTTCAAACGAAGAACTGATAACAGGAGTTGACAACTATTTTGCAGGACTGGAAGAAACTCATTTTCGAGATGGGATCAAGGCACCGGAACATCGCTGGACCAAATGCATTAATCTACAAGGAGACACAATGAAAAATAAGAAAGTTTCAATGATTTATGTATTGTATTGTATGTTAACCGGGGGCCTAGAAACTACGGAGAGGCTTCGTCCCCGCCGCAGCCGCAGTGGTCCCCAACCCCACGACGACCACCGCAGTCCACTTCACCTCTCCGCTGTCCCACACCAGAAGTCAGGATTATTGTGCGGTTCGGCCCCCGGTGGACCCCCCCGGGAACATCTCACACCAACGAGTGTAACCCCTTTGTTTGCGTGGTGGAGTAATGGTGGTGTACGCCTACGTGGAGAACTTGATTGCGCAGCAATCGCCGACATAGTGTAGCTGAGGCGGAATAAGGAGAACCAGCCCGCATTCATCGAAGCAGATAGAAAACCGCCTAAAAGCCATCCACAGACTTTCCGGCCGACTGGACCTCGACACAAGTCCACCACGAGGTGTCGCTTTCATAGTTCAGCATTTCCTTACGTTAGTAGGCGACTATGCTGTATAACTACCGTTTTCATAACATCTCGTGGCACTCTTATACACTAGACCACAGAATTAATGCATCACTTCTTCGAAGCTACGTAATTACCACAAATTTTGAATCGTAAGTTTGAGATCTGGCTGCAAGGTGCATATAAACTTCCCCCGTAATGGAGCAAAGGCATGACGCTCTAAGATGCCACGCTCGGGCTCGACGCTTCCAACAGCAATGTGTTGACACATGCGAGAGAGAGACCGCAGATCAGAAGTTCATGTGACGAGTAAGGAGGGTTAATGATATCACATTTGCTCCAAATTTCACCAGAATTTTGCCCATTACCACCGTGGTCGTGTGACACGATCATAATATTTTGATACCGCTGCGCTGGAGGTCAGAACTCAACGCCCAGCATGGAAATCGGGCGGTTTTCTTGCGAGTGGCCCAAGAAAACGTTCCAGATACACCGCCACTCAGAACTGACATGAAAAGGCTTCTGTGTGCGGCATTAAGGGCGTCAATGAAACGACTCCTTTCTCTGGGGCATTGTTTCCCACACATTCCAAGCTCGAGAACGACAATTCGAAGCAGCAGAAAGACGTTCTTCACAACCTTTGACACTGCTGACATCCTCGGACGCTTCAGTCCTTCTCTAAGAACACTATGGGTCTACATCCACATCGTGAGTGATCACCGCTTTGGAGAGCAGCGTGACTGCAGTTTTTGCTCTTGTGTACAGGTTACAAACACTAAGGACAGTCCTGAAGGTGGTCTGAATGAGCTAGAAGTGTTTGGAACATAGACAGATGCGGCAATAAAACGGCAAAAGGTCCTTCTAAGTCTCCCCAGTTCGGCAACATCCTCGGTGGCTCCTGCCCACATTTATTGAGAACTTTAAAAATATGCCTCCACACATACACTGAAGAGCGAAAGAAACTGGTACACATGCCTAATAACGTTTAGGGCCCCCGCGATAACGCAGAAGTGCCGCAACACGACGTAGCATGGACTCGACTAATGTCTAAAGTAGTACTGGAGGGAACTGACGCCATGAATCCTGCAGGGCTGTCCATGAATCCGTAAGAGCACGAGGGCGTGGAGATCTCTTCTGAACAGCACGTCGCTACGCATCTCAGAAAGTAACCTCCGGTTGATTAAAAAAAATACACCAAGTTAAATAAAAATATTTTAATATATACATCTTACAACTACATCTTTGCACTATTTTTCTACATAGTCTCCATAGCGATTGAGGCACTTATCGTATCTCTTCACAAGCTTTGAAATTCCTTCTGCATAAAAATCACCCGCTTGTGCCTGGAGCCAGCCTGTGACCGCATCTTTGAGCTCTTCGTCGTCATCAAACCGCTGTGACCCGAGCCATTTCTTCAAATGCATGAAGAGGTGATAATCACTTGGCGCCAGGTCTGGCCTGTAAGGTGGATGGTTGATAACGTCCCACTTGAAGGACTCAAGAAGGGCCGTTGTTCTGCGAGCAGAGTGAGGACAGGCGTTATCGTGCAAAAAAACGATACCGGAAGTCAGCATACCACGGCGTTTGTTCTGTATAGCCCGTCGTAACTTTTTTATTGTTTCACAGTACACGTCTTGATTAATGGTCGTACCACGTTCCATGAATTCAACCAACAACACCCCTTTGGCATCCCAAAACACCGTTGCCATCAGTTTTTTGGCAGAAAAATCTTGTGAGGCTTTTCTTGGTTTGGTAGGCGAATTTGAATGTGCCCACATCTTTGATTGTTCTTTTGTCTCAGGGTTCACGTACTTAATCCAGGTTTCGTCACCGGTCACGATTCTGTTTAACAATGGTTCTCCTTCGTCCTCATAACGTGACAGAAAGTCTAATGCAGAGGCCATTCTTTGAGTTTTGTGGTGGTTGGTAAGAATTTTGGGCACCCATCGTGCACAGAACTTACGGTAACCCAATCTTGCTGTCACTATCTCGTACAAGAGAGCCTTAGAAATCTGTGGAAAACCAATAGACAACTCCGACATTGAGAAACGTATGATTTTCACGAACTTTTGCATCAACTGTCTGAACGAGTACGTCAGTCACCAATGATGGTCTACCACTCCTCTCTTCATCATGAACGTTTTCTCGTCCACTTTTAAATAAACGTACCCATTCACGGACAACTCCTTCACTCATAACTCTTGGTCCGAACACGGCACAAAGCTCACGATGAATAGCTGCTGCAGAATATCCTTTGGCTGTAAAAAACCTTGTGACAGCACGCACTTCACATTTGGCGGGGTTTTCTATTGCAGCACACATTTCAAACTGCCACAAAAACTAAACTAGCGCAGGTACGACGTTCACTCGACCACGGCTTGATGCCGACTGACCTGTTGAGTGCGTGAACGCACAGATGGCGTCGCTACTCCCCCCACAACCCGCACTGTGACCAATCGGAGGTTACTTTCTGAACCGCCCTCGTACAATGCACATGAATGGATGCCGGTGATCAGACAGCATGCTTACGTACGTGGCACCTGTCAGAGCCGTATCTAGACGTATCAGGGATCCCATGTCACTCCAACTGCGCACGCCGCACACCATTAGAGAGCCACCACCAGCTTGAATCCACCAGCTTCAGCAGTCCCCTGCTGATATGCAGGGTCCATGGATTCATGGGGTTGTCTCCATACCGATACGTGTCCATCCGCTCGATACAACTTGAGTCGTCCAACAAGGCAACATTTTTTCAGTCATCAACAGTCCAATTTCGCTGTTGACAGGTCCAGGAGAGACGTAAAGCTTCATGTTCTTCAGACATCAACGGTACACGATTGAGCATTGGGCTCCGAAAGCCCATATCGATGATTTTTCATTGAATGGTTCGCACGCTTACACTTGTTGATAGCCCAACATTGTAGTCTCATGTTTTACCGGATTTCTGATATTCACGGTACACTCGTAAAAAGGTCGTCCGGGAACATCCCCAGTTCGTTGTTACCTCGGAGATACTGTTTCCCATCGCTCGTGCGCAGACTATAACATCACGTTCAAACTCACTTAAATCGTGATAAGCTGCCATTGTTGATGTAGTGACCGATCAAACAACGGCGTCAGACACTTGTGTTATACAGGCGTTGCCGACCACAGCGCCGTATTCTGGATGTTTACATACCTCTGTATTTTAATATCCGTGCCTATACCAGTTTCTTTGGCGCTTCGGCATAGAACCCGTGATGAAGTGCTACGCGCTTGCAAACCGGCAACCCCTTCGAAACCCTTTGATTCCAGATGGACTAGTATTAGGCGCAGGAGCAGAAATACTGTGGAGAATGAGCAGTGGTGTATCCTGCCTGCATGCGCTAGTACTCTCCTCACAGGTTCTGTCTTTATGGGTACATTTTAAAGATGCTCAACGAAGGCGGGTGGGTGACACCGAGAGTTTCGCCTAAGTGGAGGGAGCCCACAGGAGGACATAAAATAGGACGCGCTGTGACATCATAATCATACTTATCAGGTTCAGATCACTTTCTAATTTCATTTAATGGTTCTGAACGGTCCCTACTGGCTCTAATCCGCACACGAAGCGAACAATTTCGGTCGAGCTGCGTTCTGACTGGGTGCGATTATGTTCGATGGGAATGCAGCCGCACATGGTCTGTCGTCAGGATTGGAAAACTCGGTTTCAGCAGTGTCGAAGGCTGTACATAACATCTTCCTGTTGCTAATCACAGTGCGTTTTCGACCGCCAAATATGACGGAATCAACGCCCCAGAGAAAGGGGTGGTTTCATTGACGCCCTTTATGGGTCTCCCTGCGGTCTTTCTAAACGGTCCAACACGATGTATCTATTTCTAAAGTTGCACATATCTTTGCTTGGTTTTTTCCCTTCGTGTGCAGTTGGTGATAATTTTAGTAAATACATTGCATACTTTTCCAGTTTGAACATGCACGGAACTATGAATACCTATGAACTACTGTAGGGTTAAACTGCTGTAATGTTTGTAAAATAAATTTCGAAACAGTGCATCTAAATCGGTAGTAGATGCTTTCAGACGTTTAAGGTGTGTCACCGGCTCGCAAAGCCGTGATCAGGCCAGTGGTAACCGACGGATGTCAAACATGAGCGGTAACGTGTAATGATGAGCCGCACGTCAGTTTAGCTGAATGCAGAATTTCTCTACAAGATCTGATGATGATGATGATGATGTTTGGTTTGTGGAACGCTCAACTGCGTGGTCATCAGCGCCCTTACAAAGTCTCAGTTTTTACGCAGTCCAATTTTTACACAATCCATTCTAGCCATTGTCACGAATGACGATGATGAAATGATGAAGACGACACAGACACCCAGTCCCGGGGCAGAGAAATCCACAACCTGGCCGGGAATCCAACCTGGGACCCCGTGATCCAGAGGCAGCAACGTTAGCCACTAGACCACGAGCTGTGGACTCCACAAGATCTGTAGGGCAGTTCAGGATAGTAATGGTACATGGAGATCGAGAAGAATTACTGAGTTGTACCGCCGTATACAAGAAGCTGGTATTGTGAGCTTAATACAACCCATGAGAATAGCCTAGCTTGGACATGTACTTAAGATGACAGCAGCAAGAGGAGAAGAACCGCTGTGGAGAGAAAAGGAAGACAGAAACTTGTTGAAGAGACTTAGATCCATACGAGGTTGTAATTCCTTGAAAAGAAGAATTTTGTACGTTACAAGGAAGAGTTTCTAGGTCTTGGTTTTTTGTGGAGCAGGTTATGGGCACGATTATATCAAGTTTGCTCAATTATCCTACTCTGCGGACATCATGTAAGCGATTCTGCAAGTTCGTTTTAGATTAGTTCAAATCTGTCTTTAACTATTCCGTTGAACCACCATCTTCTCCAGTAGCCTTCATACCTCGAATAGCTTTACACGTACCTCATTTGACATTATTTCCGATATGTCACTGCTTTCATTATCAGCTCTCAGTACGTCAGCTTCATCTATTCAACAATACACACATTTGAAGAAATCTTGGAATGCGGTGACAATATGCTTTCTGTGACTAGTTAGAATGTCGTGTGCCATTTTAATTATCATGGTGTGCACACATTTCGTATTTCTGTTCTGTCTTACTGTTGCTCTAATCGCTTTCCATTTTTTTCTCTCATCACAGTTTCATTGTATTCCAGTTTATTCAGATCACTGAATTCTGATACGAACTGCTCCTAAATAAGAACATTTTTAAAAAAGCCATGAAGCAGTAATGTTTCCACAGAGCATTTTACAATCTTCAAAAGAGTGAATCCAGTAAGAACTGAGAGAGCCCTGATGCATGAAGTTTGGCTAAAAAGTTTGGTTAGGTCAAGTGACGTATTTAGTGGTAATATTCTTGCCGGATCACATAGTCGTACTATTAAAGGACCGTCGTTCACGATAAGAATTAGTTCCAGCGAAGTTTAGCAAACGGCGTTCTTACCTGAAGATAATGGACAAATGGGTTTGAAACATTGTGTCAAGATGACTCGATGATCCGGCGGCAGACCTGACAAGAATGTTTTCATGTTAAGTCATAACTAATCATACGTTTTCTCCACCATTGTAGTTGCCTGAAATCAGTGACCGTCTCAACTCATAGCCATTATGCTTCTCCCTATTGAGCGGAAAATTATTCCTACTCAACCGAATACCATCCTTCGTCGAATGTATTCTCTTTCAACCCAATACCACAATACTCTACGCAGCACCGAAATTCTTAGACATTCGAAGTTTATTACTTAACAGAAAAGCTAATGAACGTGTCATTCTTAGAACTTAAATGAAAACGCTCCAGTATTGACTGCGAGAGAAGTACTATATGGCTCATACCATTCAAACGGGAAGAAGGTGTCTACGATTAGTTTCACGTTCCCAACGCTCGCTCAGAATATCAACGGCGTCTTATGCCCTCACTGCATGATACGTCGTCGGGAGGTTTGTATCTTAATCCTGGTTGCATCCACAGCTTCACGCGATAACCCCTTCTTTCCAGGCTAGGAAAATATCGTAATGGAAACTTCCTTCTGCCACAAGCTTTCGAGTTGGTTACCTGTGAGCACAGATCTTGACACCAGAAATTATGTTCCAGAGACACGCAGGAAAAAGTTCTCACTGGGACCAAGAATACTAGATTATGACATCGTTCCCGAGGCTTAAGCTTTTATGTGGCAGATTTTGACTTGGGGAGTTAAGCTAACGCGTCCAGTGGTACAAATATCCTCCGTTTCCTAACCTACGTGTGATACAGCGTGTATATAACGTCTGGGAACACATTCAGTTATTTATTGCACAAGAACCAAACATTGTACAGATATCATACATATGTCATTTTGAAGAGAAATCCTGAGAGTTGTTTTTAATGTACCGGTATACCGCCACAGCCTAGTTAGGTAATTTGCCGATAGTCAGCGCTAGTCGCTAACATGGCAAGTTGAGGTGCGGAGCGGGCTTTCTGTGTGTTGGAGTTCGACAGAAACATGTGTGCTACAGCTGTTCAACGGATGTTTAGAACCAGGTACGGTAAGAAGCCACCAACAAGGAAGGCCACGTACCACTGTCACAACAAGTTCGTTACGATGGGTTGCTTGCGCCCAGCAAAGAGAAGCGGGCGTCCCTGTGTGAGTGAAGTGTGTGTGCAGCGCGTACGAGAGACATTCATGGGGAGTCCAAAGAAATCGGTGCGTCGTGTATCCCGTGAACTCGAAATGGCTCCAGTGACAGTGTGGAAACTCCTGCGACAGAAGCTGTCTATGAAACCATTCAAGTTGGAGCTAGTGCAGAAGCTCAACGACGACGACAACGGCAAGCGTTTTGTTTTGTTTGCAGTTGCAACAATTGAATGAGGATGTTGGTGGCATTGTTGATCGCTTAATTTTTAGCGACGAGGCCACTTTTCACACTAATGGAAAAGTGAGCAGGCATGATTGTCGTTTCTGGGGTACAAAGTATCCACACGAATGCCTTGAATTTGAGCATGATTCCCAAAAGGTAAATGCTTCTTGTGCCTTGTCACGTCGAAAACTGTACGGGCCATTCTCCTTCGCCGAGAGCACTGTCACTGGGTATTCCTACTTGGACATGTTGCAGCAATGGCTAATGTCTCAGATGCAATCGGACTCTCAGTTCATTTTTCAGCAGGATGGGGCTCCACCCCATTTTCATCGTGAAGTTCGTGTCTACCTCTGAAGATTTACAAGGTTAAAGCGTGGATATGCTTCTAAATCACGGAAATGTTCTCTGCAGGAATGGTTTGCACGTAAGGAATAAACATAATTCTCACTCATATTTACATACCTAACATTCATTATCCCCTTTAAATTAATGGCTGAATACAGTTCTTAGAGTGTTAGGAGACCGAGACAAAGGTAGCACATAAAAGAAACAGTGCCACGCAATCAATCTCAAATAATAGTGGAAAGGATATACAGGGGAACACTGTCAACCTAACCCATGAAGAGTATGATACCATGGAATCAAATAGGACAGTGTCTGCTGCAACGTCATTCGCTACAAATCAACAGCGTCAGCGTAGCCAGAGGATTTGAAAGGGTGCTCCACATGTTGTAACGAAAGTAATTGAAACGAGCATGAACAATGCGAACTTTGACACTCACGTTTCAACGAAATAATTTGTTATATTCTGTCATCTCTTTGACTAAGTGAGATGTTATCATCTGCAGACCTAGTGTACACCACAACGTTTTACATCACATTCCTAAATGCCGTTTGCAACCTTTCTGTGCACCAAAACGTCTTACATGACATTTCTAAATTCAGTCCTTGCTTACAATTAGCACTCTAATGCCATTATTTTCGCATATGTAGGCCTATAAAAATGCCAGCTTTAATTTTTGCCGATGTAACGTATGGAATGTTGACATGAGGATACTCAGAGCATTCTAAAGACAAATTACACCCGTTATCCGAGCCGGTCGCTTTTATTTTCTGCCACAACAGAGACTGTCACAGATCAACGATTGTCTTTGTCTTTCATATCATACACAGTTGCAGTTTCCTAATCGCACTCCAACGCTGACGTAATACACCCCACTGTGTGGCAGGAGATACTTCGGTTACCACTATTACCTATCGCATTTCCTGTTCAATTCGCGTAACTACCGCAGGACGAACTAGAGCTGGAAAGACTCCTCATGAGTTCAAATTACTCAGCTTTTAGTTTCATGACAATATATGGGGTGTGAAATAACAAGTTTCCTTTATCGTACATGTTTCACTTCCGCTACACTTAAGATAAATATTTTCAGAAGAATCTTCCTAACACTTAAATTCACCGTTGCAAGTCTGTATTTAATTTGTTCTGTATTCGTTTCATAAATTCAAACGCATATTTCTTGCTGCAGTTTGTATTTGGTTCAAATGGCTCTGAGCACTATGGGACTTAACATCTGAGGTCACCAGTCCCCTAGAACTGAGAACCCGAGGCAGGATTCGAACCTGCGACTGTAGCAGTTGCGCGGCTCCGGACTGAAGCGCCTAGCACCGTTCGGCCATCGCGACCAGCGAGTTTGTACTTATTTATGATCTAGACGCATTTGATCTTCGGAAAATTCAGTAAATTTAATCTGAAATAATACAGTTTTGTTTTTACATGTGGTATTTACAGATTAGCCAACGGTCTTGCCACAGATGTAACAACGGTCTCTGCCAGATCATCGAATTTAAGTGCTGTCGGGCTTGGCGAGTACTTGGATGGGTGACCGTCCAGTCTGCCGAGCGCTGTTGGCAAGCGGAGTACCCTCAGCACTTGTGAGGCAAACTGAGGAGCTGTTTGATCGAGAAGTAGCGGCTCGGTCACGAAAAGTGACAACAGCCAGGAGAGGGGTGTGCTGGACACAAGGTTCGCCATACCCGCATCCAGTGACGTCTGTCGACAGAGGATGACACAGCAGTCAGTCGGTACCGTTGGGCCCTCCGTGGCCTATTCAGACGGAGGTTTTATTTATAGAGTAGAAAACAGTTCACGTAATACTTGTTACATTACTAATCTATTAGTTACAGTAATTCATTTTCCAGACCGTCAGAAGTGCCAGTTCACTTATAGAAATTCAGCGCTCTTCACATGACTTCTATTTGTTTTGTGATTTTCGTATTTCATAATCTAACGACCATGGAACAACACTACTGGTCTGGCACTAATTGTAGATTTTTCTTACGAGAAGTGCATGTGTTTTCTGTCGTAACTATACAAGGTGTACCGGTATAAGTGTAATTATTTTTACATGTGGTACCTTAATATGTACACGCATCAGTGTGTTGGCTGCTTTTCTTCTGCATTCAACTGTCGTCCCTCAACACATCATATAATTTACTACATGATGTTTTCCGCAGAGTCGTAACTCGTTAAGTGGATTACGTCTGTGCGTCAAGGTGTCCACACTTGCTTACTTGCTGTCCAGCAGAAAGGAGTATTAACGGGTTGCTCTTGCCGCATGCACCTGGGGGTACTAACCAACCTAAAAACATACGACTCATAATAGCTGTAAGTGACGTAAATACTAATCTAATGCTGTTCATTACACCATCATCAGTCACCAATAGC
This sequence comes from Schistocerca americana, assembly GCF_021461395.2. Taxonomy (NCBI): domain Eukaryota; kingdom Metazoa; phylum Arthropoda; class Insecta; order Orthoptera; family Acrididae; genus Schistocerca; species Schistocerca americana. The sequence continues at coordinate 230,819,682 of NC_060119.1, forward strand.
AATATCTGCACTATGTTCATTTCATGTCTCTTTTCTTATATGTTCATGTGTTTCCATCCTAACGAAGTAACTTATGTGTGTGTGTGTGTGTGTGTGTGTGTGTGTGTGTGTGTGTGTGTGTGTGTCACCTAATTTGACTAATGAATATTTATATACTTGCTGTGGACAATGCTGTATAAAGAGCCTTATGGTATTTTGTCTACTTCTTCCATCATTTGTTGGTTTGCTACCCATATTGCAAAAGTTGTCTACTACTTCCAATCTCATTTCAAAATCAAATTTCCTCAATACCGCTTGAATTAAATTGAATGTATTCCATTAATTTTTTTGCCTTGTGTTCATGTTTATTATTCAACCTCGTCTCCAGATAATATAAACTCCATTCAGTTGGTCTTCTAAATTTTTTCCCGTCTCTCACAGAACTGAAATATCGTCACCAAACATTAAAATTTTTTTCACTTCTCCATGTACTATAGTACTCTTTCCAACTTCTTCCCTGCTTTCCTTCTTTACGGTCTGCTCACTGTACAGACTAAGTAACAGGGAGGGAAGGGGAGGGGGGAGGGTGGAGGGACACGTTACAAACCCGTCTCACTGCCTTATAAATAACTGAGTCTCTTTCTTGTCATCTGACATTCAGAACTTCAGTCTGGTTTCTGTACAAGTTGTAGTTAACATTTCGCTCCCCGAATTTTAACCTTGCTGTCTTCATAATTTTTTAGTCTTCTTACAAGTGCATTCTCTAAACGTTGGCAGTAAACTTCTGTGCATTACAGAACGCCTCCAATGTTGTATTTTGCACTGGAGTTTGATGAGCGTCTACACGACACCCTTCCACTTACAAAACGGATCACTGTCACAGAAGAATCAGGCTGGTGTTCTTTGGATATTATCTCTGATTTGACTTGTTGAGGGTCCCAGGTTGGCAGGCACTACTGTAGATACGGTAGGATAACACATTTTTAATCTACATCTTTCCTGGGTGAAGTACAGTCTTCATAAATCTTTCAGTCGCTCTCTGACATTTGCTTTCTCTACGAGTTTCATGGCGTTGTTGCACTTTGGGTTGCTCCAGATACGTATCTCTAGATAGTTTACCAGTGTCAGGTTTTACAAAAACTGTCAACTCAGTAATAATGGGATCTGTTGCCTATTTCTACACCTACTTATATGGAGCTATTACAAATGATTGAAGCGATTTCATAAATTCACTGTAGCTCCATTCATTGACATATGGTCACGACACACTACAGATACGTAGAAAAACTCATAAAGTTTTGTTCGGCTGAAGCCGCACTTCAGGTTTCTGCCGCCAGAGCGCTCGAGAGCGCAGTGAGACAAAATGGCGACAGGAGCCGAGAAAGCTTGAAATGCACTCACATCAGTCAGTCATAACAGTGCAACGACACTTCAGGACGAAGTTCAACAAAGATCCACCAACTGCTAACTCCATTCGGCGATGGTATGCGCAGTTTAAAGCTTCTGGATGCCTCTGTAAGAGGAAATCAACGGGTCGGCCTGCAGTGAGCGACGAAACGGTTGAACGCGTGCGGGCAAGTTTCACGCGTAGCCCGCGGAAGTCGAAGAATAAAGCAAGCAGGGAGCTAAACGTACCACAGCCGACGGTTTGGAAAATCTTAAGGAAAAGGCTAAAGCAGAAGCCTTACCGTTTACAATTGCTACAAGCCCTGACACCCGATGACAAAGTCAAACGCTTTGAATTTTCGGCGCGGTTGCAACAGCTCATGGAAGAGGATGCGTTCAGTGCGAAACTTGTTTTCAGTGATGAAGCAACATTTTTTCTTAATGGTGAAGTGAACAGACACAATGTGCGAATCTGGGCGGTAGAGAATCCTCACGCATTCGTGCAGAAAATTCGCAATTCACCAAAAGTTAACGTGTTTTGTGCAATCTCACGGTTTAAAGTTTACGGCCCCTTTTTCTTCTGCAAAAAAAAACAAAAACAAAAAAAAAAAAAACGTTACAGGACACGTGTATCTGGACATGCTGGAAAATTGGCTCATGCCACAACTGGAGACCGACAGCGCGACTACATCTTTCAACAGGATGGTGCTCCACCGCACTTCCATCATGATGTTCGGCATTTCTTAAACAGGAGATTGGAAAACCGATGGATCGGTCGTGGTGGAGATCATGATCAGCAATTCATGTCATGGCCTCCACGCTCTCCCGACTTAACCCCATGCGATTTCTTTCTGTGGGGTTATGTGAAAGATTCAGTGTTTAAACCTCCTCTACCAAGAAACGTGCCAGAACTGCGAGCTCGCATCAACGATGCTTTCGAACTCATTGATGGGGACATGCTGCGCCGAATGTGGGAGGAACTTGATTATCGGCTTGATGTCTGCCGAATCACATTTTTGAATGCCTAAAAAAACTTTTTGAGTTTTTGTATGTGTGTGCAAAGCATTGTGAAAATATCTCAAATAATAAAGTTATTGTAGAGCTGTGTAATCGCTTCAATCATTTGTAATAACCCTGCACATTTGTTTCTGCTTCATTACTTCTTTACCAATGACGCCGGCATCTGCCTCGGAAGTAACTACGTTGAACCCTCCACATCCCAGTCTCAGGAATACCGATAGCTGAAATGCCTAACATATAACGATCACCTCACCAAATACTGCCAAACCATAGCTCAACCCATTTGGTACTATCTATAAACTAGGAGAGCAGTGCAGAGACTCTCCAACTGTATTGGAATATCACCTCAGCATCAAACGAAACAGGGAATCTTGTCTGACACCGAGGAGTATGTGCTTCAATCAAATGTGGATTGAGGAGGGAACAGTGCTAAGGTAGTCCACACAGTTGTGCAAAGCCACTGTACCAGGGTGGCGTAGTGGCTCGTACATAAAAGAGTATAGATGTACTTGAAATATACTCCTATCAATCAACTGCTCTTCTAATAGAGCCCAAATTTCACCCACGGCTATCGCAACAAGAAACACAACAGTGGTTTAGCATCTCACATGTTACAAGTTACTGTATAGTCACGCCTGTTAAAGAGGTGCTTCGTGTGCCGTGCTCGCATTTGGATGAAACATTGCACTCGTTTTTGCAGCCAGTTACAAAGTGTTTCCCACAGCGTAGCATCATTTCATAAATCTTCACAAGACTGTGTAATTTGCTGATCCAGTTCTTCTACCGCATCAGTGGGAGTGCTATTCTTTTGAGCTGATCTCACAAAGGAAAACCCGTAAGACCCAATCAGGGGGATTTTGGAGGCCAAGATACAAACTGCGTCGAACTTTCAACTTGAACCATATTGGCGCGCTGAATGTCGTCTTATACAGAGTGATTTAAAAGTCACGTTCCATGCGACGAAACCGGTATTAGAGGAGATAGCGAATACTAGAACGAAAGACCCATCACCACCATTCCGCCGAAATGATTCGTCACGAGCGGTGCGTAATACCACATGGCTGTTTGTCTGTGAGGGAACTAAGATACATAGCCAAGTGGAAGAGTATTAAAGGCCGCCAGGTGCCACATCTGTGTAGAGTGGAGCTGTTATGCAGTGCAGTAACTGTTACAGCAGTGTACACAGGGTAGGAGAAGGGAGATATACCCTGAAGCGCCAAAGAAACTGGTATAGGCATGCGTGTTCAAATACATGGATATGTAAACAGGCGGAATACGGAGCTCCGGTCGGCAAGTTTAAGACAACAAATGTGTGGCACAGTTGTTAGATCGGTTATTGCTACTACAACGGCAGGTTATCAAGATTTAAGTGAGTTTGAACGTGGTGTTATAGTTGGCGCAAGAGCGATAGTACACAGCATCTCCTAGAAAGGCTAACCAAAGCCTGCGTTTTATTGGCAAGACACTTAGATAATGTAATGTAACAGATCTACTAAGGACACTGCCTACACTGCGCTTGCCCGTCCTCTTTTAGAATACTGCTGCGCGGTGTGGGATCCTTACCAGATAGACTGACGAAGTACATCGAAAAAGTTCAAAGAAGGACAGCACGTTTTGTATTATCGTGAAATATGGGAGAGAGTGTTAGTGAAATGATACAGGATTTGGGCTGGACATCATTCAAAGAAAGGCGTTTTTCGTTGCAACGGAATGCTCTCACCAAATTCCAATCACCAACTTTCTCCTCCGAATGCGAAAATATTTTGCTGACACCGGCCTACATAGGAAGAAACGATCACTACTATAAAATAAAGGAAATCAGAGCTCGTACGGAAATAGGTGTTCTTTCTTCCCGCGAGCTATACGAGATGGGAGTGATAGAGAATTGTGAAGATGGTTCAGTAAACCCTTTGCCAGGCACTTAAATGTTATTGGCAGAGTATCGATGTAGATGTAGGTAGCGACGAAGCGGGATTTTCCCGTATTATCATTTCACGAGTCTACTGTAAATATCAGGAATCCGGTAAAACTTCAAATCATCGATATCGCTGCGGACGGAAAAAGGTCCTGTAAGAATGGACCATCGACGACTGAAGAGAATCGTTCAACTTGACAGCAGTGCAACCCTTCCGCAAATTACTGCAGATTTCAGTACTGGTCCATCAACAAGTGTCAGCATGCGAAATATTCAAAGAAACGTCGTCGATATGGGCTTCCGGAGCCGACTACATGACACAAAGCATTACGCCTCGACTGGGCCCGTCAGCACCGACATTGGACTGTTGATGAGTCGACACATGTTGTTTGTTCGGGGGAGTCTCATTTCAAATTGTATTGGACGGATGGACGTGTACGGGTATGGAGACAACCTCATGAATCCATGGACACTGCATGTCAGTAGGGAACTGTTCAAGCTGGTGGAGGCTATGTAATGGTGTGGGGCGTATGCAGTTGGAGTGATATGGGACTCCTGTTATGTCTAGATACGACTCTGACAAGTGAAACGTACGTAAGCATATGTCTTATCATCTGCATCCATTCATGTCCATTGTGCATTCCGACAGACTTGGGCAATTCCAGCAGGGCAATGCGACACTCCACACGTCCAGAATTGATACGGAGTGGCTCCAGGAACACTCCTCTGGGTTTAAGCACTCCGCTGGCCACCAGACTCCCCAGACATGAACATTATTGAGCATATCTATGATGCATTGCAACGTGCTGTTCAGAAGAGATCGCCACCCTCTCGTACTCTTACTGATTTTTGAACAGCCCTACAGGATTTATGGGGTCAATCCCCTTCAGCACTACATCAGTCAGTAGTCGAGTCCATGCCACGCCATGCTTCGGCACTTTTGCGTGCTCGCGGGGGCCCTAAACGATATTAGGCAGGTGTACCAGTTTCTTTGACTCTTCAGTGTAGATCACGTGCATGACGCAGGCGGGATTCAACGGGATGCAGCAGCAGAATGCCACAGACGATGACCAAACCAACGTAAGCCTAATGTTTCGCTGTTTGATGAAACGGTTCATGTCTATGCTCATGATGAAAGATATTCCGGACGATCACGCACAGGAACAGGGAATACACAATAAGCAACTGTAGTATCTAAGGCTATGGTGAGTCCAACTCCGTCAACAAGGGAAGCGGCACAGGAATGCAGCTCAGCCAAGACTCCGTGTCCAGGACAGTGTCCTCTGCTTATTCCATCTCTACCGAAACCACGTTGTGCGTGACCTCCACTGGGATGGTACTGACAGGCAGGGGCAATTCTGTGAATGATTCAATTAAAGACGCACAAAACAGCTGGCTTGGAAGCGGCATTTTCTAGTGATGAAGCTTGTTCATATTTGAAGGGGAGGGTCAAGAAATGTAACGCCGTGTATTGGATAAACTACTCCCATCTCACTGTCGAGGCCCACATTTATACTAATCCTAGGTTAAATGTGCGGTGTGGCACGTATGGGGATATTCTCACTGGTCACATACATTTTGACGGCACGCTATGGACATAAAACATATAAAACATAACTGCGCTATTTGTAAGAACGGTCTCACGTACGGAGATGTCGGTTTTCCTTCGTCCGCCGACTTCTGGATAAGTTACTTCCTCGGTGTTGGATTTTTAGACGAAGTCCGATGGAATAGCCGTCTAGGTCGCCAGACCTGATGCCACTGGGCATTTTCCCTCGGGGCCACCTCACGTCGACATTGTACACCAACACACAAGAACATTAACTGACCTGAAGGAGAATACCACCGGAGTCTATAAAGAAATGGCAACAGCGACGTACTGTACGGTCAGTATCGAGCTATTTCAGTCGTCTGCAGGATGTCAGTCAGTTTGAGCACCTTCTGTATTGGAAGTATGAGCGAACTGCTGACTGGGAATGGAGGTTCCATTCTACTGATGGGTTGGAGGTCGTCATCGACCGATGATGTAACATTTTTGGTACGAGTAAAGCACTAAAGTACATCTGTCATATGCGTACGTTTCTCTGTATTTCCACTATCTCCACTAATTTCGATTTCGTCCTATGAGCCGAGGCTATAGAGTCACCAATGTAGACTTCAAGCATTACAAAATTTGATTCGAAAATTGCGAATCTACTTTGACTTCACCTGTACTATCTATTGTTGACATGAAAATTTGTACCAGACTGGGACTCGAACCAGGACTTCTCGCTTAATGCGAGAGGTCGCCTTAACCGATCGGTTATCCGAGCACGCTTCCAGGTCCGACCCAAAATTCTATATGGCGCACTTGTCCATGTCTAATGCTCTCGCCCACGCTGTGATTTCCGCCCTAGAGGGGCATCCACAGTAAACCCTGGAGGCATGTAATAGTTACATGTTGTACAATGTCTGGGCTGACCTTTCACTTCATACAGTGTATCCATGCACGTCAGGTGGCACATTGTATAGCGTAAATTATCAACACAGACATTGTACAATAACGTAAGAATGTAGACTTCGACCTATGGGATACGGCTTTTGCATCAGCCTGCAAAATCAGATAAAAGTGTCGATGCCACATTATGCATGTACCCTTTTCCCAAACTTGAGCCATGGATAATATTTGAGGCCAATTTGATGGCTACTAAGAGTTTACATTTCAAATTCATTTGTTCTAACTAGGACAGTATGTCACGTTAAAGACAGCGGCGATTCGAAATCACACACCTGGAACTACCTCGCAAACGGCTTGTTAGCGGAGCCGTGTTTTCTGAAAAGTGTTTGCTTCTATTATCACTAGGAAGGAGAAGAAACAGGGACATCACACAAATTAGGCAAGAATATAACGATTCCAAATTTACATAAAAGTCTCGAACTACTTTTCGATCTCATCCTCGAGAAAATGGAGCGTATGAATGAACTGTGAAACTATTTTCTAACATAAAGCTTTTTGCTTGTAGTTGGCCTAATAGGCATTGTATGTTGGTCTTCGTGAATTATGTTCTGTCATGTTATAAAAATGACCATTTGTACCAAAACAGTCTCGTTCATTTGGTGTGTGTTACAATTTCTACAGTGTTAGAAAGGCCTATTTTGTTTTATCAAGTAGACAGTGACAAAATAGACGTAATCAGATCGAGGAACCACACAAGTCTTCGGCACTATTTGTATTAACCGCTTACGCAGTATCAGAAAACGATATTTCGATTTTTCATGTAGCATAACGTTTGTCGAACTTTGATGAGGTAATAAATTCTTTCGCAGAAAGGAATGCACGCCATGTAAAGCTGTAGCAAGAAAAGAGAGAAAACAATGCTAGGAGCTAAGGGTTGAAGAAGTGTATACTGCCTTGCATGTCTCTTGTCTTTATTGGTTTTATGTATCCTATATTTAATTTTATGTCACCTAAAACAGTAAGTTTTTAGCTAACAAGCAATAAAGAGTGAAAATTTTCTGAAGAGTTCTTGTTCTACCGTTTACATATAATCCATCCAGTATTAATTGCGAGTTTTTTTTAAGAGGGGGCAGGATGTCAAACTGGGCGACTGGGAGCAAGAAAGGCACAACAGGACATTTCAATTTACACTATCCTGATTATAGGTTGATGGTGTCTAGTATAAAATATACACGTTTCAATTCCACGGAGCGAAATACAGTGACGTGCGATAGAAGAATGTTGTGTGAAGAGGGATGGCACTGCACTCTGGCACACTTAAGACCAAATAACGTGCCTTACATTTCCTCGAACATATATTTATTATGTATCAGACTCTTTAGAAAGATGTGCGCTACAAACTGAACATTTTTTGAAAATTTGACTTTTTTTTTAAATTTTTGACGTCGTATCTCAAACGCTCGAGGGCGTGGGGGGGGGGGGGGGGGGGGGGGTTAGGGGGGCACTATCTTAGTATTGCCCCGGTTCGAAAATCCGGGGGTGGTGCGCAAAATAGTCTGAGCTATAGTGGGGAAGTGGTAGTCTCCACGTGACCCGTGTTTACATTTAGTGATTTTGCTGTTTCCTCTTCGTTTACTGCTCTTACGTCAAATGAAAACCTAACCGATTTCTGTGGCTGGGATCTATCAAGTGAATTAAAATACATTCACATAATTCCGGAAGGCTAATATATGTTATCAGTTTCATATTTTATTTTATTTCCACTTTTCTGACAGTCATGCATTAATCGCCTTGTAGAACAAGGCAGTCAATGTGTTTGAAACGAAGTGTTTAGTTCCATACTATTGACTAATTTCAACTGCTCGCTGCATTTCAAGTCGTGTCAGCTTCCGCAATTAATTTCGGTACACTCAGTATAATCTCGTTTGTGATGTCTGTAACAGCGCTTTAATCATGCGGACTGAAGTTATGGTATACTTTCAGACAGCTGTGCGATATCGTACTTAATCACTCGTTCAGAAGTTTCCATCCTGCAGACAACAGCAAAGCTCGGCAAGCAGAAGCGCGCCGCTATTGTCTTTCTCTTATCTCGTATATTCATTGCGGCCCGTGCTGTAACTTTGTGTTTCTCTCCTCAGCTGAATTCAGCTCTGTCATTCGACGCTCCCAGTCTCCTTCCGAGCGTGCCTGGCGAACTCCGTATATCTGCTGTCGACGTGGTCCAGAGAGCTAGACATACGAGAGGTGTATCTGTGCTGGAGCAGAGCGGGAGATTCGCATCTTGTCTCTCGCACATCACATGCAAGAGCGAGTTTAATTGCTCTTTAGCTTTTTATCAAACGAATGAAAGCGGGCGGCGTGTGCGGTGCCGCGTGTGTTTGATAGTGAGGTAACTGCGGTCGTCTATTATCGTCCGTTTTGCGCGAGATAGATTGCCGGCTCGCAAAATGTATAAATCAGCGCTACGGGCAGCCTAACTTCATAATAACGCGCCGCTCCCTCTCATTGGACAGCCATTAAAACATTATCGGTCGCTGACAGTCCAGCGTAATGACGCGTCGTATTTGTTTTGGAAAGCTGTAAATTTATTATGTCGAAATATATCGCCGGATATATATATATATATATGCACACACACATATATATATTGCTGCGTTTCACATTGCTAATGGAAACATTTAATTAAAGCCGCTCACCGAGTTTTAATGACTGCGCGTGCTTTACTGGTCAGCTACCAAGAAATGTATAAATGGGCGAAAATTCGGTAATGAAGGTCGGAAAGGTCAGTGTTACCGATGGAATTCTGACTGAATTAACTTACGTTATGCAGCGTGACTACAATGAGCAAATGTGCTACATCAGGTAGAGCTTTTCGGTCGTTAACAACGTGGATGGATGGTTAAGCTTCCAGTCTAGGTCTCTGTCACCAGCAATGGAGAGCTAGCTCACATGGAATGCTAGAAGATAAACTTCTCCTGGCCTTTTTAAAGGAACCGTCTGTCAAGGGGACGTTATGGGGTGACCGTCTTCAATTTCCATTGTACTTCAACGATTTGAATGTCAGTGCCTGGACATGAGTTTCCTAAATCAGTGCGACACAGTTCCCAATAACACTAGAAAAAAATTAACTTTCAATATTATAAGATTTCCGAACGCTGTTAACTACAAACCATTCGCTTCAGAGAAAAAAGGAACGCTGGTATCTGAATGCGTATCGTAACAGATGATACTGCCAGCGAGGATTTGCGTGAGAGAAAGGTACCAGGCAAGAACTTTTAATTTCAAAAAACGTTTCACCGACCTTTACCTGAATTCGTAATTTACGAAACCTCACAAGATATATCAAAAACCATAAAACTTCCATCATTTACACAAACTGAACCAGCTTAGCGAAACTTTTTTAAAGGTTGGCATCAATAAACGTTAGAGGAAAGGCGTTAATTGGGATTCTTGCACATACTTGAATTTAACAATAAAATTTTTCATCATAGCAGTTGTTTCTTCGCCTCCGCCCATGGGTGCAAATGATTAACTACAGTTCGATAATAGGACTAAAACAAGGATCACAAAATTTACAGCAACCTCTTGAAACATTTGGGAGTTAAAATAATTCTAATTTAGTAACGCAGAAACATGGAACACAACGATCTTGGTATTAATCACTTAAAAACAAAGTAATAATCAGTATGTGACTAATAATAAAAGTTTAAAGCAGTAGATCGAAACATTGACGAATTAAAACCATTCTAATTCTATAGAGAAGTATTAAAAAGATTTACAATAAAACTAGTAAAGTAAACTAACTGAGATTATGGAAATCCTTTCTCTTTTGTTTAGAACATTAGGTAGCGTAAAAGCTGTTGATTGTGCAACACGCTGTTTACAACAATATACTTCCTTGAAACTAAATGCAAGAGAGACCCTTTTTCAAGAAACACCTTAAAGCAACTGTATGTAGTTGAATCTGGCTCGGCTAAAGCATTGGCATCTAATTATACCGTAGACCACGCCGATGCATCGAACACAAGCGATGCTCACCTTTGTGAGTGCAACGGAAAGACTTCTCGAAGGTGCTCAGATTAGTTCCTGAAACCTATGCCAGCTACCAACGGCCAACAGGCTGGAAATTGAAAATGGAGCCAAATCGCTGCACACGGAACCGGGTACATTCTTTGAAGGTAGTAATCTGCCGGACCTTACCTACAACGTCTGACAGACTTGGGGCAACTCCAATCTAAATTGTTACTACGCCACTTGCACCCAGGTATTTTATGTCGATGCGGCAACGCTATACTCATACTGATACTCTAAGATAGTCTTAAGTCACAGGAAGTACATTTAAGTGCTTGTCATGCGAGACTACAAGCTAAGTGAGGCTGCCGTTTACATCCAATCATATCTTTGTTGCGCCACCGCCACGCTACCTTGGCGGACACTGCAACGGAAGTTGATGGCTATAACGAGGGGGAGTGGTGACTAAAGATCCATCGCACTCAAGCCAGTACCAAACTGGCTCAACACTAGTGCATTCACGAGCTCGTTGGATCTATTCTAGGCAGCAGTATTTTTTTGAAATTTCATCTACAAACTATACACCGAGCGAGATGCCACAGTGGTTAGCACAATGGACTCGCATTCGGGAGGACGACGGTTCAAACCCGCATCCGGCTATCCTGATTTTAGGCTTTCCGTGATATCCCTAAATCGCTTCAGGCAAATTCCGGGATGTTTCCTTTGAAAGACAAGGTCGATTTCCTTCCCCATTCTTCCCTAATCCAATGGACCGATCACTTCACTGTTTTGTCTCCTCCCCCAAATCAACCAGCCAATTAATACACTGCATTTATCACAACTAAAACTGAAAGACCTGCACCCAGCGAACGGTCTGGCCGATGGGGGGACCCTAGCCATACGAATAAATAAATAAATCACATCTTTCCTGGCCCTTTTGTTGCATTGTTAGTGGTAGAGGTTTGTCAGATGCCCCTCCTGCCCCCACCCTCCCTCTTACCTGCCCTCGGGCGGAATTTGTGCACCCCATCTGTCTGTGTCGAGTTTTATCCCATGTGAAAGCGAGAGAACGTTTTCAAAATGTTTGCGAATCGTGTGACTGAGAGGGGGGACCAGGTACCAGCTCAGTATTCACCCAGTCAGATGTGGAACCCACCTAAAAACTTAAAGACTGCATCCAGGCTGTGCGGCACACCGAACCAAGTCGCTAATCCGCCAGGCCAGGCGGACTCGACCAAAGGCCGCTGCGCATCCCCGAATCCCGGAAGCAGCGTCTTAAAGTGCGTGGCTGTCCACGGGGCTATTATTAATCAGACGGAAATGCTAGTGAACAAATACTGATTCATAGTATCTAATGAAGCTCATATCCGCATTTTTAGGCATCTAAACAAATTAAAATTAAAATTTGTTACAAAAATTCCAGACATAAAATAGCAAATAAAATACGTTTTTATTTTTGGTGACTGAGTATTGACGTATATATTTATGCATTTAGCTAAACAATAATACATTTTGCAGTATTGTATGAAATTTTCAATTTATAAACATGTGGCTAGTGATTAAAAATAGTAAGGTTTTTTGTTACAGATTACGACCCAGCGTTTGTTAATTCACATTTCCATTTGGTAAGTAACAAAGAATCTTTGTTTTTATTATTACTATTATTGGGCGCGACTGGACCTTCTTTCTTTCATCACACCACTCCTGCCTGATGCTATGGTTACTTCACTCTCTGGCAGCAGTTACGATTTGCAATTTTTTTTTTTTTTTTTTTTTTGTGTGTAAGTATGTATTTAACGTGCTTCAACGACTTCTGCACTGTCTAGTCATATTAATGTGACAATCTGTCAAAAGCCTGAATATACACTTAGTTGCAGAACGGGACATGCAGGAAGAGTGTCAGAGAGGTTCTAGATGATACCGACAGCAATGCAGAGCCATATCGACTCCAGCGTCGTGGCCAGATGCGCTAGATTTCTCGACTGAGGCACCGCGAAGCAACAGCTCGTCGACGTAGTCCCACAGATTCTGGATTGGGTTTAAATTTGGGTGTTTGGCGGTCATGGGAGTACGGTAAACTCATCCTGGTGCTCTTCAGACCACGCACGTACTCATACACTGTGAGCTGTGTGACACATTGCCCTGCCCTGCTGGTAGATGAAGTTCAGATCGTATGGTGCTCAACTGCGCGGTCATCAACGCTCGTACAAAGACCCAACTCCTACACAGTCCAAGTTTTACGCTATCAAATCTAGCCACTGTCACGAATGATGATGATGATGATGATGATGATGATGACGATGAAATGATGAGGACAACAGAAACACCAAGTCCGCGGGCAGAGAAAATCCCCAACCTGGCCGAGGATAGAACCCGGGACCCCGTTATCCAGAGGCAGCAACGCTAGCTACTAGACCACGAGCTGCCGACAAATGCCGTGGAGAAAACAAACTATATACGTGGGTGGACAAGGTCTTTAAGGTAGATGCACACTTGTGTTGATCCATTGTGTCTTCCAGGATAACGAGACCACACAGGGAACGCCACGAAAACATTGACCAGTCCAGCTGGCTTCAGGATGTTAGCTTTCAGACGCCTTACGCCGTACGAACCAACGAACATTTTTCCAATGGAGCACAGAAAGTGGTTCACCTCAAAAGGCCACCTCTCACCGCGTAGGGTACTTCCAACAGCGGTACTGGGTTGTAAATTCCAGCCTCCGTCGCAAATGAAAAACGGTCAGGTTGGCTAGATGAACCGAGCACCTGCTGCAGAGGCTCATACACAGTAACCTTCGCTAAACGGTCAATGAGGAGGCACTGTTAGTAGCCTCTTGGTTTATCTGGCCGATCAGTTGCTTAACAGTAGCACTTCTCTTCGCTCGTACGCATGTACACAGTCATCGTTCACCCCGGCCTCCTATGGCCCGTGACGCACCACACTTCAAATGCTTCAAATGGCTCTGAGCACTATGGGACTCAACTGCTGAGGTCATTAGTCCCCTAGAACTTTGAACTAGTTAAACCTAACTAACCTAAGGACATCACAAACATCCATGCCCGAGGCAGGATTCGAACCTGCGACCGTAGCGGTCTTGCGGTTCCAGACTGCAGCGACGCACCACAGTTGCCGGGGGGTTTAGATACCGCCATTTGGCCCTTGCGTGGTAGCGTTAACCACGGCGACACACGAACAGATTACAAACTTATCCGTTTCGGAAACCTTTCCACACTTGGACAATGATAATGCCCTTTTGGGCGTTAGATACTGATAAATCGCTCCGCATCTCTATCACGGCAACAATTACACTATTTTCCGCGTCCATCCGACACGATTTATGTAACCTGCACTGCTAGTGCTGCCACTTGCCAGCCGCGAGCGGTTATTGCACGTTAACGTCGAACAGGGACTGTGATCACATCGATGTCACTGTACGGTGTGCGACACTAATCTAAATCCTTTTTGACCAGCTGTGTCGAGGGTACGGTTCTGAGTTCTTTGCGCATTGTGCAATATGTACTTTGCAGTATTGTTGCTGAGTGTTGCTGTTGGAAATCTGTGGGTATGCCCATAAAATTCCATTCTTTTTTCTGATGTGTGCGGCGTTATTATATAGTTTTTTCGGTTGTTTTTCGGGACTGCAGTCTGTATCCATCTTCTATTGTTTTGAGGCCGAGAATCTTTCTATATCTCACAGATTAGCTTTCTGTGGAGTGTAAGCGAAGTGTACACTTGACAACTGCGTTATCGCGCCTTTCTTTCTAGTGTATGGAAAAATGTTTTTCCTGTAGGCATTGTAAGCTCTCCTAAGCTCTTGCATCGAATTTCCTGGGTCATTTTGTCTCCCGGTGTAGGTTCAAGGATTTCGTCGAAATACTTGGAAGTGTGGAACTCTCTCGATATATCCAAATTTTGTCCATATTTTATTAGTTTTTGAGTAGGATTTTTTGAGGTGACGTATTTGGTTTTTTGGTAGATCATTTGAAGATGAATTCCCTCAGCTAATTCCTTTAGAGATTATATCGGCGTAGTTGTTGTCGTCTCGTCGTCTACTGGTACTGCCAGAGAACCTGTGGAAGCTAGGCAAGTAATCTGGATGTCATTTTTAGGTCTCCTAAGATGTATTGGTTTCTAATAGTTTTGGTTTTTTTAAGTTCTTTTCCCCACTCTCGGGTGACTTTTCTAAAACCAGATTGAAGAGGGTAGGACGTAGGCCGTCACCATGCCGAACATCTGTTTTGATCAGAAATGTTTCTGTCACCTCTCTCATGAACTGCACGTTGGAGGTGATGTTGGATCCTGTTTGTCTGATGAGATTTAGAATTTTCGGGGTGAGTCCTTTTTCTTCGAGGATGACAAAAAGGAACCCAACATTAATTGAATCATACGCTTTCTTCAAGTAAACAAAGTAACTTATGATCCAGATGTTTGTGTGCGCTTTGTGTTTTGGCGTTGTTTTTAAACTGAGTATTTGTTCTATACGGTTTCAGCTAATAAGGAAGCCGGAAGTATTCACCAATTCTGTAATCGATTTACTCCTGAACTCTTTGATGGAGGGATGTTGAGAGAACTTTGTGTGTATCTTGCAGAAGGGAGGTTCCTCGGGACTAATTTCAATTCATTTTGTCACCTTTTTGTGCACTGGGTGTATTGAGGCGCATTTCCAGTCAACTGGAACTTTTGATGTCTGCCAGATATCTGTTATGATTTGTGTGAGTTCTTTAAGGGAATTAGTCCAAGGTTATAAAACAACTGTCAAAGTGTAGTGCGAAAGAGATCTCTGTTAATCTAAGACGCGTATGTAAACTTTGTCAGCCAGAGCACCAATGGCAACAAATGCTTTGTTGTGGTCAAATTTCGTCACGCTAAGGCCAAATGAGTAAATAAATAAAATAATCCAAAAAAGGTAGGAGAAATGCAGGGCGGTAGGACCAAGTGTGCAGTAGGAACGGACTACTACCTAATCACTCTAGTGCAGCAGAAGAAGAATGTTGTCGTGTTTTCAGAATTATCTTCTCTAATTCAGCACCGATATCTTCCAAAGGACAAAGTCTGCTACGTCAGTTACATTTCTTATCAATCAGCTTCAATAGTAGTTCATCATTAAGTCGACATAGTATTTCAGATGTAGAACGAGAGGAGAGTTCGTTAACATTAGCATACAAGCGAAATATAAGAGTAGACTGGTTTCAGAAATACTTCCTGATGCTCATTACGGTTGGCTGTTATATGTATCATGTTAATGAACTGCCCTCCGCGGTCTGCTTGTGATACAAAATGTTTTAAAGAAGTCATCCAATTTCACAAGATTGTATCTTCTGCTTGAATGAATATAGAAATTTGGTGTGAGTTTCAACACACACAACGAAGTCAAAAGTTTATCTTATCGCCAGTTGTAAGATTCTGGTTGGTTTGGTTTCTGGTCTCGATGTTTCTGGCGCAGCTAGCTCACTCTCCTGCTCTTCGTTAATAAAGAGCGTCGGGTCGAGATGGAAAAGAAGGTGTTTCGCGGTCTGTGTTTCAGGAGGTGTAGTTGTGAGGATACCGTTGAGCTTTAAGCACATCCCTGTAGTGCTATGAAGACCTGAACCCAGTAACTTTTTTGGTAATCTGACACCTCTCCATAATATTATGTGAATAATGAAAAAGGTTGCGCCAGGGTGAATGTATGAGACATCTGAATTGAAATAGGGGTGGCCCAATGACACAAATAACATGGATACTAGACACCACAAAGAAAAGATGAGTAGGGATTCCTTCTAGTTACGGAATGAAACATAACGTCCTTTCTATTGCTAGAAAAAGAACTTGACGAGACCAAGCCCTTAACAGTAGTTATTAACTGACAGTGGGTCACGTGGATTAGTAAACATACGCGACGATACCTTAGCGTGGGTGGCTGGAGTTGGAAAGGAAATAATAACGATGACGTGCATTTAGCTGTTCCACGTAAACTGCCAGTGACTGCAAAGTAACTAACATATAACCGAAAAGACCCAGAAAAGTACGTATGGACACTAGTTTCCTTGCTTACGCTCATATTGTGTTCATTAGCTGAGTGCGAGAATTAATTCAGAAAAGCAAAATTTTAATTAGAAATGAACGACTTCGAATCAGCCTTGCCATGTTGTGCCCAAAATTTGCAAATGCTCACAATCGTTCTGGAATTCAAACGTGGAGAATGGATGCTGTGGAAAAGTTCAGCCCCAGTGTCTGTGATCAGCTCTGAGACAAAGCCGCAAAACGACCATCAGCTAAGAATTGGATGCTGGAAGCGCAGACGAAGATGAAGTGTTCCCTCTCTGGAGCTCTAAGAGCAAATTCCTTTATGCCTTCTAAAAGTTTTCCTGGTTCTGCCAGCACTGGATTCCCTTTAGGCATCTACTGTGGATCTTCCGAGTTTCGCCTAATGAAAAGTTCGTAAAAACATTAACAATCTCCCTCTTCTTGAACAATCTTCGGTGAATTACCAGTAACAAACATTTCTCTTTAGAGTGGGGTAGAAAACAGAAATTCTCTACCACTCTGTGGTTGGTTCCAGCTGCACGCAGACACTCACGATTCTCTTCCCTTCTCCAAAACTAATTTTGGTAAGCCAATCATGGGGTCCATTACAAAACTAAAGCGTCAGTTACTGCTAAACTCCTTTGAGTCCAGCAGAGTCTCCTGCCCAGTGTATTCATGTTTTCCCATCCCCTTAAAAACCCCTATCTTCTTAGAAAGCGTACCTTTCGCTACTTCCCACAATGTTGAGTTGAGAGTTCGGCCTCCTCCCCCATGATACGGAATCACCGGTGTGTTGAACTCCACTCTAAACAGCGCCCAACACCCAGTGCGTACCTACCAGGGACACTGCCTTTTAGCGAAAAACAGTTTATGACCAGATTGCTGTTCAATCCCTATGGCCCTCACTTTATCGCAGTCAGCTAGCGGACTTGACTCAAAGAAAATTTTTACGTAGTTACCCATATTGAATAGAAATGAAACGAAGAAGTACTTACTAAATTCACAACCACTGCTGTTTGTTTCAGTTACATGCATGCCTTCACGCACTGGTTGTTACCCGTTATAAAATCACTTGGTTGTCTAATTTGAATAGTGGGTTATTAATAAGATCTTATAACAGCTGTGGGAAAAACTGTCCCACAACACAATTCAGTTACATCCGTGCGGCGTGAATTTCGTCTAGACTACGTCACTATATCTTCTACAGCTCAAAGCATTCTACGCTGGAACCAGCAGTTTAAGGATGCTGATTGTTTATTTATGACTAGCTCAGCGCCCGTTGTTTCGCTCACGTAGACCGTGTGATATGTAGAGATGTCTTTCTTTTATTATTTAATTGAATTTTTATGTTGTTCACAAATTCCAACACTTTCTATGCTTTTCACGTTAATCAAGGCATTATAAGCATGACCTTATCCGAATGTACTTCTGACCAACAATCGATTCCGACAACTGGGGATCAAAGTTTTTAATAATCATGCCTTTTACGTTCTTGTGGAGATATTTCCACAGCAACTTTGATCACCTAACAAATATTCAAATATTTCTTTATATCTCACCTAGAACTGCATTATCAATTTTCGTAAATTTAGCTTTAGAATTATTTTAATGTGACGTAATATTTTATTAAAAAATTTCATCCTCTACTGCAGTCCCTTAGCGGTTGAATTTCCAGAAACACTGAAACAGCTATTTTCTTATTTCTTATCGAGAAGTTAAATTGCAGTTGGCATAACTGTATCCATAAAAATACTTTAGTAGTTCTTTAGGAACAGTTTATTTTCAAAAAAACTTTCACCCGCTATCTTACCCCCCTAGTGATTGAATTTCCAAAAATGCTGAAACAGGTATTTTTTTATTTTCTGACTGAGAAACCAAACACCGATTATCGTAGTTTTAGCTTCAAATTTTCCTTAATAACGACTTAATCATAGCTAACACTTGGCTCAAGAATCATGAAAGAAGGTTGTATACATGGAAGAAGCCTGGAGATACTAGAAGGTACCAGATAGATTATATAATGGTAAGACAGAGATTTAGGAATCAAGTTTAAAACTGTAAGACATTTCCAGGGGCAGACGTGGACTTGGACCACAATCTATTGGTTATGAACTGTAGATTAAAACGGAAGAAACTGCAAAAAAGTGGGAATTTAAGGAGATGGGACCTGGATAAACTGACTAAACCAGAGGTTGTACAGAGTTTCAGGGAGAGCATAAGGGAACAATTCACAAGATTGGGGGAAAGAAATACAGTTGAAGATGAATGGGTATCTTTGAGGGATGAAGTAGCGAAGCCAGCAAAGATCAAGTAGGTAAAAATACGAGGGCTAGTACAAATCCTTGGGTAACAGAAGAAATAGTGAATTTAATTGATGAAAGGAGAAAATATAAAAATGCAGTAAATGAAGCAGGCAAAAAAGAATACAAAAGTCTCAAAAATGAGATCGACAGGAAGTGCTAAATGGCTAAGCAGGGATAGCTCGAGGACAAATTTAAGGATATAGCGGCTTATCTCACCAAGGGTAAGATAGATACTGCCTACAGGAAAATTAAAGAGACCTTTGGAGAAAAGAGAACCACTTGTATGAATATCAAGAGCTCAGATGGAATCCCAGTTCTAAGCAAAGAAGGGAAAGCAGAAAGGTGGAAGGAGTATATAGAGGGTCTATACAAGGGCGACGTACTTGAGGACAATAATCTGAAAATGGAAGAGAATGTAGATGAAGACGAAATGGGAGATACAACACTGCGTGAAGAGTTTGACAGAGCACTGAAAGACTGAGTCGAAACAAGGCCCCGGGAGTAGACATCATTCCATTAGAACTACTGACGGCCTTGGGAGAGCCAGTCCTGACAAAACTCTACCATTTGGTGAGCAAGATGTATGAGACAGGCGAAATACCCTCAGACTTCAAGAAGAATATAATAATTCCAATTCCAAAGTAAGCAGGTGTTGACAGATGTGAAAATTACCGAACTATCAGTTTAATAAGTCACAGCTGCAAAATACTAACGCGAATTCTTTACAGACGAGTGGAAAAACTGGTGGAAGCTGACCTCGGGGATTATCAGTTTGGATTCCGTAGAAATGTTGGAATACGTGAGGCAATAGATTTCTAGCATTTGTAGACTTAGAGAAAGCTTTTGACAATGTTGACTGCAATACTCTCTTTCAAATACTGAAGGTGGCAGGGGTAAAATACAGAGAGCGAGGGGCTATTTACAATTTGTACAGAAACCAGATGGCAGTTATAAGAGTCGAGGGACATGAGAGGGAAGCAGTGGTTGGGAAGGGAGTGAGTCAGGGTTGTAGCCTCTCCCCGATGTTATTCAATCTGTATACTGAGCAAGCAGTAAAGAAATCAAAAGACAAATTCGGAGTAGGTATTAAAATCCATGGAGAAGAAATAAAAACTCTGAGGTTACATTGTAATACTATCAGAGACAGCAAAGGACTTGGAAGAGCAGTTGAATGGAATGAACAGTGTCTTGAAAGAAGGATATAAGATGAACATCAACGAAAGCAAAAGGAGGATAATGGAATGTAGTCGAATTAAGTCGGGTGATGCTGAGGGAATTAAATTAGGAAATGAGACACTTAAAGTAGTAGATGTGTTTTGCTATTTGGGAAGCAAAATAACTGATGATGGTCGATGTAGAGAGGATATAAAATGTAGACTCTCAATGGCAAGGAAAGTGTTTCTGAAGAAGAGAAATTTGTTAACATCGAGTATAGATTTAAGTGTCAGGACGTCGTTTCTGAAAGTATTTGTATGGAGTGTAGCCACGTATGGAAGTGAAACATGGACGATAAATAGTTTGGACAAGAAGAGAATGGAATCTTTCGAAATGTGGTGCTACAGAAGAATGCTGAAGATTAGATGGGTAGATCACAGAATTGGGGAGTAGAGGAATTTGTGGCACAACTTGACTAGAAGAAGGGGTCGGTTGGTAGGATATGTTCTGAGGCATCAAGGGATCACCAAATTAGTATTGGAGGGCAGCGTGGAGGGTAAAAATCGTAGAGGGAGACCAAGAGATGAATACACTAAACAGATTCAGAAGGATGTAGGCTGCAGTACGTAGTGGGAGTGAAGCAGCTTACATAGGATAGAGTAGCTTGGAGAGCTGCATCAAACCAGTCTCAGGACTGAAGACCACAACAACAACAACAACAACAAAAACAACAACGACATATTGTACTTTCAAAAAGACTTGCATCCCCTATTTCATCCTCTTAGGAGTGAAATTTCAGACAATCTCTTCTTAAACGATGCTGACGGTATAAGATCCACACCCTCTGCAAACTTCAAGTTTCTACCCTTAACGGTTTGGGTTGGATGACGGTGAGTTTGTGAATCAGTCTCACCCTATTTTACCCCCTTAGGGGTTTTATTTCGCACACCAGTGAAACACGTATTTTGTCATCTCTAACCGAGAAGCCAAGCACTAGTTTTCAAAGATTTATTTTTAAAAATTCTTTCGCAATGAAATATTTTCATAAAACTTTTCACTCCTTACGCGTTGAATTTCCGAAAACAGTGAAGTGCGTACATTTTACTTCAAACAGCGAAGCCAAATACAAATGTTCACATAGTTAGCCTCAAAAGTTCTTGCACAATGAAGTATTTCCACAAAAACTTCCCTCCCCACCTTCATCCCTGCAGCGGTTGAATTTCCCAAAACAGTGAAACATGCCTTTTTTAATTTTCTAACTGAGAATCCAAACTTAAATTGTCATCGATTTAGCTTTCAAAACACTTTCATAATAAAATACACTCATAAAATACCTCATCCTCTATTTCATCCCCTTTGGGGTTCAACATTCAAAAACAGTGAAACACGTATTTTTTGTATTGATAACCGAGAAGTCAAGTAACAACCTTCATTGATGTAGCTTTAAACTACTTTACCAGTTTTTTATAATGAATATTTAAAAAAAAAGGTTTCACGCGCTATTTAACCCCCGTAGACTTCAATTTCCAAAAATGCTGAAACACGTATTTCTTTATTTCTGGCAGAGAAACCAAACACCAATTTTCGTAGGTCTCGTTTGAAACTCTCCTTAACAGTGACATTCCTCAGAAAAAAATTCTTCGTCCTCTATTTCACCCTCTTAGGGTTGGAGTTTCGAAAAATCCCTTTATAAACAAATCCTACAGTGTAAGATCCAAATCTTCTCGAAATTTCAAGTTTCTATCCTTAGCGGTTCGGGCTGGGTGATGGTAGGTCAGTCGGTCAGTCACGACATTGCCTTTTGTACGAGGGTAAGTCAATAATCATCCGCAAAGTGGTTGTAAAATTTTATTGTAATCAAACAGGAAACTTACAAGAACATCATTTTTCGACATAGTCTCCTTGCGTTTCAACGCACTTGGTCCATAGTTGTACAAGGTTCCTGATGCCCTCATAAAAGAAGGTTGTCGGTTGAGCTGCGAGCCAGGAATACACCGCTTCTTTCACTGCTTCGTCCGAGGCAAATCGACGGCCCCTTTAATGCCTATTTGAGTGGATCAAACAAGTGATAGTCAATAGAGGCAAGATCAGGACTACATGGAGGATGATCCAGTAGTTCAAATTTGGGTTTCTGGAGCGTTTCAGCACTGTGGGCAGCAGTATGCGGACGGGAATTGTCGTGCAACAACACAAAACCTTTTGACAGCAATGCTCAGCGTTTGCTTCGAATTGGAGACTTTAGCTTGGCAGTAAGCATCTCACTGTAATTTGCTCTGTTTATTATTGTGCCCCTTTACCCGTAATGTTCCAGTACTGGGCCTTGAGCGTCCCAAACAACCGTAAGTATCAATTTTCCTGCGTACCGTTGGGTCTTGAAGTATTTCTTGCACGGCGAATTTGGATGTTTCCATTCCATACTCTTCAGTTTACTCTCCGGCTCGTAACGATGGATTCATGTTTCGTCGCCAGTAATGATCCTGTCTAAGAAGTTGTACCCTTCGTTACCATAGCGATCAAAATGTTTTTTGCAGATATCCTAGGGCGTTTGTTTATGCAACTATGTGAGTTGTTTTGGGAACTACCTTGCACAAACTTTATGAAGCACAAGTCTATTGTGGAAGATATCGTAGGCAGAACCGTGACTAGTTTAGAGACGATGTGCCACCTCGTCAGTATTTAAGCTCTTTCTAAAAGAGTCATTTCACGTGAACGCTCAATGGTGTTCTCATTTGTGGCGATAAACCGTCGTCCGGCTCCTTCATCGAGCGTAACACTTGTGCGATCATTTCGGAATTTTTCGATACATTCGTAGACACACCGTTGTGGCAAAACACTATTACCGCACTGTACCGAAAGTCTTCGGTGAGTTTCGGGCCCTGATACGCCTTCCGACCATACACACACACACACACACACACACACACACACACACACACACACACACACACACACACACACACACAAAAGATACCGATCACTGAACGTTTTGTGCAAATATACAGCGGAGCAGCCATGATTAACAGCACGGCAGCGATAACGAAACTAACCTAGCAGCTTGAAAATTACAAAGATATAACAACAAACAAAGCATGCGTCATCAACGAAAAACGACAGTACTATCAAAGTAAACAAAAATATAAATAAATTGGGAATAATACTTGACTTATTCGCGTATATTGAGATGGTTTCCCTTGTGCTTGTTCAAAATGTAAACCGCATTCATCACACTTTTCACGCAGTCCACTGAAGTCTAATCGCCTTGAAATTTGAGAATTAGCCGTTCCAAAGGTAGCACGCAGACAGATTGGGTGAAATTCCTCAACTGGCCCCCTTGTAACCAACACCCGCCCATCACAGGCACCGAGACAGAATGAGCTTTCATCAGAACACGCAACAGACGTTCATCCTGCCCTCCAGTGAGCTCTCACTTGACACCACCGAAGTCGCAAATGGCGGTGGTTTGGGGTCAGTGGAATGCACGCTACAGGGCGTCGGGCTCAGAGTCGTCCTTGTAACCGATCTGCAACAGTTCGTTGTACCGCTGTGATACCACCTACCGCTCAAATTGTCACGGATATGATGCAGGATTGCCGGCCGCTGTGGCCGAGCAGTTCTAGGCGCTTCAGTCCGGAATCTCGCTGCTGCTACGGTCGCAGGTTCGATCCTGCCTCGGGCATGGATGTGTGTGATGTCCTTAGGTTAGTTAGGTTTAAGTAGTTCTAAGTCCAGGGGACTGATGACCTCAGATGTTGAGTCTCATAGTGCTCAGAGCCATTTGAACCATGACGCAGGATTTGGGGTGGACATTGCAATGCCCTCAGTGGCATTGTAGCGAGAAGGAAGCGACTCTGCCTTCGTTGTCTGGTTTCTGTACCACTAACCTGGTGTCTGGCTGCTTCGATAGTCCCTCGTCGCACAGTAGTAGCGCTCAGACGCCAAGTTTCATGTAAGTTGGGATCCTGCTGAAGTGGAGTCTTTAGGGATGCCAGTTGTTAATTGTTAACAACGTGTGTACTACACTCGTTTTAATAAGGAAATTACTTCGACACACACGTCACAGAATTTGCAATATGGCGGCTGTGGGCTACGCCGTGATATTCAACACTTTACAACACATTAACACAGTTCTCCCTTTCCATATCCTTGATAGACACTGCTCACGACACGTGGCGTTCTGATAACTAATACCTTCACTTTATATCTTGTTTAACAGTTGAAATATTGATTGGCGACCGTTCTTTTAGAGCCGCCCCGGTTACTCGACCGTGTGTTTTGAGTGGCGCCTCGCTACTAACTCTCCCTGACTTACCGACGGACAAGAGAGACCACCCAACCTTCCTCTCTCAGCCAAAAAAGGACACTTCACTCTATACAGGGTGTTACAAAAAGGTACGGCCAAACTTTCAGGAAACATTTCTCACACACAAATATAGAAAAGGTGTTATGTGGACATGTGTCCGGAAACGCTTAATTTCCATGTGAGAGCTCATTTTAGTTTCGTCATTATTTACTGTACTTCCTCGATTCACCGCCAGTTGGCCCAATTGAAGGAAGGTAATGTTGACTTCGGTGCTTGTGTTGACATGCGAGTCATTGCTCTACAGTACTAGCATCAAGCACATCAGTACGTAGCATCAACAGATTAGTGTTCATCACGAACGTGGTTTTGCAGTCAGTGCAATGTTCACAAATGCGGAGTTGGCAGATGCCCATTTGATGTATGGTTTAGCACGGGGCAATAGCCGTGGCGCAGTACGTTTGTATCGAGACAGATTTCCAGAACGAAGGTGTCCCGACAGGAAGACGTTCGAAGCAATTGATCGGCGTCTTAGGGAGCACGGAACATTCCAGCCTATGACTCGCGACTGGGGAAGACCTAGAACGACGAGGACACCTGCAATGGACGAGACAATTCTTCGTGCAGTTGACGATAACCCTAATGTCAGCGTCAGAGAAGTTGCTGCTGTACAAGGTAACGTTGGCCACGTCACTGTATGGAGAGTGCTACGGGAGAACCAGTTGTTTCCGTACCATGTACAGCGTGTGCAGGCACTTTCAGCAGCTGATTGGCTTCCACGGGTACACTTCTGCGAATGGTTCATCCAACAATGTGTCAATCCTCATTACAGTGCAAATGTTCTCTTTACGGATGAGGCTTCATTCCAACGTGATCAAATTGTAAATTTTCACAATCAACATGTGTGGGCTGACAAGAATCCGCACGCTATTGTGCAATCACGTCATCAACACAGATTTTCTGTAAACGTTTGGGCAGGCATTGTTGGTGCTGTCTTGATTGGGCCTCATGTTCTTCCACCTAAGCTCAATGAAGCACGTTATCATGATTTCATACGGGATACTCTACCTGTGCTGCTAGAACATGTGCCTTTACAAGTACGACACAACATGTGGTTCATGTGCGATGGAGCTCCTGCACATTTCAGTCGAAGTGTTCGTACGCTTCTCAACAACAGATTCGATGGCCGATGGATTGGTAGAGGCGGACCAATTCCATGGCCTCCACGCTCTCCTGACCTCAACCCTCTTGACTTTTCTTTATGGGGGCATTTGCAAACTCTTGTCTACGCAATCCCGGTACCAAATGTAGAGACTCTTCGTGCTCGCATTGTGGACGGCTGTGATACAATACGCCATTCTCCAGGGCTGCATCAGCGCATCAGGGATTCCATGCGACGGAGGGTGGATGCATGTATCCTCGCTAACGGAGGATAATTTGAACATTTCATGTAACAAAGTGTTTGAAGTGACGCTGGTACGTTCTGTTGCTGTGTCTTTCCATTCCACGATTAATGTGATTTGAAGAGAAGTAATAAAATGAGCTCTAACATGGAAAGTAAGCGTTTCCAGACACATATCCACATAACATATTTTCTTTCTTTGTGTGTGAGGAATGTTTCCTGAATGTGTATATATATATATATATACAGGGTGAGTCACCTAACATTACCGCTGGATATATTTCGTAAACCACATCAAATACTGACGAATCGATTCCACAGACCGAACGCGAGGACAGGGGCTAGTGTAATTGGTTAGTACAAACCATAAAAAAATGCACGAAAGTATGTTTTTTAACACAAACCTACGTTTTTTAAATGGAACCCCGTTAGTTTTGTTAGCACATCTGAACGTATAAACAAATACGTAATCAGTGCCGTTTGTTGCATTGTAAAATGTTAATTACATCCGGAGATATTCTAACCTAAAGTTGACGCTTGAGTACCACTCCTCCGCTGTTCGATCGTGTGTATCGGAGAGCACCGAATTACGTAGGGATCCAAAGAGAACGGTGATGGACCTTAGGTACAGAAGAGACTGGAACAGCACATTACGTCCACATGCTAACACCTTTTTATTGGTCTTTTTCACTGACGCACATGTACATTACCATGAGGGGTGAGGTACACGTTCGACGGGCGTTTCATAGGACGTGGAGGACGCATAAATTGGCCAGCCCGTTCTCCTGATCTTACACCTATGGACTTCTTTCTGTGGGGTACGTTGAAGGAGAATGTGTACCGTGTTGTGCCTACAACCCCAGAGGATATGAAACAACGTATTGTGGCAGCCTGCGGTGGCATTACACCAGATGTACTGCGGCGTGTACGACATTCATTACGCCAGAGATTGCAATTGTGTGCAGCAAATGACGGCCACCACATTGAACATCTATTGGCCTGACATATCGGGACACACTCTATTCCACTCCGTAATTGAAAACGGAAACCACGTGTGTACCTGTACCTCACCCCTCATGGTAATGTACATGTGCGTCAGTGAAAAAGACCAATAAAAAGGTGTTAGCATGTGGACGTAATGTGTTGTTCCAGTCTCTTCTGTACCTAAGGTCCATCACCGTTTCCCTTTGGATCCCTGCGTAATTCGGTGCTCTCCGATACACACGATCGAACAGCGGAGGTGTGGTACTCAAGCGTCAACTTTAGGTTACAATATCTCCGGATGTAATTAACATTTTACAACGCAACAAACGGCACTGATTACGTATTTGTTTATATGTTCAGATGTGCTAACAAAACTAACGGGGTTCCATTTAAAAAAACGTAGGTTTATGTTAAAAACATACTTCCGTGCATTTTTTTATGGCTTGTATTAACCAATTACACTAGCCCCTCTCCTCACGTTCGGTCTGTGGAATCGATTCGTCAGTATTTGATGTGGTTTACGAAATATTTCCAGCGGTTACGTTAGGTGACTCACCATGTATATACCTTTACCCAATGAGCGTTCAGATCGCTAATGCTAGGCGGATCTGACGTCTCGTTTGCGGACATTGTGACAGAAATTTGTCTCAGAACACTGTCTCAGATTGTAAGACCCTACTGCCGAATAGTCGGATCTTGTCCCCAGTCCCCAGTAAGGTTGCCTTCTACGATTTCATCACTAGTGCTCCTTGTCAAATGTACATGTAGCCTGGCTGCTACTGAGAATTCCCGATCGCATAAATGTGCGTAATACTTTGCTTAAACACGTGAAGGGAATGCGTAACAACACAATTAAAACGAAGATCTTTCTCGCTGCGGTGGGATTTTTTGATGACATTTCAATCGCAAACTTTCTCCCCCGAACGCAGAAATATTCAGTTGTTGCTGACCTACATAGGGAGAAACAATCATCATGATAAAATAAGGGAAATCAGAGCTCGCATGGAAAGATATAGATGTTTCTTTGTTTCTTTTTTCCGCCCACTTGGTCCCATCTCCCTGCATTTCTCCTGCCTCTTTTGGATTATTTTATTTCTTTATTCATTTGGCTTTAGCGTGACGAAATTTGATCACAACACAACATTTGCTACCATGGAATAATAGATAATTATTGTGAATGTGGTTCGATGTGCCCTCTGCCAGACATTTAAGTGTGATTTGCAGAGTAGCCACGTAGACGCAGATGTAGATGTTTGTAGTATGTTTTTATCAGTAAATCCGGGGTATTGAAATCAGGTCATTCTTTTTGAAACACCGTGTATTTTGGAGGCTCTTCACATTCTGAACCCTCTTGAGGCCCGTATATACAACATCCTGTGTAACAAAATTTGTACCGACCCCGTTCGGGCTTACACAGGCTCACGATCGAGTGCGCGAACGGCAGCAATCTGTTTCCCATTCACAGGGTCTGTGGGGTCATTAATGGCACTCTTGTGTAGCTGCAGTCGGTCCGTGTGCGGGCGCGCCCTCGCAGACGAAATGAACGACCGCGCAAGAAGGGTGGCCGCTTTCGCCGGCACGGGGCCGTTGCCCCCTTTTCTGCTCTCGCCGGCGCGTAACCGAACGTCGTCACCAAAAACGTAATCGGCTTTGGCTCCAGCAGGGCGGGCGCGCGCAGCTCCACTCGCGAGTTGGCCCTGCCCGCCCTTGGAAATACTGCGTCCCCCCTCCCCCTAGCTCCCAACGCTCCCCCCCCCCCCCCCACCCACCCCACCGTCTCCGGCGACACGGCGTTCGTTGCAAGGCAGTCTCCAGTCGGCGTGCGTCGAATCTGACGCACGCACGAGTGGAATTTTAAGGAGCACGTACCGGGCTGGTACGGCGCGCTTGTCTTCCGGAGGCGAAACCTTTCCGTCGGCGGGAGCGCTACGTGCAATTTCCTTCGGTAAATCTTCTTATTCGTGCTCCGGCGGCGGGAATGAGCTGACGACCCGGGCGGTGGGCGCATTCGCAGGCGGAGGTGGAGTGAGTTCGCTGCCGGTTCTCTTGCAATGCGGGGGCGGCGCCGCGGGTGTACTGCCAAAGGAAAAGTAGCACCGCGGGAATGTGAATCGCGTTATGAGCGGCGGCGGGCACTTCGGGGCGGCTAATGCACCGGCAGCGTTGATGGTGAAATCTCGCGGACTCGGCATGCAACACACAGTCTACCTTTTTGTTGACACACGAATGCTTCTCACAGCCTTTCAACTGCATAGAATGCTACGAAACCTCATTGCTTCAGTTGGTAGCGTCACTCTCCTAACATTTCTAGCTTATTAACAATTCTATTGTCTAAACCAGGCCTCTTCACAGACCCGCTCTTTCGAGCTGGCTCGTACTCACTAGGGGTAGCGGTAATCCATGATAAAACCGGTTTTCGATTACATCGGCTCTTTTCGTCTTAAGTTTAACCTTACTGTTAAAACTGATACGTCCCCTTTCAAAAATATTAATGACTGTGCTGATAAACCACTTACGTTATTTGATTTTCAAACAGCTGGGCAAAACTGAATGTACTCAGACATTTCTCTCTTTACTTATTCTGATCAACACTAAACTGACACACAATATCTTAAGCGCCACGAAATCTGACTTTCAATAATCTCCACAAAAGAATGGCCCTGACTAACAATAATCTATACCTTTCGTGAATCACTTACCTCACAAAAATCTTCGTTACTCGAACTACTGCAATACAGCGAGCGTCAATGCTGCCTGCTAAATAAAAGATTCTAACTACTGAGGGCGCTAACTACTGATAGGCATACTTAGCAAATGAAAGATTTTGGTAGAGAACAAACAATGTCTTTACCTTAATAGTGTTCAAAAGTTCATGACATCCAGTCCTACAAATTTCCTTTTTCTAATGGCACACGTCCAGATCGTCCGCTGTCAAAATTCTGGCATCTATCTCCCTACATCCACCACTGCTGGCGGCTCACCTCCAACTGCGCAATGCTACGCGCTGCTCACATTAAGCTGCCCAACATTACAACAGCGAATATTCCAACAATGCCTACCAGCCACAGATTGCACACAGTACAGCCAGTGATTTTCATCCAGAGCTGTGCTACGTGGCGTTACCAACATAAAAACCTAAGCAGCCTACTTACAAAACAGTTCAAAATAACCGGTTTCAGAAATAACCAGTTTTCTGTATTTTTAATGGTAGACTTGGAACGAAATTTGAAAAATTTTAACGAAGATGAAGGAGTAGAAGATCACGATCGATGTGGGGTGTAGGCTGTGTCAGAAATAGGTTTCATTGTCCCCAGTCAGGGGACTGGAGACTGGCGTGGCGACAGTGAGAGCGAAAGGTCACAGGTTGATGACATCCCTGCATCATCATTTTTCGATTGTGTCACTTTTCTACCCTGTAGCAGCCACAAAACTAAGGGTTAAAATACTGTCCGAAGAGTAAAGTATGACAACAAAATTATATCAATCAAACTACCTTCTTTTCCAAGGAACAGTGTAGATTTTTCTGCTTTTATTACGTCGCAAGTTTGTTGTGCCGCCTTTCGTTTTTATCTTTTAAAACAACTGGTGTATTTTACTTCGCTGTTATCGACTTCGTAGAAACACTTCCAGACGAGAGATGATGCCATTCTGCAATTCAGTCGTTAACTGATAATCACAGTGACAAGCTCCCATACAGACCAGATGGGTGCAATGCAGACCGATTCTTATGTCGTGTGTTTACTTCTTGTTTCTTACTGAAGGCGCTTCTAAAATAGAACTTACCGCTTTTCCAATTTCTATAATAATCCAATATTTAAAAGCAATGAAATTTGTACGAACAAACACTACTAGTTTTTAAAAATAGTTTTATATAAAAACCGAAAATGTTAGCAGTGCACTTAATGTAAATTGATATACCAGGTTTTTTACCCGGTTATTAGCGACGAGTGATGAAAAGCTCATGTAACCGAAACCAAATAAATACCGAAAAATACTGGTCATTCAGAATTAAAATACCGGTACCAATTTCAAACGGTCGTTTTCGCTATCGCTGCTCGCGTCTTGGCAGTGGGAACATGAGGAATCGGAACAAGGCAACTCTGAACGAGAAATTACTGTCAATGTATCAATTCTACGACCGCTAATGTTTGTTCAATGGAGATTTAGATCTCCGCAATGCTAATTAATACCTTCCATGACAAATTAATTTCCTAAGACTGTTGCATTGATGAGATATGACAATAGAATGAAACTTACGTTTCTTTTAATTTGTGAGGCCAAGAACAAGGCGCAGCCAAGTAAGAAAAATAATTATTCTTACGACTAATGCAACCTTACGATAAATGTCGTTCTCGGACGAAGTTTAAATTGACTTCAATTTCTATTTCGTGTCTATTTTATTCGCATGTTGAACATAAAAGCCTGCTTATTTTGCTTTTGACTAAGGTATTAATGTCTGGTAGCACTTTCTGAGCACTGCTAATTCGAAGAGAATCTTTTAAAATGAAATATTGAATTAAAAACTTCAGTAGCATAGATCGCTAACTATCATGTTGTTTTTGATGACAGGGCTCGGCAATCCAAGTTTCCATCGTAAGATCTCATGCATATACACCTCAGTGAAATCTCCATCTTCTGTACAATACAGGGTGTTACAAAAAGGAACGGCCAAACTTTCAGGAAACATTCCTCACACACAAAGAAAGAAAATATGTTATGTGAACATGTGTCCGGAAACGCTTACTTTCCATGTTAGAGCTCAATTTATTACTTCTCTTCAAATCACATTAATCATGGAATGGAAACACACAGCAACAGAACTTAACAGCGTGACTTCAAACAGTTTGTTACAGGAAATGTTCAAAATGTCCTCCGTTAGCGAGGATACATGCATCCACCCTCCGTCGTATGGAATCCCTGATGCGCTGATGCAGCCCTGCAGAATGGCGTATTGTATGACAGCCGTCCACAATACGAGCACGAAGAGTCTCTACATTTGGTACCGGGGTTGCGTAGACAAGAGCTTTCAAATGCCCCCATAAATGAAAGTCAAGGGGGTTGAGCTCAGGAGAACGTGGAGGCCATGGAATTGGTCCGCCTGTACCAATCCATCGGTCACCGAATATGTTGTTGAGAAGCGTACGAACACTTCGACTGAAATGTGCAGGAGCTACGTCGTGCGCAAACCACATGTTGTGTCGTACTTGTAAAGGCACATGTTCTGGCTGATGGCTCTGAGGACTATGGGACTTAACTTCTAAGGTCATCAGTCCCCTAGAACTTAGAACTACTTGAAGCTGCCGGAGGCATGATTCGAACCTGCAGCCGTAGCTGTCACGCGGTTCCAGACTGAAGCGCCTAGAACCGCTCGGCCACACCGGTCGGCGCACATGTTCTAGCAGCACAGGTAGAGTATTCCGTATGAAATCATGATAACGTGCTCCATTGAGCGTAGGTGGAAGAACATGGGGCCCAATCAAGACAGCACCAACAATCCCTGCCCAAACGTTCACAGAAAATCTGTGTTGATGGTGTGATTGCACAATTGCGTGCGGATTCTCGTCAGCCCAAACATGTTGATTGTGAAAATTTACAATTTGATCACTTTGGAATGAAGCCTCATCCGTAAAGAGAACATTTGCACTGAAATGAGGATTGACACATTGTTGGATGTACCATTCGCAGAAGTGTACCCGTGGAGGCCAATCAGCTGCTGATAGTGCCTGCACACGCTGTACATGGTACGGAAACAACTGGTTCTCCCGTAGCACTCTCCGTACAGTGACGTGGTCAACGTTGCCTTGTACAGCAGCAACTTCTCTGACGCTGACATTAGGGTTATCGTCAACTGCACGAAGAATTGCCTCGTCCATTGCAGGTGTCCTCGTCGTTCTAGGTCTTCCCCAGTCGCGAGTCATAGGCTGGAATGTTCCGTGCGCCCTAAGACGCCGATCAATTGCTTCGAACGTCTTCCTGTCGGGACACCTTCGTTCTGGAAATCTGTCTCAATAGAAACGTACCGCGCCATGGCTATTGCCCCGTGCTAAACCATACATCAAATGGGCATCTGCCAACTCCGCATTTGTAAACATCGCACTGACTGCAAAACCTCGTTCGTGATGAACACTAACCTGTTGATGCTACGTACTGATGTGCTTGATGCTAGTACTGTAGAGCAATGAGTCGCATGTCAACACAAGCACCGAAGTCAACATTACCTTCCTTCAATTGGGCCAACTGGCGGTGAATCGAGGAAGTACAGTGTATACTGACGAAACTAAAATGAACTCTAACATGGAAATTAAGCGTTTCCGGACACATGTCCACATAACATCTTTTCTTTTATTTGTGTTTGAGGAATGTTTCCTGAAAGTTTGGCCGTACCTTTTTTTAACACCCTGTATATCGAAATATGTCAAGCCACATCATCAAAATAAGTCGTTCGAGGAACACGATGTGACAGGATATATTGTACAGATGATAGAGATTCATTGAGGTGTATTTGCGTAGATTCCATTGATCGCAACCGCGCGGATTGGCCGCGTGGTTTGAGGCGCCGTGCCCGGATTGCGCGGCCCCTCCCGCCGGAAGTTCGAGTCTTCCCTCCGGCATGTGTGTATGTGTGTGTGTTGTTCTTAGCTTAGGCTAGTTTAAGCTGGTTTAAGTAGCTTGTATGTCTAGGGACCGATGACCTTAGCAGTTTGGTCCCTTACGAATTCGCACAGACACAATGAAGGCAACGTAGACTGCCGAAACCGGCCATCAAAAATATAGTTAGCGATCTTGGCTGCTGAAGTTTTTCTTCTACATTTCATATTATTGTAGATCGCTACCATAATTGAGTAATAACAAGCAATTACTATAAGCTTTTAAGTTGCAGTCTGTGAGTAGATTTCGTTCTCTTCACTGCGGGAAAAAGTTGCTCGCGCGAGAATACGGATCCAAATATCGCTATAATCGTAGCTGTGAACTTACGTAGTCGTGGAAACGTTTAAGATGAGGGTAATTTTTACACTAGTCTACAAGCCATTTTGTTACGAAATTTATCACGCCAACTGCCTGTCACGCTGAAGCCAGCAATTCTGAACTGCGGTGTTGTAAACGGATGTTGCTGTGTCTAACCTTCGCTCTGAAATTTGTAAATCGGCCATAATGCTGCTTTCCGTCGACTCACAAAGAGCTACTCTCCACTTTGAGGACTGCGCCGTTAAGTACGAGTAAATACACTTGCGTCTTGGGCGCGGCTATGCCGCCACCTCGCAGCTCGCCAGCATGGCACGGCGATGATGAATCAAATCCACCGCGTCTAAAGACGCCTTTTCAAGAGTCAAGTCTAGTTTCCTGTGTTTTCTTGATTAGAAAAAGTTGAATGACACTTGAACTAGTTTTAGTTCACACGTTTCAAACGAAAACGATCAATTCAGTGTAAAACGGCTTTGAAAGTACAGCGAGAAGTGGTGCATACTATAACAACTATGTTACAAGAAGAACTGTGAACAATTCTGTCTAGTAACAATCATCGATAGCTTTACTTTTGGTGAGACAGTGGCTCTCGTGAAGAAACCGATTGGGAGCTTCTGAGATTTTTCTAAGGGAACTAGCGTTAAAGGACAGTGAAGGATACAAGAAATCGTTTGAGAATGTCTTAAGAAAAATTGGAGGAAGTGCTGTTGATAATACAGTGCTGCATAAAGAAACGAGATATAATTATGCGACAAACTATTTCACCAAGGTTAAAGCTGCAAATAAAACTGAGATATTTACCTACAAAAGATTTATTTTCGATACTTTCCTCCATATACGTGTACCTTCTTGAAGGAAGTTTGTACAGATATACACGGGCTTTTACGAGAGTTTATTGAAGTAAGTACAATATGTTTTTAGAAACGCATTACATTTAAGATGCCTTACAACATTTTATTTCATTTTTTTATTGTAGACAACTAATTATTCCTGTGGCAGGAATATCACATGACTGTTCCGAATTTTATTCGCTTTGTTTGTTGTCGGAATCAACTTCAAATGAAAATGACCGATATTTTCCATCCTCGCTATTCTGACACGTTGGTGAAGGAGTAGCACGTTGAGAAGGTGAAAACACTAGTAAAGGAGATGTGTACTGGACTGTTCCGTTACAAATTACAATCGTTTTTGTCTTAATGCAGTTTGAATTTGTTCCTGGCACATGATAGCATCGTGAAGAGGCATCTGTTTTAGTTGTGCAGCAACGTATTTAGAAAATAAATCAAATTAATTTTCAGTATCATTTTTATTATTTCTTTGCGCTACTTTATCAAGTTTATCAATTGCCGCGCTTATTTCGTGAAGCATTTTCTCTTTGCGATTCTGAGGAGCATGAAACTCATTTGTCGGTATTGATCGTTGTGGCAGAACCTGTGTTTTCCACATGTATTATTTTATCCTGAGTATCAGCATTTGCGGTAGTAATAAATGCAGGTGTAAGAAATACCGTTCCATCAGGAGTTTATTGTGTATTTTCGTGCAGCTCTCATTGGGCTCCTTCATTTTTCAGTACATTAAGAAAGATAGGGTTCAAATGGTTCAAATGGCTCTGAGCACTATGGGACTTAACATCTATGGTCATCAGTCCCCTAGAACTTAGAACTACTTAAACCTAACTAACCTAAGGACAGCACACAACACCCAGCCATCACGAGGCAGAGA
Source organism: Schistocerca americana (assembly GCF_021461395.2). Taxonomy (NCBI): domain Eukaryota; kingdom Metazoa; phylum Arthropoda; class Insecta; order Orthoptera; family Acrididae; genus Schistocerca; species Schistocerca americana. The sequence goes on from NC_060119.1 coordinate 230,855,262, forward strand.
AAATCCCTGACCCCGCCGGGAATCGAACCCGGGAACCCGGGCGTGGGAAGCGAGAACGCTACCGCACGACCACGAGATGCGGGCTAAGAAAGATAAAGAAAATTTGTTCGAATACAAGAACACTGAAGGTCGCACGTTCCGACAACGTGTAACACTTTCTGCGATCGTATAGGTACCTAATATTTTGATGTTGAACGTCTGTAGCCGTTGCTACGTATAAAAATTTCACTGTTTCAAATTTTTACAAAGTAGGTTCCTTTTATGTTGTAGGTGCCACAAACTGAAGAAGGCAATTCAAAAGGAATACAACTTCAGATGGAATTTTCCCCAACTACAGTCGTGCTATAGCCAGAAGACATATCCTTATACCAAATGCCCCTCATAGTGGGGCAGAGTATTTCATTTGCAAAGCACATGCAGCGCAATCTACTGTTTTCGGTATTTTGATGTAGGTACAAATGGACGGGCAAATAATGCTGCCGTGTTTGGAAAATCATCTTTGATTGCAGCTTTGGAAGATTTCGGTAATAGGTTAAATTTTCCTAAAAATGGGGTAACAGTAGCTGATGAAGATTTAACTTCAAGGACAAACATTCTAAAACCATTCAGGAAAAATACTAATTTATCGACTAATCAAAAATTCTTCAACTACCTCCTGTCAAGAGCTCGTCGAATAGTTAAAAAGCGTTCGGATTTATGGTTTCTAGATTCAGACGTCTCGGACGACCTATAGCCGTTGGAATTACTTCAATGAAAGGAAATATCAAAGCAGCATTACCATTACATAACTGGTTACAAATGAATTCGAGTAAAGCATACACATCTACAGACCCCCTTGATACTGAAGATCTTAATACGCGGTGCACTATACCAGGTTCTTGAATACGGTATACTCAGATCAATGCTTTGGTTAATCTGCAAGTTAATTTAAGGAGTCTTAACTACACGAGATCAGCGCCTACTGCGAGTCATGGGCAGATAGAATTTTTATCGGGAAAAAGGGCTGTGCCCTGGCAGCTGCATATGATACATGACAATAAATTATTATTGTTAAAAGTTAATGCGAAGTTACTTAAAAAAATCAAGACTATACCTGCCAGATTTGATGACATAGCTCTAGCATTTGTAACATCGTTCAGAAATATACCTACTCTTGTATATCAAAACAGTTTTGGCGCCCATAATTCCTCCGTTCCCATTGCATTATTGGATGTATACAGCAACGAATGTTCCTTCTGTACATATTTCCGATTATCTTAATTTTATTTTTAACGTCAAAAATGATTAAACCAGAAATGTTCATTTCTGTTACACTCCTGGAAATTGAAATAAGAACACCGTGAATTCATTGTCCCAGGAAGGGGAAACTTTATTGACACATTCCTGGGGTCAGATACATCACATGATCACACTGACAGAACCACAGGCACATAGACACAGGCAACAGACCATGCACAATGTCGGCACTAGTACAGTGTATATCCACCTTTCGCAGCAATGCACGCTGCTATTCTCCCATGGAGACGATCGTAGAGATGCTGGATGTAGTCCTGTGGAACGGCTTGCCATGCCATTTCCACCTGGCGCCTCAGTTGGACCAGCGTTCGTGCTGGACGTGCAGACCGCGTGAGACGACGCTTCATCCAGTCCCAAACATGCTCAATGGGGGACAGATCCGGAGATCTTGCTGGCCAGGGTAGTTGACTTACACCTTCTAGAGCACGTTGGGTGGCACGGGATACATGCGGACGTGCATTGTCCTGTTGGAACAGCAAGTTCCCTTGCCGGTCTAGGAATGGTAGAACGATGAGTTCGATGACGGTTTGGATGTACCGTGCACTATTTAGTGTCCCCTCGACGATCACCAGTGGTGTACGGCCAGTGTAGGAGATCACTCCCCACACCATGATGCCGGGTGTTGGCCCTGTGTGCCTCGGTCGTATGCAGTCCTGATTGTGGCGCTCACCTGCACGGCGCCTAACACGCATACGACCATCATTGGCACCAAGGCAGAAGCGACTCTCATCGCTGAAGACGACACGTCTCCATTCGTCCCTCCATTCACGCCTGTCGCGACACCACTGGAGGCGGGCTGCACGATGTTGGGGCGTGAGCGGAAGACGGCCTAACGGTGTGCAGGACCGTAGCCCAGCTTCGTGGAGACGGTTGCGAATGGTCCTCGCCGATACCCCAGGAGCAACAGTGTCCCTAATTTGCTGGGAAGTGGCGGTGCGGTCCCTTACGGCACTGCGTAGGATCCTACGGTCTTGGCGTGCATCCGTGCGTCACTGCTGTCCGGTCCCAGGTCGACGGGCACGTGCACCTTCCGCCGACCACTGGCGACAACATCGATGTACTGTGGAGACCTCCGTGTTGAGCAATTCGGCGGTACGTCCACCCGGCCTCCCGCATGCCCACTATACGCCCTCGCTCAAAGTCCGTCAACTGCACATACGGTTCACGTCCACGCTGTCGCGGCATGCTACCAGTGTTAAAGACTGCGATGGAGCTCGGTATGCCACGGCAAACTGGCTGACACTGACGGCGGCGGTGCACAAATGCTTCGCAGCTAGCGCCATTCGACGGCCAACACCGCGGTTCCTGGTGTGTCCGCTGTGCCGTGCGTGTGATCATTGCTTGTACAGCCCTCTCGCAGTGTCCGGAGCAAGTATGGTGGGTCTGACACACCGGTGTCAATGTGTTCTTTTTTCCATTTCCAGGAGTGTAGATTAGGAAACGAGACACTTAAAGTGGTAGATGAGTTTTGCTATTTATGGAGCAAAATAACTGATGATGATCAAATCAGAAAGGAAATGAAATGTAGACTGGCAATGCAAAAAATGGTTAAAATGGTTCTAAACACTATGGGGCTTAACACCTGAGGTCATCAGTCCCCTAGATTTAGAACTACTTTAACCTAACTAAGCTAAGGACATCACACACAGCCATGCCCGAGGCAGGATTCGAACCTGCGACCGTAGCAGCAGTGCAATTCCGGACAGAAGCGCCTAGAACCGCTTGGCCACAGCGTCCGGTGGCAATGGCAAGAAAAGTGTTTCTGAAAAAGAGAAATTTTATTAACATCGAGTGTAGATTCAAGTTTCAGGAAGTCCTTAATGGAAGTATTTGTAGCCATATATGGAAGTGAAACATGGACAACAAACAGTTTAGACAAAAAGAGAGTAGACGTCTTAGAAATTTGGTGCTACACAGGAAAGGAAGAAGGGATTGGTTGAAAGGACACGTTATGAGGTATCAAGGGATCATTGATTTAGTACTGGAAGGAAGCGCGGAGGGGGGGAGGGGCTGCGGTAATAACCGTAGAGGGAGGCCAAGAGATGAATACAGTAAGCAGATTCAGAAGGATGATGTAGGTTGCAGTACTTATTCGGAGATGAAGAAGCTCGCACAGGACAGAGCAGCGTGGAGAGCTGAATCAAACCAGTCTTTTGACTGATACCACAACAACAACAACACTTATACCTACAACGTTCGTAGTATATTCGATACATGTATGGTTCAGACATCATACTATTGCTTTCGCAGTACTCTGCCTTTATACTGATTCCCGCTACCGTATCGACTTCGTCAGATACACAAAATCGATATGGCGGGTTCGCCGACAGACTTGTCCGTGTCATGTGTTGTCTGCTTAATGCGACGCATTAATCAAAAACCTTAAGAGTCCATGTTAACGTGAGCATTGCAACAGACGGTCTTTTCTTTTTTTTATTGCGGCACCGCTCGTGTAAGTAATAGGACGCGAGACGTAGAGAAGCGTCTTGCCAGACGCTGCGGACATTTATCTTGTGCCACGTAGATGGCTTTCTTGAAGCCCCGGCAGCGGGGTCTCAGCCGTCGTGTGTCCTCACAAGACACGAGACACGTGTCACAGCGCGCCCTTCCTTCACACACACGACTACCGCACACAGCGAGTAGCGGGCGACCCGGCCGCCTTGGCGCGCTCCCAACGAAAACTCGTTAATCCTGGGCGCCGCTTCCGACAGCGCCCGTTTTATGACGCGAAACAATGGCTTTTTAAACGCGCAGCGCGCCAAACGTTCCGGCTTTATTTCTGCGCTGCCGGAAGCAGTCGCCGACGTACAAATGTGCTTCTCTAACAATCGAGAAGCGTCGCAGTTTCCACGCGGCACAAATCTCCCGCGGAGGACTTAGCGCCTAGGCAGAAGCTAAGTGGGTTTTCTTGGCAGGGCCGAGGCGGAATGATGAGCTCGGAAGGCGCCTTACAGAAGGGGGAGAGTTTATTCAACAACATGCGTGTTTGTTCCCTCTCGGTAGGGACAGCGGTTACCGCTAAAACAACCAGTTTCCGGATATACTGTTTTTTTTTTCCCACTGCAGTTTTCCCCTGACTGTTAAAACCGCTCAAAGCAAGCGCTTTCTGAAGTATCGGAATTTAGGTTTTTATTCCTATCATTTCTTGTAATAATCGTAGAAATTGAACGAGGATTTAAGAATTTTCACTCCCTCAGTTTCAACATACACAGCATCAAAATATTAGAGTAATAGAAAACTGAGTCCGTCCACCGTTTGTTGCTTTTCTCGAAAAAAGATAAGTGGTTGAATGCTACAAAAAACCACCAGTATTCTCCAATAGATATACGTGTTGTCTTCTTTGTTTTTCGGCATCTTTTTTCCGCAATTGCAAATGGCTCTGAGCACTATGGGACTTAACATCTATGGTCATCAGTCCCCTAGAACTTAGAACTACTTAAACCTAACTAACCTAAGGACATCACACAACACCCAGCCATCACGAGGCAGAGAAAATCCCTGACCCCGCCGGGAATCGAACTCGGGAACCCGGGCGTGGGAAGCGAGAACGCTACCGCACGACCACGAGATGCGGGCCGCAATTGCAGATATACCTGTTGTGCAGGTTAATTATCGACTTTTGCAACTGTAATGAAAGTCTTATTAAGACAAGATGCGTTTCGTTTTGTTCTAAAGCATCTTCAGTGGTCTCTGTAACATTGTGGTTTTTTTCTCTCATAATTTTGTTTGCTAGGGTCATGAACAGTTCGCATGCTTTATTTGCTACTATAAACAGTTTTAATTCTTATCGTTACTCATGGTTTCTTTGTTGTTTACTTCATTCTTGTTGTTCTTCCACCGATATGTTTCAGGTACTCAGAAAAGTGAATATTTAGTCCAGTGAAAGTGCTGTCTGTACAACACCCAAAACATAGATTTGGAAGAACAAGTGTGAAGTAAACAACAACAACAACTAGAAACGCGAGTAACTATAAGAATTAAAACCGTGAATGTTAATAAGTAGCCGGCCGCTGTGGCCTAGCGGTTCTAGGCGCTTCAGTCCAGAACCTCGTTGCTGCTACTGTCTCAGATTGGAATCCTGCCTCGGGCATGGATGTGTGTGATGTCCTTAGGTTAGTTAGGTTTAAGTTTTTCTAAGTCCAGGGGACTGATGACCCCAGGTGTTAAGTCCCATAGTGCTTACAGCCATTTGAACCATTTGGTAATAATTAAGGCATGTGAACTATCAGATGATAGAGCACAGCCATCAGTCGTCCTTTCCTTGCACGTTTTATTCGGAAAATCTAGATTTCGGCTAATTCCTAGCAATCATCAATGCTAAAATTACAAGAAATACGTACTGAGTAGTCAGGTGATAGTATAAAAAGTTACGACTCGTGGCATAACCTATATGGCTTATACTTTAGATTATATACCACCATTTCATAGTATCAATGCACTCTAGTATGTCAGTGCCTGTTGTTCGGGCTTCTGTCACAGTTCTTTCAAGATTACTGTGTAATGAAGGTAGGCTTTGCGGAGAACACATCGAGTGGCTGTATGGCGCCCCCTATGTGAGCTACGTATATAACATTCAAAGGAAATCAGCTATGGTCTCCAGTAAAAAACTTGAGATTTGCATTGTAATATCACAAAATAAAATAGGAGTAAAATTATTTACGTTGCTGTCCGACTTATTTCCACATTTAACAGTGAACATAGGAAATATATGTAAAAATAGGTTCCAGATTCACTCCTTACGAGTCAATTGTTTTCTTATTCTTTAAAACACACATGTAAGGTCAGATTAGTAAAACTTCTTTTAAAAACATTTACAAAACACATGGACGCACATGCTGTATGCTCCAATTATTAGAACTGATTTGGTTTAAATATTTTTATCTTTTATACTATCTTGCTCTCTATTTAATGGTGAAAGTTCTGTAGGTTAAATGTTATAACCGTCGTAGTCGCACCATAGTATGTTAACGGCTGCTACATATTGGCAAGACGGCAAGAGCTACTTCACATCCCCCTGTGTCAACCGCTTCACTGCTTCCCAGCAGTAAGTTTTCAAACAATTCCCAAAACTGAGTATATTTCATAATTACGTCATCATTAATCAGGTTGCCATCGATATTTTTGTGATAACAAAAGGTCTCCAGCTCTTTAGTAAGTGGATGGTACCTGCCCTACTCACACTCATGCAGTAACACCCCCCCCCCCCCCCCCCCCCGTTATTAGATGTCGAAGTCGGCAAGTTACGCTTTGTTGGAAGTAAATGAGCAGCCGTGCATGATATCTCCGTGATATTTCTTCTGCCCAACGCGACGTGTTCCCCAAACCTAATTTTCAGCCTCCTTCGTACATGGCCAATGTAACAGGCCTCATAGTCCGGGCAACCACTTTTCTGAACTCCAGAAGCATGCAGTAGGTTCTTTGTATACATAGTATGTTGCAAAATACATCCTAACTTATTTTCGGTTACAAAAGACACTGTCACCTTGTATTTTTTAAAGGCAGTTGCTATCCTTGTACTCATTTTTCCATGCTAAGGTCAACTAACAAACCTAATATTTTCTTTAGAAGTCATATTATTGTAAACATTCATCTTATTTTTGTATTTCAATGTGTTCTCCGCAAAGCCTACCATCATTATACAGGAGTCGTGGAAGAATTGCGACAGAAGCCTGAACAACAGGAGACTGACGTACTGTAATATTCATTGATACTATGTAATGATGGCATGTAACCTAATGTATAAGACATATAGGTTTCGCCCCAGTTGTAACTTTTTATACCCTCGCTTATGTTCTTCTTGTATTTTTTAGCATTGATAATTGCTAGGCGCTAGCCAAAATCTAGATTTTCCGAATAAAACCTGCAAGAAAAGGAAGACTTAGCTTTGCTCTATCATTTGAAAGTCATATGACAGTCGTTGAGTGCACCCACTTTCCATGTGAACTGTTCATGATCCTAGCAAACAAATTTATAAGAAAGAAACCATACTGTTACAGTGACCACTGAAGATGCTTTCGAATAAAGCGAAACGCGTCTGGTCTCAATGAGATTTTCGTTAAACTTGCAAAAGACGGTAATTAACCTATACAACTTGTATTCTTCAACTGAATCTAATTTTGGAAACTATGCTCAAAAATAATGTTATAATCGGGGCTTGTACCACCATTTGGGCATTATGAACAGTCGTTGCTAAACGGTGAAAACTGAGGTTCAAGAGCTTGTGTTAATTTGTCCGTCTTCTAGGGCTACAACAAATAAACGCATATTATGTAATCACAGACAGTACAGGGTGGTCCAAAAGTCCGGAAACACCCTGATAAAATCCAAATGGAGTAGCAAACAAGGAAACAGAGTCCCTACACACGAGGAACGGGAAGTGGGAAACTTTATAGGCTATGCCACCAACATGGCGGCCATCTTTAAAGCTGCCATCTTGGATTCAACTCCAAAATTTCAAATGGGAATGTGGTCATGTGACATATCAAACTGATAGAGAATTTCACCAGATAAACAATGCCGTTGTTATTTTAAACATAGCTTTATTCATTCTCGGGTTATAGCCAATTACTTGCGGCAGCAATGGGACGCTCGGCAGCGAGAGTATTACGTACTGAGAAGTCATAAAATGGAGTCTGAAACGGTGCAAAGTGACTATCCCATCCCTGATATGTTACATGTATTTCACTGTTAGGTATCATTTACTCACGCTAACGTTTTAATCATTGTTTCGTTATTTACAGGTTACAAAATGTCGTTAACACATGAAGAACGCATTGAAATCATCCTGATATCAGGAGAAAGAAGCATACGGGTCATTGCTGAGGATTTCAACAGTCGTCACTCAACCAGACAGCCCATCACCCACAGCGCAGTTGCCAAGCTTTTGGCCAAATTCCGAGCAACAGGTTCTGTCGCAGATAAACCTAAGGCTGGAAGACCAAAATCCGCCACAACAGTGAGGGTGTTGGCATCATTTAGCAAGAGTCCGCAACGGAGTACTCGTCGCCTGTCACAAGAATGTGGGGTTAGCCGTACCTCCATACTGCGAATTTTATCGCAGCACAAGTGGCACCCATAAAACGTTCAGCTGCTCCAACACCTGAACGAGGATAACCCAGACCGTCGGGTACAGTTCGCAGAATGGGTGACACAGCAGCTACAGATAAACCCACGTTTCCCCTATCAGGTGCTGTTCAGTGATGAAGCCAATTTCTTAATCAATGGTGAAGTGAACAAGCAGAATCACAGGTACTGGTCCGACACAAATCCGCACTGGATTGATGCTTCCAAAACGCTCGACTCACAAAAAGTGATGGTCTGGTGTGCTGTGTGGGGTACCAAAGTCGTTGGACCTTTTTCTAATGGTGGTACGTTAACAGCCAACGGTTATCTGAGGTTATTGGATGAAAAAGTGTTTCCCTCGTTGTTAACGGAGGACGAGAAATTTCCGGAATTCTTCCTGCATGACGGAGCCCCACCACATTATGGGCACAATGTGCGAGCATACCTGGATGTTCAGTTCCCTCAAAAGTGGATTGGTCGTAGGGTGCTGTGGAGTGGCCACCACGTTCACCAGATTTGACTCCTTTGGATTTTTATCTTTGGGGCCATGTCAAGGCACTGGTTTATTCTGTGAAAATACGGGATTTGCATCATCTAAAGCAGCGCATTGTTGATGCATGTGGTCAAATTCAGCCAGATGTGTTGGTCAAAGATCATCAGGACTGGGTTCGGAGGATAGCATTAACAATCCAACATAATGGACAACACATCAAGCCATTCCTATGATTGTTGGTGGTCTCTCGGGTCTGTGTAACATCGGCGTAATGTCTCTTCGGCACATAACACACATACTGCCGAGCCTCCCAACGCCGCCACATGTAACTAGCTATAACCCGAGAATAAATAAAGCTATGTTTAAAATAACAATGGCATTGTTTTTATGGTGAAATTCTCTATCTGTTTGATATGTCACATGATCACATTCCCATTTGAAATTTTGGAGTTGAATCCAAGATGGCGGCTTTCAAGATGGCCGCTATGTTGGTGGCATAGCCTATAAAGTTTCCCCCTTTCCGTTCCTCGTGTGTAGGGACTCTGTTTCCTTGTTTCCTACTCCATTTGAATTTCATGAGGGTCTTTCCGGACTTTTGGACCACCCTGTAGCTCGTTTACTTTCTGTTTTTGTTGTATACTATGAAAATATGTATGTTAAGTATCGAATTTATTGCTGTTACCATAATTTCCTTTGTATTTTATTACTTCATAGAAATGGAGACAAATCTGTAATCTTTTAAAGCAAATGAAACGTCATTGCTACGTCACTCCGTCAAAGTGTTTCCATACAACGGTTGGTGTCACTCTGCAGCACGGTGGATGTCTGGCGCCGAGCCGCGCGGGGTAGCTGAGCGGTCCGTGCGGCTGCCCCCGTCGGAAGTTCGAGTCCTCTCTCGGGCTTGGGTTTGTGTGTTGTCCATAGCGTAAGTTAGTTTAAGTCAGATTAAGCAGTAAGTAAGCTTAGCGACCGATGACCTAAGCAGTTTCGTCCCATAAGATCTTACCACAAATTTACAAATACTGGCGACGACAGCAGCCGTATAGACGAGGTGGGGTCAAGTCTCGCACACTGCGCGTACACGAGGACCGTTAGCCACGACACATTGCAACACGGACATTGTTGTTTTTTCAATGTGCACCAACTTTTATGCTAAGTGTTTGTTGATAGTTTCTGTTAACACTGATATTAATGCAGCACTGATCGCTTTTCCCGTTTTCTATAATAACGCGATATTTCAAACGAAAGCCCATATTACGAATACAAATTATTCCTCCTATTAAAAAAGTTTGTTTTAATCTCGCAATTTATTAGCAATGCTGCTATGGCTAATTGATATTTCGGCCTTTTACTCTGTTAATATTAAAAAATAAACACCTGTTATAACACAGACCAAACAAATACCGTAAAATATCGGCTGTTCACACCTGAAATACCAGTATCGGCTTTACCGGTCAGTTTTTACCATTCATACCTCTTGGATACTACATTACTATCTGAAGCAGAACGCATTTTTTGGAGCCTGGTTTGATTACGTCCCATAGATATAAACCCGTTTTTACTAGGTGGTCTCTTTCAAGCGGCATGAGATTAAGTTGTCTGTGGTTTTCTGCGATAGGAATGTTTAAACTTAGAACATAGGCGAAAGACTGGTAGTATCGTGCAGCGGATTCTATCGGACAAGAACTGGTGGAAGCATTCAAAGCGCCACTGCAGCGTGAACCAGAAGACAGCTCATATGGTTCTGAATCGAAACAACAGTGAGTCTCGGAGTGGCAACAGGTTATTTTTTTTTTTTTTTTTTTAGCGAGTTTGTCAGTGTATTCACTCATATTTGGAGTTGTGTGTCTTGTTTGCAAGTAAGTAGAGAAGCTTTAAAGTTTACGTGTTTTTTTGCACGAAGGTAGCCGTGGAAACATCCAGATCTCTAGGAAAAGCAGTCAGAGGAACGAGGGAAAAATATTCAGTGCCAAGAAGTACATTAGGTGATAGACTTCTTAAAGCTTCACGTGGAAAAAACGAAATATCCATCAAATTTATATTGTAAACTAACGAACTGTTTCCGAGAATATGCAGTGATGAACAGCAATACTGTACGATTAACGAAACCTTCGAAGAAGTCTGGATTCAGTACGATATTAGTGAGTGTAGGGCCAAGGTTATACAGAAACCAGATGGCACTTATGAGTCGAGGAGCAAGAAAGGGAAGCAGTGGTTGAAAAGGGAGTGAGACAGGGTTGTAACCTATCTCCAATGTTCATTCAGTCGGTATATTGAGCAAGCAGTAAAGGAAACATAAGAAAATTTAGCAGTAGGAACTGAAATCCATGGAGAAGAAATAAAAACTTTGAGCTCTGCCGACGACATTGTAGTTCTGTCAGAGACAGACCTCAAAGAGCAGTTGAACGGTATGGAAAGTGTCTTGAAAGGAACAGCAAGAAAAGCAAAACGAGGGTAATGGAATGTAGTCCAATTAAATCAAGAGATGATGAGGGAATCAGATTAGGACATCAGGCACTTAAAGTAGTACATGAGTTTTGCTATCTGGGGAGCAAAATAGCTGATGATGGCCGAAATAGACAGGATATAAAATGTAGACTGGCAATGGCAAGGAAAGCGTTCCTGATGAAGAGAAATTTGTTAACATCGTGTATAGATTTATGTGTCAGGAACTCTTTTGTGAAAGTGTTTGTATGGAGTGTAGCCATGTATGAAAGTGAACATGGACGATAAATAGTTTAGACAAGAAGAGAATAGAAGCTTTCGAAATGGACTGCCACAGAAGAATGCTGAAGATTAGACGGGAAGATCTCTAACTATTGGGGAGAAGAGGAATTTATGGCACAACTTGACGAGAAGAAGGGATCGGTTGGAAGGATACGTTCTGACTCATCAAGGGATCATCAATTTAGTACTGGAGAGAAGCGCGGAGGGTAAAAATCGTAGAGGGAGTCGTAAGTCCCGATTACACTAAAGGTTTAGTATATTATAGGACTTAACCTGTTGGAATGCTATTTTAAGTTCCTCAACCAGGACGACTTTCTTTCCTTGCTTCCCTAAATGTATCACTTTTAAGTAATTTTCCATAACTTTTGGGGGATGACTAGTCTCATATATATGTCTGGCAACCACCGATCGGCCGTAGTTACCGAGTCTAAAAGATCCTGCGTGTTCCCTCTATCTTGTCGAAAATGTCCTACATATTTCTCCTACATTTCGCTTCTCACGATGTACACTATTTTATAAACGGCTGCCTGTTCATATTTACTTACCCTGTTGCCAACTTCACGCTTTAAACTTGGCCATTCATCTCATTTACGTTTTTCACTGCGAACGCCATCTCGCCGTATGGCCGAAAAACGTTCCCCAGTTTCTGTGACATTCTCCCAAAATGTAGTGAAATGACTCTCTTCTTATCCCTTGCTATTTCCTCTTTCCGTTTCTTCTCGCCCCTATGGATGAGACGATTTAGCATCTGAACATCGCGCGCTTACACTGCGCACTTTATATATTGGTATCTGTTTAATAATGTTTGATTCATTTAACCTAGCAAGCAATGTACCATTTTTGGTCGTATTCACTAAGCTTACAATCACTGCTCCTTAGAAATTTGCGGATGGGAAGACTGGCTGGGCATTGCAATATCTGTTGCAGTTCGCTTTCTGAACATCTTGAAGTGCTTTTGAAGTGGATTTTATGTAGGTTTGACTTTGACAGGCAGGTTATCGAAGCTTGACTCTCGAAACGTGTTGCTGTGGAACATGTTGCTAATTTTAGTTGTTGTATGCTAAAATATTTACAAGGATGCTATGCTGCGCGTAAATGACTGAAGAGGGTCAAAAATCTTCAAATGTGTGTTAATTCCTAAGGAACCAAACTGCTGAGATCATCGGTCACTAGACTGCTTAAACTAACTTATGGTAACAACAACAACAACAACAACAACTACACACACACACACACACACACACACACACACATATATATATATATATATATATATATATATATATATATACCCATGCCCGAATGAGGACTCGAACCTCTGGCGGGAGGGGCCGCACAATTCGTGAAATGGCGCCTCTAACCGCGCGGTCCCTCCGCGCGGCTGAAGAGGATCGGAATGTGGCTTAGAGACGGAGACAGACAGAGAGAGAGAGAGAGAGAGAGAGAGAGAGAGAGAGAGAGAGAGAAATATGTCTAGACATATTGAAGACAGCAGTGCATCAGATGTTGCATGGGTATTCATCTTTGGAAAAGACGTGCTTCCGATAAAGCAGGCTGGTGTAGGGAAATGCTAAAAAATCTCATCTGATGAACTGCTAAATCTGTAAGAGGAGACAAAACTGTAATATATTGGTAATAGACTGAAATCAAGGAGAAATCAATTATTTTGGTGCTCCAAGATGAAACGAAAAGTACAAAATCACTTCGTTTCCGAAGCTCTTCCAAGGACTTGATCTCTCGTTTCTCCGGTTCCAAAGGAAGTGTGACGACCACTGCTTTAAAATGGTGGTGACAGGTATAAAACAGTTTGCTCGCCACATCTCACTGATGAAATTAGGAAGGATAAGCGAAAGAATGTCCGTACTCACCGGAATTATTGCCTAACAAGCCCTTTCTGTTTTCTAAAATGAAACAAAAAATTTCATGGAAACCGACTTTCTTCAACTGAAGAAGCTGTTGAACTTTTATACAAACTCATTTTTGTGGAACCGACATCAGGTCGGGGAAAACGTTTCCATAATCACCTCGAAAGCGCCCAAAAATGTGTAAATATAAAAGGTGAATATTTTGAGAAACAAATTTACAAAAGACTTAGGCTATGAACCCATTTACCAATGTGGAGTTGCGTCCCTTCCAGTGTAGATCCACACCCTGATGCGGGTGGGAAGAGTATCGTAAAGCAGTTTGTATCGTCCCCTGTGGTTGACTGTCTCACAGTTGCTGAAACTAGTCTTTGATATCCTGGATATTGGCAATGGGACAGAATTGGTGCCCGAGCTGGTCCCACAAATATTCTATCAGGGACAGATTTGTGGATCTTACTGGCCACTGCAATTCCTCAACATCATGCGTACAGTTCGTAGATACACGTGTCGAGTGTACCCCTTTCAAAAATGGTACCTCGATACTGTTGGGTGAGAGGTAACACATGAAGGCGCAGCATGTACATGACACTGCTAGCAGGACTCCGTCACTGCCTAATCCCCTCACCGTGATGCTAGTAGTACCACCGCTGTCCCTCTCTTAAACATTGGAAGAAAGGGACCTCTCTCCATATCGCCGCCATACTCGCCTACGACAGTCACGTGGGATAGCTCAAAATTGAGGGTACTTGCAGGACACAATGCGACGCCCTTTGTAAGTAGCCCACACTCCTTAGGCAACGCACCACTCCAAATGCAGCCGTTGTTGTGTTATTATGAGTAGCCTACACATGGGACGGTATTTCCCAAGCCCTGCTGCTGATAGTCTCCGAGCAATGGGGAGCAGTGACATGGAATGCTACAGTGAGTCTATTATTTGTTCTCAGTATATTTTGAATTATTGACATTTTTGTGAACCACTTGGGGGCGAAATTTACACCAGCCGCGGGGAGCACCGAGTGAAATTACTTAATGAGGAAAGTGACTTCATGCACAGTAATTAAAACGAAATTTTTAAAGACGTATTATAGTCTTACTCTGTCACTGGGTAGGACGCTCTACCATACATGAGCTGCGGCAGCTCTCAGCCCATTGACGGTAGCGAATTGGACGCGGCTGAGGAAAGTACAGCATGGCGCGGTGTTTGGACTGGCGCAATAGAGACTCCCTCTACGATCGCCAAATAAGTAGAAGACTATATTTTTTCATGTTTTAAAGTTTATTTTAAAGCTTTTAATGAAGTCCAACCCTTCATTTATGTTTTATATGCTGTACTTAGGAACATTTTTGTCTAAGAATTATTTCAGTCCATTAAGGGCACGTTTGAGCACAACTGTCTCTACTATCGCCAAAACAGGAGGAGGAGAAGATGTTATTGGAATATTTTATAAGGCACGTTTGAGCGTTACAGACTTGACACACATTTTTAATTTTTTGTAAATTTTATAAACTTCTTGTGAAGTGTTTTAATGCTATTAAATTCTATACCAGTGTTTCATATACTGTACTTCGGAGCATTTTTTTTATGAATTACGTTTGTCCACTTACTACTGGTAGGGGGCGCTTTTCAGTTCAGTAGGTGATATATGAATCAGATTTCTTTCAAGAAAATTATTAAGCGGCAGCAGTTATAACAGTGAACTTTGATTTTTCGTATTCGATAGGTTACTCTGTAACTGTAACAAGTAGTATGTTGCACAACTGCTGTACTGTAGGTAATTTCTCATAATATTGAGCCCTACATCCCACAAATCTTAAACCATTTGTAATCTCATCCAATTTAATAACTTTTGAAAACATTACTGGAAAATAACAGCGATCTGATAGCTAATTAAAATATTAATCACTCATGATCGCAAGGATTTATTAAGTTACCAGTTGTGTCCTCCGACACTTACCAATGCTCCGTCTTCGTCTCTGGCCAGCACCTTACAAGACATGGTAATCAAAACGGGTTACCATTTTGAAGTGTGATTTTTAGATTTTAATAAATCCTTGACATCATCTGATTAGCATATTAAATGTAATTTAATTTTTTGTAATAGGCCCTACGTCTTAAGATGGCCCGAAACTGGTCAGGTAGCAATAAAGGAAAGCGACCTGGAGACTAAAATTGGACATTTATATGATCTTTTTGTCGCTAGAATTCTTCGAGTAAGATGCCTTATCAGACAATTATGCCTCGTAATGTGCATGAATCAGTGTAACCCCTGGAAGTCGTGCGGGTGACAAGTGTCACCCATCGATTTTCATTTTGTCATGTTACCGCCCGCGCGGGTTGCCCCCCAGATTTGAATTTGTGTAGCTTCGAGTTTCACTTTAAGGGTCAATATTTCATCACTGATGTTTGAACGTTGTTAGGAAATATAAAAACAGCTTTATCCACTTTATGTGCTGTTTGCGACAACTGTCACCCACTCGACTATTGATGTTACCATTTCCGTTTCTATTTCGATAGGTAAGCTATTTATTTTTCAATTTTTAATTCAATAAAAATGAAGACAAAGCACTGGAGAGAAATACTTTTCTAACCAGAGAACGTCAGGTGGCTTGCGGAGTATGGATGTAGATGTAGGAAGAAGACGTTAAGCACCACAGGTTCCTGAGAAGATTAGGAGATGTGGACTTCCACTGCTTGGAATGGAAGAGAGACTAAACAGGCCGCAAGAGGAAAGAAAGAGAAAAGAGAAAAACACGGGACAAATCAACCGGCCGAGCGGTCAAAGGCGCTGCAGTCATGGGCTGTGCAGCTGGTCCCGGCGGAGGTTCGAGTCCTCCCTCGGGCATGGGTGTGTGTGTTTGTCCTTAGGATAATTTAGGTTAAGTAGTATGTAAGCTTAGGGACTGATGACCTTAGCAGTTAAGTCCCACAAGATTTCACACACTTTTTTTTTAATCAATCCGGAAGTGATGCCTAAGATGTGTCCAGTGGACCTGCCCTGTTCATTTGAAGGAAGTTTGCGTCAACTGTTTGGACAGTGCGGACTGAAATAATACATGTGTCTGAAAATAATTTTGGAAATACCACTGTAATTCTCGTATTAGTGAGGCTCATATACAGTTATTCAGTGTAGTATTCACAAACTACACTTATTATTCATTTTTACTGCAATTCAAGTTCATTTTTGTTTGTTTTCGTTACAATAGGTTATGCGTGGATATTAGATAAATATAGCACATTCAAGAGTGGATTTGAATCCTGTATCACTACGCAAGCATATATCACCGTTATTACAGTCCGCCCCGATAGCTGAGAGCGTGACGGATTGCCGTCCTACGGGCTCGGGTTCGATTCTCGGCTGGGTCGCGGATTATATCCGATCAGGGGATGGGTGTTGTGCTTTCGTCATCATTTCATCCCCATCCGGCGCGCAGGTCGCCCAATGTGGCGTCGAATGTAATAAGACCTGCACCATCGAGGCCAGACCTGCCCTTCTACATCTACATCTACATTTATACTCCGCAAGCTACTCAACGGTGTGTGGCGGAGGGCACTTTACGTGCCACTGTCATTACCTCCCTTTCCTGTTCCAGTCGCTTTTGGTTCGCGGGAAGAACGACTGCCGGAAAGCCTCCGTGCGCACTCGAATCTCTCTAATTTTACATTCGTGATCTCCTCGGGAGTTATAAGTAGGGGGAAGCAATATATTCGATACCTCATCCAGAAACGCACCCTCTCGAAACCTGGATAGCAAGCTACACCGCGATGCAGAGCGCCTCTCTTGCAGAGCCTGCCACTTGAGTTTGCTAAACATCTCCGTGACGCTATCACGCTTACCAAATAACCCTGTGACGAAACGCGCCGCTCTTCTTTGAATCTTCTCTATCTCCTCCGTCAACCCGATCTGGTACGGATCCCACACTGATGAGCATTACTCAAGTATAGGTCGAACGAGTGATTTGTAAGCCACCACCTTTGTTGATGGACTACATTTTCCATGGACTCTCCCAATGAATCTCAACCTGGCACCCGCCTTATCAACAATTAATTTCATATGATCATTCCACTTCAAATCGTTCCGCACGCATACTCCCAGATATTTTACAGAAGTAACTGCTACCAGTGTTTGTTCCGCTATCGTATAATCATACAATAGAGGATCCTATTTTCTATGTATTCCCAATACATTACATTTGTCTATGTTAAGGGTCAGTTGCCACTCCCTGCACCAAGTGCCTATCCGCTGCAGATCTTCCTGCATTTGCTGCAGTTTTCTAATGCTGCAACTTCTCTGTATACTACAGCATCATCCGCGAAAAGCCGCATGGAACTTCCGACACTATCTACTAGGTCATTTATATATATTGTGAAAAGCAATGGTCCCGTAACACTCCTCTGTGCCACGCCAGAAGTTACTTTAACACCTGTAGACGTCTCTCCATTGAGAACAACATGCTGTGTTATGTTTGCTAAAAACTCTTCAATCCAGCCACACAGCTGGTCTGATATTCCGTAGGCTCTTACTTTTTTTATCAGGCGACAGTGAGGAACTGTATCGAACGCCTTCCGGAAGTCAAGGAAAATGGCGTCTACCTGGCAGCCTGTATCTAATATTTTCTGGGTCTCTTGAACAAATAAAACGAGTTGGGTGTCACACGGTCGCTGTTTCCGGAATCCATGTTGATTCCTACAGAGAAGATTCTGGGTTTCCAGAAACGACATGATCCGCGAGCAAAAAACATGCTCCTGAAGGGGCCCCCGGCCAATGATTCCAAACGCTCATTTCTATACCTTAATTAGAAAAACATTGAGAACAATGGTGGGTGACAGCTGTCAGCCGCGCGACCATAATGTAAAAGAAATTCATGCGAGTACTGCTGCGTTAAAGTTGTTCCAAAGTCTGTGTTTGACACTTAAGTAAAGTTAGAAAGACAGCGGTTAGCTTTCAACGCGACTCGTTCGCGGATGCATGCGGCCCGGTTTTCCGGCCCCACGGGTGTGTCCTTCGGGCGTCCACGTGTTTTAATCAGCGCCGTGTCCGCGTACGGGCGACAAGGGTAGCCGCTCAAGTATTTATCCGGCCCAGCGCGACGCCCCGCGGATGGTACAGCGCTCGGCCTCAATATTTCAGGCCGGGCTCCTAATTGAGATTCAGCCTCCTGCGTGAGCGGCTGGGCCGCGGCGCGCGCCGCTCACCGCAAACAGATGTGCGGCCCGCGACCGCCGAGTTAACACGCGACTCCCCAAATTAAATACCGCGCCGCGCCCGCCGCGCGCTCCCAGCGTCCCGGGCCCCTGGCACAGGCGCACGCGCTGCCTTACTACCGAGACCGAATTAATGGCGCCAGAACTTTGCGGATTTATGGGACCGACATAATGACGTGCGGCGGGCGCACGCAAAGAGAGAGACAGAGAGAGGAAAAATGTGCAAACGCGTTCGAGCGGTGCTCGATACATGTGTACACTTGCATACACTTACAATCTGGTATCCACACTTCCGCGTCAGCTTTCAGTAGTGTTCTGTGTTGGCACTCGACAGTGCTGGCTATGAGCAGCAGTCCTGTCTAGTCCAAGCATGATGGAAAAACGATTACAAAACTTGTTACCTTAAAAGAAAAGAGCTTATAGGAAACGAAGGGCAACGGCCTTGCCGCAGTGGATACACCGGTTCCCATGAGATCATCGAAGTTAAGCACTGTTGGGCGTGGCCGGCACTTGGATGGGTGGCCATGCAGCCGCCATGCGCTGTTGCCATTTTTCGGGGTGCACTGAGTCTCGTGATGCCAATTGAGGAGCTACTCTACCGAATAGTAGCGGCTTCGGTCAAGAATACCGTCATAACGACCGGGAGAGCGGTGTGCTGATCCCACGCCCCTCCTATCCACATCCTCCTCGGAGGATGACACGGCGGTCGGAAGATCCCGGTAGGCCACACGTGGCCTGAAGACGGAGTGCATAGGATACGAAATCCAAAGTAGAGCTTATGTTTCATCAAATTCAATACAAGCCGATGATAATTGACAATATATTCGCCAAGTAGCAAAAAACAGTTTTTCTTAAATAAGTAAAAAACTATAGCTCATATCGAAAATGTTGCTGGAGTTCGGCTAAAAACGATCTATCGATTTCTTTCATACGCTTCGAAAAAAACAGTTAAGAATCGGGTTCACTATAATTCATTTACATTCACGTTCCCATACTTGCTGTTTGCTATAAGTATAGCCCACGGTAAGTCAGAAAAATACTTGGTGCTAAAATTAACTGCAACTCATTTTCGTTCAATAGGTGCCTTCCAATGAAACCCTCCACCGCCTCCCCCCCCCCCCCCCCGGCTCACGAAAGTCTTATCAAACACTGGAACAGTATAGGATCGGTGATTTGCACACCTTTTAAACGAAACTTAGCTTTTCACCCTTCTCAATGTCTGTGATATCATATCTGATGAAATATGTGTCTTACTAAGATGTAATTTTGTAGAAACATTCAGTGATATATGTGGATATTGCCTACTAAATATTTTGCGAAAAGAGTTAGTAGAAAAGAAGTAATAAATTAGGACGTCATGCCTGAACCCGATGTTTTGGTGTATGACTTATTTTCTTTCGTTGTATTGTGTGTATGTGCTTATGTGTGTGTGTGTGTGTGTGTGTGTGTGTGTGTGTGTGTGTGTGAGTGTGAAGAGACACACACACACACAGAGAGAGAGAGAGAGAGAGGGAGAGGGAGTGAGACAGAGTATTATGTCGGGGATGGGGGGGAGTGGCGACTGTCAGCGACAAAAAGTTACGGAGAACTTTGAAACTACATGATGCAAAGTTTGTTGAAAGTCGCCTACTAGATGGAGCTCATACCAGCAACTACTCTATGCTTTTGCAAAAGATATCCCAACAGATCGTTCACCCGGCAAGAGATACAAAGAGCCCTCAAAACCGTAACTACTTGCGGCATCCCCAAATAGTTCACACGATGACCAAACCTCCCATATGCCGTCGTTCAATGCGTTGCAGCCTGCATTCGTGCACTTGTTGTAATACCTGTTCCGGAGGGGGGGGGGGGGGAGGCGGGGGAGGATATTTTAATTTAAAGTCACTGCCTAGTATCGGTGGCTAATTATGGTACTGCAGTGCCTGTGTTGTTAAGCAGTACGATGTAATGTTCCTTCGATGATTTACTGAAGCTGCAGCAGTTCTCATGAGTTCCTACAGTTCCAGTTCACCGGTTGCCTGCTAGATAGAGTAGCCGTCGGACAGTTTACTCCGAGCGTCAAACTCTCTAAACTGCAAGTCACAATACATTTTAGTTAGATTAGTTAGTAAACATCAACTGTATCAACATTAGGATCAGAGTTTTACATCAGTGCCATGTTTCCTCTGGAAGCTAAAGAAGAGTATATGTTGCTTAACATTGTTTTAATAAACGATTTTTATTATTTATCGCATGTTGCCTAGTGATTCTGCTTTAGAAATATTGTCCTGTGAAGCCTATGCAGTTAGTGTGCTAGCAGACAGCTTCTACCATCTATGGATATTTGTGGCAGGAAGTTCGCTTTCTGCTGCCTTCACGTTGCTCACCTACCTTAGATGAGCACAACAGTACGCACATTAAATTCGTTGAAGATTCAAAGACCGCAGTATCGTAAATTCGTACTTTAAATACTACCGAATCTAGAATACCTCCCTCCGCCTATCTTTAATACTTCTCACTCAATGGAGCTATCAGTTGTGTTATTGGCGAACGAGCTTAGATTGTACTGACATTACTTTTTGTTTTTATTTTTTTATGTCTTCAACCTCAACTCCTAATTGAAGGAAGTTGTCCCACATACTTTTTTCCTCGATGTTAATTTCCGAATGCGTAATCTATTTCTTCCAGTGTGGTATCGATAGCTACGATGCCACAACGTAGGTGCGCTCACCTATGTTGACACTACGACCGACACCGATGACAGCGCCCTCTGGCCGGAGCGGGAGAGCTCTACTAGCTCCGCTCCAGATTCTGCCCATTCCATCAACAGCAGACGGCCTGGAAACATCGCTTCAACATCAGCTTGCTATTGAGACTATGTACTACTTACGACGGCTCTAAGGCTTCCCACCTCAGTGCAAAGTTATTTATTCAGTAAATATTGTGATACAGTAAAACCATTTCTAAGAGCAGTACCGAGAGATCTTCACCTTTCCCTGCTCATACTCACTTCCTGCATTTAGCCAACCTTTCAGTTTTCAGGAGCACACCCACGCACCGCCTTCCAGGAGGGATACAAAATCCAGGTCGTAAAAAGTGTAGCATCCAATCACCCCTTGCGTCTTCGGTGTATACTTTAACACAGGTTTTGAGAAATTCCTTGCAGATGTAGTTTGAGACTTGTGAATTTTGCCAGTTACGCCGAAGATTTTCTTACATTTTGATACCTGACGAATGTTCGCGTGAGATAAATGCAAACGACTTTTCTGAGAAATTAGCGTAAATATTTTACAGAACGTGTTTGTAATCTGTGACTAACGCTGTAAGTGCTCTGAAATGGCCGGCCGCTGTGACCGAGCGGCTCTAGGCGCTTCATTCCGGAACCACGCTGCTGCTACGGTCACAGGTTCGAATCCTGCCTCGGGCATGGATGGGTGTAATGTCCTTAGCTTTAAGTAGTTCTAAGTCTAGGGGACTGATGACCTCAGACGTTAAGTGTTGTGTCTAGACAAGACAGCCTAGACACAATGAGAGGAAGCCGAAAGGCACGCGCTAAGTTAAAGCAGGATGGCGTGAGGTCTGAAACAGGATACGTAATGAATGCTACAAAGAAAAGTACGTAGCTTCTGGAATACTTAACTTTAATCCATCCTTTTGGTACATCTGGAGATTGTGGCGATACAAGTGAGACTCTTTAGATACATGCAATGTTACTAATGGCGCCTTGCTAGGTCGTAGCCATTGACTTAGCTGAAGGCTATTCTAACAATTGGCTCGGCTAATGAGCAATGCTTCGTCCATGTAGTCGCTAGCAAAGTCGTCCGTACAACTGGGGCGAGTGTTAGTCCGTATCTCGAGACCTGCCTTGTGGTGGCGCTCGGTCTGCGATCACACAGTGGCGACACGCGGGTCCGACATGTACTAATGGACCGCGGCCGATTTAAAACTACCACCTAGCAAGTGTGGTGTCTGGCGGTGACAACACATTAAGTACCATAGTGCTCAGAGCCATTTGAATCATTTTTTGCTCTGCGATGTCCGGAAGTGTATCATATAACTTTTACGCTCGATTATAGAAAAAAGCCGTTGAAACTAAAATAATTTTAATTGGAAAGAAGAAAAGTCAGCGCTGGATGAAATACACTGAAGACCCAAAGAAACTGGTACACATGCCTAGTACCTAGCGGCTCTAGGCGCTTCATTCCGGAACCACGCTGCTGCTACGGTCACAGGTTCGAATCCTGCCTCGGGCATGGATCGGTGTAATGTCCTTAGCTTTAAGTAGTTCTAAGTCTAGGGGACTGATGACCTCAGACGTTAAGTACCATAGTACTCAGAGCCATTTGAATCATTTTTTGCTCTGCGATGTCCGGAAGTGTATCATATAACTTTTACGCTCGATTATAGAAAAAAGCCGTTGAAACTAAAATAATTCTAATGGAAAGAAGAAAAGTCAGCGCTGGATGAAATACACTGAAGAGCCAAAGAAACTGGTACACACGCCTAGTATCGTGTAAGGCACGCAGAAGTGCCACAACACGACGTGGCATGGCTGCTAGAAGTAGTGCTGGAGAAAATTGTCACCATGAATCCTGCAGGGCTGTCCATAAATCCGTATGGGAACGAGGGGCTGGAGATCTCTTCCGAACAGCAAGTTGCTAGAGATCCCAGATATCTAAATAATGTTCATGTCTGGGGATTTTGGTGACCAGCGAAAGTGATTTTTAACTGAGAAAGGTGTTCCGGGAGCCACTGTGTAGCGATTATGGACGTTTGCGGTATCACATTGTCCTGATGGAATTGCCCAAGTCCGTCGGAATGCACAATGGACACGAATGGATGCAGGCGATCAGACAGGATGCTTATGTACGTGTCACCTATCAGAGTCGTATCTAGACGTATCAGGGGTCCCCTATCACTCCAACTGCACACCCCCCACACCATTACAGAGTCTCCACCAGCTTGATAAGTCCCCTGCTGACATACAAGGCCCATGGATTCACGAGACTGTCTCGATAGCCATACAGCCCATCCGCTCGATACAGTTTGAAACGAGACTCGTCCAACCAGTCAACATGTTTCCAGGCATCAACAGTCCTATGTCGGTGTTGACGGGCCCAGTCGAGGCGTAAAGCCTCCTGTCGTGCAGCCGTCAAGTCTACACGAGTGGGCCATCGGTTCCGAAATCCCATATCGATGATGTTTCGCTGAACGGTTCGCACACTGACACTTGTTGATGATCCAGCACTGCAATCTGCAGCAGTTTGTGGAAGGGTTGCACTTCTGTCACCTTAAACGATTCTCTTCAGTCGTCGTTGGTCCCGTTCTTGCAGTATATTTTCCTGGCCGCAGCGATGTCGTAAATTTGATGTTTTACCGGATTCCTGATATTCACGGTACACTCGTGAAGTGGTCGCAGGAGAGAATCCCCACTTCATCGCTCCCTCTTAAATGCTGTGTCCCATCGCTCGTGCGCCGACTATAACACCACGTTCAACTCACGTAAATCTTGATAACATGCCACTGTAGCGGCAATAACCACTCAAACTATTGCGCCAGGCTCTTGTTGTCGTATACAGGTGTTGTCGACCGCAGCGCCGCGTTCTGCCTGTTAAATATCTCTTTATTTGAATGCGCATGTCTATACCAGTTTCTCTGACGCTTCAGTGTACAAAATCTACCACTGAAGAACAGGTACACTCTGAGCATGTATGCATACTGTCCACTGGCGATAGGACTCAGGGGAAATCCTAATTGTGTCCCAATCATCAATTTTCACATACAAAGAATATTTGACGCAGTGTCAGGCACATATTATTCAAATATGTCCATTGTTAAGTTCATATTTTTGGGAACTGATACAATACGGATAACCATATACCAGTGGTTCTCAAATTGTGCACTGCAGTGATAGGGATATAGTCCAATATTAAATACTTTCTGCGGCAGTGGGGTCTCACTGAATTATTCGAAGAGAAGCATACTCATAACAATGGGTCAATATATGGTGTATGGATATTGGAGCCGAACACTCGTCTTTGTTGTTGTGCTGTCACTCGCAATAATTCTCTCTTGTGGCCACGCACTGACTCATTATGTCCAATTACGTCTATAAATTTCCTTTTTTCTCGAAAAATAATAAAAGGAATCAAAAGCATGCGAAACTCTTTGTGTAAATGCATTACTTGGTTAAAATACTACATTCCCTACTTATGTGACGTCTTTGAGAAGTTAATCGCGTTGATTATCTCGCTGCATGGACACCGACCATACTTTTAAAAAACTCGCCAAGAAATATCGTTTTTCAGAAAACAATTAGAACGACGGGAAAGAAAAAAATAATCGAGATGTTGACGTTGATTGTTTTCTTTTATTGTACAAGTTCGTAAATTGATTTGTCTTGCAATATAAAATCTCACATTGAATAACAGCAGATATCAACAAATACGTACGATTAGGCCGATTTAAATCTAAAGCTCTATCTTAATCGACCTCCTTAGAAGAAGAAAATTTTATTGAATTTTCTGGTGACAGCACCACAGAAATTCACAATTTTCTAATAATCGCAAAAGGTGAATGTCTGATACTCAGTTGCAAAGATCAATTAAAATTACTTCCGTTTGCGATCTCCTATTTGTGCGAATCTGGATTTTCTGCCGGACGTGGTGGCCGAGCGGTTCTAGGCGCTTCATTCAGGAACCGCGCGACTGCTACGGTCGCAGTTTCGAATCCTGCCTCGGGCATGGATGTGTGTGATGTCCTTAGGTTAGTTAGGTTTAAGTAGTTGTAAGTTCTAGCGAACTGATGACCTCAGATGTTAAGTCCCATAGTGCTCAGAGCCATTTAAATCATTTTTGGATTTTCGGACATCATTGTAGTAAAAGTAAATATAATACAAAAATTAACATGGAGCAGGAAATAGGATCGCTATATCACTTCAAATGCGTTTGTTAGGCCAAAGTACTAACTTAGTGAGACTATAAAAAGTTCTGAGATTTAGTCGCCTTTATAAACGATTATGCCAACTTTTGTCAAGGGGAAACGAATACCGTTATGAGCAGCTGAAACAGACAGAGTGGCTCCTTTGGAGGGAGCTACGGTGGAAGTTATTATTGGATGTCACATGCCATGATGTCGTCTGATCTGTAACTGGCCTACGGTGGCGAACGCCGCCGCCACCGTTGCAGCACCAACCGTTTCAGGAGCTTCATTGCCGCCATCATCATCGCTACAAATGAGCCTGGAAGCAGAACTACCGGCCAGAACTATTCCATCCGCAAAAAAACCTTTTCCACCTTCAATTGCAGCAGCAATGACCGTGCCTGACCAGTCTCCATCAGTTTGAACTCCATCAGCTCCAGGTAAGAAAATCAACCGCGCAAAAATTTTCCAGTAAATACTCTCACACAATTCAACACCGGAAGTTCCCTGCAAAAAGACATACGACACATTCGTGAAAACCAAAAGCTGCCACACATGCTCCGAGCAGCAGTACCCGTTTCACTGCCACCCTCTCCCTGATATCTCCTTCAACACATTCATTTACCTTATTGTATCTAGACATTAGGTTACTATGTGCTAAAACCCTATCCATCAAATCAGAAAGTATCTTCCGAACCTCAATAGATCACAACTTAACCTCTGCAAATGTTCCATAATCATCAAGTCCTCCAATCTTGAACTTCACTCCCACCTATTGCACAGATTTGCTGCTTTGATCTTAGAGAAGGGATTCGAGCTGAAGCTAAATTCCAACTACCAAATTCGAAAAGCCCTCCAAATCCGCCACCACTTTGGTCATTTGGATATTGAACCATCAATTAGGGCGGTTCACAAACAACAGCTCAAGTACATTTGTTATTCCAAAACGTTATCGTGGAAGTAGGGCCTAGGATGTGCTGGATAAATAACACACACTGCTAAAGATACCTTTTTATCTTAAAGACTTTCGCAATAATAAATTTTTAAGTCTGGCATTTCTTTTAAAAAAACAATTTCCAATAGCTGACAAATTTTCTTTACGAAAAGGAGATTGCAAGGTATGACATTAACAACTTCCCAATAATAAGATTTTAAACTTATCATATATATATATATATATATATATATATATATATATATATAAGAGAACAATTCCTTAAAAAAACCTTTAGGTAGCTAGTTTGTACTAAATTTGAAATAGTTGTCTCTTGCCAATTAAATAACTTATATTACACCTGTCAGTTGTTACAAGGTAAATGTGAATAAGCCAGCACACAGACCTTCACATTAAAGGCCATTCCCAAAAAAAAAAAAAAAAAAAAAAAAAAAAATCCTTAGCTCGGTGAGGGAGTGACACGTCTAAAGAGGCCCAGATCACAATAGTCGGAATAGTTATTGGTGGTCTACAGGACCACAGCAGATCAGCCCCAAAACTTACATTACAGGCCACCATCTTCCCGAGTTACCCAAAACCAGAAGATGTAGCAAGGGCGGTGCCTGCACAGACTCCGAAGCACAGAGACACGCGACACTGACCCTAAATCACCCAATCGATGTGTGAATGAAACGGCCCGACCAAGAAGCAATTACCACATTCCCGCGGACAGGCAAACGAAAACTGTGGTGGGAAGACCCCAACAAAACCACTGATGAAGAAACTCATACACTTCACTAGAACTTGAAAAATCCCTCTTATATACTCAGCTTCTCACACTCCACCACAGCGCCGGGAAAACGTTGCACTTCCTTATGCTCGTCAGAGCCACCACCTCTCTCGGTCACAGCCGAGTACGTACTGCCTAGATCGTCACGCGACCGTCCACTTGCTCCACCTCCCGCCAGAGGGCGGTAGCGATCCAAACAGCGCGCCAAACCGAAAGCGCCATGGCAAACACTAGATGCGAAGCGAAAGCACTCCGCCTTGCGCGCTTTTCGAAGAGCCGGACACAACTACGGCTCAGATATTCTCCGAAGGCCATTCCAGCATAGATTAGCTTATGCAGCATAGAATCTAAATACGTCACCAAAAACACTAAGTAGAAACTTCCTGATGTTATCTACGATGGCCACGCAACTCTTAATTGAAAAAAACCCTCCCATAAGCCCCGCTGCAAAGCTGATCACATGTACCAACAGTGTCCCAATTTTCCGTCGCTACAACTCTGTAACACTTGCAACGAATCCCATCCCACCTACTCCTACAAATGCCATGTTAAATCCCCCGTAACCAAACCTGAGTTGCCCGTCTTAACCTACCCTATCAACAGACAACTTCACCCAAACAAGTCCCTACATCCTGCTCTCACCCCTGACGACCTATGCCTCATTATCACTGTCATTCAAACTATCCACTCATCTGAACGTCTCTGTATCCTCCATCATATTTCCCTCTTTGCCTGTTCTATACTCCATTTAAATACCATTACCACATATTCCCAAAATCACACTCACTTCTTATTTTCCCGACCAGTCATCCTCGTACAGTACTTTCCCTCTCAACCTTGTAGTACACAGCAGTCGCCACTACACCCAATCTGCCACAGGACTGACAATCTTCTGCCATCGCCAGAACCCTCGGAATCCACAATTAACAAATTTCTCTCGATACCTATAATTCCATTGTAGCTCATTATCTTCATACTTCGTCCACTCTAAACCACAAATCGCGTCCCATTTACCGGTTAGATGGTGGTAATCATTAAGGTAAGAACCGACATTACCATCAGCAACTCTTCACCTCAAACGGAAGAAGGGAGGACAATTTCGGGACCATTAGAGACGGAGCACAAATTCGCATTAAGGAACAATGAGGAAGCGAAACATCCCGGCATTTGCATACGGTTCTGGGAAATTAAGAAAAACCTAACATACAGTGGTCAGAAGTGGATTTGTACTGTCGTCCTCCCAAATGCAAGTCCAGTATGATAACCACTGAGCCACCTCACTCAGATATCGTCAAATCGGAGCAGCGTTCCATGCAAAGCCAAGTCCGTAAGACAGCACCATTCTGTTTTTAATATAATATTTTAATACGCGTCATTGCTTTTATACCACTCTTGCTTTAACAAGCTGTAGGCTGAAGATTAACTGCATGGCTGCTCATGCCCACCCCAAATGGGGGAATAAAATTAAATAAAGACAATAATGGTGATTTATTACAATGTAGCAGATCAGAATTCTGTCGAAGATACACGCAACGTTCTTCAACTGCTTATAAATTAGGTCCGATTTATGAAAATACAAAGTGATAGGGAATGTTATACGTGCTTTCCACAGAATTGAGCTATTCTTCACAGAGACAACGATGGTGGTCATCTTTAGCCGTGGCAGAAAAATCACTTTGACTTTACTTTGTAAAAGGGTACGACGTACGCTGCTGGAAAAAAATAGTACACTTGGGAAAGAAGATAGTAGGTGTAGTGATAATGGTTTCAACGCCATTCGCCAACAGATAGCGTTGTGTCGTAGATACTGGAGGGACGTCAGTGTCTACCCTGTATGGTAATACGGAATACTCATAGCCAGAAGCCTCAGTGTGGTGCAAACGTGTGAAGCAAGCAGACAACCGTGACACAGAGACGCACCTTTGCTTCCTGCAACTAACTGAGCGAGTTTGAAAGGGGCCAAGTTATATGGTCCTTTCGGAGATTTGCCACACAAATTGCAGGTGCTGCGTCAATTGTGCACTGGTATCAGTGATCTCGTGAACATTCTCGCACCTCTAGACGAGGTTCTGGACGTCCATGCAGCACAGATGCCCGTCAGTATCGTCGTATTATAAGGGCAGCAGTGGTTCATCGTACTGTTACCACATTATAGATAAGAGGGCTTGTGAATCCAGATGTGTCGATACGTTCTGTTGCGAACCGATGATTAGCGGTGGGACTACGGGCATGGACACCACTAGCCCGTCTTACAATTACGCCACAGCACCGGCGTACACGACTCGACTGGTGCTGTCAGAGGATCGCCTGGAAGATGGAATTGCATGCCTTGCTCTCCAGCAATGACAGTGGATTCTGCCTGCACGCAAGTGGTGGTCGGTTACGCGTACGACGTAGATCTGGCGAGTGCTGTCCCGTAGAGTGCATTCGTCCAACATACTCGCCCAACTCCAGACCTTGTGGTCTGGGTGCGATAAGCTACGACTCTCGTTCACTTTCACACACGCATCAAAATAATTTTTGTGTCACCCTGGTTCCCAGAACTCCTGAAGATAGACGTCGATTGTGGATATTGTATAACAGACACAGTCCATTTGACTGTTCAGAGATGTCACTAAACTCACCCAAAGATGTAACTATGCATGAGCAGCGCCTACTAGATGGAGGGGATCCGACAGCCGATCAGTTCGTCATTCCACCAGGAAGGACGTACACGGCTCGTGTTGTCTGTAGCTCGACTATGCCTAGACGGTCAATACCGCGGTTTGGTCCGTCCGCAATATTACTTTGTGTCAGGAATGGATCTCAATAACGGAAGTGTCCAGGTGTCTCGGAGTGAACAACAATGATGTTGTTTGGACATGGAGGAGACACAGAAAGACAGGAACTGTCTTTCTAATTCCTCGCTCAGGCCGCCCAAGGGCAACTACTGCAGTGGATGAGCGCTACCTACGGATTATGGCTCGGAGGAGCCCTGACAGCAGCGCCACCATGTTGAATGATGCTTTTCGTCACCATAGGACTGTGTGCAATAGGCTGCATGATGCCCAGCTTCATTCCCGACGTTCTTGGCGAGGTCCATCTTTGCAACGACGACAACATGCAGTGCTGTATAGATGGGCCCAACAACATGCCGAATGGGCGTCTCAGGGTTGACATCACGTTCTCTTCACCGGTGAGTGTCGCATATGTCTTCAACCACACAATAGTCGGAAACGTGTTTCGAGGCAACTCGGTCATGCTGAACGCCTTAGTCACACTGTCCAGGGAGTGCACCAAGGTGGAGGTTCCCTGATGTTTTGGGGTGGCATTATGTGGGGGCGACGTACGCGCGCTGGTGGTCATGGAAGGCGCCTTAACGGCTGTACGATACATGATTACCAGCCTCCGTCCGGTAGTGCAACCACATCGGCAGCATATTGGCGAAGCATTCGCGCCCCCATAGTGCACATTTTGTGAATGTCTTCCTTCGGGATAACAACATCGCTCGACTAGAGTGGCCAGCATATTCTTCAGACATGGACTCTATCGAACATGCCTGGGATAGATTAAAAAGGGCTGTCTATGGACGTGACCCACCTACCACTCTGAGGGGTCTACGCCGACTCGCCGTTGAGGAGTGGGACAATCTTTACCAACAGTGCCTTGATCGACTTGCGAATAATATGCCACGATGAACACAGGCACGCATCAATGCAAGAGGACGTCCTGCTGGGTATCAGAGGTACCGGCATGTACAGCAATCTGACCGACCACCTCTGAAGGGCTCGCTGTATGGTGGTGGAACATGCAATGTGTGGTTTTAACGAGCAATAAAAAGGGCGAAAATGATGTTTATGTTGATATCTATTCAGATTTTCTGTACGGGTTGCGGAACTCTCGGAACCGAGGTGATGCAAAACATTTTTTGGTGTGTGTAATTTCTGGAATGGACGCTAACCGCCGCTCGGTACTGGCAAAATGTTGCTAGAACCGTCCTTTTGCCGTTCTTCAACAAAAAGATGATGTGTTGTTCCAACACGTTAATGCTCCTCCCCACACTGCCCGTGAAACTCTTCGTGCTCTTTAAGACGTGCAGCAACTTCCCTGGCCAGCACGAGGTACGGACTTGCCTCTAATCGAGCACGTATGAGATATGATGGGAGGAGAAGTGACTCGTGCGAGTCATCAACCAACATCTCTTCCAGAACTACGTGAACAAGTCGAGCAGGCGTGGCATAATGTACCCCAGGACAGTATTCGCAGAGCTGTACTAGCGACAGAACGCAAGAGTCAGCGTCGCCATTGCCGCCCGTGAAAGCTACACCACGTACTAATGCGAGTGTTTCAGCATGAGTCGATACCTGGTACGTCAGGACCGCTTCTGATACTGATCTGTAAATGTAAGCATTTCATGTACTCCATATGCACTGTCGCAACAATCAATCTTGCACGAATTGAAAACCGCAAAGCAGTGTACTAACTTTTTTCGGCGGTGTATTTTAGAAGAGACGGATTCTCTACAAATGGAAGGACGAAATTTGACTTGAACCGTTTTCTCTCCAGCTTCTTCAAGAGGGACACTTACCTTCGGTTTGGTTTGCAATGATTTGGGTATTTTCCTTGGTGGAGAGTCATTGTCTTTTCTTTAAAGAGATGTTGCTAATATTCCTATAGGTACTCGTCATGAACAATGTTACGTGCGTTATGTACAAGTGTGTGATGCTCCCCATGTAGACTACTGGCCATTAAAATTGCTACACCAAGAAGAAGTGCAGATGATAAACGGGTATTCATTGGACAAATATATTATACTAGAACTGACATGTGATTACATTTTCACGAAATTTGGGTGCATAGATCCTGAGAAATCAGTACCCAGAACAACCAACTCCGGCCGTAATAACGGCCTTGATACGCCTGGGCATTGAGTCAAACAGAGCTTGGATGGCGTGTACAGGTACAGCTGCCCATGCAGCTTCAACACGATACCACAGTTCATAAAGAGTAGTCACTGGTGTATTGTGACGATCCAGTTGCTCGGGCACCATTGACTAGACGTTTTCAGTTGGTGAGAGATCTGGAGAATGTGCTGGCCAGGGCAGCAGTCGAACATTTTCTGTATCCAGAAAAGACCGTACAGGACCTGCAACATGCGGTCGTTAATTATCCTGCTGAAATGTAGGGTTTAGCAGGTATCGAATGAAGGGTAGAGCCACGGGTCGTAACACATCTGACAAGTAACGTCCACTGTTCAAAGTGCCGTCAATGCGAACAAGAGGTGATCGAGACATGTAACCAATGGCACCCCGTACCATCACGCCGGTTGATACGCCAGTATGGCGATGACGAATACACGCTTCCAATGTTCGTTCACCGCGATGTCGCCAAACACGGATGCGACCATCATAATGCTGTAAACAGAACCTGGATTCATACGAAAAAATGACGTTCTGCCATTCGTGCATCCAGGTTCGTCGTTGAGTACACAATCACAGGCGCTCCTGTCTGTGATGCAGCGGCAAGGGTAACCGCAGCCATGGTCTCCGAGCTGATAGTCCAAACTGCTGCAAACGTCATCGAACCGTTCGTGCAGATGGTTGTTGTCTTGCAAACGTTCCCATCTGTTGACTCAGGGATCGAGACGTGGCTGCACGATCCGTTACAGCCATGCGGATAAGATGCCTATCATCTGGACTGCTAGTGATGCCAGGCCGTTGGGATCCAGCACGGCGTCCCCTATCACCCTCCTGAACCCACCGATTCCATATTCTGCTAACAGTCATTGGATCTCGACCAACGCGAGCAGTAATGTCGCGATTCGATGAACCGCAATCGCGATAGGCTACAATCCGACCTTTATCAAAGTCGGAAACGTGATGGTACGCATTTCTCCTCCTTACACGAGGCATCACAACAAAATTTCACCAGGCGACGCCGGTCAACTGCTGATTGAGTGTGAGAAATCGGTTGGAAACTTTCCTCATGTCAGCACGTTGTAGGTGTCGCCACCGGCGCCAATCTTGTGTGAATGCTCTGAAAAGCTAATCATTTGCATATCACAGCATCTTCTGCCTGTCGGTTAAATTTGGCGTCTGTGGCAGGTCACCTTCGTGGTGTGGTAATTTTAATGGCCAGTAGTGTAGATGTATTTCGCTCGACGCAAGAGTAGGTGCCGTGTCGAAAGAGTCATGCTGAGGACAGGTCTATCGTGAGTTGACGTGAAACGTGCTCTGCGCTGCACGAGACTGAGTTCTCTGTCACCTCTGCTGGAACAGCTGGACAGCAGTGACTGGCAGTCGGTGCTTCACGGACGTGACGGTGTCTCGCTGGCGCAGAGGCAACGCAGCGCCCGCTCTTCCGCCGCGGCGTGTACTCGCAGGCCGCATCCGCCCGGGGCTGACTCCATTAGCCGCGATATAATATGCGCGCCGCGAAGCTCGTAGGCAGATGATCGGCCGACGTTGATGGATCGGGCGCCGGCTGCGTGCCGCGCCAGCTGACAGCCACAATTACCGCCACGCCACGCGTTCCCAGCAGTCGCGTGCGTGACGGAGCGGCGACTGCTCTCGCTGCGATGGAAGAACAGCTGTGACTGAAGCTTCAGGCACGTTAAACGTGCCAGCTGCGCTAGAGATTTGCATCAAAATGCCATACTGCACAAGTCAGGCTTTTGAGGCGCAGAAATTACTGCACTCCGGATACGGTGCCAGTAGTTATCTGCCTCTCCCCCTCTCTCTCCTCGAGGCAGTCGCGACTTTGAAGTCTGCATCTACGATGGTAATCCGAAAAGTAAGGTCTCCTATTTTTTTATAATTACATAACTCTGTTTGTGTGGCAGTTGGTGACACTGTTATGAAGAGTGCTTCACGCGTTCTGTGTAAACATGCGCACGCTCAGTCTTGGCTTGGCAGCCCTCGAGAATGGAGCTCCCGTTGGATGTTACCGCCAAGTGCGAATTACGCACAGTTATTCGGTTTTTGAACGCAAAGGGCACTCCGCCGATTGAAATCCATCGCCAAATGACGGAAATGTATGGTGAGTCGTGCCTGGATGTCAAAAATGTTCGTATGTGGTGTAAAGAGTTTGCAGCTGGTTGGACAGAAATTCTCGACGAACAAAGGAGCGGCAGACCGTCAATTTCTGAGGAGACAGTGTTGAAGATTGAGCAAAGCATGCGTGAAGATCGGCGGATCACCCTGAATAATCTCTGCACGTTGGTAACTGAGGTTTCCCGAAGCACCGCTCACAGAATTTTAACGGAATCATTGAACTACCGGAAGGTGTGCGCAAGATCGGTGCCACGCATGCTGACTGAGGATCACATGCGGCAACGAGTTGATGCTTTCCGTGCATTTCTTCACCGCTTTGCAGCCGAACAGGGCAACTTTCTGGACTCAGCTGTCACGGGTGACGAAACCTGGGCATACCACTTTACACCTGAGACCAAGCAACAATCGAGCCAGCGGCGGCATCCTTCTTCGCCAAAGGCGCGGAAATTCAAACATACACAGCCTGCCGGTAAAGTCTACCGTTTTTTGGGATCGGGAAGGGGTATTGTTGGTCGACTTTGAGCCCACTGGGACGAAAATTAGCGCTGACAGGTACTGTGAGACTCTGAAAAAACTAAAACGGACAATTCAGAACCGGAGAAGAGGAATGTTGAGCAAGGGCGTACACATTCTCCATGACAACGCCCGCCCACACATTGCTCGGCAACCATTGCTCTCCTGCAACAGTTTCAGTGGAACAAAATCACCCACCCACCCTATAGTACTGACATGGTGAATATCACCTGTTCCCTAAGTTAAAACAACATTTGGCCGGAAAGCGATTCAGCTCCGACGACGAGGTGAAAGAAGAGGTTCATAAGTTTCTGAACAGCATGACGGCGAGCTGGTATGACATGGCCATACAAAAACTGCCGCAACGTCTACAAAAATGCAACGACAGAAATGGTGATTATGTCGAAAAATAGCTAAATGTTCAAGCTGTAAAAGTGATGTAAACCATTGTAAAAATAAACAGGTCTACGTACTTATAAAAATAGGAGACTTTACTTTTGGGATTACCCTCTTACATCCGTACTCTGCAAGCAATTTTCCAGTGTACCACGGCCATTCCGGCTTTTCCGGTTTCATCCACGAATGGTTAGCGGGAAGTGTGGTGAAGAGTTTGCGACAATTGGTATTAGAAGTTGAAAGGTGGCTACACTGAGCCACTGCGCCAAAGATCGCGCCAAAGAGTATTATTAAGCCGCCTCCACAGTGCTTGGGGAGAGCTCGTAGTAGTCAGTGCCTGTTAAGAACTCGTAGCAGTCAGTGCTTTGGGAGAACTCGTGGTAGTCTGTGCTGAGATGTCGTAGTGAGGAGTGTTTGTTGAGATGTGCTAGTAGGCAGTGCTTGCTGAGATGTGATATTGGAGAGTTCTGGTTGAGATGTGGTAGTAGCGAGTCGGTGTGGAGAGATTGTAATGTCTAGAGTGCTTTTCATCAATATAAATTAAGGTAACAAACTACTGTTCTTTTTTTTTCTCATTATTTCAATGTCCTGAATAATGCGTCATTACAGGTTCAGTCAACAAAGCATCTGGCTTGTGTTCTTGTATTAGAGTCTAATTCTGCTTTCCTTACGCAATTATAGTATTTCTAATTTTTTTTATCACGTCAGTATAAATGATATTTAAAATTTCTTGTCTTATTTAAGAAGAACCGTGCCAGATGTGTACGTTGAGTCATACTTCCACACACAGAACAGCTACACTTGAGCTTTGTTGACTTCATAGGTTTTATAGTTGCTGGGGACTTAATTAATTAATTGTATTAACGAATATTTTCATTTCATTCTTTGTTGTTGTTCTATGCACTCAGATTGCGTAATAATACTAGTCAGGGCCAACCGTTTACGAGACTTGCGTAAGCGGACATACAGCTACTAAAAATATTTTCATTTTATATAATGAAGCCCCCATGCACGTGGCAACCCTGCCAGGATCGACCCTTGGAATTCTTCTGATTGTAAAAATAGTAGACAGTAGTAATGTTGTAATTTGTAGTTTAGTAATTGTAGTCTATTTTGCATGTGTAGATTTGGTAATTGTCATTCTTCTAATGGTATTTTTTTTCTCAGAATTTGTTTTGTTGTCTTGTATACGCGTTTGACAATTTAGAGCAATTATTTCAATTGTTCGTTAATCATGTTTGAGGGAAACATTTCGTGTGAATGGTATTGTTGGACATAAGGAGGCATTGTGTGTAATTTTCGTACAGTGACGAGTTTTGTATGTTTTGTAAATGATTTCGCGATCAATGAAAAAGGCAAAAATGATGAATAGTGAGAATGACGAAATTGTTAACATGGCGAACTCGCCAACACAGGAGAACAGTGTGATGAATAATGAAGTGGAAAACAATGTAATAAGTCGGGAAAATAGTCCGGAACCATTTCAAAATTTTTCTCAATCAGAAAATTCACAGAATACGAGATTAACGATAGAAGATTCTGAAATAGTATCGAACATAGATAGCTTTATGGCTATGCAGAAGGAAGTTAGTTTTGCGGGAAATGTTAGGGGCGATAAGAATTTCGAACCGGCTAACATGGAGCAGTTGATGGATGCTATATTACATTTGGGATCACAGATGGGAACTTTGCGATCTGAATTAAAAACAGAGATAGGAACAATTAAAACAGAAATGGGAACAATGGAAACACAGTTAGACTCACAAATAGGAACAATTAGAACTGAGATGGGAACAATGGAAACACGGTTAGACTCATTGGGATCAGAGTTAGGATCTGAATTAAAAACAGAGATAGGGACAATTAAAACAGAAATGGGAACAATGGAAACACGGTTAGACTCACAAATAGGAACAATTAGAACTGAGATGGAAACAATGGAAACACAGTTACACTCATTGGGATCACAGTTAGGATCTGAATTAAAAACAGAGATAGGGACAATTAAAACTGAGATGGGAACAATGGAAACACGGTTAGACTCACGAATAGGGACATGTTTCAAAAACATGAAAGATGAATTAAAGAAAGAAATCAGAGAAGAAGTACAACCGATTTTGAATGCTCACAATAATAGATTAATTGCAGTAGAGATTAGACAAAGGGAACAGGATAGAGAACAGGAAGAAAGAGATCACGTGATAGTACAGAAATTTTCAGAGTTAAATTTACAACGTGCAAAGGATAA
Organism: Schistocerca americana; assembly: GCF_021461395.2. Taxonomy (NCBI): domain Eukaryota; kingdom Metazoa; phylum Arthropoda; class Insecta; order Orthoptera; family Acrididae; genus Schistocerca; species Schistocerca americana. The sequence goes on from NC_060119.1 coordinate 230,892,720, forward strand.
GGAAGAAATATTTGAGAGAATCGAGGAATCCGTAGCAAATGACAGATTAAATAACCTAACACAACAATATGAACAGCTAACTACCAAATGTGTCAATACTGAAACCCGAGTCGCGACACTTAGGGAAGACGTAAATAAACAGAAAGAACAATTAGGTGACTTATCGGAAAGAGTTGAGGAAATTTCAGATAAACTGACAAATCTTAGTTTACATGGGGACAGAGATTCGGATGATACAGCACCATTGTCATTTGCAGAAACCGAAGAGTATCAGAACATAAATAAACATGTTGAAAATCAGGGAAAATTTAATGAACGTGTTAAAAGGGAAGTTGAGGTATTACGAAAGCAAGTCAAACAAATTGAAGGTGAAATCGTAGGAAAAGACAGTAGAAGAAATTTAGAATCACAGATAGCAGAGGGCTTTGAAGAAAGTAATTTGTTTCAAGTACGGGATGCAACAAGAGAGCGCCAGGCGCGTGAATTTAACAATAATCGTCATTTTGACTGGGACAGACGCGGTAGGTCTTTGTCGCCACGAGGCGAGAACTTTGACTATAAACACTTTTTGACTGTTCGGAAATTTAAGATATTCCGCAATTCTAAGAATGACATACATCCATGTTCATGGTTAGATCAATTTATATACGCACTCCCACCAAATTTGCCACTAAGTCACAAACTTGAAATTATGTGCAGCTATTAAAGTCCTCAGGGGATTCACTACTCTAAGTGAATATGTGCCGTAGCGTGCATAGGGCCCCGAGCTGTAGTGGTGCTATTTCCCTTTTAGTTTTCTGCACCGCTGCCTACTCTTTTACTATTCTTTGCATCTGTCAAACCAACTCTTCGACTATCAATCTATCTAGAGAGTAAGTAAACATTAACCGGATATGACTATGTTACCCAAAAGTGACTTCGGAAATTACCGTTTGGACTTACTGTACCTTCAGCAGCATTCACTCCCAGTTTAAATGATATTTTACCTGTTTATCTTCATAACAATATTACTTCATTTGTTGCCGATATTCTTATTGCGAAACGTTCTTGGAGTGAGCATAACAAAATTTTGGATTAATTATTACGTATTTTTGCAAGAGTTGGCATTACAGTGAACTTGGAAAAATCTGAATTTGGTCGTTCTCAGGTGAAATTTCTCGGTCACATTATTTATACAGAAGGTATTCTTCCTGCTCCAAAGAAATTAGACGCTATTCGTAACTATGCTGTTCCTACCACAAAACGTGAGGTTCGTAGTTTCCAAAATTTTTGTGGAATGATATACTTTTGAAAAATTTTTGTAGAATGACATACTTGTGAGAAACTAACAGCTACATGTAAACATGCGGAGAGTACAAGGATACCGCCCTGTGTTTTGGCGGCGGCATATACCCAAAGCAACAGTCAAGTCTGCGCGCCGGACAAGGCAGTCGTTGACCGCAAACAATTGCTTCCTACGTCACGCGCCTACAGCTGATGGAGCGCTCAGTGCGAATGCACTGACAGCCGTAAACAAACACACAGTCTAATTTCTCCGACTAAATTCAGTATAAAGCTATAGGGACTTGATGAATTACGTTATTAACATTCAGTATTTTTCAGGATACGGTTCTATAAAATATTTAAGAACTTCAGGTAAATTCTGTGCGTGTCCGACGTTAAGACGACTTGCTATCGAGAAAATTTCAGAAAGAATGTAATTTCCAAGAAGAAACTAATAAACTAAAAAAAGGTAACTGTTAATTGAGTTCATTTTTCAGGTAACATATTTCCACTTAGGTACGTACTTTAGACGTAATTTGCTGCTCGCGATTACGTGATTCATACTTTGTGCTAATTTCATGTTCTATGAAATTACTTGTGAAGCGACGTGCTTGCGTACGTTAACTGATTTTGACAATGATTATTAATGAACTGGCTTGTAACTTGTGTATATTATGCATCGCTTGGCTGCACTGCTTTTTCACTGATGTCATATTTTTTAATTATGTGCCTGCTGTGCTTATTGATTTAAATTATAATTGTCACATGATTTATTGTGCTGATGTGGTTAGGTATGTAAGTCATACTTTGTGATTTATCTGCTTGCGCCTTCATGTTTACTTATTAAGATTAAATATGAACATTTATTTGCTTATGCTGATATGATGCTAATGACCTGTTTATTACGTAAGATATATGTTTGCTGTTTAGCGTATGGATTGCATATTTACACATTTATGTTTGTTGTCATAATTACTTTTTAATTTGGTATATAGATATGCTGATATACTGTGTACAAACATAGAGCTTAGGTCACACTATTGTACTAATTATAGATTGTTTGCTTGGCAGAGCCTCGTTGTAAGAATTGTGCTGCATCCACTTGTTGACATTCTGTTCACTACTGGTATATTTACTCGCTATTGCATGTTTTGCTTACGCTCAGTGCCTTATATTTTTAAGATAAGAAAATGAACTGCTATAATTCGACGAACGACATTAGTACAAAAAACTTCATAGAAGTCACATGAGCTGAGGTTTTATGGAAGCTGTATAAATTTATGCTAATAGGAAGGAAGCTAACGACGTGACATACCAACACTAGGTTTAGACCATTAACAATTATTACACTGCATTTTTCGTGAGCAATTGAAATAGGAAGTGACACTTGACACAAGAAATACTCCACATGTTTGCTTCTGTTTGCCATAATTCTTGAAATGGTGTACACACTGTGAAATATTATGATCATTCACACTCCGTAATCGTACTTAATTACTAAGAGCTATTCGAACTAAGTCTGTTAGAGGTTATGTATGCATTTCTTTTGTTTATAATTCATAATGAGTAGAAGATTTGGGTCAGATGGATTACACAGAGGTTGTGTGTTGACAATGTGTCTTCGGATTGTATGGGATGATGAGGTTTGTATTAGGATTTTATCTGTACTTGTTCGAGGAGACTGACTAGAGGAAAGAGTTGTTATGGAAGTGAAATGATATTGGTAATAAGATTTATATGTGTCGACGTATTGAAGAGGTATTATTGAGGTATTGAGATTATGTGATGCTGATGATTATTGGAGTTTTGGTGGATAAGAGGTGAAGTAAGTGAGGTGCATATATTTTTTTTGTTGGTCTATATGAAACAAGGAAGATGAAGATAGCAGACTAGAACACTAAAGTGGAAGGAAGATTGTCTACACACACTTTGTTAGATCACTAAGCAGTATATAACTTTTTTTTGGAGAGAGGAAGTATTTGCATATCTTGGCACACTGACAGTTGTTCAGCAACAGAACATTTTGATCTGGCTTGGCAAACATTGGTCTTGACATGATGACTATGACGTTGACGTAACTAATATTGACTGTTATACATTGCTGCCACTACTACTTGATACACACGATGAACATGAAATTTCGACAGAATTGCATTTACACAGTTAACACTATTCAATTACACAGTAGTACTTAATGTGGATGAAAGATGAGTGAGTGTGTTTTGTGTGTTTTCCTTTCCTAATCCTACCCACCTATCTCCTAAATATTATTTTATTTGTTTGTAGTGGCTTGCACTGACACCCATAAATATTATAGGTTTACTGATATTTGTGTATTTGTAATAGTTAATATGACAATTATCTGACATCATTTGTGTGTTTGTTATGATTTGTATGTTTAGTGTAAAAGCATTTGTATGGGCATTCAAACTATTGTTCATGCCTGAACTGTCTGATTAGTGATGGTGAATATTATGGACTGTACCTGCACTTCTTCAACATAGTGGGTGCCACTTAGAAACGATTAATTTCTGCTGATGAACTGTGTGATCAGTGATAGTAAATATTATGGACTGTTACTTGTACTTTTTCTACATGATTGGTGCCACTAGGACATGTTTAATTTCTGCTAATAAACTCTGATGAACAGTGTGATCAGTGATAGTGAATATTATGGACTGCTCTCTGCACCTGCTCATCATTGCTGGGTGTCACTAATGGAACTGCTTATACTGAAATGAAGTCACTTGTTGGTGTCTGCACCTGCTCCACATTACTGGGTGCCACTAATGGACTGATTCTACTGAAATAATGTCACTTGTTGGTGTGTGTACCTGCTCAACATTACTGGGTGCCACTGATGAACTGCTTCTACTGAAATAATGTCACTTGTTGCTGTGTGTACCTGCTCAACTCTACTGGGTGCCACTGATGAACTGCTTCTACTGAAATAATGTCACTTGTTGCTGTGTGTACCTCTTCAACATTGCTGGGTGCCACAGATGGAACTGCTTCTACTGAAATAATGTCACTTGTTGCTGTCTGCACCTGCTCAACATTGCTGGGTGCCACTAATGGACTGATCCTACTGGAATAACGTCACTTGTTGGTGTCTGCACTTATTCAACACTACTGGGTGCCACTGTTAGAACTGTTTCTACTGAAATGATGTTACTTCTTGCTGTCTGCACCTACTCAACATTGCTGGGTGCCACTGATGGATTGCTTCTACTGAAAAGATGTCACCTGTTGGTGTTTTTTTTTTGTATAAACTGATTTTTTGTGTATTGTGTGAACTCTTATGTAAAGTCACATGTATGAAAAGAAGTTGTATTGCTTACTGTATTTCATATATTAGGTTATTGAAAGGTCGGTGCAAAGCCAAAATTTTAACTAATTATGTGATATTTAGGTATTAATAATATCTTTTATTTTTGTCTGTACTTTTGTGGACGAATTTGGTGGTATTTTCACCACCAATGCTGCCAAAAATACCATCAAATTCTGGCCTGTGGAGGAGGGGCATATGAAAGGTGGCTACACTGAGCCACTGCGCCAGAGATTGCGCCAAAGAGTATTATTAAACCGCCTCCACAGTGCTTGGGGAGAGCTCGTAGTAGTCAGTGCCTGTTAAGAACTCGTAGCAGTCAGTGCTTTGGGAGAACTCGTGGTAGTCTGTGCTGAGATGTCGTAGTGAGGAGTGTTTGTTGAGATGTGCTAGTAGGCAGTGCTTGCTGAGATGTGATATTGGAGAGTTCTGGTTGAGATGTGGTAGTAGCGAGTCGGTGTGGAGAGATTGTAATGTCTAGAGTGCTTTTCATCAATATAAATTAAGGTAACAAACTATTTTTCTTTTTTTTCTCTTTATTTCAATGTCCTGAATAATGCGTCATTACAGGTTCAGTCAACAAAGCATCTGGCTTGTGTTCTTGTATTAGAGTCTAATTCTGCTTTCCTTACGCAATTATAGTATTTCTAATTTTTTTTTATCACGTCAGTATAAATGATATTTAAAATTTCTTGTCTTATTTAAGAAGAACCGTGCCAGATGTGTACGTTGAGTCATACTTCCACACACAGAACAGCTACACTTGAGCTTTGTTGACTTCGTAGGTTTTATAGTTGCTGGGAACTTAATTAATTAATTGTGTTAACGAAAATTTTCATTTCATTCTTTGTTGTTGTTCTATGCAGTCAGATTGCGTAATAATACTAGTCAGGGCCAACCGTTTACGAGACTTGCGTAAGCGGACATACAGCTACTAAAAATATTTTCATTTTATATAATTAAGCCCCCATGCAAAGTACCCCGGACGCCCGTCTGCAACAGGAAAATCGCTGCCCGCAAACCCATCACTATGCCTCCGAGAATCACGCCCACTGTAGCGGCCGCACAACCAAGAAGGGAGAGACCTGCAAGTTGTGAGTCAGTCCGAGTCTTGCTAGGGAGTTCCTGCAGGAACGTTCGCCCTACGTCCAAGTTTTCAAGTCGTCGAGTTTGTTTTGTTTTAGAGCGCAAAAACAACTAGGGTCATACGCCCCCATGTAAGAACTGTGGAACACGAAAACAAAGACAGAAGTTAAAAACGACTACACGTTAATCCCAGTAGACGTAAGAGAAGACCGCTAAAACAGGGACATGGAGAACGTCTATAAAATACGCCATTGAGAAACGGAGGTTATGAAGTAAAAATTAAATGTCCTTCGCCACATTGCTTCAACGAGTAAAAAGGAAAACGCGATCTACAGCCCGCGCGTCGTTCCCTAAAATGGCCGATAATTCAGACGGCAAATACAAACGCGAACGCAAGTGGTTAAAAGAAGGGCATTACCTCACGAAATGGCGGACCGTCGAAGTTTGAGTGCAATGAACACAAAGTGGTGGGGGAGCACCATTTAACAAGTGGCAATGGCTGGAAAGACAGTGTCCGGTACGCAACCTACCTACGCCATCCTCACTACGAGAGGATGTCGTCCAAACCACTGGGAGAGGCTTAATAACCCGTAGCTTGCTCCCATGAAGGGATGACCAATGTTGAATGAATTTCGTAGTTTCAACGAACGGCAGAGCAACAGTCCGCAGTAAAGACGGTGAAAGAAACCAAATGCGCCATCAAAAATTCGTAGAAACGGTTTGTCAGTGGGAAAAAGAAAGCCGTTATCGATATTCCATCATTAAAGACGATCGAGACATAGTTGAAGACGCCGCAAGTCGTCCAGTGTGATAGAAACAGACTTCCATAGACAGACAGCGGTTAATCTTCAGTAGGAAGAGAACAGTGAATAGAATCATCGTGTATGGATAGAGACCGCCTGCCTAGAGATTTAACTGAGTACTATCAGTCTGGAAATGTTCTTCGAATAGTACACTAAGATAGAAGATTGTTTTTCTTCTGATTTCAGTTCAGAGAACATTATTTAGTTTGTGTTCATGGAACTGCAGTCAGGACAGACAGGCTAAACCTCCTTCTACAATTGCTGTTAGTAGCGTTACCAAAGTTGATTAGTAATTTTTCCAGTCTACTATTCTGCGTTACTTTCATTGTGTGTGTGTGTTGCCCTAGATCGCACGCAGCCGTCGTACCAGGAAAACTTCATTAGTCTTTTCAGCGACAGCGAGATTTTCACCAAAGTGGGCGCCTCCAGTCCAGAAAGAACGATTGTTGGTTATTCTCCGTGTGAGCTCGAATTTCTCTAATTTTATCTCCATGGTCTTTTTCGTGATCTGCTAGGGAGATTCAAATGAAAACTTTAAAAGCGTCGGTTCTAGGTGCTTCAGTCCTGAACCGCGCTGCTTCTACGGTCGCAGGCTCTAATCCTGCCTCGGATATGGATGTGTGTGATGTCCTTAGGTTAGTTAGGTTTAGGTAGTTCTAGGTTCTAGGGGACTGATGACCTCAGATTTAAGTCCCATAGTGCTTAGAGCCATTTGAACCATTTTTAAAAGCGTAATTAAAAGGCATTGTTCTGTAAGTTAGTAGTACTGTAACCAATGGTGTAAGAAATGCCCTACAGACGGCAGCATACTACGGACAAGCGAAATGTTACCACAAAATCAATTCAAAATGCTTGCCCCACTTGCAACATACCGAGCGAGGTGGCGCAGTGGTTAGACACTGGACTCGCATTCGGGAGGACGACGGTTCAATCCCGCGTCCGGCCATCCTGATTTAGGTTTTCCGCGATTTCCCTAAATCGCTCCAGGCAAATGCCGGGATGGTTCCTTTCAAAGGGCACGGCCGACTTCCTTCCCCGTCCTTCCCTAATCCGATGAGACCGATGACTTCGCTGTCTGGTCTCCTTCCCCAAACCAACCACCCAACCAACCCAACCACTTGCAACATGCACCAAGGAAGAACAGCGTTCTGTAGTAAGTTTCCTGAACAGTGAAGGTACGAAACCTATTGAAATCCAAAGGCGAATTAAGGCTCAGTATCGTGATGCATGTCTATCACTGCAGCAAGTGTGTAAGTGGAGTAGAAAGTTTGGAAATGGCGTGACTCCTGTGACGGACGCTCAGCCGCCGGCTGAGACTCGCCGCGTTGTGACACCAGAGTCAACAGCTGCAGTTGAAGCCATCGTGACAGCAAATCGCCGGATGACGGTGGATAAGACAGCCGCAGATCTGAACGTTATTCATGTGTCAGCACATTACATCACTCATGAAGTGCTTAAGTTTCGCAACATATCTGCAAGATGTGTGCTACGGCGGCTCACTGCAGAAGTGAAATAGCGAAGTCGCGACGTCTATGAAGACGAACTTTTGCGGTACACCAGTCCCTGCACCGCGTTATTAACTCATGTTTGGACCACTCGGAGAGGCGATGGGAGGAAAGAAATTTCATTCCGATGAAGGAGTACGCCAGGCGATGGACAAGTGGCTGCGCAGACGACCCTTTTTTTTTTTCAGGGGAATCAGTGTGCTTCCCAAGCGCTATCCCAATTTTATTCAGTAAAAAAAATTTAAAGAAAACATGTAATGGTTTCAGTTGACTTCCCCTCGTCCAGGATGAGGCAGCTAAGACTGTTATCCCAAAGACATCCAAAATGAATAAATCTTCGAAGTGCGGTTTCCGCCAATTTATAGCGGACAATTTGGAGAATTCCTTGTCGTTCGCACGTAACTTTTGTTGTTTATAATTGTCTAATTACGCCCCCAAAGTTTTTTTTTTACTGTAAGTATATACTTTTTCTGTAGCATTTGAAAGAAGCTTCTAAAGGAACTTCAGCGACGTAACATGCGTGTAATTCGATCACGTAGTATGAAGATAAGAGCGACTCAGATTACCGTCCAACCGTCAGGAGAAGAGATTCCATAAACATCTGCCCTGTTATACGAAATATAAGCGAGAACCTAACTCAGGTATGGTTCGTGTCTCTATTTTCATGGCTGTCGTAGAGAGTGCTAAAACTGTTGATCTTGAGCATTGCTATACGCTGTGAATTGATTCTGGAGGAACAATATTGTACGTTGAATTTCGTCTGGAGTTAACAGCAGAGCAGGCCTGTGTTATAAGCCAGTTCATGCTTTCGCGAGTTGTCGGTGTTCCCTAAGACACCTCTTGTTTTAATTTTCGCCGCAGATCAAGGCATAAAAGTGTGAAGTTTGGCGAGTATGCAGTCCATTTTGCGTTTCCTGAACGACCGTTCCTAAGCTCTCCAAATGTTTTTAAGAGGGTCTGTTATTAATCGCAAGGAATGAGAGATCCGTCGTGTTGGTACCATACTGACTGCCTAAGTGCAGTGCTATGTCTTCAGTAAATGCAGCAGTCCCATATCTTACAAAACCTTGAAACTAGAGTGTATTTAGCTTCCCATTAATAAAACAGGGACCAATTATGCCGGTCTTGAAAAACACGCATGAAACGTTGACAGACCAAGAGCGTTGTTTCTACCCACATATTTGACACAAAGTTGATTTTCAACTGACGATTAGTGCAAATTGCGAAGATTTACCTGCCTTTGGTTTGTAAACGATGCTTCTTCCCGAAACAAAATTTCGAATAGATATGCCGCATCACTTTTCGCTTTTCGTAGAAAACATCCCGGGAACTGTAACGAATTTTGGAATACATTGCCATGAAGCTGTAAATGCAACAGAAATTGAAGAGGATGAAATGCGATGGAATATACTGTTCACAGAACACTCGTTTAGTTGACCCCTGTCGTACTTGCGAGATGCCTGTTAGTGAGATTTGCATCGTGTGTTATTTCTGTTACACTGTTAGTTGTGTTTCTTTCATCAGTTGCTCTTACTTTTCCTTGGTGAATTTTATTTGGCACAGTTCCTGTTCCTGTAACATTTTTAGTAAAGATTGCAATGAGAGATACTGAGTGTTTGGCACAATCTGGATACGCTTCAGCATGAAACAGCACCGCTGTTCTAATAGTTGGGCGAAATTCATCTGAAACGGTGATCACTTCTTCAGCTGTTATATACATTGTGAATATTTCAGTAGCCTTACGCGCAAATTATTTGATTTCTACAGTAGCAGAACACAAAACGATGGGCTTCAAGTGCACAGGTACACACAAGAACCATACGTGTGTCAGGTGTTTGCTTACGTTTAGTATAATAAGGCAGACATTTGTGCAACCTCTTCTCCTGACGGCGGGACAATGGTTTGTGGCGCTTTCATCTTGAACCCGTCTGATCAAGGTCCATACATGCTGTTTCGTTGTAGTTCTCTTAGAAGCTTCTTGCGAATGCCTCAAAAAAGGTATATAGTTCCATTAGGTTAAAAATTGTCGTTGTCGTAATTCCGCAACCTAACGATAAAACTTACATGCTAAAATCAGAAAACCAGCCACATTGTTCACTATAACATAGTCAAAACCTCACCTTGATACATTTATTCATTATGTATATACAGAATGAATCTGGGTTGGCCTGCCTTAGCTGCCTCACCCTGTATACGTAGGAAGAAGATACATGTTGGTTGACTCTTCTACTAATGTACGCTTGTAAGTAGGCTGTTTAGGTTTTTATGTTGGTAATGCCACGTAGCGCTCTGTATGAAACTCACTGACTGTGCTGTGTTCAGTCTGTGGCTGATTCGCGTTGTTGGAATATTTGCTATTGTAGTGTTACACAGTTGGATGTGAACAGCGGGTAGCGTTGGGCAGTTGAAGGTGAGTCGTCAGTAGTGGTGGATGTGGGGAGAGAGATGGCAGAATTTTGAGAGCGGACGATCTGGACGTGTGTCCGTCAGAATAAAGAAATTTGTAAGACCGGATGTCATGAACTGATATATATTATGACTTTTGAACACTATTCAGGTAAATGCATTGTTGTTCTCTGTCAAAATCTTTCATATGAAATAGACTTGGCCACTGTTTCTATGTTTCGATACAGTGTATCGATACGTGGAACTGTTTCAGTGTTTCGGAACGGCTGTGGTTCACTGTTTCGAAACAGCGGTGTTTCATTCCGCCCCTGTCTCGGATAACCGGACCAGATTCGATCTCGAGCCAGACACAGAGACTGTATCGTTGTTTCAAAATAAGGCTGTTTCAGTCCACCTGTGCTTGAAACGGACTAATTGTATCGAAACAGTGATGTTTTATTCCGCTCTGTGTCGGACGAGATTCGGGCTCGGCACATGTACTGAAACAAAACATAACACTTTATGAAACACTTTCATGAGTGTCGAAATCTTTTTGATAAGGAATAGGATGAAGCTTAAGATATCCGAAAATAAAGCTTCGTTTCTAGCTGACCGTCCTGTTACAACATCTGCTTTATAAACACTAACCAAACAATAAAACAACGCATACTATTCACATTCAAAATAATAAATATATGAAAATCATTCAGTTAAATTACACTTTTTTATAACATATGCTTCTCTGTTCATGTACAGTAATCACATTAAGAAACGGAAGTAAGCCTACAACATTTTGAATAAAAAAAGGCGTAGAGTGACAGTTATTAGACATATACATAAATTTGATGTTGGTATAATTGCTAGCAATCTGTTTGACGTATCACTTATACTGTAATGGTGAACGGGAAGGGCTGGGAAGCATGGTGAATTTATAGTAACGGTTCGAAACACCTTGAAAGACAAAATTTTTTCTGTTATATTTTGTTATTTATTCGAATTATTTGGCGTTATTTGTGATAGTCACTGTGCCTATTATCCACAATGATTCCCTTTGTGTGAATGGAAATTAGCAGGATGGGTATATTACCATACTAACAGGATATGGGAATCCCAGTAGCATATCCGTTGTTTCTGCAGTTTGCTCCCACCTCCAGTTCCGTTCGTGGTGGTCCTTCTGTCTTCAGCTATGGCTGTCCTCAGCCAATTGAAAAGTATGAAAGTCACACGACACGAAAGTAGCGCATTTGCTGCAGGAAACACGGAACTGCCAAGACGCTTAAGTGATAGTTTCATGCTTTCTGCGATATGAATAGCGCTCTCGCACCTCATTTTGTGTTTATATGGACATACTTATAGAGTAGACATTCAAGATGATAAAATGTGTGGGTTTATTAGATTACTAAACACAAGCTGATTCACTGTTTCGAAACAGCGTATCGAAACATTACATTGTACTGTTTCATTTGTTTCGAAATAGTTTGGTGTTTCAGTTTGCCCATCTCTAATATGAAACATCCCCTTAGAAAAATTTATAAATGACAGTGCTGGTTAACCTCTACGTTATTTAATTTTCAAACTGCTGAGAAAAACTGAACGTACTCAGACATTTCTCTCTTTACGTATTCTGATCAACACTAAACTGACACACAATATTTTTTAGCGCAACGCAATCTGACTTTCAATAATCTCTACAAGAGAATGGCCGTGACCAACAACAACCTATACCTTTAATGAATCACTTACCTCACAAAAATCTTCGTTACTCAAACTATTGCAATACAGCGAGCGCCAATATTGCCAGCTAAATAAAAGATTCTAACTACTGAAAGCACTAACTGATCATAAGCATAGTTAGCAAATGAATGATTTTGATGGAGAACAACGTATTTACCTTAATAGCTTTCAAAAGTCATAATATATTTATCAGTTCATAACATCCAGTCTTAAAAATTTTCTTTTTCTGACGGGCACACGTCCAGATCGTCCGCTCTCAGAATTCTGCCATCTCTCCCCACATTCACCACTGCTGGCGGCTCACCTCCAACTGCCCAACGCTACGCGCTGTTCACATCCAACTGCCCAACACTACAATAGCGACTATTCCAACAATGCAAATCGGCCACAGACTGCACACAGCACAGTCAGTGATTTTCATACAGAGCGCTACGTGGCGTTCCAACATAAAAACCTAAACAGCCTACTTACACGCCTTCTGAACGTTAAAAGTTAAGCAGAACGCCCTCTCTTACTGCGCCTGCCACTGGAGTTGATTGAACGTCTCCGTGACGCTTAATAAATGAACCCGTAAAGAAACGCGCTGCTCTTCTTTGCATCTTCTCTGCTTACTCTCCGAATTCTCTCTCTTACAGATGCCAGACTGGCGAGCATTTCTCAAGTACTGATCGAACGAGGATTTTCTAAGCTACCTCCGACGAGGGTGGAATACACTTTCTGGAGATTCTTCCAGCGACTTTCAATATGATATCTGCATTACATGCGATTAGTCTGATGTGCTCGCTGCACTTTAAATTGCTCCATACGGGTACTTCCAGATATTTCATGGCTGTGACTGCCCCAGTGATTGTTGAATCACACAGTATTGGGCCTTTCTGGCTATTTATGCCCAATGTGTTATATTTGTGTGTGTTGAGGGTCACGAAGCATCTATCCTCTGAAGGTCTTCCTGCATTTTGCTATGACATTCTAGCGTTACGACTTCTCTGTTTACAACAGCACAATCCACGAAAAGTCTCTTGGAAATTCCAATGTTATCCAGTAGATTATTTACAAGGGTCCTTTAATATTCACTTTATAAACTTCTAGGACTAGTACAGGGGGGCTAAGTAGACAATATTTAGAAGTGTAACCCACCTCTGGAATCGTGACGTTCCTGTGCTACAGCAGTGAAAAGATTTTTTCTACGTAGATATGCAACAGGGTAGTTATTGTGGGAGGGTGAGGAGGGGGGGTGGTTACGTCTGATCAACTGATGTCATTTGAGGTCCGTCCCAATTCTCTGACCTGGTTCGAGCCTCTTTCACGTGTCTGTGAATGTTAGAGCAACGAGGTTGACTACACGTTTGCAGAATATCTGGTGGCACGAGTTGCGATCGCTGCAGGACAGATTGCAGAGACGCCAGGTGTGACGGGGCGTGTACACCAGAACAACATTCGTAGGTACAATGTGTGCAACGAATTTGACGGTCGCCACATCGAACCTTACTTGTAGTGGTTTACAATTCTAACGGCCTAATTTGTGAAAACTGATTAAGTTGAACTGTAAAACAAGTGATGTCTGGGACACGCCAATAAATTACTTGAAAAAGTTGTCGCACAACCAACATGTTTTCATATGGCAGAAGCACTGAGAAGGTTCGTTTCTAGACACGCGTTCCAGTTCAAAATACACTACTGGCCATTAAAATTGCTACACCAATAAGAAATGCAGATGACAAACGGTATTCATTGGAAAAAAATATACTATACTAGAACTGAAATCTGATTACATTTTCGCGCAGTTAGTGTGCATAGATCCTGAGAAATCAGTATCCAGAACAACAACCTCTTGCCGTAATAACGGCCTAGATACGCCTGGGCATTGAGTCAAACAGAGCTTGGATGGCGCGTACAGGTACAACTCCCCATGCAGCTTCGACACGGTACCACAGTTCATCAAGAGTAGTAACTGGCGTATTGTGACGAGCCAGTTGCTCGGCCACCATTGACCAGACTTTTTCAATTGGTGAGAGATCTGGAGAATGTGCTGGCCACGGCAGCAGTGGAACATTTTCTGTATCCAGAAAGGCCCGTACAGGACCTGCAACATGCGGTCGTGCATTATCCTGCTGAAATGTGGGGATTCGCAGGGATCGAATGAAGGGTAGAGACACGGGTCGTAACACATCTGGCATGTGTCGTCCAGTATTGAAAGTGTCGTCCATGCGAACAAGAGGTGAACGAGACGTGTAACCAATGCCATCCCATAACATCACGCCGGGTGATACGCTAGTATGGCGATGAAGAATACACGCTTCCAATGTGCATTCACCGCGAGGTCGCCAAACACGGATGCGACCATCATGATCCTCTAAACAGAACCTGGATTCATCCGAAAAAATGACGTTTTGCCATTCGTGCACCCAGGTTCGTCGTTGAGTACACCATCGCAGGCGCTCCTGTCTGTGATGCAGCGTCAAGGGTAACCACAGCCATGGTCTCCGAGCTGATAGGTCATGCTGCTGCAAACGTCGTCGAACTGTTCGTGCAGATGGTTATTGTCTGGCAAACGTCGCCGTCTGTTGACTTAGGGATCGAGACGTGGCTGCACGATCCGTTATAGCCATGCGTATAAGGTGCCAGTCACCTCGACTGCTAGTGATACGAGGCCGTTGGGCTCCAGTATGGCGTTCCGTATTACCCTCCTGAACCCACCGATTCCATATTCTGCTAACAGTCATTGGATCTCGGCCAACGAGAGCAGTAATGTCACTGTACGATAAACCGCAATCACGATAGGCTACAATCCGATCTTTATCAAAGTCGGAAACGTGATGGTACGCATTTCTCCTCCTTACACGAGGCATCACAACAACGTTTCACCAGGCAACTCCGGTCAACTGCTGTTTGTGTATGAGAAATTGGTTGGAAACTTTCCTCCAGTCAGCACGTTGTAGGTGTCGCCACCGGCGCCAACCTTGTGTGAATGCTCAGAAAAGTTAATCATTTGCGTATCACAGCATCTTCTTCCTGTCGGTTAAATTTCGCGTCTGTAGCACGTCATCTTCATGGTGTAGCAATTTTAATGGCCAGTAGTGTATTATCTATCCCGCTCCGTCTACATGTCCTAGAAGTTTCTATGGGCAATTTTAAAGTACTCTGTCTACAGGATGGTGAGAAACAGTCTGCAAAGCTTATCAGGGTCTGCAGTGTGGTGCTGAGAAAGAACTGATGACAAAAAAAATTGTTACGTTGCCCCGTTTCCGAGTTAATTGCCATTCAAGGTACCGAATTAGGCCGTTACCCGCGCAGATTCAAGTGATCCGCCATACACGGTGTCGTCCAGATGTGTTCTTCGTTTGGTTTCCTAAAACCGAACGAGAGAGCTGTATAATAATTGGACACGGAACAGTAATAAGGATCTAACCCGAAACAAAGGCTGAGCAGTCTCGTGGGCTATTATCTACGCTTTGAGAACAACTGACAGTAATAGTACTTAGCTGGCCGTTTGAATTTGCACGCGCAACGGCTTCGTTAGTTAACTCCAATGCTAATTAACTCGGGAACGGCGTAACGTTTCGAATTTTTTTCTCAACAATTATTTTTCTGCACAACCTGCCCAGTGACACCCTAACACG
The DNA here is from genome assembly GCF_021461395.2 of Schistocerca americana. Taxonomy (NCBI): domain Eukaryota; kingdom Metazoa; phylum Arthropoda; class Insecta; order Orthoptera; family Acrididae; genus Schistocerca; species Schistocerca americana. The sequence continues at coordinate 230,908,444 of NC_060119.1, forward strand.
CTATTCAGACTGTTTCTGACCACCGTGTATTTTGTGAAAAGAAACTTCTAATAGCCAAGATGGCATTCAAAAAAATGGTTCTAATGGCTGTGAGCACTACGCGACTTAAATTCTGTGGTCATCAGTCGCCTAGAACTTAGAACTAATTAAACCTAACTAACCTAAGGACATCACACACATCCATGCCCGAGGCAGGATTCGAACTTGCGACCGTAGCGGTCGCTCGGTTCCAGACTGGAGCGCCTAGATCCGCACGGCCACTACGGCCGGCGATGGCATTCAGTTCTATTTATTCCTGATAACCGGTCTCAACAGTTAAGACTATCATCGCCTCATCTTCAAAACACTTGTTGCTCAATGTCGAGTTCCATTACGACTGTATCACATAAGCCATGTTTACATTATAGTGGATGGTATGTAGCACGTATTATTCACTATAATGTCAACATATGTGTGTTACGTTCATAGTGGAACGGGACGTAGGACAACAAGTGTTTTGAGATGATGTTGAGATCTGTCATCAGGAATAAATAGTGCTGAATGTAATCTTGGTTGTTAGAAGTTTCTTTAGAGCAAATGCAGATAGCTCCTTCTGAGCCGTGGCGGCTCGGGTTTGATCTATCGAACGTACCGCGTATAATATTATCGCTGTATTGCGGAGGAAAGAGAGAAGTGGCGCCCCCTCGTGGGGGAAGTCGGCTAGGCACCTGGGACAGTCGAGTAGTTGGATTTTTTTGGAGGGCGAGCAGAAATAGTGAGATAGGCAGTAGTGCGAGGAGCGTGAAGCCGTGTCTGCCGACGCCGTGTGTGGTGGCAAGAGGAAAGTTTGCCACGTTACCTTGATTGCGTTTGGGTGTTTGCGGCAGACTTGGTGGGTAGAGGGAACATGCTACTTGCTTGTTTATGATGGATTTACCGTTTGCTTCTAGTGACTGATGTGATGCCATTGCGAGCACGGTTGGATTGGATATAAGCAGCGTTTTGTTCTCAGTGTCCATCGTTCTGGCGAATACTAAGTGAGCTTGTCCGTTGTGGTGTATTTATTGAGCAGTGTGCTTTGGACGCTTGACCTCATTATTAGGAGTCCATTGCGTAAGGCAGCGTTTATCCTGTGAGGACTTGTGTTCTGCTTTTAAAAACTTAGTTGCTGTCAGTAACTGAATTGCTCAAATGAATTCGTACTTCTCTGCTGAAGTGTTATTGTTTTACGCCCCTCTGAATGGGAAAATGATAAAGGGCCTTACTATTACTGACCTTCTTGTGTGACACTGACTTGGTTGTAGCCGGCCGCGGTGGTCTAGCGGTTCTGGCGCAGCAGTCCGGAACCGCGGGACTGCTACGGTCGCAGGTTCGAATCCTGCCTCGGGCATGGGTGTGTGTGATGTCCTTAGGTTAGTTAGGTTTAAGTAGTTCTAAGTTCTAGGGGACTTATGACCTAAGATGTTGAGTCCCATAGTGCTCAGAGCCATTTTTTTTTGACTTGGTTGTGTTTTCAGCCACGTAACTTGTGCGTTTATTGTAACGAACCGATGTCTGTTTCTGATCAGTGTTTCCCTGTGACATTGAGTGTTAATCTTGTAACGAACACTGTTTTAGATATTTTAATCAGCGTGTTGCAGGACATATCCTATTTGTACCTCGCAAGTGGAGAGCGGAGGCAGTTTATTGGCCATGATGATGTGTTGGTAGATCCATTTCACGAGTCCAGGCCAGTCACCCGGAGATTTAGAAGTTGTATGTTGTGTTAAGTTAATACTCCTTATTTTAAGCGTAGTGCGCTCATGCAGGAAGTTTATGTGGTTTTGCGCAGATTGCGCGGTATGTTTAGATGACTCTGAATTCAGTGTGTTAAGTTAGTACTCCTTATTTTAAGCGTAGTGTACTCTTGCACATGAAGTTTATGTGGTTTTGCGCAGATTGCGCGGTATGTTTAGATGACTCTAAATTCAGTGTGATAAGTGGTGTCGGCTGAGGTGCTGGAAATAGTGGATAGACAGCTGTTTTGGACACGTTGTATATGCAAATAATTTATGTCCTTATTACGTTGGTGAGATGCTTTCCCTTTGTGTCACAGGTGGTGCTAATTTCATTAATTTCGCCACCGGTCTTCGCAAAGGCTGCGGGAGGAACCAACCCACTGTGGCAAGCGGTTACGTAGTCGCGCCCACCCACCGTAGCGGCCGTTGTTTACTAGCCCGACGCCTTCCTGTACCTGGTGGAGGGAGCGTGTTGACTGGTTTCTTACGGCTTGCAGTCTGGGAAACCGTGCCTTTGGTGTACACGTGGAAGACTTATGTTTTGCTTCCAGTACCTCGGAGTGGCTCTACGTGGGTAATGAGAAAGACTTATGTTATTGGTGGCTCAGGCCGAAAGTGGTTCATTTCCTAAGCAGAAGGTGTATATGCATTTGTTTCCCATAATTCTGTAAACATGTTTAAGTAGTTGTGTTTTTTTTTTGGTCAATTGAATTGTTGTTCAGAGGTTACTATGTATGGCCATTCACTTATGCAGACATTTAATAGCAAGGAAATGTATTGAATTCTGGTTTCAAGTTGTGTTGATTTTGTGGGGAAATTGCTTTGAACAGACATTTAATTAATTAGTAAACAACTGAATGCTATTTGTTAGTTGAAGTTTATTGTGTTCCTAAACATATTAACGATTATTTTTAGTAGTTCACTTATGCAGTTAGGCGATTTACAAGGCCTGTTGTGTTGTTTCCTTTTAAAAATATTATCAATGTTATTAATAAAGAAGTGTGTCGTAAAAAAATAAACAGTGAATGAAGTGCCTCAAATCCCTTCGGTCCACGCCTTAGGTCATTCACCCTTCGGTGGTATCAACAAACCGTGAAAGCCCATTTCACCTTCTAAGCTCTAATTAACAGATATTTCAGTCTTATTGAAAAAAGTAATAGTCCTATAACATTCCCTCTGGGTACGCTTGAAGTTACTTTTATGTAGGAAAATTTCTCTTTGCTGAGAATGACACGAAGTGTTCCGTTTTCTAGAAACTCTTCGTTACAGTCACACAACTAATCGGATATCCTGCAAGCTCGTCGTCTGTTCATTACCTGACAGTGGGGAACTGTGTCGAACGCCTTACAGAAGTCAAGGAATACGGCATCGACCTGCTGCATTTCAGATGTTGTTTTCGGAACCCACGTTGATTTCTACACATCACAGTCTCCAGTGACGTTGCAGTACGCGAATGTAAAACTGGTTCCAAAATTCGACAACAGGCCGACATCGGAGATATGATCTATAGTTTTGTGCAATTATTTGGTACCCTTCATGAAAGAGGAAAAGACCCGCGCTGTTTTTCGTCGTAAGGAAAGCTTCGCTCCTCCAGCGACTTACGATACACTGCTGCTAGAAAAGAAGCAAATTCTTTCTCATACTCTTGTCTACAATTACACTGGTATCCCTTCCGGTACCGTAGCACTTTTTCTGCAGAACGATTTCGCTGCTTTCTTTTTCATCGTCACTTATTCCGATACCTGTCATTTTGATGTTCGTCTGACGCTTTAAAGGAGCAACTACAGCGCGATACTCCTTAGTCAAAACACTTTTGGAAAAAGGCGTTTAGTATTTCACCCTTTTCTGTGCCGTCCTCCCTGCCGATGCGATTATGGTCACAGAGCGTCTGGACAGATGACGTCTATTAGTTTAAAGCCATGTGAAGTCCTATTGTTGTTGTTGTCGTCGTCGTTGTTGTCGTCGTCTTGCGGCTCTCTACGTTATTCTACCCCACGGTTACAAGTTAATGCAAACATACGTGAACACCGTAAACACGATACGCAGTAGATCCCCCTCAATTGATCGATAGCGTCGGTTACGAGTACGTAGTCATCGAGTCAGGCGGAGCACTCGTTTAGCAAGTTCTTTGGGCGCATACATCCCGAAGTTGAAGATGGAAAAATTCGTCATTGTCAAATACGCAAGGTGGTTGCAAGTGTCTACCAGTTTATTCAGAAAGGAGCTGTGATAGGCTCTCCTTTAAAACAAAAATCCTCATTGAAACGAGTGGCCGAAGCAACGGGTGTAATGTTTACTTCTGTTCTGCCAATCAAGAGAGAACTGGAAAGAGTGCATGCAGCTGAATCCTCAACATTTTCAACTCTTCACAAGGGAGGGCCCAGAAGATCATGGAAGGCCAGTTTCTATAATTTTAATGGTCAAGACGTTAGCCGCGTGGTGAGTATTTTTACATTATCGATAAAAAAGATTCATAAAAAGTTACTGAGTTGAATAAATTTTTAAGGAAGTACAGAATTCTTCGCACTCTAGGATTTAGTTAGAAGCAGAGGGCGACTAACTGAGAGTTTCAAAAAGTAGTATCAGGTCAAAACGAATTGCTTACGTAAAAAGTTTCAGGATAAATCGCTCATATTGATGGCATTGTTCGTTAGCATTCTCTAGAATGACTTCAATGCTCGAAGATGTTACAAAACCCCTAACATCACTCGTGGATTATCATGCAAAACTTTCAAAAGAGTGAGATTCATCTACGGATAACAATCAATATGCACTGCGAATTGGTTATCGTTTGTATTAACTGTTGCATTAATCAAATACTCTTGGCGTTCAACAAAAGTGCCGCAGGAAGAGAATCTCCAACCACCGAAAGTAGATGACTTGCTTGCGTGTAGCAAATGTTGAAATGGCTCTGAGCACTATGGGACTTAACATCTGAGGTCATCAGTCCCCTAAACTGAGAACTCCTTAAATCTAACTAATCTAAGGACATCACATACATCCATGTCCGAGGCAAGATTCGAACCTGCGACCGTAGCGGTCGCGCGGTTCCAAACTGTAGCACCTAGAACTGCTCGGCCACATCGGCCGGCTTGCGTGTAGCAACTACGCATCTTCGTCACAGGGCCAAAGAGGTTCAGGCAAACTACGATAGAACTGAAGGGAACACAAATCAGCAACTATTTCCAATAATTTTTTAAAGAAAATACACATTGCGTATCTTGAGTGTGAAGATATTGCGCGGCAATGTTGTTAAAAGTTCACCTGTACTGATGTAACTCGAAACACTGCCGTATCCCTGAATCCAGTGAACGACAACTACGAGGAGGGTTGCATGGTAAATGGAACACGCAGATTTTCTCCGCCAGTTTCGGTTGAAAATCTGCCGTAGTTGTTGCGGGACATCGTGGAATATTCCCTCTTTGGCACTTCTAGTTTTATGAAGTTCCGATAGGTAGCGGCTTTATAAGTAGCCTTCAAAATGGCGCCTGTAACTGACAAGGGAACCTCCCCATCGCACCCCCCTCAGATTTACTCGTAGTTATAAGTTGGCACAGTGGATAGGCCTTGAAAAACTGAACACAGATCAATCGAGAAAACAGGAAGAAGTTGTGTGGAACTATGAAAAATAAGAAAAATATACAAACTGAGTAGTCCATGTGCAACATAGGCAACATCAAGGTTAGTGTAAACACAGGAGCGCTGTGGTCCAGCGGTTAGAGTGAGCAGCTGCGGAACAGGAGGTCCTTGGTTCAAGTCTTCCCTCGAGTGAAGAGATTAATTTTTTTATTTTCAGTTTACGTGGAAAACTCTTATGTTTTCATCACTTTTTGGGAGTGATTATCACATCCACAAGAAAACCTAAATCGTTGAAGGTAGAAGAATATTTTTACCCATTCGCCAAGTGTACAAGTTAGGTAGGTCGACAACATATTCCTGTCATGTGACGCACATGCCGTCATCAGTGTCGTATAGAATATATCAGACGTGTTTTCCTGTGGAGGAATCGATCAAATGTTTTCGGTTCCCATTGGAGAGGCACGTCCTTTCGTCTACTAATCGCACGGTTTTGCGGTGCGGTTGCAACACACAGACACTAAACTTTTTACAGTGAAGAGAGACGTCAATGAACGAACGGACAGATCATAACTTTGCGAAAATAAAGAAAGGAAACATTTCACTCGAGGGAAGACTTGAACCAAGGACCTGTCGTTCCGCAGCTGCTCACGCTAACCACGGGACCACAGCCCTCCTGAGCTCACACTATCCTTGATGTTGCCTATGTTGCGCATGGACTACTCAGTTTGTATATTTTGCTTATTTTTTCATAGTTCTACACAACTCCTTCCTGTTTTCTCGATTGATCTGTGTTCAGTTTATATATCTGTGCCAGCTTATAACTAAATCTGAGGGGATGCGATGGGGAGGTTCCCTTGTGAGGTGCGTTCCAAGCAGAGAGCTGTCACTGAGTTTATTTTGGCGGAATATCAGAACATCGCAGATGTTCACAGGCGCTTGCAGAACATCTACGGAAACCTGCCATTGAACAAAAGCACGATGTGTCATTAGGCGGTGCGTCTGTCATCACAGCAGCAAGGTCGCGCAAATCTGTCTGATCTCCCGCATGTCGGCTGGCCGCACACAGCTGTAACTCCTGAAATGTTTGAACGTGCGGACACTCTCATCCAAGATCGTCAACGGATAACAGACACCTCGCTGCTCAACTGCATGTCTCTGGTGGTACTGTTGACATGCTTGTCCACCTGTCGCGGTACTCAAAGTTATGGGCACGATAGGTTGGTCGCCGCTTAACACAAGGCCATACAGAACAACGAAGGACCATCTGTGCGGAGAAGCTTGCCCGTTACAGGATTGATCGTGACAATTTTTTGTTGGACGTCATAACAGGTGGTGAAACGTGTGTTTATCACTTCGAATCAAAAAGCAATATGTATGACATCCGTACAATGTTTAGTTCTTGTGCAATAAATAATTGAAAGTGTTACTGGACTTTATGTACACCCTGCATGAAACAAAAATATCTGCTCTCGATATTGTCATTTTTGACGTCGATGTATCGGTGGAAAGGTATCGCCTTGTGAGCGTGGGATTAATCTGAGATGTATCCTTTACCCTGTGTCTCCTGCAAGATGCAATTTCCACTCCCACACAACTACAGAAGTCAGACAGACGCTCCTAACGTTCTAAAGAGAGATGCCTGAAAAACTTTAGAAACAAATATCTTCTGGAGTTGTCCGCTGCAACGAATTGACACAAAAATTCACGATATTTCTTACGTAACTAGTGGGATACTTGGGTACTGAAGTAGTGCTAGTTAGTGTAAGCAAAACATGAAACTAACGAAAATTATTATTTATTTTGCAAAAATTCTGAGAAATCACAATGGTACTTTTAGTTAAGAAATGAACACGTTATTTCCTGGTTCTTTTCGAAATGCGAAGTTACCTCTCAAGGATAGGATTCGCTCATGAAATTTCTATTCAAAGTTGTTAATGACTTGGCAGAATGGCTGAGAGCCGCACCTACTCAATTTGAATAATTATTCGTTAGAATGTAGCTAGGTACGGTCGAGGCTGTCGCATGTGAAATGCAGTGAAGTGTACTGTTGTGGAGGAAATATGGGGATCGCAAGAGCTGTAGCGCACAACACCGTGTGCTGCGATGACTGCTGTCTGCGTCGCTCGCTGTTGACAAATAACATAATTCTCGTTCTATCTGGATTGACCTTCGCCAATCAAACTCTCTCTATGCCTTGATGAAGTCAAGGACTCCTATTCGCCCCTAGTCTAACTATTGGCGTGGTACACCGGTCAGATAACCAGTCCACCGTGATACCACTCAAAATTCGCTCGCAGGCGTTTAACTATAACTCTGTCCGCTCACACCGCACAATAAGTGTGGAGGCCAACACAGTGAACAATGCTTAATCGCAAGGACTCAATATAGAGCCGCACTTCGATTCGCTCTCGACAGAGGTGCTCTCCCAGTGAGGTACTGAGGAGAGACTTGTTCCTCGCTCTTTGAGTACACGTACGAGCGCACACACTCTCGTTAGGTGTTCTCGCCCCAAGAGCGACAACGGAACGGCCCCTCTCCACGCCAGACGTGAAGGGGTATATTTTTCGGTCTCTTCCATTATTCCTTCAGCTCAATGCGTCAGAAATATCGTCTGCCAATCAGCATTGCTCTTCTTAAACGGGAGAATGACGTTTCGTTTAAGGCGACCAATCCGGAAATCTGTAGTATCGGCGTTTGTAGTTTGTTGTCTCCCTGTGAAAATCTCTGAAACTGCGTGCTATGTGTAAAAAATGCGTAGGCTGGCCGCTCCCACACAATGTAGTAGAATTTGCTTTTTAAGCTGAACACGGCGTCGTTCCTCCTTTGCCTCGGGTGAACGCTGTCCGCTCCACGGGCATCCACCGGCACACGTAGATGGGTTGGGACCGGCCTCCTGGCGTGCGGTTGCCTCTCTCGAACTAAAAGCTCCTGTGACCGTCGTGTCTGGAATGTATGTGTGTACACCAGCCTCGAGTATTTAACCACGGAGCACACTTGCGATCTATTAGTTATTTGCATATCGTTTACATGAATTCATACAACATTGACTTTATCTTATCGAGTTTGGGTTCGAATGAAGCGTCTTGATGTGCGGAATATGATTGTGAGGGCGGAATATGTAAGCAACGAAGGTCAGGAGACCACTATGTCTTACAGCCGATATATATCGTTATTTGTAGAAAAATTGTCGCTGTAACGATATTTTGTCTATCACCATTATGTGGGATTGACGCAATGTTAGCGATAGCTGGTGACCAAATGTCCTCACTAGCGTCACCACTGCCGTCGCGACGGAATCTGTGTACTTCGTCGTCTGCATCTACAGCGAATATCGGATTCAAGTGTGAAGAGTTTTCTTTGTGTGTATCCGAGGCTGGACGTGCGTGCGAACCCATTATTTACCTACTTAGATGTGAGAAACCGTCTAAAAACCACACACACCCTAACAGACTCATCAGACGTCGTGGTGATTCCGCGAAGCTCGCATCCTCGAATCCCAGAAACGGCGCATCAACGCTCTCGTCTATTGAGGCAGTGCCGCGCGGGATTTGCCGAGCGCTCTTAGGCACTGCAGCCATGAACGTTGAAGCTGATCCCGGTGGAGGTTAGAGTCCTTCCTCGGGCATGGGTGTGTGTGTTCGTCCTTAGGATAGTTTCAGATAAGTAGCGTGTAAGCTTAGGGACTGATGACCTTGGAAGTTAAGTCCCATAAGATTTCACACACATTTGAACATTTTTTATATAGGCAGTTGTCACGCGTGAGTAATGCCCCATGTTATTAAGGTTTGCTAGCACACCATCATTAGCGTCTTAAAACAAGTGTAGGCCATTAGATAGACAGCCTGACAACGAATTTGATTCTGCCTCTGCTGTTGATCTGACACACTGCATTCACGGCCCGCTGCAGCCAGCAGTCCGGACTATAGTGATAGCTCGTGCCAGCTCTAAAACTCATCAAACGATTTGTTTTTATGCAACCTTTGCGAATGCCGTTGTACATTTTGATGCATTGTGTCAAATTTCAGATTTTAGCCGTAAGGTCGATACACGCAAAAAGATCATTACACTGGACTCACATTCGGGAGGACGACGGCCCATTCAAATACCCGTCTGACCTTACAGATTTATGATTTTCGAAATTTCACTGAATAATTTATGGCATTTCCCATGATGGTTCCTTTGAAAACGACACAGACAAATTCCTTCTCTACTCTTTTTCAATCTGTGGCAGCGATCTGTCCCTAACAATATTGTCTTTGACGGAACTTTAAAGCCTAATCTCCCCTTTTCTTTAATGTTCATCGCTGGTCGTTACCAAACTCAATTAATGCTGCTAAAGACACAATTTCACTCCCTTCGGACTGTAATAAAAAATCTAATTTTGACTAAAGATTTGTACAGATTGCCTCATTAACACTCTTGTTCACAACCATAAAGTAGATGAGTGCATGCGGTGTAAAGCTTATTCATTTTCATGTCTCAATGCGTTTGGCTTTACATAATTAAACTAAATGTGGTGGTTGCATTCAATTACTGGTGTTCAACATCAGTTTCCACGTCCTGCAGCTCTGTAATGCTCGGTGACGTGGACACCTGCAGAGTGATGCAAACGTTGTTGTGTATATGCTTAGTATATTAATCTGTAATTTTTCTTCCAACTTTCAGTCCGTCTGTATCACTATGGATTACGATCACACATTCAGCGTCATTTAAGCAACTTATTCGTGTTATCAAAGAAAGATGATCAAATTGCAGCGACTGTTAGAGGAAACCTCTCCTGCGTCATGACTCAGAGTCTGCTTCAGGAAAATCAGTACATCTGTGTCTTTTACATTAAACACGTTTAATGAAAGACAGTTTAAAGATTTCAACTCGCCTGTAGTTAATACATAGACCGATGTACTCTGTTTAATTACCCACAATTTTCCCGTTTTGGCCTTACAAAAATACTGCAGGTGTCAATATGCCGTAATATACCATACAGAAAAGAAAAGACTCACCACGAACGATTTAAACTAATTGGAGGGAAATTGCTAGACTTGATGTACATGTACAGACAAACAAATGATTACAGTTTCAGCAAAATTCCATGATTTATTCAGGAGAAAGAGCTTCACAAATTGAGCAAGTCAACAGCGCGGTGTTCCACGTCTGGCCATTGTGCGAGCAATTACTCGGCTTGGCACTGATTTACAGAGTTGTTGAGCGTCCTTCTGAGGGCTACCGTGCCAAATTCTATCCAACTGGCGCCTTGGAGCCTCAAAACCCCAGACGCTTGTAGGATTTTGCTCGTAATGCTGCAAACGTTCTTAACTGGGGAGATCCTGTGACCTTGCTGATGAAGGGAAGGTAGGACACCCCAGACCATCACTCCTGGATGCAGTCAAACTGGTGCTTCACCTCCGTACGGGGCGTTTCAAGGCCCGTCTTTGGCCTGCAATCTTATTGAGTGGAGTGGAATTGTCTTCGGTGATGAGACACGGTTCGGACAGAGTCCGATGACCAGTCTAGGAAGCAGGAGACACCAGTTCGATTGCCAGCAGTGGTACAAATTTTAGTTCATTGCTTCGCATACTTCGTTCCGTAGACACAGATGAACTCAGTATATCTCAAGAACATCAACTGTATATGATTAATATATCACCTTGGAGATGTAGGCAGAAGTAACTCCATTTCGCTCATTACTAAGGTGCTCTACTAGAATGGGCAGGGCAATGGGCTGAGGCGTCAACTGAAATTTGTATTGGGAAGGGATATCTACTAGGGTAATCCGTGTAGCTGTGATAGTTGCAGTGCCAGTATGGCCTAATGGCTGGTGCATCTGCGTAGGAAGCGGGAAGCCCTGGTTCGATTTCCGGCAGAGCTACAAATTTTAGTTCAATGTTTCAGCTTACATCATAATTTTTATTAAAGTCAGGCCACCTTCATTTAATCACAATACAGCTGTTAGTTCCAACTGGCTGGGATGGGCGGTTCTTAAATACATGCTGCGCAGAAGTGAATTCTTTCTCTCGTCCGGCGAGCACGTGACGGGCGTAGAGAATATATTCCATGACTGTAGCACTACTGGTGGTGATGCACGCGCCCCGAATAGTGGATGGAGCTGTCTGCAGGACTGCCAATAAACATTTTGTTGTTTACATCTACATCTACATCCATACTCCGCAAGCCACCTGACGGTGTGAGGCGGAGGGTACCTTGAGTACCTCTATCGGTTCTCCCTTCTATTCCAGTCTCGTATTGTTCGTGGAAAGAAGGATTGTCGGTATGCCTCTGTGTGGGCTCTAATCTCTCTGATTTTATCCTCATGGTCTCTTCGCGAGATATACGTAGGAGGGAGCAATATACTGCTTGACTCTTCGGTGAAGGTATGTTCTCGAAACTTCGACAAAAGCCCGTACCGAACTACTGAGCGTCTCTCCTGCAGAGTCTTCCACTGGAGTTTATCTATCATCTCCGTAACGCTTTCGCGATTACTAAATGATCCTGTAACGAAGCGCGCTGCTCTCCGTTGGATCTTCTCTATATCTTCTGTCAACCCTATCTGGTACGGATCCCACACTGCTGAGCAGTATTCAAGCAGTGGGCGAACAAGCGTACTCTAACCTACTTCCTTTGTTTTCGGATTGCATTTCCTTAGGTTTACTGGTAGTATACTCCGGCTGGTGAAATTATTTATTAGTGGTGTACTCCAAATGGAGAAATTGTTTTGGTGGTGGACCCGTGCTGTTGCGGCAAACACCAATCTTAGCTATGTTAGTGTTTGGGTGACTTCCTAGGATAATGCAAGATGCAATTTGTACACAAGTATAGTTAGTAGCGGCGTGAGGTTTACAATGAGGATGATAGTTGGAATTTCGTCTGGGTTAACTCTTGATAAGACACCACTTTAATAATTCCGTTGTGGTTTATGAAAAGTTCTTGCCACACTGAATCCTAACAACAGAATTAGTCTGTGTTTATTCGGATACGGGCGAGATTTTGGTATTGGAGGTTAATTTTTCAGGGCATAAAACCTGGCCGTGCGGTTAGAGACTCCATGTCACGGATTGCATGGCCCCTCATGCCATAGGTTCGAGTCTCTCGTCGGGCATGGATGTGTGTGTTGATATTATCATAATTTAGTTTAAGGAGTGTGTTAGTGTAGGGAGCGATGACCTCAGAAGTTTAGTCGTTTAGGAATTCACACACATTTGAATATTTTTTGAACGTACGACCTGAGTAGAATTCTATTTGAACACAGAGGTTGAAATAAACAATAAAATTCATTCAACATCTACATCTACACTCCGCAAGCCACCCTGCGAGGTGTGACACAGGTCACTTTGTACATCACTGCCACTTCCCACTTTTTCTGCTCAAGTTGCGAAAGCCGCGCGGGACAAACGAATGTTGGTAAACTTTCAAATGAGACAGAATCTCTCTAACTTTACTTTTAAGGTCTTTTCCGCAACTAGCGATCGTACTAGTGTTTTCCATACCACATTCTCTCTAGATGGATTACACATTTTAGAGGATTTTGTCAATGAAACTAGCCGCGCTGGATTATCCGAGCGGTCTAGTGGCGCTGCAGTCATCGACTGTGCGGCTGGTCCCGGCGGAGGTTCGAGTCCTCCCTCGGGCATGGGTGTGTGTGTTTGTCCTTAGGATAATTTAGGTTAAGTAGTGTGTAAGCTTAGGGACTGATGACCTTAGCAGTTAAGTCCCATAAGATTTAACACACATTTGGACATTTGTCAGTGGAACTCTGTGACGTCTGATTTTCTAATTTCGCAAAATTTATGTGTGATGACGCAAGATGTTGCTTGACACTTCTTGGAAAGTACGCTCTCGGAATGTTAACGGTAAAACATAGTGTCACGCGGAGCGTCTCTCTTGAAGTGGCGTCAGACACAGTTGGAACAGCATCTCCATGAGACTTCTGTGCTTACTAAACAAATACGTAACGCAACGCGCTACTATTCTTTGATCTCTTTTTCCCTAACAATCCGAAGTACTAAAAGTCCCAAACACGAGAGCAGTACTCAAGTATCGGTCGAACAGAGTGTTTTCTATACCAGATTATTTCTGGATGGAGTACACTTTTTTCAGGATTATGTCAATGAAACTATGTGATCTCTGATTTTCTAATTTTTATTTTTCTCCTGTCGTTTCAAATTAAATCGTAACTTATGCATAATCGCAGACATTTAATAAAGTGTCCAGTAACATTAAACTGAACATCTGTGAAAAGCCTGAACAGCGCAGAGGGTTACGAGAGTCCGTGAGGTTCTGGATGTAGAGCCATGCTGCGGGTGTACAGCCATGTCCTGTACAGTGCCCTGGCCGGCTGCGCTAGGTTGCTCGGTTAAGAATTCTTGGCGTGCGAAGCCCGATCGTGGTGATCCCACAGATACTCGATTTGATTTAAATCAGAGGTACTTGGTGACCAGGTCAATATGGCAAACTCATCCCGGTGCTCTTCGAACCACGCATGTACACTTCGAGCTGTGTGACACTATTCTCTGGTACAAGTCATCGTGTCGAGAAAAACCAAACTGCGTGTAGGGGTGGACGTAGCCCCCAGGGATGGATACATACTTGTGTTGATCCATTATGCCTTCCACAATAAAGATATAATCAGAGTAATGCCACAACAACATTAACCAGACCGTAACGCTACCTTCTTCTCCTGGACGCTTCTGACGATTGTTGTAGTGTATTTGCTTTCAGACGTTTCACACTGTACACGCCAGTGGCCATGTTTCCCATGGAGCATACAACGTGATTCATATTAAAAGGCCACCTGTCGCTGCTCAATAGACCTCCAGTAGCGGTACTGGCGTGCTGATTCCAGCCTTCGTCGACGACGAACGACGGTCAGCGTGGGTTTATGAAACAAGCGCCTGCTGCGGAGTCCCACACGCGGCAACGTCCGCTGAACGGCCGTTTAAGAGACACTGCTGGTAGCGCATTGATTCGTCTTCGAGGTTAGTTGCTCAATAGTCGCACGTCTATTTGCTTACACACATCTCCGCTGTCCTTGTTAACCCTTTACATCTAGGACCCATCGGGCACCGCAGTTGCCTTGGCACCGGTTTTATATAGTGCCGTTTTGCCGGGCAGGTGTACTTTAACTATGGCGGCATGCGAACTGTTTGCAGAGTTAGCCGTTTCTGAAATACTACCACCCTTGGCCCAAAAGCCAAAGATGTTTTGGAGGACATCAGATAAACTGCTCCGTCTCCGCATTACGGCAATGAGAGTACTCTTTTCCGCGTCCCCCGACATACTTTATGGCTCTGAGCACTATGGGACTTAACACCTGAGGTCATCAGTCACCTAGAACTTAGAACTACTTAAATGTAACTAACCTAAGGACGTCACAGACATCCATGCCCGAGGCAGGATTCGAACCTGCGACCGTAGCGGTCGCGCGGTTCCAGACTGAAGCGCCTAGAACCACTCGGCCACATCGGCCGGCCGACATACTTTATATACCCTCCACTTCCAGTGCTGCTGCCTTCCATCTATGGGTGGTTATTGCAGATTGACAACGAACGTAGGCAGTGGTCACATTAATGCGATTGGACCATGTGGATGTGATTGTTTTCAGTGACTGTTCGACAACAGTGTAACCATACGTTTACTGGTCTTTCTCATTTAAGCTCAGACTGTTACATTTTGCTTATGCTGGGAATCAACAAAAAAAAATGGCTCTGAGCACTATGGGACTCAACTTCTGAGGTCATCAGTCCCCTAGAACTTAGAACTACTTAAATCTAACCAACCTAAGGACATCACACACATCCATGCCCGAGGCAGGATTCGAACCTGCGACCGTACCGGTCTCGCGGGTCCAGACTGTAGCGCCTAGAACCGCACGCCCACTCCGGCCGGCGGGAATCAACAGCCAATCCCTACACGACGCTCTGATCTTCTGAAGGTCTTCCTGCATTTCGCTACAGTTTTGTACAGTCGCGATTTCCTCACCATGCAACGGCATCTTCCACGGACAGTCTGAAAGAGCTTCTAATTTCATCCACTAGGTCTCATATACAAAGTGTGTCCCAGAAATGTTGCGACAAATTTCGAGGGGTTGTAGAGGGTGTCTTGAGGAATAAATCGAGGATAGGGCAGGAGCGTCATCCAACGACGCTACTGAGCGTCGGAGTTACAGATGATGGTGCCTGCCATTAGGTCGCTCTTTCGGCAACAAACGTGACTTTCTACGCTGACGGACCATAAGCGGAAGGTCTCGCAGTGTTGTTTGTCATCCAGTGATCAAGACTGAATGCCACAATCCACAGTAGAGAAGACTCACCTAGCTGCTGGTTAGACAGGCCTCACCTCCTATGAATATGATGCTCTGTTGCCTCTTGGGACGGCAGTTTTGGACGCAGGTTTCCATCCAGTCATTTTTCTGATGGAACCCTCTAAAACTTCCAGTGTTTTCCTGTATTCAGGAGAAAACTGCACTACAGATGGAAACCTGTCCGAAACCATCATCCATCAAGGAAACAGGGCATCACATTCACAGAAGACACGGCCTTTTTACAGTGCAGGTAGTTCTATCTTCTCTAATGGCTAGCGAGGCATTCAGTCGCCATCACTGAACAACAGACAATATTGCGAGTCGTTCCGCCTATGGCCTGACAGCATAAAAAGTCACGTTAGCTGCCGAAGGGGTTGCCTAGCAGCAGGCGCCGACGTCTCTTACTTTGAACTCTGTAGCGTCGTTGGATGATGTTTCCGGACACGCGTTCCTATCCTCGAGTTGTTCCCCAAGACACCCTCTACAATCCCTCAAAATATGTTGCAACATTTCTGGGAGACCCTGAATATGCTAGGCACTCGTCACTCTAACCACGAAGCTGGTCTGATATTCTGTACATTCGTGTTTTGCACATGAAGCAACGGCGCCTAAAGTGTAACGAAGAGTTTCTGAAGATCAAGAAACTCGGTGTCAATCTGAGCTCCGCTTTCTGCTACATAAATGTTCAAATGTGTGTGAATTCCTAAGGGACAAAACTGATTAGGTCATCGGTCCATAGACTTACACACTACTTAAAGTAACTTCCGGTAAGAGCAAAACTCACACCCATGCCCGAGGGAGGACTCGAATCTCCGGCGGGAGTGGCCGCGCAGTCCATGACATGACGCCTCAAACCCTGCAGCCACTCCACGCGATTTTCTGCTACCTTCTGAGTCTCATGGACTAACAGAATCACCCGGGTTTCATAATATCTTTGAGGAATAGATGTCGTTTCTTACAGAGGTGATTTGTAGTCTCTAGAATATTCAAAATTCGTGATCACAAACCAAGTTCCTAAATTCTGCAACATACTAAGTCGTATTACATGCTTCATATCTTCACCACAATGATGGTCCATGACTGTCGAACACGGCAGGAGTCATCGAGTCAGGAAATCATTTTGCTCTGACTGCAGTTGGATAAAGGGTCGACCCCACTGTTGATATGGCCACGATATTGAAACAAAAATCTCAAAGAATGTTTAATCAGGCAAATGCACTGATCACACAGCAGTTCTGTAAGCGTGTAACAGATGGAAATCTTGTCTAGTTAAGCATGCTTCCAAAAGCACAGGTTTTAGAACATTGTTACTATTTATTCAAACCCAAATATTCGCTGAGGAACTTTGTGGTTTCGATCTAAATGCAGTCGCCTGTCTTTTTTATTCAACCATATATAATCATTCGACTGTTAAAAACAGCGGGACGCATAATTAGGTCTCATCTGTGAAAGATACTTTTGAATGTTGAAGCCCGTATCATTAGCTTTTTGATCAAAAGGTATTGGTTACGAAACGTGTGATCCTATGAATTGGGTAAGGAGTATTGCTTAAGGCGGCCAATACGTTCCTGATAAACGTCTCAACATCGCCTTACATACTGTGATGAGGCAGCTGTTCGTTTCGTTACAGAGTTTAGGTGTATCGTTTTCTAGGCTGGACTAGGTCTGTCATTGTTTTCGGATTGAAATGTTTACTGAGTTAGCAGTTTCATTCATCACAGAACATTGTTGTAAAGGCTATTTCCAAAACTAGCGGTAAGTGTTGACTATGCCTGGAAGGATTTCCCGACCTCCACATTCTGTTCTCGTTAGAGGTACAACCATTAATTCCCAGGAATGACGCCTACAACAGGCGGTATCACAGTCCCCAAGAGATTTAGAATGTCTCCTTCGAAACCTAGTGATGCTCACACACGTAAAAATGTCTTAGGCAGTACCTGGCATTGCACTCAACGCCGGATTTTTTTTACTGAATAATCACTCCTCCAACAACATGTTGTAACAATCCTCGCTTTGGCATCCATAAGATTATTCTCACGCTTCATAGCTGGGAAAACACACAGTTGTTGGTCCATTACGCCACGAAATCGAGTGGGGTACAAACAACAGACGGTGCTACGGTTACACCTGTCGTTAGAAATTGCTTCAACTGCTAAGATAGGAGATGGAGGGATTTCCATCGGGTCAGCGTGCCGGCTACATTAATTAATTATTGCTAAAGTATAATTTAGATAATGTTTACATTACAGAGGAGAACCCATCAGTACTACGCTGCCTACCACATATCCCAAATTTCAGTATAAATTCATTTTTAAGGAATAATTGAGTAACGCGCTAGAGCAGAATCACTTCCTCTGTTAGCAGCATCGCGCCGAATGACCACCCTGCGAAGCGGCCTGTGTTGTCAAGGTTCAGTATCTAGTTACACGCCGAACAGTCATTAAGAAAGGACTGAATAGTAAAGCTGGGAATAATGTGGCTAACTAAGACTCAAATAAACATTCTGAATATGTTCCTGCACGCAACTGTGCTTCGGAAGTTGGTGCTAATCAGATAAATAAGAATATTTATTTAAGTAAGCAAACAATGTTAAGTCATGTCCTTGCCATTCTTTAAGTGACTTTACGTGACATTGTCACTATAGACATGTTACGGCTTATCCTTAACATTGTTTTCTTGCTGTAGCAAGGATCTTGCGAAAATTAATTTTATATTTCGCTGATTCATTGACCAATATTCGACGTTATTATACTTAATTACAGCATAAATGGTAAATGCAAATCTTAATATCCGAAACTGATACAATTCGAACCGTTTAAATTTGGGTTTTTGAGAGGCTCCGCAGTAAGTTCTATAAGTTAATTCGTGCAGCACGTAAATACTGATAAGTTAGTGCTAACCCATCTGCAGTACACTGATTTTCCAAGTAAACAATGTGAAATAACAATGGACGAATTCTGAACAATAAAATTGTGTGCAGATCTATCTTTTTAAAAGAACGCCGTTACTGTAAATACACTAACGGAAAAAATCGCAAACCAAAAAGAATTGTGCGACATAAGCGAAAGTTGGTATGCGTGTTCCTACATCTGAAAGATGATGTGTACTCAAATTTCACGCCAGTCATATAAGAATGGCGCTAGTAGCACCGCTATGAGGATGCAAATCAAGTTTGCTTTAAGTACACGCTGTAACGGCAGTCGGAGTTGTTACCTTTGAGATTGGACGTGGTTAGTTGATGTTAGTCCAGAATGCCTTTAGGGCGACAAAAGGCGTCATTATTAACACCTCATAGAGTTTGAACGAGGTCGTGTAATGGGGCTAGGAGAACCTGGATGTTTCTTCTGCGACATTGCAGGAAGACTTGTGTAGGAATGTAGCCATTGTACACGATGCTGGCAGCGCTGATGACGAGAATGTACGGTCGCAAAACGACCGTGCTCTGGACGGCCACGTGGCACTACCGAGAGGAAAGACCATCGTGGTCAGTGTGTGCGTCTGTTGCATCGTGCTGCATCTGCAGCAGCAATATGTCCAGCAGTTGGCACTACAGTGACACAACGAACTGTTACAAATCGGTTATTGCAAGGATACTTCAGATCCATACACCCTGTAGCATGCATTCCATGGACCCCATATCGCCACTTGCGGCTTTAAGGGTGCCAAGCGAGAGATCGGTAGAAGGCAGGGTGGGGGTCTGTTGTGTTTTCTGGTGAAAGATGGTTCCGCCTCGGTGCTAGTGACGACCATTTGTTGGTTAGAAGAAGTACAGTTCAGGGCCTGCAACGAACCTGCCTGTGTGCTAGACACATATGGACCTATGCCTCAGGTTGTCGTCTGGAGTGCCATTTCGCATTGGAGTAGGAACACTGTCGTCGCTATCCTACGCACCCTGTATGTAAATTTGTACGTCAGTCCGGCGATTTGAGCTGCTGTAATGCCATTCATGAACAGAATTCAAAGGGTGTTTTCCAACAGGTTATCGTTCGCCGACATAGCGCTGTTGTAAGCCAACATGCTCTGTAGCGTGTCCACGTGTTGCCTAGGCCTGCTCGATCACCAGATCTGTCTCCAGTCGAGCATATGTGGACATCATTGGACGACAACTCCAGTGTCTGCCACAAACAACATTTACCGTCCCTGTATTAACCGCCCAAGCGCAACAGATATGGAACTCCATCCCAAAAACTGGCATCTGACACCTATACAATACAACGCAGGCACGTTTGCATGCTTTCATTCAACATTGTGGCGATTAAACCAATTATTAGTATACCAGCATTTCACATTTGCAGTGACTTATGTCACACTCACATTAACTTATGATTACGCATTTTTAATCACTTATATGTTATCCAGGAAAATGCATTCCTAAAATTTCGTATCTCAACATTAATTATTTCTGGTGTTGTGATTTTTTTATCTGTCAGTTATAAATTTGTAGGTGGGTGAAACATAGTACTTTTCGACTGGCCTTCAACTTCTCACTTTTCATTGGTCACTCGGTTAGAGGTCAAATACAGTGGTGGAGATGCAGACAGACGCCTTGTGATTTCTATTCTCGCTACTACGGACGTGACCATGCGAGAACTGCAGCAAAGTTGATGCCGGCACTCGTCCCACGAGAAATACGGGCGCCGCAACGAACTTGTGACGTCACATTAGTTGCCTTGCTCGATATACAGCGTTAACGTTAGGGGCTACATCCTTGGTCTGGTGGGATATCAATATGTGAATCGAAAGATACCCTCTAAGGTCATTAGCTGTGTCCTGGTTATCTAGAGTTTGACTGTACTTAAGCAAACACTTAGGAAATATTAAATTGGTGTGAACCAGTAATTCATTCCCTGCCAGAGACTGTCGATGCAGCTCGTAAGACCTGCACTGACACGCGCTGTGACACATGCCACAAGGCCCATATATCTCAGTGCTGGCACGAGGCCCACGAGCGGCAGGCTGTGCTGCGTACGTCACATCACGTGACCCCACAGGTCTTATGAGTGCCAGTAGGCGTCTCTATTTCAGACGAGTTTAACAATGCTTCATTGCACGTTTAAATTGCATGTAACCTCTTGATAGTACACGACAAAGCTAAGGCATTTAGTAGTTATCTTTTCATTGATTTCCTGTGGATCATGCACAGAGCCGAGGGTTCGTGAAGTATGGCGGACAAGCCGACTAGTGTGACGTCACAATTTCGTTGCGGGGTCCCTATTTCTAGTGGGCTCCGTACCGGCATGGTTGTAGACTCTACTAGTTAGGGCATAACCACCTATGGCGAGCGAAGATACTCCCACAAGCGACAACATCGGCAGGCGCATGCAAACCGGCAACATTGACTGGATATACCAGCTGCTATTAAAGCCGACCACCAGGTTACAGCAGGGAAACCGACAAGCTGGCACACTAACGCACAAACAAACTGCCAACACTATCCTACACTGTGTGTCCGACATATGACCTATGGGACACTAAACGATGACGAACCTAACTGTATGTAATTAACAGGTATGCTGACGCTGATGAGAAGCCAACACCGGCAGCCAGCAGCAGCGGCCGTGTAACACTACCGCACAAGGTCAAAGGTATCCGCCTGCCTGATGCGCACTACCAACAAAGCCTGCCCTTTAAAACGTCCCCTTTGGAAAATTAATGAAATGCTGTGCTGATAAACCTCTTACGTTAATTGATTTTCAAACAGCTGATCAAAACTGAACGTACTCAGACATTTCTCTCTTTACTTATACTGATCATCACTAAACTGACACACAATATTTTTAGCGCAACGCGATCTGGCTCTCAATAATCCCCACAAAAGAATGGCCCTGACTAACAATAACCTATACCTTTCATGAATCACTTACCTCACAAAAATCTTCGTTAGTCGAACTACTGCAATACAGCGAGCGTCAATACTCCTAGCTAAATAAAAGATTCTAACTACTGAAGGCACTAGCTACTGATAGACATAGTTAGCAAATGAAAGATTTTGATAGAGAGCAAACAATATATATCAGTTAATGATATACAGTATTACAAATTTACTCTTTCTGATGGACACACGTCCAGATCGTCCGTTCTCAAAATTCTGCCATCTCTCTCCCCACATCCACCACTGCTGGCGGCTCACCTGCAACTGCGCAACGCCACGCGCTGTTGACATCCAACTGTCCAACACAACAATAGCAAATATTCCAACAATGCAAACCAGCCACAGACTTCACACAGCACAGTCAGTGATTTTCATACAGAGCGCTACGTGACGTTACGAACATAAAAACCTAAACAGCCTACGTAATAACAAATATTCCAACAACGCAAATCAGCCACAGACTTCACACAGCACAGCCAGTGATTTTCCCACAGAGCACTACGTGGCGTTCCCAAATAAAATACCTAAACAGCCTACTTACACCTTGCATGACCTATCGCAGGTAGCAAGAAAACCACTACTGCTCTTGCAACCTGACGCAAATACCGCAGAGGTTTTTTCCCTTGGCTCTTTCCTTGGCTCTTTTCTCCCTCTGCTCATCCAATTGCTACCCTTCATTCAAATTTCCATCCAGTCTATCTCCAAATGAGCGCGTATTAATGGCTAACCTTAGCCAGATGTAGACAAACATCACAGTACCCACATTCTGCGTGACTTCACTTTAGTGAAGTGTGTGCATTGAGGGGCCCCACCTCTTATGGCAGGCATGACTTCACATCAGAGCATGCGCAGACAAGCAGAGACAGCTGCGTCTCTTTTTCCGAGTGGATCGTACCGTGGCTGAAATCATTTCAGCAATAGATTCCGTGGTTTCTGGTCGTCGCGGAGAGATCCGTACAAAACCTACCTTCTTTCGTCCGTATTGTTTGCAAATCTGCACGCATTCGAAAAAAATAGCGTAATTTTTATTGAAATTTGTGGCTCACATCCGAAGAAAATCGCTTAATTTTAGTGTGATCGTTACGGTGTGCTGCGGCACATTAGTACACGTAACCGGTCGCCACTGCTAAATACTTCATGCGTTTAATGGCGGAGAATTGCTGTAGGCTACCATCCGTGGCGACTTGCAGATGGTGGTTTAGAGCGTAAAACACTACAGTTGTATGGCCCTGTCGGCGACTCCAGAAGACAAGAGTACTGGGAAACAATCGCAGAGTGCAGGCAGGGCCCGTTGAGAAGAGTGGTCGGAATGGAGTGTCCGGTAACGGATGAGCTGGCGGAGAACAAGTTCTACGGCGCGCTCTTCCTTCGGTCGCAGAAGCGGAGGTCTCGCGCCAAGGCGGCGTGCGCACTCCACCCTCCCGGCGGCCGCGCTTGGGCGGAAGCGGCGGTGCTCCATCACGGCTGCCACGGGGCGGCCCGGAACAGCACGCTGGCCCCCCTCACACCCCGACGGCTTCGCACCTTATATTAAAATGGACTTACGGCCCGCTTCACGAGCAACTTTTCATCTCGACATCCTAACACCGCGCCGCAATGAAGACCTAATAAACGAAAACCCACGCTAGGCTCTCTCTCTCTCCCATTCTCATTCCCATCACTCCCAAGAATTCATTCCTTCCATATTCAGAGGTTAAGTCCAAATGGGAGTCAAGGGACGGGCATAGGCCGCGCCAGAAGAGAAAATACGGCTGCATTACAAAATCGCATCAACCGACCCACCTACGCATCCAACCAGCTACCCACCTGGACACACACACACACGCACACACACACACACACACACACACAAACACACAAAGTAACGATTTTTGACATTTTTTATTCTGCTGCAAAATATTGGACCCTTAACGTATGAACTGTCGATATATTAGTTTTGTTTATCTATGTTTGTGTAGCCTATTAAGTGTACGAGATGTGATCGAAAAATCCGGTGAATGAATTCTTTTGGCTGCAACTGCTGACGCTGCAACCATTTGATGTAATTTGTCCGATATCTTGATCCGTTGAGACAGGCATCGTCAAGCTCGATAAAGTTCTGATTTGTCAGCGTCCAGAGATGCTAGCATGAGGCCGTGATTCCCGCGTTGGTCTGCCGCGCTTCACAGATTCCGAACAACATTAACTTCTGTTTCAAGTTGCACGAAACTTCCAAAGAAACTCATGAAATGGTGGAATTGGCGTATAGCAACAGTGCTGTAGCTCTGAAGATCATTTGCAAGTACTATGCGCGATTTAAAAGCGGAAATGAGTCGGTAGATGACGAGCGACGTTCGGGACGTCCGTTAACCTCAAAAAAAGAAAAATACGTACAAAAACCGGAAAAAATTTTTGGATGTGAGGTCCGCCAGTTATGCAAAACATCGTTTCTCTCAGTACCCAAACATGTTTCGGCACCACTGTAGCGTCATCAGTGGGTTTCCGTTTTTATTTATTCTGCAAAGTGAACATTTTTGTTAAATGATTATAAAATTATGTGCATTTTTAGTTCAAACAATAGATCGTTTCGTTTTGTAATTACCTTTACATTTGGTGAGCATGAATTTTCTGGATCACTTTTGAGTTAATTATTACAGGTAGCTTGTCATCTGCAACCAAACGATGTTCATGCCAAAAGTTTTTTGCTGGGAGTTTACCTATCTTCTAGAAAGTAATTTAGTTTTTCGCGATGTTTTCGCGCCTATTTCCGTATTTACTTACGTTTTCGTGTGGCAAGCACTTCCATTCTCCGCATCATGCTGAGATGTTGTGATGCACACGTAACTATAACAAGTATTTTCCACAAATAACGTAGTAAAACACTTTTCACTACACCAGAACACAGTGTGATTGTGGTTTGTTATGTGTCCCGGTCCAGTCAGTGTTCATTTGTTCACTAGAGAGTTCGGCGCCAAATTTGAATTTTATCTGCATTTTATCTTTGTGTGTGTGTGTGTGTGTGTGTGTGTGTGTGTGTGTGCGTGTGCGTGCGCGTGTGCGTGTGTAAAGACTTTATCTGTTTGTGCTGTTTTTATTTGTAAAGTCCCTTTAATGTGTTAAATAGTGCGCCCTTGGAGAGTATAGTGTATTCGCTTAAGACCTGTTTTCCTTCTGCACTCTGCAAGGGGACACTATTTAACATATTAAAATAACTTCACAAATACACTAAAGTCTGCAAAGACGCAACATTTACACACAAATACTTATACCATATAAAAGGCAACACACACAGCTAAGTAGCACACAGAAAACACACACACAGACGGGCACACATACACACACACACACACACACACACACACACACACACACATACACAATGATAAAACGCAAATAAAATTCAGTGGGTTTTCAATCGACAAACAGAAATCTGAAGCTCCGGATTAAGTTAATCAGAATCCTATTTCGGTTTAGTTTCTGTGTTTTAACTGAGGAAGCACACACGGCTAACATATTGGTATTTGAAATTGTCTGTGTTAATCACTGTTAAACTAACAATCACTTCGGCACAAGCATGGAAATATAAAAACGTGTCAGAAAATTAAATAATTTTCATGGAACAAGTTTCGCATGAAGTGTATTATTAAGATGAAAAGTGACGTAATGTTTTCTTGAGTCCATGCACGGTAATTTTGAAATAACTATCCAAACAACGTTATGTTAACCACGAACGTAATTTCGATATTATGTGTCGCGAAATAAAAGCCCTTCTCTAGTCATATACAGCAAACATTTGTGATCGCAGAGAATGCAAATACGTTAGTGGATATTACCTCATTCAGCATACCCCGAGAAGAACAAAGCGGCATCCCGAAAGTTAAAATTCCACACCAACACTTCCAGCAATACAAGCTGAAGTGAAGCGCATGCCCAACAAGAAGAAAGGCACCCAACAACATTACCTGTGGTAGCTAAAGAGATCTGCCCAACATACGTCCTCAGGATTCAACCCCCGCATGGCCAAGAATACTGAAACTTCCGCCACTTCTCCTCACACGGCCAACTTACAATATAACTTTCAAATATAAACAAAAAGTTTTCTGTTCATTTGCACATACAGTTTTGGGACTACAATATTTTTGCTTATTTAAATAGCTTGTTTATCTTTGCAATGCTTTGCGTCTTTATATCATCGTTAAATTTGATTAATAGTAACCATCTCTTTGATGCTGTATATATGTCTCTCCGCTGATGTATTTCGTATTTCTAAAGGCCTGATAAGGCTACCCGCCATTGGGAAGCGTTCACAGGTGTGGAGCCACCAGCCGATATCTTTAGAATGAGTTTCAGCCACTTCTGGTCCTATTTTTCTGTGTGTGCGACAGTCTGGCCTATTTTGTTTCTTGTTTTTCCAGTTGTCGATGCGAGATGATTCGAAGTTTATACAGTGATGAAAATAATGGGTGAGACCTCAATAACGTTACTGTCTAATGGGGGCGTATAGTTTATTTAAGACGAACATTCTAAATATTCGACAGTTGTCGTGCGATCACACTGTGTAGAGAAATTTCAGCGATATCCGCATGCTGCAACGAAAGTTTACAGTGTCCTTGCTTTTCATGGAATGGAAGCTGGTTAAAGACTGGGGAATCTTCTCAATTCATCCTGTTATAGAATCAGACCTACCTTGCTCTTCTTAATTACAACCGTTGCACTGTCTTGCTAGCATTTGTGTATTGAATATGTGTAATTTCGTCACTATATTAGAGAAACGTACTTAGTGCCAGCTGTATCGTGAATCCATGAGGCCCCTGTTAATCATCAGCACATATTGTTCGAAGTTGTTGAGGCGCACTTCGTTACATCAGTGCTGAGATATGACACGAACAGTCAACGGAATAAATTACACTCCAGCGTTTCAGCCCATTAGCAGTAAATATCCCGTTCTTTGCATGAATTAAGGTTGGAAAGGTAAGTATACTGAGGTGACAAAAGCCATGGGGTAGGCATACGTTCATATACAGATGGAAGTAGTATCGTGTACACAATGTATAAAACGGCAATGCATTGGCGGAGCTGTCATTTGTAATCGGGTGACTCATGTGAAAAGGTCTGCGGCGTGATTATGGCGGCACGACGGTAATTAAGACTTTAAAGTGGAAAGATAGTAGTAATCTGATGCATGGGACAATCCATTTCGAAAAATGATAGAGAATTCAGTATTCCGA
The DNA here is from genome assembly GCF_021461395.2 of Schistocerca americana. NCBI lineage: Eukaryota > Metazoa > Arthropoda > Insecta > Orthoptera > Acrididae > Schistocerca > Schistocerca americana. Next base: position 230,935,153 of record NC_060119.1, read on the forward strand.
GATCCATAGTGTCAAGTTTGTACCGAGAATACCAAATTTCAGGCATTACCTCTCACCAAGGACAACGCAGTGGCCGATGGCCTTCAGTTAACTACCGACAGCAGTCGTGTTGGCGTAGAGCTGTCAGAGCTAAGAGACAAGCAGCTCTCGGTGAAATAACTGGCAGAAATCAAAGTGCGCCGTACGACGAACGTATCGTTTAGGACAGTGTGGCGTCGTTTGGCATTAATGGACTACGACAGCAGACGACTGAGCGATTGCTTTTTGTAACAGGGCGACATCGCCTGCTGAGCCTGCCCTGGGCTTGTGACCATATCGATTGGACCCTAGACGAATGGAAATCCGTGGGCCGGTCATACGAGTCCCGACCTCACTGGTGAGAACTGATGATATGGTTCGAATGTGGCGCAGAGCCCATGACCCCATGGACCCAGCTTGTCAAAAAAGTACTGTGCAAGATGATTGTGGCTCCGTAATGGTGGGAATTGCTTACATGGAATGGACTGGCTTCTCTGGTCCAACTGGATGGTAATGTTCGGCTACTTGGAGACTATTTGCTGCCGTTTATGGACTTCATGTTTCCAAGAAGCGATGCGCCATGTCACCAGTTCACAGTTGTTCGCGATTGGTTTGAAAAACACTCCAGACCATTCGAGCGAATCATCTGGCCACCCAATCGCGCGACATGAGTCCCATGGAACATTTATGAAACATAATCGAGAGGACAGTTAGTACACAAAATCCTGCATTGGACACACTTTCGCAGATATGGCCGGCTATAGAGGTAGAGTGGCTAATATTTCTACAGGTGATTTTCAGGGAATTGTTGCGTCCGTATCACGTCGAGTAGCACCGGGAGGAAGGAGGTCCGTCACGATATTAGGAGGTATCTGATGACTTTTGTCACTTCAGGGTATATGTGTGCTGCTGTGGTAGACTGACGATTTCTGAATACAGTGCACAGTATTCTGATGTACCAGTGAGATGTTCAGTGGAACACATGACAGCGATGGACTACCTATTTGCAATAGTATTTGGAGACTGTCTTGTTAAAGCATATCCTTATTTCAGTGGTTTACTGAAATTTTTGAATAAACATTCTTTTCAATTCTAAACTGAGTACTGCGGATACAAGCGATCATCCTCTTAGCACAGCTTTGGATATAAGCTGAAAACTTACACATTGTGTGTGTGTGTGTGTGTGTGTGTGTGTGTGTGTGTGTGTGTGTCTGTATGTGTGTGAGTGTGTGTGCGCACACGTTTTCTGAAGCATAAATATTCTTATAGTACAGCACAGCGTAACAGTTCAGGGCTATATGTAAACACTCGTGGTCGTAGTTCAGTTTATTGCACAACACGCCGCTTTCAAAGTTAGGAAAAATATTGATTTTTACTGGTTGTTGAGTGATGGGAGAAGGGCAGCAAGAGGGAAAAATCATTTTATTACTGATTTTGCATAAAATCTGTTTCTTAGTATGAACTATCGTGTCGCCGCCCACCTTCGATTTCCGTGGAATTCAATAATGCGGACGGCTGATATGAAAGGATGTGGGGTTGCAGACTATCAACAAAGAAATGGCATCCACAATGTGCCACTGTTATGGAAAAAAAGGAAGGTTATCTGAAATTTTGCGCTGTGTGTTCGTCAGTCTACGATTTGTATCCATTTAGAACTGATGAGGTTTATGGCTGCACTAGGCCATGGTTCAAATGGTTCAATTGGCTCTAAGCACTATGGGGCTTAACATCTGAGATCATCAGTCCCCTAGACGTCGAACTACTTAAACCTAACTAACGTAAGGACATCACAAACATCCATGCCCCAGGCAGGATTCGAACCTGCGACCGTAGCAGCAGCACGGTTCCGAACTGAAGCGCACAGAACCGCTCGGCCACATCGGCCGGCCCGCACCAGGCTGTGGCTCATGCTACTGTCACAACAGTGATTCAAAAGCGATTACGAATTTATTAAAAAGAGGCCGAGTGCCTGTAACTTCCGCTAAAGAAAATGAATGGTTAGTACTAACGAATCAACCGTTTTCAAAGTTCAATGTATTTCAAAGTATTACATGTACAAGACTGATTGATGCTTGAATAGAACCGTGAACTCAACGAATCTGCATTGTGCTTATCGCTTGGCGTTACGAGTCCAGTGCCGTGAGAAAATGGTGACAAAGCTTTGGTCTTTTCGAATATGCGAGGTGTTTATATGTTATGTTGATAAGTTGCAGTCCTGGTTACTTCCACAACAAAAATGGTTCAAATGGCTCTGAGCACTATGCGACTCAACTTCTGTGGTCATTAGTCGCCTAGAACTTAGAACTAATTATACCTAACTAACCTAAGGACGTAACACACATCCATGCCCCGAGGCAGGATTCGAACCTGCGACCGTAGCGGTCGCTCGGTTCCAGACTGTAGCGCCCAGAACCGCACGGCCACTCCGGCCGGCGTTCCACAACAGACTGCCAATTCTGAGAATTTGATCTTCCAACGAGACGGGACACCTGCTCATTGGAGTATCGACATTCTTCGCTACGTAAACGACCGACTTCCACATCGTTGGGCTAGGGGTAGTGGTGAAGATGATGTGACTCTTTTCCCTTGGCCATCAATGTCGCCTGACCTAACGATTCGTGACTTTTTCTTTTGTGAATGCATTAAGGACTGTGTTTAATTACCGCTACTGCCAAGAACATCGAAAAAGCTCCGAAAGTGCATAATTGCTGCTGTGATGACTATTGACAGAATGATGCTACTTAAAATGATGAACAAACTGGTTGGTTGGTTGGTTTGGGGAAGGAGACCAGACAGCGTGGTCATCGGTCTCATCGGATTAGGGAAGGATGGGGAAGGAAGTCGGCCGTGCCCTTTCAGAGGAACCATCCCGGCATTTGCCTGGAGTGATTTAGGGAAATCACGGAAAACCTAAATCAGGATGGCCGGACGCGGGATTGAACCGTCGTCCTCCCGAATGCAAGTCCAGTGTCTAACCACTGCGCCATCCCGCTCGGTGAACAAACTGGTTTACTACATAGACGTGAGTCGTGTGACCAGAGAGGCACTCACAGAATATTTGTAGAGTGCAAAATGAAAGCTTGATGAGTTTAAGGTTCTATTCATGCATCCGTCACATTTGTAAATGTGATACTTTCGAAAATATAGCGTTTTCCAAACGAATGAATAATTTATAGAAGCCCTGCATAATACGATCTGTTAAAGGTCAATGCTTTCGCAAATCAGCAGTTTTGTTATGTTGGGTGATGGCGTGTTAGTAAGCTACTGTATGTAATAACGTGTCTCATTGTTCGGGTAAACATAATGCCATGTGATGTGCGTCTCTACACCCCGTACCCCCCCCCCCCCCCTTCCCCCCCGTCCCAATCACAGACCAGTCGTTACTATCGTCCCCAAGCACGGACCAGCCGTAACTGTTGAGTGGTGTTTGCGGGTGGGTACAGCTATACAGTATACAACGTGTACATTATACAACAAATTCAATAATGTTTTGACATGCTTTATGTTCACTGATGTGAAGGAAATGTTCCAATCATTAGGTCACTCTTTCAGGGTGCGATTATATTTTGTTTATTTTTTATTGTATTTTACTTTCTAAAGTAGCCTAAGTTCTTCCTCAGGGTTCAAGCTGCCTCCATACCAAATTTAATCAAATTCGGTTCAGCGGTTTAGCCATGAAAACGTTACAGACATAGTTGCTTGTTGCTTTCTCATTTGTAATATTAGTGGGGAATATACACTCCTGGAAATGGAAAAAAGAACACATTGACACCGGTGTGTCAGACCCACCATACTTGCTCCGGTCACTGCGAGAGGGCTGTACAAGCAATGATCACACGCACGGCACAGCGGACACACCAGGAACCGCGGTGTTGGCCGTCGAATGGCGCTAGCTGCGCAGCATTTGTGCACCGCCGCCGTCAGTGTCAGCCAGTTTGCCGTGGCATACGGAGCTCCATCGCAGTCTTTAACACTGGTAGCATGCCGCGACAGCGTGGACGTGAACCGTATGTGCAGTTGACGGACTTTGAGCGAGGGCGTATAGTGGGCATGCGGGAGGCCGGGTGGACGTACCGCCGAATTGCTCAACACGTGGGGCGTGAGGTCTCCACAGTACACCGATGTTGTCGCCAGTGGTCGGCGGAAGGTGCACGTGCCCGTCGACCTGGGACCGGACCGCAGCGACGCACGGATGCACGCCAAGACCGTAGGATCCTACGTAGTGCCGTAGGGGACCGCACCGTCACTTCCCAGCAAATTAGGGACACTGTTGCTCCTGGGGTATCGGCGAGGACCATTCGCAACTGTCTCCATGAAGCTGGGCTACGGTCCCGCACACCGTTAGGCCGTCTTCCGCTCACGCCCCAACATCGTGCAGGCCGCCTCCAGTGGTGTCGCGACAGGCGTGAATGGAGGGACGAATGGAGACGTGTCGTCTTCAGCGATGAGAGTCGCTTCTGCCTTGGTGCCAATGATGGTCGTATGCGTGTTTGGCGCCGTGCAGGTGAGCGCCAGAATCAGGACTGCATACGACCGAGGCACACAGGGCCAACACCCGGCATCATGGTGTGGGGAGCGATCTCCTACACTGGCCGTACACCACTGGTAATCGTCGAGGGGACACTGAATAGTGCACGGTACATCCAAACCGTCATCGAACCCATCGTTCTACCATTGCTAGACCGGCAAGGGAACTTGCTGTTCCAACAGGACAATGCACGTCCGCATGTATCCCGTGCCACCCAACGTGCTCTAGAAGGTGTAAGTCAACTACCCTGGCCAGCAAGATCTCCGGATCTGTCCTCCATTGAGCATGTTTAGGACTGGATGAAGCGTCGTCTCACGCGGTCTGCACGTCCAGCACGAACGCTGGTCCAACTGAGGCGCCAGGTGGAAATGGCATGGCAAGCCGTTCCACAGGACTACATCCAGCATCTCTACGATCGTCTCCATGGGAGAATAGCAGCCTGCATTGCTGCGAAAGGTGGATATACACTGTACTAGTGCCGACATTGTGCATGCTCTGTTGCCTGTGTCTATGTGCCTGTGGTTCTGTCAGTGTGATCATGTGATGTATCTGACCCCAGGAATGTGTCAATAAAGTTTCCCCTTCCTGGGACAATGAATTCACGGTGTTCTTATTTCAATTTCCAGGAGTGTAGATGTTGCTCCCAGTAGATCGTCGTTCTCTGCAAGATGTTGTAGATATATTATTACATTTTCGATCATTTTGCTGAGTGTAAGGTTTGTTTTATCAGTCGCTGCATGGAATTGAGACGGTCGGTTCCTCTATGTTTTATCATTTAGTGTTCCTCAAAGCTTAGCGACGCTTGTAGTGGTGAGAAGTTATTAACTGAAGTCAGATGTGTATTCGAGGCTCCTAATCGTGATTTTCATGCTGGTAAATCAGTATTTCTGGGTGATTTTTATTATAGGTCTGTAATAGCGGTGGCCTACCCGAGTCAGACTATATAAAAATTTGAACTTAGACTACGCGTTCCAATTCTTACTCACACATTTTAGGAAAGGGAGCCGTCACAACACACACAAACACACACACACACACACACACACACACACACACACACACACAAGCTCTGCCCATTGTTTCGCTGAACAGAAATAAGGTATGGGTACGCCCACACCAGCACAGTGGGTGTTACAAACAGTCCGCTTTTCTATTATGCTCACAGCAAATATCGAATTAATTCGACTAATGGGATGAGAAGATAGCATTTTAGTCCACTTATAATCTTATTAGGGCGCACCGCGATAACGCTGCGCCGAACCGCAAAGCAATTTGCGAGCTTCCTCTGCTCTCTAATGGCGGATTATGGCGCGTATGATTTCCGGTCTGTACGTCGAGTGCCAACGATGTCGGTTCCACTGCCAGTGCGCTTGTGCGCGGTTCCAGGATTTCAAATCATCATCCATGTGGAATACACGTTAAGTTATTTCTGAAATGGACTGAACGTGCTACTGAATCACCACTAGCTGAAAATGTTTTGTTGTCGGTTGATGCAAACATAAACGATACTGAAAATTGGAACTGAATAGTATAGCATATAATGTTCTATTCCAGGAAGTTTGAATAATAACGCCGTCAGTCACAATTTTTTCGTGGTTTATTAAATTACACGATGCATTTTGGGACCTGCGGGTCCATCTTCAGGTGTAAATCCTCTAACATGTAATTTACATTTGCTCTTGAATGAGGTGAAATGCGTTTTCCTGTTATGAGTGTAACCTCCCCACCGTAATTTTATAAGAAATGTAAGGGACAATACTTAATACAAATGGGAGCCAAGTGTAACCTCCCCACAAATTTTTTAAAAGAAAAGGACGATACTAATTAGAAATGCTGATGGACATGGCTCTATGCGTAACCTGCCCACAATGAAATGTACTGACAATGGCAACAAAAAATGTGAAATTCGCAATCTGACTCAAATATAAATCCTTCAAAAAATTAAAGTCCATTCAGTGACAAAAAAATTCAATTAAACCGAAATATCGGTCTTTGGCCCTGTGTAAAACAATCAGAATTAAAGTCTTACCTCAGAATAAATGGATGTCACATATCTGCTCTTGTTGTTGCGCACCACTTGGAGGAACTGCATTGCAAATAATAATATTCTCCTTTTTTTTTGTAATTCTAGTGAAATTTTTCTTCAAAAAGAAGTGGAATGAAATGGGAAGTGCAACGAGATCTTTAGTTCAATAAAAAATTAAATTTTTGAAAAATGCTTTTGAAATAAAAAAATTATTATTGGGAGACTTGTTGGAGAATAATTACAATAAATAAAATTTTTCATTATCTAATGATTATATTAATTAACAGTATACCTTATTCCTCATCTTGACCAGTGTTGCCGACCGCCTACATCACACCACCGCACTGGGCTGCTACTACTGACCGACCGCTCTGCATGACGACTAAACCGAGCTACAGACTCGCAACGACTGAACTGACAGACTCGCAACGACTGACTGACTGCTACTGACTGAGAACCGCTCGCAACACTCGCGCGGTCAAGCGCATACTCTCTGGTCACAGATGCTACAATGCCTCGCCATCGCTGCTATGTTACATACGTGTTTCATAACCCTCCACTGGGGGGGCAAAAATTTGGCAGCGATGGTGAGTCATTTGGACTTGCCAAGCGCGGCAAAATTTTTCTTTAATTAACAAAATCCTACAACTTACAGAATATTTAAATGTTGTGCACACGCACTAAGTACAAAATATATCAGACAAAGACAAAATGTGAATACAAAACATAGTAGCAAATCAGAAAAATGTATATACAAATTTGACAGATAACAAAGTGCACAGGCACTGAAAAAATTCTTTAGCATATTCAGAACAAATAAACAAACTGGCAAAAAATATTATGTTGACAAGTGACATAAGCGTACTCGCACTGGAGTTTAGCGAATCGAAAAATGTATAACCTATGAACATAAATGATGTTACCAAAAAAAAATTTTTCTTTATGTGACAAGAATCAGGATAGGAAAGGGAAGGATTGCATCATGGTTGTAGCACTTTAGATTGCACACAGCTGCTCTGAAAGTCCATATCTTTCCACAGAAGTACAACACCAAGTGACACAACTTGAAGTTCTTTTCCCATCAGAATTTATCAGTGTAGCCAAGACACTGAACTGTCGTAGTAATGTTCCATGTTTTCATTTTGGCAGTACATTACGTACACCAAACAGTGGGACCATAATAATGTCTTCATCGCTCACGGTGGTGGACAGCATGTCGTGTCAACACCACGCTCTTACAAGGCACACCAACGTAGAATTAGTGCAAAACCAAATATAGTGCTCCATGATCACTGGGATAAACAGGACAAATGGACATTGCAGTAATTCAGGGTAGTCAGCTTATGAGGTGAAGGACATCAAGTCACATAATATTGACAATTACAGACTTAATTAGTAGTTTGTGGCATTCATAGCCCAGTTATTGAACATTTCTGTACCAAGTATGTAGTATTACAGAAAAATGTTCATTAATTGTTGTACATAGAATCAGTAGCCTTCTTTTCCTGGTTACAAAGCATTATGAAATAATCGCATTCTTTTCAGTTACAGAGTATAATTAAGAATCATTAACCTTCTCCTAATTACAGTTAATTAATCATTTGTCATTCCAATAATCATTAGCCTTTTCCTAATTACAGTTAATTAATCATTTGTCGTTAATTGATCATTTGTTTAATTACAGTTAATTAATCATTTGTCGTTAATTAATCATTTGTCTAATTACAGTTAATTAATCATTTGTCGTTAATTAATCATTTGTCTAATTCCAGTTAATTAATTGATCATTTGTCATTTCAATATAGTAAGAATTATTAGCCTTAATTAATTACAAAGCATTATTAAACAGTACCATAGTTAATTAATTATGTGTCATTCCAATCTATTAAGAATCATTAGTCTTTTCCTAATTACAAAGCATTATGAAACAGTCACATTCATTTCCAATAACAAAGTATGGCATCGTTAATTAATCATTTGAAATTCCAATATACTAAGAATTATTAGCCTTCTCCTAATTACAAAGCATTATTAAACAGTCACATTCGTTTCAAATTACAAAGTATCAACATTGGAAACAAGAGCTAATCAATGGCATAATTAATAACAATTCGTGGAGTGACATTAATTATTGGCACTCAGTGGCCAGCAAGTATTGAATAGAATCATCATTCAGTATTATTCAGATTATTACGAAGTCATTATTAAAAATCAGTTAATTACAGTCAAATCATTAATAATCACAGGCATTATAAGTGGTATCATTACAATAAACAGTGGCAGTTATTAGCTAGTGACAAAGCATTATTTTGAATATAGTCTCATTAAGAGGTCATTACTCAAGTGACATGCTATTCAGAGTTGATCAGTATTATTCAGAATTATCATAAACTAGTGACATTATGTGGGACTGGTAATACATGTTTTTGGTAGCAATGCATTGCGTTGGGATCGATAATTAATTGCTGAAACATAACACTATTTGCTTTTGACCTATTGCTGCAAATGAGGATAGGTAACGTCATTCGTCATGAGTCAGCTGTAGCAAGATTATGTAACAAGGCAGTACATGTGATCACATTTATAAATGATAAACACAAATGGGTAAAAAATAAAAATGCAAGTACTAGAACAGGTATAATAACTAACAGGTTTAGTAAGTATCATGAAAAGCTTCTCCTGGAAAAAATACAAAAACGGATTATTGACCTGAAAGAAGAAACGCACACTATGCTGAAAAGTAGTGAACTTCGAATTAACAGGCAGTGAAGTGTGTATAAAAATGTGTTCCATAGCTGTCCTTTCCAAAACTTTCAGTCATCCTACTATGCAATGTAACACCTGCTGTCAAAGCAAACTGCAACAAATACTTAAATAACTACGTAGCATAAATACATTACTTCAACATTATCCTCATCTGTAAAGAAAAAAACTTCATTATCCATATCATCATAACTTCATTATCCTCATCACCTGTAAAGAAAAACTTCATTATTCATAATACCATTTCCCTCATCATTATTCATCAGTATTCATTATCATCTGCAAAAAATCACTTCATTACTCATTATACAACTATTCCTTATCTCTAGCATATTTCATCACTAAAACTAAGGTGTGTAGTTCAGTCTGACAGCCTGCATCAATCACCTTGTATTCTGAAAGAAAAAATTAGTTAAGACTGCTATTCTGTGATGAGTATTGTATATTCTTGTTAATGCTTGTTAATCCTGATCCCTTTACTCTTCCTCATAAGTTATTGCATCTCCTTTCGTTTATTCCGTAGGTGAAATTCCCATTTATGTTAAATTTATTTCTTAGAATCATCATTCCTTTCTGAAATTGATGAACAAAGATTAATGTCCTGCATGTAAATCATATACCCACTAGATAATGACTGGTTTATGGTAACATAATTAACCCTACAGCATAACATGACAGAAAACGTAATATGTCAAAAACATTGACAGTGTTCAAAAACAAAGATATACACAGAATAATACAATGCAGTAGCAAAAAAAAAAAAATGTGAAACAGTCACGATGCTGAGATGTCATAAGGCAAAAAAAAATGTCAAAGTCGACTGGTGTGTGTTATATCTTAACTATTTCATAGTTCATACAAACAAAACTGGAGTACAGTCACATACACAAAAAAATGGAAAATGTGCACGGTCTGATGTGTAACGACAAGAAAAGCGACCTGCTAACCTTACCTTGCCGGGCACTTGCCAAAAAAAAAAAAAAAATACGATAATCATCAATAAGTAGTCACGTGAAATAATTGCATTAGTAAATGGCATCATAGTGTGTTGAATCATACAGTGGTTTCACTCAATAAACGGTTTAATGTTTGAGACATGGTGATTGCCTTTCGATTTTCTAGTTCTCAAAGTTTCGACGTGTACAACATTGGGGTGAGGGATGCTGCGAATCCGATATGGACCTGCGTATAGAAGTTCAAATTTACTGCACTTACCTTTTAATTTGCTGGATAAATAGTGTGTACGTACTAGTATCTTCTGTCCAACGTGAAAGACGCGGCGTGTACAAACCTGTTTTTGCTGTCTTCTCCGGCGCTCTGCGGCACGTTTGATGTTGTTCAGCGCAATGTCAATTATTTCGTGGTGTCGTAGGCGACGACTTTTGGGAAATTCTATTAATTCTTTAATTTTGTTCGGTGGTTCAACGTTTTTCAGTATAACAGACGGAGATAGCATAGTGAATTCATTTGGAATGGAATTAATTACATCTTGGAATGAGAGTATGTGTGTATCCCAATCAATATGTCTTTTGTGGCAGTATATTCTACACAGTTTACCAATTTCCTTCATTAATCTTTCACAGGGGTTCGAAGAAGCGTGGTACTTGGATATATAGATCGGAGAAATGTTTCTGGCTCGTAACATGCGTGTCCATACACTACTACGAAATTGAGATCCATTATCAGAAATTACTTTCATTACATGCCCTACATGAGATAGAAAATGTTTTACAAATGCTTTCGAAACAGTTTTAGCAGTAGCTTTGCGTAACGGAGTGAAAGTAACAAATTTTGAAGTGAGCTCAACAGCGACAAAGATGTAGCAAAAACCTCTGTTAGTTCTCGGAATCGGACCAAAAATATCTACAGCGGCCATGTGTCTTAATTTCACAGGTATAATGGGATATAAAGGAGGAATATGTGAAGTGGTGTCTGATTTAGCTTTCTGGCAAATTTTACAAGACGCTAAAACTCGTCGTATACGTTTCTCCATGTTGGCAAAATAACAGTTCTGTCTCAGTATAAGAAAACATTTTCTTGCTCCGTAATGTGCGTAACTTAAATGAGTGTACCAAATTAATTTGTTAACCAGTTCGTCAGGAATGCATAATAACCAATTGTTGCTGTCAGGATGAGAGCGGCGAAACAGAATGTCATTGCGCACAGTGTAGTGGTTTCTAATCGTAACATTTTTCCTATCTTGCCAAAGGTGTTTAATTTCTTTCCACACATTGTCCTTATTTTGCTCTTGCGCTATGTCCTGTAGTGACGATGAAATAAAGTTTTCAAATGCAACTTGCTGAATGTACATGACACTGATATTTGTTTTGAAGAAGTTGGTTGCTACGTCTTGCTGATTGTTGCCGAGAGAACGCGATAGTGCGTCTGCTATAACATTTTGTGTGCCGGGAATGTGAACAATCGTAAAATTAAATTCCTGTAAATACAGTTTCCATCTACTTAATCTATCGTGAGTGAATTTGGCTGAAAGTAAAAATTGTATCGCTCTGTGATCTGTGTAAACGGTGGTATGTCTGCCATAAAGAAAGTGCCGAAATCTCGTAAAAGCCCATACAACACATAATGTTTCAAGTTCTGCAACAGAATAATTTCGTTCAGCAGGTGACAGAATGCGACTTGCAAATGCGATGTTTTTAATTATAGTAGAACCATCTTCTTCAATTTCCTGGAAAATATGTACGCCTAAAGCCGTGTTAGAACTGTCGGTGGCAATGGAAAAATTTCTGGTAAGATCTGGGTGCGATAAAAGTGGAGCATTCAACAAAGCATGTTTCAAATAACATTCTCGTGAACAAAATTCTGCGTGTCAAAAGTAATGTTTGCGTTTCTGTAATATGCAATCTGTACTGTATCTGGTTAAAATCTATCGTACGTGTTATTATTTACGGGCGAATGTTGTGGCATATCCACTATATGAACTGTTCTGTTATTTCTTACTGACGTATTACGCTATGGATGACACCCATTGTCTGTTTCATTCATGATTATTTGTTGTTGCTGATGTTGTTGCTGCTCATAAGATCGACTGTTATTAAATGTACGCTGAAAATTGTGCTCGTTATTTTTACGTCTGTCATGATAGTAATTTCTATACGGCGCATTGCTATACGAGTTGAAATAGTGTGTTGTCTGTACGTAGTTATTTCTTTGCTGCCTTGCGTTACTATTTGTTGGAGCTGGGACTATACGTGCACGCGGCGAAACATTAAAGTTTGGTTGACCTTGCAGACTGCATTGTTAGTTAGGTATGCTAAGCGGCTTACTTTCATGCTGTTGTGGTGAAAAACATCTATTGTTACAAAAAATATGGTTCCTATTGCTGATAATTTTACACATACTGATGATTACGATTTTATCTGTAATTAAAATTACGGCGGTAGTTGTCATTACGGGAGTGCCTACTGAAAATTGTCACATTCGGTAAAATATTTGTCATATCCGGTTTTCATTACATACGTTTCTTAATACTAGGTAGAGCAATAGTTAAAGAGCAGTTTGGATAGATATAAAGGATAGTAGAAGAGAAGGCAGCAGTGCAGAAAACTAAAGATGAAACAGCACTACTACAGCTCGGGGCCCTATGCTCGCTACGGCACATATTCATTAAAGCGTAATGAATCCCCTGAGGTCAATTACGCACTGCAAATAAATTTTAGCTTTTGCGTTACAGGCAATAGCGGTATAAATTCAAAAGCAAATAGTTGTATCCAAGTTAATTCTGGTTTCTTCATTATAGGCAATGCTGTTGTAAATACAAAAATAAATTGTCGCATCTGGTTCAAAGCTAGCTTTTGCATTACAGGTAATAGCGGTGAATGTACAAAGATAAATTGTCGTATACAGTGCAAAGCGTGTACCTGTACGCTGTCATTATTAAGCTCTTTACATTTTCTTACAAATGCAAATTGCTCGAAATCTACGTTCTCGTCACTGAATTTGAGAACACGTTCGGATTTGTGTGTGAATCTATTTGTCTGTGTCATTTCGTACTTCAAGTTACGTAGCTTTTCAGATTTTAAGTCGCGTGGCTTTTCGGATTTTACGTCTCGTAGTCTCTGTAAATTGCTCACATTATACGCGCTGCGTAAGTCTGACAAATGTTCAGTAAGTGGCGGATTCTGTGACGTATTGGTGACTGAAATAATTGTTAATTCTGTTACTTTAATACTTTCGTTAATCTGGTTGTTGTGTCGTGCAAATTTCTCGTCATCTTCCGTATTCGGAGTGTGTGAAACTTCCACTGACTCTAAATTAATTTCGTCGCGAATCTGTACTGCGTTTTTACGGCATTCTTCAGTGACTGCATTAATTTCGTGTATCAGTGTTTCGTTTGCTGAACATTGTTCAGTGACTGCAATAATCTCGTCTTTATGTGATTCGGTTGTGCCTACACGTGTGCTACTGAATTCTTGTGCAACAGTGCCAACCTTTTCATTACTGTTATTAGCACAAGTCTTAGTATCATCACGTAGTTGTTCCTTACTGTCCTGACATTGCACGGTAACAGCTGTAATCTGCTCACTAACTTGTTTGTTCTGTTCTTTACGGTCGTCTTGTTTTTCGTTTGTGAGATCGACACTTTTATCGATTGTTTCGCTAAGTTGTTTGTAATGGTTGTCAAAAATTTCATCAAGTTGTTGTTTGAGTTTTTTGTTATCTTGTTTGATATCTTCCCTAAGATCGTTCTTAAACTGTAGCATTATTGTCATAAATTGATCCAAACTTAAAGTAGCTGTTGCATTCTCAGTACTGTTTAATGGTGTACCTGCAGTTGTCGCGCTTTGTGTGACCATTTGGTCATTTTGCAACTTACAAAAAGGATTATCAGTCGGATGTACACTGTCAGACATTATTTCGGAATTAAATGGATCCGTCATACTCTCACTACACTGATCATTTTCATTCGAAAAATTCGTCTGTACATTACTTGGATTTTCTAAATCGGGTGTGTTAAACTCGGCAGCGCTCATTACCATAGAGCATTCTGCGTCATCAATTGTCGTCAAGTTAACAGACGAGACAATTGAGTTCGTTTGTTCATCATTAAGGTGAAAGTCATCTTTAGTGGTTGGAATGCACTGATTGTTAGTGAACGCAGGATTGTCATCATTACGTTGCGTATCACACTTACTATCGGTCACGTTGTTTAAGTCGGTAATTTCATTCACAATACTTCGCGATACACTATTCACAGTCTTTCGCGGCATTTTTACAATAGTCAAAATTTTTCACAAAACAAACCAACACAATGCAAAAGCAACACACAAATACAACAAAGCAACAAATTGCCGTTGACCTGTAGAGAGAAAGTCACAAGATTAATAAAAGCGTAGCGCCAAATCCTAATTATACTTAAGCAAATAAGAGCAGATATCTGACTGTTGTTCAAAAGACTCTCAACGAAATACGATCCTGGACTGGGTGTCGCCAAGTGTAACCTCCCCACCGTAATTTTATAAGAAATGTAAGGGACAATACTTAATACAAATGGGAGCCAAGTGTAACCTCCCCACAAATTTTTTAAAAGAAAAGGACGATACTAATTAGAAATGCTGATGGACATGGCTCTATGCGTAACCTGCCCACAATGAAATGTACTGACAATGGCAACAAAAAATGTGAAATTCGCAATCTGACTCAAATATAAATCCTTCAAAAAATTAAAGTCCATTCAGTGACAAAAAAATTCAATTAAACCGAAATATCGGTCTTTGGCCCTGTGTAAAACAATCAGAATTAAAGTCTTACCTCAGAATAAATGGATGTCACATATCTGCTCTTGTTGTTGCGCACCACTTGGAGGAACTGCATTGCAAATAATAATATTCTCCTTTTTTTTTTTGTAATTCTAGTGAAATTTTTCTTCAAAAAGAAGTGGAATGAAATGGGAAGTGCAACGAGATCTTTAGTTCAATAAAAAATTAAATTTTTGAAAAATGCTTTTGAAATAAAAAAATTATTATTGGGAGACTTGTTGGAGAATAATTACAATAAATAAAATTTTTCATTATCTAATGATTATATTAATTAACAGTATACCTTATTCCTCATCTTGACCAGTGTTGCCGACCGCCTACATCACACCACCGCACTGGGCTGCTACTACTGACCGACCGCTCTGCATGACGACTAAACCGAGCTACAGACTCGCAACGACTGAACTGACAGACTCGCAACGACTGACTGACTGCTACTGACTGAGAACCGCTCGCAACACTCGCGCGGTCAAGCGCATACTCTCTGGTCACAGATGCTACAATGCCTCGCCATCGCTGCTATGTTACATACGTGTTTCATGAGGAAGTTACACGTTTCATGAATCGAGTGTGGAAAGTATGTCAGGAACAGTGGCAAAAACACTGAAAAACGTACCGAACAAGCAAGGAAGAACATTTATAACCTTTTAAGGTCAGCAAACGTTAGTTTATTTTTCTGTCGTCACGGTTGAAGACCTTCTTTTTTATTTTTCGGTATGTTTCTCGCTGTATTTTACACTGTTCTCACATATTTTCCACACTCGATTCACGGAATATCAAACCTAACATTTGACTATCTCTTAAAAGGAAAACACATTTCACTTCCCTCAAGAGCAAATGTAAACTGTGCATCAGACAGTTTGCACATGAGAGTGGATCCACAGAGTTCGAAATACATCGTGTAATTTAATAAAACATAAAAAAATTGTGACTGAAGGCGTTTTTAAAAACGTCCTGTGTATTGAATACAGCCAGGTCCGAACCTGCAAAATATGGATAAGCTATGATGTTCTGGGATCCTTTAGTAGAGTTTAATGCGTAGAGCGACAGCTCTCGAGACAGGGAGATGAACCAAACTGGCATCGAATCCGCGCAACATCGGTCTGGTACACTGGGTAACCTGAATGGGGATGTACCCCGTTTTATTCGCTCTTTTATTGTAAACCGGCGATACATCCCGCAGTAGCACTATGTATCTACGACCGAACGACCTGTTTATGACATCTATGGATATACACAAGTCTTCCAACTGAATTAATCTCTTATCAGGGAAAATCCAAATCGTTAGAGTAATTCATAAATTTGGCCTCCACATACATCCAGAAAATGCGGCAGGGGACTTAATAATATCTACAGATTCGGACTGGTCACTCCTTACCCTGTTCCTCAAAATCGTGACAGTTACCTGTGCCATCGACAACATCGATCCTAACCACCTCGTCCCCACTGACTTCCTTACTCACATCGACCACACCTTTTTCCGCCTATATTGCTGATGTCTACCACAAAGTCCATAGTATGTCCCACGAAAAACCACAGCGGTGGCGTCAGTTTACATAATGTTTCCAAGGTGTCATTCCTCTAGGTCACAACTCACTCGTCCTCAATGCAACACCACACCAGCTATCGCTCTAGCCTCTCCCTGCGTTCTTGGACGCGTTTCTGCAGGAGCCCTAGATCCAACAAGAGTGACCTATGTGTTCTCCTCACCATCTTCTACACATCTCCTCATCCGTATACACCCCATCGCAATCTCAATCCAAAAGATATGCAGAAAAACATCGTTCTTGTGAAACAAAACTAGCTCTTTACTCTCATGAAGTCCTGAGTTCTTTTGACAAGGGATTCTGCATTTCTAGACTTTCAGAAGGCTTCTGACATTGTACCTCACAAGCGACTTGTAATCAAATCGTGTGCTTATAAATATCGTCTCAGTGGCGTGACTGGATTTGTGTTTTCCCGTCAGTGAGGTGACAGTTCGTGGCAACTGAGGAAAGGTCATCAAGTAACAAGCTAGGGATTTCTGGCTTTCCCCAAGGTAGTTTTATACGCTCTCTGCTGTTCCGTATCTATATCGATTTAGGAGACAATGTGAGCAGCCGTCTTAAAAAATCAAATGGCTCTGAGCACTATGGGACTTAACATCTGAGGTCATCAGTCCCCTAGAACTTAGAACTACTTAAACCTAACTAACCTAAGGACATCACACACATTCATGCCTGAAGCAGGATTCGAACCTGCGACCGTAGCGGTCGCGCGGTTCCAGACTGAAGCACCTAGAACTGCACGGTCACACCGGCCGGCAGCCGTCTTAAGTTGTCTGCAGATGATACTATCGTTTATTGTCTAGCAAAGTCATCATAAGATGAAAACAAATTGCAAAACGATTTTGAAAAGATATCTGTATGACGCGGAAATTAGAGATTGACCCTGTTGTTGTTGTGGTCTTCAGTCCTGAGACTGGTTTGATGCAGCTCTCCATGCTACTCTATCTTGTGCAAGCTTTTTCATCTCCCAGTACCTACTGCAACCTACATCCTTCTGAATCTGCTTAGTGTATTCATCTCTTGGTCTCCCTCTACGATTTTTACCCTCCACGCTGCCCTCCAATACTAAATTGGTGATCCCTTGATGCCTCAGAACATGTCCTACCAACCGATCCCTTCTTCTGGTCAAGTTGTGCCACAAACTTCTCTTCTCCCCAATCCTATTCAGTACTTCCTCATTAGTTATGTGATCTACCCATCTAATCTTCAGCATTCTTCTGTAGCACCACATTTCGAAAGCTTCTATTCTCTTCTTGTCCAAACTATTTATCGTCCATGTTTCACTTCCATACATGGCTACACTCCATACGAATACTTTCAGAAATGACTTCCTGACACTTAAATCAATACTGGATGTTAACAAATTTCTCTTCTTCAGAAACGCTTTCCTTGCCATTGCCAGCCTACATTTTATATCCTCTCTACTTCGACCATCATCAGTTATTTTGCTCCCCAAATAGCAAAACTCCTTTACTACTTTAAGTACCTCATTTCCTAATGTAATTCCCTCAGCATCACCCGACTTAATTAGACTACATTCCATTATCCTTGTTTTGCTTTTGTTGATGTTCATCTTATATCCTCCTTTCAAGACACTGTCCATTCCATTCAACTGCTCTTGCAAGTCCTTTGCTGTCTCTGACAGAATTACAATGTCATCGGCGAACCTCAAAGTTTTTATTTCTTCTCCATGAATTTTAATAACTACTCCGAATTTTTCTTTTGTTTCCTTTACTGCTTGCTCAATATACAGATTGAACAACATCGGGGAGAGGCTACAACCCTGTCTTACTCCCTTTCCAACCACTGCTTCCCTTTCATGTCCCTCGACTCTTATAACTGTCATCTAGTTTCTGTACAAATTGTAAATAGCCTTTCGCTCCCTGTATTTTACCCCTGCCACCTTTAAAATGTGAAAGAGAGTATTCCAGTCAACATTGTCAAAAGCTTTCTCTAAGTCTACAAATGCTAGAAACGTAGGTTTGCCTTTCCTTAATCTTTCTTCTAAGATAAGTCGTAAGGTCAGTATTGCCTCACGTGTTCCAGTGTTTCTACGGAATCCAAACTGATCTTCCCCGAGGTTGGCTTCTACTAGTTTTTCGATTCGTCTGTAAAGAATTCGTGTTAGTATTTTGCAGCTGTGACTTATTAAGCTGATAGTTCGGTAATTTTCACATCTGTCAACACCTGCTTTCTTTGGGATTGGAATTATAATATTCTTCTTGAAGTCTGAGGGTATTTCGCCTGTTTCATACATCTTGCTCACCAGATGGTAGAGTTTTGTCAGGACTGGCTCTCCCACGGCCGTCAGTAGTTCCAATGGAATATTGTCTACTCCGGGGGCCTTGTTTCGACTCAGGTCTTTCAGTGCTCTGTCAAACTATTCACGCAGTATCATATCTCCCATTTCATCTTCATCTACATCCTCTTCCATTTCCATAATATTGTCCTCAAGTACATCGCCCTTGTATAGACCCTCTATATACTCCTTCCACCTTTCTGCTTTTCCTTCTTTGCTTAGAACTGGGTTTCCATCTGAGCTCTTGATATTCATACAAGTTGTTCTCTTATCTCCAAAGGTCTCTTTAATTTTCCTGTAGGCGGTATCTATCTTACCCCTAGTGAGATAGGCCTCTACATCCTTACATTTGTCCTCTAGCCATCGCTGTTTAGCCATTTTGCACTTCCTGTCGATCTCATTTTTGAGACGTTTGTATTCCTTTTTGCCTGTTTCACTTACTGCATTTTTATATTTTCTCCTTTCATCAATTAAATTCAATATTTCTTCTGTTACCCAAGGATTTCTACTAGCCCTCGTCTTTTTACCTACTTGATCCTCTGCTGCCTTCACTACTTCATCCCTCAAAGCTACCCATTCTTCTTCTACTGTTTTTATTTCCCCCATTCCTGTCAATTGCTCCCTTATGCTCTCCCTGAATCTCTGTACAACCTCTGGTTCTTTTAGTTTATCCAGGTCCCATCTCCTTAAATTCCCACCTTTTTGCAGTTTCTTCAGTTTTAATCTACAGGTCATAACCAATAGATTGTGGTCAGAGTCCACATCTGCCCCTGGAAATGTCTTACAATTTAAAACCTGGTTCCTAAATCTCTGTCTTACCATTATATAATCTATCTGAAACCTTTTAGTATCTCCAGGGTTCTTCCATGTATACAACCTTCTTTCATGATTCTTAAACCAAGTGTTAGTTATGATTATGTTGTGCTCTGTGCAAAATTCGACCAGGCGGCTTCCTCTTTCATTTCTGTCCCCCAATCCATATTCACCTACTATGTTTCCTTCTCTCCCTTTTCCTACACTCGAATTCCAGTCACCCATGACTATTAAATCTTCGTCTTCCTTCACAATCTGAATAATTTCTTTTATTTCATCATACATTTCTTCAATTTCTTCGCCATCTGCAGAGCTAGTTGGCATATAAACTTGTACTACTGTAGTAGGCGTGGGCTTCGTATCTATCTTGGCCACAATAATGCGTTCACTATGCTGTTTGTAGTAGCTTAGCCGCATTCCTATTTTCCTATTCATTATTAAACCTACTCCTGCATTACCCCTATTTGATTTTGTGTTTATAACCCTGTAGTCACCTGACCAGAAGTCTTGTTCCTCCTGCCACCGAACTTCACTAATTCCCACTATATCTAACTTCAACCTATCCATTTCCCTTTTTAAATTTTCTAACCTACCTGCCCGATTAAGGGATCCGACATTCCACGCTCCGATCCGTAGAACGCCAGTTTTCTTTTTCCTGATAACGACATCCTCTTGAGTAGTCCCCGCCCGGAGATCCTAATGGGGGACTATTTTACCTCCGGAATATTTTACCCAAGAGGACGCCATCATCATATAATCATACAGTAAAGCTGCATGCCCTCGGGAAAAATTACGGCTGTAGTTTCCCCTTGCTTTCAGCCGTTCGCAGTACCAGCACAGCAAGGCCGTTTTGGTTATTGTTACAAGGCCAGATCAGTCAATCATCCAGACTGTTGCCCTTGCAACTACTGAAAAGGCTGCTGCCCCTCTTCAGGAACCACACGTTTGTCTGGCCTCTCAACAGATACCCCTCCGTTGTGGTTGCACCTACGGTACGGCTATCTGTATCGCTGAGGCACGCAAGCCTCCCCACCAACGGCAAGGTCCATGGTTCATGGAAGTGTGACGTCATCCCTTGAGTGCTACAAGGAATCCATTAAACTTCGGTTAGACAATAAATCAATCAAGTTTAAAGGCTGTAAATTAAACTGAGTATCCAGGAATTACAATTACGAGCATCTTACCTTGGAAAGAACACACAGAAAATGTAGTGGGGAAGGGGAACCAAAGACTGCGATTTATCGACAAAAAACTTAGAGGATGCAATAGATCTACTAAAGTGACTGCCTACACTACGCTTGCCCTTCGGCTTTTGGAGTACTGCTGGCGGTGTGGGTTCCTTACCAGAAAGGATTAACAGGGTACATTGAGAAAGTTCAGCTGCACATTTTGTATTATCTAGAAATAGGGAGAGAGTGTCAAGGATTTGTGGGCGACATCATTAAGACGAGGGCGTTTCTAGTTCGGGCGGGTTCTTCTCACGAAATTTCAGTCATCAACTTTCTCCACCAAATGCAAAAACATTTTGTTGACGCTGACCTATACTACAGGGAGAACGATCATCATAATAAAACAAGGGAAATCAGAGCTCGCGCAGAAAGATATAGATGTTCGTTTTTACCAAACGCTGTTCCAGAGTGGAATAATACAGAATTATTGTGAAGGTGGTTCGATGAACACTATGCCAGGCACTTAAATGTGACCTGCAGAGTATCCATGTAGATGTAGATGTACACTACTTCCACACTAAATGGAAGACGTACCGAAAATCGATAGATACTGGGATTGGAAGCCATCCCTTAACCTTCCAGCAACCTTATAACATACCTAACACTACGAACTTCCTGCAGCAGACCTTGTCAGACGTTTCATCTGCCCACATACCTACCATGGCCATACATCCTCATCACCCTATTCTTCCCTCCACAACTCTTACTCCTTCTCCAAGAATCCCGTCACTTATACCGCTGTTTGCTTTGAATTGTTAAATGCAAAAAAAAAAAAAAAAAAAAAAAAAAAAAATCCGGGACTAGCGCAAAACATGCACCAGCAATGGCTGGAAAGCGCTCTGTCCACTCACTGGCAGTTATTCCATCCCACAGAACCCTCTACTCCACAATATCCCCTACTTGACATTCTGAACAATGTTGACATATTTGCGTCGTATCTCTCTGACTACTCTCAGTTTCTGACGACCCCAGTTTTGATCACGCCCGGTTCCATACAATCCATGAACACACAAATACCATTGTCCCACCCCTGCCTCCAAGCTTCCACCACTTGAGCAACATATCACAAATAGAATTAAAAACACCAATTACAGCATACGACATAAAGCAAGTGCTTCAGAAAAAACGTACGACAATCTAAAGAATGCACTCTGTCCTTTCCATTTAGCCTTGCAACCCTTTACACTACTATTCTCTCAGTACGTTACTGTCATGAAATGTAGAAAACTTCGAAGATCCGAATTTTCCTCAAACTGCACAAACCACCTACTGACACATTGTCCTATCGAGTCATGTGCCCCACCTCCTAGTTTAGCGAGGTCTTTGAATCCATTCTCTCCCCACACATCCATCAACACCTGAACCTATACCACTTCCTTCCCGTTAACCAGTGCTAGATCCTATACGTCAGTCATGTTCTATACCACCAGCTCAACAACCATAACTCAAATGTTTTTGTCGCCCTCGACCTAGAGAAAGCATGTGGCCGTTTATTGCAGGCCAATGTGCTTCTCAAAGCCCAGACTTCCAATTGACTATGTCCGCCTTATAACATATTGCAACTCTCCAATCTAGCCGCTGTTAACAATACCAATTCCCATGACTTCCATCTCAATGGAAGTGTGCCCGAAGGCTCCATCACCTCTCCTTTGCCTCCACTATGCTGCCGGCATACCCTGTCCACCTCCGCCAGTCCACCTCGTTCACTGTGCAAGTGACACCTCTATCCTCGCCCTCCTTCCTACATTCCAAAAATAACAACGATCGCGTCAACTTCACCTCATTCAGTTTAGTTCCTGGTGTAACCAATAGCTTCTCAAGATCAACCCCTCCAAAACTTAGGCACCTTCCAACTCCATGACTTCTACAATATCATTTACAACTGCCCTATCCAATTATCTATTGTACTAAAATATTTTCGAGTAACCATGGATTAGCAAGTAACCTGGCAACCTTGACTACTAACTATCCAACAGAGAGCCAACATTACGAGTAGAACCAAACTACCAACTGTACGAACTTGAGGAGCGCACCTCTCCACTGCCCTCCACTCCAACGAAACCTTGATCCGACCCATCCTCCCTCATGAAAATGTTGCATGGATTGAGAAAGAATTATAATTTTGGGAGACCTAAATCATAAACAGGCTTTTTTCATAATTTTAATTCCGATAGTGGGCGACAGTGTCTAAAAACGATACAAATGGTTCAAATGGCTCTGAGCACTATGGGACTCGACTGCTGAGGTCATTAGTCCCCTAGAACTTAGAACTAGTTAAACCTAACTAACCTAAGGACTTCACAAACATCCATGCCCGAGGCAGGATTCGAACCTGCGACCGTAGCGGTCTTGCGGTTCCAGACTGCAGCGCCTTTAACCGTACGGCCACTTCGGCCGGCAAAAACGATACACTTGGAACAATAAACAGCCATTGAAAGACTGAAATAAGAGCCTTTCTTTGTTAATTACGATGGTCGCATAGAGCCTCCATAAACGTAAAACAGGAATTATGAGTCATCATGTGCACAAGTATCTCTCTCAAAGGGAGGAGTGTTGATAGTGCACCACAATATGTAATACAGCGTTGACTAATATTCTCATTCATTTACGTACAGAGTGATCCGAACTCCAGGTAGAGACTGTTCAGGGACATTTTCTAGATATGTTGACACAACGGACCCGCGGTTTCCTGTGTCTCATTACACAGAAATAATGTAATTACGTTTTATATGATTTTCTGCCCCAGTTATCTGTGAAAATACCTTCACAACACTGTAGAAGTCTGTAATAGAGAAACGCCAAAACGTACAAGACAAAGCACAAAGTGGTTCAACAGCTCTCACGTAGATCTAGGAATACTGTGACGTGGGTGCCGTCGCTATGGGAACAGCTCAGCATAGCGCCGTTGTGTCGCTCTTCTGTTGCATTCAGTGAACCTTTAAACGAGATGAACATCGACCAACTGTGCATCGGGATAACTATCCGTAGTGCTGTACCACTGTAAAAGTGCAACTGACACGGGCGGGTAAACAAACCACGACATAACCAGATTATTCAATGCTAACTTGAGGGACAAGAGTGAAACGAGCATTCACCTACATCTACATGATTACTCTGCACTTCACAATTAAGTGCCTGGCAGAGGATTCATCGAACCACCTTCAAGTTGTTTCCCTAACGTTTCGCTCTCGAACAGTGTGCGGCGAAAATAAACACTTAAATCTCCCTGTGCGACCTCTGATTTCTGTTATTTTGATTATCATTCCTCCCTACGTAGGTGGGCGCCAACAAAATATTTTCACACTCCGAGGAGAAAATTGGTGGTTTAAATCTCTTGAGAAGAGGATGACGCTACAAAAAATGCTTTTCTTTTAATGAAGGCCGCCCCCCCCCCCCCCCAATTCACGTATCGTATCCGTAGCCCTCTCTCCCCTGTTTTACGATAATAGAAAACGAGCTGCCCTTCTTTGGACTTTTACGAAGTTCTCCGTTAGTCTTACTTGATGCAGGTCCCACACCGAATAGTAATACTCCAGAGGAGGGGAGGAGGCGACAAGTGAAAGCAAGAAGTCTCTTTAGCAGTTTTCTGCCAATAAATCATAGTCTTTGGTTTGCTTTCTCCACAACATTATCTATTTGTTCGTTCCAATTTAAGTCATTCTTAATGGTAATCCCTAAATATTTAGTTGAATTTACGCCATTTAGATTTGCGTGTTTTATGCTGTAACCTCAATTTATCGTATTCCCTATAGTACTCGTGTGGATCCCTTCACACTTTTCATTATTTAGTATACACTGCCACTTTTAGCAGCATACAGTTATGTTTTCTACAAAGTATTGCAATGTTTTTGGTCATCCGATGATTTAACGAGACTGTCTATTATGGCTGCTAAGTCTCCTAAATCATGTGTATACATTGGGAACAACAGCAGGGCTGTAACACTTCCTTGGGGAACGCCAGGTACCACTTCCATTTTACTATATGTCTTTCCATCAGGCAGTACGAACTGCAACCTTCTCACAGAAGATCACGAATCCAGTCGTACAACTGAGACGATACCCCATAAGCAACCAATCTGATTAGAAGTCGCTTGTGAGGTTCGGTATCAAAAGCCTTCTGGAAACATAAAAACAAAAACAAAACAAAAAACAAAAAACAAAAAGGAATCAATTTGACATATTCTGTCAATAGCACTCACTACTTCGCGAGAATAAAGAGATAGTCGTGTTTTACAAGGACATATTTTCTGAATCCCTGTTGGATGGTCGTCAATAAATCGTTTTCTTCGAGATAGCTCGTAATTTTCGAACACAGTATACGTTCCAAAATCCTATTGTCAATCGACGCTGGCGAGAAGGATCTGTAATTCAGTGGATTGATTCCATTTCCTTTCTTGGGTATTGGGTGTCTCTTGTGCAACTTTCCAGTTCTTAGCCACGTATCTTTCTCCGAACTAGCGGTTGTATACGATTGCTAAGTATGGAGCTGTTTTATTAGCATATTCCGAAAGAAGGCTAACTGGTACCAAATATGGACCACAGAGCTTGCCCTTATCGATTTCAGCTGCTTCACTACAGCGAGGAAATCTATTTCCAGACTGACCCATGTTGGCAATTATTCTAGATTCGAATTCTGGAATACTTACTTCCTCGTCTTTGGCGAAGGAATTTCGGAGAACAGTGTTCAGTAACTCTGCTTTAGTGGCCCTATCAGCAGTGACATCGCCATTGTTATCGCACAGTGAAGGTGCTGATTTCGTCTTGGCGCAGGTGTACTTTACATACGACGGAATCTCTGTTGTCAATAAGTACCGCGATATAATGAGACAAATTGGTTCGAACAAAAGACAAAGTGGTTACACCCGATATATACACTGTTGTGAGGTTATTCTCCATGCAGTACAAACACATACATAAATAGGGGGGGGGGGGGGGAGGTGGGAGGGTGTACTTTACATACGACAGAATCTCTGTTGTCAACAACAACTATTGTGATAGAATGAGACAAGTTTGTTGCTAACAAAACACACTGTACTTACCCCCGATATTTACATTGCTGTGCAGGTGTTTTCTGTGCAGTACAAACACACACATAATTGGGGGGTAAGGAATCATACGAAAGGCAAATGGTTCTCTACGGGACCGCCGGCAACTACAGATTCCTCCGGAATTTTGTCGGTGGATTTCGGGGTCCCCTGCAGCAAGGTGTTTTCAGCAAGTAGCTGTGATGCCGGAGATAGCAACAGACTTAAACACTGGTGAGGTCTGTGTGTAGGTACCCGTAGGGGCAACGCCGTAGGCTCTCCTCCTACAGGGTCGGCATTAAAGCCAGAGAGAGGGTCCCCATTTAATCGTCCCCTTTACAATCTTCGCTTCCTCCACTGTACTTCGGGCGCGTGCCCTGAGATGCTGCTAGCAGGGCGGTCGCGTCGTCTCTGCTGAAGATGCAGGCGCCGCCTCCGCTAGCGTCCGACCTCTCGCCAGCAAGCAGCTACTTTACAAACATAACGCATTTCCGGCGAGAAAGCGCTCTCCAATTACGAGGAGGCCGGCCTGGCGCCGTGGCCCGTAGCGTAATCGCGAACTCCCCCCTTCCTTCTCCCCTTTGCCCCCCCCTCCCCCTTAGGGCCACGCTGACAAACGGCCATTCGCAGCCTCCCAGTGGCGGAGGCAGAGGGGCCAGTGTTAATCCAAGGATCCAGTACCGCCTCCTTATCGCGCGTATAAAGAAACGCCGGCGCTCCTTATCTGCTCGCAGCACGCCCAGGGGCCCGCTGACCTGCTGACGCCGCGGCGTCATTCCCTCCCCCAACGCTGATAACCTTGACCTGCCCTATTCTCCTCTCCAACTGCCTTCCCACCTCCGAATTCTCGCACTTCTGTACCTCGCCGTCAAGGAAAGTGAGAATCGAGGTAACAGGGTATTGCAAGAGCGATTTAAACCTCTCAAGACTCAATTAATTTCTTCACCCTGCAACATAAAAGAGTCAGAGGGTAAAATGGCAAAGCACCAATGGTTAGCATGCCGCTGTGACCGAGCGCTTCTAGGCGCTTCAGTCCGGAACCGCGCTGCTGCTACGATCACAAGTTCGAATCTGCCTCGGGCATGGATGTGTGTGATGTCCTTAGGTTAGTTAGGTTTAAATAGTACTACGTCTAGGGGACTGATCACCTCAGATGTTAAGTCCCATAGTGCTTAGAGCCATTTGAACAATTTTTGAACCAATGGCTAGAGGAGAGACGCCTAGCTGCAGAAGCCTGCATGAGTCCAGGAAAATTATTAGATCCATGCATACCGTAAGTTCTTAGCGATTTTGTTTCACATGTTGGTATTCTGGTTCCTATGGGTTTGTTTATCAGTTGTCGTTTTTTTATTTGTAGCTCATTTTTTTATATTTAAGTTTATATATTGTTCTTTTGTCGTTTGAAGACTGTGAGTGGAGCTGTGGACGCTGGAAAATGGAGTGCCAAGTAGAGAATTCGGAAAATTTATCACATAATCCCCTATTTGAGCTCCATAGAGGGCTGATAGCAGCGGAGGCAGCTAGAAACATTTGTGCCGAGTATGGGGATAATGCCATTGGACAAATAACGGCAAGAAAATGGTTTTTTAGTTTTGCGGAGGAGCGTTTTGACATTAGTGCCTCTTCATGTTCTGGATAACTTTCGTGGTCTGATGAAGACAGTTTAAACCCATTAATCCACAATGATCCACCTCAGTGTACTCTAGAATTGGAAAATTTGGTGAACTGTGATTATTCCACCATCCTGCTACATTTTTATGCAATGGGGAAGGTTCAAAAATACTGGAACATCCACCGTATTCACCCGATATGGGTACGTTTGATTATGGCTTGTTCGCAAAAATGAAGGAGCCTGCTAGTAGCACGCACTACAAAGCAAGAGAAGATATCATCCTTGCAATAGGGCGATCCTTGAGAGTTATCGACACAGATGGCTCCACAGACGGTGTAAGACGGCTTCCGTGTATGTGAGGGAAAATGATCGAGATGCGTTGCGAATATTTTGAGGGCATATGAGATTGTGAACGTCCGTCAATAAAGTTTTGATATGAATTATAACAGTGTTACCACTACTTCTTAACCGACCAATACAAATTAAAACTCCATTCCTGACGCTGAAGTTTTAGTGCATGAACAGCGAAAATCAAGTATCAGATAATTTCTTTTCCTTTTATTATTTTGTGTGTGTGTGTGTGTGTGTGTGTGTGTGTGTG
Organism: Schistocerca americana; assembly: GCF_021461395.2. Classification (NCBI taxonomy): domain Eukaryota; kingdom Metazoa; phylum Arthropoda; class Insecta; order Orthoptera; family Acrididae; genus Schistocerca; species Schistocerca americana. The sequence continues at coordinate 230,963,390 of NC_060119.1, forward strand.
TGCGTAAGGTGGAGTGGGGAGGGGGGGGGGATGGTGTCAGCGAGGAAAAGCGGTTTGAAATTATGCGGTAAAGTTGTTGTAAATCACTAAGTGTTCTCATTCGAAAATACTGGATAATAAAGGGTGTTACTCTGCCTCGAGACATACGTGCAGTTTCCAAGTTAATTACTTAATTTTTGTGTTACACCTTCAACGTAATATATCTGAGTAATCGGTCGCGCGGAGTGGCCGTACGGATAGATGCGCCATGTCACTGACTGAGCGGCCCCTCCCGCCGGAGGTTCGAGTCCTCCCTCGGGCATGGGTGTGTCTGTTGTTCTTAGCATAAGTTAGTTTAAGTAGTGTGTAAGTATAGGTACCGATGACCTATGCAGTTTGGTCCCGGAAGAACTCACACTTTCGTAATCAGAATTTGTTGGGCGTACGTGAAATTCTTCAGCTGCAGTTGGTGGGGTCTTCGTCATGTCAACAGCCTTTTCACTCCAATGATTTGACCAATATTACACAAAGCTTTTCTTAGGTTAATGATTACACAATTTTTACTCGATGACAGGCACTTTCACACTGCGGCGAAAACAACGGAATATTTTATTCCACAAAGCGATATTACACCCAATAAAATTCCATTCCAGATTCTCTCTTTAGTTCAAAGAGTTGTTCTAATAATTATATTGCTCACGCTTTTGAGCCAAAACTTTATGATCACCGGGTTAGCAGTGAGTTGAACCACATTTGGAACGCAATAAGGCAGCGCTTCCGTATGGCGTACTTTCAAAACGTTTTTGTTTGTTTTTCAGATTTATGTGGCATTAGATATCAACGCAAAGGTGACACAGTTGCCGTAAATTGTAGTCCTGCTCTTTGTGGTCGCGTAGCTGGTGTCTGGCAGCGTCCCTCCTGATTTGTTCCGTCGGCTTCACGCCAGGCCAATTAGGTACCACGACTGAGGCTCTGTGACACGGACGGTTATCCTGCTGGAAGGTGCCATTCCCTTCGGAGGAGATACCAAGCATGAAAGGACGCAGGTGGTCCTCAATAATGTTCACATGGTCAACAGCTGTCAATGTGCCTTTCCAGCTGCAGTGGAATAGCAGATGAAAGCCTCCTATTGCATAAGTCGCGTGGAACGTGTTTCGAACAACCGTTCGCAAGGAGAACGGCGCAGCCGGACACGATCATCGACCCGTTGTAACAAGAAACGTACTCCATCCGACCATATGAGTCGTTTCCATTGAGCCGTTGACCGACTTCGATGATCCACTGGCTGGTTCTGTCATAATTGATGATATCGTTGGGTCAACGCGGGTACACATAGGGGTATTCAGCAGTGGAGTTCTACACTACTGGCCATTAAAATAGCTACACCACGAAGACGACGTGCAACGGACGCGAAATTTAACTGACAGGAAGAAGATGCTGTGATATGCAAATTATTAACTTTTCAGAGCATTCACGCAAGGTTGGCGCCGGTGGCGATACCTACCGATTTCTCATACACAGACAGCAGTTGATCGGCGTTCCCTGGTGAAACGTTGTTCTCATGCCTCGTGTAAGGAGGAGAAATGCGTACCATCACGTTTCCGACTTTGATAAAGTTCGGATTGTAGCCTATCGCGATTGCGGTTTATTGTATCGCGACATTGCTGCTCGCGTTGGTCGAGATCCAATGACTGTTTACAGAAAATGGAATCGGTTCGTTCAGGATGGTAATACGATACGCCGTGCTGGATCCCAACGGCCTCGTATCACTAGCAGTCGAGATGACAGGCATCAGGCATCCTATCCGCATGGCTGTAACGGATCGAGCAGCCACGTCTCGATCCCTGAGTCAACAGATGGGGACGTTTGCAAGACAACAACCATCTGCACGAACAGTTCGACGACGTTTGCAGCAGCATGGACTATTAGCTCGGAGACCATGGATGCGGATACCCTTGGCGCTGCCTCACAGACAGGAGCGCCTGCGATGGTGTACTCATCGACGAACCTGGGTGCACGAATGGCAAAACGTCATTTTTTCGGATGAATCCAGGTTCTGTTTACAGCAACATGATGGTCGCATCCGTGTTTGGCGACATCGCGGTGAACGCACATTGGAAGCGAGTATTCATCATCACCATACTGGCGTATCACCCGGCGTGATGGTAGGGGGTGCCATTGGTTACACGTCTCGGTCACCTCTTGTTCGCATGGACGTCACTTTGATCAGCGGACGTTACATTTCAGATGTGTTACGACCCGTGGCTCTACCCTTCATTCGATCCCTGCGAAACCCTTCATTTCAGCAAGATAATGCACGACCGCATGTTGCAGGTCCTGTACGGGCCTTTCTGGATACAGAAAATGTTCGACTGCTGCCCTGGCCAGCACATTCTCCAGATCTCTCACCAATTGAAAACGTTTCGTCAATGGTGGCCGAGCAACTGGCTCGTCACAATACGCCAGTCACTACTCTTGATGAACTGTGGTATCGTGTTGAAGCTGCATGGGCAGCTGTACCTGTACACGCCATCCAAGCTCTGGTGTATCAAGGCGGTTATTACGGCCAGAGGTGGTTGTTCTGGGTACTGATTTCTCAGGATCTATGCACCCAAACTGCGTGAAAATGTAATCACATGTCAGTTCTAGTATAATATATTTGTCCAATGAATACCCGTTTAACATCTGCGTTTCTTCTTGGTGTAGCAATTTTGATGGCCAGTAGTGTATGTTGTACAGCGTGCGCTGAAGAGCGTGCTCAAAACTCTGCAGGTTTTTCTCACATTTTGTTCCTTTCATGAACTATGTATCATTTGCACAATTCTTTTCAAAAAATGGTTCAAAAGGCTCTATGTAATATGGGACTTAACATCTGAGGTGATCAGTTCTCTTGACTTAGAACTACGTAAACCTAACTAACCTAAGGACACATCCATGCCCGAGGCAGGATTCCAACCTGCGACCGTAGCAGGAGCGTGGTTCCGGACTGAAGCGCCTAGAAACGGTGGACAACAGCGGCCGGCGAACAATTCTTTTATCGATATGATGTGGTTCGAGTCAGTGTAAGGGATTGTATACTTGATTAGTCTTTACATATATGAACAAATAATCTTTTTAGTCCTACTCATGCAAATACTAAAAGAAATTCCTTTATTTTTTATTTACTTTTCTGCTACCAGTTTTAAGCAGAATTTCGTCAGTGGAATAGAAGAAGTTGTCCTGGATAAATACTTTTAAGTTAGATCTAAAACTCGCCCTGCTACCTGTCAGAAATTTTATGTTATTGGGCAATCGCCCGAAAACTTTTTTGCCGGACATTTTGCTCCTTTATGAACCACTGAAAGCATTAATAGTGGATAACAGAGGCCAATTTTCAATCTAGTGTTGTAGGTACGGGCACCGCCGTTGTTCCCATATTCCGATGGATTATTTATGATGAATTTCATCTACGAATATGTGTACTGTGACAGCGCCTTGAATAGGTACCTGCATGACGTCCGTGGCTGAACGTTATATATTATTCTTACTGCCCGCATTTGTGCAATCAATACTTTGTTTCTAACTGATGACTTACACCTGAAAATTATTCCATACGACTACTGAGCGGGAATATGCAAGTAAGTCAAGAGGCTGACTCGTTCGTTCCCAAGTTCAGCAATATAAGACGAAAGGCAGCTGCACTGGACTGTTTGAGAAGCTCAATAATATGATTCTTCCGGTTCCAGATTACATCAATACGTACGCTCAAAAATTTGGAGCATTCTAAGCTACCTACTGACTCCCACTCATGCCCAAAATCAGTTGCTGGTATGGCTCCCTTTTTCTATACAGAACTGAATACGGAGTGTTTTCTCCAGAACTTAGGGGCAGTCTGTTTTCTGAGAATGAGTTTATAATGTCATTTACCATCTCTTCTGTTGCTTTCTCCACAATGGGATTTATGATAATGCTAATGTCGTCTGCGAAAAGTATCAATTCGGTTTGTTGGATCTTAAGTGAAATGTCATTCACATGTACAGGGTGTTAAAAAAAAGTGTCGAATACTTTGAGAAGTGGTACGACTAATCGAAACAAGAATAATAAACCCAATAAACGTAGATCCGGAAACGCATACCTTCCGAGACAAAGAAGTGTTTATGAGAAGCCAGCGCTTCGCTAGCTTGCGGATATTAGCCGATTCGTTGCATTGGCGCTCCGACAAATATGTCGGCAGGGTATTATGATGTATTACAGTTCTCAACCTACCATTATGTGATCTACAGTCGGTTGTGTGGTTCTAGTCGTGTTGTTCGCTATGTTAGTTTCGTCATGTTTGTGTGCCTCGCTGTACAGTACTGTCAACCCTGGGTACGTATCATTGTGTCTTACCTTCTTCCAAACGCGTTTTCAGTTATTGTCCTGTTTGTACGTACGCGTGGTGCAGTACATTTATATTTTCTCTCTTCTAGCACTTGTTAGCAATGGAAGACTACTACTCCACACGAGAAATGGCGCAGGCAATATTATGCTGTGGTTTAGCAAGTGGACGTAGCCTGCAAGCCCGTCCCCTCTATGCTTCAAACTATACACAGCGCAGAGTGCCTTCTGATAAGCTGTTCGGAGACTCTTCCAGCTTCTGAAGGACACAGGTACCCTTGCATCTAGGAAGACTGACAGTGGAATGTCCCGCACAGTCCGCTATCCTGACATGGAGGAGCGTGTGCTACGTCTGGTGGAAGAAACACCTGCGACCAGTGTGCGACGATTAGCAGCAGGAGAAGGCGTGGCTCACTCTTTTATCTCGGGGGCGGGGGGGGGGGGGGTGCTTGCGAACAGCTGCTGCATCCATATCATCTACAACGCTCTCAGGCCATAAGGTCACAGGGTCATCATGACAGGCGGCCGTTCCGTCAATGGTTGTTGCAGAAGTGTGCCGCAGATCCACTGTCCACACCGAAGATTTTATTTACCCATGAGGCAGGGTTTGCAAGATGGTGTGGTGAATTTACATAACGAGAATGTACGGGTAGATGTAAATCCCTAAGCAATTCAGGAAAGAGGGCATCAACACCGATTCTCACTCAACGCATGGGCGGACGAACTTGGCGATACAGTAGTACTGCCACGCGTTCTAACACAAAGGCTAACTGGGGCTCACTAGCTGGACTATCTCATCAATGTATTGCCTACCTTGCTGGAGTCTGTACCAGTGCAGCAGCGAATTTAAATTTGGTACATGCGTGATGGTGCACCAGCACACTTTCTTCACAATGTGCGTGAAGATGTGAGGCACACATTTCAGGACCGCTGGATTGGTCGATGGTGGGCAGGAGTGGGGGCACACTTGGTCTGCTCGTTCGCCAGACCTCAGTCCCCTAGACTTCTGGTTATGGGAACACGTGAAGTAATTGGTCCACGCCACGCCAATCAACGATGTGCGGACGCTACAGAGTCGCGTCTTCAACGAGTGCGAGCAGGTACAACAAAGCCGGGTATACTTCAAAGGGTGCGTCATTGCTTACGCCGGAAGACGCAGTGGTGCACTGTCATGAATGGACGTCACGTTGGACACCTCCTGTAAACATGAGTTTATCGCAGGAAGTATACATTTCCGGATCTATGTTTACTGAACATACTTTTCTTGTTTCGATGAATACCACCACCTCTCAAAGTACTCCACACTTCTTTGTTGAACACCCTGTGTAAGGAGTAGGAGTGGAACCAAAATTGAATGCTGTGCGACACCCTCTGTGATTTCTCCCCATTCACAAAATTTTTCCATCCTTACAACATCGTTTGAATAATTCACCACAACGTTTTGCATTCTGTGTGTTAAGTATGATTTAAAGCAGCTGTGGGTAAAGCCCTCAGTTGCTTAAAACTTGAGTTTTTTCTGAGAGAGTTATATGATCTACACAATCAAATGCCTTGGAAAGATTACAAAAATACCAGTTGTCAATATTTTATTGTTTAATGCTTGTACTGTTTGACTACAGAATCAAATGCCTTCGAAAGATTACAAAAATACCAATTGTCAATATTTTATTGTTTAATGCTTGTACTGTTTGACGAGTGATCGTATAAACAGCATCATCAATAGAAAAACCCTTCTCGAATCCGACCTGTGATATGCTAAGTAAGGAACTGGATATTAGTTTCATGTTCTCAACGACAATCGATTTCAAACCCACAAGTAAATGCTGCTGTTAGTGACTACATGTCCATTTCATCCACTTACCGAGAGAGAAATGGAGACTTGGAGATGCGTACCTTGAAAATGGTTATAGTTTACAGCAGTAAACAGTATCATCACATCTTCAAAAGTCCAAACATCACAGAAATTGTGGAGTAGCTGACAGTGGGCCTGTACTGTGCTACGACGAGTCACAATTTTGCCTTTCTTTTTTAAATTATGCAAGGAGTCGAGAGCACCGACTGCCCTGTGAGGTGTTTAATTTGCAGAATTTGGATGCTGCAGTTCAGACTGGAGGTGGTTCCGTGTGGTTTACGCGGTTGATTTTCGTGCCATGACTAGCGCAGACTCATTCAGGTCACCAAGCGATGACAAGAACCGTGTTTACAGGGCTGCATGCATACCTTCCTGATCTGACGAACCCTTCAGAATGCTACCACCATTTCGGCCGGCCCACTAAATCACCAAAGCTGAGTTGCGTAGAAAATATGTGGTCCTGTTTGGAACAGGGGTTGAAACGTAGCAGTCAGCAATCTCGCAGTTAGGTATGCGATTTGATAATCAATGAGAAGTTTCAGCTGGATATAGCTAAGCTGAAGAATCTTCTGTTATCTGATACACTGTCCAGTGACACTGACGTAACCACCTGCCAAAAACCTGAATAACCACCTATGGCAATACGGACCGCTGCGAGACATGTAGGAAGAGCGTCAGCGATGTTCTGGAAGATTCCTACACGTATGTAGAGCCACATACGCTAGATTTCTTGGCTGAGGATCCACGGCGCGAGCAGCTCGCTCGAGGTAGTCACACAGATTCGAACTTCGGTTTAAATCCAGAGAGTTGGTGGCAAGGGGGGTACAGTAAACTCATACTGGTGCTCTTCGAACCACATACGTATGTACCCTGCTGGCTGTGTGACACGTTTCAATGTCCTGTTGGTAGATGCTTTGTGCTGAGGGAAAACAAACTGCTTACAGAGGTGGACTCGGTCTCCAATGATACTTGCATACTTGTGATGATCCACTGTGCCTTTCAGAATGACGAGATCATCTAGGGAATGCCATGAAAACATTCGCAAGAAAAAAAATTTTTTATTTTTTTTGGTAAGATCTTATGGGACCAAACTGCTTAGGTCATCGGTCCCTAGGTTTACACACTACTTAATCTAACTTAAAGTAACTTACGCTAGGGACAACATACACACACTCATGTCCGAGGGAGGACTCGAAACTCCGACGGGGGGATCCGCGCCGACCGTGACAAGACGCCCTAGACCGCGCGGCTACCCCGTGCGGCCGTTCCCAAGATGTTTGATTCCAGACGTTTCACGCCGTACACACCAAAGGCCATCAGTACGACGGAGCATAACACGAATCATCTGAAACCGCTACCTATCGCCACTCTCAGTGGACGTCAAGTTGCGATATTAGCGAACTAATTCCAGCCTTCGTCACCGATGAAAAGCAGTCTTCATGGATGCAAGAACCAGGCGCCTGTTGCAGAGGCCCTTACGTTCAACCGAGCGAGGTGCCGCAGTGGTTAGCACACTGGACTCGCATTCGGGAGGACGACGGTTCAATCCCGCGTCCGGCCGTCCTGATTTAGGTTTTCCGTGATTTCCCTAAATCGCTCCAGGCAAATGCCGTGATGGTTCCTTTGCAAGGGCACGGCCGACTTCCTTCCCCGTCCTTCCCTAATCCGATGAGACCGATGACCTCGCAGTTTGGTCTCTTCCCCCAAAAAAACAATAAAAACAACCTTACGTTCACTAAACGTATTTGAGGAGACAGTGTTGGTATCTTTTTCAAGCTGAACAGAAACGAATGCATTTTTAAAACAACTTTGTTATTACATGAAAGCCTCTATCACAACCTGCTATTTAAGATATTCACATAACGAACAATCAGCTTCTAATTCTCGTCAGATATGTCGCCATATTTTCCCAATATTTCTGAACGAGTGGTTTGACTTTATCGTTGCTGTCATGTGACTGATATTCGATGTATTTTATTTCCAAGTGCTTACAGTGTGTGACGTGCAGCCACTCTTGCCACATTGGATCGCTCACGCAGAAGATGCCCCTTTAAAGGAAATTTACAAGACGTTCCAGTATGACTGTTTACAAGGCTATCGACGCTAGATGTATTCTACGCCAAGGCTGATCAAGTTGTTGCGCAGAATGTTGATGGATACTGTCATGAATTGAACCAACTTGTCTTACCGTGTTACCTACGTCAAAATCTCCTCAAAATCACACCCAGTCTGTCCAAAAACAAGGCGTAGATCAGTTTCCGGGCTGAAAAAAAATGGCTCTGAGCACTATGGGACTTAACATCTATGGTCATCAGTCCCCTAGAACTTAGAACTACTTAAACCTAACTAACCTAAGGACGGCACACAACACCCAGCCATCACGAGGCGGAGAAAATCCCTGACCCCGCCGGGAATCGAACCCGGGAACCCGGGCGTGGGAAGCGAGAACGCTACCGCACGACCACGAGATGCGGGTTTTCGGGCTGAAGTTGCTTCCTCCAGCTTTACTTTCCTTGATGATGAGGAATACGCCCACCCTATGAATTACTGTTTCGAGTCCGGTGTAACAAGAGTTGTTTAGTATGGAAAGACAAAATGGTTCAAAATGGCTCTGAGCGCTATGGGACTTAACTCCCGAGGTCATCAGTCCCCTAGAACTTAGAACTACTTAAACCTAACTAACCTAAGGACATCACGCACATCTATGCCCGAGGCAGGATTCGAACATGCGATCGTAGCGGTCGCGCGGTTCCAGACTGTAGCACCTAGAACCGCTCGGCCACTCCGGCCGGCATGGAGAGACAATTATAAGGTAAAGCACGTTAGATATAGATTAAGAGATCGTTAGGATTTCTGGAGGTCTGAGTGAGTAAGGCGATGTGATCTGCTTACTGGAAGATTTGGGATGGAGGAGTGGTTGTGACATGTCAACAGCATACAGAAAATACATTAATGGACAGGGAACAGAGCCTTGAGGAACAAACATTCTGTTTATGTGAACACTGACCAACAATTTCGAAGCAGCTGCAGATGAAAAGAGTGATAGAAATATCTGCGGGCGTAGCAACCATTCTGTTTCATATTTGGGGTCGCAAAATTTGGGAAGTAAAAATTAACGAGCATCATTAGCGCCGCTCATTTTTTATGACCAGCGGAAATGTGCAGTTGATATTCAGAGGGGGAAAAGCTATGTGCTCCATAAAGAGGGAGGGCGTCGAGCGTTGCGGTCCTGTCCGTGGCGTCCATTAGCGGGCACTCTGTGCACATTACCCCGCCAATCCCCCTGGGGCACACACGCCGTATCGGCCCCCGCATCCTTCCGCACCACGGCACCCCACAAGCCTGCCAGCGTTGCGCAGTGTCTCTCCGACTTCTAGTCTTACTATAGCAACGGGGTTTCGAAATGAGACGCTTTACATGTACAGTTTACTATAGATACGTAAACGTTTGTGACGGACCGGGAGTCGAATTCGGATCTCCCACTTACCGCAAGCGGTCCCCTTAACCACTTCGGCTAACCGCGCACGTTTCCCGGACCGATCTAAACTTTCGTATGTCATAATGTCTACATCCCATGGTGTGATTCTCGTGTATGGAGAGATAGCGATTTTCTCGTCGGTTTGCCTTTCTTTGGCATGAAATACAGTTGGTGCAGTGTCTATAATAGACAGTGTCTGTATCGTTTAACGCATATGCCCTTCAGACACGTATGCATGAAGGACATTTTCAACGACCTATGCTCTCATTTTCAAATAGAGGCAGTGCACTAATTGTATTTCATTCCAATGCAAGGCAAACTGTCAAGAAGAACATTGGCCCTCCCTACGGGCTGCCGCGGTGGCCGGGCGGTTCTAGGTGCTCAGTCCGGAACCGCGCGACTATTAAATTTTCGTCACCCTTCACTATCTGAATAATTTCTTTTATCTCATCATGCATTTCTTCAATTTCTTCGTCATCTGCAGAGCTAGTTGGCATATAAACTTCTACTACTGTAGTAGGTGTGGGCTTCGTATCTATCTTGGCCACAATAATGCGTTCACTATGCTGTTTGTAGTAGCTTACCCGCATTCCTATTTTCCTATTCATTATTAAACCTACTCCTACCCCTATTTGATTTTGTGTTTATAATCCTGTAGTCACCTGACCAGAAGTCTTGTTCCTCCTGCCACCGAACTTCACTAATTCCCACTATATCTAACTTTAAGCTATTCATTTCCCTTTTTAAATTTTCTATCTGCCCGATTAAGGGATCTGACATTCCACGCTCCGATCCGTAGAACGCCAGTTTTCTTTCTCCTGATAACTGTGGTGTCACCGCCAGACACCACACTTGCTAGGTGGTAGCTTTAAATCGGCCGCGGTCCATTAGTACATGTCGGACCTGCGTGTTGCCACTGTCAGTGATCGCAGACCGAGCGCCACCACAAGGCAGGTCTCGAGTGACTTACTAGCACTCGCCCCAGTTGTACGGACGACTTAGTTAGCGATGCAACACTGACGAAGCCTCGCTTATTTGCAGAGAAGATAGTTAGAATAGCCTTCAGCTAAGTCAATGGCTACGACTTAACAAGGCGCCATTAGCATTATATTGCATGTATCTAAAGAGTCTAACTTGTATCGTCTAGAGCGATATACAAATGATGGATTAAAGTTAAGTATTCCAGCAGCTACGTACTTTTCTTTATAGCATTCATTACGTATCCTGTTTCAGACCTCACGCCATTCTGCGTGAGCTTATAGCGTGCATTTCGGCCTTCTCTAGCAATATAACAAGTGACGACGAGGCTTGTCGTCAGCAGGACAATAAACTTTTTGTAGACTTGGACATTAATGGTGACGTGATCCCATTCCAGCTCGATACCGGAGCTGCGGTTTCTCTGATCAATAAAGACACGTACAAACGACTGGGCACACCTCCCTTGCGTGCCGCCAATGTTACGCTAACTACTTATTCAGGTCACAAGATCCCTGTGTTAGGACAGTGCAGCCTTCTTGCAACATACAAGGGACAAACAAAACTTGTGTCATTTTACGTCCTTCGTTCTTCTTCTGCAGTGAACTTGTTTGGTTTAGATTTATTTCAGTTGTTTAACTTGTCTATAGTCAATCAGGTCCTATCAGTGTATCAGACGGTGCCTTCCGCCAGTGTTTCTCGTCTATGTGAAGAATTTGCGGACATTTTTGCACCGGGCCTTGGTTGTGCTAAGAACTATAAAGCACATTTGGAACTGAAAGTAAACGCGCAACCGAAATTTTTCAGAGCGCGCAATGTTCCCCACGCATTGCGTGATGAGGTTGCAAGAACATTACACGATTTAGAATCACAAGGTGTGATTGAACGTGTGCAGGCTTCTCTCTGGGCATCACCCTTGGTGATTTTGCCAAAACCTTCCAGAAAACTGAGACTTTGTGTGGACTTCAAGGCAACAGTGAATTCCCAACTAGTGATTGCAACTTTTCCTTTACCCCACCCAGAAGATCTTTTTGACAAACTGTGCCCAGGTACATATTTTTCTAAGTTGGACCTAGCAGATGCGTACTTGCAAATACCAGTGGACGAAGAATCCCAGCGCGTTTTGGTGGTTAACACGCATCTTGGGTTGTATCGCTTCAAAAGACTGCCATTCGGGTGTGCATCCGCCCCTGCATTGTTTCAGCAATATTTACAAACTGTTTGTGCATCGGTCCCTACTGCAACAAACTATCTGGACGATATTGTGATCTCTGGACAGACAGAAGAAGAACATTTAGCAAACCTCTGCAAATTATTTCAGGTCTTGCGACACAATGGTCTTCGCTTGCGAAAGGACAAATGTGTGTTTTTTGCTTGTGACTTACCATATTTGGGACATGTCATCAATGCCCAAGGCATACATCCGAGTCCAGAGCACCTCCGTGCCATACAAGACTTGCCTTCGCCGCAGAATTTGCAGCAGCTGCAGAGTGTGCTGGGTAAAATAAATTACTATCATCGCTTTCTGCACAATGCCTCTTCCATTTCAGCTCCGCTTCATCGCTTACGCCGTAAAGGTGTTCCGTTCGTCTGGTCGACGGAATGCGAACGCGCCTATCGCCAGTTGAAGTCTTGCCTTACGCCATTCGATCCCCGGAAACCCCTTTTGTTGATGGTAGATGCATCGGATTTCGGGATCGGAGCTGTGCTTGCGCACAAAGATGGTTCGCATGATCGCCCTATTGCCTTTGCGTCCAAATTGCTCTCGTCAGCGCAAAGAAATTATTCACAGATCGAGAAGGAAGCTTTGGCTCTCGTGTTTGGTGTTACAAAGTTTCATGATTTCTTGTATGGTCGTCACTTTACCATCATCACAGACCACAAACCTTTTCCATCGCTTTTTCATCCGAACAAGCCTGTCCCTCCACGTACAGCGCAGAAATTCATTCGCTGGTCTATTTTCCTCTCGCAGTACCGCTACGATATCTTGTATCGGATCACTGCTAAGCACGGAAACGCCGATGCGTTGTCCCGTTTGCCTGTTGCTGAGGATAAAGCGTTCGATTCCTCCGAACTTGCTTGCATGTTCATTGATTCGGAAACCGATGACGGGGTCGAATCGTTTCCGATTGATTTTCGTTGTGTAGCTACAGCCACAGCTGCTGACCCTGTCCTTGCTACGGTTTTGTGTTTTGTTGCTACGCAATGGCCCTTGTCAAAGTCACGGATAGAGGATCTGTTGGTTCACAGATTTTTTGCTCACAAGGAGAGACTTTTTGTTCGACGTGGTGTTTCGTTGTTGCGTTCTGATAATGATCAGTCCAGAGTCGTGGTCCCACGTTCGTTACAGTCCTCTGTGTTAAAGCTTCTTCACCAAGGACATTGGGGTATAGTGAGAACGAAACAACTTGCTCGTCAGCACTGTACTTGGTTCGGAATCGATGCTGCGATTACGAATATGTGCTCTTCTTGCATGGCGTGTGCCGCACAACAATCCGCACCTCCGCGGAAATTCTTTGCATGGCCGAAAGGCACGTCCCCTTGGCAACGCTTGCACATAGATTTTGCTGGTCCATTCTGGAATGCTCGATGGTTGGTTGTGGTCGATTCTTTCAGTAATTTCCCTTTTGTTGTCCAGATGTTTTCCACGACGTCATCTGCCACCATCCAAGCGTTATCCGCTATCTTTTGCATTGAAGGCTAATGGTATTCAACATCTGACATCCGCGCCGTTTTCGTCTCAGTCAAACGGTGCCGCTGAACGATTGGCCCGGGCTTTCAAGTCAACAGATTTTGACGTTGAAAGAGTCGCATTCTCGGGAGGACGCGTTGTTGCTCTTTTTGTTTTCGTATCGCTCTCAGCCCCGAGATGGTCGCTCGCCGGCTGAGTTGCTCCACGGTCGTCCTCATCGAACCTTGATGTCTTTGCTGCATCCGCCGCATCAGGTTCCTGTGCAGCGGCAGACTCCTGTTTTTGCTCCAGGCGACGTTGTATTCTATGGCAACTATCGAGGTTCACGGCGTTGGCTCGCAGGGCGCATTCTTCGCTGCCTCGGCAGCGCGATGTATTTGGTTTTGGGGCCTCTGGTGAGGTGCGTCGGCATCTCAATCAGCTGCGCCTCTGTCGTCGCACGGCTTCTGCCGCTCCCCGTCTGCTTTCAGCGACGGTGCCGTCCGGTCAGCGCCCTGGGGACCCATCTACTGGCTCGCCTCATTCCCAGGTGTTACCGACGCTGCCTTCCATTTTGCCCCATGGCAACGCGGCGCCGGCGCCGCCCGCAGTGCACGCGTCGCTGCAGCCGCCAAGCGCCTCCCTGGGTCACGCGCCGCCGATCGCTTCCCGTGACCAGCAGTCCTCCGCCATGGAACTCTTGCCCGCTCCGGACCACATGGTGTCTTCGCGCGTCGGGTACCCCGACGCGATGGAGGTCGACCCTTCGTCCCCTCCTGTCTCTTTACGGGCGCATACACCGCATGTTGGCGTGCACCCTGGACTAGGTTTTCAGGCGTTTCCTAGCTCCCCTCGGACCGAATGGCCGGGTGCGGGTGGCACGGCCTCGCCTGTTGTTAGGCTCCCCACCTCATCGCATACGCCAACATGGGGTCCTCCCCACGGCGGGCGGAAGCCTTATAACACGACCGTTCGCCGATTTGCGGGGGAGGAGTGTGGTGTCACCCCCAGACACCACACTTGCTAGGTGGTAGCTTTAAATCGGCCGCGGTCAAAATGGTTCAAATGGCTCTGAGCACTATGGGACTCAACTGCTGAGGTCATTAGTCCCCTAGAACTTAGAACTAGTTAAACCTAACTAACCTAAGGACATCACAAACATCCATGCCCGAGGCAGGATTCGAACCTGCGACCGTAGTGGTCCTGCGGTTCCAGACTGCAGCGCCTTTAACCGCACGGCCACTTCGGCCGGCCCGGCCGCGGTCCATTAGTACATGTCGGACCCGCGTGTTGCCACTGTCAGTGATCGTAGACCGAGCGCCACCACAAGGCAGGTCTCGAGAGACTTACTAGCACTCGCCCCAGTTGTACGGACGACTTAGCTAGCGATGCAACACTGACGAAGCCTCGCTTATTTGCAGAGAAGTCAATGGCTACGACTTAGCAAGGCGCCATTAGCATCATATTGCATGTATCTAAAGAGTCTAACTTGTATCGTCAAGAGCGTTATACAAATGATGGATTAAAGTTAAGTATTCCAGCAGCTACGTACTTTTCTTTATAGCATTCATTACGTATCCTGTTTCAGACCTCACGCCATCCTGCGTGAGCTTATAGCGTGCATTTCGGCCTTCTCTAGCAATATAACAATAACGACATCCTCTTGAGTAGTCCCCGCCTGGAGATCCGAATGGGGGACTATTTTACCTCCGGAATATTTTACCCAAGAGGACGCCATCATCATTTAATCGTACAGTAAAGCTGCATGTCCTCTGGAAAAATTACGGCCGTAGTTTCCCCTTGCTTTCAGCCGTTCGCAGTACCAGCACAGCAAGGCCGTTTTGGTTATTGTTACAAGGCCAGATGAGTCAATCATCCAGACTGTTGCCCTTGCAACTACTGAAAAGGCTGCTGCCCCTCTTCAGGAACCACAAGTTTGTCTGGCCTCTCAACAGATACCCCTTCGTTGTGGTTGCACCTACGGTACGGCTGTCTGTATCGCTGAGGCACGCAAGCCTCCCCACCAACGGCAAGGTCCGTGGTTCATGGGGAGAGGCAAGAAAATATGCGGAAACACAAATGCGGGAATTAAAGTGAGTTAGTGAATTCGAATATCTTAAAGGAACTATACAGCAGAATGGACTAGGAAAAGTTACAATATATGCAATGGAAAGAGTATGTGGTTTCACGAAAAATATCTACAATTAGCGTTTATTTAGAAAAACAGTATTGAAACAATACACCACAGTGGTAGGATCAGAATGTTTATATGCACGGTAATGTTTAGCGCCGACCCCTTTGGCGGGGCGGTTCTAGGCGCTTCAATCCGGAACCACGCTGCTGCTACGATCGCAGGTTCGAATCCTGCCTCGGGCATGGATGTGTGTGATTTCCTTAGGTTAGTTAGGTTCAGGTAGCTCTAAGTCTAGGGACTGATGACCTCAGATGTTAAGTCCAACAGTGCTTAGAGCCATTTTAACCATTTTTGTATTCATTTAAGATTGTTTATATTGTTACTAACGCTTTTAAAATTAAGATATACGAAAATACAGAAAAAGATTAGCTGACGAACCCGGCATTGCCGCTATATTAACTTTGCCAATTTTCTATCGGAAACGAGATCAGAAAATGAACTGTGTTTGTAGTGCAACATCGGAAAAAATTAATTTCCGAGTATGGGTGAAAACATCTTTGAAAACATGAAACAGTTGTACAAAGAAATATGTATAATATTCAAATGTATTAAAACAGTATCCAAATAAAGACAGTTTCTGTACCCTGCCATCTAAATTGAAGCTACCTTAAAATAACTAAAATAGAATAATCGATAATGAGAGCGACGGGCGATGTGACACAGTGATTTTGTAAACATCTCTATGGCACTACCTCGTCATAGCTCTGTAGATGCTATAGTTTCCGCCTGCAGCCGTATTCACTTGGCCGGCCGAAGTGGCCGTGCGGTTAAAGGCGCTGCAATCTGGAACCGCAGGTTCGAATCCTGCCTCAGACATGGATGTTTGTGATGTCCTTAGGTTAGTTAGGTTTAACTAGTTCTAAGTTCTAGGGGACTAATGACCTCAGCAGTTGAGTCCCATAGTGCTCAGAGCCGTATTCACTTCGCTGTTGACTTCTGCCAAAAGCGCTGCCAGATGTCAGGAATCTACTGAACTGTAGGAGTTTCACAGTAGTAAAGAATACCTGTATTAAAACGTTATGCATCATACAGCACTTTTTACCGTATCTCACTGTTTATGACGCCATATCTCCTGAAAGATGTGCCGTGCAATGATGTATCTCTGTAGGTATTTTCAGCGGCATATTTGGATACTGTCAGCGAAGTATGTTGCGAACAGAGCCAGTAGCAGAGAAGTAAGAAATTTAAACGCCATGCATGATGTGACAGTTTTTCGTGCATCTCACTGTCTATGACGTTATATCCCCAGGAATATTTCAGGTATGTGATTCTTACCACTACAGTGATTGTTGCCTGACACTAAGGGCTACGTAAACCAAGTCTGGTTGAAATCAGTTCAGTCGTCAGGAGGAGATGTGGATTAAATACACACACACACACACACACACACACACGCACGCTCGCACGCACGCACCCACATACATATATACGTACGTACATACCTACATACACATTTTTATATCAGAATTAACCTCAGATTACTAAACCCTCGTAAAATTAGCGATTGCAGCAGGGGATGAAACGGAACATTTTGTACTTAATTTGGTCTATATCAAACCATTTAAGATCTAATAATGGTAATTAATTAATGCATAACCTAGAAATTATGACCTCCTTTGCGATGGTTTAGCAGTAATGTAACATGTCTTCCCTCCCGTTTTTGTTCTAGGGTTAGTGGCAAAGTGGTGAATAATCTTGTTGGGATACCTCCACTGAATGAATGAGAACAGGGTAACGAAACAAATATTGCTCTACTTCTGGAAAAGAAAATCGACAGTAGCAGAGACCATATAAATAAGAAAAGAAATTTGTCCCAAGCGTGGCGCTACCCGGCGTAGGTTGCTAGGTAGGAAATACTTTTGCACTGTCTAGTGTGCAGGAATTCTCTGATTGGGACAGTGCTTATGTGGTGGCACGCATGGACAGCAAGGAGGAAAAGAATACGATTAGGGGAGGGAGCAGAGGCGAGGTGCTGGTCGAGCCGGCCACTGTGGCCGAGCGGTTCTAGGCGCTTCAGTCCGGAACCGCGCTGCTGCTACGGTCACACGTTCGAATCCAGCCTCGGGCATGGATGTGTGTGATGCCCTCAAGTTAGTTAGGTTCAGGTAGTTCTAAGTCTAGGGGACTGATGACCTCCGATGTTAAGTCCCATAGTGCTTGGAGCCATTTAGGTGCTGGTCGAAGACGGAAGTGTGCTCGCAAACTGAGTGTTGGGTATTTTTGTTTGTGGTCGTCTAAGCAGTCTTGAGCCGTTGGAACAAGTGTCAACGCTCTTGCTGTTTCACACACACTGAGAATATTGGATGTACTTTGTGAATGTGAGTAGCTGTGCTAATGAACTTTCTCTTCTGAACAGCTAATGTAGTCCGCTTCTTGCTAACTCGGCCATTTGCCGACAGCCATTAATTAACAGTGCTTCGCTGTGCCGCAGAAGTAACGTATGTTAGTGAAGAGAATAAGACAGGGTTGTTGCCTGTTTCTAATACTGAACTGTTTCAGATTAATCTGGGGTATGTCCTTATATCCATATATGAGAAAGTGAACTGATTTTCAGAAGCCAAAACACATGGGGAATGTAAATGCTGAGACCATGGACTACAGAAGGAAAGCTATAGTTGTCAGGATCAATCCAGTTTATAATAATTCAGATTTTGCTGAACTTGCTTTCACTAACGTATTTTTACATTTACATCAACATCTATATCTACATCTATATCATGCTTCACAAGCCACCTAATTGTGTGTGGCGGAGGGTACTTCTGGCACCACTAACTGATCCCCCTTCCCCAGTTCCATTTGCGAATGGCGCATGATAAAAATAGTTGTCGGCAACCCTCTGCATCAGCTCTAATTTCTGTAATTTTTTCGTCGTGGTCATTTCAAGAGATGCACGGGGGAACAATTGGTAATACTTAATCATTTTTATTTAAACTGTTATTAAGCTGAGTCTTGGTTGAAGTAACTGCTTGTCACTTCAATCGATTTCATTACAGTATATTTCTAATACATTATTTTTAAACTCAGTATTAATTAGATGTGGATTGTTTCAGCTTGTCTGTGGTTGCTTTATTACGGTACTAAATATATTTCAATTATGTTGCATTTCAGTTTTATTAGCAATTCATTCCTGTGCTAAACTACGTATTTATTTATATGGACAGGTTGTTTGATCAAATAAATCAGTATTTTCTCTCAGAGTGTTCAATAACTGTACAGATGTTGTATTTTTAACCTCAACGCAATCATTCGATTCCTCCGTTTAATCTTAAGGCCCCTAATCCACGTAACAACTACAATGAAACGATATCAAATAATAGTAAATAAGAGAAAGGAACCTTTTTAAGAATAAAATACTAAATTTAGAATGGTTTCAAGGCAGAAGAAATACGAAATCTGGAACAATACGAACTGAAAGAAAGAAAAGACAACATTACGCCGAGAACTGTCATCAAACACTTGTTATATTTTTTCCCCCTTTCCAAAATCTGCGTCTATTACAATTGTTAGCTGTCATTACGATGGACTGATTAGGTTGAAAGGCGTCCACTTCAGCACAAACAAATGGCTCAAATGGCTCTGAGCACTATGCGACTTAACTTCTGAGGTCATCAGTCGCCTAGAACTTAGAACTAATTAAACCTAACTAACCTAAGGACATCACACACGTCCATGCCCGAGGCAGGATTCGAACCTGAGACCGGAGCGGTCGATCGGCTCCAGACTGTAGCGCCTAGAACCGCACGGCCACTCCGGCCGGCTCAGTACAAACAACTTTCATTCAGAGTATTCGCTCGCGTTAGGCCAGTCACTAGTCAGCTGCAAAGGTGTCCAATCACCAGTCTGTCTCTAAGCGTGAAGTGTATCTGGGCAGGAACTGCGAGGAATATTGCGATTGGTGTCACACCGGAAATAGTTTCACAAATTTAGTTACAGATCAGCAGTAAGTGGCTAACAATAAGTTAATATGATCATTTGTTTATGTATTTTGTTTTTATATTAAGTCTTCTGCATAAATTGTGTTGTAGAAAAAGGAGAGAAGGTTCAATGAATGCTGATGGGAGCCAGCAGTGAGGAATTTCCATGACTGCAAAAGGTCAAGTGCAGCAACGAAGCTGGCCTCAATATGAATCTCCGAAGCCATCAGCTGAAATATAACTGTTGTTATAAAGGATTAATAGCGCTGTTCTCTTATCGATCTTCAACTGACTCGATATTTTTATTGTTCGCTTAATGGCAGTTCTACAGATATTTTGGTCCAGAGGTCACTGACAACTGAGCACCACACGAGTGAGTCGAATTTACAGTTTTGCTTAAATTCGTAATAGAGAAGTGATCAGGTCGGCTCTACAAAATTCACGATGCTATAAACTGAACGCGGTTCCGATGGTCGTTATGTTAACTGACGGAGTTGTAAGTCATCAAATTTCGACTAATATGATAGACTACTTTAGCCATCATGTCATAATCATTTCATCTGGAGCAACTTAAATCTGAATTAACAAACGTGGAAGGATTTTGATAACTGATGGAAGATGCATGTGCATAGTTGGCAGTGTTTTCTGGAGAACTGTCGAGTCACTGGACAGTCTGAGTTGCTGATGGACTGTTTTATCTCTAACCAAATTATTGTTTAGGCGAATTTTCTACCTTCGTGGAATTACGGAAACGTTAAAACCAAAGTACAGCGTTATTAGTTACTTGTTTCGTGTGCTGGATCGTGTTTCCAAATATTCTTGGAACCTGAAATTGAGATATGTAGTTTAGCTACACTCCAACGACTGAAGAGAAATAGAACTGTTTCGCATTTGTTAATTGGCAGTAATAAAGTGGCGGTGGCTTTAACAGTTATTTATAGGAAACGCCAAGTTAGAATGGGAGGTAACACAGGAATTCGACTACAGCAGGTGCTCTGAACTAAAGAGAAATAAATTTCAACTTGCCTTATAGGGTAAAAATAAAAATTCTGATATTTATATTTAAGGTCTGATCTGATAATAGTTAAGAGAAAGAAAAAATAAAATAATATTCACAAAATTTGGATACCTTCTTAAAGAAAAGTAATAAGGAAATATTAATAAGAATCAAAGAGGTATTTAACGAATAAAAATCCAATAGCTGCAGGTAAGGTCTTAATTCTATTAAGAGAGAAAATTTAGGCAACCAGTAAGGAGTCAGATGTTAATTTAGACGTGACGCCAAAAAAAGTGTTTGAACATTATTTTTCTCACGATATCAGATGAATATCGTAATAAACAGACGATTACCGTAGCATTCGTATCTTTGACTACGAGGTCATTACATCTGTTACTTTCTTACGTTTGATACAAAAGGAATAAGTTTTAGCCGTGCGGGATTAGCCGAGCGGTGTAAAGCGCTGCAGTCATGGACTGTGCGGCTGGTCCCGGCGAAGGTTCGAGTCCTCTCTCGGACATGGGTGTGTGTGTTTGTCCTTAATATAATTTAGGTTAAGTAATGTGTAAGCTTAGGAACTGATGACCTTAGCAGCTAATTCCCATAAGATTTCACACACATCTGAACATTTTTTGGAATAAGTTTTAGAACAATCTTTATGTAATGAAGATACTATAAATTTCTAAAGGAGAGAGTTAATTACCACTACAGACATATACGCTATTTAAAATACTTTTAAACGAAGCAAGGCTAAAATTTACACATAAGTGTAGAACTATTTAATAGTAACAAAGTGAGAGATTACTCTTAGCTGGCCTTAATTACGCCCGTTACGATTTCGTTTTATACCACAAGCTTGTACGATAAATTTTTTTAGTTACTTTATACGAATTTGTATACAATGATGTGATAAAATTCACGGGATAGCGATATGGGCATATACAGATGACATAGTACCGCTTACACAGGGTATCAAAGGGCAAGGATTAAAAGGGCAGTGCATTGTACCCAGCTGATGCGAAAAGGTTTCCGAAGTGAATATGGCCTCACGCCTTAACAGGCTTCGAGCGCGATATGCTAGTTGGAGCTAGACGCATGGGACTATCCATTTCGGCTATAGTTCAGTATTTCGAGATCCACAGCGTCAAGAGTGTGCCGAGTGTACCAGATTTCGGGCATTATTTCTCAGCAGCCGGCCTTGGTGGCCGAGCGGCTCTAGGCGCTTCAGTCTGGAACCTCGTGACGGCTACGTTCGCAGGTTCGAATCCTGCCTCGGGCATGGATGTGTGTGATGTCGTTAGGTTTAAGTAGTTCTAGGTTCTAGGGGACTGATGACCTCAGATGTTAAGTCCCATAGTGCTGACAACGGAACCTCCCCATCGCACTCCCCTCAGATTTAGTTATAAGTTGGCACAGTGGATAGGCCTTGAGAAACTGAACACAGATCAGTGGAGAAAACAGGAAGAAGTTGTGTGGAACTATGAAAAAGTAAGCAAAATATACAAACTGAGTACTCCATGCCCAAGATAGGCAACATCAAGCATAGTGTGAGCTCAGGAGCGCCGTTGTCCAGTGGCTAGCGTGAGCAGCTGTGGAGCGAGAGGTCCTTGGTTCAAGTATTCCCTCGAGTGAAAAGTTTACTTTTTTTATTTTCGCTGAGTTATGATCTGTCCGTTCGTTCATTGACGCCTCTGTTCACTGTAATAAGTTTAGTGTCTGTGTTTTGCGACCGCACCGGAAAACCGTGCGATTAGTAGACGAAAGGACGTGCCTCTCCAGTGGGAACCGAAAACATTTGATCGCAAGGTCATAGATCAACCGATTACTCCACAGGAAAACACGTCTGATATATCCTATATGACACTGGTGACGGCATGTGCGTCACATGCAAAGATAATGTTGTCGACCCACCTAACTTGTACACTTGGCGAATGGGTAAAAAGATTCTTCTACCTTGCCCGATTCAGGTTTTCTTGTGGATTTGATAATCACTCCCAAAACAGTGATGAAAACATAACAGCTTGTCACATAAACTGCAACAAATGAATGTAACAGTTTTACAGTGGCACAGTTTTCCCTGTGCTCTGTCAAAACATATGTTTTTAACTTTTTCAAATTTTTCCGTGTGTAGACCGTCAAATCCTGCATATTTCCAAGCAAATCTGTTTTTGGAGAGCGAAGTTGATTATGTGTGAGTGCTTGAACTTTGATAATTGTCTGAAAATAAAAAATTAAACGTTTCTCTCGAGGGAAGACTTGAACCAAAGACCTCTCGTTCCTCAGCTGCTCACGCTAACCACGGGACCACGGCGCTCCTGAGCTCACAGATTCCTTGATGTCGCCTATCTTGCTCACGGACTACTCAGTTTGTATATTTTCGATTGATCTGTGTTGAGTTTTTCAAGGCCTATCCACTGTGCCAACTCATAACTAAATCTGAGGGGGGTGCGATGGGGAGGTTCCCTTGTGAGAGCCACTTGAACCATTTTGAACTTCCAGAATGAGATTTTCACTCTGCAGCGGAGTGTGCGCTGATATGAAACTTCCTGGCAGATTAAAACTGTGTGCCCGACCGAGACTCGAACTGGGGACCTTTGCCTTTCGCGGGCAAGTGCTCTACCAACTGAGCTACCGAAGCACGACTCACGCCCGGTACTCACAGCTTTACTTCTGCCAGTACCTCGTCTCCCACCTTCCAAACTTTACAGAAGCTCTCCTGCGAACCTGGCAGAAGTAAAGCTGTGAGTACCGGGCGTGAGTCGTGCTTCGGTAGCTCAGTTGGTAGAGCACTTGCCCGCGAAAGGCAAAGGTCCCGAGTTCGAGTCTCGGTCGGGCACACAGTTTTAATCTGCCAGGAAGTTTCATATCAGCGCACACTCCGCTGCAGAGTGAAAATCTCATTCTGGAAACATCCCCCAGGCTGTGGCTAAGCCATGTCTCCGAAATATCCTTTCTTTCAGGAGTGCTAGTTCTGCAAGGTTCGCAGGAGAGCTTCTGTAAAGTTTGGAAGGTGGGAGACGAGGTACTGGCAGAAGTAAAGCTGTGAGTACCGGACGTGAGTCGTGCTTCGGTAGCTCAGTTGGTAGAGCACTTGCCCGCGAAAGGCAAAGGTCCCGAGTTCGAGTCTCGGTCGGGCACACAGTTTTAATCTGCATTTTGAACTTCTCAGCACGGATAACGCAGTGGCCGACTACCCTCACTTAACGACCGAAAACAGCAGCGTCTGCCTGGAGTTGTCAGTTCTAAGAGGCAAGTAGCACTGCGTGAAAGACCGCATATATCAATATGGTACGCACAAGGACGGTATTCCGAAGTAGGGCGTTAATGGTCTGTGTCAGCAGACGACCGACGCTAGTTCCTATGGTACCAGCACGATATCGACTGCAGTTCCTCTCCTGAACCAGTCGACTAGAAAACGTGAGCTGGTGAGATAAACCGCCCGCGATTTCATATAGTAGGGGCAGATGGTAAGGTTTGTGTGTGGTGCAGACTCCACGAAGTAATGGATCCAAGTTGTCCACAAAGCATTGTGAACGCTGTTGGTGACTCCATTATAGTGTGGTCTGTATTTACATGGAAAGTACTCTCTCTTCTGACAGGAAATGGTTATATTCCACTACTTGTAGACCATTTTCAGTCATTCGTGGACTTCAAGTTCCCAAATAATGATGCAACTTTTATGGATGACAAAACACCATGTCACCGGGCCACAATTGTTGGCGATTGGTTTGAAAAACACTCTCGACAATTTGAGCGAATGCTTTGGTCATCGAGATCGCCCGACATAAATCCTATCGAACATTTGTGGGACAAAACCAAAAGGTCAGTCCGTGCACAAAATCCTGCACCGGCAACACTTTCGCAATTAAGGGTGGCTACAGCGGCAGCAAGGCTCAATATTTCTGCATGGGATGTCCACTGATTTGTTGACACCATGCCACGTCGAGATGCTTCGCTACACCGGGCAAAAGGAGGTACGACACGATGTTAGGTGGTATCATATGAATTTTTTCGCTTCTGTAGAGTAATTACGTAAGACTGAAATTGGTTAGTTTCATCTATAACAGTATAAGTTCAAATGGTTCAAATGGCTCTGAGCACTATGGGACTCAACTGCTGAGGTCATTAGTCCCCTAGAACTTAGAACTAGGTAAACCTAACTAACCTAAGGACGTCACACACATCCATGCCCGAGGCAGGATTCGAACCTGCGACCGTAGCAGTCTCGCGGTTCCAGACTGCAGCGCCAGAACCGCGCGGCCACTTCGGCCGGCTAACAGTATAAGTACTAATATGTAAAAAGATAACTGACTATGCAAATGTTCTGACCTTTGCACACCCGACTGCTCAACCTGGAGAAGAAAATTGTCTATTGTTACAAAGGTAAAATTAAACTAGGAACGTCAGGACCTACTCTGGAAGAGTACAGTATTTTCTTTTGACGAGTGACCTTTGTCGGGATTCTGCTAATGAGAATGCTGGGTGATATACAACGAAGCGCCAAAGAAGCAGGTATAGGCATGCGTATTTAAATACAGAGATATGTAAAGAGGCAAAATACGGCGCCACGATCAGCAACGCCTATAAAAGACAACAGTTGTTAGATCGGTTAATGCTGCTACGATGGCAGGTTATCAAGCTTTTAAGTGCATTTGGGCATGGTGTTATAGTCGGCGCATGAGCGAAGGGTCACAGCGTCTCCGAAGTAGCGATGAAGTGGGGATTTTCCGGTACGACCACTTCGCGAGCAGTGAATATCAGGAAACCGGTAAAACATCAAATCTCGGACATCACTGCGGCCGGAAAACGATTCTGCAAGAACGGGACCAACTACGACTGGAGAGAATCGTTCAGTGTGACAGAAGAGCAACCCTTCCGCAAATTGCTGCAGGTTTCAGTGCTGGGCCATCAACAAGTGTCAGCGTGTGAACCATTCAACGACAATCGCCGATATGGGCTTTTGGAGCAGAAGGGCCACTTGCTGTACCCTTGATGACCGCACGAGAGAAAGCTTTACGCCTCGCCGGGGCCGTCAACAGCGACACTGGACTGTTGATGACTGGAAACATGTTGTATCTTCGAACGAGTCTCATTTCAAATTGTATCGAGCGGGTGGAGGTGCACAGGTATGGAGAAAACCTCATGAAGTCATGGACTCTGCATGTCAACAGAGGACTGTTCAAGCTCGTAGAGGCTCTCTAATGGAGTAGGGCGTGTGCAGTTGGAGTTATGTGGGATCCCTGATAGTCTAGACACGACTCTGAAAGGTGACACGTACGTAAGCATCCTGTCTGATCACCTGCATCCAGTTATACCCATTGTGCATTCCCACGGACGTGGGCAATTCCAGCAGGACAATGCAACACCCCACAAATGCAGAATTGCTATAAAGTGGCTCCAGAAACACTCTTCGGAGTTTAAATACTTCCGCTGGCCACCAAACTCCCCTGACATGAACATTATTGAGCATATCTGGGATGCGTTCGACGTGCTGTTGAGATCTCCACCCCCTCGTACTCTTACGCATTTGTGGAGAGCTCTGCGGGATTGGTGGTGCTAGTTCCCTCCAGCACTGCTTCAGACATTAGTCGAGAGCATGGCACGTTGAAAGGTGGCTACACTGTGCCACTGCGCCAGAGAGTGCGCCAAAGAGTACTTTTAAGCCGCCTCCACAGTGCCTGTTTAGAGTTCGTGGCAGTCAGTGGTTGTTAAGAGATCGGAGAGGACAGTGTGTGTTAAGAACTCATAGAGACAGTGTGTGCGTGGGCAGAGCTCGTGGTTGTTGTGAAGTTGGAGCAAGATGTTGTAGTAAAGAGTGTAGTTCCATGTCCTATGCAGTTATTTGATGGGAGAGATAGCAGATGTTATTGTAATGAGTGCATTTCGTCAATATATATGAAGGTAAAATTTATAATGTTCCTTTATTAGTTGTGTATCTGAAATAATGTGTCACTACAGGTTCAGTCAACAAAGCATCTGGCTCGTGTTCTTGTATTAGAGTGAATTTTGATTTTCTTGCGTAATTATAGTTTTTCTAAATTTTTTTTGTCACGCCAGTATAGTTGGTATTTAAAAATTCTTGTCTTGTTGGAAAAGAACGGTGCCAGATGTGGACGTTGAGTCACACTCCCACATACAGAACAGTTACATTTGTGCTAGGATTTGTAGATTTTATAGTTGCTGGGGACTTAATTAATTAACTGTGTTTACGGAAATTTTCTTACATTGTTTGTTGCAGTCAGATAGCGTAATAATTCTAGTCAGGGCCAACCGTTTACGAGACTTACCTAAGCGGACAGACAGTTACAAAAGTATTTTCAATCACATATATTTAAATAAGCCCCCATGCACGTGGCGACCGCTGCTTCGGATCGTCCCTTGGATTCTTCTGATTGTGAAAATTGTAGACTGTAGTATTGTTGTAGTGATTTGTAGTTTATTAATTGTAGTCTATTTTGCATGTGTAGATTTGGTAATTGGCATTCTTCTAATGGTATTTTTCAAAATTTAATTTTTATTGCCTTGTACACGCGTTTGACAAATTAGTGCAATTATTTCAATTGTTCGATTGATCGTGTCTGAGGGAGACATTTCATGTGAATAGTATTGTTGGAGATAAGGAGGCATTGTGTGTAATTTTCGAACAGTGACGAATTTTTTGTGTATTTTGTAAATGATTACGCGATCTATGAAAAAGGCAAAAATGATGAATAGTGAGAATAACGAAATTGTTGACATGGCGAACTCGCCAACAGAGGAAAACAGTACGGTGGATAATGAAGTGGAAAACAATGTAATAAGTCGGGAAAATAGTCCGGAACCATTTCAAAATTTTTCGCAATCAGATAATCCACAGAATCCGAGATTAACGATAGAAGATTCTGGAATAGTATCGAACACAGATAGCTTTACAGCCATGCAGAAGGAAGCTGGTTTTGTGGGAAATGTGAGGGGTGAAAAGAATTTTGAAACAGTTACTATGGAGCAGTTGATGAGTGCTATATTAAATGTGGGATCACAGTTACGATCTGAATTAAAAACAGATATGGAAAAACAAATAGGAACTATTAAAACTGATATGGGAACAAAGTTAGACTCACTGGGATCACAGATGGGAACAATTAAAACAGAGATAGGAACAATGGAAACACGGATGGGAACAATGGAAACTCGGATAGATTCACGAATAGGAACATGTTTCAAAAATATGAAAGATGAATTAAAGAAAGAAATCAGAGAAGAAGTGCAACCGATTTTGAATGCTCACAATAATAGATTAATTGCAGTAGAAATCAGACAAAGGGAACAGGATAGAGAACAGGAAGAAAGAGATCGCGTGATAGTACAAAAATTTTCAGAGTTAAATTTACAACGTACAAACGATAAGAAAGAAATATTTGAAAGAATCGAGGAATCCGTACCAAATGACAGAATAAATAACTTAACGCAACAGTGTGAACACTTAACTACCAAATGTGACAATACTGAAACCCGAGTCGCGACACTTACGGAAGACGTAAATAAACAGAAAGAACAATTAGGTGACTTATCGGAAAGAGTTGAGGAAATTTCAGATAAACTGACAAATCTTAGTTTACATGGGGACAGAGATTCGGATGATACAGCTCCATTACCATTTGCAGAAACCGAAGAATACCAGAACATAAATAAGCATGTTGAAAATCAGGGAAAATTTAATGAACGCGTGAAAAAGGAATTTGAGGCATTACGAAAGCAAGTCAAGCAGATCGAAGGGGAAATTGTAGGAAAAGATAGCAGAAGAAATTTGGAATCACAGGTAGCAGAAGGGTTTGAAGAAAATAATTTGTTTCATTTACGGGATGCAACAAGAGAGCGCCAGGCGCGCGAACTTTACAATAATCGGCATTCGGACTGGGACAGACGCGGTAGGTCTTTGTCGCCACGAGGCGAAAACTTTGACTATAAACACTTTTTGACTGTCCGGAAATTTAAGATCTTCCGCAATTCTAAGAATGACATACATCCATGTGCATGGTTAGATCAATTTATGTACGCACTTCCACCAAATTGGCCACTAAGTCACAAACTGGAATTCATGTGTGGATATTTAGAAAACGAACCGGCGACGCGGATGCGTGCACTCATTAGAGATTGTAATAATCTAAATGATTTTTATCATGCATTTCTATCGGCATATTGGTCCGAAAACACACAAGACAGAGTCAAACATAGTCTGATTATGCAGCGTAATTTTAAACAGTCTGAGTTCCGCACGCCGGCAGAGTACTTTGAAGACATGATTCGAAAGAATCAGTTCTTGTCCAACCCGTATAGCCCGACTGAATTAATTCGCATTTGTTTAACTAAGCTGCCACAATCCATAAGACAAATTGCTTTGGCCGGAAGATGTAAAGATGACATTGAGACTTTTAAGACTTTGTTGCAAGAACTGGAGTATGACAACGACGACGGGACCTCTTGTAACTTTTTCAGTAACAGTAATTACAATAGATTTTCAGAGAAAAGTGATAGTGGTCGGAACGGGCGTTATATGGGTAATTTTGAGAATGACAGATGTAACAGACACGACAATAGATACCAGCCCTATGACAATAACAGACGTTCTAACAGAAATTACACAGACAAGTATAACAACGGTAATTCGTATCGGAATGATCAATCATACGGAAACAGTAATCGGTATCATCAGGACAGAAATCATTCATACAGTAATAGAAATTCTTACTACAGAAATAATCAGGGTAGTAGATACAATAATAATTTCAGAGATGACAGTCGAAATTACACAAGAAGTAGTTATGCAGACAGACAGGAAAACAGAAATTTTAATAACAGACACAACCAAGAATTTGTATCTAACAGACAGGAGGGACCTAATTGGCATCCTCCACGTGACAGAATTTCAGAGAGACAAGTGCAAATCGTAGAAATGGATCCGCGAAATGACGCGAATACTCAAAGACGTGACGCAAACAATCGACAATGACTTGCAGCTTCGGCTTCTGGCAGCAATATAGACGGTTCAGAAAGTAATGACACTACGACTTTACACTACGTACGCCTGGAAGACATGAGAGACATTCTGTTAGATGAAAAGGAAAATAATGTAGACGCATTTTTACACCCTGTTATTGAAGTATGTGTGGGTAAGAATAAGTTCACTGCAGTATTAGATTCTGGGAGCCCATTGAATGTCATTAGTGAATCAGTTTTTCGTATATGTGAAAGAACTATTGCCTGTCCTGTGTTACCTATTTCTAAAACTACAATTCGAGGTGCGATTTCTGGAAAAAGTGTGGAGGTCAGACAACAGACCAATTTAAATTTCATTTGTCAAGGATACGAATTTTCTGCTAATTTTATTATTGTTCCATTACTCAGTACACAAATTATATTAGGTATGGAGTTTCTTAACGCACATAAGGCAATTTTGAACTTTAAAGAAGGAAGTGTAAATTTGACTGTTGCTGGAATGCCGAAATGTTTAAAATTTTTCGAGTGTTTAACAAGATCTGAGTCAGATACAAAATGTTTAAGGTTTCTTACTTCTGATGTTTTCGTTGAGCATTATGACGACAATGTGTTTATTCATGATAATGACAACAGATACAGAGACGCGATGGATGATATAATTAATAGCGAAGAATTAATTAACGAAAAGGTTAAGAAAGCTGAAGTGCCAGATGACGTTGCAAGAGAAGAGCTGCACCACATTTTAACTTCACATGCTACAGTGTTTAGTCATCACACAGGAACTATACAAGGCTTACAATATTTATTTAAAGTAAAAGAACACACACCATTTCGCGGAAAAACGTACGCTATTCCTTTGGCTTACAGAGACAAGGTTAAGAATGAACTTCAGTACATGTTAGATCAGGGCATTATTGAGCCTGCAGTCAGTCCTTATACTAGCCCATTACACGTTGTTCTTAAAAAGGATGGGTCAATTCGTTTGGTTCTGGATTCCAGACAGATAAATAACATCATCATTCCTGAAACTGACCGCCCACAAAATTTAGATGAACTTCTTCAACATTTCCATGGAATTAAAGTTTTATCCACGATTGATATGCGCGCAAGTTTTTGGCAAATAGAACTCCACCCTGACTGTAGAAAATATACTGCCTTTTTAGCTTTTGGTAACTGTTACCAATTTCGGAAATTACCGTTTGGACTTACTGTATCTTCAGCAGCATTCATTCGTAGTTTAAATGCAATTTTACCTGTTTATCTTCGTGACAACATTACTTCCTATGTTGACGACATTCTTATTGCTAAACGTTCTTGGAGTGAGCACAACAAAATTTTGGACTCATTATTACGTATCTTTGCAAAAGTTGGCATGACAGTGAACTTGGAAAAATCTGAATTTGGTCGTTCTCAGGTGAAATTTCTCGGTCACATTATTTCTACAGAAGGTATTCTTCCTGATCCAGAGAAACTAGACGCTATTCGTAATTATGCTGTTCCTACCACAAAACGTGATGTTCGTAGTTTCCTTGGTGTCTGTAATTTTCTTAGACGCTTTGTTAAATTGGACGATTTGGCCACACCTCGTTTATGTGAACTATCTGGAAAGAAATCTAATTGGTGTTGGGATGAGGAAGCTCAGTCAGAATTTGAACAGCTTCGTGATGCTTTAGTTGCTGCTCCACTTCTTTCACATCCGGATTTATCTAAAGAATTTTGTTTAGCAACGGACTCATCATACAAAGGCCTAGGTGCACATTTATTTCAAGAGATAGAAGAAAACGGCGTTGTAGTACAGAAGACTATTGCATTTGGAAGTCGTGTTCTTTCTAAATCAGAAAAGAATTATTCGATTACGGAACTTGAAGCTTTGGCGGTTGTTTGGGCTTTCACAAAATTTCGCACATTTTTGTTTGGCAGACATACTAAGGTTTACACCGATCATCGAGCTCTGGAATTTCTTATGTCAACGAAATTAACTCATGGCAGATTGTCACGATGGGCGCTGTACCTACAGGAATTTGACTTTAGTATTGTTTACATACAGGGTTCTTCAAATATTGTTGCCGATGCTTTATCACGTGCACCTATGGGTTTGAAACAAAGTGCTGAAGAGGACTGCAAGGAAAACAATTTTTGTTTGATGTATATTCAAGGTGTTGCTTTTGAGAACTTTATTTCGTCTTCGCTCCAGGACATCGCTAAGGAGCAAAATACGGATCCAATCTGGAAGGACATTAAGGAGAAGTGGAGGAGAAAGGAAAGCGTGGCGATTAGACAGCATTATTTAGTTCGCAATGACATTCTTTTTAAACGAAAATCGGTCGACAACTCCGTTTGGTTAGTTTGTATTCCTGATGAGTGGGTCAATAAATTGATTTGGTATACGCATCTCAGTTATGCACACTTTGGTCCCCGAAAATGCTTTCATAAATTACGAGAAAATTGTTACTTCAGTAATATGGAAAAACGTATTCGATCTGTTCTTGCCAAATGCAAATTATGTCAAATGGCTAAGCCTCCAACGATTTCTCACAGAGCACCGTTGTTTCCCATCATTCCAGCGAAATTAAAGGAGATGGCTGCAGTCGATTTGTTTGGTCCAGTGGTTCGATCTACTAATGGTTTTGCGTACATTTTCGTAGCAGTGGAGTTGACGTCAAAATATGTGTGTTTTACACCTTTACGCAAAGCAACAGCTCGTTCAGTATCTAACGCTTTCATCAAACATTTTCTTAAAGAAGTTGGTCACGTTGATAAGGTTATATCAGATAATGGATCACAGTTTCGTTCTAAAATTTGGCTTCGTACTCTACAGCGTCGTAAAATTAAACCAATTTTCATTTCACTTTTTCACCCTCAATCGAACGCTTCAGAGAGATGGATGAAGGAAATCAATAAATTGTGTCGTCTTTATTGTCATCAGAATCACAGAACTTGGGATCAGTATCTTCATATTTTTCAAAACATTCTGAATGAACTTCCTAATGACTCAACTTCTTTACCGCCTCTATTGATATTAAAAAATAAAGTACCAACAAATCGCATTTCTGAAATCGTTCCTTTTCCGCCTTCACGGAAACTGCGGCATTCTGAAGTTGTCAACCTGGCTCTACGAAATATTGCATCTGCGGCTGCTAGAAGAGAGAAATCAGCCAAACGTCCTGGTCGTTCAAAAATCTTGTCAGTTGGTCAAAAGGTTTTAATTAAGTCCCACCGTTTGTCTCACAAAGGAAAAGGCTTGTGTCGCAAATTTTTTCTGCTTTATAACGGTCCATATAGAATTCGCAAAATTATTCATGATAACACTGTTGAAGTAGAAACTCTTAAATCTCGACGCTCTAAGGGAATACATCACATATCTAACGTAAAAATTTTTGTGGAATGACATACTTTTGAGAAACCAACAGCTAGATGTAAACATGCGGAGAGTACAAGGATACCGCGCTGTGTTTTGGCGGCGGCACATACTCAAAGCAACAGTGAAGTCTGCGCGCCGCACAAGGCAGTCGTTGACCGCAAACAATTGCTTCCTACGTCACGCGCCTACAGCTGATCGAGCGCTCAGTGCGAATGCACTGACAGCCGTAAACAAATACACAGTCTAATTTCTCCGACTAAATTCTGTATAAAGCTATAAGGACTTGTTGAATTGTGTTATTAACATTCAGTATTTTGCAGGATACGGTGTATAAAGTATTTAAGACCTTCAGGTAAATTCTGTGCGTGTCCGACGTTAAGACGACTTGCTATCGAGAAATTTTCAGGAAGAACGTAATTTCGAAGAAGAAACTAATAAACTAAAAAAGGGTAACTATTAATTGAGTTCATTTTACAGGTAACCTATTTCCACTTAGGTACGTACTTTAGACGTAAATTGCTGCTCGCGATTACGTGATTCATACTTTGCGCTAATTTCATGTTCTATGGATTTACTTGTGAAGCGACGTGCTTGTATACATTTACTGATTTTGACAATTATTGATTAATGAACTGGGTTGTGACTTGTATATATTATACATCGCTTGGCTACACTGCTTTTTCACTGATGTCATTTTGTTTTTTAGTTATGTGCCTGCTGTGCTTATTTATTTGAATTATAATTGTAACCTGATTTATTGTGCTGATGAGTTTAGTTATGTAAGTTATACTTTGTGATTTATCTGCTTGTGCCTTCATGTTTGCTTATTAAGATGACATATGAATATTTATTTGCTTATGCTGATATGATGCTAATGACCTGTTTATTACGTAAGATATATGTTTACTGCTATGCGTATGGATTACATATTTACACATTTCTGTTTTGTTGCCATAACTGCTCTTTAATTTGGTGTATAGAAATGCTGATATACTGTGTATGAACATAGAGTTTAGGTCACATTACTGTATTAATTATAGATTGTTCGCTTGGCAGAGCCTCGTTGTAGGAATTGTGCTGCATCCACTTGTTGACATTCTGTTCTTTACTGGTCTATTTACTCGCTATTGCTTGTTTTGCTTACGCTCAGTGCCTTATATTTTTAAGATAAGAAAATTCACTGCTATAATTCGACGAACGACATTAGTACAAGAAAGTCATTGAAGTCACATGAGCTGAGGTTTTATGGAAGCTGTATAAATTTATGCAAATAGGAAGGAGGCTAACGACATGACAGACCGAAACTAGGTTTAGACCATTAACAATTATTAGACTGCATTTTTCGTAAGCAATTGAAATAGGAAGTGACACTTGACACAAAAAATACTCCACATGTTTGCTTCTGCTATGATTCTTGAAGTGGTGTACTCACTGTGAAATATTATGATCATTCACACTCCGTAATCGTATTTAATTACTGAGAGTTATTCGAACTAAGTCTGTTAGAGGTCAGGTATGCATTTCTTTTATTTAATGATGGACAAGGAACCAAAATGTATCTTATAATTTATAATGAGTAGAAAATTTGGGTCAGATGGATTACACAGAGGTTGTGTGTGGACACTGTGTCTTCGGATTGTATGGGATGCTGAATTGAAGTTGCATTAGGATTTTATCTGTTCTTGTTCGAGGAGACTGACTAGAGGAAAGAGTTGTTATTGAAGTGAAATGATATTGGTGCTGAGGTTTATATTTATCGATGTATTATTATAGGTATTGAGAGTATATGAAGTTGTTTGTGGACAAGAGGTAAGGTGATATTGGTGCTGAGGTTTACATTTATCGACGTATTATTGAGGTATTATTGAGATTATGTGATGCTGATAATTATTGGAGTTTTGGTGGATAAGAGGTAAAGTAAGTGAGGAGCATATTTTTTTTGTTGGTCTTATGGAACAGGAGGAGGAAGATAGCAGACTAGAACATTAAAATAGAAGGAAGATAGTCTATACACACACTTTGTTAAATAACTAAGCAGTATATACTTTTTTTTGGAGAGAGGAAGTAATTGCATATCGTGGCTCACTGACAGTTGTTCAGCAACAGTACATTTGATCTGGCTTTGCAAACATTGGTCTTGACATGATGACTATGACGTTGACTTAACTATTATTGACTGTTATACATTGCTGCCAGTACTACTTGATACACATGATGAACATCAGATTTTGACAGAATTACATTTACACAGTTAACACTATTCAGTTACACAGTAGTACTTAATGTGGATGAGAGATGAGTGAGTGTGTTCTGTGTGTTTTCCTTTCCTAATCCTACCCACCTATCTCCTAAATATTATTTTAGTGTTGGTAGTGGCTTGCACTGACACCCATGAATATTATAGGTTTACTGGTATTTGTGTATTGTAATAGTTAATAGGACAATTATCTGACATAATTTGTGTGTTTGTTATGATTTGTATGTTACTGTAAAAGCATTTGTATGTGCATTCAAACTATTGTTCATGCCTGAACTGTCTGATTAGTGAAGATAAATATTCTGAACTGTTACCTGCACTTTTCAACATGATGTGTGACATTTGGTCGTGTTTAATTTCTGCTGATGAACTGTGTGATCAGTGCTAGTGAATTTTGTGGAACTGCTTCGGCTGAGAGAAGTCACTGTTGCTGTGTGCACCTGATCAACATTGCTGATGCCACTAATGGACTGTTTTTACTGAAATGAAGTCACTTGTTGCTGTTTGCACCTGCTCAACATTGCTGGGTGCAACTGATGAACTGTTTTTACTGAAATGATGGTCACTTGTTGGTGTCTGCACCTGCTCAACATTGCTGGGTGCATCTGATGAACTGCTTCTACTGAATTAATGTGACTTGTTGCTGTGTGTACCTCTTGAACTTTACTGGGTACCTCTGATGGATTGCTTCTACTGAAATGAAGTCACTTGTTGCTGTGTGTACCTCTTGAACTTTACTGGGTGCCACAGATGGAACTGCTTCTACTGAAATAATGTCGCTTGTTGCTGTCTGCACCTGCTCTCAATATTGCTGGGTGCCACTGATGGACTGCTTCTACTGAATGGTGTCACTTGTTGGTGTCTGCACCTACTCAACATTGCTGGGTGCAACTGATGGACTGCTTCTACTGAAATGATGTCACTTGTTGGTGTCTGCACCTGCTCTCAACATTGCTGGGTGCAACTGGTGAACTGCTTCTACTGAAATGATGTCACTTGTTGGTGTCTGCACCAATTCAACATTGCTGGGTGCTACTGATGGACTGCTTCTACTGAATGGTGTCACTTGTTGGTGTCTGCACCTACTCAACATTGCTGGGTGCAACTGATGGGACTGCTTCTACTGAAATGATGTCACTTGTTGGTGTCTGCACCTGCTCTCAACATTGCTGGGTGCAACTGGTGAACTGCTTCTACTGAAATGATGTCACTTGTTGGTGTCTGCACCAATTCAACATTGCTGGGTGCCACTGATGAACTGCTTCTACTGAATTAATGTGACTTGTTGCTGGGTGTACCTGCTAAACTTTACTGGGTGCAACTGATGAACTGCTTCTACTGAATTAATGTGACTTGTTGCTGGGTGTACCTGCTAAACTTTACTGGGTGCAACTGATGGACTGCTTCTACTGAAAAGATGTCACCTGTTAGTATCTTTTTTTTGTATAAACTAATCATTGAAAGCATTTTATGTGAACATTTGTATGAACTGATTTTTTGTATATTGTATAAACTATTATGTAAGGTCACATGTATGAAAAGAAGTTGTATTGCTTACTGTATTTTATATATTAGGTTAGTAAAAGGTCAGTGCAAAGCCAAAATTTTTAACTAATTATGTGATGTTTAGGTATTAATATTATCTTTTATTTTTGTCTGTATTTTTGTGGACGAATTTGGTGGTATTTTCACCACCAATGCTGGCAAAAATACCATCAAATTCTGGCCTGTGGAGGAGGGGCATATGAAAGGTGGCTACACTGTGCCACTGCGCCAGAGAGTGCGCCAAAGAGTACTTTTAAGCCGCCTCCACAGTGCCTGTTTAGAGTTCGTGGCAGTCAGTGGTTGTTAAGAGATCGGAGAGGACAGTGTGTGTTAAGAACTCATAGAGACAGTGTGTGCGTGGGCAGAGCTCGTGGTTGTTGTGAAGTTGGAGCAAGATGTTGTAGTAAAGAGTGTAGTTCCATGTCCTATGCAGTTATTTGATGGGAGAGATAGCAGATGTTATTGTAATGAGTGCATTTCGTCAATATATATGAAGGTAAAATTTATAATGTTCCTTTATTAGTTGTGTATCTGAAATAATGTGTCACTACAGGTTCAGTCAACAAAGCATCTGGCTCGTGTTCTTGTATTAGAGTGAATTTTGATTTTCTTGCGTAATTATAGTTTTTCTAAATTTTTTTTGTCACGCCAGTATAGTTGGTATTTAAAAATTCTTGTCTTGTTGGAAAAGAACGGTGCCAGATGTGGACGTTGAGTCACACTCCCACATACAGAACAGTTACATTTGTGCTAGGATTTGTAGATTTTATAGTTGCTGGGGACTTAATTAATTAACTGTGTTTACGGAAATTTTCTTACATTGTTTGTTGCAGTCAGATAGCGTAATAATTCTAGTCAGGGCCAACCGTTTACGAGACTTACCTAAGCGGACAGACAGTTACAAAAGTATTTTCAATCACATATATTTAAATAAGCCCCCATGCAACGTCGCTGGCCGAAGTGGCCGTGCGGTTAAAGGGGCTGCAGTCTGGAACCGCAAGACCGCTACGGTCGCTGGTTCGAATCCTGCCTCGGGCATGGATGTTTGTGATGTCCTTAGGTTAGTTAGGTTTAACTAGTTCTAAGTTGTAGGAGACTCATGACCTCAGCAGTTGAGCATTTGAACCATGGCACGTCGTGTGACTGCACTTGTGCGAGCTTGTGGGGGCCCTACACGATATTACGCAGCTGTAACAATTTCTTTGGCTCTTCGGTGTATTTCGTTTGGTAGGTTCGTGGCGACAGCACTGAGGGACGCTCTGCTGCTGATGATACGACTGGACGTGCCGATTTGCCTCGTGATATAGATGCTTTGTATTTTTATAGCGAAATGGACACATTCCCCCCACAGAGATCCCGATTATTGTGTTTGTTGTTGGTTATGCGCGTTTTAGTTCCATTTACGTCACTGTGAATTAGGTGTTTTTCGGATTATGGGTAATTAAGTTCCTTTCCCCAATATCCTTTGCAGTCGCATTTGACGTATGGGATGTTAGGTTTTTCTTCGCACTTTCTGGGTCTTTAGAACACATGTGCATCAATGTACATTTCTAATTTAATCATCCGAAATTTCAAGTGTCTTATCTCAGTGCTCTTCCACTCATAAGACAACACATCAGAAAATAATATCGGATTTTAGTAACTTTCTTTTGTCTTCGTACCCCGTGGGATGTAAAAGCACCTGGTCTTTTGGACTATATTTCCCCACGAAGGACGTTACCCTGTACTTGAACACCTTGACGAGGGTGCGCTGAATTTTTTTATGTGAAAACTCTTAAAGCTCTTAAATAAAAGAAACTTTGTCAAAATTCTATATCTTCATTCTTAATTTACATATATATTCCTCAACATAGTCACCTTGGCGACGAGCAGATTTCTGCCAACAAGAGACCACTTTGTTGATACTGCCACTGTAAAATGTTTGGCCTGTTAACGGCGCCACAACCTCGCCTTTTCTTGCGCCGCGTCACCATGTCAAAGTGAGGTCCTCGAAAGTGTTCTTCAGGTTTTCGATACAGATGTAAATCGGCTGGAGCCAAGTCGGGATTGTATCAAGGATCACTGATGGCAGTGAACCAGAGGCGTCGGATTGTTGTACTTGTCGCAATGCTTCTGTATTGCCGTGCGTTGTCATGCTGAAGGAGAGCCTGTTACATGTGTGTACGAACTCTTCGAATTCGTGCTTTCAGTTTTCTGGTGGCTTACAGCACGCTATTTCTCATCCGTAGACATAGTTACATTACACACCGCCAAATTACACGCTACAAGTCGGAGTCCTCTACTGGCAGAGGATTGCAAGTTGTGTCAGCGAAGAAGGTAAGTCGACCGAGTAATATGCATCACATGTTATATCTCAACCGACGTTGAGAACAAAAAAAAATCGGAGGCTACGTTTCAGCACGGCTTCATAGATTTGAGTACAACTGCACTCCGTCATCAGACCACATGTGGCCCAACGGGACTATCCGACCGCCGCGTCATCCTCAGCTGAGGATGCGGATAGGAGGGGCGTATGGTTAGCATACCGCTCTCCCAGTCGTTATGACGGTTTTCTTTGACCAGAGTCACTACTAATCGGAGTACAACTGGGATCTTACTAATTTATTATCAGCATCTCTGGTCTGTGCTTAACAAACCTTTGCACGTGTTCCATACCTCCACATGTATCTACTCAAGAACTATATTCTCGAAACGGTCTTCATTCGCATCTAAAGTTGGGATGAAATAGCCTGAATTACAAGTGGAATTACATTGATCAGCCAGAACACTATAACTATCTATCTAATAGGCGATATGTCCACCTTTAGCAAGGATAACAGAGGCGATGCGGTGTGACATGGAAGCAATGGGGCCTTGGCTGATCGCTAGAGGGAGTTGGTACCACACCTGCAGACACAAGACACCTAATTCCAGTAAATTCTCTGGATGTGGGCGATGCGTTCTGACGGCGCATTCAGTAACATTCCAGTTGCGTCCAATCGTTTTGAAATCTGGCGAGGTGGAGGGCCAGCACATGAATCTGAACTTGCCACTGTGTTGTTCGAACCACTCCTGGCCTTGTGACATGGCGCATTGTCTTCTTGAAAAATGCCACTGCCGTCGGGAAACACGATCGTCATGAAGGGGGTGTATGTGGTCTGCAACCAGTGTACGATACACGCTGGCCGTCATGGCGCTTCGCACGAGCTCCACTGGACCCATGGGTGCCCACGTGAATGTTCCCCAGGGCATAATGGAGACGCTGTCAGCTTAGCTCCGTCCGGCTGTATAGGCGCCAAGGAGCTGTTTCCCTGGAAGACGACGGACTGGTGCCCTCCCATCGGCATGATGAGAAAGGTATCGGGATTAATCAGACCATGTAATGCCCCGCACTGTGCCAATGTCCAGTTGAAAGTATCTTAGATAAAATTGTATCCTTTTTCATTTGTGAAAGTATCAATGATAAGTCCAAATTAATTATTCAACAAACCTGCATCTGACTGCTTCTGTGAATTTGTTTCTTGCACTCCTCCATTTTGCCAGAAATGCAACATGTGTTTGACTCAGCAATCAAGTTTAAGAGAATAATGCCGTTTGTGCAATGGCATTAAGATGCTACTTAAAAATTAACTTTTGGCCCCGATGTTTACTTAATGAAATTATATCTTGACTTGAATAACGCTAGTTGTGCAATGGCATAAAATTAGTTATTTGCTCTGATAACGTTAGTTATACCAAAATCGATTTCAAACCATGACCTGCACATATATATTGCATAGAGGCCTCATTTTCTTTATGTTCTTTCATTGATGGGTAACTTTACTTTACCACTCATTTTCATATTTAATACAAGCAAAGGATGTGGATTATGATTCAGGCTGTTAGATTTAAACACAATGTTGATCTCAATATATATATATATATATATATATATATATATATATATATATATATATATATATATATTGTTAAAATTTTAAGCCATACACCAAACCGACCATTTCCAACATTTTTGTAGCACGAATCACTCTTATAAGAAATTTTACAAAACGCTTACTGTGTCAAATCTTAGACATACAAATCCTAACTCTGATCATTATCTACAAAAGCCATTTTGAAATCATCATATATGTACTCATTTATATGCTAAAGTTTTCTTAGGGTAACTGCGCAACGAGCGCGACTCCTACCTTAAAGCTGTCCGCACACGTCTGCTTCCGCCGGGCACCTAGCTGCGACTCCTCGGTTTTTTACGGCACGCACCCGGCTCTCTTAACCATCAAAGAACCTCCTACTCAAAGATATTATACTTATTCCACCCTGCGGTTGACAACTACCGACTTTATTTTCTGGATATACCCTGATCAGACCTTAGCACATACCTTTCACAGTGCCGATGGACACGTGACCATTTCAGTCGTAGCTGCCGATGTCGTGGTATTAGCACTGGAACATGCTTGCGTCGTCGGCTGTGCAGGCCCATCGTTAGTAGTGTTCGGTGTATTGTGTGTTCAGACACATATATACTCCTCCCAGCATCAAAGTCTGATGTTAGTTCCATCGCAATTCACCGCCTGTCCTTTTTTACCAGTCTGCCCAGCTTACAACGTCCGACATCTCTAATGAGGGGTGGCCGCCGAGTCACACGACGAACGGAAGTGGTTTCACCTTGAACTCGACACGTATTGAAGAAACTCACTACAGCACTGTGTGAACACCCAAGAAGTCGTGCTTCCAAAATGCTCGTGCCGAGCCTCTGGGTCATCACAATCTGCCTTCAGTGAAACTCAGGTAGATAGCACGCCTTAACCATCCTACGCACGGACAGCACTCTGACTGATACTACATGCACCGTGCCTGTGTCTGACTAGCAGTCATTCCTCGCCAGGTGTCACTGCTATCGCCTGGACAGGTTTATATCAATAATTGGTCGGTGGTTAAAAAGTTTTGTATACAAATTTACAGATAAGTCTTTGTCGCTGTGGAACTTCGAAACACTTGCCGGCGGAGACGAAGTAATCGAGATTATTTCCGCAACTACACAAGCTCAGGGTTTCTCAGATTGCCCCACAGATGGCAAAAGGCATTTGCATTGCACAAATTGTATCTGTAACATGCACTTTGTTTGCATATACATCCAGTAGATGTATAAAGCATTATGAGCATAACATAACCAGTCAGCAAAATCTTACAAGATCCTAGCTTGGACGTCACGATAGCAAAAGCAAAATTAGATTCGACGATCAAGGTGTACGACGACATGAGAGCTAATGCTGATAGCCAGTTTGCTCGTATTGTTGAAGAAGCGAAGGCAGTTATGGAAGTTAGACGTGGAGATGAGTGTTCCTCGTCTTACAGGCAAACAAAGACACAGGGTAATCTGAAATCATGATGATGATGCTATGACATATTGGAAAAGAACTGTTTTTATCGAACAGTGGACCATTTTACGACTGACATGAGAGAACGTTGGGCTAAATAAAATATTTATCATTTAATATTCAATATACTTTTACCCTCACAACTACTGAAACATGATGGTAATGATCTGGCACAGAAATTGAATCAGTGCTTAACTGAACTACCGTTCTTTCAAGAAAATTCACTCTTTGCGTTTAAAAAAGAGACTAATGGGAGAGATTCTTCAATACAAACAATCGAGCATAAACGTCCTTAATGATCGTCGTTCTGTTATGCAAGTGTTGTCTGTTTATCCTAGATCTGACTGTCCTTTGCACACGCTATACAATATATTTTCTTGTCTGCATGCATCTACTAATACAGTAAAAAGAAGTTTTTCAACATTGCGGCGTACAAAGACATGGCTGAGGTCAACAATGAAGGAGGATCGATAATGGCTTAACTGAGTTGAACACTCACCCTGACACTGATTGTCCTTTGTAATTAACCAATTTGCCAGGAAGAACAGGCGCATAGAATTCATCATTTAAGGAAGCGAACCACAAATGTAACTTTTTACATCGTAAGATGGCATTTTCTTATATATGTGCATAATCAGTCTAAATAAAACTTTCTTAAACTTTGCATGTGAACTGATTATTTTTTATTGCGTTAAAAGTAAAGGTAGCTCAAGATATCCTTAGCGCCCCCTGCTTGTGGCTTTTCTGTATCCGCCACTGGGTTAAGCTCTCTTTCTTCCGTTCCGAAACTTAATAATCATTTAGTCAGACTGGGTAACTTAACTCTGGATGACGTTTGATGTGAAGGGATTACATTTCAGGGCATAAACAGCAAGAGCATAATTTCATATGAACCCCAATGTTACAGTAATTGGATGAGTGCTGGCTTCGAAGGTATAATCTTCGCTTCGAAATTCTTTGTCTATACTACCGTGATATGATGGCATACTAGCTGAGAACGTGAAATAATAGGAGATGGATTTAGAGCGAGCTGAGAGACGCGACTTTCTTCCTTTCTCTCGGCTACACATTCCTCTTTCAGTGTACCTATGTCGACTGTTGCTCGCTGAAGAAGGTGGTCTCAAAATCTAAAGCTTGGTTAAAAATTTTGATGCCTATCTTGTTTCACTGTCGCATCATCGCTTTTAGGAAGAAAGTTTTCAATTTCCTGCGTTTTTACACTTTTTTTTTTAATTTGATGAACGTCCACACGATCAACGAAACAACCACAAAACTAAAGGTACAAAGCATACATATAGAGCGCGAGGAATATCTAGTTCCGTTACAAGAAGGGAACAAATCTTCAAGTGCAACGTTTACTGCTATTTCTATAATCTACAAGCCTAATTACGGTGTCTAGCAGAGGCTACTCCAATGCTGTCAGCTCACCTCATTTCTTTACCCGATTGCCTTCGTGAACTGTTCATAGGGAGAACGTCGAAAATTGTATGCTTTTTGTCAAAGTTTCTAACGTTAATTTTCCCATTTTTTAGCATTTTTTCACTGTCACGTAGCAGCGAAACATATCTGCATGGTATCATTTTAAGTCATATCCTATTACCAATTTCAGTATTCTCTAAAGGAAAAAAATTAATTACTCTTCGATGATGGAGCACAAATTCATGTAAGATAAGATTTGGCAAGGAAATCGGTCGCGCTCTGTTCTAGAGAAATATTTCACAACTCGCAGCAATCGGTTTAAGGAAAGAACCAAAAACATAAATTTTGATATGTTGTTGTTTGTGTTTAAGATGCTGAACGTCGCGGCTCTTTCCACCCATAAACAATTCTTGATAGACCAGCTTTAAAAATAACAGAACCTTCCCTCTGAATGTGTTAAAAGCTACTGAATTGTTTCAAGAAAAAATAATTCTTCACATAAAAATCCAATAACGAGAGAGAAATTTTTGAGCTTGCGGCTGGTGGATCATTAATTGATAAAGTAGCCAATAATGAGCCATTCTGCTGGATGTTAGAAATCTATGTATGTGTCACCTAAATATACCACACACACACACACACACACACACACACACACACACACACACACACACACACAGAGAGAGAGAGAGAGAGAGAGAGAGAGAGAGAGAGAGAGAGAGAGAGATTGTTTAAGAAGAGTGGTCAGTTGTTGACATATTAAAACAGAAAAAAATGAAGTAGAATCATTTTAAACCTGATTATATATATTTGTGGCTGGCTGGCCACTTGTATAAAAAATGAGA
The DNA here is from genome assembly GCF_021461395.2 of Schistocerca americana. NCBI lineage: Eukaryota > Metazoa > Arthropoda > Insecta > Orthoptera > Acrididae > Schistocerca > Schistocerca americana. Next base: position 231,007,569 of record NC_060119.1, read on the forward strand.
GACTCATAATTTCGCTCAGTAATATTCTCAATGGATATATATTTTTAAATAAAGATTCACAAATACCGCCACTAAAGACGAGGGCAACATATAAAAGTTAAATCATAAACAAAACTGAAAAACATAACCACAACGAAAATTATCATACGTAATACATATCATATTTCAGAAAAGAGTGTCTCGTGGTTATTCAGACTTCTTTAAGTGACTATACATACCCCGTCTCATGAGATGACAGTACAGCCACAGTCAATGTTTCGAACATCTACATATCCCGAAAACACACATTTTTAAGTGGTTAAACATCGCATTTATGGGATGTACCTTCGAATTGGATGAGAACGAAACCACTGTCGATGCTGGAACGAGAACATCTGCATCAAGTTATGTTGATTAAAAATTTTTGCCCGACCTACGGCATGAAAGAATTAGCTGACACATGCACAAATCAAATACTGGAGACTCCTTGGATTGATATGGAACAGGTATCTTGGAAACTCACTGTGACTGAATAGCAAGAGTAACTCGTGGCAGTTATATCACCATCAAATATTAGTTGCTATATGTATTTCTTTTGTTTCTCCAAATAGAGCACACCAAGATCTATGATCACGAAATACCTCCGTATAGCAGGGACAGTGTCTCTTGGTAGATAAGACTTCTGTGAGAGATTGATCATGCGCGCTCTCATGACATGACAGCAAAATTGTAGTTGATATTTTTAGAAGAACCCGTTGACTATCTACACGTCACCCAAACCGTACCTTCAGCTAAATGTTAAAGTGATTAAACAATCTACTTAATAGATGCCCACTCTCACAGGATGATAGCAGAACTTCAGTGAATGTTAGGAGGTGATCGTCTGCTTAAAGGCATGGTCAATTAAAAATTTTTATTGTACCTACTGCATAACAATATTAGACGATTCGTCTTGTGTTCTTCATTGCACTGAGTGGAAAAAACTAAGCCGGCATGTGAAATGTAAGACTGACACGGCATTCACCCTTGTTAATGAACAGGAGAACTGCCCGTCACAGAAAACGTTGGAAACCGTGATTTCGAGCGCCGATCGGTTGTTGTTACATACTTGACGGTGGTTCTTGAGTGACGTGGAATGTGGATTTTTGGCTCCTCTGTTTTTCATGTCTACAGATGAGACTTGGTTCAGCTATCAGCGTACGTGAACCCACAGGACACGCGCCACTATTTATCATAAAATCTTCATCGATACTTGGAAGACCCGTTGGAAGACCTGGCGATTGGTGTTGGAAGTTCTGTAATCGGTGTCTGCATCGTAACACGATTCTTTCAGAAAACTGTTAATGTAAAACGGTATGCCTAGAAACCGTTCAGTCCGTATGTAGATCAACTCCCAAATGGTAAACGATTGTATGGCTATTTTTAACAAGTCGGAGCAACAGCAAACACCGCCTGGATAACTTTATGACGAGTGCACGAGGTGTTCAGCAAGGACAGGAAAGTGAGCACAAGCAGTGATATCTCCTGGCTATCTAGGCTGCCTGATCTCTCTCCCTGTGATTTTTCCCTGTGGGGCAAATTGAATTATCATGTGTAGTCAAATAACACTCACAATATGAAAGAGCTACAGGAGAATTCTAGAAACGCTATTTCTACTGTCCGAAAAGCAGAGCGGCAACGGCTGTCACAGTTCGATAAATCGAGCACAACGCAGGATCGACGTCAAAGGAAACCACTTCCAGCGTCATCTCTGATGTGCACTGAGAAGCGTCAATCCAGCTTCAGTCTTATTGCAAGTATTTTTAAAAGCTTTTCTTATGTCTTTACCACACTATTTTTATATCCAAATACACCTTACGCTTTCGACATTCCGTCATTTTCAATGGCTACAAAAAACACAACACAAAACTGATATCAGAAGTTACGAAAATGTGTTACATTTCACCACTGGTAAGAGACGTAGTACAACGACTGGAATATGGCTTCCTATCTTACCATTGTCACGTCAATCACGCTTTACTATTTCCGCCAATGTAATAAAATGCATCTCTATACAGGAAAATCAAACGATTTGAGAGGCGCAGTCTTGGAACCCCGTACATCAATTCCATCGATAATATACGGTAACCATCCCAGATTGCCTTACGTGATTTGAACGCCTTAACCCTCAGCATCAATTTAAAACACTATTTTTACCTTATATAACTTGTTCCCTTTTTACTTATGTTACGTGTCACAATTTTCTTTTTTCTCCATGACTCAAAGTAAATTCTTACAGAAGTAGGTATAGCTACATCACAATCGTAAGTTCTGATTGTACGGAAGACAAATGAAAAATTAAAAAATTAAAAATTGTGGCGATTACTTAAGGGTTGAAAGGGAATTGCTCCCATTGGCGGAAATAGTAATGCAAGGGTGCCACCTGTTCCTCATAAGTGAATGCTACATGCCTCAGCTGGTATTTCTAGACTTTGTTAATTTTTGTAAAAATGATATTTATGAGCTTATACTGATGCTGGTACTTTATGTGCTGTCAGTCGAAAAAAAAAATTATTTGTTATCAGGCATTTGGTCCCAACGCCAGAGCGTTCTTCCAATACTTTAATTTCGACCAATAAAAAGATCTGTTACACATTTGTTTTTAAAGAAATACTTTTTGTAAAACACTGTAAAGTGATTTACATGTTTATTGATGAAACTGTTCTATACGATGTAACGATGAAAATTTTAGTTGTAAACAAAAGGAAAGGCAGCGTGTACGACGTATCCAGCGCCGCCTAGAGCTTTAGTCTACTTGGCATCCAGAATTTTCCCTTGGTAGCAGTTTGCACTTGTCTCGTATTTGAGAATGACGGCGTGATTCAATGAATCTAATGAACAATTTTGTGTGACTGACATAACATTTGCAAGCTAGGAAGCCATATTCCAGGCGTTGTACTATGTCTCCTACCAGTGGTGAAATGTAAAATACCGGATGATCAAATTGTCAGTATAAATCTGAAAACTTAATAAACCACGGAATAATGTAGATATAGGGGTAAAAATTGACACACATGCTTGGAATGACATGGAGTTTTATTAGAACAAAAAAAAAAAAAAAACAAAGCATTTGCTAGACGCGTGAAAGATCTCTTGCGCGCGTCGTTTGGTGATGATCGTGTCCTCAGCCGCCACTTTTGTCATGCTTGGCCTCCAGGTCCCCAGACTTCATTCCGTGCGATTATTGGCTTTGGGTTACCTGAAGTCGCAAGTGTATCGTGATCGACCGACATCTCTAGGGATGCTCAAAGACAACATCCGACGCCAATGCCTCACCATAACTCCGGACATGCTTTACAGTGCTGTTCACAACATTATTCCTCGACTACAGCTATTGTTGAGGAATGATGGTGGACATATTGAGCATTTCCTGTAAAGAACATCATCTTTGCTTTGTCATACTTTTTTATGCTAATTATTGCTATTCTGATTAGATGAAGCGTTATCTGTCGGAAATTTTTTGAATGTTTGTATTTTTTTGGTTCTAATGAAACCCCATGTCATTTCAAGCATGTGTGTCAATTTGTACCTCTCCATCTACATTATTCAGTTTTCAAATCTATAATGACTTTTTGATCACCAGGTATTTTCATGTCTTCTGATGCCGGCTATGTCTTGTATTTTGTAGCCGTTGATAACGACAGATGTCGAAAAGCATAAGGTGTTTTTGGAAATAAAAAAAGTATGATCAAGTCATAAGGAAAGGTATTAAAGTGCATCCAAATGACAGTTTCGTCTCACAGCATTTTCATACAAATTCCATTTTCTGGTCCAGTTTCATTACACCTATTTATTTTCAGCCATAATGGCTATATATGTGCACCGTGACAGTGTGGGATAATTATGTATTTCAAGTTTCTGCTACCAGTCACTTTTTATTTTATGCTTAATCTAGCATAATGCAGCGAGTTTCGAACATGTTCTGTTCATCTTCAGGCGTTTATACACACATACATGAATATAGAGAAATTTTACTTAAAAATAAACAGTCTTAAACTAGATCAATCTAGAATTCTTTGTCCATTGTTTTTTTTACTGTAGCTGCTGGTGCGGCATTTGGGGGGAAGGAGGTGGACAGTGTATGGCTAGAAATCGAACAAGACATCACTGATTTTCATAAATAAAGATCTGTAGCGTCAGCCACTAACCTGACATAGGTACATCTAGAACCGGAGGCTCAAGGATGCAACAGTTTTGTTATCGCTCGGCGTTGGAGGCGCGCCAGCGGGGACGCGCACACCTACGGTGACTAGTGTGAGCGTCCGGGATAACGTTCCGCTGGCCACTGCTAAAACTCTAAGTCCCTTATCTAAGGTCAAAGTCGTCGAACAGTATATAAGCGAGCGCGCTCTCGCGCTACGCTCAGTCTGTGTCTTGCTGCTGCACAGGTAACTGCAGGGAACGCCGCCAATATGCCCTACAGGAGGTATCGTCGTACCCGCGCAACAGTCTACAAAACCATAGAAAACATTCAACTTACAACAACATCAGGAGACAAGAAATATCGCATTCCAGTGAAGAGTGTTGCAGCCCACGTCCTCATCGATGGACCATGTGTATTTCTTGGATGTTCTCTTAATTTTGGCTTGGATATAAACGACACTTTCTCACATGGAAATCGAAGAAGACATCACTGATTTCCATTTCTAGCCATACACTGCCCACCTCCTTACCCCCAAATGCCACACCAGCAGCTACAGTACAAAAACAATGGACAAAGAGTTCTAGATTAATCTAGAATTTCTCTATATGTACGTATAAACGCCTGAAGATGAACAGAACATGTTCGAAACGCGTTGCATTATGTTAGATTAAGCATAAAATAAAAAGTTACTGGTAGCAGAAACTTGAAATAAATAATTATTCATTACACCTACTCTGCACTAATTACGTATTCGAGGTTCCTGCAGACCATGCGGAACAGGTGTACTGAATGTATGATTGGATCGTAGGAGTGTAATAATTGTTTGGCCACGAAAGAAGGTCATTGCGTTTTACCTGTTTTTCATGTGTAATCGTAGCACCCCCAGACCTGTGATCACCTCTCGCTCATAGCGTCAGTACTGGCAGAGATCCAGCGTCTCATTGCAGGTGCTCGAGGAGACGCCGGCGGTGCTTCTGCCGAGGCGAGGCGAGCGGCGGAGGGTGCTTCTGCGCAGGCGAGGCGAGGCGCCGACTTACCTGCACACAGAAACAAACACGAGTGACAGCGGGGAGAGGGCGGGGTCGCCTGCGGGATGAGCCACGAAGAGCCGAGCCGCCACTCAAACTTGGCAAAACGCGGATAATTATTCGAGCGGCGCAGCGCGGCGCAGCTACACATATCTCCCCCGGTTAGGGATAATTTAGTCAAGGCCCGCCGGCATAGTTGGGATTCAATTCCAGAACTTTCGTCGTACTTACAGCGGCGGCCAGGGCAGGTCGAGAAGGGTAGCAGCTCTCGTGAGGCCGCCGGCAGGGAGGCGAGGCGAAGCCAAGCCCGCCGACTAGACCTGACCCTGCCAGTTGCCGCCTCGCATCTCTCCACTCTACTCCATGTACTGCACACTCTGCTCTCCCTCACTGTCGCACCGCTCTACATCCACCATTCCCGCCTCATCTCGCAAGCAATTTGAAGGCATTCCATTTCCACCCCTCACATTGTCTCAAGGCCGAAAGGGCTCATTGCGAAGATTAGTTTCTACACACCGTTTGCAGGTATAGGATACTTTCTGATATCGTGTCGGACCTCCTTTGCCCAGCGTAGTGCAAGTCGTTGAACGTGGCCTGCAGAAATACTGAGTCATGATGCCTGTATAGTCGTTCATAATTCCGAAAGTGTTGCCACAGCAGAACTTTGTGCATGAACTAAACTCTCGTTTACAGAGTGCGTTTCATAAGAAATGCGACCAATTTTTGCCTGAGGCAACGGTACACCTTCTGACATTCTGCGTGGTGTCTGTTTGTTCTAAGTCGTGTCTCCCTACCACTTTCGCGCAACGACGCTCTGAGGGTGTTTTTTAGGGAATTGACTAGTTTGAACCTGGGGACTGTTGCTGGTAAGGAGCCGCCAGACCACACATGACATGTAGAGTTCAGAAGAGTTCAGTGACATTAGCGATGATATAATCAAATACTTAATGCACTCCCTGTAAAAGAATCTTAATACTAACTAAATTTAGTGGAAGGGGTTCAAGGCTTTCCTATTTTTAGTTAGCTGGTAAAATAACGACGAAAAAGCAGTTAAGTTTACCACTGGAATTTTTATTCTACTCACAAAACATTGTTTATAAATTGAACTATTGATAAAAGGAAATATTTTAATACAGGATGATAAAAACCAACTGCGTTCAACAAAAATGTGAACAAATATTCCCTGAATGGGGTTCCAAGTTCTACAATGAATCGAAGGCTGACCTATGCCGTATCACATTTATAATCTAGGTTTAAATTAAGTTTCATGACAGAGAAAACTATCAAAATGGTCTACAGTGACCCTCAATTTTCTTTAATTACTTATTCAACCTGTAAATTACAGTGGCTGATGTGGCTTCTCAATAATTATATAACAGGAAAATCATTGCGTTTCAGATTTTAACTTCTTGTAGCAAATGTGAATACCGTGAGCTTTAATTGACGATCGACACTAGTATTACGCAAAAAGGGGATGTAACAGATGAGACTTCTGCAGTTCTGAGTGAAGCCTTATGCACTCTTATGCGGCATCGCGAGCGTTCATTACCTTGTCGTTGGTTAGGCAGCGTCAGGGGGCGGCGGGCGGCGCAGCTCCACACACCTCGCCGTCTCGGAAGCAACTCCTTTAACTTCTCTTTTTCACAATTTACTGAAGTTAGTTTTTAAGAAAAAGATATATGGCTGTGTTTTCAACTGACCAATCAGTCAATGTTAACCTTAAGCTCCGCCTACAAAAATTCTGTCGATCCAATGAGAAACGTTATACTTTCCGTGGTGGGGCAATGTTTTTAATGTTTGCAACGTAACAGAGACGCGTATAGTCTCACGCTAAAACTTGCAGCTTGTGTGGCCCTTTTAGTGTTATCGTAAGATCTATACTGTTCTTCTGGAGGGCTCTATCTTTTAACATGGGGTGGGGGTGGTCTTGGCGGTCGGCTGGCGACGTGGGTGTCCGTCCCTTATCGTAGGGCCTCCTAGCCTACACGACTCTGCTCTTGGCTCTGTTCTCATTTCTCCCCTCAGAACTGTGTCTGTTTCACGGTGGGAAGGTATGATATGCATTTAGGCGTTCTTGTGTTAGTCTGTGGTATTCCATTTGCTCACTCGTTGATCGTATTACTTTGGTTAATTTAATGTCAGGATTTATTCGGAACTATGTGACATACTGTCGGATTTGCTATCATGTCAGAGTTTTCAAGGAAGGTGTTGGATATGCCTGACACCTTACAACCACAGCGTGTTTTAACCGGCTGGGCTAAGTGGAGGGGGTTGTTAGCTTCAAAACGCTCTTTGTCTCATTCGGCTGCGAGATGCCGGAGAGTCAGGAAGTGCATTTCCGTCAACTCCATTTTGAGTTTATGTAACACGGCACAATGGAACATTCTGTAGATCTGTAGAGCAACGGTACGCTATCAAATTTTGTGTTAAACTTGAGAAGTCCGCCACAGAAACGTTTCCATTACTTCAGCATGCCTTTAGGACTGATTGCTTGTCCAAATCACAAGTTTTCCGATGGCACAAGTCGTTCATGGAGGGAGATCACGAACGAACCTCGGAGTGGACGGCCATCAACCGCATAAGTCGACGAAAATATAACGTGCGTGCTCGATTGTTTGAACTCTGACAGACGGCTGAGCCTTCAATTGATAGCACAAACTCTAAACATGTCAAAAACAACCGTTTTCCGCATTGTGACCGAGGATTTGAACATTAGAAAGGTGTGTGCCAAACTCGTCCCAAAAGTGTTGACCGTCGAACACAAGCACATGCGAGTGCTTCGGTGCCGAGAAATGTTGGAAATGTGTGAAAATGATCCTCATTTTTTAAATTCAGTTATCACTGGCGATGAGTCGTGGACTTTTGAGTACGACCCTGAGACAAAAAGGCAGAGTTCAGAGTGGCACACCCCATCTTCGCCCCGTCCCAAGAAGGCACGCGTGAGCAAGTCCAGGATCAAAACCATGCTCATTGTATTCTTTGATGTCAGAGGCACTGTCCACCACGAATTCGTAACTACCGGGACTAGAGTGAACTCAGCTTTCTACTTGGAAGTGCTCAAAAGACTGAAAAGGAGGGTCTGGATCTGCCGAAGAGACATCAAGGACACGTGGAAAGTTGAACACGACAACGCGCCGAGTCACAGCGCCTTCATTGTCAACGACTTCCTGGCCAGGACCAAGACCCCATTGGATCCTCAGCCTCCCTAGAGTCCTAACCTGGCTCCCGCTCACTTTGTTTTGTTTCCTCGGTTAAAAGGAGTCACGAAAGGAAAACATTGGGACACGATCGAAAGCATCCAGGCGCATGTTACATCAGCTCTTAAGGACATTCCGGAAAAGGCATTCCAGGATGCCTTCCAGGCAGGGAAACACCGCCTCCAGAAGTGTATCGACGCAAGAGGCTGCTAATTTGAAAAATTTTTATTTTTTGTACGAATGTATTCAATAAATGGTTTTTTATGAATTTGGTCGCATTAGTTATGGAACGCACCTTGTATATTCCATAAACTCTCCACTGAATTCCTATCAGGTAGCCAAATCATTGTTCGGAACGTTCTTCAGACCAGTCGCGAATAATTGTGACCCGCTGATAGGCGCATTGTTATCCATAAAAATTCCGTCATTGTTTGGGAACATGAAGTCCACGAATGCAGTCAGTTATCTGTTCAGTTGGGTCAGAGTACACAGTTCATTCCACGTAAACATAAGCCACATCATTACGGAGCCACCATCAGCTTGCACAATGCCTTGTTGACAATTTCGGTCCACGGCTTCGTGGGGTCAGCGCTCACACTCGAACCCCTTCATCTGCTCTTACCAACTGAAATCGGGTATCAAGACTAGGCCCCGGTTTTCCATTCGTCTAGGATCCAATCTACGAGAACTGACTGAAAAGTAATGCCTCCAAGTTCCTACCACTTCAACAGTTGACAGCTTTGGTATGCGGCTGGTACTGGCTTGGTCCGTAGCCTCTTCCCTACAGCTCCAGTTGGCGGGAAGCCTTGGTATTGAACGGTTGTGTTGTTAAAATGTAAAGTATGGAACTCTGCGCAGACGGTCGGTCAATACGATTTAAGCAACGTGTAGTCATTGAATTCTTGACAGCAAACGGTGTCACCCCATAGGAGATTCATCAGGGAATGATAGCAGTTTATGGTGATTGTGCTGATGTGAGTACTGTACGTCGTTGGGCGAATAAGTTTAAAGATATTGAGGCGGGAACATCTGACCTGCGTGACAAACAAATAGTTGGACGTTTTGTGACAGCAACCACCGAGTTTCACAAGCAAGATGTTGACAGATTGATTCAGAACGATCGGCCGGTGTAGCCGAGCGGTTCTAGGTGCTACAGTCTGGAACCGCGTGACCGCTACGGTCGCAGGTTCGAATCCTGTCTCGGGCATGGATATGTGTGTTGTCCTTAGGTTAGTTAGGTTTAAGTAGTTCTAAGTTCTAGTGGACTGATGACCTCAGAAGTTAAGTCCCATAGTGCTCAGAGCCATTTGAACCATTTTTTTGATTCAGAACGATCGTCGTATCACTCAGAGAAAAATTGTAAGCACAATCGACATTTCACACGAATGTGTGGGTCACATTATTGCTTTGCTTAGCTATTGGAAGATCTGTGCGCGATGAGTACGCCGCATGCTGCTCCTGAAATGAAAGCGCACAGACTTGAAATTTGCCACGAATTGTTCTCGCGTTACGAGAATGAGGGTGACGCCTTTCTCCGTTCAGTTGTGACAGGAGACGAAACGTGGTACACCATTACGACCCGGAGACGAAATGTCGTTCTATGGAATATCGACACAGTGACTCGCCCCGGAAAAAGATATTCAAGACGCAGCCCTCAGCTGGAAATATCATGGCCGCAGTGTTCTCGGACGCAGATGGTGTTATCCATGTTGATTTCCTTCATGGAACAAGAATATATTCCGAGGGTTACGTCACAACGCTCCGTACTCTGAAACGATCGCCAACAAGGGTCCGAAAGCAAAAGGGAAATATTTTGCTGCAGCATGACAACGCCAAACCACAAACTTCCCGCTCCACCACAGCAGAACTTCAGAGACTGAATCTCACAACGGTACGGCATCCTTCATACAGTCCAGATTTAGCACCGTCTGACTTCCATCTGGCCCCCATAATGAAAGACGATCTGCGGGGACATCATTATGCTTCGACGTTGAGAGAAATGTGAAACTGTGGTTGCGGAAACAGAGTGTCGACTTCTTCCGTGACGGCTTCAGAAAATTTGTTCATCATTGGCAGAAACGTATCCAATTGGCTGGTCATTATGTGTAAAAGTGAATATTGGTAATTAAAGAACACATTCTAAGGATTATTTCTGCGTTTGATTTATTAAAATATTTCCATTCAAACCCAATTAACGAAGGTGGAGGCATTACTTTTCATTCAACCCTAGTACATAGTCACGAGTCCAGGAGGGGCACTGCAAGCGATGTCGTACTGTTAGCAAAGGCAGTCGGTCATCTGGTGTCGTAACCAAAAAATGTTCAAATGTGTCTGAAATCTTATGGGACTTAACTGCTAAGGTCATCAGTCCCTAAGCTTACACACTACTTAACCTAAGGACAAATACACACACCCATGCCCGAGGGAGGACTCGATCCTCTGCCGGGACTACCCGCACAGTCCATGACTGTAGCGCCATTGACCGCGCGGCTAACCCCGCGCAGCTGCTGTCGTAACCATTTAACGTCAAATTTCGCCACACTGGCCTAATGGATACGATCGTCGTACGTACCACATTCATTTCTGAGGTTACTTCACGCAGTATTGCTTGTCTGTTGCCACTGACAACTCTACGCAAACACCGCTGCTTTCGTTAAGTGAAGGCCATCGGACGCTGCGTTGTCCGTGGTGAGAGGTAACGCATTAAATTTGGCATTCTCAGCACACTCTTGACATTGTGGTCTGAATTCCTTACCGATTTCCGAAATGAAAAGTCCGTTGCGTCTACCTCCAACTACCGCTCCACGTTCAAAGTTTGTTGATTCTCTTCGTGTGCCGCTAATCACATCAGATACCTTTTCGCACAAATCATCTGAGTACATGTGACAGGTCCGCCAATGCACTGCCGTTTTATACCTCATGTACGCGACAGTTCCGCCCTCTGTATGAGTGGACATCGCTACCCCGTGACTTTTGTCACCACAGTGTATATTATTGAAGAGGCAACTCGAGCTGCCGTCTACGTGCAGGTTGCTTCCAGCCGCAACAAAAATGGCCACCTGACTACAGAATCCGCGAGAGACTTTTCAACCCCTCTAAAAGGCTTGAGTCTTCAGCTGGTGATGTGAATGTGAGGCAGAAATGCGAAGGAACAGCCACAGATAAACAAAGACCAGGTAGATCACATCAGTGACGGACAGGGGCCTTGAACATAGTGGAGAGTGGTTGGAAGAAATGGCATGTATCAGAGGAATGACGTCACTGGCGAGTTACAAAATGTTATCGGTAGTCCAGCTAGCACAGTGACTGTGCTTAGAAAGTTGTACGTAATTATGTACAATGGCCGAGCAGTTCCTTATAATCCACATATTTCTGTAGCCAAGGCACTTAAGGTGATGTTAACAGCGATACGACTAGACAATGGATGGAAAAAGTGATTCTGAGTGTGAATCACGCTATATCCCGTGGAAATCCGATGGCCGATTTGGGTTTGGCGAACGCCTCTAGAACGTTACTTGCTGTCGTATGTAAATCCCATAGTCATTTTCAGGGGAGGTGGTATTAAGGTATGGGGGTTGATTTTCGTTCGTAGGGTGTGGTCTCGTTATTGACCCGCCAGGGTAGCCGAGAGCGCTAACACGCTGCTTCCTGGACTCGGGTAGGCGCGGCGGCCACGGATCGAATCCGCCCGGCGGATTAACGACGAGGGCCGGTGTGCCGGCCAGCCTGGATGTGGTTTTTAGGCTTTTTTCCACATCCTGCTAGGTGGATACTGCGCTGTTTCCCACGTCCCGCCTCAGTTACACGCGTCTTAGACATTTGAAACACTTCCGCACTATTTCACTATTTACACTCGACGCAGACAGTTTGGGTACACTGATTCCGCCCTGGGGGGTACGGGGTGACGGCAGGAAGAGCATCCGACCATCCCTAACACTAACATTGCCAAATCCGTTGTAACCACGCCGACCCTGCGATCGATGCGGGACTATGGCGTAAGCGAAAGAAAGAATAGTTTGGTCTCCTTATTGCGCTCAGGAAAACGCTAAATGCGGAACGATGTGAACAAATTTTACAGCATTGTGTATTACGTGTAATATAGGAACCGTTCGGAGATGATGACTGTTTGTAACAGCATGTCAGTACACCATTTTACAAAGCAGCAACTTTCAGACAACGGTTAGTGGACAACAACGCATCTGAAATAGACTGGCCTGGATAGAGCCCCGACTTGAATCCAGTGGTAATCTTTGGGGATGCGCTATGAAGTCGACGTCACCCCAGGTCCCAACGTCCAACAACACCGTCTTCTATAGTTTCGGTTTCTGAGGCAGAATTATGGGCCGCTTTTCCACCACAGACATTCAGATACCTCACTGAAAGTGTTCCCACCAGAGTTCAGACCGCCATAAAGGCGAAAGATGGACGCATCTCATCTTAATGTCCACTAATAGAGTCCCGATACTTTTAACAAGATAATGCATACGAACTGTCCCAAACTGAAAGGTACCCTCCCTGTACTACATGTCGGTTACGACAATAATAGTACAGTAGAGAAGACAAACGAAGGAAAGTGACAAGATTTATAAATCTACAGGACACGCAGTTGCAGACATCCCAGACCAAGCGTTGTTCATGAAAGGAATGCTTTTAGAAATGCACAGTTTTTCGGTCTGCTTTCTTTTTCAGTGCTGGAAGGAAGGCATTTCTTGCTAACATAACATTTCATTCGTGTAATGAATTGTAGAGGGAGCCACCTTGAATTCTGATAAAGAGCACTCAAGATTAGCTCTGAGAGTAAGACAAAACCTTTCAGTAAGAGTCGTAGTTCGTAGACGTCTAATTCATTTCAGTCCAGAAAATGCTTCCAGAAAGATGGTGCCTCCAATCCATTAATATTACACGTTATCAATGTACCGTCTCACAGGAAACCGTCATAACGACTGGGAGTGCGGTGTGCTGACGACACGTCCCTCCTGTTCGCATCCTCAGCTGAGGATGACACGGCGGTCGGATGGTCCCGATGGGCCACTTGTGGTCTGAAGACGGAGAGCTAATGTACCGTCTGGAAATGAAATGAATGTCAACCCACTAGTATTTCATTTGCTCCGAAGAAGTAGCTAGTACTCAAGAACTTGATCTGCAGGTTATCGTCAACTGTACTACCACATTTTTAATCTTACTGTGTAAGAGAAATATGTTAACTGTGTTTTAATAAACTTTGTAAATGGTAACTTCAATCACTTTAGTTGCAGTACATAATATAATAAATTTTGTGAAAGTAAAAGCAATTATAAAGAACAATATGCAAACTCCTACAGCTGACATATCAAATACTTCATTTTGTGACTGTAGCAGCCAGAGTGAAGTGCAAATTTTCAAAATAAGTGTGATTAACATAAATTAGCTTCTGAAGAGGAACTGCATAAGATATCACCTCTCGCCCGCATCTCGTGGTCGTGCGGTAGCGTTCTCGCTTCCCACGCCCGGGTTCCCGGGTTCGATTCCCGGCGGGGTCAGGGATTTTCTCTGCCTCGTGATGGCTGGGTGTTGAGTGCTGTCCTTAGGTTAGTTAGGTTTAAGTAGTTCTAAGTTCTAGGGGACTTATGACCACAGCAGTTGAGTCCCATAGTGCTCAGAGCCATTTGAACCATATCACCTCTTATTAAAGTGCAAATTCAGGAAGTATATTGCTAACTCTTTATAGGTCAAATCTGGAAGAATGGCTCGTAAATCAGTCATAATATGCGTAAAATAAAAAAAATAGTACGTATTAGTAATGAAATTAGGGACTCCTTTGATTAGTTTCCACTTTTAGAACACTTCATTAAAATGACTGGATGGGTAGTGAAATAACTAAGTAAAATACGAGGTTCTTTGGTACATTTAACACAATTTTCAGAACTAAGCTTGCAATGTGTCACGTGTTCGAGACGGCATATTTATAATCGGTGTGCATTAACGATATTGATACATACGACTGAGACATGGACTTTTAATGCTACAGTCACTCATAAACTGAATGTTTCTCAGCAGTATATGATGAGATGCTCACCTGGAATCCCTTCGCTAAATAGCAATACAAGCTTAAGGATTACGGAACTCACAGGACAGGAAGTCATAATTATGACCGTAATGAAAATTAACTGGAGTTACAGTAGGACAACTAGCATTGCTAATGGATGTCAGAACGAAATGATGAACAAATGAAACATGGATCAATGACATTTCAAATACCATCCTCGGGCAGCGTGGGTTCGTATCGCTGTAGGTCGTAATATAAGGAAAGTTACAGAGAAGGACCTCACCCAACAACGGAGTAAAAGTGCTAATATTATATCATCTCCTAAACCAAATGATAATTAGTATGACACTATGTTTACAGTTGTCGAAACAACAGAAACTAAACATACAATATCAAAGGTCTCAGCCTAATGTGTTTTGAATAGATTGTATCATTAATACGTCATAGGACCAGCTGCGAACTCACAGCCGAGTGTAGGAACGTTTGTAGACCGTCTAATATACGCCGATATATCACGCACGTAGTATCCACTTTGTCTTGTTGTCTGTAAATATTGTCTTTAATCTTAAGTTATAAACACACACGACGAAAAGGCCGAAACTGATGTGGGAATAACCCACCAAGTTTCTAGTTTAGTACATGAAAGGCAGAGGCGTTTCTTTACGTTCGTTCTCTCCCTCCCCCCCCCCCCCTCTCTCTCTCTCTCTCTCTCTCTCTCTCTCTCTCATACACACACACACACACACACAAATACATACATACATGCTCTAAATAAGCACAGTACCTTACACAGTAGTGTGGCAGACACCTTTGACTAAGTAAGCACGGACCAAATAATCGTCCGATACCAGGTTGTACGCAGCTTCATGACGTCAAATTCTGTGTATATTGTATTATGCAATACAAGCAGGTACTCAGTAGTATAGTTACCTACAAGTGACACAAATATTCATTATTTATGTGACAAGAAATTTTTATTTTAATAGTAGGCAGATATTTCGGCTCTACAGTAAGGGTCACACCAACTTTTTATCTGCGGAATATTACCTACATTTTTGTGCAAACTGCTACGCATTTACAGACAGTAGATGAGTTACAAACATTCAACGTCTCGCGAAGCTTTAGCATAGCATTCCAAAATCTATGGTTTAGCTTCACAATCTGTCTTACGGTAGTCACTGACACTACATTTTTCTTATCCTTCGCGTTTTTCCCTTAAAGAGTAACGAACACATGCGAAAAGAGATGGCTCACTCAGATTTGTTCACAGGCATAGCACAGACATTGCTGTAACGTGGGCACACCGGCGATGGATGTCGTATACACTAATGTCCTTAAACGTCCCCACAGCCAGAAATCTAAAGGATTAATGTCTGATCAAAAGAGAAGCCATGCTACATAATCTTCTCGACCAATCCATAGTTCCTGTATTGTTTGTAAAAAATTTTGTAAATTTGTGGTAAGAACTTATGGGACCAAACTGCTGAGGTCATCGGTGCCTACTTAATGGAACTTAAACTAACTTACGCTAAGGACAATACACACACCCATGCCCGACGGAGGACTCGAACTTCCGACGGGGACCGTCGTGTACAATCCTCTTTTGTCTTTCATTTCCAACTGACAGGCCGTAAGTACTTGAGAATATAGGTTAACGACAGTTAAGGTGATTAAAGCTACTACTCTAAATAAAGGACAGCTGACAATCTTATAACACTACTCAATAGTCGTAGCCAGACTCAAATAAAAATTTTACACTACTAGACCAAAAAAAGTGAACCACCCAGAAGACGTGGTCGGATGTCAATGTAACGTGTTGCACTTTCACTCCATCGGAAGGTATGTAAATGATTACAGCTGAATTCTTTGTGGCAAATGGAACAATGTAACTCAGATCCACAAAATTAATGTGTTCCGAAGTACACAGATCATATACCAAGACAGAGAACCAGTAAGCGATTTGTATGAATTACAGCAATTTCGTTCCTCATTTTTTAATTCGCTGATCATGTAGTACTGCCCCGATGTAGGACTGAATGGGAACATAAAGCCTGGCGTACTCGTCGTCAAGGATCCGGTCGACGACACGAGTCAATGTATTGTGCACCAGAAACGTTATTTCACTTTCGCACGTGCCGTCTGTGAGCAAGAAATGGATTCCCTGCGAAACTGTCTGTCATCCCGCAGCATTGGTCGGAAGCTAGCTGCAGCCGGACTTGGGAGTCAACGTCCCATTGGTGTGCTTTTGTTAAGGACAGACGTAGAGCAAAATGCTTTCTTGTATTTAAACATCTATGTCTATCTACCAAAATCTTACGGCTGAAATAGTAAAGCATGAGACTATTGTATACAACATAATGCTTGATATTATGTGCTATTTTTGTTTGAAAAAGAGCATCGTCATACATTTTGGTTCAAATGGCTCTGAGCACAATGGGACTTAACACCTGAGGTCGTCAGTCCACTAGACTTAGAACTACTTAAACCTAACTAACCTAAGGACATCACATACACCCATGCCGGAGACAGGATTCGAACCTGCGACCGTAGCAGCAGCGCGGTTCCGGACTGAAGCGCCTAGAACCGCTTGGCCACAACAGCCGGTGACATACATTTTATAAGGATTATAATTTTTAATTACCATTGTTCCTGTAAAATACTTTTTCCCATGAACTAATCAAGCAATAATTTTGCAGTCTCATGTTACCCGGGACTGCTCTATTTTTCTGAAATTTTAAGAAACTTTTCTCGGAAAGAATATAGCGGAAAATGACTGCAAGGATCATTCAGTAATTCTTAACTACTACTCAAAATTTAGGTTAGCTTTTATAGTTCCTCAGGAAAGGTATATTACAGCTCTAAAACGCCAGTTTACGGCAACTCGCATTTCAAGTTTTTATTTAAATTTGTGACAATATCGCTATACATCTAGTGACTAATTTTGGCCGCATCCATAATCTTCATTCTTTTCTTCGTCTCCCTGGCGTAGTCTCTTCTCACTCCTGTGCCTAGCCTACGTTTACATTTATTTTTCTGCTTCCTGAGCTTTCTCCAGTCGCGCTTCATCGATGTTTTTGAGAATCTTCATTGTGAAGTAACTGTATGGAAGTCCAGTACCAGCAGGCACCTAATCGTACCTACCTTTCTACTACTGAACACTAGACAGGAATCACATGCAGCTATCCTCACGACAAATGAGGATGTACAAAGTCTGTTTTTGGGCAACGCATCCATGTAATGTGATTGCATCTATCATTTCCATTCTGTGTTTTCCCACGTACACATTTTTTCAGCAGTTCAGGATTGGCTATGTACCTGAAAGTTGGTTTTGCAATATCTAAAACAGCAAGCGGCAAACCACGTTTGTGGGTGTGTGTGGCTTTCCACTAATTTTCTTCTTCGATGAACTCAGTGACTTTGTCGAAAATTGTTCTTCACATTTAGGAGCAGCATCCGTAACACTGTTATTTAAATTTCTTGTACCTTTTACACATGAAACTCGACGATTCCTCACTTTTTTTTCAATATGTGTCCAGTCTTACGACCAATTTGGAGCAAAGAGGTAGATATATGCAAAACTGAAAACTCAGATAAGTTTCTAGCGCATACTATTAAATAAACCATGTTGTAAACAAAGGAGCAAGTAAAGACAATCCTTCTCACAGCCTTCTAGATTCATCTGCAGTTCGTTTCGATCGCCTGAAAGAAAAATTAACGCACAAAAAAATACTAGCGTAAAGAAGATGTGGACCATTGCATGGAAAGAGTGTGCATGGAAAGTGCAGACGTCCAAAAGACATTTTTAAAACATATTTCTAGCCAGAATTCGATTATAAAACTTTGCGACGTTTTTCTTAAAGAATCAGTCTAATAAATTATGCAATAAAACATTGAAAATCTTAGCAATTTTGCCCTTAACATTACAACACAAATAGTTGCGTTTGGAATGGTGTCACGATCAGGAAGCATGGAGGACTGTTGAATGGCCCCGCATTGTGCTCAGTGACGAATCGCAGTCCTGCATTACCCAGGATGATCATTGTCGGCGATATGGCTGCGTTCTGGTGAGAGGTCCCTTCTTTCCAATATTTTAGAGAGGCACAGCCGTGTTACTCCTGCTGTCATGGTGCGCGAAGCCATTGGGTATGTCTTCAGGTCAAGGCTGATAGTATTTGAATGAGCTCTGGCTGGTACAATGGTACGTGGCAGACGTCCTGTATCCCCATGTGCTCCTTCTCGCGCGGCAGTATTGTGGTGGCATTCTTCAGCAGTATAATGCTCGACCACACATGGATCGATTCTCTATGAACAGTCTGCACACTGCTGAGGTACTCCAATGGCCAGCAGGAATCCCAGATGTCTCCCGATAGAGTATGTGTGGGACCATCTCGAATATCAACTCCGTCCCAGTGCCAATATCCAGCATATCAACGAGCAGTGACAACAGGAAAGAATGCAACGGCTCTGCGACACCCTTCTCCACCGAGTCAGTGCACGCATCCAGGCCAGAAGGCGTGTGACGTCATACTAATAATAAGTGTTCTCATACTCCCAAGTTTTTTGTAAATTTGGCTAGATTTTGTATTCACCGACATAATGTCACATGGCCTTTCAAACCAATGTTATTCCATTTTGTTTCCTTCTCTCTTTCTGGGTGCTTAACTTTCTTGTAATGCAGTGTAATTTGAAGTACTAAATTACAAATAAAAAGAAACTGATTTCTTCATGTAAGTTATTGCACTGCTGCAGATAGTCCAGAGTGCTTCAGTTGCTCAACATGTACATGTAATAAAGGTGGCTGTTATTTCCAGCCGGCCGCGGTGGTCTAGCGGTTCTAGGCGCGCAGTCCGGAACGCGCGACTGCTACGGTCGCAGGTTCGAATCCTGCCTCGGGCATGGATGTGTGTGATGTCCTTAGGTTAGTTAGGTTTAGGTAGTTCGAAGTTCTAGCGGACTGATGACCTCAGAAGTTAAGTCCCATAGTGCTCAGAGCCATTTGAACCATTTGTTATTTCCATGTTAGCTGCAGAAACCGTATCTAAAGAGATAAGATAGAAACATTAAGCAATGAGACGATCGAGAGAGGTACGTTAAAAAAAAAAAAAAAAGATATACTGGGATAGAAAATTTAGCGTGATTTGAACAGCAGTAAGTGGGTTCAAATGGTTCAAGTGGCTCTGAGCACTATGGGACTTAACATCTGTGGTCATCAGTCCCCTAGAACTTAGAACTACTTAAACCTAACTAACCTAAGGACAGCACACACATCCATGCCCGAGGCAGGATTCGAACCTGCGACCGTAGCAGTCGCGCGGTTCCGGACTGAGCGCCTTAACCGCGAGACCACCGCGGCCGGCGCAGTAAGTGGGACCTCATGGCTTAGTGACGGTTGTGCTTTAGAGATATGGTTCCTATTTCAGCTAAAAGAGAAACCGCAACTAGCAAGCTGTTAGATGATTAAAGCTACTGCGCATTCCTCAAATGATTCAACCCTGAGGCAACCTTTATAGTCTTGGCGGCTAAACTACTGGTCCACGAGATGTGGATGGCTGACTATACCCACTGCGGAAGTGCCTGTTGTTCCCGTGAATACCTTTGCAGACCAGCTAAACAGTGTGAATGTCTGTTACTCTTTTGAAGACCAGCGTGCAGTGAGTGTGTCCGTTGCTCCCTTAAAGATCAGGTACACAGTAAGAGCTTCTGTTATTCCCCTGAAGGTAAGCCATATAGTGACAGCGCCTGTTGTTCCCTCGAAGACCAGCAAGAGCATCTGCTGTTTCCTTGGAAGACCAGCTATTCAGTGGAAGCGCCTGTTGCTTCTGCCTTAAGCGAGAGGCTAGCATAAAAAGGTATTATAAGCACTAATGAGCATTGAAACGGAGAGAGAATATCGAGTAGTTAATTCAAGTTTATCGTCAGTTACTCATCAACATAATAAAAAGTGTATTTCATTGGTAAATCCTTAATCTTCCTGAAGGTATTGTTTTTGTTTCCGATTGGTAGGTGTAGTTTGCTGTAAAGTAAGCTGCCCATATTCCTCAGCCTGTGGCAACTTCTGTCCAATCTTGGTTTCTCCAGTAGAAAGTCTCCTTGTCGTTGATAGTCTACATTTCATATTTTCTCTACTTCAACCATTGTCAGTTATTTTGCTCCCCAAATAGCAAAACTCATCTACTTTTTTAAGTGTCTCATTTTCTAATCTTGTTGCCTCAGCATCTCCAGACTTAATTCGACTACATTCCATTATCCTCGTTTTGCTTTTGTTGATGTTCATCTTATCTCCTCCAGTCAAGACATAGTCCACTCTGTTCAATTGTTCTTCCAGGTCCTTTGAAAGTTTTTATTTCTTCTCCATAGATTTGAATTCCTACTCCAAATTTTTCTTTTCTTTCCTTTACTGTTTGCTCAATAAACAGACCGAATAGCATAGGGGATAGGCTACAACCGTGTCTCACTCCCTTTCCAACCAATGCTCCCCTTTCATGCCTCTTGACCCTTATAACTGCCATCTTGTTTCTGTAGAAATTGTAAATAGCCTTCTGCTCCCTTTATTTGACCCCTGCCACCTCTAGAATTTCAAAAAGAGTATTCCAGTCAACATTGCCAAAAGCATCTCTAAGTTTACAAATGCTAGAAATGTAGGTTTGCCTTTCCTTAATCTATCTTCTAAGATAAGTAGTCGGATCAGTATTGCTTCACGAGTTCCAACATTTCTACGGTATCCAAACTGATTTTCCCCGAGGTCGGCTTCTAGTTGTTCTTCCACCCGTCTGTAAGGAATTCGTGTTAGTATTTTACAGTCGACTTATTAAACTGATAGTTCGGTAATTTTCACACTTGTCAACACCAGCTTTCGTTGGGAATTGGAATTATTATATTCTTTTGGAAGTCTGAAGGTATTTCGCCAGTCTCATACGCCAGACACCTTTAAAATGTGGCAATCAACAGCAATTTCAATCATTATTATTCTGAAAGAAATATTTGCTTTGGAATTTTTACAACTGGGTAATGCAGTTTACATGTAACGGTTCCTAACTTCAACTTTGATTTTCTTCCTTCACTACCAGTAATTCTACAACCGAACAAATTAATGGCGACTTCGGAATATGTGACTTCAGAATATGTAACCTCAGAGTATATGAGTTCATAACATGTGAGTTCAAAATATACTGCGAATACATTACGTAATAAGAACTCCAAAAATAATACTAACTCATATGGCATTAAAAAAAAGAAATAAATCTTACCGTGGATGATGTTTTCATCAGGGGCTATGGAAAGGAGAGAAAAGGAGAATAAAACAGTCTCCTACATTCCAATAAGGCGGGTCAGGCGATATCTCTCTCTTGAGAAACGCTCAATCTGCGACACCCAGTCATGAACCGCAATCGGCTGTAAACATCACCGTGGACACTTCACATATCATTTTGAACAGTTTGTAAGGAAGCGCCACCGAAGTCGATGCGAGACGTCGCTGTTATTTATGGAACAAACAACGATTTCTTCATGTACTGGTCAACAGCCTCAGTGTATTGATTAAATAATGGTCTCATTTTAACCATCGCAGACTGATAGTTTTACTCCTTTAATACATCATGCACTTAAATTACGTTACAGACCAGTTTCGGCCTTAGGCTATTATCAAATGTATGACACTGATGATGTGTGTGTCACACTAAAATAAATGTGATAAGGGGCCGAGGTCTATGACCGAAACTGGCCAACAACGTAATTTCAGAGTATGATACACTAAAGGAATAAAACTGACAGCCTACGGTGGTTAAAATGGTCCCATCGTTTAGATGGAACGAGCAGTTAACACACATGTAATCTTTTACTAACGGATGTATTAGTTTCTGATCTTTGGCCCCGAATCTCAAAAATAGTGAATTTAAAAATCTCCCCATCGTACGTCTAAGATTCTCCATTTTGGCTCTAAGCGTTTGCAATACTGAGTATACGGTTTGGGAGCGCACGAGTGTGCACAACAGTTTAACCAATGGCCGTCTGTTATACGCTGTGGTAATTATTACGTATGCTCATTGTCTTGTTGGCAGTGCGTCAGTGTAAAGAAATGGATAGCAATGAACTGAAGTTTCTGTGTTATAAGTCCTGACTCGCATATTTAACAATCTACCGCGTCGGTAGTTATTTACGAGAGAAACGAGTAATTTTCGAGCCTTGTGATTAAATACATTAAAGTACTGTCCAAAACTACGACAGCATTAATTACGGCGACATTACAATTAATCTAAGTGCTCTGAAACATTGCGGACTTTCGTTGGCACGTCGGCTATCTGCAGGTAGACTTCATTAATCTAGCTGTAAGGTGCAACAGTAATTAATCAACTGCGTGAAAAGCGCACGGAGGCTCGTAAACTTCGCGTACCGCAGTGACAAACGTGTGTTTTAATATGGGCATACACGTACGATATTTATCAGAAGTTACGACTGCCGTTATTTATGCGTCAACCCAACCCTGGATTACCAAACCTGCTTGAGGAGTGGTGCAGTGTAATAGAGAACAGTGCTGCAGAAGAATAATAGTGGAACAGCATCGCGGGACCACTTGTGGTGTCATTTATCAAATTGCAGGGTGTGGGCACCGTCATAACGTAACAGTGTACATAGGGGCCGAGCGAAGATACATCTGCATGGAGGGAGGATAGCAGTGGGGTACCTGTGATGGATCTCTGACGCTGGTAAAACATTGTCAAAGTTCAGTTATTTACTAATCATGTTGACAGTCGTTTGGTTCCACATCGGCCTTGTAGCCAATGGCTCATTCAGATGCTTGTTAGATTCCCACTGACGCTGCCGAGTCAGCTACTCGTCTGCAGTCCCAAACGGAGAGTGAGTGATATTGCTCCGTAGCGCGCTGCCATCGCGGCTATGATCCAGCACAAATGGTCTCCTACTAGCAGCTGGAGTTTGCTCGATCCCACTCCGAATTCCATGTTGACCCTTAATGGCCCATACACCACGTGGTGTTGTCGGAAGTCGTGTGGTCGATCCATCTCCTTCCTACCGGCCAGTAATGGTTCAGCACTTGGAGGCGCCTAAGTGTTGGACAGGAACGTGCAGCTGACAAAGCCCTACTGCCGGTTTCCGTACTGAAGGTCGGTGCTGTCAGCACTGGTCGATGTGGTGTTGTCGCAAGACAGTCAGCTACTCCGTCAGGAATGGCAGACGGCGAACAGAATGAAATTTATCAGGCGAAGGCCATCATCTCACCGGTTCCCGCGAGATCACCGAAGGTAAGCGTTGTCGGGCGTGGTCGGCTCTTGAATGGGTGACCATCCAGGCCGCCATGCGCTGTTGCCATTTTTCGGGGTGCACTCAGCCTCGTGATGCCAATTGAGGAGCTACTCGACCGCATAGTAGCGGCTTCGGTCAAGAATACCATCATAACGACCGGGAGTGAGGTGTGCTGACCACACGCCCCTCCTATTCGCATCCTCCACCGAGGATGACACGGCAGTCAGATGGTTCCGATGGCCCACTTGTGGAATGTAGACGGAGTGGAAGACCATCATCTCAGGCACATCTTCGGATAGTTCTTAGAATTTTCCAGAGTATCTAGGATATAGATTCAGTACAGCATCGTAAATATAGAATCGAGTGCTATTACTGTGAATGCCATCGATCCCATGAGAGCTGGTGATTTAGATGATACACTGGGAGCCAACGTGAGGTTATGGTGTGATGCTCGGGTCGTAATGACCGCACGTGTCCTTCTGATTCTGCTATTTTCGCTTAACAGGTTCTTAACTGCTGTGTAGGTTGTTTGATACTAGTTCTCACTTTCTTTCAGCATCTCTTACAAGCTAACGAATATGAGTGCCACGTTTCCATTGGTTTTCTGCCCCACGCTAGTTTGTGTTGAGCCCGTCCTCACCCTCTCGGTGCGGTGTTGAAACGTTCCCAGGCCTGAGACACTTGTGGCATACCGTTTACTTGCTGGTTCTGTCTCTGCCACTGGCGTGATCGCACTTTGCCTGTAGCAAGGTGAATGAGTTTTTATATTTTTTTCATATTTTCAGCCCCTTACTATTATGTGCCGTAACAAGCCTAAGACGGTAGAACTATAAACGTATTATGTCACATCTTGATTATTCGGTTTATGTATAACGGTTCAACCATGACGCGACTTCGAAAAGTAAGTTACACATTAGTACTGCAGAGCAAGCAAATTTTTGCTCAGAACGTTAAGGTGACGAAGATGAATGACATTATTTTCCAAACTAGTCACGAATTCTTTGTAAATCACAGTCGGAACTTTCTACTAATTGTTCCACTTCCCGGCCACAGAAATTCCCACCTGAGTCATTCGAGAACATCTGCGTGAACCTCCTCATCGATAGAAAATCTCTTTCCCTCAGGATGCTCTTTCATCTTTGCCGAAAAGATGAAAATCGTATGCAGCAAGATTTGGACTTCTCGATAAGCACGCTCATGTCTGGGCGGCTTTGGTCAAATAGTTGGCATAATTTCATTGCAGCTGGACACGACATTGCAATTCGTCCCTATACCGCCACAATTCACAGTGCATCTCAGAGTAATTTTGACACTTTGCACACAATAATCGTATAGTCCGGTGTATTTCAATTCTGCAGTACATTCACATTTGCTGCGCCATTTCACTCGTACACAGTGATGCACCTGTTATCGGTACCACGGCAGAGCTGTCAGCAGTAAACTGGGGAAATACACTTTCTTCTGACAATGTGCCATTCCCATTGCGCCATGGCCCCTACCTGTTTTACAGTAATTTTTCACTAGTAGCACAGTCGAAAAATAATGGATATCTTCGCCTATTTACGTGGAATTTATTACATTTACACACTTTCAAGACAAATTTCTGTCTGTGCACCAATCACTGACACTCTGCAGAATTTTCTGCATTTCCCTACTCCGTTCTGTTGTTGAAACTTTCCTAAAGACATCAGACATCGTTTGTAAAAAGGACTCATAGAGCTTCCAATGTCATCCAATAGATAAGTTACGTGTAATGTTAACACTAATGACCTTACAACTCTGCCTTGTGGGACTCCAGAAATTACCTCTGCATCTGACGTTTTCCTCCAGGAAAGTCTTACATACTGAGTTCTGTATCTTAAAAAGCTTGATCCAGTCACGAATCTGGCCATCGGAAGCTCGTGTTTGGACCATTAAACGTCTGTGTGGAGCTGTGTTAAATACCGTTCGGATGTCAAGGAACACATGGGAGCGTCCGCAGCTCGTGGTCTCGCCGTCGCGTTCTCGCTTCCTAAGCACGGGGTCCCGGGTTCGATTCCCGGCGGGGTCGGGAATTTTCACCTGCCTTGAGATGACTGGGTGTTTCTGTTGTCCTCATCATTTCATCATCATGACTGAGAAAAGACTGGGAACTTGTACGGGCGCTGATAACGGCGCAGTCGAGTAAACCAAACATCATCATCAACATGGGCGCGTTTCTCTACAGGGCTCTGGATACCATGGGTGAACGGAGCAAGCAAGATCTCCAGAAAGGTCGTAATGGGTGAACATTAAACATGTTCCAGAATTCTACAACAGTCTGACGTCAGCGACGTAGGCCTATACTTCCATTCATCTGTTCGACATCCCTTCTTTAAAATGGGAATGACATGTGATATTGTCCATCTGCTTGGTACGCTATTACAGGTACAGGTACAGATAACATGATTCTTGGTACCTTAATATGTACCAGCTTCAGCGTGTAAGTTGCTTTCTCTCTGAATCTCACAATCATCCCGCAAACATACCACTTAATATACTACCTGATCTTTTTGCATGGTCGTAATTCCACGGCGAAGTGGAGTATGACTACCAGTATAGATATCCTTTGGCCTTCACACGTGCACCCTTCAATATCTGACCTGCTCCTATGGAGAAAATATACGTTAATGGCTTGCTTCGGCCATACGTACTAGCCTACGTAAAACATTCTACTCATAAGAACCATAATTACTAGTCTCCAAATTTAGCAAATACTGATGAAATGTTGTTCCATAGACTGTTATCAGCCATTACTAGAAATATCTGCACTTAAATCGCTAACACCGTGCGTAGTACAACAAAAGGTGCAATCTTGCCACTACTGAGCGACTTTAGTTTATTTCCTCTTCTGCGATTTTGATATCCGGTATATGCAGTTCCGGGCTGGTTCCTCATCTCTGCGTTACATATGGTTTTGTACCTATTTTAAGTGTTTTGCCATCGGCCGTGTCGGCCTCCAACACATCTCTCCCTATGTAGACTGATATCACTGTAAGAGGAATAAACCACTCAAAACTACACTGATTCCTTAGGGAAGTACACAACCAGTTTAACTCTCCACCAATATCTAATTAATACCTGCATTCCCCGTACTGTTTACAGTAGATAGCGTTGTACATACCAGCTATTCCCAGGCCGTACAAGGACTATACCGTAAAACAGGTTTGTAATACCCACATACCTCCTTACGATTTGTGGTGTGGGGTTGAACAATTATTTAACATTTGTCTATGCTCCTTCCATGTGGACACTAATTTATAAATATGCCTTGCAAATCTTCACTATCTCACTCCTTTTCTACTATCTGTATATATTTTTTCTTCATGGCAGTTGTTTTCTCCATACCCTTCAGTATAGATTGGTGAACTTGCCCCCCCTCTTAGCTGCTTGTAGGGTGCTGTATGATAAACTTTGTGTAGTGACTTGGCAATACAGCCAAGCCACTCGGAGGTAGCCGAAAGGCACGCGTTAAGCTCACGCAGACTGGCGTGAGGTCTGGAACAGTTAAGGGAATTTTTAGTAGCAAATGAAGTACGTAGTTGATGTAATTCTTAACTTTAATCCACTATTGGTGTACATCGCTCTTGACGGTACATGTTATAACCTCAATATAAATTGGTAATGGCGCCTTGCTAGGTCGCAGCAAATGACGTAGCTGAAGGCTATGCTAACTATCGTCTCGGCAAATGGGAGCGTATTTGTCAGTGTAGCATCGCTAGCAAAGTCGGCTGTACAACTGGGGCGAGTGCTAGGAAGTCTCTCTAGACCTGCCGTGTTGTGGCGCTCGGTCTGCAATCACTGACAGTGGCGACACGCGGGTACGACGTATACTAGCGGACCGCTGCCGATTTATAGGCTACCACCTAGCAAGTGTGGTGTCTGGCGGTGACACCACACTTTGTGCATTTGCCATCCTACATTATTTAAAGAATAAACTAGCGTGTATAAAACGTTACATCTTATGACTTATGAGTCGCACAATATTATATTTTTGGACGAACGTTCAGTGTCATATGTGAATATTCTCTGCACAATGTGATGCGAATACATTCGAAGTTAGTAAGTAATAAAATGTCGTGCCCAACGTGGAAATTTTTTGTAGGGGTGTCAGAGAGTTTGGTAAGGGTCTGATTTTATGTCTTAAGTTTGTTGAAAATGCTCTCACTATCAAACACTGGATGAATATAGTCCGGGTGGTTTCTGCCCTGTGCATTGTGCATACTCAAGACATATTCGCAGTTTCTAACTGCAATACTTGTCTTATTGTGTTAACCCCTTAACGTAACATTACACTTTCTAACGAGTAGAAATTTCAGATTTTTTAAAAAATTCAGTGAGTAATTATATGAAGTACAGAAAATACGACTTTTGTTGCCCCTGTAAGCAGTTCAATAGGCACCCTGTAACTGGGACTGACTGACACCGTTTTTATGTTTTTTGTACAGTGCTCTGCAATGAAAGAATGTGAGGGTGCATGTAGCCAGAGGCCTCGCAGAGGTGCACAAAAAGCTTGACGTCATATGTATTTTGGCCAGTGTGACTATAGCGGCAAACGGGGCCAGCATCGCAACACGAAACAGTTGAAGGAACGGAAAAAGCAATGCGTGTGAAGCAGCGATCAGTTACGGTCACCATGGTTGTGTTCTCGACTGCAACATGTCCCGGAGACAACATCTGTGTCACTTCACATGGGGAATAAGGACGAAGAGTGACGAGTGTAGTCCAGGAGTTTGGTGTTGCACACAGCATTGTTCCACGAGCGTATCGAATGTTCCGAAAGACAGTAACCGCTGCCCGGAGTTAAGGAGGTGCTAAACCGTGGTCAGCTGTAACATCAGATGACCGCCATGTTGAATAACGAGCAAGAAGGTCCCACTTCAAACAGCGAATACAATTGCAACCACATATAACGGGTCTTCAGAGCTCGAATCTCTCACCCCACAATGACACGGCGACTGCATAGTTGTTGTTTCTTTGCCCGACAAGCAGTACGTTGTGTTCCATTGACACCCGCACATCATCGGCCCCATTTTGCGGTGGTACACTATTTGATCAAAAGTATCCGGACACCCCCAAAACATACGTTTTTCATATTAGGTGCATTGTGCTGCCACCCACTGCCAGGTATTGCATATCAGCGACGTCAGTAGTCATTAGACATCGTGAGAGAGCAGAATGCGGTGCTCCGCGGAACTCACGGACTTCGAACGTGGTCAGGTGATTGGGAGTCACTTGTGTCATACGTGTGTACCCGAGATTTCCACACTGCTAAACATGCCTAGGTCCACTGTTTCTGATGTGATAGTGAAGTGGAAAAGTGAAGGGACACGTACAGCACAAAAGCGTACAGGCCGACCTCGTCTGTTGACTGACAGAGACCGCCGACAGTCGAAGAGTGTCGTAATGTGTAATAGGCAGACATCTATCCAGACCATCATACAGGAATTCCAAACTGCATCAGGATCAACTGCAAGTACTGTGACAGTTAGGCGGGAGGTGAGAAGACTTGGATTTCATGGTTGAGCGGATGCTCATAAGCCACACAACACGCCGGTAAACGCCAAACGACGCCTCGCTTGGTGTAAGGAGCGTAAACATTAGACGATTGAACAGTGCAAAAACAGTGTGTATAGTGACGAATCACAGTACACAATGTGGCGATCCGATGGCTGGGTGTGGGCATGGCGAATGCCCGGTGGACGTCATCTGCCAGCGTGCGTAGTGCCAGCAGTAAAATTCGGAGGCAGTGGTGTTGGTGTAGTCGTGTTTTTCATGGAAAGGGCTTGCACCCCTTGTTGTTTTGCGTGGCACTATCACAGTACAGGCCTACATTGATGTTTTAAGCACCTCTTGCTTCAAACAGTTGAAGAGCAATCGGGGATGGCGATTGCATCTTTCAACACGATCTAGCACCTGTTCATACCGCACGGCCTGTGGCGTAGTGGTTACATGACAATAACATCCCTGTAATGGACTGGCCTACACAGAGTCCTGACCTGAATCCTACAGAACACCTTTGGGACGTTTTGGAACGTCGACTTCTTACCAGGCCTCACCGACCTACGCCGATACCTCTCCTCAGTTCAGCACTCTGTGAAGAATGGGCTTCCATTCCCCAAGAAACCTTCCAGCACCTGATTGAACGTATGCCTGCGAGATTGGAAGCTGTCATCAACGCTAAGGGTGGGCCAACTCCATACTGAATTCCAGCATTACCGTGCGACGAATTTGTAAGTCATTTTCAACCAGGTGTCCGTACACTTTTGACAACATAGTGTACCAAGAGCATAAGGACTGGGCAAATGAGAAGTGGAGTCGCATGCTCCTATCGGATGAAAGCAGATTCAGTATGAGTAGTCAGTTACGAAGTATCCTGAAATGGCGAAGGCTCGGAAAACAGTCGAAAATTGTCGTTTTGCTGGTCCAGGTGTTACGGTGTGGCGAAACATAAAATTGTGTGTGCATACTCACCTCCAATTCTTTGAACGCGGTACCCTCACCGGTCAACATTATTATGACTTTCTCCTACTTCCAAAACCGCTTGTTTTCAGCACTCTATTGGGCCCTGACTTCATTTTTGTGGAAGAGAATTCGTGATCGTATCGGACTGCAAATGAGAAGAACACTTGGAACGAGAGCAATTCGGAGCATTGACTGACCTGACAGTTTTTCTCCCTCCCCTACACCCCTACAAACCGACTTGAATGCTATCGAGCACGTGTGGGTTGCGTTAGGAAGACGTGTCGCAGTACGTCCACGTGCACCAACGACCGTCCGGCGGTTCTCAGCAGCGTTGGTGGAGGTATGGAACGGCCTACCACAACAACTTCCTACCAACCTTGTGGTCGGCACGTTGCAGAACATATCGTATTAAGAATGTCCAGAGGACCATCATAAATTGCAGTGACATCAGTATAATTATACGTTTCATTAAAAATGTAATTTTAGATCTTCTCAGGTGGTATTCCTTTCTGTTACCTTCTGTATTATACTGTGGCAACAAAATTAAAGGATCACTTCTTCGAAATCACGGAATTCTCTCCTGTTGCGGCACAGAAGTTTGAAATTTGGCTCAGAGATGCCTACAAGCTTCCCTGCAAGGTGTCGACACACGTCACAAAATGATCAGACCTCAAGTTCATCTTTCGTGTAAGGTGGCACTAAATTTGACCAGAATTCTGCTCAGCGTCGCCTTGTACGTGTCGCACGGTGGGATGGTCATCACAGCTCTTCTTACTCACATTTTAACTCTTATTTTGACGCGTCTGTGACATAGATCAGAATCGCGACTCCCAGCGTTAAAATAACTCGGTTTTCTTATGAGTGGCCGAGGAAAATATTTCAGACACACCTCCGCTCAGTATGGGCTGTTACTCCACTGAACGTGGTCCGACCCATTTGAGTGTAGCGCGATCGCAATTTTTGCTCTGTTATATAGAGTGGAACCCCTAGGCAGTGGTCAAAACCATCCGAAGGAATTTGAACGTGATCCGAAGCAGCAAAGGGTGTTCATGCTTTTTCAGTCCTCCTGATTCGCACCTTCCTGTGGTGTGATCAGCTCGTCGAGGGGGAGGTGACATTACACAAGTGTGAATAAAATGGCAAAGGGTCCCTTTAAGAGGCCCCCATCCCCCAGTTCAGTAATATCGTCGGTGGCATCTGCCCACTTTTATTGGAAACTTTAAAAATGTACATGTACCGAGACAAAGTGTCACGTAATCCTTGGCGCCTGCTAACAGGCATCTGGGAATGGAGGGGTGTTGAGGCGTTGCCTGCCTACAGGCGCCTAGGACTACTGCACAGGTTGTCTCGGTACATGTAGAGTTTTAAAGTTTTCAATAAAAGTGGGCAGATACCACTAACGGTGTTACTGGACTGGGGGTATCTTATAGGGATCCTTCTGTGTTTTATCACATACATGCAAATGTTGTAGCTCTCTATGACCACGCCACAGGAGTATATGAAACAGGAGATCTAAAAAAGTATAAACAGCCTACCCTGTTCGGATCACGTTCAGATATCGTCGAATGGTTGGGAAGGTTAATTAATCGTCCTAACCTGTACATATGAGAAAAAATTGTGGTCACACTGCACTCGAAAGTGCTGCAATTACATTCAATGGTGTTGCAGCCTCACAGTGTTATTAAAAAGGGTTAAAACGTTTGGGAGCATCAGCGGCGTCAAAGGTTGTCAAGAACGTCGTCCTACTGCTCATTGCACTACGATCTGTTTTTTTTTTCTTTTTTCTTTTTTGATTGTGATAGGTGTGGAAATCAACACCCCAAAGAAAGGAGTAGTCACTGATCCCCCTTCACACCACTCCTGAAACTAGTGTCGACTCTGAGTATCGGTGTTGTCTGAAACGGTTTCCTCCGCTACCTATATTAAAACCGCGTTATTACAATGCTAGACGCCGTGGTTCCGACCTACATTCCAGAGGAAGGCTGAATTGTGAGAGAGATATGATGAGCACCCTACCTTGTGTTACGTGCACAGTGGCGTTGGGCAGAATAGTGGTGAAACCTGGTGCCAAGGTGTCATCTCTAACCCACCTTAAACGATACGTGAACTTTTGAGCCGTGGCCTCTTCTCCGCATGTGTCGACACCTTGCTGTCTGAATCGTCGTTGAGCCCGAGGCTGACGTCGCCGGGCGCCAGGCATTTTGCAACGTTACTGACAAGGGAAGCTCCCCACACAGCCCCTTCCCTCCCCCGTCAGATCTATTCGTAAGATGGGTTAGTGAAAACAACCCGTGAAAAAAGAAGAGGAATCCGATCAGTGAACGGTCCAAGCTGAAGATGAGCAACATCGAGCACATTTAAATACCCATGGTGTCGAGGTTATGAGGTCACGGTATTGGATTACGAAGGGTGAGATTCGAGTTCAATCTGCCTCGTAACTCATTTCTTTTCCAAAATTATAAACTGAACTGTCCGTCAGATCATTGAGAAATCTGTTCCCTGTATACACATTTGTGTCTTTGTCGTGGTGTAAAGTCCGTTTGCTACAGCGTGGTGTAAGGAAGAGACCTCCAGACGTACATACCCCCTATTTGTTCTACGGAAGTACCATATCTTATGGCTCTTGCGACCCGTTTTGGAAGTTTTGCATCTTAAATTCCTTTCATTAATGTATTTCTTACCCGTTTATTTGCTGTTTTCATTCCTGTGAAAGTTATCTCGTCTGCACTCAGCATTCATCACATTTATTTGCGACGGTAATGTATTCTTACGCATGACACACACTCTGTAACCAATATCCAAGACTACATAAGGAGAGCAGACACATCGGTGACCGGATGGACAGTTGTTAATTTAGTGAAAAAAGTGGAGCACGAGGGAGATTGGAACTCGGATCTCGCGCTCTACAGTCCAACATCGCGACCACACTGCCATGACGCCGAGATTCTTGCAGTTTGCTAGATGTTGCATATGTTGATCTTGGACCGTTCACTGTTTCTTTTTAATTTCTTTTTTTCACAGTTCATTATACCTTTCTCCTGTTTTCATGCTTGATTTATGTTCAGTTTTTGACGGGCTAACCACTGTGTCAATTTATTACTAAATCTGATTGGGGTGCGATGGGGACTTTCCACTGTCAGAGATTGTGGGCACCTAGAGATAAATTTCAAATATGTGCTCCGCAGTGGGAGACAGTTAGCGGTTTTCGAAAAAGCGATCGCTTAACTGTGTTGCGCAGTGTGTGTATGAACCAACTTTCATCGACGTAAGTCACTTGCCAGCGACACATCGTGGAAAGTTGCTTTCGGCGCGTCAGCGTAAGTATGCCATTGTGGCGGCACTGCAAACTGCGGACAGGCCGGCAGAGGAGTGGCTGTGGCTGCTGCCGGGTGTTGTGGCTCGCTAAGGGCACGCCCCACAGAGGGACCACTCGGTCCGCCGACTTCCCTCAGCGCAGGAGGAGAGCTCCTGCCTGGGCCAGGACCGCGGCCTTCGGGCTACGAGCCCGGGGCTGGGGTCAGGGGTGGCCGGAGCCTTTTGACGGCAGCGGGCAGGGCTCGTTATTCACGGCAGCTTAAAGGCCACAACAAACGCGCCCGCGGCTGCCCCGGTAATTGGACGCAATGAGGCGGGGACGCGCGCGCAGTCCTCAATTAGCGGCCGGCTTCAAACACTCCCACGCAGGGCAGCCCGCGGGCGGCGCCTCCTCGCGGCAGCGACCGCCGCAGCCGCGCACAGTAGGGGCCCTGAGGTCAGGTCTTTTAGTGGCAGCGGCGTCTGTGTGCGAACAGCCTCCCAGATTACTCGAGAGCGAGGACAAGTGATCACGTGGCTCACTCAGGCAATGGCGATCACAAATTTCTCGTCGAGACCCTATTTCCATCTACAGCGAACTTTAGGAAGCCTTTAGAATCTCTAAAAATCTTTTATTTTGCGCCAATATATTTTGATTCGTTTCAGAACATCTCATTGCACCGCGATCATATCGAGTGTATGAGATGGCTAATAGTTGAAGTTTCGGCACCTCCGCCCTCGGTAGCTGAGTGGTCAGCGCGACAGAATGCCGATCCTAAGGGCCCGGCTTCGAATCACGGCTGTGTCGGAGACTTTCTCCACTCAGGGACCGGGTGTTGTGTTGTCCTAATCATCATCATTTCATCCACATCGACGCGCAAGTCAGAATCGAAAGACTTGCACACGGCGAACGGTCTACCCGACGGGAGGTCCTAGTCACACGACATTTACATTTATTTTATTTGAGCCGGTGTGGACGGAAAACTATTTACCATATGGTACCCAACTATACTCTAAGAAAGAAGAAACAAGAAAGAAGATGCTTCACAAAGGAATTATTCGAATGAGATGGAAATTGGTAGATATGGTGTACATGTACAAACAAATAAATCATTATAATTTCAGACTAAATTGGATGAATCATTCAAGAGAGAGAGAGCTTCACAAACTGAGCAAGTCACTAACTCGTTCGTCCGTCTCTGTTCCTTACGCAGGCAGTTATTCGGCTTGCCATTGACTGATGGAGTTTTTGGACATCCTGTTCAGGGATATCGTGCCATTTGGTCACAATTTGGCAAGATATAACTCAGGAAAGCATCCAACAACTCTATCCACCAATGTCAAGCCAAATAACTGCTTCTATAAGGCCCAGAGATGGACGAACACACAGTTAATTTGTTCAGTCTGTGAAGCCTTTCCTCTTCAATAAATCATCCAATTTCTTTGAAATTGAGATGAATCGTTTGCCGTACATGTACATCCCATTTACCAATTTCCGTCCCACTCCGACAATTTCTTCGTGGTGCGTCCTGTGCGTTTCTTTTTTCCCCTTAGAGTGTGTCTCGAATGATGTCCAGATTGTGCGCTGCAGGATTTGCGTTGTTTATAGTGATAGAGTCATGACTTTCCGTTGGGTGACGGTACTGCTATAGCGACGTAGTGTTGCAACACAAACACCAATGTGCATTAGAGTTGCAGACAGTCAACATGGATGTGGACGAAATGGGCAGCACTCTACTGGTAATTTTTTTTTAATCAAAACAACAGCTTTAGTGCTGCTCCTCTTCCCGAGTACCGACGCATTACAGAAATACGGAGAAGTCTTCTTTCCGCACCGGGGTTGAAGAACATCATTCGGAATTTCTAATTAACTAGCGATTTTGGAGTTGCTCCTGGGACATGTCGACGGCCAATTGCGGCACAAATTATTGAAGAGGTTACTTTTGCCATGGCCGAGAACTGTGGACGCAATGTGCGATCTTCAAGCAGTGCAGTGGTCCACCGGTGTTTCGGGCAGTGGTAGAGGAATCTCTAGCGAGATTCAGGCTGCCGTGGATGTAGATGGCCGACTCACTGAGCAACGTTTGTAACCTGGAACGTAAGGATCGTACGCAAGTGACAAATGTTGCTGTCTCATGTGGAAAATTGAAATGTTTTTATTTCAATAACTTATACATTACGTTCCTTAAAAATATTTCCACATGTCCTATGATCACTCATTTCTCATGGTGGTTCTCTGAAGAAGCGAAGGTTTGATTAAAATCACTACGTACAAGAAGAGAAACACCGTGTAGGACACCTTTTCATTTCAGTTGGTAACTGGTTATAGATAACTATTGTCTTTTATATTTAGAACTCCAACAAAATTAAACTATGAATTGCATATGATTGCGGCCTTTACTCCGGCAAGCCCTAGCAAAAACGTATCTGACTTCTTCATGCGGTCACAATAGTTAACTTTCGCATAACACTCCCGAAACCTCTTATCACAATGTCAACCCTGTAGAGAAACGGGAAAATCCAAGGAGAAATAGCATACTAAGAAGAAGGAGAAGAAAAAGAGGAAGATGAAAAAAAAGAACAGTTAACGTTCGCAAGTTCAACGGAAAACAGACCCTTGAGTCTCGAAAAAAAAAATGGTTAGTGGAACTAAGGGGGTGCAAAGATTATGAAATTCTTACCCTCTTACAGAAGATCTTCAAAAAAATTCTGATCGTTGAACGCAAGAAACGTATTTCCTCTGAAAAATTGATAAGTGTTGATCTGCAGCGTGTACTGTGTACTGGCTACACCGCCGCACTTACCATCATCCTCTTGAACTAATACTTACAAAAAAGTTTAAAAAATCACGTGATACATACACTACTAGCCACTAGAATTGCTACACCAAGAAGAAATGCAGATGACGAATGGGTATTCATTGGACAAATATATTATACTAGAACTGACATGTGTTTACATTTTCATGCAATTTGGCTGCATAGATCCTGAGAAATTAGTACCCAAAACAACCATCTCTGGCCGTAATAACGGCCTTGATACGCTTGGGCATGGAGTCAAACAGAGCTTGGATGGCGTGTACAGGTACGGCTGCCCATGCAGATTCAACACCATACCACTGTTCATCAAGAGTAGTGACTGGCCTGTTGTGACGAGCCAGTTGCTCGGCCACCATTGACCAGACGTTTTAAATTCGTGAAAGATCTGGAGAATGTGCTGGCCAGGGCAGCAGTCTAACATTTTCTGTATCCAGAAATGCTCGTACAAAACCTGTAACATGCGGTCGTACATTATCCTGCTGAAATGTAGTGTTTCGCAGGGATCGAATGAAGGGTAGAGCCACGGGTCGTAACACATCTGAAAGGTAACGTTGACTGTTCAAAATGCCGTCAATGCGAACAAGAGGTGTCCGAGACGTGTAACCAATGGCACCCCATACAATCACGCCGGGTGATACGCCAGTATGTCGATGACGAATACACGCTTCCAATGCGCGTTCACCGTGATGTCGCCAAACACGGATGCGACCATCATGATGTTGTAAATAGAACCTGGATACTTCCGAAAAAACGACATTTTGCCATTCGTGCACCCAGGTTCGTCGTTGAGTACACCATCGCAAGCGCTCCTGTCTGTGATGCAGCGTCAAGGGTAACCGCAGCCATGGTCTCCGAGCTGATAGTCCATGCTGCTGCAAACGTCGTCGAACTGTTCGTGCAGATGGTTGTTGTCTTGTAAACGTCCCCATCTGTTGACTCAAGGATCGAAACGTGGCTGCCCGATCCGTTACAGACATGCGATAAGATGCCTGTCATCTCGAATGCTAGTGACATGGGGCCGTTGGGATCCACCGCAGCGTTCCGTATTACCCTCCTGAACCCGCGGATTCCATATTCTGCTAACAGTCATTGGATCTCGACCAACGCGAGCAGCAATATCGCGATACGATAAACCGCAATCGCGATAGTCTACAATTCGACCTTTATCAAAGTCGGAAACGTGATGGTACGCATTTCTCCTCCTTACACGTGGCATCACAACAACGTTTCATCAGGCAACGCCGGTCAACTGCTGTTTGCGTATGAGAAATCGGCTGGAAACTTTCCTGATGTCAGCAAGTTATAGGTGTCGCCACCGGCGCCAACCTTGTGTGAATGATCTGAAAAGCTAATCATTTGCATATCACAGCATCTTCTTCCTATCGGTTAAATTTCGCGTCTGTAGCACGTCATCTTCATGGTGTAGTAATTTTAATGGCCAGTAGTGTGGTAATATTGGTAGCATTTTGTTCTTAGCAAAGTCACGTGAGCAAGGTAAGAGGATAATCTGGAAAATAAAGTTACAAGTGTTTTTTAAGTTCAAAAAATGAATTTATTTTAATAAAATTTCTTGCATTGTACACACATCCAAAAAAGTTTTGTATCACCTCGGTTCCTAGAGTTCCGGAACCTGTACAGATAATTTGAATAGAGATCAACATAAACATAATTTTCGTCCTTTCTATTGCTCATGAAACCCACACATTGCATGTCGTACCACCTTCAGAGGTGGTGGTACAGATTGCTGTACACACCGGGGCAATACCCAGTAGCACGTCCTCTTGCATTGATGCATGCCTGTATTCGTTCTGGCATACTATGCACAAATTCATGAAGGCACTGGTGGTTTAGAATGTCCCACTCCTCAACAGCGATTCGGCGTAGATCCTTCAGAGTTGTTGGTGGGGTAGTCGTGCGTAAACAGCCCTTTTCGATCCATCCCAGGTATTTTCGATAGGGTTCATGATTGGAGAACATGCTGGCCATTCTAGTCGAGGGATGTCGTTATCCTGAAGGAAGTCATTCACAAGATGTGCACGATGGGGGCGCGAATTGTCGTCCCTGAAGACGGATGCCTCGCCAATATGCTACCGATGTGGTTGCACTATCGGTCGGAGGATGGCATTCACCCATCGTACAGCCATTACGGCGCCTTTCATGACCACCAGCAGCGTATGTCGGCTCCACATAATGCCACCACAAAGCATCAGGTCACCTCCACCTTGCTGCATTGGACAGTGTTTCTAAAGCGTTCAGCCTGACCGGGTTTCCTACAAATACGTCTCCGACTACTGTCTGGTTGAAGGCATATGGTACACTCGTCGGTGAAGAGAACGTGATGCCAATCCTGAGCGGTCCATTAGGCATGTTGTTGGGCATAGTGCATAGTGTCTTGGTTGCAAAGATGGACCTCGCCATGGACGTCGGGAGTGATGTTGCTCATCATACAGCCTATTTCCCACAGTTTGGGTCGTAACACGACGTCCTATGGCTGCACGAAAAGCATTATTCAACAGGATTCCTCCGAGTCATAATCCGTAGGTAGCGGTCATCCACTGCAGTAGTAGCCCTTGGGCGGCCCGAGCGAGGTAAGTCATCGACAGTCCATCTGTATCTCCTCCATTTCCGAACAACATCGCTTTATTTCACTCGCCTGGATACTTCCCTTGTTGAAAGCCCGTCCTGGCACAAAGTAACCATGTGGACGCGATTGAACCGCTGTGTTGACCGTCAAGGCAACGTTGAACTACAGACGTAACGAGTCGTGTACCTCCTTCCTGGGGGAATGGCTGGCGCTGCTCATGCACGGTTGTTTACAACTTTGGGCGGGTTTAGTGACATCTCTGAACAGTCAGAGGGACTGTGTCTGTGATACAATATCCACTGTGAACGTCTATCTTTAGGATTTCTGGGAACAGGGGTAATGCAAAACATTTTTTGATGTGTGTTTTATAGGTCTTGCTTTATTTTTTCACAGAATCACCATTTACCTCAATACATTTTGACATCCATGGGACGAGTATTTTGTTTCCTGTGTCATAGACGTCTCCCGCCGCCTTTTTCAGCCAGTTCTTCTCTTCAATTTCACCTGATCGCCGTCGGAAAAGTGATTTCCACGAAGGTGTTCTTCAATTTATTGAACAGATTATAATCACAACGTGCAAGATCGGTGCTGTGAGAGGTATGGCTTAAAACATTCCAATCAAAGAAGGTCAACATCTCCTGTGTTGCATGGGTGGTGTGCAGGCGCGCGTTGTCATGGAGACAGAGTCATGATGTCAGCATCCCGCGACGTTTGTTTCGTATGGCTCTATGAAGTTACTTCATGGTCTCACAGTCCCTTACATAATTTACTGTTTCACCTCTTTCAAAAAAATCAACGAGCAGAACCCCGTTTCCAAAACAATGACACCATGATTTTCCTCGCTGTTTCCTGAGTTCTGAATTTCTTAGCTGAAGGAGAATGAGTATGGTGCCACTGTATTGATTGTCATTTGCTCTCTGGAGTATGATGGTAAGCCCAAGTTTCATCTCCTGTCACTATACAGCTGACAAAAGCCTCGCCTTCTCTTTCAAAACGGTCAAAAAATTGGCGAGCGGCACTGACTGTTCATTTTGTGTGCTTCGGTAAGCAGCTAGGGCACCCATAGCACTCACAACTTGCCATAATTTAGTCGAACAATTATGATTTCATGAACATCAGTTCGTGAAATGTTTGGACAAACTGCACGCCGGCCGGTGTGGCCGAACTGTTCTAGGCGCTTCAGTTTGGAACCGCGCGACCGCTACGGTCGCAGTTTCGAATCCTGCCTCGGGTATGGATGTGTGTGATATCCTTAGGTTAGTTAGATTTAAGTAGTTATGAGTTCTAGGGGACTGATGACCTCAGATGTTAAGTCCCATAGTGCTCAGAGCCATTTGAACCATTTTTGAATAAACTGCACGCAGGTCGTCAATTGTCGAATGGTGATCAGAGAGAAGATGTTCTACAATTTTTCTGCACTACATCATCAGTCACAACAGACGGCCTTCCGCTTCTGTCTTCGTCGCGAATTTAGGTCCTTCCAAAATTGAAATTTCGTACACATTATGTCACATGCTACCTTGACATTACGTCCTCTCCGTAAACTGAAACAATTTCGCGATAAATCGCAGCGGCCTCCATGCTGTTAGTATTTAGGTAGCGAATTACAGTGCGTACTGTACACTTGGTGGGAGCCGGAATGACAACGCTCTTTTCTAACAGTTAGCACAACACTAATCGACGAGCTACTGTCTGTCGGGAATGCTCGTTCCTTCCGCTGTCTTCCTGCTGCACACCAAGTTCCCCCACA
Organism: Schistocerca americana; assembly: GCF_021461395.2. Lineage (NCBI taxonomy): Eukaryota > Metazoa > Arthropoda > Insecta > Orthoptera > Acrididae > Schistocerca > Schistocerca americana. The sequence continues at coordinate 231,048,169 of NC_060119.1, forward strand.
GACATTCCATGTTAAATAAGAATTTGAAATAACGGGCACATCGACACCAGATTTGTTGGTAACTTGCTGTATTAGAGAACCACTTCGTTTACAGAAGATGCAGACGTACACTGAACTTCCTTATTCACATCGAAGTCCCAGGTGAGCATGCAAAGGAAACAACTCACTCAACATGATACATAAGAATGGTGGTAATAAAGAATCAAATTATCTTGTTACGGAATCACACGGGTGTTAGTATGTAGCATGACCATGAATGGCAACACTATATGCCTTATACAGTCCATCTCGGTACGCGGCTCGAACCCATCCACAATGAACTAAGTCAAGATGACAGGCATCATATCCACGTGGCTGTAACGGATCGTGCAGCCACGTCTCGATTCCTGAGTCAACAGATAGGGACGTTTGCAAGACAACAACCATCTGCACGAACAGTTCGACGACGTTTGCAGCAGCATGGACTATCAGCTCGGAGACCATGGCTACGTTTACCCTTGACGCTGTATCACAGACAGGAGTGCCTGCGATAGTGTACTCAACGACGAACCTGGGTGCACGAATGGCAAAACGTCATTTTTTCCGATGAATCCAGGTTCTGTTTACAGCATCATGATGGTCGCACCCGTATTTGGCGACATCGCGGTGAACGCACGTTGGAGCGTGTATTCGTCATCGACATACTGGCGTATCACCCGGCGTGATGGTATGGGATGCCATTGGTTACACGTTTCGGTCACCTCTTGTTCGCATTGACGGCACTTTGAACAGTGGACGTTACATTTGAGATGTGTTACGACCCGTAGCTCTACCCTTCATTCGATCCCTGTGAAACCCTACATTTCAGCAGGATAATGCACGACCGCATGTTGCAGGTCCTGTACGGGCCATTCTGGATACAGAAAATATTAGACTGCTGCCCTGGCCAGCACATTCTCCAGATCTCTCACCAACTGAAAACGTCTGGTCAATGGTGGCCAAGCAAGTGGCTCGTCACAACAATACGCCAGTAACTACTCCTGATGAACTGTGGTGCCTTGTTGAAGCTGCATGGGCAGCTGTGCCTGTACACGCCACCCAAGTTCTGTTTGACTCGATGCCAAGGCGTATCAAGGCCATTACCACGGCCAGAGGTGGTTGTTCTGGGTACTGATTTCTCAGGATCTATGCACCCAAATTGCGTGAAAATGTAATCACATATCAGTTCTACCATATTATATTTGTCCAATGAATACCCGTTAATCATCTGCATTTCTTCTTGGTCCAGCAATTTTAATGGCCAGTAGTGTGTCTGTAGCAGAATGATGTTGAACAGCAACCGTGACATCCAGCAGAAGCAAGACAAAACCTGCAGTGTGTAACACTCACGAACAACTGGGCCGACGCTGTTCAAGTTCAGAACGAATTTTCATGCCAGGTATCCGATTGGCCACCGCAAACCAAGGAGCCTCCCGCAAGGCAGGTCATGATTTCTCATGTGCCTGGATAGGTTAAAGAGCTATGCAAAACAGTACACCGTCGACACAGGCGTGGTTACTTGGATTCCTGTTTGGATAAGAAACGAGAGCTTCCTGTTAATGTTTCAGTGAAACATTTCTGGGTGTACAAAATTGTTAAGGCTTTCTTGGCCACTTGTTGACAAACTGCCTATTGGCTTCTGTCTCGGGTTCTTCGGCCGACGTTCATCTGATGATTTTACTGACGTTTCGTCAGCGCGAGTGGCTGGCATTGTCAGAGCTTCACCCTCCATTGTCGGCAATGGAGTGTGAAGCTTTGACAATGACAGCCACTCGTGCTGGCGAAACGTCAGTAAATTCGTCAGATCAACGTCGGCCGAAGAACCCGAGACAGTAGCCAATAAGCGCGAATGCGCTTTATTGATTTCGACACATTTTCAGGTAACCCTCAGAGCTAATACTCCCGAATGTTTGGATCTGAGGAACAACTAAAAAAGGTTCCAAACCAGTTAGCCACCTGCAAGACGCTTCTATACTACGGCTAACTTTACACAGAGATAATAAAAAGCATGTGACAGCGATATGCACACCAACAGATGGTCGTCGTATCGCGTACACAAGATATAAAAGGGTAATGCATTGTCGGAGCTGTCATTTGGACTCAGGTGGTTCATGTGAAAAGGTACCCGACGTGATTGTGGCAGCAAGACGGAAATTAACAGACTTTGAATGTGGCATGGTAGTTGGAGCCGGACGGAAATTCAATATTTCGAGATCCACAGTGTCAAGAGAGTGTCAAGAATATCAAATTTCTTGACGAACGCAGTGGTCAAAGGACTTCACTTAACGAGGGAAAGTAGCGGCTTTTGCGTAGAGTTATCAGTCCTAACAGAAAAGCAACACTACGTGAAATAACCGGAGAAATCAATTTGGGAAGTACGACGAATGTATCCGTCGGGACAATGCGGTGAAATTTGGCGTTAATGGACTACGGCAGCAGACGACCGACGCAAATGCCTTTGCTAACAGCATGACATCGCCTGCAGCGCCTCTCCTCGGCTCGTGACCATATCGGTTCGATCCTAGACGACCGGAAAAACGTGGCCTGGTTAGAAGAGACCCGATTTCAGCGGTTTAGAGCTAATGTTAGGATTACAGTGTGGCACAGATCCAACTAATCCAAGGACACAAGTTGTCAACAACTCACTGTGCAAGCTGGTGGTGGTTCCATAACAGTGTGGGCTGTGTTCACATGGAATGGACTGCGTCCTCTGTTCCAACTGAATCTATTACTAACTGGAAATGGTTACATTCGGCTGCATGGAGACCTTTTGCTGCCATTCATGGAATTCATGTTTCCAAACAATGATGGAATTTTTATGGAGGACAATCGGGCCATGATTTATCGCGATTGGTTCGAAGAACGTTCCGGACAGTTCAAGCGAAAGATTTGGCCACCCAGATCGCTAGACATGAATCCCATCGAACATTTACGGGACATAATCGAGGGATCATTTCGTGCACAAAATCCTGCCCGTTTAACACTTTGGCAAATATGGATAGCTGTAGAGGCAGCATGCCTCAATATTTCTGCAGAGGAGTTCCAACGACCTGTTGGGTCCATACGACGTCCAGTTGAAGCAGTCTGCCGAGTAAAAGGAGGTCCGACATGATATTAGGAGGTATCCTGTGACTTTTTCCACCTCAGTGCCTTTGATGTCAATCGAATGAACCCATTAGACAGGCAGAAGGCACACCTGCGTCTCAAATATATTTAATGAACCTCGCGCAATGGAAATGGAAAGATATGGGGCGGTCCTAACAAACGGAGTTGTCGTTAATAATGCTAATAGGGATCAAGGGTTTCATCTCTAAATACTGAAATCAAAGAGCAGTAACTGAGACCATAATCTTAGGCAAAATATTTGACATTAGGAACAGCACGTGACAAAAAAACACAATGGTCCACTCACTCACATACGGGAGATGAACAGAAAACGCAACAGTAAATGCATATGTTGAAGAAATTGCCAGAAACTGAGCGCTAAAGTCCACGGGGGAGGTAACACTATAGTCTGGTATCTGAACTCACGAGGGCTCTTAAGTAAATTAAGTAGACTGTTTCACAGTTTCGCTCCGGACATGATGATTGTGCTGTTCAGGCAGAATCGGGAAAGTACATGCAGGTATCCAAATAACAGCGTCATGGCTAGGCCATCAACTACCAGAGCTTGGTTTAAAACGAGATTCCCCGTGCTGTAGCTGAAAGCAAGTTTACTCCTGTCTTGTCACTAACATGTCGCCTCGCTTTGTCGCCAGAACTTATCAACTTTACGAGGGGAAAAACGAGCTGCGACTTCAGCAACTGCACTTGACATCTATGCTGCAAAAACTGTCACGGTCCACACAGAGGATAAATTTATCGTCTCGGCCTTTGTCTGCCTGAAGAGAACAGCTACGGCCTATTCACGTACTAACTTCGTGACCTGTCCACGAATACTTTACTACTCCGACTCCTCACCAAGGATCAAATTAAAACGCTCCGCTGAGCTCTCCACGGAAAGGCTACCACAAACCACTGGTTGCCTAATCACATGGAACGTTAGGAACATAAAATGTAAGGCCACGTAGCAAACACTTTCCTCTTTCTTCCGAAAATTTTCTTATTACTTGGGCCAGTCGCCTAATATTTCAATTTAAACAAATTTACGACATCGTCATTTTTCTATTTTACCTTCAGTGGCGATTTCCAGCGGTGTTTAACTCATGAGTGTGGTCCTGGAGATGTATTTTTAGTTTCCATTCTCCAGATCGCCAATTTCTGGCGTTTTTTCACCCGCATTTGTCACATTGCATATATCATTTGCACTTGCCCCTGAGTGCAAGTGATACATGCGATGTGACAAATGTGGGTGAAGAAACGCCAGAAATCGGTCAGATGGAGCGTGGAAACTAACGAATGTGTCTCCAGGACCACACGCGTGAGTTAACAGCGCTGGAAATCGCCAGTGAAGATGCTTCCCACATAAAAGAAGCGAAACGCGGATGACGATGAACAAACAGCCTTCAATTGGTTGCAGAGACAGAACATACCTCCACAAATTTTCAACAATTTGCAACTGGACCCACGCCAGGGAAAATTGTGCAAGCCCTGGCTACTCCGAAAGAACTCGAACTTCCACCACTTCAGCCGTTGGCAGTTCTGTCACTCTGGCTAATTTTTAGGACATCGCATAACCAAAGAGTGCCCGCGTCAAATTCTCGGGTCGAGAACCTCAATCAGCGTCAGCGCGGCGGTGGCGGTTGTGGAACTCAGAAGTGGACCAAACGCAAGTAGTGAAGTAACCTGGAAGATCTCTCGTAGAATTCAAACTGCTACCTGCAATTCCCAGAAGCGCCCTATTTGCTCACCGGCCCGGCGCCAGCCAAGATGTCGACAGATTCCTAGCCAGGCCTAATAGGGTCACGGCTGCCCATCTACAGCTTCAGTAAAATTTTACCTAAATGATAATTAATTGAAGCCCTCAGCTGCCCACAGGTGTTGTTGATATACCTCGATGGGGACAGCAGAAAATGTGTGCCACGACGGGGCCCGAACCCGGGCGGTGGCCGTGCGGTTCTAGGCGCTGCAGTCCGGAACCGCGGGACTGCTACGGTCGCAGGTTTGAATCCTGCCTCGGGCATGGATGTGTGTGATGTCCTTAGGTTAGTTATGTTTAAGTAGTTCTAAGTTCTAGGGGACTGATGACCTCAGATGTTAAGTCCCATAGTGCTCAGAGCCATTTGAACCATTTGAACCGAACCCGGGATCTCCTGCTTACATGGCAGACGCTCTATCCATCTGAGCCACCGAGGACACAAATGAATAGCGCGACTGCAGGGACTTATCCCTTGTACGCTTCCCGTGAGATCCACATTCCTAATTGTCCACAGTCTACATACGTAATGTTCCTGATAGTTATTTGCCCATCCACTCATTACTCGCGCACCCTAAGGTGACGATTCCCGTAAGAGTTCGGGCTACCTGTGCGCATTCGCACAGACGAAGGCCAATCAATGGTTGGGTACGGGACAGCTGAAAATGTGTGCTCCGAAAGGACCCGAACCCGTGATCTTCTGCTTACATGGCAGACGCTCTATCCATCTGAGACACCGAGGACACAGAAAAATAGCGCGACTGGGGTAAGTCCCTGCAGTCGCTCTATTCATCTGTGTCCTCGGTGGCTCAGATGGATAGAGCGTCTGCTATGTAAGCAGGAGATCCCGGGTTCGGGTCCCGGTCGGGGCGCACATTTTCAGCTGTCCCCATCGAGGTATATCAACAACACCTGTCGACAGTTTAGGGTTTCAATTAATTATTATTTATTCTAGAGAAGACGGTCATCAATGGTATTTGTTCTTTCGAGAACAGTCACTATCTTCAAAAAAATTTACCTGCAGCTGGCGCTATTGCCAAGAATATTATCGCACGGTCAGTGCTTGGTGACGAGGTGCCTCATTCAATAACGAGGGCGCCTGGACATCGAACACCAAGGGTGACCGAATAAGGGGGCTGAGACGCTGGACCATCCAGGCTATGAGAAGGAGCGAGGTATGCCGATGTTGCCAGACACTCTGCACTCCAGGACTGCTTCGCCACCGATGGCTGGCCAGGTGCTACACCAAGACTCAAAGGAAAGTATCAGCCAGTCTCACATGCTATCCAACATGCCTTTAATGGAAAATATTTTGTTATAGGGAAATGGTAACCTCAGTATTCGTGTACGTTCGTTTGCAAATAAACATATGTATTATAACAACAACAACAAAAACATATCTTTAGTCCTCAATTGTGTTACCAGTATTCTTAATGAGAATGAAACCAGCAGGTGGCTCTAGCCTGACAAATTTCACAATTAAGTAAAAAAATGATCTTGACACTCTTTGTATTTCTGTACTTTCCAGAACCCTGTTTCTAAATCAAAATTCACCCATATTGCTTGTGTTAAAATATGTTCCCACTCGCTTTCATTAATAGAAAGTTTCAGGTGTGGAATTCTTTTAGTGACAAAATCAGTTTCGAATTATTTTCTGATATGTTATGATGTCTCAGCTTCCTGATTTCTTGTCTCTTCTTTGTTGACGTTTCTTTTTCTGGTGGCTCGATCCTGCATAATAGTATTTTCCTTAACAATTGCTTCATTGTGTCTGCTTACCTTACACATCTAACAGCCACTTACTGGTTCACAACATCATCTATCCTGCTTCTAGTATGTATTTAGCTACTCTATGCCAATAACGAAGTTATCATCTACCTGTGTTCACTTAGAAAGGTATGATCCCATCATCAGTTTCGCCTTGCAGACAGTTTTAATCATTTTAGATTTACCAGCTTTATGTATTACATTGTCCAGTCACATTAATAACACCACCTGCCAAAAGCCAGAATAGCCAACTTTTGCAAGGCGGGCCACTGTGAAAGGTGCAGGAAGACAGTCAATAAGATTTTGGAAGGTTATTATCTTAGAAGAAAGATTAAGGAAAGGCAAACCTACGTTTCTAGCATTTGTAGACTCAGAGAAAGCTTTTGACAATGTTAACTGGAATACTCTCTTTCAAATTCTAAAGGTGGCAGGGGTAAAATACAGGGAGCGAAAGGCTATTTACAATTTGTACAGAAACCATATGGCAGTTATAAGGGTCGAGGGACATGAAAGGGAAGCAGTGGTCGGCAAGGGAGTGAGACAGGGTTGTAGTCTCTCCCCGATGTTATTCAATCTGTATATTGAGCAAGCAGTAAAGGAAACAAAAGAAAAATTCGGAGTAGGTATTAAAATCTATGGAGAAGAAATAAAAACTTTGAGGTTCGCCGATGACATTGTATTTCTGTCAGAGGCAGCAAAGGACTTGGAAGAGCAGTTGAACGGAATGGATAGTATCTTGAAAGGAGAATATAAGATGAACGTCAACAAAAGCAAAACAAGGATAATGGAATGTAGTCGAATTAAGTCGGGTGACGCTAAGGGGAATTAGATTAGGAAATAAGACACTTAAAGTAGTAAAGGAGTTTTGCTATTTGGGGAGAAAAATAACTGATGATGGTCGAAGTAGAGAGGATATAAAATGTAGACTGGCAATGGAAAGGGAAGCGTTTCTGAAGAAGAGAAATTTGTTAACAACGAGTATAGATTTAAGTGTCCGGAAGTCGTTTCTGAAAGTATTTGTATGGAGTGTAGCCATGTATGGAACTGAAACGTGGACGACAAATCGTTTGGACAAGAAGAGAGTAGAAGCTTTCGAAATGTGGTGCTACAGAAGAATGCTGAAGATTAGATGGGTAGATCACATAACTAATGAGGAGGTATTGAATAGAATTGGGGAAGAGTTTGTGGCACAACTTGACAAGAAGGAACCGGTTGGTAGGACATGTTCTGAGGCATCAAGGGATCACAAATTTAGCATTGAAGGGCAGACCAAGAGATGAATACACTAAGCAGATTCAGAAGGATGTAGGTTGCAGTAAGTACTGGGAGATGAAGAAGCTTGCACAGGATAGAGTAGCATGGAGAGCTGCATCAAACCAGTCTCAGGATTGAAGACCACAACAAAAACAATAACAACAACGACAGGGATTTGGATCCATGCCTACTCCAGCACCGTGGCCAACAGCACTAGGGTTCTGAGCTGAGGATCCATGGCGCAAACAGCTCGATCGAAGTGGTTCCGTAGATTCTCGATTGGGTACAAATCCGGCGAGTTTGGTGGCCACTGGAGTACGGTAAACTCATCCTGTTGCTCTTAGAACCATACACGTACACTGCGAGCTGCGTGACACATTGCATTGTGCTGCGGATAGATGCCATAGGGCCGAGGAAGAACAAACTACATGCAGCAGTAGAGATATGGTCCACAGAGATGGATGCATACTTGTGTCGATCCGTTGTGCCTGCTAGAACGATGAGATCACCTAGGGAATGCCACGAAAACGGGCCCCAGACGATAAAGCTCCGTTTTTTCGGCCTGGACCCAACCGACATTTGTTGCGGGTTGTTTTCTTTCAGACGTTTCACTATGTACACGCCAATTGCCATTTGTTCGATTGAGCTTAAAACGTGATTCGTCTGTAACGTCCAACTGCAACCACTCAGTGGATGTCCAATTCCAGTTTTGGCGTACAAATTCCAGCCTTCGTCGCCGATGAACAGTTGTCATCATGGGTACATGACCCAGGGATCTGTTGCAGAGTAGCCGGTCGTTGTGGCCGAGTGGTTCTAGGCGCTTCAGTCCGGAACCGCTCTGCTGCCACGGTCGCAGGTTCGAATCCTGCCTCGGGCACGGATATGTGTGATGTCCTTAGGTTAGTTAGGCTTAAGTAGTTCTAAGTCTAGGGGACTGATGACCTCAGATGTTAAGTACCATAATGCTCAGAGCCATTTGTACCATTTTTGCTGCAGAGTCCTATACGAAGCAACGTTCGCTTAACTGTCGTTGTGGAGAAATTGTTGGTAGCTCCTCCTTGGTTCATTTGGGTGGTCCGTTGCTCAACAGGTACACGTCTATTCACCCTTACATATATCCGTAACTGTCGTTCATCCCTGCCACCTATTGTCCACTGTGCACAACAGTCGACTCCGCGCCGGTTGTGGATAGCGCCATTTTGCCATGTACGATATAGTTTAACCACGCCAGCACCCGAACCCCTTTACAAACTTAGCCCTTTCGGAAATGCTGCCATCTTTGGCCCGATAACCAATCTTCAGGACCTTCTGGACGTCAGATAAATCGCTCTGTTTCCGCATTACGAGACGACTGCACTGTTTTTCGCATGCTCCAACTGCTAGTGCTGCCAACTGTCGTCCGTGACTTCGTACATAGGCGTTGGTCACAGTAATGTAACTGGACAATGTATTAAGCAGTTGTATGTAACTGTGAGTTCCAACAATCTGATCACGTTTGGTTGCTGAGTTACTTTGAACCGTATTTACGTACATACAGTTGTGTAGAGAAGCTACTTTGATTTGTTGTTTAGCCTCTTACTATTTTAGTATCCCGCTTTCCTTTTTCTTAACATCTTCTGTTGGTTTCACAGTGAGGCGAAACCAGTAACGATAACTTTTGAGAGACCTGACGCAAGTGGAACAGTTCATGCCGCATTGCTCAGAGAGACGAGAGTTTCGAAAATGCAGAAGTTTGACTCTCAGAACTCGGCAATGGGAGGTAATTCATATCGTCGTGTACTGAGTATTCTGGAAGTGCAGCGTTCGTTGGAATTAACTGAATTTGTTTGTTTGTCATTGAATTTTCTGTAACTAAGTCTTACATAACCTGGAAGTATTTGCCTAGCACGTCTCTTTTCCATCAGCCAGCGGAATCTACGATGTCTTCTATACTCTGCCCGTTATTGTGATTTTGTGCCAGGGGCTGATACTTCATCGTGTCTTATATTAAGGATTATTCCTATCCCAAGGACAGATGGAGTGCGGGAATGTTATTAAATTAATTTTATAGTATCAATCTGTTCGATGACGATTAATAGAGAATTAAAACATCTTACGTTACACTGTGTTAAATTTACTAATTTCAAAATTCCTCATTGAGACACTGAGATTCTTCTTTTGGCTTCAGAATTAGAGTGATAACTCACACACTGGTCTGCAACTTAATATCTCTTACACGCCTGGCACTTGACCAAAAATCGAGTATATGCACTACCATTGCTTTTTTTCCCCAGTACCCCGCCAGTGAATCGAAGTCTGTCAGCATCTTCACTTACAACAGAGCGTGTGCGATCGCTAAAATCCGAATACTTCTATATGTGGCGTTGCTTCGTCGACTGATAGTCTGCATTCGTTTGCAGGCTCGTCATTATAAGGCTTGAGAAGGGAAAGATAACAGAATTCCTAGAGCAGGGATGAAGACTGCAATAAACTTCGTATTTCTCTGTCATCATTAGCTACACAAAACTTCTAAACAAAGTTCAAAAGCATGAAATTAAAATATTATATCTTAAAGCTGTCTTCGAACGTCTGTGTCAATCACTAACTTTTTATCAAGTGTAATATAAATTCTGTGTTCCTCTGACAAAAATTTCTCCCTCCTCCAGAAGACTCAATATATGCAAATCAGGGCCAACGGTTTCCGTAGCTTTAAGGCTTTAATGTTGATAGCATGTAACTTTGAAGACAAAAACCTTGTGCAATAGAATGAACAAGACATTGTGGGGAAACTAGACTCCACTCAGACCAATTGCATATAAAATCCCCCTCATAGAAATTAAGACGCATATCTCACGAAGAAAGAACTGGACCAATATGTGATCTTTGCTCTGAGGGACGCTGGCCTTCGGGGCATTACGGCTTATGACAGTCATCCAATGAGAAAAGAGAAAAGAGAAAAGAGAAAAATATAATTTTTTTTAGTGACATAACATACACATATTTTAACATACAAAACAACTTGTAAAACAGTTTGTGTAATATACAGTGAGTTCACGATTACAGCTAGAGAGAGCAGCTGACAGTATCGTGACAATACAAATGACATAATCGACTCCCGTGGTGATTCATTGATGTCGTACTCCAAGATCACAACGTTTTTCCTTTTCCCTGTGTGTCTAATATTCCATTCTTCCTTCAGTAAGTGCCAATATTGGAAAAGAGAGTACTACAACTTTCAACGAATGACACATAATCATCACATCCGCTACACAATGATCAGGCAGAACATTACGACCACCTACCTAACACCCCGTATGTAGACCTGTGGCACACCTAATGCCCGTAAATTCCGGAGAGGGGGCGATCAGCTCTGAAGCCACGTTCAGTCACATCCCAGATGTGTTCGACCGCCGTGAATGCCCCCAGAACATAATGGCGCCGCCACAAGCTTGTCTCTGCCCCGCTGTACAGGTACCAAGGAGCTGTTCTCCTGGAAGACGACGGATTCTCACCCTCCCATCATGAATAAGGTATCGGGACTCATCACACGATGCAACGTTCTGCCACTGTCCCAATATCCAGTGTCGGTAGTCACGTGTGCTTTTGGGCCATACTTGCTGATGTCGCGGTGTTAACATTGGCATCTATATCTACATATATACTCCGTTAACCACCAAGCGCTGTGTGGCGGAGTGCACAATTCACGCCAAAGTCATATTGCCCCCCACCCTTCTGTTCCACTTGCGGATCTCGCGAGGTAAAAACGACTGTCTGAACGCCTCAGTACGAGCTCTAATTTCTGTAATCTTTGAATGGTGATCATTGCGCGATTTGAAAGTTGGTGGTAATAATATATACTCTACAGCCTCGGCTAAGATCGGATTTCGGAATTTAGTGAGCAGCCCCCTCCGTTTAGCGCGTCGCTATCTACAAGTGTGTCCCACTTCAAACTTTCTGTGAGATTTGTAACGTTCTGGCGATGGCTAAATGTAACAGTCACGAATCTTACCGCTCTTTTTTTGGACCTTCTCAATCTCTTAAATCAGACCGAACTGGTAAGGGTCCCATACAGACTAACAATACTCTAAGACTGGACGAATTAACGTATTGTAAGCAATCTCTTTTGTTGAAGAACAGCATCGCTTCAGGATTCTACCACTATACCGCAATGTGGAGTTTGCCTTGCCCGTTACTTGTGTAATCTGATCATTCCATTTGAGATCATTTCGAATAGTCACTCCCAGATACTTGACGGATGTTACCGCTTCCAAAGACTGGGCATTTATATTCTACTGGTACATTAACGGGGATTTTCGCCTTGTTATATGCAGTAGGTTACACTTACTAATAGTGAGAGACAACTGACAGTCATTACACCAAGCATTTATTTTCTTCAAATCCTCATTGATTTGTTCACAACTTTCGTGTGATACTACTTTCCTGTAGACTACAGCATCATAGGCAAACAATCTAATGTCGCCGTGGAACTTTCCGCTGTTTCAATGATCTCTGATAGATGATGGTTAATAATGCTGCTATATTTGTAGCATAGTCAACATATAACCTTACGGGGATACCGTCTGGGACAGATGCCTTACTGGCGTCTAAGAATCTTAACTGTTTTACAATCGCGATACAATAGTTGTTGGATAATTGAGAGGAGGAATGGTGCTGCAGTCCTCTACCGTAAACGAGTTTTTGAAAGGTAGGTTTAAAATTTTGGCACATGCATGGGTCGTCGGCTGCGGAGACGCATCGTTAGCAGTGTTCGGTGCACAACTCTGCCCAGCACTAAAAGTCTGATGTTAGTTCCATCACAGTTCGCCGACTGTCCTGTTTTACCTGTCTGTCCAGCCTACGACGTCCGACATCCGTAATGCGTGGTGGCCATCCAATCCTATGACGTCTGCACGTGGTATCACCTTAGTTCCACCACGTGTTGAAAACATTCACCACAGCACTTCTGGAACACCCGACGGTTCGCACTGTTTCCAAAATGCTCGTGCCGAACCTCCATACCATCAAAATCTCCCTCGGTCAAACTCAGATTGCGCGCCTTTCCTATACTACACACTGACAGCACGTTTACTGATGCTATATGCACCATGGACGGATCCTCAAAATTACAGACCAATATCCTTAACATCGGTTCGCATAAAATGAATTTCCTTGAGACAGAGAAGTTGCTGTCCATGCATCAGCACGGCTTTAGAAAGCATCGCTCCTGCGAAACGCAACTCGCCCTTTTTTCACATGATATCTTGCGAACCATAGATGAAGGGTATCAGACGGATGCCATATTCCTTGACTTCCGGAAAGCGTTTGACTCGGTGCCCCACTGCAGACTCCTAACTAAGGTACGAGCATATGGGGTTGGTTCTCAAGTATGTGAGTGGCTCGAAGACTTCTTAAGTAATAGAACCCAGTACATTGTCGTCGATGGTGAGTGTTCATCGGAGGTGAGGATATCATCTGGAGTGCCCCAGGGAAGTGTGGTAGGTCCGCTGTTGTTTTCTATCTACGTAAATGATCTTTTGGATAGGGTAGACAGCAATGTGCGGCTGTTTGCTGATGATGCTGTGGTGTACGGGAAGGTTGCGTCGTTGAGTGACTGTAGGAGGATACAAGATGACTTGGACAGGATTTGTGATTGGTGTAAAGAATGGCAGCTAACTCTAAATATAGATAAATGTAAATTAATGCAGATGAATAGGAAAAAGAATCCCGTAATGTTTGAATACTCCATTAGTAGTGTAGCGCTTGACACAGTCACGTCGATTAAATATTTGGGCGTAACATTGCAGAGCGATATGAAGTGGGACAAGCATGTAATGGCACTTTTGGGGAAGGCGAATAGTCATCTTCGGTTCACTGGTAGAATTTTGGGAAGATGTGGTTCATCTGTAAAGGAGACCGCTTATAAAACACTGATACGATCTATTCGTGAGTACTGCTCGAGCGTTTGGGATCCCTATCAGATCGGATTGAGGGAGGACATAGAAGCAATTCAGAGGCGGGCTGCTAGATTTGTTACTGGTAGGTTTTATCATCACGCGAGTGTTACGGAAATGCTTCAGGAACTCGGGTGGGAGTCTCTAGAGGCAAGGAGGCGTTCTTTTCGTGAATCGCAACTGAGGAAATTTAGAGAACCAGCATTTGAGGCGAACTGCAGTACAATTTTACTGCCGCCAACTTACATTTCACGGGAAGATTCAAATGGTTCAAATGGCTCTGAGCACTATGGGACTCAACTGCTGAGGTCATTAGTCCCCTAGAACTTAGAACTAGTTAAACCTAACTAACCTAAGGACATCACAAACATCCATGCCCGAGGCAGGATTCGAACCTGCGACCGTAGCGGTCTTGCGGTTCCAGACTGCAGCGCCTTTAACCGCACGGCCACTTCGGCCGGCTCACGGGAAGACCACAAAGATAAGATAAGAGAGATTAGGCCTCGTACAGAGGCATATAGGCAGTCATTTTTCCCTCGTTCTGTTTGGGAAAGGAACAGGGAGAGAAGATGCTAGTTGTGGTGCGAGCTACCCTCCGCCACGCACCGTATGGTGGATTGCGGAGTATGTATGTAGATTTAGATGTGTCTGACTAGAAGTCATTCGTCACATGACGCTGATATCGCCTGAACGGATTTACGTAGATAGCAGGTTGGTGTTCATAATATTCTGGCTGACCAGTGTAGGCCGGCCGGAGTGGCCGAGCGGTTCTAGGCGCTACAGTCTGGAACCACGCAGCCGCTATGGTCGCAGGTTCGAATCCTGACTCGGGCATGGATGTGTGTGATGTCCTTAGTTTAGTTAGGTTTAAGTAGTCCTACGTTCTAGGGGACTGATGATCTCAGAAGTTAAGTCCCATAGTGATCGGAGCCATTTGAACTATTTGATCAGTGTAGTGCCAAATGTACTACTTTCTAGATTCCAGCTAAATCTATAAATTCGTCCACCGTGGCACGTCGGGAGCTTTTAAAACGTCGCATTTCTCGAGCACTCAAATAAAGATATAAGATTGCGCCCTGGATGCCCAGCGGGAATCCGGCGTAGAGAAGTTAATGTTTTATTTCTGCTGATAATGAGCGCCGGGCTTTATACAGTCCCACAGAGGGAATTCAATGCTTGTTCCTGCATACGCTTTCGCGGTGTTCTGTACAGAACGCGCCAAAAGCGGCCGGAACACAAAGCGCCGGCTGGTTGCTCTGCCGGAACGGGACAAAACACAACGGAGCAATATAATCCACGGCGCCGGCACATTGTTATCAGAGTCCTGAGAGTACGCCAACAATAATACGATAATACACACGCAGCACATATCTAAATCGCTGAAATTAGTATACATCAGGGCATTAATTTAGCAGCAACAATAGGCCTTTTTGTCTCCGTCCGGGTGCGGTGCGCGGACCACACGCATTCGCGGAGGGGCACGGACACACGAACACACACACACGTACACAAGCACAGCGGCGAGAATATAACGACTGCGCACGTGGAGGGAAAGGGCTAAAAAGAGTGCCCAGACAAAGGGTTGCCGGTTGTCGGAATTGTCCGTATTGGCGAAGCGACCGCGAGTGGTGGTGGTGGTGGTGGTGGCGGCGGCGGCGGCGGCAGCGGAGGCGGCAGCGGGAGGCGGACGCGGGGGCGGGCGACAAATTACGGACATGCAAAAACTTATCTGCGGCCGCTTCGACCGGTTGTCATTGGTGCGCCACGCGACGCATTCCGTTTCAATTAATGACGGGCAGCGCGGGCGCAATCTGGTTTTGTTCGCGGCATAGCAATATCCGCGCGAAGGGGGCCCAGTGCGGGGGCGGTGGGGGCGGTGGGAAGCGTGCGATGCTCGGGCCGATACCGGCGCCCAGGGGGGATGCGCTGGCCGCTACAGTGTTCCCACACTGCCGACACGTGTTCATCTGCTCCGGCGCGGAATAATGCAAACCGAGACCGCCGTACCCCGGACAGGTTGCGGGAACTATGCTCGCCCTCCGAGAAACTAGACAACATGACGTCGAAGCTGTCAGTTTCCCGCACACGACCCAGTTTCGCTTCTCTTTCTACGAAGTCGCCGTGTCCAATTTCGGCCGTTCATTCGACACAATGAACTCCTCGCAAGTGACCGGTTTTTTACTTTGTTCCTTGTCATTAATGTGCTTCGTAGTTCTGTAAGAACGGTGCAGAACAGCAATAGCCTATGCATGACGTCGATGGAGGGAAATGTTTGTCGCAGTCGTCATGGTGCACGCAAAATCATATGGACATTAGAGTTATTACTACCAGCTACCAACTGACACGGGGCAACATGAGGACTTGCTGATAACGCAGATCTGAAGGCTCTTCTAAGTCGGTCGTCGCTGGCTTTATTCCAGTGAATACAATATAATTTTCGCACTCAGAGTAACGAGTCCCTTAGGGTACTCGGGTTGTATGTAGAGCTTTGCAATGTATTTCGAATATTTAGGTATTCGGTGCTTGCTGTGCGTTAAAGAAGTATGTCCCATATTCTTACAGATCAAAAGTACAAAAAATATCCTATGAAAAAATGGTTCGGAGCCAACATGTCTTGAGATATGGGTCATTCTGTTCAGTCATAGTCATCAATCTCTCGATAATACAGGAGATGCTCATTGTGATTACCGCTTCGTTTGAGACATCCTTCCCAAGAAACACACACACACACACACACACACACACACACACACACACACACACATGGGGGTGAACATTAATAAAACCGATAAACTACAGGGACGGGTTACTGACTGGAAATGGAGGAAGAAAGGTCCTATGAACATACGTCCGGAAATGCCACGGTAGAAGTTCCTCTAACCACGTGCCCTGTGTTCTTTGCGTGTTGCACGCTGTGTAATTGACGTTGAGTACTATAAGCAGCAGAATGGTCCGATACTCATGTCGGAAACAAACCTAAATGGTGTTTGTCAACGGCCAAGCAGATGGGAATGGTAGAAAGGCAGCATGGCTTCACCAAAACAAGCACCGTCACAGACACAAACCACCTCACACAACATTTTAAGCCCTTTTTAGGCGTTTCTATAATCGTGGTTCCTTTCAGAAAGACGAACGTACAGGGAGGCGGTGGACTGTGCGTATTCTAGATTGGAGGACCGATTTCTACAGGGTACTGAGATGAATCCTAGTACAAGCTCCAGGCAAGAGGGCCGCCAGCGTGGTGTAAGCCAAAGTACGTATATGTAGGCTGGAGGCTACGGTTTTCTAATTACTCGAGAAAAACATGTTTGAAGGTCCCTTTGGACGTTTTTGTTGAATAATTCGACAACTACAGCCTCTGGCGAAAATGTATCGGAGTACAAAATTGAACTACAGTATATCTTTTACAAATAGGTCCTGCTGATTTTTTTTTTCTGCAGGACTAATAGTTTGCATATAGGGAGCGAGATAATATGGAAATTTTTTACGTGATATTGGAAGGCACCGCAGGCTGCATTAAACTCATCTGTATGTGAAGCTGAAGCGCTTTATATGTGTATACTGCGCGTAACTTGTTGATGGTCGTGGAACGCACAAATATCTTTGTATGACCTCACAGGTTGGAAGCTAAGAGATAACAGTCAGATGAAGAGGGAGGAGTTGATACTGCACCTCTGTGACAATTCCATCAGTCATTACACGTTTGTGTTAGAAACTGCTACGTAAGTAGAAAATATGAAATGGTGACAAATAATGCGTAAACTTTATTCGTCAAAACTTTCTCCACTAGTGCGAGTAATTTGTCACGCAGAAATTGGCGATAAACACCACCTGCTACTTTTTCTGGTGAACTGCTACACTCTGTGATTTTGGTATCACCAAGTCTAGACAATATTTAGATGCTAAAGTAGACCTAACGCTTTTTTTATGATCGCTTGAGAATTTACATCCAGACAAACGTGGTCCCCTGTGGTAATTTATTATCTCAGTCTGTGTGAATCTCATCTGCCTCATAAAGCTCGTGTTACACAGATATAACGAGTTGCGAAACTCGTTTCGGGAAAGCAGTTGCTGTGAGGTGTCAGTTGCCCTGATCAGCTTACCCCTAAGATGCTACAAATCGGATTCCCAGCGACCTACTAGAAAGCGGAGCATCACATAAATTAAGAGACACAATGTCAAGCAATGAACAAGACCTAGCAAACGAAAAATTACGAGGTGTGGCCCAATTAAACTTCAAAGTCTGGATGCTACACCTCACATGGCTATACCGTATTAATGAAGGGACACATCTGACTACAAAAGGAAGCTAGAAATCATTATAACAACTAAGTTTATTCCGGTAATTTTCACCCACTGAATCAGATTCGTAAACATTAAATAAATAGACAGATTACCATTATGAATTATGTGCTGTATCTACACTCCTGGAAATGGAAAAAAGAACACATTGACACCGGTGTGTCAGACCCACCATACTTGCTCCGGACACTGCGAGAGGGCTGTACAAGCAATGATCACACGCACGGCACAGCGGACACACCAGGAACCGCGGTGTTGGCCGTCGAATGGCGCTAGCTGCGCAGCATTTGTGCACCGCCGCCGTCAGTGTCAGCCAGTTTGCCGTGGCATACGGAGCTCCATCGCAGTCTTTAACACTGGTAGCATGCCGCGACAGCGTGGACGTGAACCGTATGTGCAGTTGACGGACTTTGAGCGAGGGCGTATAGTGGGCATGCGGGAGGCCGGGTGGACGTACCGCCGAATTGCTCAACACGTGGGGCGTGAGGTCTCCACAGTACATCGATGTTGTCGCCAGTGGTCGGCGGAAGGTGCACGTGCCCGTCGACCTGGGACCGGACCGCAGCGACGCACGGATGCACGCCAAGACCGTAGGATCCTACGCAGTGCCGCAGGGGACCGCACCGCCATTTCCCAGCAAATTAGGGACACTGTTGCTCCTGGGGTATCGGCGAGGACCATTCGCAACCGTCTCCATGAAGCTGGGCTACGGTCCCGCACACCGTTAGGCCGTCTTCCGCTCACGCCCCAACATCGTGCAGCCCGCCTCCAGTGGTGTCGCGACAGGCGTGAATGGAGGGACGAATGGAGACGTGTCGTCTTCAGCGATGAGAGTCGCTTCTGCCTTGGTGCCAATGATGGTCGTATGCGTGTTTGGCGCCGTGCAGGTGAGCGCCACAATCAGGACTGCATACGACCGAGGCACACAGGGCCAACACCCGGCATCATGGTGTGGGGAGCGATCTCCTACACTGGCCGTACACCACTGGTGATCGTCGAGGGGACACTGAATAGTGCACGGTACATCCAAACCGTCATCGAACCCATCGTTCTACCATTCCTAGACCGGCAAGGGAACTTGCTGTTCCAACAGGACAATGCACGTCCACATGTATCCCGTGCCACCCAACGTGCTCTAGAAGGTGTAAGTCAACTACCCTGGCCAGCAAGATCTCCGGATCTGTCCCCCATTGAGCATGTTTGGGACTGGATGAAGCGTCGTCTCACGCGGTCTGCACGTCCAGCACGAACGCTGGTCCAACTGAGGCGCCAGGTGGAAATGGCATGGCAAGCCGTTCCACAGGACTACATCCAGCATCTCTACGATCGTCTCCATGGGAGAATAGCAGCCTGCATTGCTGCGAAAGGTGGATATACACTGTACTAGTGCCGACATTGTGCATGCTCTGTTGCCTGTGTCTATGTGCCTGTGGTTCTGTCAGTGTGATCATGTGATGTATCTGACCCCAGGAATGTGTCAATAAAGTTTCCCCTTCCTGGGACAATGAATTCACGGTGTTCTTATTTCAATTTCCAGGAGTGTATTTCCAAGCATGCATATTTGACTGTATTTTAATTAGTTACGAAGACAGGTGGTTTTAAAATGGACAATGTCCAAAACCAGTCACTACAAATGAATGAATGATACATTATAATACAATTTTCGACAGAGTTCCAACGATTTATTTCAATGGAGAAAAAGTGACTGACCTATTTCACCTGCAGCATACTGAAGGTCTGTAAAAATTGATAACAGTTTGCGATTATGAACTACATCCTCGACACAAGTGAGTGGATTCATGAGAGCATAATATGAAATTATATCCCAGATACCGCCAATGACTGCATAAATGATTAATGATTTAAAGAAAGAACCCCGGAAAAGCAATAACGAATACCAAAAGGTTCTTCGAAGTGCATGATGGATGGAACCAGCTAGCCGAGAATGTTAAAACTGCGCAATTAAACCCTGATGCAATTTAACAAGCTTGGCATCCCCTTTGCCTCGGTGATTGCAGCGATAGCTCATGCTTACCACTCCTAAGTGGTGTGAGTGCGGAAGACGGTTGTGGTTGCGGCTGGGCATTCTTAGTCCAGCTTCACCTCTGTACTCTAGGTCGGTCTCTATCTCTCACAAATATATTCTTCACCTTTCCTGAGGCAAGTGCACTCTTCGAAGTCCCTGCAGCCGGTGTGTTCTGACTTTTCAGTCAGAAACTTTCCTGAATCTGCCATTGTAGGAATCTCGCCAGCCTTCTGCAGCACACCTTGTGAGTTCTGAACAATAATAATTTTATAAACAAGTTTGACAAATTCCTACGCTTGTGGAAGTTGCCATGGCTATTCACTATGGCATGGCTTGGGGGGGGGGGGGAAGACAGAGAATCTCCTCCACTACATGAAAGGTTCCAACCGTAGCCAGTATAAACCCTTGTATATAGTCACGCACATTCTACCAAAATGAGTACTATAAACCAATCACAGACTTTCTCACTTGAATTTAAATGAACATTCCTGTGCAGTATGGCCGTGACCAATGGTACCAAGCTCTTAGATCTTATCTCGCCAAAAGAAATTCCTTCTAGCACCTTGCACAATACAGTTTTTATGGAATACAGGCAGCCCTTCTATGAGCCTCCTTTGCAGACATAGGCATTGCAATGTCTCCAAAATATACCTGCTCGATAGGGCTTTCAATGACGAACAAGTTTATTACACTCCAGTCCTTCTAAGCTCATTTCCCTGTCGTGAACTAGCTGAAGAAAACTCCCACGGTTTCAGAAAATGACAGGTCCCTCACACACTAATAAATGGAAAGAAGAACATGACGTAATTAGGTGTCCAATCATTGGCAGTAGTGAATATTGTCTACTGTCTTCATGCAGCGTTAAAGAGTTGACTACACTGCCTCCCAGGATGTGCACATTACATTATAAAGTAGGTTGCGTGATAGTTTGAGCGTAACTGTCACATTACATTCTGAAAGTAGTTATGTCAATGACATCAGTGCAAACTTCAGTTCGTCACTTTATGAACACCAAAGCACCATCTTTGTCTCTGAAATGAAAATTGCAGCTATGAACAATGGTAGTGGTGTACTTCAGGCTTATCTGTTTGAAATTGGTACAAAGGGAAAAGAAAAAATGTATTTGAATTTGCGAATAGATAACGGGAAGATGACGAAATTTTGGTAGAGTACTCCAGAAATTACTTCAGCCAAGAATGACGTGGATCAAATCACGAATCTTCACACAGTTGAAGTTGCTGTAAAGCAAGGAAACACACAATTATGTGAAGCATTATCGTCGGAATTTAAACTCAAGATTTATATTGTTTTTTATTTCTTGTCCCTATAGCGTTCATGTCCCATTTCAAAGTCCGCATTTCACAGATTTGTTCCATACGTCATGACACCCATGTGAGATGTTTCTTATCTCTGATCTTCAAATATCAAGCTCTTCGTTTTGCACTGGTACATTTTAAATTTTCTATTTACATCGTAAGGTTCACATTGTATTCTTTGGGCAGCTTCCACAACAGCGCAGCTGAGCTGTTAATTGTAGCCACGCTCTTCCTATTGACCTAAAAGCATCCATAATATTTCCCAAATGTAAAAAGCGATCTTCATTAATCTTACAGGTCTATTTACTTTCTGTAGAACATTCACTGAAGTGCCGAAGAAACTGGTATAGGCATGCGTATTCAAATACAGAGACATGCAAACAGGTAGAATATGGTGCTGCGGTCGGCGTCGCCTATATAAGACAACAAGTGACTGGTGCAGTTATTAGGTCGGTTATTGCTGCTACAATGGCAGCCTATTAAGACTTAAGTGCTTTTGAACGTGGTGTTATAGTTGGCGCACGGGCGATGAGACACAGCATCTTCGAGCTAGCGATGAAGTGGGGATTTTCCCGTACGACCATTCCACGAGTGTACCGTGAATATCAAGAATCCGACAAAACATCAAATCTCCGACATCGCTGCAGCCGGAGAAAGATCCTGGAAGAACGGGAACAACGACGACTGAAGAGAATCGTTCAGCTTGACGGAAGCGCAATCCTTTCGCAAATTGCTACAGATTTCAATGCTGGGCCATCAACAAGTGTCAGCGTGCGAACTATTCAACGAAACGTCATCTATATGGGCTTTCGGAGCCGAAGGCCCACTGTGATACCCTTGATGACAGCACGACACAAAGCTTTACGCCTAGCCTGGGCTCTTCAACATCGACATTAGACTGTTGATGACTTGGATACATATTGCCAGGTCAGACCAGACTCGTTTCAGATTGTATCTAGCGGATGGACTGCACGGGTAAGGCGGCAACCTCAGTATATCGATGGACGCTGCATGTCATCAGGGGTCCGTTCACGCTGGCGGTGGCTCTGTAATGTTGTGGGGCGTGTGCAGTTGGAGTGATGTGGGACCCCTGACACGTCTAGATACGACTCTGACTGGTGACACGTACGTAAATATCCTGTCTGATCACCTGCATCCATTCATGATTATTGTGCATTCTGACGGACTTGGGCAATTCCAGCAGAGCAATGCGACGTCCCACACGGTCAGAATTTCTATAGAGTGTCTCCAGGAACACTCTTCCGCTGGCCACCAAACTCCCCAGACACGAAAATTTTTGAGCATATCTGGGAGGCCTTGCAACGTGCTGTTCAGTAGAAACCTCCACCCCCTCGTACTCTTACCGATTTATGGACAGCCCTGCAGGATTCATGGTGTCAGTTCCCTCTAGCACTACTTCAGACTTTAGTCGAGACCATGCCACGTCGTGTTGAGGCACTTCTGCGTGTTCGCGGGGGCCCTACACGATATTAGGCAGGTGTACCAATTTCTTTGGCTCTTCAGTGTATTTTGTTCAGTTGCTATGACATTGCCAATCCTTTGATACTACTATCATGAAGACTTATCCTACATGCAGCTTTGTTCATGTTATTATTATTATTATTAACGACGTACGGGCAACTATGCATAGCGTAACTGCCCAAAAACCAATAATTTTCGCGATTTGCCAAGTTTGAGTGTAATGCAGATTGTGATCTGCGCATCTTCATCGCTCTGTCTTGGAATCCATTGTCTGAACTTTAACCTGTCGTCTTGTGCCTTTAGAGATTGCACAGGCTCTGATACGGATTCTTGAAAGAACGGCAACACAACGGCGTTGTTTGCGCTTTCAACAGCTCGATTTCTTCACAAACTTGTTTCGCGGTCATCTGTTTCTTTCCGCAACACACTCTTCTCCATATCTGATTTGGGAACTATACGAAGTATACTTAAATCTCTTGTCCTCGTTGTGAATGATGCCAGGCTGCATGTTGCTGAAAGAAATGCTATAATGTGTTGTAGAGAATATTATTCGGCGTACGTGGCACTGTGGCACTAGCTTGTCGTTGGCGAAACCATAGCGAATTACCGTTTCTGCTGGTGAAATTGCTCAGACTTCAACAAGAATGCACTAATTCTTATTCGAAAGAACGTAGCTGCTTGCAGGTGTGAAAATTACGGAACTATCTTTTTAGTAAGTCATGGCTTCAAAAACTAACACGAATTCTTCACAGGAGAGTGGAAAAACTGGTAGAAGCCGATCTCGGGGAAGCTCAGTCTGGATTCCGGAAAAAATGGAAATGAGTGTATGACATCGTTGGCCGGGAGGCTCCATCCAGGGAAGTTCGGCTGCCAAGTGCAAGTCTTATTTCAGTCGACACCAATTGGGTGACATGCGCGCCGATGATGAGGGTGAAATGATGATTAGGACAACACAACACCAAGTCTCTAGGTGGAGAAAATCTCCAACCTGGACGGGACTCGAACCTGGGACCACTTACATGGGAGGCGAGCATGTTACCACCCAGCTAAGCAGGCGGACAAGGATTCCGGGGAAATGTTGGAACGCACGAGGCAATACTGACTCTAAGACGTCTCTTAGAAGATATCTTGAGGATAGGCAAACATACGTTTATACCATTTGTAGACATAGAGAAAGTTTTTGACAAGGTTGACTGAAATTCTATATTTGAAATTCTGACGGTAGCGAAGGTACAATACAGGGAGCGAAAGGCTGTTTAGAACTTGTACAGAAACCAGGCGGCTATTATAAGAGTCGAGGAGCATGAAAGGGAAGCAGTGGTTGAGAAGGGTGTGAGATGGTGTTGTAGCCTATCCCCAATGTCATTCAGGCTGTACAATGAGCTAGAAAAAAAGGAAACCAAAGAAAAATTTGACTTAGGAATTAAATTTCAAGGAGCAGAATAAAAACTTTGAAGTTCGCCGATGCAATTCAGTCAGAGACAGCAAAGAGCTTGGAAGCGCAGTTGAACAGAATGGACGCTGGATATAATACGAACACCAACAAAAACAAATCAAGGATAACGGAATGTGGTAGAATTAAATCAAATGGTACTGAGGGAATCAGATTTGGAAGCGGGATGCTAAAACAGTTACATGAGTTTTGTTATTTGAGTAGCAAAAGAACTGATGATGGCCGAATAAGAGAGGATATTAAATGTATGCTGCAATGGCAAGAAAAGCGTTTCTGAATAAAAGAAATTTGTTAACATTGAATGTAGATGTGTTAGCAAGTCTTTTCTGGAGGTATTTGTCTGAGGTGTAGCCATGCATGGAAGTGAAACGTGGATCATAAATAATTTAGATCATAAATAGTTTAGAAAAAAGAAGTTTTTGAAATGTGGTGCTACAGAAGAATGCTGATGATCGGATGGGTAGATCGCGTATCTGATGCTGAGGTACTGTGTAGAATTGAGGAGAAAAGAAATTTGTACCAGAACATGATTAAAAGAAAATATGGGTTTATAGAACAAATTTTGAGACATAAAGTTATCACCAGTTTAGTGTTGGAGGGAAGTGTGATGTGTAAAAGCGGTAGAGGGAGACTAAGTGATCAATACAGTAAGCAGATTCAGAAGAATGTAAACTAGAGTAGTTATTCGAAGATCAAGAGACTTGTACAGGATAGGGCAGCTTCGAGAGCTGCTTCAAGCCAGTCTTCGGACTGAAAACAACACCAACAACTGTATTACAGCAACGGTTCTCAATATATCTACCGTTGACAAAAGCGTTGCATAATATGCCCCAGTTGCAGGTGAAGTATGTTGCAATCCTATATTAAGTGCATGAAAATTTTTCTGGGCGCGTTTGATTTTGCCCACCCTGTACAATTTTCTGAGGGTACTGACTCCATTAGTGGTCCATAAATATGGTAATAGACCTGATCAAGAGAGGAAGGTATTGACACCTGTAGTGGCGTGAGTTTAAAATGCAGAACTCTTTGGACTTCTTGTGTTTGACCATTGTTAGAGTTGCCATGGTAGTTAAACGTACTGGAAGAACTGCCGAAGTAATGTTTTGAGCCAATAAAATCTTCTCAGTCAACAAGCTCCGTCACTTCGAGTCAGTCATTCGAGCTTTCGATAGATGTCTCCGCCATCGTCATCAAGAGTTAAAATCTCTGACTGCCGGGGCTGGCATGGTGTTCTTATTATACAGATGCAATATCAGTGTCTGAAATCTTCCAGCGAGGGAAGATTGTGGAATGCAAGTTGGACGGCTCATAGCAAATCCCGTTTCGGGACCGAGTGACGTCAGGTGTCGCGAGAGGCCGGCGATACGTTTGAAGCTACAAGCGTCAAGCCTAGGTCCATCGATGTCCATGGCCGTTCTCATGTCCTGCTAAGTTTGTACGCCCGGTCTCTGTTAAAACTGTTACTATTTTTTCTAATTTCGTCCCTCCTTTTACAACACAAACCCAATATGATGATGTTTGAACCAAAACTCTCATATTTTCAAATTGTATTTATGTCCGTATTGTAGCCAATGTTTACAAACTCTCTCTGTTGAATAAACCGTCAGTGCTCTAATAAACAACTGTAAACGTCTATGTGGAAAACGCTGATTCATTCGATAACGCAAGTGTTCAACTTTCAAGTGATCGTTGCACAAACAGTTCTAGCCTGTGCCAATGTTCCATTCACAGACTAACAAGGGGAGGCCGCCAATTGTGAAATTCACATTCGATTCATACTGCGCATAATAAAAGCTCATGGCCAGAGATGTAATGTGACAAAGCACCAAGATGCACTTCTCAGCCGTTGTCGAGAAAATCGACTCTCTACGATTGAAGGTTTACTACAAGGTCGTGGCGCAGCGGTAAGCGCTCGGGTTTGTAATCCGAAGGTCGCTGGATCGAATCTCGCGCTATGCAATTTTTTTATTATTAGTTTTTTGTAATTCAAATATATATATATATTGCTTATGCATGTTGGTGAAGGCGTATCGCTCTCCAATTGTACCGCCTCCATTTTTCCGTTTTCTTAACAGGGTGTACCAAAGCTCTCCCGTCCGCACTGATTTTCGACGATGTTATAAGTTGCGCTAGGGACCGCATCTACTTTCTTTCAAAGTTGGCAGGCAACTACGCTGTTATGCGGCGGCTCGTTTCGGCCCATTCAACATCTGTCCTTCAAGTGTAACGAGCGAGTAACGGAGTTTATATTTCATACCTGCCACAGCGAATTTGTGTTCGTGGGGTCTCTATTCTAATTCGAACGTTTGACTTACGCTATACGTATTCGTTTCGGAATATCGTTTCTACGTCTTCCGTTAACTATACGTGGTTAACATTATGAAGACAATTAATAACATTTGTGAAATACAACTTTGTTTGCAGAAAACATAATGATGTTCGAAGTCGCCAGTTTTTCCACGACAAACGACTTTCAACAACTTATTGTATGCATAATTGTTGCAACTGATTGCCGGGAAATATATATATATTTGAATTACAAAAAACTAATAATAAAAAAAAATTACATAGCGCGAGATTCGATCCGGCGACCTTCGGATTACAAACCCGAGCGCTTACCGCTGCGCCACGACCCTGTAGTAAACCTTTAATCGTACAGAGTATTTCACCGCAACGGTTTCTTTTAACTGTCGATTTTCTCGACAACGGCTGAGAAGTGCATCTTGGTGCTTTGCCACATTACACCTCTGGCCATGAGCTTTTATTATGCGCAGTATGAATCGAATGTGAATTTCACAATTGGCGGCCTCCCCTTGTAAGTCAAATTGATGAATAGGAATACCTTCTTCGCTGCTTTATGACTGGTTGTCAATTTCCCATCGTACTCGTCAATGGCTTAATGGACGGTTCCTCCCGCGAACAGATCGATGCTCTTCGGCAGGTTATCTACGATGTGACTGCTGAGCTCGACGGGACTGTAATTGGTCGTTAAGCAGCGCAGAATAGCTTATTTACTGGTTTGCACACTGATATGAAACTGCGCGCTACTTGTTCCACGTGACTGCTGATCTGCAATATAGATCATATCAGTCGAAGTCTGGTGTAGACCGTCAGATAGCTACTGAGCTCGCTCCTCCTGGCTGTTAGGTTGTGCCGTGCAACCTACATTGCTACAGAGAAGGCAAGCTTATTTATGTGAAGTTCGCACCCGAATTTCACAAAATATACATTTTTTTCAGAGTTCTTGATAAATGTGCTATAGTTATAGAGTTCTTTGCGCAAAATTTGAATAATTCTGCATAATTTCATGAAGAGAAGAATAGCTCTTGGCAAAATTTTAAACTTTTAAATGAAATTATTTGCCAGTTTTCGAAAAAAATCGTGATCATAATTCTGAATAGCTACCCAATAGTTCTACAGGAAACCCTAACGTAATTTTTTAGTGTAAGCCATAGTTCATGCGATAATTGCAATAATGATGGACCCACTTTCACTTCATAAAAGAAATCAAAATCACACAACAGATCTGATCACAGCTCTGGATAGTAGCTCAAGAAAAAAATGTTCTAATGTGTGTGAAATCTTATGGGACTTAACTGCCAAGGTCATCAGTCCCTAAGCTTACACATTGCTTAACCTAAATTATCCTAAGGACAAACACACACACTCATGCCCGAGGGAGAACTCGAACCTCCGCTGGTATCAGCCGCACAGTCCATGACTGCAGCGCCCCAAGACCGCTCGGCTAATCCCGCGCGGCGTAGCTCAAGAGTTCTACTGACAAGGGAACCTCCCCATCGCATCCCCCCTCAGATTTAGTTATAAGTTGGCACAGTGGATAGGCCTTGAAAAACTGAACACAGATCAATCGAGAAAAAAGGAAGAAGTTGCGTGGAACTATGAAAAAAATAAGCAAAATATACAAACTGAGTAGTGCATGCGCAAGATAGGCAACATCAAGGACAACATGAATCCAGGAGCGTCGTGGTCCCGTGGTTAGCGTGATGAACTGCTGAACGAGAGGTCCTTGGTACAAATCTCCCCTCGAGTGAGAAGTTTAATTTTTTATTTTCAGACAATTATTATCTGTCGATCCGATGCGAGGTAACTGCGCCGTAGTATGGGGACGTTGTATGAAAAACATAAGTTTTGACAGAACACAGGGAAAACTGTGCGACAGTGAAACTGTTGCATTCATTTGTTGCAGTTTATGTGACAAACTCTTATGTTTTCATCACTTTTTTGGGAGTGATTATCACATCCACAAGAAAACCTAAATCGGGCAAGGTAGAAGAATCTTTTTACGCATTCGCCAGGTGTACAAATTAGGTGGGTCGACAACATATTCCTGTCATGTGACACACATGCCGTCACCAGTGCCGTATAGAATATATCAGACGTGTTTTCCTGTGGAGGAATCGGTTGACCTATGACCTTGCGATCAGATGTTTTCGGTTCCCATTGGAGAGGCACGTCCTTTCGTCTACTAATCGCACGGTTTTGCGGTGCGGTCGCAAAACACAGACACTAAACTTATCACAGTGAACAGTTTGAACCAAGGACCTTTCGTTCCGCAGTTCCTCACGCTAACCATGGGACCACGGCGCTCCTGAAGTCGTATGTCCTTGATGTTGCATATATTGCGCATTGACTACTCAGTTTGTATATTTTGCTTATTTTTTTATAGTTCCACACAACATCTTCCTGTTTTCTCGATTGATCTGTCTTCAGTTTTTCGAGGCCTACCCACTGGGCCAACTTATAACTAAATCTGAGGGGGGTGCGATGGGGAGGTTCCCTTGTAAGAAAGGTCGATTAAACCCTTACTCGAACTGGTCCTCAGGTAACAGACGGTCTGATACCTAACTGGTTAGCCGTATGTGCAAGATTACGTAGTATTTTATTGAGAATTTAATTTAGCCCTTTAAAGTAAAATTATGGCAGAGGTAGATTTTGCAGCGTTTCTAATTATCTTGGTAATGTACTTTTAATTAGCAACGAGAAGCATTGTAAAATGTAAACTGTAGTGGAGATGGTACGGTAAGAAATCGCAATAGTCTTTAAATTTATTTGTTGGAGACAGCCAAAATTTATTTTGAAGTTTGTTAGACGGTAATGATCACACATCAGCTCCAAAAGCCGGCCGAAGTGGCCGTGCGGTTAAAGGCGCTGCAGTCTGGAACCGCGTGACCGCTGCGGTCGCAGGTTCGAATCCTGCCTCGGGCATGGATGTTTGTGATGTCCTTAGGATAGTTAGGTTTAACTAGTTCTAAGTTCTAGGGGACTAATGACCTCAGCAGTTGAGTCCCATAGTGCTCAGAGCCATTTGAACCATTTGAACCATCAGCTCCAAAACATTTATTAAACAGAAGAATATAATGCAATTCAGTTAAAAGAAAAGGCTAAGATTTGGATAACATTTCTTTAAAGCTTATCCGAAAGAAGTAGGTGACAATCAGACAACAAAGAGTATAGTAACTAAGAAGGACGTAAGGAGTATACGCAACAATACTACACACGCTCGTTTGAAGAGCGTCGTTCCGCTCGTTCAGTCGGTGCGCTAGTGCAGTCGTCGCTCTGGTGTATCTGGTGTTTGTGTATTAAAAATGGGTCTCCATTATTGCAGTTTTCTCATAAACTACTACCCGCCCAAAAATATGTCATTAGGATTTTCTCTAGAAGTCATGGGGAGTTATTCAGAATTGTGATTATAATTATTGTCGTGAAATGCTGCAGAACTATTCAAATTTGCTACAGAGAAGGTTAGAACTATAGCCTATACACTGATATGGCAAAATGTTATGGTCACTGCCCACCATGACGTTGGATGCCGTCTGGTGACGTTGCGGATAACAGAAGTATGTAAGCGAAGCAGACACAGACGGGGGATCATCCTAGTGAAGATATGTGCTGTAAATGGGGAAATCCATTGAGATACGCGACTTTGAAAAGAACCTGTAAACGGGTGTCTACAAACAGCGAAGCTGGTTGGATGTTCCCCCGCTACCTTCGTGTGCATCTATGGAAAGAGGTAGAATGACAGTGAAACTACCACTACGCGCTAAATGGCAGGAAGTCAACGACTCTTCACAGAACGTGGGTTTCGGAGGAAGTAGGACAGATGGGGATCAGTGGCATTCCTGCTGAAAGAACACAATACTGGTGCACGCACAAGTGTTTCGGACCACACAGTTCACCGTACAGTGTAGAACATGGAGCTCCGCAGCAGACCACCCCTATGTGTTCACATGTTGACCCAGCGACATCTTCAGTTACGATTGCAGTGGGCACGGGACCATCGGGATTTGACCATGGATCAATGGAAGCGTGTCAGGTCTTGTGGTGAATCACATTTTTGCTACACGAGGTCAATGGCCGTCTCGACAAACGCCGTCAACGAGGTGAACGGCTGCTGGAATGATAGCAGTATTATGCTATGGGAGACACTCTCCTGCGCTTGCATGAGACTTTTGGTAGTAATCGAAGACACACTGATAACCACCTTCGTACCTTCATGCTTGTTGTCTTTCCCGACGGCGATGTCATCTTGCAGCACTATAATCGTCCTCGTCTCGGAGCCATAACCGTGCTACAGTGATCTGAGGAGGATTTTAGTGAACGCACGTTAATGCTTCGGTGGCCAAATTTGCCTCGTGTAAATCCTATGGAAGCCACCCGGGTCGCCGCGTACGCAAATCAGCGGCCCGATTTTTGCTTGAATTACATGACCTACGCGTAGACGTCTAATGTCACACACCTCCATAAACCTACCAAAAAACTTTCAGATCCCTGATACGCAGAATCACTGATGTATTTCGTTACAATTGGGGAGAAACAAGCTATTAAGCAGCTGCTCATATTACTTTGGCTCAGGAGTGCAGATTTAACGCTGCTTGTTAATACTACGAGGGGACTTCAAAACGTATTATGGCACGCCAAGTAATATTGATTCAGTGCTTCAGTATACTTCAGTGCGGCACAGACACTTGACACTATATCTCAACGTAGCACCAAGTCCTATAGAAAAAGGTCGGAACGAGCTACCAGTCGTTCAATTGCTTGACGGTAGAAACCCCCACCATGGTCACGAAGACGTTCGAGAACAGCTGTTTGAACGTCCTCTTCGTTGGTAAAATTTCCTTCCACACTAATTTGCTTTCACCTTGCCGGAAGGATGAAAATCGCATGGTGTAAGATCTGGATTTCTCCGTCAGCTCCACCCACATCTGAGGGGTCAAAGGCAGGTGCTTTATTGTAATTGTCGTCATAGCAGTTTTTACCGTCTTAACACATTGATGCATTTAGTCGGATTTACGATAATATGCCATTAATAATCGTCTATTATTATTACATGTTGCTTGTATGCTGAGGTGACAAAAGTCATGGGATACCACCAAATACCACGTCGAGCCTCCTCCTGGCCGGCGTAGTGCATCGACTCGACGCGGCATTTACTCAATAAGTCGTTGGAAGTCTCCTGCAGGAGTACTGAGCCATGATGACACCATAGACGTCCATAATTGCCGGTGCAGGATTTTGCGCACCAACAGACCTCTCGATTATGTCCCACAAATGTTCGACTGGATTCATATCGGGCGACTTGAGTGACCAAATTATTCGCTCGAATCGTCGAGAATGTTCTACAAGCCAATCGGGAAAAATTGTGGCCAGGTGACATGACGCATTTTTCACCAATAACAATTCCCGCTACAAATGGTCTCCAACTAACGGAATATAATAATTTCCAGTCAATGATCGGTTAAGTTGGGCCAGAGGATCCAGTCCATTCCCTGTAAACACAGTCCACAATATTATGGAGCCACCACCACCTTGCACAGTGTCTAGTTAAAAACTTGGCTCCCTGGCCTCGTGTTGTCTGCTACACACTCGAACCCTGCAATTGGCTCTTACCAACTGATATCGGGACTCATCTGAACGGGTCACGGTTTCCGGTCTAGGGTCCAACCTACACGGTCACGAGTCCAGGAGGGGCGCTACAGGGGATGTTGTGCTGTCAGCAAAGGAACTCATAGCGGATGTCGGCTGCCATAACCATTAACGCCAAAATGGAATGCTCCATGCATATACGAGGGCAGTTCAATAAGCAATGCAACACATTTTTTTTCTGAAACAGGGGTTGTTTTATTCAACATTGAAATACACCAGGTTATTCCCCAATCTTGTAGCTACACAACACTATTTTTCAACGTAATCTCCATTCAATGCTACGGCCTTACGCCACCTTGAAATGAGGGCCTGTATGCCTGCACGGTACCATTCCACTGGTCGATGTCGGAGCCAACGTCGTACTGCATCAATAACTTCTTCATCATCCGCGTAGTGCCTCCCACGGATTGCGTCCTTCATTGGGCCAAACATATGGAAATCCGACGGTGCGAGATCGGGGCTGTAGGGTGCATGAGGAAGAACAGTCCACTGAAGTTTTGTGAGCTCCTCTCGGGTGCGAAGACTTGTGTGAGGTCTTGGGTTGTCATGAAGAAGGAGAAGTTCGTTCAGATTTTTGTGCCTACGAACACGCTGAAGTCGTTCCTTCAATTTCTGAAGAGTAGCACAATATACTTCAGAGTTGATCGTTTGACCATGGGGAAGGACATCGAACAGAATAACCCCTTCAGCGTCCCAGAAGACTGTAACCATGACTTTACCGGCTGAGGGTATGGCTTTAAACTTTTTCTTGGTAGGGGAGTGGGTGTGGCGCCACTCCATTGATTGCCGTTTTGTTTCAGGTTCGAAGTGATGAACCCATGTTTCATCGCCTGTAACAATCTTTGACAAGAAATTGTCACCCTCAGCCACATGACGAGCAAGCAATTCCGCACAGATGGTTCTCCTTTACTCTTTATGGTGTATGGTTAGACAACGAGGGACCCAGCGGGAACAAACCTTTGAATATCCCAACTGGTGAACAATTGTGACAGCACTACCAACAGAGATGTCAAGTTGAGCACTGAGTTGTTTGATGGTGATCCGTCGATCATCTCGAACGAGTGTGTTCGCACGCTCCGCCATTGCAGGAGTCACAGCTGTGCACGGCCGGCCCGCACGCGGGAGATCAGACAGTCTTGCTTGACCTTGCGGCGATGATGACACACGCTTTGCCCAACGACTCACCGTGCTTTTGTCCACTGCCAGATCACCGTAGACATTCTGCAAGCGCCTATGAATATCTGAGATGCCCTGGTTTTCCGCCAAAAGAAACTCGATCACTGCCCATTGTTTGCAACGCACATCCGTTACAGACGCCATTTTAACAGCTCCGTACAGCGCTGCCACCTGTCGGAAGTCAATGAAACTATACGAGACGAAGCGGGAATGTTTGAAAATATTCCACAAGAAATTTCCGGTTTTTTCAACCAAAATTGGCCGAGAAAAAAAATGTGTTGCATTACTTATTGAACTGCCCTCGTAGCTCCAACAACCATTCCGCGTTGAAGGTCTGTTAATTCCCGTCGTGCAGCCATAATCATGTCGGAAACCGTTACACGTAAATCATCAGAGTACAAATGATAGCCAATGCACTGCCCTTTTATTCCTCGTGTACGAAATACGACCGCCATCTGTATATGTGTTTATCGCTATCCCATAATTTTTATTACCTCAGTGTATGCGATGTTAAAAAAACTGTAGAATACGAATGCAGATGCGACGACCGGCATTCTGATTTAGAACGGCAGAGATGGCACCTGCAGTGGTAGCGGACAGCATTAGCAGCTCGAGTGGCAAAGATGAAAAAATAGCAGTGGGCCGTGAGAAGAAGAATCGATGGCCATTTGAAATAATAACTTAAATGTTAAAAGTGATGCTGTCGAATTACGTTTGTAAATTATTCCAAAATAGTCTAACATGGGCTTTATAGTCAGCCCATATTAAGTCGTTCATGAGGAGATCAAGCTGGGTAGGCAGAAGTTAGCACAATGGACTCGGATTCGTGAAGACAACGGTTCAAACCCGCGTTCGGCCATCCTGATTTAAATTTTCAGTGATTTTCCTTAGCCGCTTAAGGCAAATGCCGGGATGGTTCCTTCGAAACGGAACGGCCACTTGAAACGTCCCATTAGAAAAATTATACATGACTGTGCTTAAACTGACACACAATATTTTTTAGCGCAACGCAATCTGACTTTCAATAATCCCTACAAAAGAATGGCCCTGACTAACATTAACCTATGCCTTACACAAATCACTTACCTCACAAAAATCTTCGTTACTCGAACTACTGCAATACAGCGAGCGCCACTACTGCCAGCTAAATAAAAGATTCAGACTACTGAAGGCACTAACTACTGATAGGCATAGTTAGCAAATGAAAGATTTTGATAGAGAACAAACAATGTATTTACGTTAATAGTGTTCAAAGGTCATAATATATAGCAGTTCATGACATCCAGTCTTACAAATTTACTGTCTCTGATGGACACACGTCCAGATCATCCGCTCTCAAAAATCCGCCATCTCACTTCCCCACATCCACCACTGCTGGCGGCTCACCTCCAACTGCGCAACGCTACGCGCTGTTAACAGCCAACGGCCCAACACTACAATGGCGAATGTTCCAACAATGCCAACCAGCCACAGACTGCACACAGCAGAGCGCATACAGAGCGCTACGTGGCGTTACCAATATAAAACCGAAACACCCTACTTATACACTTTTCTTCTCCATCCTTTCCTTATCCGTGCTTGTGTTTCGTTTCTAATGACCTCGATGTAGACAGGACGTTAACCTCTAATCTCTTTCTCTCCTCCATGAGGGAAGTCATCGTGGAAGAGTCAACCTGTGGTGAATATTCTCAGAATAGGTGAAATGTTGATAGCTACAGTAGGCTGTAGTATGAATAGCCGCAGCGAAACAGTAGATCTTCCAGCTTTAGGAGAATTTGTTCACTTAAATAGTCCGAGTAATTACTGGCTCGAGATAGCTGATTAGTTAGTTATTAGAGTTTCTGTTCGTAGAATTCTGGCTAGTGGTTGGCATTGTGAATAACTGAATTAATAATGAGAGAGATCTGGCTAAGTAATAGTAAAGAGTGGACTTAAATATTTTACTGGAGTTAGAGGTATTTTATCGTGGAGACTGTACGGGGACCAAGTATTCATTGTGGAGTCATAAATGAATTTGAGGTCACGTGCTGACCTGGACTGTTCCGTAAACTCTAGGTAGTGCTCCGGTACCGCAAACTCGGAGTTATTTGAGTGGGATGTATGTGGTTAGTGCAATCAGATAGAATCGAGGGTTCATTTATAGAATCTGCAACACTGAGAGTACAGTAAAGAGCATTACTATTGTAAAGGAGTGGAGCTTTTATTTCGCTTTGAGCAATACAGACTCAGTTTGAGATGTTTGATACTGAGGTGGCATTAGAGAATTTCGGAACGAAATTATTTATTGGTCGTGTAAAGTTAATAGCCCATAAACGGCCAAGACCCTTCCCGTAACTAGAAATAATAAACCAGTGGAAGCACGTACGCTAGCACGTCATAGTATTATATTCACACTCACTTTTTTCAGAGGCACTGATCATTAAATTAAGTTAGTGGGTCGCTAGTGGCCGACACCCGAAGAGGCACAAATTGTGCTTTGACTGTATAACTTTAGGATCCAAAGTTTTTTTTTTATGAATGTTAAATCGCTTTACTGGGCTACGGATTTTTCTTGGCACTCCTGCACTATCAGCGACTTTTATGTTGAGGAAGTCCAAATAAAGCTCCAGTGTGTCTAAATAAAATAAATAAGGACCGACTCTTATTTATAGGAAAAGAAAGGTTGTCCTCAAACCATACCCTTTTAATCCCTAAAGTGTGAAAAGAAACGGAATTATAATAAATTAAAGTAAACCAAACTTATAGAAAAGTGACGAAAAATTGCTACTTACAAAGATATTATTCGTTGTTACTAGCTAAGCGAAAGAAAGTACTAAAGATTCAGTAAGTTAGCAGTCAGTTTAGCTTGTGATATTATCTGAGAAGAATTTCGGATAAAAAGATAAAAGATATTTAAGAAAAGTACATTTATCCCAATAGGTAATTAATATCGAAAGATATGCAGGTTGTATGAAAAAGAATCATTTGATTCGGCTCGTCTATATTTATGAAACTAAAAAACATATACAATGAATTTGTTTTTAGATGAACGGGAAACTCAAAAATTTTTTTTCATAAGCGTTTAGTATGCCCCCTTTGGGATATACGGCATATGTCAATGTGGTATTCAAATTGTTCCCACACTGCAGCCAACATGTCTTGAGTTACAGCTTCCAAAGCTGCTGTTATGCGATGTCTCAGTTCATGAAGAGAGTCTTTTATAAACCCCCACAGGAAATTATAATGTACAGTTGTAACGTTCTTTATAATTTATTGAAATACTTGAATGAATGTCCCTTAGGATCTGAATCCTCTGGTCCTGTTCAAAACTAATAACTTTGGTCCTGTGCACATAGCAAATAAACAAAATTGCATTACCCATAAAGCAGCAACGGTGGATGTCGTTATATTCTGCTCACTCATGAAGAAGAGTAAAATATACTAGCTACCGACTCGGCGGTGTGCAGTGCTGGCCATAATACTTTGAGATATAAGTGAAATACTTCTGGATGATAAATAAAACATTTAAGAAGAATTCACTGTCTTTAAAAATCATTTGACGTGGACAGGGGGGCGGTAGTCATCTGGTTGAATTACTAACACTGACGTTGAAAGTAGTGAAGTTGCTTTCGGTTACCTTTGGCTTTTCAAAACATCTGGCAACTGAAATTACATTATTCAAAAAAATTACATCATTTTTACTAACTGAAAATCTTTCTTTGCTGACGTACTCATAAACAATGAGATTTGTACAGCATGTACACACATCAGAAAAGGTATTGCATCACCTCATTTCCGAGAGTTCCGGAACCTCTACAGAAAATTGGAATAGAGATCAACATAAACATCATTTCCACCATTTTTATTGCTCATGAAAACCACACATTGCATGTTATACCACCATACAGCGAGACCTTCAGAGGTGGTGGTCCAGGTTGCTGTACACACCGGAACCTCTAATATCCAGTAGCACGTCCTCTTGCATCGATGCATGACTGTATTCGTCGTGGCATACTATCCACAAGTTTTAAGACACTGTTGGTCCATATCGTCCTACACCTAAGGGCGATTGGGTGTAGACCCCTCAGAGTGGTTGGTGGGTACGTCGTCCATAAACAGCCCTTTTCAATCTATCACAGGCATGTTCGATAGGATTCTTGTCTGTAGAACATGCTGGCCACTCTAGTCGAGCGATGTCGTTATCCTGAAGGAAGCCATTCACAAGGTGTGCACAATGGGGGCTGGAATTCTCGTCCTTGAAGACGAATGCCTCGCCACTATGCTGCCGATATGGTTGCACTACTGGTGGGAGGATGGCAGTCACGTATCGTACAGCCATTACGGCGCCTTCCATGAGCACCGGCGGCGTACGTCGGCCACCCCAAAACATCAGGGAGCCTCTCCCTTGCTGCACTCGCTAGACAATGTGTCTAAGGCGTTCAGCCTGACCGGGTTGCTTCCAAACTAGTCTCCGACGATTGACTGGCAGAAGGCATATGCGACACTCATCGGTGAAGAGAACATGATGTCATTCCTGAGCGGTCCAATCGGCATGTTGTGGGCACAGCTGTACTGAGCTGCATGGTGTCTTGGGTGCAAAGATGGACCTCGCCATGGACTTAGGGAGTGAAGTTGCCCATCATGCAGGATATTGCGCGCAGTTTGAGTCGTAACACGACGTCCTGTAGCTGCACGAAAAGCATTATTCAACATGGTGGCGTTGCTGTCAGGGTTCCTCCGAGCCATGAACCGTAGGTGGCGGTCACCTACTGCAGTAGTAGTCCTTGGGCGGCCCGAGCGAGGCATGTCATCAACAGTTTCTGTCTCTCTGTATCTCCTCCATTTGCGAACAACAACGCTTTGGTTCACTCCGAGACGCCTGGACAGGACCCTTGTTGAGAGCCGTCCAGGCGTAAAGTAACAATGGGACGCGATCGAACTGCGATATTGACCGTCTAGGCATGATTGAACTACAGGCAACACGAGCCGTGTAGCTCCTTCCTGGTGAAATGACTGGAACTGATCTGCTGTTGAGACCCCCTTCGTCTAATAGGTGCTGCTCATGCGTGGTTGTTTATATATTTAGACGGGTTTAGTGATATCTCTGAACAGTCAACGGGACTGTGTCTGTGATACAATATCCACAGTGAACGTCTCTCTTCAGGAGTTGTGGGAACCTGGGTGATGAAAAACTTCTTTTGATGTGTGTATTATCTAATATCACTAAAAAGCATAAAGACAAATCATCAAATTATGTACATCCGTGTTAACAAATCTTAGAAACATTATGAAAGAGAAATAATTAACTAGTCTATACATCAAAACTGTTTGCGTACAATCTGGGTTTACTCAACATAGAACTTACTGCTACCTTTTATCAGCCAACTACTTTGCACTAACGCGCTGGCAAAAGGAAAGTTATAAGACATTAGCATCTTTACCTTAACTGTAAGGAGACTTCTGCTTCCCCATTTATATTTCCCATAATACATGTACCCGTAAAGCTTCTTTGTAATATCAATCCAGTAATCCTTTTTTGTCACAATTAAATTTACATTTCCTCCAAATCACTCGTCATTTTTAGCTATCTATTTTACGAACAGAGCTCACCACAATATCTGTCCTCTGCACCCTGTTTCGCTCGCAGACTGATACTCACTGCTGTGCGCCAAACGCTCTTTTACTCCTACTTTACAATCTCAGACTAGAAGCAGTAACTTTGGTTCAATGGTCTAGCAAAGTCAGCGATCTGCTTTGTAGAGCCCATCAGAGACACATATCATTTACAATATAATAATTTAATTTTTGTTCACAGTAGTATCATTAAACTATTCGGTCTCGACATACAAGTGTACCCCAGTAGACTCCGTTCACAGTCAGGTCTGGTGATACTGGAAGCCTGTAACGTAAGGCTGATTATTTCGTCCAGTGCGACCGATCCATCATTCAGTAATGCTTTGATTTAAAAATTCCCGCACTTCCAGATGACAGTTTGTCGGTGCCCCATCCTGTTCGGGAACAATGTAAAACTCGAGAATTTGCTTTTTCCAACTGTACTTTGTTCTTGCACATATCTTGTAAGTAGCCCGTTTAGGTTTTTATATTGGTAACGCCAAGTAGCGCTCTGTATGAAAATCACTGGCTGTGCTGTGTGCAGTCTGTGGCTGGTTAGCATTGTTGTAATATTCGCTATTGTAGTGTTGGGCAGTTGGCTGTTAACAGCGCGTAGCATTGCGCAGTTGGAGGTGAGCAGCCAGCAGTTGTGGATGTGAGGAGAGAAATGGCGGAGTTTTGAGTGCGGATGATCTGGACGTGTGTCCATCAGAGACAGTAAATTTGTACGACTGGATGCCATGAACTGCTATATATATTATGACTTTTGAACGCTATTAAGGCAAATACGTTGTTTGTTCTCCATCAAAATCTTTCATTTGCTAACTACGCCTATCAGTAGTTAGTGCCTTCAGCAGTTTGAATCTTTCATATGAAACGTCTCCTTAGAAAAATAAATGAATTACTGTGCTGATAAACCTCTTACATTATTTGATTTTCAAACAGCTGAGCAGAGCTGAACGTACTCAGACATTTCGCTCTTTA
The DNA here is from genome assembly GCF_021461395.2 of Schistocerca americana. Classification (NCBI taxonomy): domain Eukaryota; kingdom Metazoa; phylum Arthropoda; class Insecta; order Orthoptera; family Acrididae; genus Schistocerca; species Schistocerca americana. Next base: position 231,088,271 of record NC_060119.1, read on the forward strand.
CCTATTCTGATCAACACTAAACTGACACACAATATTTATTTTAGCGTAACGCAATCTGACTTTCAATAATCCCTACAAAAGAATGACCCTGACTAACATTAAACTATACCTTTCACAAATCACTTACCTCACAAAAATCTTCGTTACTCGAACTACTGCAATACAGCGAGCACCACTGCTGCCAGCTAAATAAAAGATTCTAACCGCTGAAGGCACTAACTACTGATAGGCATAGTTAGCAAATGAAAGATTTTGATAGAAAACAAACAATGTATTTACCTTAATAATGTTCCAAAGTCATTATATATATATGTTCTTGATATCCAATATTACAAATTCACTCTTTCTGATGGACACACGTCCAGATCGTCCGCTCTCAAAACTCCGCCAATTCTCTCCGCACATCCACCACTGCTGGCGGCTCACCTCCTACTGCGCAACGCTACGCGCTGTTAACAGCCAACTGCCCAACACTACAATAGCGAATATTACAACAATTCTAACCAGCCACAGACTGCACACAGCACAGCCAGTGATTTTCATACAGAGCGCTATGTGGCGTTACCAATATAAAAACCGAAACAGGCAACTTACAATCTCAAATGACATAATAGTTGTGATTTTTTAAAAATCGGATGATTCTTTTTGATACACTCCTTATATCATGGAAAATATTTTAGAAATAAGAATAAATAGCACATAATAGAGAGGAAATATTTATTTTACACTGAAACGAAACACAGACAAACAGTGTCGACTAAAATTGGATAGCTGATTTTGCAGTCATTACCTCTCTAGTTTATAGTTTTCGACATATGCACAATTTTACGAGCAACTTGGGATTTAAGTGTTAACAAACATCGTAAACAAAAAATTCCTAACGCGGTAGGTCTGTCCAGAATTAATTAATTGTTTGTTAGGTGATCATGGGATTTGAATTTAATAAAATATTTTACTGCCCAACGGCCTTGCCGCAGTGGTAACACCGGTTCCCGTCAGATTACCCGAGTTAAGCGGTGTCGGCCGTCTTGGAACAGTCATCGGCCGGGTCTGCCGAGCGCTGTTAGCAACCAGGGTGCACTCAGCCCATGTGAGGCCAACTGAGGAGCTACTTGATTTACAAGTAGTTGCTCCGATCTCGAAAACTGACAACGGCGGGGAGGATGGTGTGCTGACTACATGCCCCCTCCGTACCCGCATCCAGTGACGCCTATCGGCTCAGGATGACACAGCGGATGGTCGGTACCATTGGGCCTTCCGAGGTCAATTCGGAGTGAATTTAGTATAGTTTTTAAACATTTTCTTGACTGCTTAACGTGAGTTTGTTACATGACAGTCAACGATGTACTGAAGGACATAGACCCACCTTCTTACTACAATTTTGGTTCCGAAAATCAATATTTATAAGATTTTAACTTATAATCAGTTATTTCGGTGAGATAAATCAATATTTATAGTCAAGCACAAACACTGTTCATGACAAATAATGACGAGTAAAATGTACAGTATATCTGTAGGGTGTTAAAAAAAAGTGACCAATATTTTGAAAGGTGGTAGTATTCAACAAAACAAGAAAGTAAGTCCAGTATACATGGGCTCTAAAATGCGTGCCTTAAGAGCAATGAATACTTGTTCAGTACAATAGATGTGCTTCACAGTATCAAAAATAAACAAGTGTTGATATCTGTTAAGGTAAACATTTTAAGCCCATGTTTACTGGCCTTTTTTCACTTGCTTTGGTCCACACAATCTCCTCTCAAAATATGGAAAGCAAAGAGAGTGCAAAAGAACAGATCTCTTTCATAGTATCGAAGATGAACACTTCCGAAGGCATAATAGTATCATATCTCGTATATTAGGCAGGTCATATGTGACTGTGCAAACAATTGCTTGTACGAAATTTCAGACCAAAATAAAAACAGAATTGAGCTGGAAAGAGGAACATCAGTTATACACTGTCCATTCACATTAATGTGTGGTTAGCTGTCAAAAGCCTGAATAAACACATTTTGCAGTGCGGACCACTGCGAGACGTTCAAGAAGAGGTAGAAAGGTACCGACAGGGACGTGGAGCCACGCCAACACCAGCGCCGTGGTCAGGTGCGCTAGGCTTATCGGTTGAGTATTCATGGCGCGAACGGCCCGATCGAGATGGTCCCACAGCTTCTCGATTGGGTTCAGATCCTGGACGTTTGGTGACAAGAAGAGGAGGGTAAACTCATCTTCGTGCCCTGCGAAACACGCATGTACACTGCGAGCTGTGTGGCACGTTGCATTGTCCTGCTGGTAGATGCCGTTTTGTCGAGGAAAAGCAAACTGCTTATAGGGGTGGACACGGTCCCCATGGATAAATGCATACTTGTTTGTGCCTTCCAGTATGACGAGATCACCGAGGGAATGTCCTCCGGTCTCTCGACCCTTCCGATGATTGTTGCAAGATGTTTGCTGTCTGACGTTTCGCACCTTACTTGCCAAAGGCCATCTCTCTGATGGAACATGAAATTAGATTCATCTTTAAAGTGCCTCCTTCTCCACTTAGCGGAAGTCCTTCTGCGGTATTGGCGTGCAAATTCCAGCCTTTGTAGCCGATGAACAGCAGTCAACATAGCTGGATGAACCATGCGCCTGCACCGGAGGCCCACGTGCTGCAAAGTTCGCTGATCAGTTGTTGAAGACACAGTATTGGTATCCCTTCGGTTCATCTGCGCGGCAGCTCTCACTACCTGCACGTCTGTTCGCCCGTACACATATCCGCAGAAGTCGTTCGCCCCTTTTATCTATGGTCCGCGGAACACTACAATTGCCTCAGCGCCGGTTGTGCAAAGCGCCATTTTGTGACACACGGTATACTTTAAAAGCGGAGGCACGCGAACAGTTTGCAAACTTAGCCCTTCGGAAACGCTTCCACCCCTGGCCTTAATGCAGTGAACATGCCCTTTTCGACGTCAGATAAATCGCTCGGTTTTCGCATTACGACAACGACTGCACTGTTTTCCACGTCCCCCCGACAAGCTTTATATACCCTATACTGCTACTACTGCCAACTGCCATCTGTGAGTGGCTGTTGCACTTTGACGTCGATCATAGGCGGTGGTCACAGTAATGTCATTGGACCATGTATGAACAGGGCACGTGTGTATTTTCATTTACCGTCTTACGTAGTCACATTTCTTAAACAGTGTTTCACGCTTTAGGTTGTGAAGCGTCGTTCGCTACTAAAATGCTCTTTCTTCTTGCATACACTGCACTGCAGTGCTGGCCACAGCTAGGATCTCGTTTCCGCAATACAGCGCAAGTAGTGCTAAGCCTGAGGTGAGACTGCACATAGTAGCGACAACTTGATACCTAATACGAAGGCGTTTTTCCGTCGCACTGCACACGTCTATGTGGCCTTGATCAAATTCTAGGAACCACCGCACTAAGGCTGGACGCACAACTGCGTTTGGTCCATATACTCCCACAAAATCACGGCGAATCTCAGTGAAATTTAGATGTTTCACCCACAAGAAATACAAACATCAAAGGAAGTTTTGCATCAACCCGGTTCCCAGAACTCCTGAAGACAGACGTTGACTGTGGATGTTGTATCACAGACGACCTCGCTTTGACTGTTCAGGAATGTCACTAAACCCGCCCAAATATGTAAACAACCATGCATGAGTATCGTCTATTAGACAGAAGGGCCCCGACAGACGATGAGTTCTGGTCATTCCGGAAGAAAGGAGGTACATGGCTCGTTTTGTCCGTAGTTCAGCCATGTCTACACAGTCAATACTGCGGCCCTATCGCGTCCGCACTGTTACTTTGTGCCTGGAAGGGCTCTCAACAAGAGAAGTGTCCGGGCGTCTCAGAGTGAACCATAGCGATGCTGTCCGGGCATTGAGGAGATACAGAGAGGCAGGAACTGTCGATAACATGCCTCGCTCAGGCCACCTAACGGCTACTACTGCAGTGAATGAAAGCTAACTACGTATTATACCTCGGAAGAACCCTGACAGCAACGCCACCATGTTGAATAATGCTTTTGTGGTGTCACCGCCAGACACCACACTTGCTAGGTGGTAGCCTTTAAATCGGCCGCGGTCCGTTAGTATACGTCGGACCCGCGTGTCGCCACTGTCAGTGATTGCAGACCGAGCGCCACCACACGGCAGGTCTAAAGAGACTTCCTAGCACTCGCCCTAGTTGTACAGCCGACTTTGCTAGCGATGCTACACTGACAAATACGCTCTCATTTGCCGAGACCATAGTTAGCATAGCCTTCAGCTACGTCATTTGCTACGACCTAGCAAGGCGCCATTACCAGTTATATTGAGATTATATTAATGTCTAAACAAGAGCGATGTTCTCCATTTGTGGATTAAAGTTAAGTATTCCAAGAACTACGTTCTTTTCTTTATAGGATAATTACTTTACCTTGTTCCAGACCTCACGCCAATCGACGTGAGCTCAAAAGCGTGCATTTCGGCCTCCTCTAGCAACACGGTATTGGCTCTTCTGCTAACACTTCATTTTTCGTGCAGCCACAGAACGTCGTGTTACGACTCAAATTGTGCGCAGTAGGCTACATGATGCGGCAACTTCACTCACGACGTCCATGGCGAGGTCCATCTTTGCAACTACGACACCATACAGCGCGGTACAGTGGGCCCAACAATATCCCGAATGGACCGGTCTGGAATGGCATCACGTTCTCTTCAACCGATGAACGTCGCATATGCCTTCAACTAGACAATCGTCGGAAACGTGTTTGGAGGAAACCTGGTCAGGATGAACGCCTTAGAAACAATGTCCAGCGAGTGCAGCAAGGTGGAGGTTCCCTGCTATTTTGGGGTGGCATTATGTGAGGCCGACGTACGCCGCTGGTGATGGAAGGCGCCGTAACGGCTGTACGATACGTGAATGCTGTCCTCCGACCGATATTGGAAACATATGGGCAGCATATTGGCGAGGCATTCGTCTTCATGGACGACAATTCGCGCCCCTATAGTGCACATCTTGTGAATGACTTCTTTCAGGATAACGACATCGCTCGACTAGAGTGGCCAGAATGTTCTCCAGACATGAACCCTATCGAATATGCCTGGAATAGAATGAGATTTTCACTCTGCAGTGGAGTGAAACTTCCTGGCAGATAAAAATGTGTGCCGTCCGAGACTCGAACTCGGGACCTTTGCCTTTCGCGGGAAAGTGCTCCACCATCTGAGCTACCCAAGCACGACTCACGCACCGTCCTCACAGCTTCACTTCTGCCAGTACCTCGTCTCCTACCTTCCAAACTTAACAGAAGTAAAGCTGTGAGGGCGATGCGTGAGTCGTGCTTGGGTAACTCAGGCGGTAGAGCAGCTGCCCGCGAAAGGCAAAGGTCCCGAGTTCGAGTCTCGGTCCGGCACACAGTTTTAATCTGCCAGGAAGTTTAAAGCCTGGGATAGATTGAAAAGGACTGTTTATGGACGACGTGACCCACCAACCACTCACAGGGATCTACGCCGAATCGCCGTTGAGGAGTGGCCCAATCTGGACCAACAGTGCTTTGATGAACTTGTGGATGGTATGCCACGACGAATATAGACATGCATCAATGCAAAAGGACGTGCTACTGGGCATTAGAAGTACCGGTGTGTGCAACAATCGGGGCCATCACCTCTGAAGGTCTCGCTTTAGAGTGGTACAACAGGCCATGTTTGGCTTTCTTGAGCAATAAAAAGAGCGGAAATAATGTTTATGTTGATCTCTATTTCGGTTTTCTGTACAGGTTTCGGAACTCTCGGAACCGAGGTGATGCAAAACTTTTTGGTGTGTGTACTATCCTGTGCACTTCAGGTTTGTAGTACGTTTCGAATGGGCGTGGCTTTTCGCTCTCACACTGTGATGCATCGCGTCTTGGCGACATTTTTGCAGATTTCTCGAAAGCTCAACAGCAAACAGCAATCGGGCAGCATCCATGCTAGATTTCTATTTGTAAATAAAATTTCCAAACAGTACCCAAACTGTTGCATATCATAAGGTGCAATGTGGTAATGCGTAATGATAAACCTACTTTAAACAGTGGTATGGGAAGAGTAACTATTCCTATGAAATGATATTGTAGGACAACGAAACTTGGTACGATCTTCACACATAACATTGATCAGAAAAATAATATGCTTAACAAAGTGAACAGTGATTTAAAAGGGTATAATGTCAACAGAGATTTCATATAAAGTCAACACAGTTTAAGTAGTTGATATGTTAATGCATGACTCAGCGAAGTGGGGTGGTCTTTCTCTCAGAGCTCTGAGAGAGTGAGCAAAGTTTTTAGCTGACAATAATCATTCCGAAAAACCAGCTGCGCAGTGCTGCAGTCTTACATGGGACTTCTCTTCAAAATAAAAAAAAAAGCCATTATTCAAAATTTATGATCTTTCGCCTTCAAATATATACGATACAATGATGCAATCACAAGACAATATAGCAGTACCGAATACGTCCATCACATACCACACTTCAACTAAGAATGTATCAGACTGCGTAGATGCAAAGACTGTGCCACAACAAGACCAAATATTGTTTAACAGTAACAAAACTTGCTCTTTCTCTGACGTGCACATCGATAACTCACAAAAAACAAAATGACATGCTCACCGCCGGCCGTTGTGGCCGAGCGGTTCTAGGCGCTTCAGTCCGGAACCGCGCTGCTGCTACGGTCGCAGGTTCGAATCCTGCCTCGGGCATGGATGTGTGTGACGTCCTTAGGTTAAGTTAGGTTTAAGTAGTTCTAAGTCTAGGGGACTGATGACCTCAGATGAAGTCCCATAGTGTTTAGAGCCATTTTTTTGACATGCTCACCTTACAGGGTGCCCAACTTTACAGGAATGATGTTCAGATTGTGCGGTGTAGGATTTTTATTGTTAGTAGTGTTAGGGGCGCGACTTGCACCACGGTGTCGGTATTAGTACGGCGACGTAGATGAAACGCAAGTATCAGTCTCAGTTATAGCTGCAAATAATCAACATGGGTCTGGTCAAGCTGAGAACGGCTTCACTCGTTAAGCGCTTTCATGAAAACAACAGAAACAGTGCTGCTACTCTTCGCGAGTGCCGACACGTTAAAGGAGTACGGAGACGTCCTCTTACCGCACTGGGGTTGAAGAACATGATGCTGAAGTTACAATTAAATGGCGATTTGAGATATCCTTCTGTAAGAGGCCGAAGGCCAATTGCGCCACAAATTGTTGAATACTCTTGCCATGGCTGAGATTGTTAGACGTAATGTTCGATCCTCAACCAGTGTCCGAGCTGTGTCACGCCAGCTGAACGTTCCACGGTCCACCGTTGTTTTGGGCAGCAGTAGGGCAATCTCTAGTGCGGTTCCAGTCTATCGTGGATGCAGATGGTCGCCTCGTTGAGCAACGTTTGTAACCTGGAACGTATACATCGTACGCAACTCACAAATGTTACCCTCTCGTGTGGCAATTAAAATATTTTTCTTTCAATGGTTTAGTTGTTATTTGTCTTCCACGTGTACTTGCAACTGTTTCCACAAAGTTTCTTCGTCCTGCGATCACTCGTTTGCCTTGAGGGCCCTCTCAAATAGCGCAATTTTAGTTATAACCGCCCTGTACACTGCAAATTGTTAAACTCGCAAACGATTTTTTCACAGCGGAGCATAACGCGGCACGCCTTCAATGGGAAAAATTACACACAACTAAACAACCGTCTACACACGTGCAGGGAACTCAGCGACCTTAATCAGCACCAACAGGAATATTTGGAACAGCGGTGATACGTAGCAATCGATATCCTCTCAGTTTAGTAGCTCTGCAGCACCCGATAAATATGAGGGTTTGCTGAAACGTAATGCCTCCGAATTTTTTAATTCTCTTCTCAGTATCGGCTGAGGTAGTAAACGCCATGCATACTACTCACTAGACTTTTGCGCTTCCCTGACGCAAGTTGCAAGCCTCTGCCGATAGATGATCCCGAATTGCAGTATGTGACATGGCGGTGTGTAACGTAATTATGTTGGTGCGTAAGAAACAGCGTGCTGTAATCGAGTTTCTAACCCAGGAAATGTGTCTCCAATGATAATCCATAGGATAACGAAAGCTGCCTTCGGTGATGATAGCATCGACATAAGTAATGTGCGAAATCTGCAACAATCCGATGCCGTGGTTTCTCGATCGCGATTGGCTCCATCCGATATTCATCTCCTTTTAAAACTTGAAGAACGCCTTCAAGGACTTCACTTTAATAGTGATCAAGCGGTGCAAGTAGAAATGCTGTGGCTCCGTCAGCAATGTCAAACGTTCTACCGTGACGATAACAAACTGGTCCACTTTGGGAGAAACGTGTTCGTTTCCAGGTCATCTATTTTGATAAATAAATAGGTACACATAAAGCATAAAGACGTAGTGTGTTAATACAATTGGTTTGATTTAAAAATTCGAGGGATCACTTTTCAGGATGTTCTCGTAGTGAGTGTTTATGACATACCAGGAGAAACTTGTAGACACACTTTATTCTTGAAATGACGGAACTAAGGCTAGCTTATACGTGAAAGTTGTGTGTGTGTGTGTGTGTGTGTGTGTGTGTGTGTGTGTGTGTGTGTGTGAGTCAGTGTGAGCGCTCGCGCGCCCGCACTTTAAAAACACAGACTACGATCAAAAGTAGCGACAATCAGGCCGTTATACTTTCAAGATATGCAAAATTTATAGTTCGAATGATTGCGAGAAGCAATTTGGGAGCGCGACCTCACTCGTAAATTGAACAAAAATAGACACACACGTTTTCGTAAATTTAGCGCTACGAAAAGAAATGTGCCTTTATATCTAATACACGTGTATTGCACAATGTATACATTGGTTCGTAAAGGGAATTTATTACATTGAAAATATGTTAGCCTTCTTCTTGAAGCTTGCATCTGTGCCCAGAGGTTGTCTGCTCATATGTGTAAACATACATTAGGTATACAGATAAAAATATTTAGTTACCTCCGTGAAGCTTTAAACCGTGACTATCCTTCCTACACAACATAGTAATGGTGACTGACGTAGCATAATATCTCACAAACAGGCATCCGCACAGGAGCGGCAATTGACAGACCTTTACCAGTACCTGAAACCTTATAGAACGCAGAGAACAATTACTTTTTACTATTATCGCTTTGCGGCAGCTCAGCAGATGACTGCTTATCCGTCAGTGTGCATGAGTGCCGTGTAGTTAGCTCACGTAAATAACAAGATGGCGCACATGCAATGTGGTACATTTGAGCGGCTGAATAAAATGAATGAGACGGTTTGTTGTAAAATAAAAGTGATTTAACAAGCAGTAAATTATCACTGAACAAGAGAAAAGAACTATATAGCCCCATAGCCATATTTCAACATACAGTTGGAACATTTAGACTTAAAATAGAGGACAATATCGTTCTCACAAAACTTACTTCTGACTGAGGAAGAAACTAATTTTTATACTTCAGGAGAGGGTAGCACCTATGTATTTACAATATCACGAAGTGAAATGAAATAATTTGCGATTCTATTATCAGATTCCAATAAGTTACGTATAAGCAACCTCTATTTCGCTGCGCACAAGCATGTGACCCGCTACCTACTCGCGGAGTGATCCTAAGTAAGCAATGTGAAACTAACCTCGCATCGAAAACTAATACTCATCACAGCATGTAAGTTGTAATGCTCTCACCTGATTCCTTATCCACCGTAACATCTTCACAACAGTATGGATCTAAGTCTCTCTTTCCGACACGCTTTTCTTCGTCTGGTTTTCATATAATCCATTGCTACACTTTATTTTCTCCGTGAAAAGTCTATTTACGACAGTATCTATGATTAACACAGTACATTCAACGACTACAAACGGATGTTATTCAGATCTGCCGAACCATAACTGAGGACGCGAAACGCATAAGTATGGGGTTAAAACAGGTAAGTTCCTTCATAAAATACGAAGCACTAGATTGGGCCTGTCGTTCCTAATACTTTATCGGGACGTCCTGAAAATCCAGGATTTTGTTGTTCTTCTTATTCTTCTGAGTTGGTGTTAAAATTGTAATACTTAATGTGGTAGAAATCATTATCTCGCCATTCCACTATTTGATATTTATTTTCATTTCTATTCTGTGGTTGGATGCGCTTGCGGCGACCACAGAAGAAGTTGCCGTTAGGGAGAAAATACCAGTGCATCAACTTTCTGCAAATCGTGTAAGCTTTGCTACAAGTGTATTCTTCTTCTAAATGTCTATGCACTGTATCACGGCGAATCGTCATTTGTCAGACAAGTGCGAAAAACTGCCTAAAAACCAGACTCAGGTTCGGCTTTGCGCCCTATCGAAATTAATTAAACTAGCAATGATTTTGATCCGGCGCTGCATCACTTCCCTGTCTTATAAGACTACTCTTCGCGCGTTGTTCTATGTGCGCTGGTGGACATGCGCATTTTAGAAATAGGAAATACTGACAAAATAATAACGAGAGCCACAACAATTATTTATTAATGTGCATAATTATCACAGTTTGGCATTAGTATATGTTACTACTTCCTGCCAGAAATACATCAAATGGTATTCAATGTCCTTAGTCAATGTGTAAGGTGGTCAAGTCATTTTGATTTTTGTATGTTATCAATGTGCACGTCAGAGAGATAGCAAGTTATGTTACAAACGACAATCTTTGGTTTTGTCGTGGCACAGTATTTGACCCTGCGAAGTCCGATACATTCTTAGCTGAAGCGTGGTAGGTGATGGATATATTTAGTAGTGCTGTGTTGAGTTGTGATTGTACCTGTTAGATGAAGAAAGATTGATTGTAAAGGACAGCAAGGATGAATATGATGTATATAACGAAAGCCAAAAAGGAAATAAATTTTGAATGGTGTTACTTTTAGTTTAAGAGAAGTACACTACTGGCCATTAAAATTGCTACACCAAGAAGAAATGCAGATGATAAACGGTTATTCATTGGACAAATATATTATACTAGAACTGACATGTGATTACATTTTCACGCAATTTGGGTGAATAGATCCTGAGAAATCAGTACCCAGAACAGCCACCTCTGGCCGTAATAACGGCCTTGATACGCCTGGGCATTGAGTCAGACAGAGCGTGGATGGCGTGTACAGGTACAGCTGCCCATGCAGCTTCAACACGATACCACAGTTCATTAAGAGTAGAGCCTGGCGCATTGTGACGAGCAGTTGCTCGGCCGCCATTGACCAGACGTTTTCAATTGGTGAGAGATCTGGAGAACGTGCTGGCCAGAGCAGCAGTCGAACATTTTCTGTATCTCATACAGGACCTGCAACATCCGGTCATGCATTATCCTGCTGAAATGTAGGGTTTCAAAGGGATCGAGTAAAGGGTAGAGCCACGGGTCGTAACACATCTCAAATGTGACGACCACTGTTCAAAGTGCCGTCAGCATGAGCAACAGGTGACCGAGACGTGTAACCAATGACACCCCATACCATCACGCCGGGTCAGTAAGGCGATGATCAGTACACGATTCCAATATGCGTTCACCGCGATGTCGCCAAACACGGATGCGACCATCATGATGCTGGAAACAGAACCTGGATTCATCCGAAAACATGACGTTTTGCCATTCGTGCACCCAGGTTCGTCGTTGAGTACACTATCGCAGGCACTCCTGTCTGTGATGCAGCGTCATGGGTAACCGCAGCCATGGTCTCCGAGCTGATAGTCCATTCTGCTACAAACGTCGTCGAACTTTTCGTGCAGATGGTTGTTGTCTTGCAAACGTCCCCATCCACCCAGGGATCGAGACGTGGCTGCACGATCCGTTACAGCCATGCGGATAAGAGGCCTGTCATCTCGAATGCTAGTGATACGAGCTCGTTGGGATCCAGCACGGCGTTCCGTATTACCCTCCTGAACCCACCTAATCCATATTCTGCTAACAGTCATTGGATATCGATCAACGTGAGCAGCAGTGTCGCGATACAATAAACCGAAGTCGCGATAGGCTACAATACGGACCTTTATCAAAGTCGAAAACGTGATGGTACGCATTTCTCCTCCTTACACGAGGCATCACAACAACGTTTCACCAGGTAACGCCGGTCAACTGCAGTTTGTAACGTGTCTCATGTCAGCACGTTGTAGGTGTTGCCACCGGCGCCAGCCTTGTGTGAATGCTCTGAAAAGCTAATCATTTGCATATCACAGCATCTTCTTCCTGTCGGTTAAATATCGCGTCTTTAGCACGTCATCTTCGTGGTGTAGCAATTTAATGGCCAGTAGTGTAGTTTCAGGTAATACTGCAATACTGCTCAGATAGTTTGTCGGATGACTATTGTCAGCTAGTTAACTTTGTTCACTTGCTGAGAGATGAGAGAGAGAAGCCCCAATTCTTAAGTGAAGCATTAACATACTGATTAAGCTGTTTGATTTTTGTAGAAATTATCTATTAACATTGTACCCTTTTTAATCATTGTTCACTTTTTTAAGCACAGTATTGTTCTGACCTATGTTACGTGTCAACATGATGTGAACTTATATTCTGTCTTAAATCGTTGTCTTGGAAAATCATTTCATAGGAATAATTACTCTCCGCATCCCACTGTTTATCATTACGCATTACCACATTGCACCATATGGTATGCTACAGCTTGAATATAGTTTGGAAATTTTAGTTTGAAATAGAAATCTAGCTTAGCCGCTGATTGCTTGCTGTTTGCAGTTGTGCTTTCGAGAAATTTGCAACATTGTTGTCAAGATGCGAACTAAATGAAAATTTTATTTAGGGGCAGATAATTGTTTTACTTCAGCTACGCGTTTCATATGTAGACGAGCTATATTCAGATCAGTTGCAGTTCAGTTCAAATTAGGTTCTGTTTAGTTAAAGGTTAGTATACAAGTTTAGGTTGGATAATACGTTATTCGTAGATTTTTATAGAGTGGGAGGTAAAAGCTGGGCTAAATTTAAGACAGAAACAAATAAGGTGGGGAGGTTAGAAATATGAACGACTCTTTATCAGATGAAACATTTGTTCCCGTTCCTTTTTTTCAGCGCGATTCGAGATGAAATTCTCTCCACCCCGTTTGTCAAAACTGTCCTCATTTTGAGGCGAGAAAATATCTCTCTGATCACTGCCGAGATGAACATCGGCAGCGCGTCTTACAAGAAAGAAAAAGAAAATACTTTTCTCAGCGAGCTAAAGTTCCTGCCAGTGAAATGATATTAAGAAGGGCGGAAAAGACGGAGCGGCCACAGGGCTACATCTCGGACGATGAAAGAGAGTTGCAAACTGAGGCAATGTAAATAACAAAAGGCGATTTAATGAGGCTAGTGAGGGTTTGCAGTGGCTGATGAGGGGGTCGGCGGCCGAAACAAAAGCAAGACGGGGTCGGGAGGGGCCCGCTGACGAGAAAAGTGATTACAGATGCCGCGCCGAGCCACGCAAGTTTAGATTGAAACCCGGCGAGAAACTGATTGCCAGCGGCACAATAGCGGCGCGCCGCTGCCGGCCGTAATTCCTCGTAATGCCCGCGTGATTAATCGTCGACGGGCGAGTGCCCCACCGCCCGCCCGCCGGCTCCTGCAAACGCCTCTGCCTGCCAAGCGCCACGTCTGCTGCTGTTCCTCACACCTCGCACTTCTTCGCGGCCTTTGGAATGACGTTGACGTCTCCGTCTGCTCACCGTCGCGGGTAAAACTAACAGAGTGGTAGTACAGGCTGTTCCAAAAGTCCCATTACCCCCTCTAGACTGCTTACGTGCCTGACAAGGGAACCTCCCCATCGCACCCCCCTCAGATTTAGTTATAAGTTGGCACAGTGGATAGACTTTGAAAAACTGAACACAGATCAATCGAGAAGACAGGAAGAAGTCGTGTGGAACCATGAAAAAAATAAGCAAGATACACAAACTGAGTAATCCATGCTCAAGATATGCAACATCAAGGATAATATGAGCTCGGGAGCGTCGTGGTCCCATGGTTAGCGTGAGCAACTGCTGTACGAGAGGTCCTTGGTTCAAGTCTTCCCTCAACGGAAAAGTTTACTTTCTTTACTTTCGCAAAGTTATGATCTGTCCGTTCGTTCATTGACGTCTCTGTTCACTGTAAAAAGTTTAGCGCCTGTGTTTTGCAACCGCACCGCAAAACCGTGCGATTAGTAGACGAAAGGACGTGCCTCTCCAATAGGAACCGAAAACATTTGATCGCAAGGTCATAGATCAACCGATTCCTCCACAGGAAAACACGTCTGATATATCCTATATGACACTGGTGACGGCATGTGCGTCACATGACAGGAATATATTGTCGACCCACCTAACTTGTACACTTGGCGTGTGGGTAAAAAGATTCTTCTACCTTTCCCGATTTAGGTTTTCTTGTGGATGTGATAATCACTCCCAAAAAAGTGATGAAAACATAAGAGTTTGTCACATAAACTGCAACAAATGAATGCAACAGTTTCACAGTTTTCCCAGTGCTCTGTCAAAACATATGTTTTTAACGTTTTCAAATTTTTCCGTGTGTAGACCGTCAAATCCTGCATATGTCCAAGCAAATCTGAACATGTCTTGGAATTTTGGAGAGCGAAGTTGATTGTGTGTGAGTGCCTGAACTTTGATAATTGACACACGATCACGATCACGATCACGATCACGTAAACAATACTGCTCTGTGTACCTGTGCAGCTTCGGACGGACGGACAGATAATAATTGTCTGAAAACAAAAAATTAAACTTTCACTCGTGAGAAGACTTGAACCAAGGACCTCTCGTTCCACAACTGCTCACGCTAACCACGGGACCATGGCGCTCCTGAGCTCACAATCTCCTTGATGTTGCATATATTGCGCATGGACTACTCAGTTTGTATATTTTGCTTATTTTTTTCATAGTTCCATACAACTTCTTCCTGTTCTCTCGATTGATCTGTGTTCAGTTTTTCAAGGCCTATCCACTGTGCCAACTTATAACTAAATCTGAGGGGGGGGGGGGTGCGATGGGGAGGTTCCCTTGTGAGAAATTTTCTTTCACTAGCATGGATTCGATGAGAGGATGCTGACCATCAGATTATCACCGTTTATTCTAGGTGATCTGTGTGCAATACGTCATTTTCACGGTACATAATTATTTGCCTCCAGGTGCTGGCCGGCCGCAGTGGGCGAGCGTTTCTAGGCGCTACAGCCTGGAGCCGAGCGACCACTACGGTCGCAATTTCGAATCCTGCCTCGGGCATGGATGTGTGTGATGTCCTTAAGCCGTCGGCACACGGACCGTGAATCCGAACGTTGAGCCGAGTTGGGTCCAGGCCGAAAAAAGGGAGCGTTATTGTCTGTGGCCCATTTTCGTGGCATTCCCTAGGTGATCTCATCGTTCTAGCAGGTACAACGGATCGACACAAGTATGCATCCATCTTTGTGGACCATATCTCTACTCCTGCATGTAGTTTGTTCTTCCTCGGCCCTTTGGCATCTACCCGCAGCACAATGCAATGTGTCGCGCAGCTCGCAGTATACGTGGACGGTTCTAAGAGCAACAGGATGAGTTTACCGTACTCCAGTGGTCATCAAACTCGCCGGATTTGTACCCAATCGATAATCTATGGAACCACTTCGATCGGGCTGTTCGCGCCATGGATCCTCAGCTGAGAAACCTAGTGCTGTTGGCCACGGTGCTGGAATTGGCATGGATCCAAATCCTTGTCGTAGTTGTTGTTGTTATTGTTGTTGTGGTCTTCAGTCCTGAGACTGGTTTGATGCAGCCCTCCATGCCACTCTATCCTGTGCAAGCTTCTTCATCTCCCAGTACTTACTGCAACCTACATCCTACTGAATCTGCTTAGTGTATTCATCTCTTGGTCTCCCTCTACGATTTTTACCCTCCACGCAGCCCTCCAATGCTAAATTTGTGATCCCTTTATGCCTCAGAACATGTCATACCAACCGGTCCCTTCTTCTAGTAAAGTTGTGCCACAACCTCCTCTTTTCCCCAATTCTATTCAATACTTCCTCATTAGTTATGTGATCTACCCATCTAATCTTCAGCATTCTTCTGTAGCACCAGATTTCGAAAGCTTCTGTTCTCTTCTTGTCCAAACTTTATATCGTCCATGTTTCACTTCCGTACGTGGCTACACTCCATACAAATACTTTCAGAAACGACTTCCTGACACTTAAATCTATACTCGATGTTAACAAATTGTTCTTCTTCAGAAACGCTTTCCTTGCCATTGCCAGTCTACATTTTATATCCTCTCTACTTCGACCATCGCCGGCCGGAGTGGCCGAGCGGTTAAAGGCGCTACAATCTGGAACCGCCCGACCGCTACAGTCACAGGTTCGAATCCTGCCTCGGGCATGGATGTGTGTGATGTCCTTAGGTTAGTTAGGTTTAAGTAGTTCTAAGTTCTAGGGGACTGATGACCACAGCAGTTGAGTCCCATAGTGTCCAGAGCCATTTGAACCATTTGAACTTCGACCATCATCAGTTATTTTGCTACCAATAGCAAAACTTCTTTACTACTTTAAGTGTCTCATTTCCTAATTTAATTCCCTCAGCATCACCCGACTTAATTCGACTACATTCTATTATGCTCGTTTTGCTTTTGTTGATGTTCATCTTATTTCATCCTTTCAAGACACTGTCCATTCCGTTCAACTGCTCTTCCAAGTCTCATGCTCTCTCTGACAGAATTACAATGTCATCGGCGAACCTCAACGTTTTTATTTCTTCTCCATAGACTTTTATACCTACTCCGCATTTTTCGTTTGTTTCCTTTACTGCTTGCTCAATACACAGATTGAATTCATCGGGGAGAGGCTACAACCCTGTCTCACTCCCTTCCCAACCACTGCTTCCCTTTCGTGCCCCTCGACTCTTCTAACTGCCATCTGGTTTCTGTACAAATTGTAAATAGCCTTTCGCTCCCTGTATTTTACCCCTGCCACCTTTAAAATTTGAAAGAGAGTATTCCAGTCAACATTGTCAAAAGCTTTCTCTAAGTCTACAAATGCTAGAAATGTAGGTTTGCCTCTCCTGAATCTATTTTCTAAGATAACTCGTAGGGTCATTATTGCCTCACGTGTTCCAACATTTCTGCGGAATCCAAACTGACCTTCGCCGAGGTCGGCTTCTACCGGTTTTTCCATTCGTCTGTAAGGAATTCGCGTTAGTATTTTGCAGCTGTGACTTATTAAACTGATAGTTCGGTAATTTTCACATCTGTCAACACCTGCTTTCTTTGGGAGTGGAATTATTATATTCTCCTTGGAGTCTGAGGGTATTTCGCCTGTCTCGTACATCTTGCTCACCAGATGGTAGAGTTTTGTCAGGACTGGCTCTCCCAAGGCCGTCAGTAGTTCCAGTGGAATGTTGTCTACTCCCGGGGCCTTGTTTCGACTCAGGTCTTTCAGTGCTCTATCAAACTCTTCACGCAGCATCGTATCTCCCATTTCATCTTCATCTACATCCTCTTCCATTTTCATAATATTGTCCTCAATTACATCGCCCTTGTATAGACCCTCTATATACTCCTTCCACCTTTCTGCTTTCCATTCTTTGCTTAGAATTGGGTTAAAAAAAATGGTTCAAATGGCTCTGAGCACTATGGGACTTAACATCTGAGGTCATCAGTACCCTAGAACTTAGAACTACTTAAACCTAACTAACCTAAGGACATCACACGCATCCATGCCCGAGGCAGGATTCGAACCTGCGACCGTAGCAGTCGTGCGGTTCCGGACTAAAGCGCCTAGAACCGCTCGGCCACCGTGGCCGGCCAACTGGGTTTCCATCTGAGCTCTTGATATTCATACAAGTGGCTCTCTTTTCTCCAAAGGTCTCTTTAATTTTCCTGTAGGCAGTATCTATTTTACCCCTACTGAGATAAGCCTCTACATACTTACATTTGTCCATCCCTGCTTAGCCATTTTGCACTTCCTGTCGATCTCATTTTTGAGATGTTTCTATTCCCTTTTGCCTGCTTCATTTACTGCGTTTTTATATTTACTCCTTTCATCAATTAAATTCAATATTTCTTCTGTTACCCAAGGATTTCTACCAGCCCTCGTCTTTTTACCTACTTGATCCTCTGTTGCCTTCACTACTTCATCCCTCAGAGCTACCCACTCTTCATCTACTGTATTTCTTTCCCCCATTCCTGTCAATTGTTCCCTTATGCTCTCCCAGAAACTGTGTACAACCTCTGGTTCTTTCAGTTTTTCCAGGTCCCATCTCCTTAAATTCCCACCTTTTTGCAGGTTCTTCTGTTTTAATCTACAGTCCACACCTGCCCCTGGAAATGTTTTACAATTTAAAACCTGGTTCCTAAATCTCTGTCTTACCATTATATAATCTATCTGCTACCGTCTAGTATCTCCAGGATTCGTCCATGTATACAACCTTCTTTTATGATTCTTGAACAAAGTGTTAACTATGATTAAGTTATGCTCTGTGCAAAATTCTACCAGCCGGCTTCCTCTTTCATTTCTCTCCCCCAATCCATATTCACCTACTATGTTTCATTCTCTCCCTTTTCCTTCTCTCCAATTCCAGTCACCCATGACTATTAAATTTTCGTCTCCCTTCACTACCTGAATAATTTCTTTTATCTCATCATACATTTCATCAATTTCTTCATCATCCGCAGAGCTAGTTGGCATATAAACTTGTACCACTGTAGTAGGCATGGGCTTCGTGTCTATCTTGGCCAAAATAATGCGTTCACTATGCTGTTGGTAGTAGCTTACCCGCACTCCTATTTTTTTATTGAGTATTAAACCTACTCCTGCATTACCCCTATTTGATTTTGTATTTATAACCCTGTATTCACCTGACCAAAAGTCTTGTTCCTCCTACCACCGAACTTCACTGATTCCCACTATATCTAACTTCACCTTATCCATTTCCCTTTTTAAATTTTCTAACCTACCTGTCCGATTAAGGGATCTGACATTCCACGCTCCGATCCGTAGAACGCCAATTTTCTTTCTCCCGATAACGACGTCCTCTTGAGTAGTCCTCGCCCGGAGATCCGAATGGGGGACTATTTTACCTCCAGAATATTTTACCCAAGAGGACGCCATCATCATTTAACCATACAGTAAAGCTGCATGCCCTCGATAAAAATTACGGCTGTAGTTTCCCCTTGCTTTCAACCGTTCGCAGTACCAGCACAGCACGGCCGTTTTGGTTAGTGTTGCAAGGCCAGATCAGTCAATCATCCAGACTGTTGCCCCTGCAACTACTGAAAAGGCTGCTGCCCCTCTTCAGGAACCACACGTTTGTCTGGCCTCTCAACTGATACCCCTCCGTTGTGGTTGCACCTACGGTACGGCCATCTGTATCGCTGAGGCACGCAAGCCTCCCCACCAACGGCAGGGTCCATGGTTCATGGGGGTAGGGAACAATATCTAACATGTCAGATATTCTGAGTGTGCGTCTGAGCGTTGACCAGTGAGATGGCACAACGCCACCTACGTCACATATACGCCATCTCCCTACAGCACAAAGTTGTGAGGCGCCATATTGGCATTCATTTTAAGCCTACACGTATATATGCCGTTTCTGGGCACCAGCAAATTGAGAATCACTGGAAAACCCGTTGTTAACTGTGTGACCCGTCGCAATAAAATAATGAGAAACATCACATTCGTGGCAAAAGAATTATGTACCTTGCGTATTATGAGAGTATGCTATTTGAAGGCAGCAATACACTGAGAATGCACCGAAAACGCATTGTTTTTGGTACAATTTGTTATAATTAAATTTCAGTTAGTAACATAGTTACGATTAAAGTTTTCAGCAAGTGCTAGGATTGGTAAGCTCCTAGGAATGGCAATTAACTTCTAATTGTTCGTTTAACAGCCGGCACGGTAGCTCAGCGTGTTCGGTCAGAGGGTTAGCTGCCCTCTGTAATAAAAAAAATTTGTGACTGGATCAATAATGAACTTCAACGGGCATCAGGGGACGTCCGCCACGAACAGTTACAACGAACTATAACGAACAAAATGAGATTACAAAAAAAAAAAAAAAAAAAAAAAAAAAAAAAAAGGCGTGTTCGGTCAGAGGGTTGGATGCCATCTGTAATAAAAAAAAACTGAGTTAATGGATCAACGACGAACTGAAACGGGTGTCTTACGACGTCCACCCCGAGCAGATGCAACGAACAAAAGCGATCAAAATGAGATTTTAAAAAAAGCGTGGTGAGTAGTGCTACTGTTTTGTGAAATTTTTATGTTTGGGCGGTGATTCGCGACTCTCCAGTACATAATTTTTTTCCTGACATATGCGTTTTTATTAGGTTTTGTTACTTTATTATTAGTTTAATATAAGTGTATACTATAATTT
The DNA here is from genome assembly GCF_021461395.2 of Schistocerca americana. NCBI lineage: Eukaryota > Metazoa > Arthropoda > Insecta > Orthoptera > Acrididae > Schistocerca > Schistocerca americana. Next base: position 231,108,593 of record NC_060119.1, read on the forward strand.
TGGATGTTACGTAAATATAAGTTCACCTTTCTTTGGGTGTTCGATTGGCTTGATCTACAGGACACTTGCGCTACTTGTGTAAAGCTATTTTGCTCCTTTTTGTTTTACACTTCGTAATTCACGTGTTGCAAAGATTCTGCTACTGGGTAGGAACAGTGATCGAGTAAGACTGACCTTGGGTTTTACTAAAATGTGGGAATGATGAAATAATGTTTATCTTATGTGAAAAGAAGTATTGCAAATTTGTATCGCACTGTTTGTAGTGGAACTTTTATAAGCCTTTGTCCTTATTGATTGGACATGGTACTTTACTTTTCGTGGACAATGGAGGAAATGTTCGTTTTAAAAGAGCTAAGTGGGAATTTTACGCGCGCCCGTTTAGTAAACAGTGTGATTTACAAACTAGAAACTCCCGCAACTGCCGCCAGAGTGCGTTGCGATCGCGTGTACCACGTTGGGGCCCACGGACCGTATGCACATGTCGCATCGTTTCTGAGCGTTCAGCAGAACGTTGAACTTAGCACGCTCAACGTTGACGTTCGACAGCACGGTCAGTGTGCCGACGGCTTTAGGTTAGTTAGGTTTAAGTAGTTATAAGTTCTAGGGGACTGATGACCTCAGAAGTTAAGTCCCATAGTGCTCAGAGCCATTTGAACCATTCCAGGTGCTGCGTGATATTCGCCGAAGCATTGCTCGCGTGATAGAAGAAGATGCACTCCGAACAGCGTCTTCGATGTCCTCAGTCGTCTGATAACGATTTTGGACGACATTCTGTCTGATGTGCCCTATAATGCATTATCATACGTTGTCAGATCGGACCTTCGGGGGGGGGGGGGGGGGGGGGGCGAAGTCTCAGACGCTCCAGTTCCGGTACAAACCAGTCAAATGCCAAGGAGTGATATGTTCCCTGATGCACTCGCATGGCAGCATGAGTTTAGGGGTTTTCGAGGAAATATGGACCAGTCAAATGCGTGGCCCACACTGGAGCCCATATCATGACATAGGGTGGGTTCATTTCCAGTTCCTCAACGAAGTGTGGGTTCTTCTTATTTCAGAAATAAACATGTCTGTCTTTTGCACTACGGTACGTGGCACATTCGTCTGAGAAGATAACTTTTCCAAGTTCGGGAATTGTATCGAACACCTCCGGTAACCGCGCACAGGCGTCAGGTCGCTTCTCCCAGTCTTTGTCACTCAGTTCATTACCAAACGAGGATCTGAACGGTTTTGCGTCTAAGTCTTTCGCGTATTTCGCCATAAAGTCGGCAACGGGATGTTCGTTTTCCATTATCTCTTGCGTAGCGATTTTTTCCGTGAACGATCCACTGATGCTGCAATTTCCGCACATGTGTCTGCTCTTCTTCTCAATCTTACAGGGTGTGGTTTGTCTTTTACGAAAGCAGTTTCAAGCAACTTCTTCTCCTAACGTTATATTGTTGGTTTCTGTGGTGCAACCTTATTAAATCTAATGATGAAATCTTTCGAATCTCACTCCGTATATTCCGTGTCAGATTGTTGACGAACCCAGAAACTCATGACAATTCGTTGTCGCAGGATGTAACTGGACTCATAAGCCATTCTTCTCACAAATCTACATTAGCTGCAACAAGAAAAGGCAGATAGTATACAGTTAGATGGCGGGTAATGGAACTTTTCGTATAGCCTATACATGGTGTCCCACGGTGTGCCTTACACCCGAGATTCAAGTAACAGTGGACTAACTAAAAGAGAACAGATAAAAGTAACGTTAGAAACATGTAGTTACCTCTTTATACGAGAGAATGGAAGTGGTGACCATGAAGATCCAGGCATCGCCAACTTCGCGTGATGAAGTTACCAGTGACACGCTGTAATTTTGCAGGTTCGGTGTTGTTAATTTCCCTAGTAATATTCCTTTTAAGATCGTCTGTTGTGCGAGGATTATCAGCATATACTTTGCCGCTTACTGTACTCCATGAATAGAAGTCACACGATGTTAAGTCCGGGGACCTAGGGCGCCAGAGGCCTCTACTGTGACAAGCCTATCTTTAGCGAACACATTGGTGATGTGGGCCACACTTTGGTTGGATGTCTGAGTGTGTTCTTCATCTTGTTGGCCGGCCGGAGTGGCCGAGCGGTTCTAGGCGCTACAGTCTGGAACCGCGCGACCGCTGCGGTAGCAGGTTCGAATCCTGCCTCGGGTATGGATGTGTGTGATGTCCTTAGGTTAGTTATGTGTAAGTAGTTCTAAGTTCTAGGGGACTGATGACCTCAGCAGTTAAGTCCCATAGTGCTCAGAGCCATTTGAACCATTTCATCTTGTTGAAATTGTGCATACCGCTTGTCTGCACTTGTTAATCAGGCACAGAAGGAACCAAAGATCTCTAGATCTCTGGCGCTGTTTAATATATAATTGAAAAATACTTGGCCAAATTAAAACTGTGTGCCCGACCGAGACTCGAACTCGGGACCTTTGCCTCTCGTGGGCAAGTGCTCTACCAACTGTGCTACCGAAGCACGACTCACGCCCGGTACCCACAGTTTTACTTCTGCCAGTATCTCGTCTCCTACCTTCCAAACTTTACAGAAGTTCTCCTGCGAACCTTGCAGAACTAGCACTCCTGAAAGAAAGGATATAGCGGAGACACGGCTTAGCCACAGTCTGGGGGATGTTTCCAGAATATCCTTTCTTTCAGGAGTGCTAGTTCTGCGAGGTTTGCAGGAGAACTTCTGTAAAGTTTGGAAGGTAGGAGACGAGATACTGGCAGAAGTAAAGCTGTGGGTACCGGGCGTGAGTCGTGCTTCGGTAGCTCAGTTGGTAGAGCACTTGCCCGCAAAAGGCAAAGGTCTCGAGTTCGAGTCTCGGTTGGGCACACAGTTTTAATCTGCCAGGAAGTTTCATATCAGCGCACACTCCGCTGCAGAGTGAAAATCTCATTCTGAATACTGGGCCAGTTGATGAGCATGCTGGACAACGCATACCAAACGCCTAGTTTCCCTGAATGGAGACGTTCCTTAGGTTGAATATGTGGGTGGTCCTGCGGCCAGCATCTGCAGTTCTGGGAGTTTACATACTCTGACAAATTACACCAGACCTCAACTGACATGAAATTTAGCAAGGGGTCGAAGTAATATGAGCAATCCATGTTTACAGCTAGTTATAATATTGAGCTCTTTTCTCCTCATTCTCAAATTTTTACTCTTGCACCACACACACATTATAGGCTTTTAATTTGGTCTCTTTTAGTACACGATTGCATGACGTACGAGATACACCACCCTGCTGCGGCAACCTCCTTACCGACATGCGGGAATATCTCGTAATGTTCATGCGAATTCTGTCTACAGTTTCATGGGTCCTCACTGTCGTTCGCCTACTCCTCTGCGCATTCAGGACGGATCCTACAACCCTCCATTTGTTGTACAGATCTAGAACAGTGCTGTTCTTGGCGAATTACGTACCAGGATACTTCGCTTAACAAATTTCTTTACATTCGTTGATAGAGCTGTCTTTATGTAGCACTCCACTATATTAATTCGCTTTTATAATACAAATTGCCCGATTTATTTAATAACTGAACAATTCGAGCTTCTCACAGCCGACGTAAAAACTCACAGCTGCACTCAACTTTCCGATGAAATGAAATGTCGAGTGTCTAGAACCTCCCGTCGGGAAGACGAGTCACCTGTCTCAAGTCTAAATAGTTGACGTCAATTCGGCGACTTGTATGTCGGTGAGGATGATATGATCATGAAGACACTACAACATCCAGTCCCTGAACGGAGATAACCTTCGACCCAGCAGGGAACCGAACACAGGACCCTCGCGCGGCCTCGTGTCACGCTGACCACTCAGCTATTGAGGCGGACAACTTTTCGGTAAAAATGCAGTGCACCCACCTTTCGAGACGGTGTTGCCACTCCACAATCATTTCAATTAGAGAGGGTCAACCGATACATGAGACGTACAGGTTTTGTGAGGGACATCCTGTAGCAGCAGCAGGGGTTGTCTTGACAGGTGTTTATTATAATCGGCCATAGTCCTTATATTCTACCTTTATGTCCCTTCATCTCGAGACGAATACTTGCTGCTATATCTGTGGCACAATTAATAGACTTCCACATATTCTCGGCTGCCTGGACTGCACAGTAGATAAGGACTTTGAGGCGTGTCGGCTGTGGCCGATGTCTAGCGAGGGCTTTGTGGCCACTTATGGCTTGCTCGCTCTGAAGAAAAGCAGGGCGTTCTGCTTCAGTCTACTCCGTTGGGGCTCCTCTAGTGTGAAGGTGTGTTTTGCTCGTGAGCGATATGATGTAGTAACAAGTTTGGTTGAATTAACATATACTGAGAGAAAGAGAGGGAGTCACGCATGAAATCAGCTATAGGCTTCCATTAAAGAAGTAGTTATAAGGAGGGTATACAAGGTGAGGAAGCTAAGACGAGGAAGCTAAGCCGGCCTGAGTGGCCGAGCGGTTCTAGGCGCTTCAGTCTGGAACCGCGCGACCGCTACGGCCGCAGGTTCGAGTCCTGCATGGGGCATGAATGTGTGTGATGTCCTTAGGTTAGTTAGGTTTAAGTAGTTCTAAGTTCTAGGGGACTGATGACCTCAGAAGTTAAGTCCGATAGTGCTCAGAGTCATTTGAACCATTTGAGGAAGCTACGACAGGCCACCCCAAATGCATCCAGAATGAATAAATATATCTAGGTGAAGTATCCGCCAAGTTACAGCGGACAACATAGCAAATTTTCGGACGTTCGCAAGTAATTTTTATCGTTTATAGTCGCTGATTTACGAAACGCACTTTTTTCTGATGGAACTGTATGCATTTTTCTGGGGCATTTTAAAGACCAGGGAAAATCTGACTGAGCGCATATCATATTGTATTTAATCTAGGAGAGCCGGTAGCATTTCGGTAAGACATTATCGATCTTTTATCCATTAAGGTTTGTTACATTAGCAAGAAGCAGTCACGTAGTCTCCAATAGTATCGCATCAGACGTTCACTCTCTACTGCCCCCAAAGTTCACTCTGGATCAGCCATTGAGGATTCTCAGCCGCCCAGTAAAGTACATTACTTGCAGTCAGCTTTCTATGATTTGTAAAGGTAGCTTAATCGGTAAAGACTCCTATTATCCTGAAGTAGCATCACAACTGAGCGACAAACTCCACGCATCTCCTGCAGTCTTGAAGTTTAATCTACTGGTGAAGTGACACATGATACGGATTGAAACTGTTCGTACGTAAATGCGACAGGCAGTCGTAATTTCTCGTCAGATATCATTGGGATTAGGAGGAACAGTTGCCAGAACTATCACCTTCATTCGCTGTGTTCGCTTCAGCCTTGCTGCTTAACCTCTGTGTAGCAACAGTGCACATACAATAACAATTTTTGCACATTAGCGGAATTCACAACCTTGTTGTAAAGCGCTTGTCGGGATACCTTTGCGCATACAACACAAACTGTTGTCTTCGCGTTCCCTATGAATTCTCCGTAAGGACGTTGTATACGTAGCTTCTCTTGCTGCCTGGAAGACTTTTTTGTTTTCGTTAACAAACACTCTACACACGAGAATGACATAGAATGAGAGCCATATTTCCCCTTTGTTCAGATTATACCTGTATAGTGCTGCTGCAATACTCAGTTCCTGTCTTATTTTTTGTATGTGTGTATGAAATCATGAACTTTCACCCAAGACAGAAATCGCTTTCATGTTAAAAAAAAATGGCTCTGAGCACTATGGGACTTAACTTCTGAGGTCATCAGTCCCCTAGAACTTAGAACTACTTAAACCTAACTAACCTAAGAACATCACACACATCCATGCCCGAGGCAGGATTCGAACCTGCGACCGTAGCAGTCGCGCGGTTCCGGACTGCGCGCCTAGAACCGCTAGACCACCGCGGCCGGCTACATGTTAAAAAGTCCGGTATTTGCTTGTAGGGCTCGGGCACTGAAGGGCCGGTACAGATTTAATGAGGTAAACAGATAGCTCATCAAATCTAGGAATCAAGAATCTGGACGATTTTTGGCTGTTATCGATATCGATACTGGCAGGATATCGGTCGAGGGTTCCTAAGACTTTCGAGAAAAACAAAACAAAAAAAATTCATATGACGTAATTATAAATCAGCAATTACTGGAATTTTTCCTCTACTTGTATTGTGCACCTTGCTTCTTGCCAAATTTCATGATATTAGGCCAACGGCAAGTTTCCCATGTGTTTTGATAACTGAGTTTGCGAGCCTTAATGTGTAATTACCTTGAAGAAAGCGATATATTGAGAAACAGAGCACGTATTCATAAAATATAGGTCTTGTAAAAACAAACAGATTTTATTCACACGAAGTAATGAATGACACCGACAGGAGAGTCAAATTGATTCCATATTTTAAAATTTCCAGAAGGCTTTCAACACCATTCCTGATAAGCTTATTGCAACCAAATTGCATGCCTACGGAGTATGGCCTCAGTTGTATGAACTACAAGTAATTGGTGACTTCCTGTCACAAAGGTCACAGTTCGTAGTAACTGACGGGAAGTCATCGACTAAAACAAAAGTAGTAACGGCGTTCACCAAGAAATAGCAGACCCTCTGCTATTCCTGATCTGCATATACTCCACAAGAGACAATCTGAGCAGTCCTCTTAAATTGTTTGCAGACGATGCATCCATTTACTGTCTTATAAAGGCGTGATATGATAAAAAGATATTGCAAACGATTCGTACAAGGTATCTGTATGTGCGAAAAGTGACAATTGACTCTAAATAACGAAAAGTGTAAAGCCATCCACAATAATCCGCTGAATTTCGGTTACACGATAAATTACACAACTCTAAAGACTGTAAATTCAATTCAATTCTTAGGGATCAGAATTACGAATAACTTAAACTGGAACACTCTCATAGATAATATTGCGTGTAAAGCAAACCAAAGACTGCGATTTACTGGCAGAATACTTAGAAAGCGCAACAAGTCTTCTAAAGAGACAGCATACTCTACACTTCGTCATCTTCTGAAGTATTGCTGTGCGGTGTGGCATCTACATCAGATAGGATTGACGGAGGACATCAAAACTTTCAAAGAAGGGTAGCTCATTTGTACTGTCGCGAAACAGGTTGGAGACTGCCACGGATATGATAAGTGAATTGGTGTGGCAATCATTAAAACAATGGCCTTTTTCGTTGCGGCAGGCTCTTCTAGTGAAATTTCAATCACTACCTTTCTCCTAGGATTGCCAAAATACTCTCTAGACACCGACTTACATAGCGAGCATGATAAAATACGAAAAATTAGTCCCTACACGGGAAGATTTAATTTCCCATTTTCCACGCGCGCAGTTCGAGAGTGAAATGGTAGAGAAATAGCTTGAAGGTGATTCGATGAACCCTCTGCCAGGCACTTCATTGTGAATAGCAGAGTAATGAAAATATGTAACTTAAATGTCCATATTTTTGGACTGTACTGAGTTAGAATCTCAGTTTTGTGCACCGCCAAGGCACCGTAGAACTTCGTGCGTAACATAAATTTCAATTTGATAAGTCTACCCGCTTCCGAGGAAAAGGGAGTATCGAGCAGACAGACAACGAAATGATCCTATAAGCGTTTCGTTTTTATTGATTGAAGTACAGAATCCTAAGAGATATATCCAAAGTTTTAAACATGGTAATTTTTCTTGAGTGCGTGATGTTATTTAGAAGCCTGAAACGCTTTTTCGTTTGTCTATTTTAGAATTGCGATGCTGGTTATCGAAATTACTGCAATTCCATTTCAGAGAGCGAGACTGATACTGATATCTGATACTGATATCACTATAATTAATGTAACTATGAAAAGGGAGCTTACGTAATTTAGTGAAGATTTTCTCACAGTTCATTTGTGCCAAAAAAAGAAAAAAAGAATTACATCATCTTAAACGTTTCTACAATTATTTGAGATGAGCAACTTCGTTGATTCAACTGGTATAGCCTGAACATCTTTTACTTTTGGCGAAATGAGGTAGCAATAAAAAGGGAAACATTTTTCAGACGCTAAACCTACACTAAAAGCGGAAGTGATTTCTACAATACTGAATCGTTGAATAGTAGTTTCTTATATGACACTACATATAGCTTCTTGAGACACGCTTTTTTTTCACTGAATATCAGTTTCAGGAGTCGAGAGTAAATCGTGGGCACTCACCTCTTTACAGTAGCGTTGGTTGTCACGTGCAGCACGCACCTCAACCACGCTTCAGCTTGGTAACTTGAGACTGTAAAGCCGTAGTGACAGAAACACAACGCGTCTCTTATGAAGGAAACGGTTTCCACGGTAACGCCTACAGCCGAGCTGCCTATTGTTGGTGCTGTGAGGTCGCTGCCTGATCTCCCGATCGCGGCGTCTGTTTTATAAGACAGTCACGCTATCGCGTGGCGCTGGTGCGAATCTTTCTAAGCTCCGAAAGACTGCTGCGTTTCACTCAGGCGTGGATTTGACAGCAGCAGCCAACACAAATGACGCCGTCTGTCCAGCTTCACAGGTTCAGTATGTTATAGCTCTTTACTTTCATCTTGACTTACATAGAATAGATGCAGTATCTCCACATTTAAAAGGGATATACAACCGATCGCTCATTGAAAGACCCGTGCCTAAAGGCTGAAAAGTTGCACCAGTAACCAAGAAAGGAAATAGGAGAATCCGCTTATTATAGAGGCGTATAGCTAAAGCCGATTTGCAGTAGGATTTTTGAACATATAGTGCGTTCGAATATTTTGTGTTATCTCGAAGAAAATGATTCATTAACAAACAGCCAACACTGATTCAGAAAATATCGTTCTTGTGGAACACAACTATCTCTTCATTCTCACTAAGTAATGTATCCTATTCACAGTGAATGTCAAGCTGATTCCATATTCTTAGATTTCCTGAAGGCTTTTGACACCGCATCTAGCAAGCGATTTCTAATCAAATTGCTAGCCTGTCGTCTCCATTGTGAGACTGTATTCGTGGTTTCCTGTCAAAAATATTACATGTCGTAGTAATTGATGCACAGACATCGAGCGAAACAGAAATAATATCTGGCGTGCAACAAGGAAGTGTTACAGGCCCTCTGCTGTTGCTGATCCACATTAACGATTTAGCAGACAATCTGAGTTGCAGTGTTAGATTGCTTGCAGATGATGGTGTGATTTAACGTGGTCAAAACAAATTGCAAAACGATTTAGACAAGATATATGTATGGTTCGTCTCTAAATAATGAAAAGTGTAAAATCATCCACTTAAGTACTAAAAGGAATCCGTAAAATTTCAGTTACACATTAAATAACACAAATCTAAAGACTGTAAATTCAATTAAATACTTAAGCACTACAATTACGAATAACGTTAGCTGCACGATCACATAGATAATGTCCTGGATAAAGCAAGCCAAAGACTGCGATTTATTGGCACAACACTGAGAAACGCAATGTGTTTATTGAAGAGACTAACTACACTACAGTTGTATATCATCTTATGGAATATTGCTGTGCGGCACCGGATCTGCATCAGACAGGATCGACAGAGAATATCGAAAAACGTTCAAAGAAGGGTCGCTAATTTGCATTATCGCGAAATAGGGGAAAAAGTGCCACGGATATGATACGTCAACAAGGGTGGCAATCACTAAAACAAAGGCGTTTTTCGTTGCAGTGGGTCTTGTCATGAAACTTCAATCACCAACTTTCTCCTCAGAGTGTGAAAATATTTTGTTGGCGCCCACCTACATAGGGAGGAATGATCTTCACAATAATATAAGAGAAATCACAGCTCTCACAGAAAAGTTTAAGTGTTCGTTTTCGCTGCGCGCTCTTCGAGGGTGGAACGACAGAGACATAGCTTGAAGGTCTATTAAGCCTCTGCCAGGCACTTAATTGTGAATTTGAGAGGAATCATGTAGAATTAGATGTAGGTGTAGATAGACAATGAACTTTTCTCTCGACTTTCGGTATTACAAACAATTCTCATTCAGTTAACTTGTTTTATCGTTATCATAGGTTATTAATTACATTCGTCTTGCGAGTATATTTGATCCAATTTGAAGGATTAAAACTCAGGCAACGGACATTTATTCCAGAATGAGAAGGAACGAAGTTCAAATACTTTTTCCGATTTTCGGTTTCTGTCAACTCAGGACACTATGCTTCCAGCTTCGAGTCAAATTTCATCACGACTTCCACCAACATAGTAGGATAAGCAAATACATCTGTGGTATCGCAGATTTCCAAAAATCGTATCGGTAGTAGCAGATAATTTTATGTTATGGTCTGCTTATACAAAACAAAGTATATGAAGGAGATCCACTTGAACAGAAGGACGCTATAGCGCCCGGATACATTGTAGGCATGAAGTGTGGAATACCTGTACGCAGTGAGTGAGAAGATAAAGAAGTGAGGTACTGCGTGACGATTTACCCGTAGCAGCGGTGGTGGTATTTGGCAACAGTACTAGCCATAGTAGTAGTAGTAGTAGTAGTAGTAGCAGTAGCATTTATACAATCACAGTAGTGATTAAAGCCGAGGTACTGATAGCGGTGGTGGATAACAGGAGATTTGAGTAAATATAACTATTGATAATTTCTCGGTGATCGTGAAAAACTTAATGTTGTCAGAGCATAGTGCTGTCAAGTACAACTAAAACGTGTGCCGACAAAACCGAAGCAGTAGAATAAGTGGTGAATACCAAAGTGGTTTCAGAAAGAATAGACTTTGTTCAGTGCAAATAATAATGTATTAGATCTACAACTTTGATTCCGCCTTTTTGCAGTAGATGGCAGCAGTAGTATGTGTCGCATAAGAAGCTTAAGCATTACTAAATGTCACACAATCAAAAATTTAGTCGATTTGTGGTTGCATCATAAAACTATTATCGATTGAATACGTCAACTTACGAGCTCGTCATTTTCTGGAAGTTTTAATTTTCTGCTTTTAACATGAAGAAATCTGCGACTGAGGCTCATAAAATGCTAGGTAATACCCGCGTTGAGGCGTTTGTTAGTGCAAGAACACGCAGGAAATGGTTTCAACCCTTCAAGAACGGTGATTTTGACTTCGACGATCGACATGGTGGTGGAAGAGTGAAGGTTTTCGAAGCTACTGAAATCGAAGGAAACAATCACAGTAGATCGTTATCGAAAGCAGTTGTTGCGTATGAGCCGATTATTGAAAGACAAACGGTCAAAATACAGTGATAGACATAAAAAGGAGATTTTGCAGCATGGCAATGCTCGACTGCATGTAGCAAAACCCGTCAAAACGTACTTGGAAAAACTGAACTTTGAAGTCCTACGCTACCCGCCATATTGTACAGACGTTGCTTCTTCTGACTACTCCTTTTTCAGTCAATGTACATGGTCTGGCTGGTCAGAACTTCCGGTCGTATGAACAAGTGCAAAATGGGATCGATTCATGGATCTCCTCAAAAGACCCCGGTTCTTCCGCCCGCCGCGGAACTTGTGTGCTGCCTAAAAGATGGGAGGAAGTAGTGGCCAGCGATGACTGGTACTTTAAATTATAAATTTTCTGTAAGTTTATCATTGTAAAGCCTCGGCCTTCGGAAAAAATGGCGGGAGGAAAGTTGTAGACCTAATATCTGAAACGAGATTTAAGTCATATTAACTGAAAATATGAGTATTTCGTTTTCATTTTTGTTGACTTCAGGAAAGCCTATGATTCAGTTGACAGGAAGTCACTTTTTAAAACATTCAGTCAACTCAGCTTCGATTGTAAAATCACACTTTTAATAAAACAAATGCTAACAAACAGAAATTCTAAAATGAAATTCGGAGATGAAATTCCTAGAAGTTTTGAGAGCAAAACTGGAATGAGGGAGAGAGTCGGCCTCTCTCCGTTGCTCTTTAATTGTGTCCTACAAAAATTCATAAGGGAATGGAGAATTCCATTGGAAAAAGCCAAACAACTGAGGGAGTTAAATCAGGGGAAAAAATGGCGGATTTACAAGTAGACGGTTTAGCGTTTGCGCTTGACTTAGCTATATTTTCAGACTCAATGGAAGCAGTCACTAGACAAATAAGATTATTCAAAGAAACAAGCTGAAGACGGAGGCTTACAAATCTCCTTTGAGAAAACAAAATTTATGGCAAAGTTTAAGGCACCCCCAAAACATAATGAAGACTAAATATATGAGAACTCAAAGAATGAGTAAGTTTCAGTCTCTAGGAAAGTACGTGAACAAGACATTTCAGAGAAAGAAGCTATCAAAGCGAAAGTTATTAAGATGAAAACAGCATAGTACCTGACTAAGGACGTGTATAGAGCGAAGCAAGTGTGGTAGGCATATTTTTTGCAAAAAAGTTGTGGGGGACACCTGGAATAGCAAAAGACTTTTGACTGTTGACGACAGACATGGAACTGATAACGTTATTGAATCTGTAGCCTGCCTCCTCGACTACGATATGACTCTTGAATGATGAAGTGAAGAAATGTCTTGTGTGCCAAAGAGACGTTATTTTGTGTGTATGTGTGTGTTCCACATCTCCTAAGCCAGTGGACCAATTTATACCAAGCTTGATACACATATCCGTTACTGTCAGGCAACAACCGCTGTGAGGTTGGTTGGTTGGTTAGTTAGTTAGTTAGTTACTTTCATGTTCCGTGGATCTTTTTGCACGATAAATTTTCATGATGTGGAACGAGTAATTTTACATTCATATTGCAAATTAATTTGTACCCCTATTTGTACTCTAAGCACAACAACATAATTATCCCCCCCCCCCCCCGAAATGAAAACAGGATCAAGATATACAGATTGAGTTATCAATTCTTACCCACCACCTTTTACACATTACAAACATAGCATTTCTTCTACAGAATTGAAGAAGTTGTCAAGGAGAAACTTTTTAAATTTATTTTCAAATTTTACCTTGATGTCTGTTATACATCAATATGGACTCGTAAGAATTTTGAAGTTGCCACGCTATGTATTATTTCTAGTATTGTAATTATGTACCTCATAGTTCCTTTTGAACTGTAGTGGATTATTTGCAACAAACTTCATGAGGGAATAAATATACTGTCAAGCAGTAGTCAGAATGCCCAACTCCTTAAACAGATTTCTACAAGATTATCGCAGATGAGCACCATATATTATTCTTACAGCACGTTTTTGGGCAATGAAAACCTTCTTTCTTAAAGATGAGTTACCCCAGAACATTATTCTATATGATTTTATTCAATGAAAATAAGGAAAATATGATTTCTCTTTCCCTAAATTTGCTGTGATTCTAAGAGCAAATGTGGCTGAACTAAGTTTTTTAGGATTTCCAAAATATGTTTCCTCCAATTTGAGTTCTCGTCGATATGGACACCTAAGAATTTTGTAGTTTCCTCCATATGTATTATTTCATCACCTTGTGTTACACTTATCACTGGTGCAGTACCCCTAGAGGTGCAGAACTGTATACGATGTGTCTTTATGAAATTCAGGTGAGACCATTCGCAGGAAACCACTCAATGATACTTTTCAGAACTTTGTTCACCATTTCTTCTATTTGTGTGTGTATGCTGTGAGTGATTACAATACTGGTGTCATTTGCAAAAATAATTATTTCTGTTTGTGCATTAGACGGTAGCTCATTTACATATATGAGAGCAGTAGTGGACCTAAGTTTGAGCCTTGGGGAAGCCCACACGTGATATCTCTCCAGTCAGAATTATGTCCCTGGATTCTGGTGGTTGAATTACTACTACTAAAAACCACGTACGTATCCTAGTTAAGGAGATATAACGTCATGAACAGTGATAAGCGCGAAAAACTGTCGCATCACGAATAACGTACAAATTTATTACTTCTTTGCTACTTATCTTATTGGCAATATTCGCTGCATAGTTCGCTGGTTTGTATCCACATATGCCGATTAATATACCTACAAAAATATATCATGGTACGAAACATAGTTCAAGAGATATCACGTCACAAAAACGGAGATGCATGACAAATGCAGAAAGTCGTAACACATTTATTCTTTACTTCTAAGACACTCCCACAGTCGATTCAGCTTAAGGAAATCCCTGACATCTAGCAGAGCGTTTGACAGCTTTCAACGGAAAAGCTCAAACGGCTACAGGTGGAAACGATACAGACGTTTACAAAGCCACGTTGTAGATACGTGAAGAAATTGTCTGAGATCGTATTTCTTAATTCGGATAATGTACTTACACATTTGTACATTATGTATATTTCTCTGTACGAATGCTTTATAATTTCAAAAGCGTTTTCACGAATACGAAATAAATTTTTTTCGGTACTCCATTATAAATACAGTTAATTTTGTCTGTTCTAATAGAAAATTGGCAAGATGAGTACCTGGACAGCGCGGGTTTAGTCAATTAGTATTTTCGTTAAATAACCGATTATTGCTCCATATTTAACATTAAATGCTGAGGTTTCAATAGGCCAATAACAATTTTGGTACTGCTAGGCGTTTCAAGACATTCTCCCAGAGAGGACAATGTTAGTTTCATTCAGTGTTTGGATAAGATGTTTCTGTACATCTTGCATTCATACATTACCTCTTTATTATTGCGGCCATGTCACCATGAGACGTCCACACAAGAAACACGGGCCAGTGATGAAGGGTACGTCCTGGATCTGGGGCCAAGAATACGGCCTGTTTCGTTTCACTTCTTAGCCGTAAACTCGTGCACAGCAAGCACCGACCTGTTGAGGAAAGACCGGCACTTTGTCCAGTTATGGGACACTCAAGAGACGGCGCGCCGGCTGCGCTTTTTATGGGAGACCAGTGCCATTGCGGCCACATAATTTGTCAGCGTTCCCTGGACAGCATTACAGCGGAGCGCCTCGCATCTAAGAACCTCCCGTTCCCTCTGGTCAACGAGTAGCCATTCTGTCAGCTTCTGCCTCGATTTATTTCTGGGATTTTGTAAGAGCTTTTTTCTTCACATTGACAAAATACTTAGGTTACTTGCAATGTTTATTATTCATTTACGTATCTCAAATGTAACTACCACCTTCGTCTACAATTTCGATACTTTTCTGTATTATTTATTCTCTACTCCATGTAATAGAGCGGTTACCCTGAGATCCGGTCCATTCTACAGTCGCGGTTCTTTTCAGCCAATTAGTAGGTGAACTGGCAGTGGAGCAGGGTGGCTTTCTATTGTGAGTAAATCAATATTAAGTGCTACTTCATTTACGGACCAGTACCTCTACAAGAGGCAAAGCAGTTAGTTACTGTGTTCAGACAAATTACGGGAATGAGGTCGGATGACGTCTTATACGTGAACGCCTCGCCGTTTTCAAGGCAGAAATACAACGAGAGTCGGTTGCTCCGTGTCATAACGCTCGTCTCATCTGTCTTTTACCATTTTGGCGAGACGTGACTTCGAGGTGGGCTAACTCAGCGGACTAAATTTCGGGCTCACGGATGACGTGAGGCTTATGAACGAAGCCGGATTGTGACAAATATTAGTATGAAGATGCAAAACGGTGTCACTTCGGCTCCTATAAACAGCAAGCTGATCGTACGTTGGGACATTCCGTTTATAAGACTGATGTACATATCAAAAGCGTCGAAAACATTTACAGCAGCTGGGCAAATCTGCTATTGCAGAACATTGCCTTGGAATCGGTTATTCTATTGAATATTACGACACATAGATTACGGCTTGCACATCCAGCTACTGAATGGGAAGCAGTTGAGACTAAATTAGCAAGTGATTCTCTAAACGTTGCTTAAAGTAACTGGAATACTGTTCTCTTCCTGGTCAAACAATAGGACAGACTAAATGCCACTTCAGTAGTTGGTAATTAATATTCACCATCGATATCTTCTGACACTGGTTATTTTGGTTGCATGGTGGCGGCAGTTCCTTAAGACGTTTGTGCCGTCTCTCTGCATACGCCGTATCATGGTTAGTGATTGGCGTAGCTCTGGCTACCAACGGTTCAAAGTTCCTTCCAGAGGACTATCCCGTTGCACCTCCGTCTTGAAAATGAAGGGGTGTTTACCTGTCGAAAAATCAGCAATTGTCTAAGACGCCACCCGGCAGCATTCCCGTAACTAGCTTTAACACTTTATACGGCGTGGGAAACTCAGTTTTATAATTAGTTGATAATTGGTTCACTGGTCAAAATCATCTTCCTTAAGTCGACCACCTGGCTTAGCAGTGGCGTTATAACCACTTTCACCACTCTGTATTGAATATCACACATTTTGGGTTCTTTCTTTCCTGGATTCAAAAGTACCCTTGTATCTCATGCTTTCTGGTTGCTGCGCTGTCTGTAAGCTGTTTCTGGTTTGTAACTATCCACTCTAATGAACCTGAGATTTTGTAAATGGCAAGTGCTAACGTATCTATAAAACTACTGAAGATACAAATCAGAGATATTGGAGAAAGCTTTTGACAAAGTTGACTGTCATACTCTCTTTGAAATTCTCAATGTAGCATGGATAATTCAGCGAGCGAAAGGCTACTTACAACTTGCACAGAAATCAAACGGCGGTTACAAGAGTCGATGGTCATGAAAGGGATGCAGTGGTTGAGAGGGGAGTGAGACAGAGTTGTAGCCTATCCCCTAGTTATTCAATCTGTACGCTGAGCAAGCAGTAAGGGAAACCAAACAGAGATCTACAGAAGGAATTAAAGTTCATGGAGAAGATATAATAATTTCGAAGTTAACCGATGACAATGTATTCTGTCAGAGACAGCAATGGAATTGGGAGAGCAGTTGAACGGAATGGACAGCATCTTTAAAGGAGCATATAAGATGAACATCAACAAAAGGAAGATAATGCAATTTAGTCGAATGAAATCAGATGATGCTGAGGAAAATAGATTAGCAAACGAAACACTTAAATTAATAGATCAATTTTCTATTTGAGCAGCAAACAAACTCATGAAGGCCGTAACAGAGAGGACATAAAATGCACAATGGCAGTGGTAAGAAAAGCGTTTCTTAACAGAATACATTTGGTAACATCGAATAAAGATTTAAGTTTTAAGAATTGTTTTCTCAAAGTATTTGTATGGAGCATAGCCATGTATGCAAGTCAAACATGGACAATAAACAGTTTAGACAAGAAGAGAGTAGAGGCTTTTTAAATGTGGACGATAAACAGTTTAGAAAAGAAGAGAATAGAAGCTTTTCAAATATGGTGCTACAGAAGAATGTTGAAGATTAGATGGGTAGATCGCGTAACTAATGAAGAGGTACTGAATAGAATCGGGGAGAAAAAAAATTGGGGCACAACTTGACTACAAGAAGGGATCGATTGACAAGACACCTTCTGAAGCATTAAGGGATCACCGCTTTATTACTGGAGGGGTAAAAACTGTATAGGGAGACAAAGAGATGAAAAAAATAAGCACGTTCAGAAGGATGCAGGTTGCAGTAGCTCTTCGGAGATGAAGAGGCTTGCGCAGGGTAGAGTAACAGTAACATGGAGAGCTGCATCAAATCGGTTTTCGTGCTGATCACCACCACAACAACAACAACAAAATGGTTCAAATGGCTCTGAGCACTATGGGACTCAACTGCTGAGGTCATTAGTCCCCTAGAACTTAGAACCAGTTAAACCTAACTAACCTCAGGACATCACAAACATCCATGCCCGAGGCAGGATTCGAACCTGCGACCGTAGCGGTCTTGCGGATCCAGACTGCAGCGCCTTTAACCGCACGGCCACTTCGGCCGGCTACAGCAACAACAAATCAGTGTCAGTAGCTCCCAGTAAACTTCGACTTTTAATGGCGACGGGCTCGGCATATTTAGAGACGAAACAATGGGAAATGGGCTAAAGAGAGTCTGTGTTGATTACTCGAGATAAGAAAATACCTGGAGAGTAATATAATGGAAGATGGACTAACTTCATAAAGAAACAAGCCGAATAAACTTCAATGCAATGAGTTCAAGGTCGCAATGTATGAAGAAATCTGAACTAGGGCTTACGCAGCAGGTGATTATAAATGGCTGACGACGATGAATTACTATGATTACCGTATCTCAGATGTCATGCATAATGGTTCGATTCTTCTTTTTTCTTCTTTGTGTTGTGGCTTTGTCCTGCACCGGTGCCCGTTAGGCCCCGGGATGGAATATTTGTACCCAAATTGCCTGCGTGTAGTGATATTCATGTGAAACTGAGTGCAGGTATTGTGAATGTTTGCGAACAGTGTAAATGAGGAGGGACTCGGTTACCAGCACAGTATTCATCTAGTGGAATGAGGGAAACCTCCAAAACACTGCGTTCGACTATAATCTGTCAGCGGATTCCATCGGGAGATGGCGCACCCAGAAACGGTGCTGTAACATACATGGTTATCTGGGCAGATTATGCTTGATGGTTTGGGTTATGCTTGATGGCATGATTGTAATTCTTCGTCCCCGCCAAATTGTCCAGAAATACTTGAATTATCATGCGAGCAGCAATAGTTCAGTTCTTTGAAGACGAGCTCCGGAAATATTTTGAACAGAGGTGGTTTCGACAACGTGGTTCACGAGCACATTTTAAATATCAGGTCAAACATCATTTTGAGGAAACGGTCGACGGAAAGTAAATATGTGAAAGCTGTGTTTTTCTTGTTTGTCTACACTGGGAGAATGGTTTACGTTTTGGGCCTGTGGCAGTCGGAGTCTGATGTCATGAAATAGATTCGCTCCCATTACGGCAATGTACACAGTCATCTTCACCAGTCAGGCGTTCTGAGATTCCCTTGCTTTCCATATGGACGGGCCATTAGAACAGAACTAGATCCTGATCATATCTGACTCGTTTAGTGTACTATTGTGGTGTAAAGATCCATATGGGCGAACAACAACGTTCATAGTATTGACATAATGCAGTAGGTGTTTTAGCTACATCAATGTGGAATTTTGGGAATTTACCACGGATTCCAGCTTATCAACACATTCAACAAAACTAGTATGTGTAACGCCTGGTACAACAGACTCAACATTCTACTGGCATTTGCGAAACTCTTGTTTGAGTACATCCGACGACATCACCCATCCCCCAAACTGAAAGAAGGTGCAGTTCGGACACCAGTTCCGCTTTACCAAATGAAAAATAACTGTAGCTGTTGGAAAATAGTCCCCACACATCAAAAACAATTATTACAGCATTTTTCCAAGGGTTTAAGAAGTTTTGTAGCTTAAGTAGTGAAATATAAATAGATTTTAGTAGAAACATCTTTTTAAATGAAATCAGCATTTTATATTCTTTACCAGCCGTACCTGCCTACATACAGGGTGTTTCAAAAATGACCGGTATATTTGAAACGGCAACAAAAACTAAACGAGCAGCGATAGAAATACACCGTTTGTAGCAATATGCTTGGGACAACAGTACATTTTCAGGCGGACAAACTTTCGAAATTACAGTAGTTACAATTTTCAACAACAGATGGCGCTGCAAGTGATGTGAAAGATATAGAAGACAACGTAGTCTGTGGGTGCGCCATTCTGTATGTCGTCTTTCTGCTGTAAGAGTGTGCTGTTCACAACGTGCAAGTGTGCTGTAGACAACATGGTTTATTCCTTAGAACAGAGGGTTTTTCTGGTGTTGGAATTCCACCGCCTAGAACAGTGTTGTTGCAACAAGACAAAGTTTTCAACGGAGGTTTAATGTAACCAAAGGACCGAAAAGCGATACAATAAAGGATCTATTTGAAAAATTTCAATGGACTGGGAACATGACGGATGAACATGCTGGAAAGGTAGGGCGACCGCGTACGGCAACCACAGAGGGCAATGCACAGCTAGTGCAGCAGGTGATCCAACAGCGGCCCTGGATTTCCGTTCGCCGTGTTGCAGCTGCGGTCCAAATGACGCCAACGTCCACGTATCGTCTCATGCGCCAGAGTTTACTCCTCTATCCATACAAAATTCAAACGCGGGAACCACTCAGCGCCGCTACCATTGCTGCACGAGAGACATTCGCTAACGATATAGTGCACAGGATTGATGACGGCGATATGCATGTGGGCAGCATTTGGTTTACTGACGAAGCTTATTTTTACCTGGACGGCTTCGTCAATAAACAGAACTGGCGCATATGGGGAACCGAAAAGCCCTATGTTGCAGTCCCATCGTCCCTGCATCCTCAAAAGTACTGGTCTGGGCCGCAATTTCTTCCAAAGGAATCATTGGCCCATTTTTCAGATCCGAAACGATTACTGCATCACGCTATCTGGACATTCTTCGTGAATTTGTGGCGGTACAAACTGCCTTAGACGACACTGCGAACACCTCGTGGTTTATGCAAGATGGTGCCCGGCCACATCGCACGGGCGACGTCTTTAATTTCCTGAATGAATATTTCGATGTTCGTGTGATTGCTTTGGGCTATCCGAAACGTACAGGAGGCGGCGTGGATTGGCCTCCCTATTCGCCAGACATGAACCCCTGTGACTTCTTTCTGTGAGGACACTTGAAAGACCAGGTGTACCGCCAGAATCCAGAAACAATTGAACAGCTGAAGCAGTACATCTCATCTGCATGTGAAGCCATTCCGCCAGACACGTTGTCAAAGGTTTCGGGTAATTTCATTCAGAGACTACGCCATATTATTGATACGCATGGTGGATATGTGGAAAATATCGTACTATAGAGTTTCCTAGACCGCAGCGCCATCTGTTGTTGAAAATTGTAACTACTGTAATTTCGAAAGTTTGTCTGCTTGAAAATGTACTGTTGTCTCAAGCATATTGCAACAAACGGTGTATTTCTATCACTGCTCGTTTAGTTTTTATTGCCGTTTCAAATAAACCGGTCATTTTTGAAACACCCTGTAAACGTTTGCGCTAATGCTAGTGTACTGAAAACAGGGAGCAACTAATATGAAACTGCTGAGTTTTGTTAATTACACGACATTGCCGTTTCGAAAAACTAATAATCCTATTCACGTAGTTCTCACAGGCACCTCTGCGTAAGTTATATGACGGCGGAGCGCCCAAGCCTGTAATTTGAAAGGAAGCCGATGCCTGGCGAAGAAAAGCTTTTAAGTTATGTACAGGAAGAAGAAAGAAAGCGACCGGGCCAAGCGATATGGCTGGCTGGTCGCTTTTACGGGCGGTATTCGACAGCGATTCGAGCCGCTTGGTCTGCTGCCAATGCACTGCTCTGGCCGGCAGCCAACGGACCTGCATACGAAATGCTCCATTCTGCAAGGACGCCGGCTGCCCGCGCCATTCTCGTATGAGGAACGAGCGTAGGGTCCGCTAACTCACGAGTGAGTGCAGTAACTGACCTCGGCTATGACGTAAAATACTTCAAATTTATGGCCGCATCTCTCCACTTGTGCGCCTAAAACTCAAATTAAAAGGACGACAAAGCAAGAGGCGATATTCGACATCGACCTCCATACAGTTCAACCTACCTCCAATCACCTCAGTGAGCCTTATAACTCCATTTCGAGAACTACACACACTGGCGTAACCAGGATTAAGTTTCCAAGAATTCTGCAAAAATCTAGCTAGTACTTACAGGAAAGGTCACCGTTTATCCCTCCCTGAACTTCACCTAACGATCCCCAGATGTCCAATCCACCTTGGTAAAATATTAAAACATCTTTCACTAGCATTCGATCAAAACCTAACATGGACCCATCACCCACTAACTACCCAACATGAAGCTCACAATCTACTAAAATTACGATTCGCGTTTTTTAAGTAAGTATCATTTAAAATAAAACTAAGCAAGCAAAAACAATATTACAAAATCGTAGTATTTATCTACTGTGGGTTCTAGTCAAGAGAACCAGCTTATCGCAAGGTCACTGATACGAGAAATTTGTATCAAGGTACACCTCCGGTATCAAGTTACACACTTGGCTTAGTTGTTTAGTTATATAATTGAATACAAGGGAACCCCTGTCCTACACATGCAACTTACGCATTTGGACTAGTTATTTGAAGGTTGTGACATAACTTGATGCTGGTGATGTGGTTTTTTAAGATATGAAATTGGGGGGAAACATCTCCCATTCCTTCACCAATAGGAACTAAAATTGTTGCAAACCCCTACTCTGCCCCTCTGACCAAATAAGATACAAGCGCCGCTTCCCACTCCTTATCTTTTATAACTAGTTCCATTGCATTGGCATCTTCATTCGAGGACTGTGCATCATGAGGTGAGATTAAGGTTTGTTGTAAACAAATTACTATTAACAGTAATTCTGTAGTGAAGGGTTTGCAAGTAACAACAATAATGCAACGAATTATCTGATGATTTAATAGTAACAATTATTGCAATACAATTTTTCATAACGATTATTGCAATACAAATTTTCATAACAATTACTGCAATACAATTAGTTAAATACATTATCTGACTTTTCTATTAACATTTATTTTTTGTTGGTTTATATTTACAAAGCTGTTTTTTTCAGATGACGTATATACACTAGTTTTTTACAATTTTTTGTTGATTTATTAACAACGCTAATTTTTTCTGATGAGCTAAAACTTGCAAATCTACTTTTATGTATGGGAAATGGGGACTAGCAGCAGCTGGTGAAGAAACACGGCAAACACACAAATCACATACATACCCACAAATATATACAAAATTTTGGCACAGTCATACACAGTACGCAATACACATGCACACATTTTGTGCAGGCATGCATACCCCGGACAACAGATTCCCCTCTCTAAGAAGTATCTCCAACATTTAAAAAAATTCTGAAACAATAACTCAAAAGATAAAAACACGCACAAACCACATGCCGTGAAAAAAAAGCTGGAGAAAGCAACATGGGACATTTCACAGACTTAACGATGTTTCATCGAAACATGCAGTCAATATAAAATAAAATTCAACAATGTGAAGTTCAACTCCAATCTTTGAACTGCACAGTAGTCTGTGTCACTTAACACAAGTGTAGAGACAGGGGAATCCAAAATGTAGTATTAACACTGTGTGAATGCTCAAACAAAGACATAACATTAGTACAATAAGTGATGACAAACACTTTGAAATAACTGCTGTGAATTAATAGGGCTTGATAACGTCAAGAAATTAATCATTCTAAGTGTTATCGATCTCCCTGCACCAGTGTGGACACCCTTTTCAATAAACTGACAGACGCTCTTGGTAACATTACTAGTACAGAAGTAAACATAATTTTGAATGGAGACATAAACATAAACACAAATATCTTAAATGAAACTAGTAGCATCGTCATAATCACCCTGAAGAGTTTAGCATGTCCCTGTTTGTCAATTGTGGAACAATTAACTATCTCGCTACCACAAAAAAGAATCATAATGAACAAGAGTTCTTGAATTTCTATCGCAGGTACATAGGGATTTATAGGAGGTTGCCCAATGCTGTAAAAAAGTCATTTAATGACAAAATAATATACGATGCAGAAAATAAAAGCAAGACAGTCTAGATTGTCATAAAGAAGGAAACAGTGAGAGAAACAAAGGCATAAATGTAAGACCTGTACATAATTACACACTAAATACAATGATGTTGCTATAAACCACTCAGCATGAAATCAATAAAATTGCACAAAAACTAAAAAATATAACTTTGGTGGGCTTAAATGGAGTAAAAATGAGTTTATTTAAATAATGCATAGAGAGAGTACAAGCTCCATAACCAAATATGCTAAACGAATGCTTCACATTAGGGAAATTTCCAATGTATATAAAACAGGCAGGAGTTGGATACTCTGCTTTTCTATCCACTGACAGCACAAAAATGTGACATTTAACTGCCTGCTCATGTAAGGCACCATTCTCCTGCCAGATAATGAGGACATTTTGCCAATAAATGCGGTGAACCCTCCACCCATGTTTCTTGAGCTCAGAGAGAAACCATCTCGAAAGGTTAATTGTCTATGGTGTATGATTCGAATTCGTTGTGGCTGGAGTCATATGAACCTAAAAACTTATACCCTGCCACATCTGGTACATGACTTTCGGTGAAGGTAGCATAAGGGGCAGTGGGGTCGCCCTCACAATATGTAAAAGGAGCTAGCAAGCACTTGAAAACAGAGTATACTGTGAAGGGACATCTTGGTGATGGACTTCGTAAACCTTAAGAAGCTTTATCTTTGGTAGTTATTTCCACACATACCAGTTCTTGGGTCAGTGACGTACATTTCTAGATAGTCATCCTTGGCAAAAGAGATGTGGCATGTACACCAAAAATATCTTGCTCCACTATTTTATAACGACTGGGAGGAAATCAAGTGGATCTAGCTTTTGATCCACACGTAGTGTTACTTCTGTCCTCTGAGAGCACTGAACAGCTGATCTTGAAAAGTGGATGGATCCAACTACATTATGCTTGACTTCTTCCTTACAATGTGCTCATGGTCATGTGCTCATGGTCATCTTCTTCTACTTTTCGCTTGCTGTTATCTACATCCAAGTTGTATACATGAACTGAATAAGAAGTATTGTACGTCTGGAATTTTGGTAGTTCCTTGAGTTACACCAAGAATGAGATGTCTTGGACGTTATAATGTCGGCAGACGTTTGATGGTTGGTATGTTCCAGTCTCTCATGCATAGTCAGGGTGATTTCTATCACAAGCCAAAAGCGATCTTGGAAAATAATTCCACCCCTCTTATCGACATTATGAACAATAATGCATGCTTTTTGGCAGCAATATCTTCCGGAAGATGGATGAAACTGTATACCCCTACCCTCCCATTTAGTAGCTCAAAGACATGTAAGTACACATCAAAGTGAAGCCTTATCCGACTTTATTTCCTGCATTTAGGTCAAACGACGCTCATGATAAAAGTTCTGAACCATTCTTTGACTGACCTGCTGCACAATATCACACCATTTCTCCCCCAAATTTTGCTGATGTTTTTTTCCTCAATCAGAATTACTCGGTGTGTGAGAGTTCACAGCACTGAAGTGCTTTGCTCTTAACGGCGGATACATTGACAAATCTTGCAAGCTTCGCTTCAAAATCAGTTTCTCAAGCATAAGAAAAGTATTGAGATGTCAGTAGCCCACTTTTGTGTTGTCATTGTGGACTTCTGAGATCATGTACCAAATGCACCAGCAACCACAGAGCAGTACAATGTGGCTGCACGATTTACCTGGTGCGGAGGGGTGGTGTGGGCCCAATGTGGTGTTCTGGTAATATCTGATGGCGATGATTCTGAGATGGTCCAGACTTCAGGAAGTGTAACCCAGATTACAGGAACGATCCAGAGGTGTAATTCTGCACCATGATGACAGCCCAGCCGGGTGTGAATGCATCATCACTGATGGACTGGATTGGTGTATGAGGCATCATCATCAACAGCTAAGGATGCATCACCCATACATCAAATGGTAGCTTAGTGGCAGGTGTAAGACCATGCCAAAATGTATTCCCCACACCATATGGAAAGAAAGAAAAGAATGTCGATAAGTAACATGTGTAAAAAATCAACATATCTGAAGATGTCTGTGTTATCTCTACCTATGTTCAAAATTAGCAGCATGCAAATCAGTTCAAGGGACATTCGTGAAAATGTCACGCTGTTGCTGGCTGTTGTCTCATAAAATCTAATCCAGCTCGTTCTGTGCCTTACCATCTATCGCAATGTTAGCATCGAATGCTTGCGCAAACAAATTAGAACAAATTATGTCAGAAATACATGCACTTAAGTGTAACAAAAATATTACTGTAAAAAAGAAAAAAAACTACTACTCACGTATTCCCTCCTCAGTGGCTGGCGTCATGCCGCATGAGATTATACGAGACAGTGGAGTTCACTGAAATGTTGGCACCTCTGGTGTGACCATCCTAGGTTTTGGCTCGATAACAGACTGCAAAATGGAGATGGCCAGACTAGACACTGGCTCAATTTCATTCACAGACTGTAGCATGGAGTTAATTGTTATTGGACTTGGCGGCACATCATGAATACCCATTGTCACGGGTCTATTGAAGAATTCTACAATAAACAGAAAAAAGCATACCGTAAGAAAACTGCATACTGTATTATTCACAGATCTGGAGACAGAGAGGAGAAAATTCGTACTTACATTTACAAGATTAGTCAGAAGCACCAAGAAGTTCCAATATATTCCCCAGTGTACTGTTATTCCGTGCACTGTCATTCATTCATTCCCATCGGCAACATAAGAACGAGAACTCAGTCAGCAGATTGCAACCAAAACGAAAACAACAGCAATAACGAAATCATCATCACATACCTGCAGAATGAATAGAGTTCAATATGCGACACTTAGCGGCATCATCATCGCTGGCAGTACACTGCTTCAAGGTCCTTGAACACACAGAACGCTGATCAAGCCCACGAAGAGTAAAAGGAACAGAGGAAAGGTCATTCCTACTGAGAAGCACTGGAGAGTACTCCACCCAGTCTGCTCAGTACAGGATAGTACAGCTGCTATTAAGAAACACCATAAAGTTTCTTTAGCCACCCCACTCAGAAGCTATTAAGGTAAGTGACCCCTGACAACGTTCAGACCAGAATGAACTTCAGTACCAAAGTAACCCTTCTTTATTGGCGAGAGCGGCATTTGCATTGTTTATATCAGGTAACAGGAATCGACTATGCTTATCGTGGCATAGAGTACATGCATTGGTGTTGACGAGCCACAACCTGTGCGCTATCATGCTTGTGTTCGCACTGGTCCATCATGAATGCGGCAGTGAAATTCACCACAAAAAAGGAAACTACTTTTTCGCGATGCTTGGCAGTTCCCAGTTCATGGCAGCGCTATCATGCAATATTATTATATGTCAGTGCAAGTGTGCGCTGTGTCATTTCAGATTTCACACGTGGACTGTTGCAGATCCAGCGATGAAAGAGAAGAACACTCTACCGACGCTTTGTGACAATCAGCGGGGCTCCACGTCAATCGCTTAAAATTTTGCCAGGTGCGTGATGGATATGGCCACTAATGGCCATCCCCAATGGGCTATTATCTGTAGAACTCTGCCAGCCGAGCGGTTAGAGGGCCATGTCACAGATTGCGCAGTCCCTGCCGCCGGAGGCTCGAGTCCTCCCTCGGGCATGGATGTGTGTGTTGTTCTTAACGTAAGTTAGATGAAGTTTAATAGTGTGTAAGTCTAGGGACCGATGATCTCAGTAGTTTGGTCCCTTAGGAGTTCTCACACATTTGGACATTTTTTGTAGAACTCTGTACATGTCACACTTACCGCTAAGCAATGTTAGTCATAGCTGGCCATCTCGACAGACATGGCCGCCACTGCAGATAACAGCGGGGCCACGCTGCTGTGGTAGTGGCTCTCTGCTGACGGGAAGCAAAGCAGCTCAATGTAAACATTTGCCGTAGCATGCTTTGTTTACATGTGTCTGTATATAAAAAGAATTTTGACATAGATATCCCAATGATGATGTACTATGTTCACGTTCCACTTGAGGTGTGTACCTCTCTTCACGTATTAAATGACTGGCCATTTACTGTCTACAAAGTGGCCCACATGGGCCTCTGAATGCAGGTGGCACTTCCAAAAGAATATTGAAGAGGCTTCTAGTATTACAGGGCCAATCCTCGGAGAACCACATAGGCAGCATTTAATGAATAGTTACCTTAATCCTTCATGAGGAGGATGTGAATGAATTAAAAAAATGTTTTAAAAGAATATACTGATAACCCAACTTAAAACTACGTTCAGTAGCACATAAGAGCAGATGATCACTTGTGTGTCCATTACACCTTTCTTGAGTCTTCTAATTGCTGGGTAGTTATAATTTTCAAGATTCCTTAATGAAGCTCTTTTGAATGTTACATAAGAATGTTCTTTGACAAAAACCATGCTGTCTTTATGATCGTAGATACAGAGCGAAAGTATTTCAGGCAACACATTGCTTTAGGTGGAAAATCTGGAGGTGAGACCCATTTCTGCCGATGTTTTCGTCTTTCACTAATCATTTGCACAGCTAGTGTGTAACACTAAGGTCTAAAATGCTGCTGTTTTAAAAGACTCTAACTGAAAAGTGGTAACGTATGGTATTGGTAAGCTGGGCATGCTGACCCCACTTGAGGATACAAAAATTTATTTTCACCACGTTAATTAAAACAGAGCACTGGTAACAACACAAAGATTAATTAGCACTTGCAAATCGCAGCGATCTACACATATTATGGAATTGTATAAAAGCAAAGAAAATAATTCAAAAACTTTTAAAAGAAAAACAGCCTCATGGCCCTAACTTTAAATTCATAAAAAATTACTTTGCACCAATGTAATTTTAACATAACTGTAAATATGAGCTCACTAGTTGGGAAATTAAGTCAATTATCAGGCCTTGTGAATAAGAAAAACAACAATTTGTAAAAGCTATTAGGTTTCAAAAATATTCAAGCAGCAAGATCTCATAATTACGTGAATTAACTATTATGGAAAACATTCGGCGGTATGATGTTACGATAGCCTGAAGGGTCTACACAGCAATCAGCACATTCTCGACGTTTGGTGTCCACATCGGCCGCGAGTCTGAATTTCGTGCTCGAGAGCTCAAGTGACAATAGGTAGGAGGGCCTGCGCACACCAATAACGGCTTCTAGAACACACAGTTCACTAAAATACTGAAGCAAACCACTGGGTAGCGCCAAATGCAGGAAGAGATGTTAAACGTTATAGTGTGACAAGCGCAGGTACTTATTAAAGCAATAGTTCATTAAACAATACCCAATGACGTGAAATTTCAATTCATAAATTTATAAACCACAACTAGCTCAAGGTGATAGTGAACAAAACAATCCGCACACGCTGGCCAGTGTGGCCGATCGGTTTTAGGCGCTTCAGTCTGGAACCACGCGACCGCTACGGTCGCAGGTTCGAATCCTGCCTCAGGCATGGATGTGTGTGATGTCCTTAGGTTAGTTAGGTTTAAGTAGTTCTAAGGCTCTGAGCACTATGGGACTCAACTGCTGAGGTCATTAGTCCCCTAGAACTTAGAACTAGTTAAACCTAACTAACCTAAGGACATCACAAACATCCATGCCCGAGGCAGGATTCGAACCTGCGACCGTAACGGTCTCGCGGTTCCAGACTGCAGCGCCTTTAACCGCACGGCCACTTCGGCCGGCTAAGTAGTTCTAAGTTCTAGGGGACTGGTGACCTCAGATGTTAAGTCCCATAGTGCTCAGAGCCATTTGAACCAATCCGCACACAACCTTAAATATCAAATCACCGTTTGACGGCGCAGAATTGTTACTATTATAGCCGACAAAAAGGAAGAAATTTTCAAAAATAAAATGGTTCAAATGGTTCTATGAACTATGGGACTTAAAATCTGAGGTCATCAGTCCCCTAGACTTAGTACTAATTAAACCTAACTAACCTAAGACATCACACACATCCAATCCCGAGGCAGGTTTCGACCCAGCGACCGTAGCAGCTGCGCGGTTCTGGACTGAAGCGCCTACAACTGCTCGGCCACAGCGAAGAAATTTGCAATTCCAATTTAAATTAACGGCTGAAGTTTAATACAGAGCATACACTTTGATTCATAAAATTGACCACTCAACATATTAACAAAAATAATAAAAAAGAAATCGCCGAATCTCGGCCACACCTGTAATTCAAGATAAATGCAACGGAACCAGGGCACAGCGCAGTTACATGGACTCACGCACAAATGGTTTAAGAAGTGACTACCGAAAATCAAAGTGGCTACGCGGAGCAATCACATCCAAAAGTTCCACCACAAAATGGCTCACCATTTAAAGTTAGTCCAGGGGCTCGCTGATCACATGCGCACCAGGGTAATCTCCCGCGTTCTCTTCAGGGTTCGAGACAGACACGACTCTTAAACAGAGCTTATGTTGACCGGTGACTGCATCCGCACTCCACTTCCGCTCGCCGCCAGACCCAGGAGCCGGAATGTCAACACTGTGCGTCCCCGCAGTACACCAAGCACCGACTGATCACTCGCGATGCTCCGTGTGCTGTCTTGCCTCTGTCACTGCCCCGACCGCGTCGCCTCTCGAGCCGCGGCTGTCCTAAATAGAGAGCGCTAGCCAACCAAGAAGCCGCAAAGCGCGTAACTTCGACAGAGCAACTACCCTGCCAAGAGCACAGCAGAAAGTCACGGCTCAAAAAGTGTGGTACTAGCTCCCTCATTCTACCTTCATCAGCTCTTTTTTTAAAAAATCCATAAATTTTGGGCATGCAAAAATATTTGTGCTCTTCTTAACATACAGCTCTCATCTCACTCTTACAAGCTCCCCTAACTCAAATTCGCTCACATTTACTGATTCTTCACTGTAAGTCGTCTATACCCATACACTTCGACTTGCCAGCTGCCATTCTTTCATTCAGCTCAACTCATTGTCCTTATCTCTTTGTGCGTCTTTCTAACTGTAACTGTCTCTTATATCACATCTACAGTCGCCTTCACTCTATCTTACTTCTACTGTCTCCTCTCACCATCACTCTGTACCTCTTGCTTTCTTGCAGCTATTATCTCATTCATTCCTCTTCAATGCTGCTGCCTCTTCTTGTTGTCACTGTTCCTTTATTCCTCATTATCACTCTCGTAGACTCTGTCTCCCATTATCACTGGTCCTCATCCACTTCCACTTCCTCCTTGTCTCTATTGTTCTCTCACTGCACTGTCTCCTTTACACTTTTCCAGCACTATTCTACGTTCCACTGCCAGTGTGTCCCTATCCTTGTCTCACACTGCCATTATCTCCTTTGTAAGGTGTCAGGCAAATCCAACACCTTCCATGAAAACCCTGACATGATAAGCAAATCCAGTAGTATGTCACATAGCTGCGAATAAATCGTGACATTAAATTAACCAAAGTAATACGAGTAACGAGTGAGCAAATGGAATACCACAGACTAACACAAGAATGCCTAAATGCATGTCATACCTTCCCACCGTGAGACAGACGCAGTTCCGAGGGGAGAAACGAGAGCAGAAGCCGAGAGCAGAACCGTGTTAAGAGAGAAGGCCATACGATAAGGGACGGACACCCACGTCGCCAGCTAACCGCTACGACCACACCACCCGCAAGTTTTCAGCGTGAGACTTTTTTGCGTCTCTGTTACGTTAAGACCACCCACCAGCCCATGTTAAAAGCTAGAGCCCTCCAGAAGAACGGTATGGATCTTACGATAACACAAAAAGGGCCACACCACCCGCAAGTTTTAGCGTGAGACTTTTTCGCGTCTCTGTTACATCAGGACCACCCCCCAGCCCATGTTAAAAGGTAGAGCCCTCCAGAAGAACAGTATAGATCTTATGATAACGCTAAAAGGACCACACCAGCTGTAAGTTTTAGCGTGAGACTTTTCGCGTCTCTGTTACGTTGCAAACTTTAAAAACATTACCCCACCACGAAAAGTATAACGTTTCTCATTGGATAGACGGAATTTTTGTAGGCAGAGCTTAAGGTTAACATTGAGACCCTGATTGGTCAGATGAAAAAACAGCCAGATAGTTTTTTTAAACCAACTTCGGTAAATTGTAGTAAGGAGAAGTTAGGAGAGAGTTGCATCCGAGAGGGCGAGCTGGACGGAGCTGCGCCGGCTGCCGCCCCCTGACGAACACCGACAAGGTAATGGACGCACGGGATGCCGCATTTTTGAGCGCATAAGGCTTCACTCAGAACTGCAGAAGTCTCATCTGTTACATCCC
The DNA here is from genome assembly GCF_021461395.2 of Schistocerca americana. NCBI lineage: Eukaryota > Metazoa > Arthropoda > Insecta > Orthoptera > Acrididae > Schistocerca > Schistocerca americana. Next base: position 231,140,179 of record NC_060119.1, read on the forward strand.
CTTTACGTAATACTAGTGTCGATCGTCAATTAAAGCTCATGGTGTTCACATTTGCCACTTGAAGTAAAAATCTGAAACGCGATGATATTTCTGTTATATAGTTATTGAGAAACCACATCAGCCACACTAATTTACGACAAGTTAGATAAGTAATTAAGGATAATTGAGGGTCACTTTAGACCATTTTGATAGTTTTCTCTCTTGTGAAACTTAATTTAAACCTAGATTATAGATGTGATATGGCATAGGTCATCCTTCGATCCATTGTAGAACGTGGAAACCCACTCAGGGAATATTCGTTCACATTTTTGTTGAACGCAGTTGGTTTTTACCATCCTGTATTAAAACATTTCCTTTTATTAATAGTGCATGTGGAATGTTTAGAAGTTCTCTCTTTCTTTACCACAGTCATGTATACTATCTTCCAGTATTTATTACTTTTCTGTCTTTTTCCCACTGCCACTGTCTCCTCCTGTCACAACATAAAAAAAACGCCAATATGTTCACGTGCCAAAATTTTTCGGAAAATCTTTAAACGTATTTAGGAAGGTGGAATGAGGCAGCTGATATTCCATTTTTCAGGCACAGTCTGTTGAAACAAAAGCATACTAGCGTTTTCTGCTGGTTCCCGTCTCTGTAAGGTTTTGATATTTGATATGAAACTGAAATAACGCAAAACTAAATTTACACGTCAGATCGGGTTTTACATACACAAAAATCTTGCATGCGCTTCAGTTCACTTCACAAACTACATTTTCGCCTCACACAAGATATTACGTGTGTATTTTATACGTGCAAGCTGGGTAACTTCGAATTTTTGTACCCAGGAAACGGATAACGATATGAAGAAAATGTTCAAAATAGTTTGACATCGGGATCTTAGGAATACATTGTAAGAATTACAGCCATATGATGTGTGTAGGCATCTTGTAATCTCCGGCTCGGGTTTGGTAACCAAAAACAATTTTTGGTGTCTTTCTCGATAACAGAAAAATCTATTTGAAATGGAAGTGATGGTACTTCTTGATAAATGCATAGAGAATACACAGCTCAAATTGAAGCAATTTTTTGCAGTTGTTTATTTTTTAGATTTCGTCTCACATCGGATTTTAAGTGCGTATTTTACGGGGACAAGTAGGGTAAATTTCAACTTCTGTGTCGCGAAAACAGATAAATATATCAAGAAAATTTTCAAGATTATTTGAGATCAGAATCTTGGGAATATATCGTAAAACTTTCAGACATATCGCCGGCCGGAGTGGCCGAGCGGTTCTATTCGCTTCAGTCCGGAACCGCGCTGCTGCTACAGTCGCAGGTTCGAATCCTGCCTCGGGTATGGATGTGTGTCTAGTCCTTAGGTTAGTTACGTTTAAGTAGTTCTATGTTCTAGGGGAGTGATGACCTCAGAAGTTAAGTCCCATAGTGCTCAGAGCCATTTCAGCCATTTCCTGTGCTTATCCAGTTTTGGAATCCGTGGCTCGGTTTTGATACACAAAGGACAGGTTTTTTTTTTAATTGCCCATTAACTAAATAGTGCCTTTATGAGTCCCATAAGGCCCCCATAGACCATATATACTGCAAAAAGAACCGGTCAATTTGCTCAATTTGCCTAAGCAGAAGGAAGTATGTGACATTCATATTTTGACCCTGTAGCCTAGGATAGTGATACTACGACGATCCTTACGTTGGGTGTGAAAATGACCCCTAGTCCATGAGCTATTCAAAACGCTTGACCCGAATTTTCTGTCACCAACAGAACCCGACGTATGAGCCCCGGAAAAACCCTCTTTTTATGTGCAAGTGTTTTGGAACGTATTTGGTTGTGAATGCTGTCGCATGCATGCCGATTCACAGTTTGCGTATACATTTCAGTCGTTTAGTAGGGCAGTAGATGGTCGGAAGTTTCTATATCTTCAGACATACATGAAAGTCTGGAAAAGAGTGCGTCACACTACACGAACACTGAACAATACAAACATTGCCATGTGTACGAGCATAGGACGCAGACACTGTGACATGTGGAAGTGAAGTTTAGGTTGGTCTGGGAGGCCTGTACGGGTTCAAATGGTTCAAATGGCTCTGAGCACTATGGGACTTAACATCTGAGGTCGCCAGTCCCCTAGAACTTAGAACTACTTTAACCTAACTAACCTAAGGACATCACACACATCCATGCCCGAGGCAAGATTCGAACATGCGACCATAGCGATAACACGGTTCCAGACTGTAGCGCCTAGAACCGCACGGCCACTCAGACCGGCGAGCACCGGTCAACTTTCGCCTGTCATTAACCATTTGTGCAGCAGGTATACGAGTATAATCGTATTAGCAATTGGCGAATACTTTACGTTAAACCAGTATTATTGTAAACTTGAACACTTATTAAACGACATGAGACTCGTAATGAGGTAACACGACCAGCAGGGCCGTAGTACAGCATGCGGAAGAGATGAACGAAACCTTATGGTCTCAATGGTGACGGAATAACGCATCTGGTACCAGTATTATCGACGAATAATCAAGGTCCTGTTTGTGCCCCCGTCCACCAAATGAGTTCTTGGGCTGTATTTTATTATAGTCCGTAACATCCCGCGCAGTGTATTTTACATTTGCTAGAAGGGGTGGCCCACGGTGGAAGCGGTCCCCGTTAGTGTGGCAGCGGGGGTGTAGTGCGCGCGCCAGCGCAGTGGAGCAGTGTGCGGTTTCGGACAGTCGTGTATCACAGCGACCGCGCCACCGCCCCTGTTATGACACTGCCATTACCGCAATACTGTTTATGGCCGGCGGTCGCTGTGGCGTGCCTAACGACTGCACAAAAGGCCGGCAATTATCGCTGCTAATGATATTATTGCTAACCGAACCCGCCGCGCCAGCAGCGGCGGCGGTGGCGGCAGCCCAGAGACACAGATCTGCGACATTAGCGCTACGGGGAATCACCGCCCAGCGCTGCCAACCGACCGGCAAAAATTAGCCACCAGCTGCCGTAAAGCAGAGCGCGCGTGGTGCGCGGCTAGGACGCCCCCACTGCCCCATTCTCCCCCTTCCCCCCTGAGACCCCCCGAGCCACCGCCCCCTCCACTGCGACCGCAGCCGATCCGAGCACATAAAATTCAATTAGCCGTCCCAGTTCGCGCTGCACCAGCGTTCCTGTTGGCTGCGGACGCGTCGAACGGAGAGAGAGCAAAGTGGGGCGGTACGGCACCGCTAACGATACCTTGTACAAATGTCTGTTCATCTTTTCCTCTTGTTTTCGCCTTTCTTTTTCCAAAAGAAAAATGACTGTTATTCCAGCAGTGCTAAATTAGAGATAGAAATGTACTACGCCTGTGGTTTCGAATCCCTTCGAGAACATAACTCTTACACTAGAATAGATATGTAACCAGTTTTGGCACAAAACTAAACTGATATTAAAAATAAAATAATTTTTTATGAAACTTTCCACAGTGTCTATACGTGAGCCGCCGCTGTATCCGACGATCTTGTTCGTTTCTGTATTCATAGTGGTATTATGCTCGGTCCAGGGCATACTGGTATCTGCAGCGCATAGGCATTTGGTGCAGGGAGTGGCAACTGACCCGTAACATAGACAAATGTAATGTATTGGGAATACATAGAAAGAAGGATCCTTTATTCAATGATTATATGATAGCGGAACAGACACTGGTAGCAGTTACTTCTGTAAAATATCTGGGAGTATGCGTGCGGAACGATTTGAAGTGGAATGATCATATAAAATTAATTGTTAGTAAGACGGGTACCAGGTTGAGATTCATTGGGAGAGTCCTTAGAAAATGCAGTCCATCAACAAAGGAGGTGGCTTACAAAACATTCGTTCGATCTATACTTGAGTATTGCTCATCAGTGTGGGATCCGCACCAGATCGGGTTGACGGAGGAGATAGAGAAGATCCAAAGAAGAGGGCGCGTTTCGTCACAGGGTTATTTGGTAAGCGTGATAGCGTTACGGAGATGTTTAGCAAACTCAAGTGGCAGACTGTGCAAGAGAGGCGCTCTGCATCGCGGTGTAGCTTGCTGTCCAGGTTTCGATAGGGTGCGTTTCTGAATGAGGTATCGAATATATTGCTTGCCCCTACTTATACCTCCCGAGGAGATCACGAATGTAAAATGAGAGAGATTCGAGCGCGCACGGAGGCTTTCCGGCAGTCGTTCTTCCCGCGAACCATACGCGACTGGAACAGGAAAGGGAGGTAATGACAGTGGCACGTAAAGTGCCCTCCGCCACACACCGTTGGGTGGCTTGCGGAGTATAGATGTAGATGTAGATGTAGATGTATGCTTCCTTTCTGTACCGTCGCTTCTCGCTCGTCTATTCAGACGGCTGAAATCGGAAAAAAATCGGAAGCCTTCGGTCAAATAGCATATTTACTTCATCACACGCTTGTCGATCCCTTAATACTGTAGTGGAGTAGCAGCAAGAATCCACTGTTGAATGTGAGCGAGCTGAGTAGGTGCCAACTGTGTGAACTGAGTACACTGTTGCCACATAAATCATGTTAGGGGTAGACGTTTGACAGCCGTCGTTCCTTTATGAAGCTATTTGGACCAAATTACGCTGTGACTATGAAACCTTCCCGTCTCCTCTATATATCTTTTGTTACGCAACCTTCGTTTCTACAATAACCTATGAAACCCTCCTTTAGGAGTTCTATCTCTTGCTTAATAATAACAAATGAAATCTTCCCTTTGAAATTAATTCTCCTTCTCAATCTTCGCATACAAATTTAAATGCTGCATAAGAAAAGTGATTATATGATTATTTCGACGAAACATAGAATGTGTCGTCGTCGTGGTCCTCAGTCGTTACCTGCAATAACCCAAAACTGTTCCTTAGCTTTTTTACTGTTACTGGATCGCCATCTGACTGCTACATCGAAGTGCGACATGAATATACTTACTCTGTTTTACTATACTCTATTAACTGCTGGTGGGCTGTCATAAGTGGCTGTATTTATTACCAAAGCTGACGTTATTCTTTAATTAATTTGACTGAAGTTACGTAATTCATAGTTAAACTTTTTCTTGACAACAATAAAATTTTGCAAAGTTTTGCGTTGATGGCTTTTGGGATGGATTATAATCAGTAATGCAATATTGCTGGCAAAAATTAATTATATTCTGAATGAAATAATTTTACGAATGTTCAAATCGGACTTAATTTTTACAATAATCTTACAACTAGCATTGCCCAAACATACCTTCAGTAGCCCTGAGTTTCTCTCAAAAAAAAAAAAAAAAAAAAAAAAAAAAAAAAAAAAAAAAAAAAAAAAAACCAATAATATTAGTTCCTCTTATGATAATAGTTATATGATGTCTCTGTACATCCGTTTATAATCTCTTGTAAATCATAGCTGGTGGTTGGCAGTTACACAGCTCCTCTCAACCTTCTCGCTTAAGACCTGCTACCGACTCGCTTCACTTCTCGTTTACTACTGACTTCCTACGAACGCTAAAGTGCGGTCTCTCCCGCCAACAATGCTTTCTGGTGCAGACAGTCCCTGCTACCATTACAAAATGTATCAATGCACGGTCTCTCCCGCTCTTTTCTTAAACTGTATCCATACGCGGCCTCTCCCGCCCTTTTTAAAATTATATCAATGTGCGGCCTCTCCTGCCAACAATACTTTGGTGCAGACATTCCCTGCTACCACAATTATTTCCAACTTGACAAATATGAATTATTCCTACTTAATCCCATTAATAAAATATAAACATCTTGGTGGTGTGACAATAGACAATAGACATATAGACGTCTTACAACCACAGCCTGTATTTACAGTCGCGAGCCGAGAAGGTCACTTTTTCGCGTCGAATGAAGACAGAAGCACGACCGGTACCTACCATTCCAGGTTAATTTCCGAACCATCTTCCTACTTTTTCTTGGCCAGTTTTTGCACCCCCTACTTGCCTGAGCACTTGGCAGGGGCATATTTCGCCAGCGGTTTGGTACGGCCTCAGGCTTAACAAGTGCTGCTACAATATTAACTGTGCAAGCCGAGATGTAACAACTGAAATCTCCAGGTAGTCTAGTTAGAAACAAATACATTATTTCTTTGGCTCATTCGTCGAATAAGCAAATGACTACGAACGTCGTTTCTGTATTCGTAGTGGTATTCTGCTCGGTCAACGGCATATTGGCATATGGTGAAATGATGCAGCCCACCGATCACTATAGGAAGCGTGCTGGTTCAATGTGCTGCGGAACTGTACCCTGTTTTGACAAAACTCATGGGAAGGCGATATGCACATACACAGATGGCGATAGTACCACGTACATAAGGCATAAAAGGGCAGTGCATTGGCGGAGCAGTCATTTGCGCTCAGGTGATTCATGTGGGAAGGTTCTCGACGTGATCATGCCCGCACGACGGGAATTAACAGACTGCGGAATGGAACATTCCATTTCGGAAATCGTTCGGGAATGAAATACTTCGAGACCCACATTGTCAAGAGTCTGACGAGAATACCAAATTTCAGCCATTACCTCTCATCGAGGAAAACGTAGTGGCAGACAGCCTTCACTTAACGACCGAGAGCAGCGGTGGCTGCAGAGAGTTGTCAGTACTAACAGACAAGCAGCACTCCGTGAAATAAACGCAAAAATCAATTGGTAAGTAGGCCGAACGTATCCGTTAGAACAGTACGATGGAATTTGGCATTAACCGGCTATGGCACCAGACGACAGACGCGAGTATCTTTGCTAACAGCGCGACATCGCCTGTAGCGTCTCTCCTGGGATCGTGACCGTATCGGTTGGACCCTAGGCGATTGAAAAACCGTGGCCTGGTCAGATGAGTTCCTATTTCAGTTGATAACAGCCGATTGTAGGGTTCGACAGTGGCACAACCACATGACGGCTTCGACTTAATATGTCAACAAGGCACTGTGCAAGAAGGTGGTGGCTCCATAGTGGTTTGGGCTGTGTTTATCTGGAATGGACTGGGTCGTCCGCCCCAACTGAACCGATCATTGACTGGGAAGGGTTATGTGCGGCAACTTGGAGACCACTGGCTACCATTCATGCACTTGGAGGTGCCAAACAACGATAGGATTTTTATGGATGACAACTACTTATTCACAACAGGTTTGAAAAGCATTCTGGAGAGTTCGAGCGAATGATTTAGTCACCCCTGACCGCGCGACGTCAATCTCATCGAACATTTACGGTACATAATCGAGAGGTCAGTTCGCGCAGAAAATCCTGCGTAAGCAACACTTTTGCAATTCAAAATGGTTCAAATGGCTCTGAGCACTATGGGACTTAACGTCTGAGGCCATCAGTCCTCTAGACTTAGAACTACTTAAACCTAACTAACCTAAGGACATCACACACATCCATGCCCGAGGTAGGGTTCGAACCTGCGACTGTAGCAGCAGCGCGGTTCCAGACTGAAGCGCCTAGAACCGCTTGGCCACACCGGCCGGCGATCTTGTCAGTGTATGTTCATATTCCCTAAGGGTGCATATGACTAAACTGTGTCTTCTACCGATTGAACTGCTGAAAGATTGTTGTCGGCTTGTCCCGGCGGAGGTTCGAGTCCTCCCTCTGACATGGGTGTGTGTGTGTGTTTGTCCTTAGGATAATTTAGGTCAAGTAGTGTGTACGCTTAGGGACTGATGACCTTAGGAGTTAGGTCCCACAAGATTTCACACACATTTGAACATTTTTTGAAAATTTTCGTATTTGAAAATTGTAAGTAAATAATGTTAAAGTCTATTAAAAGCGAAAAAACGTCATCAGAGATTTTTTCGTTATTTATAGTATTTAATATAATTTGTGCCTTTTTTAGCAAGTTGTGTGACTGTGTCAATGAGACCTGCCACGACTTCCTCTGCTGCACAAACCACTTTATCTCAGACTAGATGATTTCCAATCCTTGTCTTCGCCTACAGTTTAAGTACAGTGATGCTGTGAAGTGTACTCCCTTCCTTAATTAACAAATATTCCATCAAAACTAGTGTCTTCAGTACCTTATAATTCCATTATGATTTTTGAAATGCGCTTCTGTATTTCAAGCATTTAGACAAGATCAGACCCCAAACGCTTTGTACTCGCACATATCCATTCTCATTATCCGAATCCATAAACTAATAGTAATCTAGAGAAGGCCATATCAATAGTACAGGCTGACGTTCCACTAAACGTCAACAAGTTGTGCTTTAGATGGATTTTTTATATTCCCACTATATCCATACCAACTTCTCCTAATATACACAATGCTGCTTACTCTGGAATATGGTATGATGTCTCTTGAGTGCATGGACACCCCACTATTAAAGTACTGATATATCACATCTTCCTTCCTTCCGCCATGTAGAGCGCATATTAAGGAACCAAGCACCTTCAAGTGCCAGTTCCGATAACATTTGCTGTTTAATGCTGTATACTACATTAATATGACACTTGGTCGTAGACAGCACTCAGATATTTTGATCTCCTGCAGTGCACACCAATACAGAATTTAGATGCTTCTACGTTAGTGCAGTGCACATTTCGCAAAACACTTGTTACAGCATCATATGAAGCTCTTTAGCAAAAAATCTCAACAGTACTACTCTTCTGGAGGATGAAATGACATTTTTTTTACCCCATAGAAGACTGCATACGTTGACGGACCAGTGGTATTGTATGTCAATCCCCTGTTTACACACTAAAGAAATAGATGATTCTTCAGCACAGGTCAAGAAGTGTTAAGATCGCAGTGTAATCATAGCTATCATATTAAGAACAGATGTAAGTGTGACTGATGTAGGAAAAAAGAAAAGAACGCATTTTAATGATAATGCTTTATTCTTCACAATGTGTATCAACAAATTATAAAAAGTACATCATAAATTAGTAGTATCTCTTAGAACATCGTTGCCTTAATCAAAAATTCTCTTATTGTAGCCAAGACAGGTCTCTCACACAGACTAGCGCACTGGAGTTGCATTCGGAAGGATGACAGTTCAACCCCGTGTCTGGCAATCCTCGTTTAGGTTTATCGTACTTTCCCTAACCTGCTTAAGGCAAATGCCTGGATGATTCCTTTGAAAAGCTACGACCACTTTCCTTTTCTATCCTTCCCTAATCCAAGCTTGTGCTCCATCTCTAACGACCTTGTTCTCGACGGGATGAAAAACACTAATCTCCTCCTCTCTTCTGACACACAGCACAAGAGGAAAGGGTAGGTCCATATTAACACAAGCTGGAATATGTTTGCTGGGAAAGAACAGTACTCCCTGGTCTTCCTGGAAACGGATTTTACACAGGTGAGTATTGTCAGAAACTCTCACAGTCACACAGTGTTCTGTTCTGTTTTCGGAAGATTTGATGGAGATTTAACATAGCTGCAACCTTTGCAGTAACTTTCACATCTCTGTTCTGGCAAATATTATTCAAAAAATTCGTACCCCTTGCAAGAAGGACAAACAAGCACTTGGAAAACTACATACAATGTTCAAGCCATGGGCTATCCGTTTCACCCCAGTATTTCAACTCTCCACCAGAATGGAAACAAACGGTTTCATCTCTGTTATCATTGTAAAGGAATCCAGCTCGATTTAGTTTCTCAGAACATTGCTTAATAGCTAAAGGCCAATCTTTGAGAGATGCCATCTTTGAATTGTAGAAGTGAGCTAACCTAATCTCCTTCACACCACATGTTGAACTGCTAAGCGATGCTGATTCTGAGAATGAATGTGGATGTATGTATCTCCATTCTGCATAGTGCATGGGGGCTTAATTAAATAAAATGAAAATGCAAATATTTTTAGTAGCTGTCTGTCCGATTACGCAAGTCTCGTAAACGGTTGGCCCTGACTAGTATTTGTACGCAATCTGACTGCATAGAACAACAACAAAGAATGAAATGAAAATTTTCTGTTAACACAATTAATTAATTAAGTCCCCAGCAACTATAAAACCTACGAAACCAAAGGACAACTGTAATTGTTCTGTGTGTGGGAGCGTGACTCAACGTACACATCTGGCACGGTTCTTCTTCAACAAGACAAGAAATTTTAAATATCATTTATACTGAAGTAATTAAAAAAAATAGAAATACTATAATTGCGCAAGAAACCCAGAATTACACTCTAATACAAGAACACACGCCAGATGCTTTGTTGACTGAACCTGTAATGACGCATTATTCAGGACACTGAAATAATGAGAGAGAAAAGAAAAATTTTTTTTTTTTTTACCTTCGTTTATATTGATGAAAAGCACTCTAAACATTACAATCTCTCCACACCGACTCGCTACTACCACATCTCAACCAGAACTCTCCAATATCACATCTCAGCAAGCACTGCCTACTAGCACATCTCAACAAACACTTTCTGCTACGAGTTCTTAACAAGCACTGACTACTACGAGTCCTCGACAGGCACTGACTACTACGAGTTCTCGCCTAACACTCTGCCAGTGGAGGCGGCTGAATAATACTCTTTGGCGCAATCTCTGGCGCAGTGGCTCAGTGTAGCCACCTTTCAATAGGTTCCAAGTATCGTACAAGACATACAGTGTGATCCTCCGATACACCGCCACAGCACCCTCAGACATCCACCAGGTTACAGAGCGACCCACTTTCAAAGCTCCCTTTATATGTAGCCTACCCTAAAGATTCAAGGTGCTAACACTTTGGCTCATTTGATCATGGCATAAGTTGTGAATTTCTAAATCTTATCAATAGCATTTCTCGAAAAGCACATCACTTTCCTCCAGGAGTTCCAATTTTAGTTACCTGTTGAGTGTAACTCGACTGGAGGAAAAATATTACTCACCATGCAAAGAGGCTCCCTTCATCAATTTAATTAATTAGTCAATCAATTTGATATCAAGGACATGCCGCCAAGCAAGTGGAAGCGAAGGTGGGAGTGTCATGGGTATGATTCATAGGCTGGAATAATAATGAGGCATTTGTTTGTTGCTACGAGATTTTTTAACGAAATTTAAATCTCCCACCTACACAGGCAGATATTGTCACCGTAATAAAATCACATTTATTCACGAATTTGTAAACCGATATGAAGTATTAAATTGATGTTTACATCGCCTTTGTGCTGCTATTTGACTACCTTAAGAGAATTCATAGGTGAAGAGACGTTTGACAACTTGAAACGTCCCCTTAGAAAACTTAGTGAATTACTATGCAGTTAAACCTCTTACATTATTTGATTTTCAAACAGCTGAGCAGAACTGAACGTACTCAGACATTTCTCTCTTTACTTATTCTGATCAACACTAAACTGACACACAATATTTTTGGCGCAAGCAATCTGACTTTCAAAAATCCCTACAAAAGAATGGCCCTGACTAACATTATCCTATACGTTTCACAAATCACTTACCTCAAAAAAATCTTCGTTACTCGAACTAATGCAATACAGCGAGCGCCACTACTGCCAGCTAAATAAAAGATTGAAACTACTGAAGGCACTAACTACTGATAGGCATAGTTAGCAAATGAAGGATTTTCATAGAGAACAAACAATGTATTTACCTTAATAGTGTTCAAAAGTCATAACATATATATAGCAGTTCATGACATCCAGTCTTACAAATGTACTGTCTCTGATGGACACATGTCCTGATCATTCGCTCTCAAAACTCCGCCATCTCACTTCCCCACATCCACCACTGCTGGCGGCTCACCTCCAACTGTGCAACGCTACGCGCTGTTCACATCCAGCTGCCCAACACTACAATGGGAGACATCAATGCAAACTAGCCACAGACTGCACACAGCACAGCCAGTGATTTTCATATAGAGCCCTACGTGGCATTACCAATAAGAAAACGTAAACAGCCTATTTACATAGCCCCCATGCTCCCCACAAAAATTTTACAAATTGTTTTGGGCACTGGCCAATACATAGTTGTTAAAATTTTTTCACAATTACAATAAAAAAGAAATCAAATGCACACAACTATTGATACAATGTTGGTCAAAAGTTAAAATTTTCTCACGGTCCATAAAGACAGTCCTGATCGTTCATCACAGTAAAATTGCAGTGTTTTTCTCAAAGTTTGAGCAGTAAAAGAAAATGCACACGGAACTAGTGGATTTCCATGCAGTCTTGAAGAAGTAGTGTTGTCCTTCCAACGGAAAGACAGTGCTGACTCTTGACATGCAGACAGGTAATGGGCCACAACAGAGCAAACCCACCGCAGAGTCAGTCGAAGTTTTGAAGAATATTTTTACGTAGGTCATCACAGAGTAGACCCACTGTATACCAGGTAGAGATTACGGTATTGGTGGGCCACCAGAGGTGCAGACCCACTGCAGTCCTTGTAGAAATAATGGTGTTGGTAGGTCATCAAAGGTGCAGACCCACTGCAGTCCTTGTAGAAATAATCGTATTGGTGGGCCATCAAAGATGCAGACCGACTGTAGTCCTTGTAACGACGGCCAGCAGCCATCTGTTGCGACTGTGCAGGTGCACAATCACCATCGAAGAGTCTTGTGGACAATATAGCAAGTCCATAAACCACCACCTGTGCACTCACAAAGTATTTGGAGTTGAGCTTAGAACCAGCAATGCTGTTACCCAGTCCCTTGATGAATTATCAACACACGTGCAAATGCTACCAGTCCCTTTTTTTTTTCTCGCATATTCTGCATGTACGATGACCAACAAAAACGTGTGCAGTGAAATGAAACTTAATTTTAAGAACTGGTGTCTAATTATAAATTTACAACATAAGAATATAATTACAAAGGTACAAAATACATCATTAAAGAACATAACAGTACAGATAACATTTGTAGTAATACAGGCTTTACAAAAGAATAGAAATAGACATATACATCAGTGTTACAAGAATTATGGTATAAATAAATACATAAAATAATGAGAATAGATTTTGAAACATTAATTCCACACATGAGAATTGAAACAGAATTAATAATGTGTAAACATTTTTACAAAGAAAATGACATATTATTAATGCAAATTATATTTGAGGATAAAAGTATTCCTCATCATAGTGAATGTAACTGAGTATTAGAAAAATTCTACAACATAAGTCGTATCAGATAAACACATAAAGACAGGAAGAACGCAAATACACAAGAGTACACAAACACATAGCAGAATAAGACAGGAGGAAAGGACAGGGTTTGTTTTCAGTGTAACATTTGGTACTGCAGTCCAACCCAAAACTTCATTCCGTAGATCTTTGGTCTTATTTCAACATTTGTTTCCACCAATAATCCAATCCAAGCATGCTTTCTGTATTTATATGTCCACATATTTCTTACCTCATTATTTATTTTCCATTATCTTACCTCATCATTTATTTCCAAGAAAATCCTACCTAAACCTGTTGTCCCTAAACCCTACTTTTTTGTTCATATCCTCTTTCAAAATACTTTTTTTTGGCCAAACCATTTTGTTATAGCTTCTCAATGCATTTCTTCCAATTCATCACAACTCGTTCTCTTATATAGCCTAGCCCCTCTTAAGCTAACTTAAATCTACTGAGCTCAGATACTAAAATAAGGGATGAGGCAATGCAGCAGCACGAAACAACTAACACAAACAGCAATGACAAAAAATGCAAATTGGCAAAGCTAGCAGCAGTAAATCTAAATTGGCAAAGCAATTGCTATATTACAACTAATATAAGGCACTGTGCAGCAAACAAGAAAAAAATCAATAGTAAAACTGGCTTAACAGAGTAATACAAAGTGAAATTCAGTAGCACTATGCCTGGCAAACAGCAGCAGCAAATGCAATAACTTATACCTAAATATGACCTAGCTCAAGCAGAAAAAACAGTACACTAAAGACAACAATGCAGATAAGGGAAACGTCTGTTCACATCTGAATGTCTATGTAATTAAAGTGGTGCACCACAACTTATTCTACAAAAGAAATTACCAAATACTTGAAAAGAAAATTACGTATGCAGTGACTGTTATTAGTCTCTTCTTATTGTTCTTTCCTTTCCAAGTGCTCCTTTTTCGAAGAATGTGGATCATAAAATTATTATTTAATAGATCTGTTGACAGAAAGTGTTCACATTAACAAATGCATTTTATTTTATTTTATAAAACCAATGCTGCAACACAGCTGGAAAACAGATATCAAATGAAATAAGCAACTATGTACAAAGCATAAAAATATCATTCAATAGTCATGTGGCATTTCATAAGTTAGTAGAAATTCTCTGAATTCTCGTAGAAAGACACTTGTCATAATGAGATGTGCAGATGTAAGAATATTTCCCATCAATTGATTAGCATTTCAGTAAGTAGCACAAAGTACGTGCTCCTCAGTATAATCATATGTTTCCAAGTAATGGTGTGTCATATTTGCGATGCTTTCTACAAAGGAATGTCAATAGCGAGGTTAATGGCCTCTTTCTTCTTCAGCTAATGGCTTTTTCTCAAGACGGCTAGCACACCTCGCCGCTCACAACGCATTACGTCACGGTCACTTACCTTTCTTACCGAAATATTTACGACAGCAGTTTCCACTACAGTGACAGTCTCATATAAAAATTTCACAGGTCGAGAATTTGCGTTACAAATGTGTAGAAACAAAATCCTATAAATACAACAGTGTCCAAAACATTTTCGTCGGCATTGTGAAACATTCACGCATTTACACACATTTCATAACTCTTAAAGTACGGTTCTTGGTTTCCAACATCCTTTTTCACAAAGTCCCTAACCACTACTCATTATTCCTTACCTTATTACACATATACATATTAGTCGACACTTCTTCAATATTTCATCATAATAAATAAGTAGCATAATCAAATTCCTCATATAGCATCAGCTTATTCATCATAAACATACCCTGAAAGCATAATACACATTGTCATCGTAATAATAGCATCATAAAAACTCAGCCAAATCTCAAAAACGTCTTAGCTTTCTGCAATAATTTCAAACCCTAAAAAAATTCTCTGCTCATTTCAATAGTGTCATCTACCTCAATCATACTTTAAAAATCGTGATCCCATACCAAATATATCATTCAAAGCTCTCTTAGTATCACAATGGTTCCGAAAAAAATATGAACAGTTCACAAAGTACAGACAAAATACAATTTCATAAGTGTGAAGTTATACAACTGTGTTATTGCGTAAACATGTGTCACTGACGTAGTAAAAAAATTGTTTGTTTCTCTGTTAAATAATCAGATAGCTGTGTAATTCTGTGTTAGAGAAATATGCTACCGATGTGTAAAGTTGTATAAGCAAATACCATATTAGCTAGGGCTCCTTGTGCTTGCCAAACACATGTTACACAAAGTAGGCGTGTACCCCCCAGAGGATTAATGTAATTATACCCTCAGATGTTACAGATTACAGCAATGGAATGAAATGTATCACGGAAAACCTTTGTATCATTGTAATTCAAAAATCTTTAAAAATAAATGTTTTAAGTACAAAATTAATCACTCTAATGCATGTCCTGTAGCGCTAAATGTGCGTCTTGCTGTAAGATAATTCTGTGGAACTGTCGTAGTTATCGTCCTCTGTAAGCAAAGTTCTGCTGAACTCAATGTACTCACCTCCTCATAAACAAAAGTGAAATGCTTTGCATATAGATATCTTAGTTATTACGCTTATTGCCGTGATGAAGAAAGTACTGTGCTGTAACGTATTGTTGTGCTACGGAAAAGGCTGTCTCATTGTAGCTATACCACAAAAGTTACTACTAAAACACGTTTTCCTTTCCAGAAGAATTCAGAAAAACTCTGCAGATATAAAACAGAAACACCGCATTGTCACTCATTAGTAGCGTCGTGATAAAATCGTGTAGCTGTCACATAAACTAACCATTGTGTCATCTGGTATCTCGCAGAAAGTTCTTTAAATCCTTAATGTGTTTTCAAGTAAACCAAAATGTTGCATTAAAATCTCATATGTTCTAATTATGTAAGCCTGATAGTCATTATGTAACCATACAACTAACAAGCAAGAATGTACAAATAACAACACTGATTCATCTGTTCACTATAACAATGCATTCGTAATTTCTGTTTAAATAAGTTCTCTTGGTTATTGACTGGATATTTAACTTCAAACATTGTTGCATGTTAACAGATTCTAAGTCTGACAAAGCATACCAGTAACGTAAAGCAAAAAATTTTATAGCAAAGACTAAGTTAAAAAGCAGATTATCTTTTAATAAACGGTTTTACACGTGAAATGTGGTGCAAGCCTTTACTCTTACTACTATGCAGAGCTCCAGCTTCAACGGAATCATCATGTGGTATATGTCGGTAAAGAATACTGGAATTTTTCTCAAGGCTAGCATCTATGATATTTTTCTCTGAGCCACCCGGCGCACGTGGCTGCCTGCTGTGCGAGTCATTTTCTGTCTCTTTGTTGGCGCGCGTCGTTATTAGGATTTGGAGACCTAACTTCTACAATTTCACCTTGTCGCGAGGGCCTGCCCTGTTTGCATCCCGCCAGTTCTAATGAAATTCAGGTCTGTCGTTACGATTATATTGTCTGTCGTCATGTCGGTAGTTTACGTAGTTTCTTTTTTGTCAGTCATGTGGTGGAGAATTTCTCCCGGAATCGTAACTGCGCGGTGGACCATTGCGTCTGACGTTATTCTGTCTCTGACCGCTACGGTCGCAGGTTCGAATCCTGCCTCGGGCATGGATATGTGTGGTGTCCTTAGGTTAGTTAGGTTTAAGTAGTTCTAAGTTTTACGGACTGATCACCTCAGAAGTTGAGTCCCATAGTGCTCAGAGCCATTTGAACCATTTTTATTCTGTCTCCCTTGATAATAATTATTTTGGTTCCCATATTGTCTGTTTCTATGGTTATCTCTCTCATATTCATTACTACGGAAATGCGATCTTTCTCTAACTATTATTCTGCCAACGATTGTCATACGGGTGGTGTCTGTTTTGGTCACGATTTGTGTTGTGAGAATAGCCTTGTCGTGTCCAGTTATTATTTCTGTCATCGCGGAATTGTGACGGATGTGAGCTGTACTTGTTGTGCTCCTGTTTTCGCGTTCCGCGATTGTCAGTGTCGATTTCCAATTCTTGTAACAGTCCCTGAAAAGCTTCAATGTCGTGTTTGCAACGTCCTGCCAAAATAGTATGTCGTAAATGTTCAGGCAATTTGGTTAAGCAAATGCAGATGAGTTCTGAGGGGCTGTAAGGGTTTGACAGGTACTGATTCTTGTGCAACAAGTCTTCAAAATATTTCACAGGACTGGAGAATTCAGATTGTTCGAAATGTTTCATCATTATGATGCTGTGTTTTACTCGGTCTTGTGTAGCTTGAGACCAATATGCTGAGAGGAAGGCATGATAAAATTCTCCTTCACTGTGGCAATCGTGAATGACCGATCGCATTCTTACAGCTGGTTCATTCTCTAAATAGCCACACATAAATTCTAATCTGTGCCCTAATGACCAGTTGTGAGGAAAACAATGATAGAATTGATGAAGCCACGCATGTGGGTGAATGTCGTTGCCAGAATTCTTAAATGTTTTCAATTTACGTGTAGTAATAAACAGCTTATAGTCAAAATCATCATGTCGGCGATTCGCATATCGGGCATTGTTACTTCCTTTTGGCGGTTCCATCTCAAAATTCGGTGTACCTTGCCAATTTCTTTCACTATTTCCGAAGTTCCCCGTGTTATTATTTTGTGGCTGTTCCGTATTTCTATGTCCCTCTTCCCGTATTGGAGCGCGAGTGTCCTCTGAAATACGTAATTCTTGTATTTCCTGTGTCAGCTGATCTTGTACTTCCTGGATTTCTCTTTGGTGTTGTGTATTAATTTGATTCTGATTTTGTTTGAATTTCCTAATTTGTTCGCACTCTTCTGTGTCACTAAAGATTACTGGTTTTGTGTCATTCAGATTATCATCTACCTTCGTAGATAAATTATTTAGCTGATCCGAAAGTTCAACTACATTCTCTGATAATGAACTAATTTACTCCATGTGTCTTTCTGAACCAATTTTCAGAGTATCTACTGTATCCTTTAAGTTTTCTTGAGTTTTTGCAAGTTGCGTAACCGAATCGGTAGATGCAACTGAGTCAATTTTAGCTTGCAAGGACTCATGATTTGCATGAACAATAGTTTGCAGTTCTTTTATAGCTGCTTCGTGATTCTGTAATGCATTTTCATGCCGCGAAAAAAATAGGTTGTAAATGCTCACAAATCTGTGTTTTTACGTCATTACAGACTTTTTGACATTTCGATTCGATTTTATGTAACTCAGTAGTTATATCATCACGTGTTTGTTCAAGTGTGGTGTCTAACTTCGGAAGATTTTGTTCCATTGTGTCTAACTTTTGAAGCTTTTGCTGTGTTTGCCTCTGATTTTGTTCCATTTGTTGCGTTAACTGCAATAATAATGTATTAGTGTCTGGAATCTGTTTCTCAATGCTTTTTGGCAGTGCATTTTCACCGACAACATTCACATTTTGACAAGCACAAAATGTGCCTTGACTCATTTGAGAAAATGGTGAAGACCCAGAACCTGAGTCTACAGTATTTGCGAGATTGTGTCCTGTCATTTCGGATTCCTGAGGCGAGCTGTTGCCGACCGATCGATCCATAATGCTTCCCTGTTCACTACTTGTTTCCCTGACTACACCATTATTTGCCGCCCGCTCCATTTCCCTATGCACAGTTACCAAATTACCACTTTTAATGTCTGTTAATTCATTACACAGTGGTGCTGATAAGCTTCGCTCGTCGTCACTATTATTTCTCAGTTTACTTTGGAGCCTAGTGTTACGTTCTCACACGCCATTATTGTCACAATATTTCACACGACAACACAGAAAAGCACAATTTGAAGAGCAAAATAACAAAACACATTAACATAGCACTGAAAATAATATCTAGTTAATTGCAAGCGCAGCTGCGAAATACTTGGTGCAAATCTACATGCATTCCACAACTGTTTTACTGTACAACAATGAAAAACTACAACTACAAAGGAAATTCTCTCTATGATTACGCGCTAGCAATAAACTATAGCTACGCTAATTACACAAACTACAAGAAAAAATCAGAAGATTCCAGTGAGGTACCCTCGGCTAAGGGTCGACATATGAAACGTCCCCTTAGAAAACTTAATGAATTACTATGCAGTTAAACCTCTTACATTATTTGATTTTCAAACAGCTGAGCAGAACTGAACGTACTCAGACATTTCTCTCTTTACTTATTCTGATCAACACTAAACTGACACACAATATTTTTGGCGCAAGCAATCTGACTTTCAAAAATCCCTACAAAAGAATGGCCCTGACTAACATTAACCTATACGTATCACAAATCACTTACCTCACAAAAATCTTCGATACTCGAACTAATGCAATACAGCGAGCGCCACTACTGCCAGCTAAATAAAAGATTGAAACTACTGAAGGCACTAACTACTGATAGGCATAGTTAGGAAATGAAGGATTTTCATAGAGAACAAACAATGTATTTACCTTAATGGTGTTCAAAAGTCATAACATATATATAGCAGTTCATGACATCCAGTCTTACAAATGTACTGTCTCTGATGGACACATGGCCAGATCATCCGCTCTCAAAACTCCGCCATCTCACTTCCCCACATCCACCACTGCTGGCGGCTCACCTCCAACTGTGCAACGCTACGCGCTGTTCACATCCAGCTGCCCAGCACTACAATGGGAGACAACAATGCAAACTAGCCACAGACTGCACACAGCGCAGCCAGTGATTTTCATATAGAGCGCTACGTGGCATTACCAATAAGAAAACCTAAACAGCCTACTTACGAACCTTAAGAGAGTGCGAAAGTGAGGACTCATCCTGTGACAGAAGAAGAGCATACTCTTAGCACTCCATCATGAGCCAATAATGAGTTTAATATTCTAGTCTTGTGATGCAGGGCATAACAGATATTAAGCTGGCAAGAACAGATGTTTTTACCGGTTGAGAGAATGCTTCTAAGAAATATAGCCTATGGTATAGTCTTTTACAGGATCTTCACACTAAGAACGATACTTTAGAGATTTGAAAGTGCATGTATGCTCTGATTTCTTGCGTCTTCGAAAATAACGCGTCTAAATCGGATGAATTTTGCGTGAGATATTCGAGGTGTATAGATAACAACAAACCATCTCGGATAGGATAAAGAGGATTTTTTTCCTTAATTGGGGAGTCTATGTCAGGGTGGAATTGCAGTTAGCACTCTACGTCTTGATTGTCTCACAGTGTGGCATGTCTGCAGGTAGCGGCAGGTGCAGTCACGACAGTTCAGCCGAACAGAACCCGTGGCTTAGCTTCTCGCGACCAGTGGGTAAAAAGTAAGATTCTGGCTTATCGGCTCTTCAATAACACAATACACTCAGTAGATGATGCTGGGGTAGACTGGATGTGACTTAACAATTTTTTTGTCCTCATATATCGTGTTCATCTAAGACAATGAGCAGTACACTCATAAAAAATACCGTAATATGTATTTTACGTATTTCTGTTAGCTAGCATGCAACTTCATACTCATAGATAGGTATAAATATGTTTCACTTCCCAATGCCACTGCTGCTTGACTCTTCTATACAGAGGCAGGGATCTATAGCAGCCGGCCGCTCTGGCCAAGGGGTTCTAGGCGCTTCAGTCCGGAACCGCGCTGCTGCTACAGTCGCAGGTTCGAACCCTACCTCGGACATGGATGTGTGTGATGTCCTTAGGTTAATTAGGTTTAAGTAGTTCTAAGTCTAGGGGACTGATGGCCTCAGATGTTAAGTCCCATAGTGCTTAGAGCCATTTGAACCATTTATAGCAGCACTTGGACAGTGTGTTGTTCTCCCAATATTTCAGAATATTATTACTCATCCTTAACTCTCTCTGCCAGCAGCTACTTATTAGTAGACTGGCAGGACGCTACTTCCCTGCACTTCACTGATAGTTTGATGTCCTATTATTAGTACCCATTCCTCCCACATAGGGTTACTGTCTATACTGGCTGGACCAAAACTCTAGTGCTAGACTAGTAGTGAAAATATCCTCTCTTCATTCACCAATTACTGAAGAGACTGGCTGGAGCTACCGTCTTGCGCTGGATCAATGACAACTACTGTTCCCAACTTTGATGCTACACAGCCAGAGGAACAAAGATAGAATTTTCCCACCAGTTTTTGAACATTTTTTTCAATTTCCTGCCAATAGGAGGAGGGGAGCTAGACAGCGCCAGTATTCTGGATTGGCCATCTTGGATTGTGATGTGATAGTTAGAACATGTCAGTATTGCAAAGACGATGAAATAAAGAGTTGCTGTATACCCTTCTGCAGCATGCATATGCTAATTGAATTTTTAGAAATGAAGCATATATTTTATTATTATTATTATTATTATTATTATTGTTATTATTATTAATTATTATAAACAATTGCTAGTATCATTATTCTGTCCTTTGCAATGCAATGTAATTAGCATTTAAGTTCACTGCCAAAATTTGAATTTACCGCAAAAATTTGAATTTTTTAGCAACTTTTGATTTTTCCACCAATATGGATAGGAGGGGAGGGCTGGGGTTTTTCCAGAGGGGAGTGATAGTTAACTGATTAATAATAATTAATATGAATTACCCCAATGGAAAGACACAATCAGTACCCTCAGTGCTCGATGACAATGCAGTAAATATACCTGAATTCGAATCAAGACCAGTTGCTAACATGGGTATCTTATAAAAGGGTATCCTCAGTGTATCAAGGCAGCTTAAATTACTTAATAAAGGCAAGGCCTCTGGTCCAGGCTCTATACCAATCAGATTACTTTCAGAGTATGCTGGCACAATAGCTCCATACTTAGCAATGATACGCAACCGTTCACCCATCGAAAGATCCGCAGCCGGCCGCAGTGGCCGAGCGGTTCTAGGCGCTTCAGTCTGGAACCCCGCGACCGCTACGGTTGCGGGTTCGAATCCTGCCTCGGGCATGGATGTGTGTGATGTCCTTAGGTTAGTTAGGTTTAAGTAGTTTTATGTTCTATGGGACTGATGACCTCAGATGTTAAGTCCCATTGTACTCACAGCCATTTCAACCATTTTAAATATCCGCACTCAAAGACGAAATTGCATAAGTCACAGCAATACCCAAGAAATAAAACAGAAGAGTTCACTGAATTACAGACCTTTATCATTGACTTCAATTTGCAGTAGGATTTTGGAACATACAATGTGTTCGAACATCAGGAGCTACTCGGAGAAAACGATTTATTGACAAACAGCCAACACTCGTTGTTGTGAAACTTGACTTTCTATTTATTCTCATGAAGTAATCTGTGCTATCGACAGGGGATACAAAACTGATTCCATATTTTTAGATTTCCAGAAGACTTTTGACACCATGCTCCACAAGCAAGATCTAATAAAATTGCTTGTCTATGGAATACCGTCTCAGTTGTGCGACTGGATTCGTGATTTCCTGTCAGAAGGGTCACAGTTCCTAGTAAATGATAGAAACTCATCGAGTAAAACAAAAGTGATCTGACGTTCCACAAGGAAGTGTTATAGGCCATCTGCTGTCGCCGATCTACATAAACGATTCAGATTCTTTGTAGGTGATGCCATCATTTGCGGTCTTCTAAAGTCATCAAATGATCAAAAATGACTTACACAACGCATCTGTGTGGTGCGATAAAAATAAGTGTAAAGTCTTCCACGGGAGTACTAAAAGGAATCCTCTAAATTTGGATTCAGGATAAAATATAGAAATCTAAAAGCCATAAGCTCAACTGCATACTTAGCGATTACAATTACGAATAACTTAAATTGTAACGATCACATATATAACATTGTCAGGAAGGCAAAGACTGCAATTTATTGGCAGATCACTTAGAAAAGGGAGTAGGTCTGCTAAAGAGACTTTTACACTAAATTTGTCCGCCCTCTTCTGAAGTATTGCTGTGTGGTATGAGATTCGCGTCAAGTAGAACTGACGGAGGACATCGAAAAAGTTAAAACAAGGGGAGCTCATTTTTACTATAATACGTGAATTGGGGTGACAATCACTGAAAAAAAGACGTTTTTCGTTGCAGCAGGATCTTCTCACGAAATTTTTTTCACCTACTTTCTCCTCAAAGTGTGGAAGTACTTTGTTGGCGCCCGCATACATAGGGAGGAATGATCTTCGTAATAAAATAAGAGGAATCAGAAGTCGCACGGAAAGATTTAAGTGTTTGTTTTTCCTGCACGCTGTTCGACAAAGCAACGGTAGAGAAACGGCTTGAAGGTGTCTCGATAAACCCTCTGCCAGGCACTTAATTGTGAATTGCGCAATAATCACGGAGATGTAGATAACTGTACAGGGTGCGTCAAAAAAATGTATACACACTTTGAACTGTCATAGACAATTTATTTCCCGTTCTACAAGGTTAAATATCTGTGAGAAAGTAATGCTATGTTTCTTCAACAGGTGGTAGCAGTGTCAAGGAGGTAACTGTAACATGGCGGACATGCGTTTGAGCATTGAAGCGCAGAAGCAGGTAATTAAGTGGTACTGGAAGTTTGAGAATGTAGCTGCGGTTCGAAGACAGTGGAGAAGTGAGTATGGTACAGAACCACCTTCAAGGCTAACAATTAACACGTCTACGAGACAAATTCGAAATTCGTGGAACAGTGTGTGATGTGCATAAAGGTCGATCAGCGCGACCTCGTACAGTGACAAGCGATGATTCCACAACGGCTTTCTTGGAACCGTTTCAGCGCTCGCCTCAAAAATCTTCAAGGCAAGCGGCATGTGAGAGTAATGCAAGTGCTAGTAGTGTGCTACGCATTCTGAAGAAAGGCAAGTTTCGTGTGTACATTCCAAGGTTGGTGCAACAGCTAAGTGACGACGATCCAGATCGAAGGTTAGAATTTTGTGAATAGGTTCAGGAGAGACGTGAACCGGAATTTATGGGTAGCATAATTTGGTCGGATGAAGTCCAATTCAAACTCAATGGAACTGTCAATAGCCGCAATTGTGTGTACTGGGCTGAAGATAATCCTCGCATTACGGTTGAAAAGGCTGTAAATTTGCCTGGTGTAAATGTGTGGTGTGGTTTGTCTGCAAGGGGGCTCATTGGGCCTTTCCACTTTGAAGGTACTGTTACTGGAGAAACGTACCTAACAATGCTTGCTGACTCCATATTCCCTGCCATTCGTGCATTATACGGTAATGATGAGTTTTATTTCCAACAAGATGGCGCCCCGTCGCACTACCATAGGGACATACGAGCATACCTGGATCACAATCTGCCAGGCCAGTGGATAGGACACAGGGGACCAATCGAGTTTCCTGCACGCTCTCCAGACCTCACGCCGCTGGATTTCTTCTTATGGGGCGCAGTAAAAGATGAGGTATACAAACGTAAACCATGTAACCTGGACACACTTTGGAATGAGATTCAGGCGGTGTGCGCAGAAATCTTATTGGACACTTTGCTACGATGTGCTCAGGAATGTATTGATGCTGAAGGCCACTAGTTTGAGCATTAATCACATTTGCAAAGTACATATATTTTTCCAATAGGACTTTAAGCTTTCCATTTCCATAAATTTAACATTGTAAAACGGGAAATAAATTTTCTATCACGCTCCAAAGTGTGTACACATTTTTTTTGACGCACCCTATGTATACAATGGATTCATCATTCCATAGCTATTCTTAGTGGCAAGCATCGACGTTTTCTTGCAATAAAATGTGTCGTGGTCAGAATGTTAGATTGCGACTTACACTGTTAATAATTGCCTCTGTTAGCCACACTATCTTTAGATCTGATTTAACCAATAAATTAAAGATATGAAATGTGCTTGTAGTGCAGGAAAAGTGGGCCTATGCGTGCTGCAGTACGAGATGAAAAATCGCACGTGCTTTTCATTGTCCTTCAATCATATACCCTGTTGAGCTTATATTTTTCGTCAAAGAACTTTCGGACTCTGCTCCTCAGTGAAATGAGGCCATTATCAAGACTAGAGACGATATTATACAGTCTCACATAAATGTATTCTGGAGGGTGATTAAATTTTATCTATTGTACTTACGTTTTCTATTACTGTCAAGGATAGTATTAGAGTGTACGTATTTTTACAACTCGTCGCATTTACATAGGTATTATGGTCATAATATGAAAGTACCAGCATCGTACCTTCCAGATGGTATGTTATATAACCTGGTGCCCCTGTCGCCCGCCATTGGTTTTGCTAACGCAGTTTCGCATTGAAGGTTGGTACAAAAGGAAAAGGACTAATTTTACGTTTCTGCATCTGGTTGACTCTCTCCAATTTCATCATGCGGTGTGCGTAATTTAAGTTTGTAGAAGCAAGAGCATATTCATAGAATACCCTGTCGCTTCAGATTCCCAGAAGGCTAAAGAAGTCGTTCATATGATTCTCAGCGTCTCTCTGTACGGGTTTCCTGTTGCAACTCAATAAGTTCCACCGCAGTGCTTTCTAGGACATCAGACAAAGGAAAAATAGAACCACTCGACTATGAAGGAGAAGCAACGCTTCGGGGAATATTACAAAACTGCGTTGTTGAGCACCTCTCTTATACAAAAGTTCAAATTCCCCGAAGTTACCTAGTTATTCTCAGCGCGACATTGACTTCGACACTCTGTGATTCATAGTGTTATATTGTCTTATGTCTCTTTCAGTTACCACAGAAAAGTACCTCACCAGTACATCGACTTTAATTCGTTGTTCTTCGAGTTAAACGATAATTTATATAGTATATATTCGTCTGCCTGTGCTTGTCTTATTGCACTTACTTACAAGCTAAGCTTCCCATCGCAACGCCGTCATATTTAGTAGTAAGATAGCTCAACGAATGGTCTGCCAAAAACTGAACACAGGTCAAGCGTGAAAACAGGATGAAGGTGTACTGAACTGTGAAAATAGAAGCAAAATCGAAACAATGGACGGTCCAAGCTAAAGACGAGCAGCATCGAACAAATTTGAATAGCCATAGCGTTGTGGTCATGTGGTCGCGGTACTAAATTGCGAAGGGGAAGATTCATGTTCAAAACTTCCTCGTGCGCTGTATAAATTTCTTTCACAAAATTATGAACTATCCGTCCGGTCATTGATGAGTCTGTTCGCTGTATTCAAATTTGTGTCTGTGTCGTGGTGGTCCGTCTGTTTGCACAGTGAGGTGCAAGGAAAGAACCTCTAGACTTACACACGTCCTATTTATTGTACGCATTTACCACATGTTACGACTCTTCCGTTCCGTTTTGGAAGCTTTGACTCTTGAATATCTTTGTCCTGACATGTTTTACGCCCATGTAGTTGTTGTTTTCATTTAAGTGAGAGATCTATGCGGCATCTCACCTGCTCTCACTATTCATCAAATTTACTTGCACGGTAATAGTTTTTACCACTGACTCACATTCTGTAACTAATGTATTGTATGACAATTGCCAAGACTACAAGAGGAGAACAGACACTTCAGTGGCCGGATGGAAAGTTCATAATATTGTGCATGGGGGCTTAATTAAATATGATTGAAAATATTTTTAGTTTTTAGTAGCTGTTATGTCCGATTACGCTGTGTCTCGTAAACGGTTGGCCCTGACTAGTATTATTACGCTATCTGACTGCAAAGAACAACAACAAAGAATGAAATGAAAATTTTCATAAACACAGTTAATTAATTAAGTCCCCAGCAACTATAAAACCTACAAAACCCAAACACAAATGTAACTGTTCTGTGTGTGGGAGTGTGACTCAACGTACACATCTGGCACGGTTCTTCTTCAACAAGACAAGAAATTTTAAATACCATTTATACAGAAGTAACTAAAGGAAATAAAAATACCATAATTACTCAGGAAAACCAGAATTACACTCTAATACAAGAACACAAGCCAGATGCTGTGTTGACTGAACCTGTCATGACGCATTATTTAAAACATGGAAATAATGAAAAAATCACGCAATATTTTACCTTCATATATATTGACGAAAAGCACTCTGATCGTTACAATATCTTCATTAGAATAACATCTGCTATCTCTCCCATCAAATAACTGGATAAAACATGGAACAAGCACTCCTTACTACAACATCTCGACAAGCCTTGCCCACTCGCACATCTCAACACGAACTGTCTTCTACGAGCTCTGCCCACGCACTGACTTCTACGAGCTCTCTCCAAGCACTGACTACTACGAGCTCTCGACAGGCACTGACCTCTACGAGTTCTCTCGTAGCACTGACTACTACGAGTTCTTAACAGGCACTGTGTAGGCGGCTTAATAATACTCTTTGGCGCAATCTCTGGCGCAGTGGCTCAGTGTAGCCACCTTTCAATTGTGAAAGAAAACCAGCCGTTGTGACCGAGCGGTTCTAGGCGCCTCAGTCCGGAACCGCGTTCTTGCTGCGGTCGCAGGTTCGAATCCTGCCTCGGGCATGGATGTGTGTTATGTCCGTGGGTTAGTTAGGTTTAAGTAGATCTGAGTCTAGGGGACTGATGACCTCAGATGTTAAGTCCCACAGTGCTCAGAGCCATTTGAACCATTTGTGAAACAAAGGGGGAGAAGGAATATTAGAACACGGATCTTCCGCGTTGCAGTCCAGCGCCGCAACCACGCAGCCACGACGCCCTGAACCTTGCAGTTTGCTCGATGTTGTACATCTTGAGATTGGACCGTCCACTGTTTCCTTCACAGTTCAAGGCACCTCCTTTTTGGTTTTCTGATGGGCTATCCATTCGGCCATTTTACCACTACATCTGAAGGGGGGGGGGGGGGGGGGAGGGAAGTGCGATTGGGAGTTTCCCTTGCTAGACTGATTTTACTAAAATCACTGTAACAAAACTAATGGACGTAGTGGCGATTATATTGTGGCAATCGGTTAAGGCGACTCCTCGTGAGATAGAGATCTGAGTTCGAATCAGGGTGCGACAGAAATTCTCATTTGTCGCTACTCGTTCATTGCCTTTGTTTGGGCTTAGAGTCTGACTTTTAGTTTGCTCATAGACAGTAATTTTGTGAAAATCAGCCCGGATGATATCAGAAACTAACTGCGTCAAAGCGACCATAACGTCCGCAGACAATATCAGACAAAAATATTCTAATATATTGTGGACAGGCATGTTCCCGTAGCAATTACGTAAAGCCTGCACAGTGTTATATACCTCTACCAGGGACGAAGCTCTGTCAGTGTCATCGCGCCGAGTTTTATCTCAAAGGTAACTCAGTATGAAGTGGCATAGCTGTGGCAGACTATGCCGGCCTTCTCTGTGAAGAAACAGACAAATCTGTGTGCTGCATTACTTAACTAGAGATGGACGAAGAATTGTAACTGCTAATATAAGAAAGCATATGAAATTTAGTAGAGGGTGTGTCTCACGGGCAAGAGTCTCATTCCTTCCACGGTCAAGCTCAGGGGATTGGTCCACTTTTCGTTTCGCTTAGTTAACGGTCAAAATTTAGATATTTTAAAGTAAGCAAAAGAATTTTCACAACTAGCGAAGGAGATCGGAAACAAGGTTTCCCATATCCGAAACTAAGATTTTCTCAACATAGTATACTTCATTGCCTGCAGCACTGAAATGTCACGGAAAACTATCCAGTTGTTATCCAGTTCCAGCTTGCACTCTGTTCATAGAGCAAAGTTCATACCAACCTCGTCGACAACGAGACACAGATTCCGAACTTCTCTTTCCAAGCAAACTGCAAAAAATTTGAGAGCATGCATTATTCTTTTTTCCCCGAGTGGAGTCATAGCATTCTGACCCTTGAGGCTGACAATGCATCGCACCCTGTCATCAAATGTACCACCGTTTGCCGCATAACCTGATTTGCAAAGTGGGCAAGCTTTCAACTATCATGTTCTGTGATGAGGCACGAGCGTCCAATCCCTTGTCACTTACTAGTACTTTCACCATCCTTCGACCACAGCTTGCGAACTGCTGACACCCTTCACCGATTACGAGATGCTCATTCCAAAGTGTTGGGCCATGACAGACTATCCTCTGTCGAAGTCTTTTATGTCAGTAGATTTACCCATTTGCGGCCCATAGCACTGTTAACGTGATTCCCCATTCGTTTCTGCTCCACTTAGGTCCTTCCGTTGCCGCGTGGCATGCCTGCAACATCACCGGGCAGACTGTGCGCAGAGGTCGTAATTTTAGCTCATCAATGTAGTACCGTCGTCATCGTCATCGTCATCATCTTTATCACATCTCCTTCTAACCCAACAGATCGGTTTCAGCCAAATGTAAAGCACATACTAATTATGTCTGGAAAGAAGTATTTTTGTGGTAACTACTACGGCCGGCCGCGGTCTAGGCGCTCCAGTCCTGAGCCGCGCTGTTGCTACGGTCGCAGGTTCGAATCCTGCCTCGGGCATGGGTGTGTGTGATGTCCTTAGGTTAGTTAGGTTTAAGTAGTTCTAAGTTCTAGGTGACTGATGACCACAGCAGTTGAGTCCCATAGTGCTCAGAGCCATTTGAATCATTTTGAACTACTACGTAGCTTCCATAGGCAGTGTGTATGAAGGCGAAAAAGGTTGGTAATGCCTGACTTCTAGGCTGCTGTGCACAGCTGGCTTGTTGTGAATGCTTTGTAAAGGGTATATGTGCGGATTGGCACAGCTGAGCAGAGAGAGGGGAAAGAAGAGATGGAGAGGATGGGATGGATAGATACAGCATGGAGCAGGTGATGAAGAGACAGAGAGAGGGGTGAAGGTGATGGTTAGATAAATGTGTTTTGGATTAGATGGACGGAGAGAGATGGAAGGAGGAAATGGAAAGCCTGAGAAGGGGGAGGAGGAGATGGATAGAGAGAGTGTACAGGAGATGAACAGAAAGGTGGGGTAGGAAGATTTAGAAGGAGAGAGTGTGTTGTACATCATGAGAACGCTTGTAAAAGAGAGTTTGCGTCCCATGGGAGAGAAAGAGACTGGTCACTAACGGAAACTGCTTTTTTTTAATAAAACTGTGTAAAAAGACGATTAAATTCTATAGAAAGTGTGAACATTAGTACCCAGTGACGTGTGCATAAGTATTCCGTGCTGTTAGAAGTCGCAGAATGAGCTGACAAAATAAATTACTTCTGTTAGGGGATGCTAGAGGAGACAGATGTATTACAGATACGTGGGAACGATCTTGTATTGCTAACGGCAGAGGAATAGAAGATATGTTGGAGTTTCATTTCAATTATCACTAACTATAAAGTTCAAGTTCTGGTATGAATCACATAAACCAAGGGGACGGATGTGTATTGGTACCCCTGGGACAACTCGCAACTCACATGGTGAAATTCATCTTTGAAAGCATATTAGTAATAATAATGATAATAATAATAACCTCCGTCCATGAACCATAGACCTCGCCGTTGGTGGGGAGGCTTGTATGCCTCAGCATACAGACAGCCGAATCGTAGGTGCAACCACAACGGAGGGGTATCTGTTGAGAGGACAGACAAACGTGTAGTTCCTGAAGAGGGGCAACAGCCTTTTCAATAGTTGCGGGGGCAACAGTCTGGATGATTGACTGATATATCCTTATAACATTAACCAAAACAGCCTTCCTGGTACTGCGAACAGCTGAAAACTAGGGGAAACTATAGCCATAATTTTTCCCGAGGGCATGCAGATTTACTGTATGGTTAAATGATGATGGCGTCCTCTTGGGTAAAATATTACGGAGGTAAAATACACCCCCATTCAGAACTCCAGGCAGGGCTTGCTCCGGAGGACGTCGTTATCAGGAGAAAGAAAACTGGCGTTCTACGAACCGGAGCGTGGAATAGCAGATCCCTTAAGCGAGTAGATAGGTTAGAAAATAGAAAAAAGGAAACAGATAGGTTAAAGCTAGATACAGTGGGAATTAGCGAACTTCGGTGGCAGGAGGAAGAAGACCACTGGTCAGGTGAATGCAGGGCAATAAACACAAAAGCAAATAGGGGTAATGCAGGAGTAAGTTTAATAATTAATAAAAATAGGGACGCAGGTAAGCTACTATTAACAGCAAAGTGAACGCGTTATTGTGGCAAAGATGGACACGAAGCCCACGCCTACCACAGAAGTACAATTTATATGTCAACTAGCTCCACAGATGACGAAGAGATCGAAGAAATGTATGATGAGAAAAAAGGAATTATTCAGATAGTGAAGGGAGACGAAAACTTAATAGTGATGGGGGACTGGATTTCGATAGTAGGAAAAGGAAGAGAAGGATAAGTAGTAGGGTAACATGGACTGAGTGTAAGGAATGAAGAGGAAGCCGTCTGGTAGAGCAAAACTTTATCATAGTTACACATGGTTTAAGAACCATGAAAGAAGGCTGTATACGTGGAAGAGGAGACTCTGACCACAATCTATTAGTTATGAACTCTAGATTAAAACTGAAGAAACTGTAAAAAGGTAGAAATTCAAGGAGATGGGACCTGGATAATATGAAAGAACCAGAGGTTGTAGAGAATTTCAGAGAGAGCATTAGGGAATGATTGACAAGAACGAGGGAAAGAAATACAGTAGAAGAAGATAGAAGAAGAATGGGTAGCTTTGAGAGATGAAATAGTGAAGGCAACAGAGAATCAAGTAGGTAAGAAGAGGAGGGCTAGTAGAAATCCTTGGGTAACAGAGCAGGTATTAAATTTAATTGATGAAAGCAGAAAATATAAAAATGCAGTAAATGAAGTAGGCAAAAATGAATACAAACGCTGAAAAACGAGATAGATAGGAAGTGCAAAATGGCTAAGCAGGGATGGCTACAGGACAAATGAAAGGATGTAGAGGCATATATCACTAGGGTTAAGATAGATACTGCCTACAGGAAAATTAAAGAGACCTTTGGAGAAAAGAGAACCACTAGTACGAATATTAAAAGCTAAGATGGAAAACCAGTTCCAAGCAAATAAGGGAAGGCAAAAAGGTGGAAGCAGTACATAGAGGATCTATACAAAACGATGTACTTGAGGGAAATAATATGGAAATGGAAGAGGACGTAAATGAAGATGAAATAAGAGATTTGATACTGCGTGAAGAGTTTGACAGAGCACTGAAAGACATGAGTCGAAACACGGCCCCGGTAGTAGACAACATTCCATTAGAACTACTGATAGCCTTGGGAGAGCCAGCCCATACAAAACTCTACCATCTAGTAAGCAAGATGTATGAAACAGGCGAAAAACCCTCAGACTTCAAGAAGAATGAAATACTTCCAATCTCAAAGAATGCAAGTATTGACAGGTGTGAAAATTAACAAACTATCTGTTTAATAAGTCACGGTTGCAATATACTGGCATGGATTCTTTGCAGACGAATGGAAAAACTGGTAGAAGCAGACCTGGAGGAAAATTTGTTTGGATTCCGTAGAAATCCTGGAACACGTGAGTCAATACTGCACGTGAGGCAATACTGCACGTGAGGCAATACTGCACGTGAGGCAATAATGTCTCTACGACTTACCTTAGGAGATAGATGAAGGAAAGGCTAACTTGTTTCTAGCATTTATAGACTTAGAGAAAGCTTTTGACAGTGTTAACTGGAATACTCTCTTTCTAATTCTGAATTTGGCAGGGTTCAAATACAGGAAGAGAATGGCTGTTTACAATTTGCACATAAACCGCATGACAGAATGTAAGAGTCGAGGGCACAAAAGGGAAGCAGTGGTTGGAAAGGTAGTGAGACAGGGTTGTAGCCTATCTCCGATGGTACACAATCTGTATACTGAGCAAGCAGTAAAGGAAAAAAATAAATAAATTTGGAGTAGGAATTAAAATATATGGAGAATTAATAAAAACTTTGAGATTTCCCGATGACATGGTAATTCTGTCAGGGGCAGCAAAGAATCTGGAAGAGCAGTTTAACGGAATGGACATTGTCTTGAAAGGAGGATATAAGATGAACATCAACATGAACATAAAGTTAAAAGTGGATAATGGAATGTAGTCGAATTAAATTAGGTGATACAGAGGAAATTAGATTAGGAAATGAGTCACTTAAAGTAGTAGATGAGTCTTGCTACTCGTATTTGGGGAGCAAAATAACTGATGACGGTCGAAGTAGAGTGGAAAAAAAATTTGGAAATTTGTGGTAAGGCCTTATGGGACCAAACTACTTAGGTCATCGGTTCCTAAGCCTGCACACTACTTAATCTAACTTAAACTAACTTACACTATGGACAACACACACATCCATGCCCGAGGGAGGACTCGAACCTCCGCTACGGGGGGAGCCGCATGGTCCGTGACAAGGCGCCTCAGACAGCGTTCTGAAGAAGAGAAATTTGTTAAGATCGAGTATAAATTTAAGTGTCAGGAGGTCTTTTCTGGAACTATTTGTATGGAGTGTAGCCATGTATGGAAGTGAAATATGGACGATAAGTAGTTTAGACAAGAAGAGAATAGAAGCTTTCAAAATGTGGTGCTACAGAAGAATGCTGAAGATTATATGGGTAGATCACGTAACTAATGAGGAGGTACTGGCTCTGAGCACTATGGGACTCAACTGCTGAGGTCATTAGTCCCCTAGAACTTAGAACTAGTTAAACCTAACTAACCTAAGGACATCACAAACATCCATGCCCGAGGCAGGATTCGAACCTGCGACCGTAGCGGTCTTTCGGTTCCAGACTGCAGCGCCTTTAACCGCACGGCCACTTCGGCCGGCGAGGAGGTACTGAATAGGATTGGGGAGAAGAGGAATTTCTGGCACAGCTTGACTAGAAAAAGGGATCAGTTTGTAGGACACGTTCTGAGGCATCAAGGCATCATCAATTTAGTATTGGAGGGAAGTGCGAAGGGTAAAAATCGTAGAGGGAGACCAAGAGATGAATACACTATACAGATTCAGAAGGATGTACGCTGTAGTAGTTACTCGGAAACGAAGAAGCTTGCACATGATAGAGTAGCATGGAGAGCTGCATCAAACCAGTCCCTGGACCGAAGGCTAAAACGATATAATAATAATTCTACAGCTAATTAAGTGGCCTTCGAAAGCCAATGGACATCCGAGCTCTGATACTGTACGAGAAGAGACCACTTGAGTTTTACATGAAGACTGATTGCATTTTTTTTTTTATTTCCTGCTAAATTATCAGGCAAGTCAATCAACCAAAGACGAATGAGCTCAACCTGCACTGACGTCAACACTATAATAAAATGAAATGATAATTAAATCAACACCCTAGGCTGTCGACAGGCGTTGATATACATCAAATGGTTCAAATGGCTCTGAGCACTATGGGACTTAACTTCTGAGGTCATCAGTCCCCTAGAACTTAGAACTACTTAAACCTAACTAACCTAAGGACATCACATACATCCACGCCCGAGGTAGGACCATAGCGGTCGCGCGGTTCCTGACTGTAGCGCCTAGAACCACTCGGCAACACCGGCCGGCGTTGATATACATCCATGGAGACTGTTAAAAGTGTTTGCACCGACTGGGACT
Source organism: Schistocerca americana (assembly GCF_021461395.2). Classification (NCBI taxonomy): domain Eukaryota; kingdom Metazoa; phylum Arthropoda; class Insecta; order Orthoptera; family Acrididae; genus Schistocerca; species Schistocerca americana. The sequence continues at coordinate 231,174,553 of NC_060119.1, forward strand.
CGGAACCGGGATCTCCTGCTTGCATGGCAGACGCTCTATCCATCTTTTTTTTATCTTTTTCTACGTTTTGTTCGGTATTGTTCGTTTTGCATTAGGTCTGGGCGGATATTACAAGACATCCTTTCAATTTCATCGTTGATTACTTTACTCAGTTTTTTATTACAGAAAACGAGCAGCCCTCTGAACGAACACACTGAGCTACCGTGCCAGCAATCCATCTGAGCCACCGAGGGTACAGAGGATAGTGCGGCTGCAGGGATTTATCCCTTGCACGCTCCCTGTGAGACCCACATTCCCAAAGTAATGTCAAATCAAAATGGCTCTGAGCACTATGGGAGTTAACAGCTGAGGTCATCAGTCCCTAGACTTAGAACTACTTAAACCTAACTAACCTAAGGACAGCACACACATCCATGCCTGAGGCAGGATTCGAACCTGCGACCGTAGCAGCAGCGCGGTTCCGGAGATAAGCACCTAGAACCGCTCGTCCACAACAGCCGGCTAACGTAATGTACACACACTACATTCGTAGTGGCCCTGCTCATTACACTCATTACTCACGGCAGTCAATCTTACCGAGTCCCGCAAGAGTTCGGGCGATGTGTGTGAATCCAGCACAGAAGAAGAAGGTCAATGGCAGGTAAGCCTTAACTATATGAAGATGGTATCTGTTCTTTCGGACATCTCCACTGGAGGCCTGGATACGGCGGGGACGAAGCCTCTCCGTCGTTTCTAGGTTCCCAGTTCAGTACACAATATACAGGTAGCATAAGTTGTTGTATGGGTTGCAGCGTAAGAATATTTGATTTTCAGCCCGAAAGTAAATTGAACTGATATATCTGTTAGGGAACTTGTAAATTTGTCCGAAAAAATGGAAAAAAACACGAAAGCTCCCACTTACACAAAAATGCGAAACGAAGAGTTGGGAAAGCTTACACATTATTTCGTAATTACTTAATTTGTACAAAATAGCAAAATTCCATAATAGCAGTTCTTTCCTTTGTCGGATAAGTTATGCATCATGTTACTATTTTTATTATTGTTACTATTGCTGTTGTTATTATTGGCAGAGGCCGCAGTTGTATAAACTTGTTGGTAAGCATAGCCGTTATACAGCACCTGCTATTAATTTTATACTATCAAATTTATCTGAATCTAAAAATTAATGAACAGCCAGAACGTGTACTCACGAGCCACCACTGATAGTTCAGTAATATCCGCAACTGTCAGCGCCCTCTTTCTTTGAATTTGGAATTATTTCACTCTTCTTGAGGGTTTCATTCTTCCTGAGGGTATTTCGCCCGTCACGTACATCTTGCACCAGATGAAATGGTTTTGTCATGGATGGCTCTATCTCAAGGTTGTCAATAGATCTGAGGGAATGTCGTCTATTCCACGGGCCTTGTTTCGATGCAGGTCTTTCAGTGCTCTGCCAAATTCCTCTCGCAGGTTCATGTCTCCCATCTGATCTTCATATAAGTCCCCTTCCCTTGCTTTAAATTAAGGTCGAATATGAATGAAAGGATCAATTTTGCTGTCAGTGAAGGGTGTTGTTATTGTTACTAACGTTTTTGAAGGTAATGGGGGCAGTTCTGTTACAAACTTTCAGAGTTCAAAACACACTTCAGGCTTTGAGTACTGAGTAGGAAAATTAGTGGTCTTGGGAAATACTGGTTCGCGGAAGGCCAACATGTAATCGACTATGCGGAAGATGTAATGATCCTAAATCAATTCCAACTTGTTTTTAATGTCTGCTTGTGCCTTGTTTATTATTACTACAAACGAGACCATGATTTGGAATGGAAGTCGGTTTCAATGAGTGGGTAAACCGATTGGGATCATTTGTATGGAGTATGACACTTACCTCAACTGGCTCTTGTATCTGAGAGAATAGTAGCGTCAATGACATTATTTCACATTGTTTTAATGTGCGAATGGGTAATGTTACAAACTTTCGGATGATTCAGATTGCATAGTTCTAATGTCACCATTAGCTGACGACAATCCATTAATACAACGTCCCTAATACACAGATTACAAATTGGAAGTAAACCGGTCAAGAACTTTTCAAGATTTGTAGATTAGTATAGATTCATACAAGATGTTACTTTATCAGCTTATATGTGTTTTGGAAGGCTCTGAGGCAAATGAGGGGCAACTCATACTGACTTGCCTTTTAAACTATTGGAGACAGTGTGTAAATGTATTACGGATGCTGGACCATTCTGAGTTTCAGGAAGTGATCCGTCAGTCACCGTTACATAAGTTATTTTTCTCGTTTATTCTATAGTTTGGTTAGTAAACTAATAACACAGCTTAACATTGACAAAATTTCAAAATCTTAATTTCTCCGTCACTGGATAGGACTACATGGATAAAGTGAATGAGAACGGGGAGAGTGATGTAATTTCAAGTGAAATTATATTTTATGCATTTTTAGTTTTGACTGTGATAACTACATTCCTGTCTCACTATTTTAGTACGGGAGCAAATAACCTCGGTGTTGAGCGTCCTTAACTTACAAACACTCACAGAATTTTTGTGTTTATTTTTGTTAAGTGATGCCTCCTTCGTGACGTACAGTTTAACATAGCGTCCCGAATAACTGGCGTGTAAGACGTGGTGTTTGAGGGACGCCATCGGTATTTCATTGCAAGCCATTCATCACTTTCTACAAGACTCAGAGAGCTCTTATTAAATGTGTTACATACATCATCTCTTAATCATTGATACAGGTACTACGTGACATAAAGACAAATAGTCAAGCCATATTGCCATTACCGCAGACAGATTAAGGGTCACAGGACACAGCGAGATGGATTATTCCAGTTACGTGTCCCTGTGTGGTTTTCAAAGCGTGCTGCTGTCATCAAACGTTGAAATGGAAATGCAAATTTTCAACAGCAGTCCATTAGTTTCTCTGCTTTCGTAATGGGGTCAGCAGAACCGATGTCAGTGCTTCTCCATCTGTTCGCAGCAAAAATATATCGTCACTAACCGTTGTTCGCTTAGTGTGTGTTCCCTCGATTCTGTTTTTCTTGCAACAGTGATTATCCCCTTTCGAAGAATTAAGAAATGTATTTTCAAAAATATAGACCTCAAAAGTTGGTAGGACTCACGTTTCGAGTACATGTTTCAGCAGATACTTTTTGCGTGTTTTCCGTTGTTCACTTGGATCACTCGAATTGAGCACTGACGATAGAAGAAATCGTTTGAATTTTCTCATGTCGAGAAATCGGACGGAGCGATTTGTTTTATTAGGTAAAAACTTTCTAAAGCGAAGATGGCATAAATATTTATTTATTTACAACAGTCGATTTAGACAGCTATCGCTGTCCTCTTTAAGTATTTTTGTTATAAAACATGTTTATTTTAAGTTGGAACCCCACATCAGATTATCATGTTAGTGCGGTGGTTCCCAACATTGGGGTAATTCCCTCCGAGGGGTAAAATGAGATTTTCTAAGAGGTAAAAAGCCAAAAGATTGTGACTGTACTTCAGTCATGAAACGAAATTATTTTTAAAACATCAGTACTAATACACAATATAGCAAGACTTTAATACTGATTGCATAATTTATCAATGATAACTTTTTCCTAAATTGCTAGCATTAACGCACGACACCATGCGGTGAAAGTCACAGGCACCTCACATAGACCACCGATTACCCACGTAGTTTGTGCTTTGAACTGCACATCTATGAAAGCAAAAGTAAAACATACGTAACATACGCTAAATATCTCACAAAATGTCTTCTGTCTGCAAGTTGTAGATTGTTCCTGCGATAGACCAGAAACTGCTTCATTAATTACTTTGAAACAAATGTTAAAATGTGTGTGAATACCTAAGGGACCAAACTGCTTAGGCCATCGGTCCCTAGACTTACACACTACTTACACTAACTTATGCTAATAACAACATACACACACCCATGCCCGAGGGAGGACTCAAACCTCCGGCGGGAGGGGCCGCGCAGTCCGTGACATGGCGCCTCAAACCACGCAGCTTGAAACAAATATATGATCTAACTGGCTGCACGACACTTAGTGCTGTACACAGAATTACGACCATTATTGTTGCTATTCTAGTGATAAGACACAATGCGTTAACAGCCTGAAGTCTTGCGATGCCCAGCAGTCAAGTGATTTACAAATGGTAAATACAGAGCACATATTTTAACTAGATGGATTTTAAATAGGGATTTATGGTGAGGGTGAAGTAAACGCTGCTAGGGAGAGGAATAGTGAAGAGGAAGCACGTTTTGCAAGTACCTACCCTCACTGTGGGTAGTTAGCTTTCGTAGCACTCGCTGTTCACCGGTAATTCCTTCATTATTCGTTATGGCGGATGCAGACACACCCAAACGCACACGCACACACACACACACACATACAAATTAAATATCATTTATCTCTCATCAAACAAAGGTTTTCAAAGAAAATTCTTTTTCAGTTTAAAGCTTAGTTAGGCGTTATAGTTGATGACGGTGGGGGAAGTGGTTGAGTGGTAGAAGTGGTGTACAGGGGGAGGGGTAGCAGGTCACATCTAATTGCACTCAAGGGTAGTAGTCTAGTCGGGAACTACTGTGTTAGTGTATAAAGTGCAGCACATTATAACGAAGGTTTGTCATACATAAAACATTCATAATCAAAAAGTACCTTGTACACCTGACCTGAAGATGACAGCGATGTCTGTCGAAACCGATTCATCATCATCATCATCATTTAAGACTGATTATACCTTTCAGCGTTCAGTCTAGAGCATAGTCCCCTTATAAAATTCCTCCATGATCCCCTATTCAGTGCTAACATTGGTGCCTCTTCTGATGTTAAGCCTATTACTTCAATATCATTCTTAACTGAATCCAGGTACCTTCTCCCTGGTCTACCCCGACTCCTCCTACCCTCTACTGCTGAACCCATGACTCTCTTGGGTAACCTTGCTTCTCCCATGCGTGTAACATGACCCCACCATCTAAGCCTGTTCGCCCTGACTGCTACATTTGTAGAGTTCATTCCCAGTTTGTCTTTCATTTCCTCATTGTGCACACCCTCCTACCGTTGTTCCCATCTACTAGTACCTGCAATCATCCTATCTACTTTCATATGCGTAACCTCAACCTTATCGTTAAGGTAACGTGAATCCACCCAGCTTTCGCTCCCATACAACAAAGTTGGTCAAAAGATTGAATGGTGCACAGATAACTTAGTCTTGGTACTGACTTCCTTCTTGCAGAAGAGAATAGATCGTAGCTGAACGCTCACTGCATTAGCTTTGCTACACCTCGCTTCCAGTTCTTTCACTATGTTTCCATCCTGCGAGAATATGCATCCCAAGTACTTGAAACCGTCCACCTGTTCTAAATTTGTTCCTCCTATTTGACACTCAATCCGTTTGTATCTCTTTCCCACTGACATTACTTTCGTTTTGGAGATGCTAATCTTCATACCATAGTCCTTACATTTCTGATCTAGCTCTGAAATATTACTTTGCAAACTTTCAATCGAATCTGCCATCACAACTAAGTCATCCGAATTTGCCAGACTGCTTATTTTGTGTTCACATATCTTAATCTCACCCAGCCAGTCTATTGTTTTCAACATATGATCCATAAATAATATGAACAACAGTGGAGACAGGTTGCAGCCTTGTCTTACCCGTGAAACTACTCTGAACCACGAACTCAATTTACCGTAAACTCTAACTGCTGCCTGACTATCTATGTAAAAACCTTTAATTGGTTGCAAAAGTTTGCCTCCTGTTCCATAATCTCGTAGAACAGACAATAACTTCCTCCTAGGAACCCGGTCATATGCCTTTTCCAGATCTATAAAGCATAGATACAATTCCCCGTTCCACTCGTAACACTTCTCCATTATTTGCCGTAAGCTAAAGGTTTGGTCCTGACAACCTCTAAGAGGCCTAAACCCACAGTGATTTTCATCCAATTTGTCCTTAACTAATACTCGCACAATACCTGAGAAGATTCTACCCACAACGCTGATTAAAGAGATACCTCTGTAGTTGTTACAATCTTTTCTGTTTCCATGTTTAAAGAATGGTGTGATTACTGCTTTCGCCCAGTCTGATGGAACCTGTCCCGACTCCCACGCCATTTCAATTATACTGTGTAGCCATTTAAGACCTGACATTCCACTGTATTTGATGAGTTCCGACTTAATTTCTTCCACCCCAGCCGCTTTATTGCACTGCAATCTATTGACCATTTTCTCCACCTCCTCAGATTTGATCCTATTTCCATCATCATTCCTATCCCATTGTACATCTAAATCTGAAACATTACTGATCGTATTTTCACCTACATTGAGCATCTCTTCAAAATATTCCCTCCATCTGCTCAAGGCATCAACAGGATTCACCATCAGTTTTCCTGACCTGTCCAAAATACTTGTCATTTCCTTCTTACCTCCCTTTCGAAGACTGCTAATTACACTCCAGAATGGTTTTCCAGCAGCTTGACCCAAAGTCTCCAACCTGTTTCCAAAGTCTTCCCAAGATTTCTTCTTGGATGCTGCAATTATCTGTTTGGCTTTGTTTCTTTCTTCAACATAACTTTCTCTGTCTACCTGAGATCTAGTATGTAGCCATTTTTGATATGCCTTCTTTTTCCTTTTACAGGCTGCCTTGACTGTGTCATTCCACCAAGCTGTTTGCTTCATTCTACCTTTACACACTACTGTTCCAAGACATTCTTCACCCAATTCTAGTACTGTGTCCCTGTACCTTGTACATTCCTTTTCCAATGACTGTAATTGACTACATTCAACTAACTGGTACCTTTCTGAGATCACTGTTATGTACTTGTGCCTGATTTCCATATTCTAAAGTTTCTTCACTCTTATCCTCCTACATATGGACCTGATATCCTGCACTTTCGGCCTCACAATCCCAATTTCACTGCAGATTAAATAGTGATCAGTGTCATCAAAGAATCCCCTGAATACACATGTGTCCCTCACAGCCTTCCTGAATTCCTGATCTGTTATTATATAGTCAATGACAGATCTGGTTCCCTTGCCTTCCCAGATATACCGGTGAATGTCTAAAAAAGGAGTTTCTGATTACTAAACCCAGACTGGCACAGAAACCCAAGAGTTGTTTCCCGTCCCTGTTGGCCTCCATATCCTCTCCAGATTTACCCATAATCTTTTCATACCCCTCTGTTCGATTTCCAATCCTGGCATTAAAATCACCCATGAGCAGAACACTGTCCTTGTCCTTTACTCTAACAACTACATCACTGAGTGCGTCATAAAAACTATCCATATTATCTTGATCTGTCCCTTCACAATGCGAATATACTGCCACAATCCTAGTTCTCTTGCTAGACACTGTCAAATCTATCCACATCTGTCGTTCGTTTACATACCTTATTGCAACTACGCTGGGTTCCATTTCTTTCCTGATGTAAATAGACCTTGTATTCCCCCACTTCCTCTTCTTTCTCACCCCTTACCCGAATGTCACTAACCGCTAAAACGTCCAACCCCATCTTACTTGCAGCCTCTGCCAGATCTACCTTCTTCCCAGAGTAGCCCCCATTGATATTAAAAGCCCCCCCCCCCCCCCAATCTCGTTACCATTCGTTTGCCGAGTCGTATCTTAGGAGTCCCTGGTTTGTCAATTAGAGGTGGGACTCCGTCACCTCCAAAGGTCCGAGGCCTTTTGCTCTGATTGTTGCCAGCATCATACAGGGCTATTACAAATGATTGAAGCGATTTCATAAATTCACTGTAGCTCCATTCATTGACATAAGGTCACGACACACTACAGATACGTAGAAAATCTCATAAAGTTTTGTTCGGCTGAAGCCGCACTTCAGGTTTCTGCCGCCAGAGCGCTCGAGAGCGCAGTGAGACAAAATGGCGACAGGAGCCGAGAAAGCGTATGTCGTGCTTGAAATGCACTCACATCAGTCAGCCATAACAGTACAACGACACTTGAGGACGAAGTTCAACAAAGATCCACCAACTGCTAACTCCATTCGGCGATGGTATGCGCAGTTTAAAGCTTCTGGATGCCTCTGTAAGGGGAAATCAACGGGTCGGCATGCAGTGAGCGAAGAAACGGTTGAACGCGTGCGGGCAAGTTTCACGCATAGTGATGTGAAAGATTCAGTGTTTAAACCTCCTCTATCAAGAAACGTGCCAGAACTGCGAGCTTGCATCAACAATGCTTTCGAACTCATTGATGGGGACATGCTGCGCCGAGTGCGGGAGGAACTTGATTATCGGCTTGATGTCTGCCGAATCACTAAAGGGGCACATATCGAACATTTGTGAATGCCTTAAAAAAACTTTTTGAGTTTTTGTATGTGTGTGCAAAGCATTGTGAAATTATCTCAAATAATAAAGTTATTGTAGAGCTGTGACATCTCTTCAATAATTTGTAATAATCCTGTATTTAAAGTACCAGGGAAGCAGGTTGCTAGCCTTACTTGCCCCGGGTCCCACTGAGTTTTACCCCTAACAGTTGAGGGACTAACCGGTGGATTTGGTAGTCTTTGCCGTCTGAGCACAAAGGTGACCACAACTCCGAATATGTCCGAGATGCCCAGCCTCATTCCAAAGTAACTGCTATCTCGACTGTCATGACCGCTTACTTGGCCACTCATATGTTGCCCGTGGTTCATGAACTAGGACATGACACCAGGACCCACACCATGAAACGATTGTTGTAAATAAAAACAAATATTTATACTTTCTTATCTTTGGAAAGATTTCGTCAAGAAGAAATTGTGACTGGTTGGACACACTTTCTGAAACCTCGCGACCGCTACTGTCGTAGGTTCGAATCCTGCCTCGGGCATGGATGTGTGTGATGTCCTTAGGTTAGTTAGGTTTAAGTACTTCTAAGTTCTGGGGTCTGATGACCTCAGAAGTTGAGTCCCATAGTGCTCAGAGCCATTTGAACCAATTTTTTTTTTTTTTTGGGGTTCATTTTACGCACTTCTAAGTTAGTTAAGTCCCATAGTGCTCAGAGCCATTTGAACCATTTATTTTGGGCACATTTTACGCATCCATCTGCATCTCTTTGTGCTCTCAGTTGGTCTCTTTTCGTTTTGCACTGATTTTATTTCGCAGAATTCTACCTAGTGTAAGGCTCAGAAACTTTCAATAACTAATCCGCAGAACGTGTCCAATGGTTACAAAAAAAACTTGATGGCTGTACCTGCCAATCGCAAGAATCTCATTTTGAAATGAAGCGTGCAAAATGCACCTGCGAGCATTAACACGCCTATTGTATATAGACCTTTGTACAATGTATAAAGGGGTTTTCCGTCTCTACCCGTGCAAGTTAGGGAAATCATATGGATTACTGTTAGAATATGTCAGCTCATTCTAATTTGAATGCGATGGTATCTTGATGCATGTGTCAGTGCTAAAGGAGGACGTATTAAGCTTTCCATGTGATAATGAGTATCAAGGGGTTTCCTTACACGTTCTGTTCCTACTTGTTCCCCGTGAGTTATTTGTACTGTGAAGACTTGGAAAAAGTCGAAAAAGAGCGATTCTACATCGATGTCCATATAAAATATTTTCTTATTGTATACTTCAGAAGCGTTTTTATGTATTTTGTGTCTTTATGTGGGAATACTGACACAAAATGAATATTTAAACAGGTTTTCCCAGTATTGCAACCTTTAAAAGTAAACCTTAATGTATCGCACTGCCATGACCTTATCGTGTGTGAAACTAATTTCAGTAATTACAGAATAGCTGTTTCAACATCTGTATTTCACTAAACTCGAGAACTGTTTATGTTACAGTATACTTTTATTTTACTTTTACCACAGGTTTTTGCTGCACTATTGCTTTATTTACTCGTAGTAGTTACAAGGATGCACGACGAGCTCTTTTCGGCGTTTTTCCATTGTCAAGCGTACCCGTGAAGATGCTTTATCACGTATAATATCGTTCCTTACGTCTATGTTAATTACTATGTTTGCAAACAGCACATGGCACGTACGTCTTAGCGGGTGTGACGCGGTCTCTATTGCTTCTTATTGCCGTCCGGTGTGGCCGAGCGGTTCTAGGCGCTTCAGTCTGGAACCGCGAGACCACTACGGTCGCAGGTTCGAATCCTGCCTCGGACTTGGATGTGTGTGATGTCCTTAGGTTAGTTAGGTTTAGGTAGTTCTAAGTTCTAGGGGACTGATGAACTTCGATGTTAAGTCCCATAGTGCTCAGAGCCATTTGAACCATTTTTTAGCCATTGCTTCTTGCAGTGCAGGTACCCGTTGTCCTCCTGTTACATATACTTTAATTGATCGATCTCGGTGCAGTTACTTTTGACAGCTATTTACCGCTTCAGCTCCAGCGATGCCACATGTTTACAATGGAAATTATATTTCGTGGAAAGTCAGTGGTTACGTTTAATTTTTACAGATAGCATTTCGTGGTCTCACGTAAATAATAATTATCCTATTGTTTTGCGTTTGTCGTGGTAACTCACCCATTTTTCCTATCTTTTTCTTCTATAATATCAAAACATTTCCTAGGTACTTTTTATGTATGAGATCTGTTTGTTATTTAAGTATGTCCTTCAGTTTCTATGTGCATAATTTTTACGGCCAATTTCAATATTTTTCTGCTTTACGTTGAAAGGTGGCTACACTGAGCCACTGCGCCAGAGATTGCGCCAAAGAGTATTATTCAGCCGCCTCCACAGTGCTTGGGAAGAACTCGTAGTAGGCAGTGCTTGTGTAGAACTCGTGGTAGTCAGTGCCTGTCGAGGTCTCGTAGTAGTCAGTACTTGTTAAGAACTCGTAGCAGAGAGTGTTTGTTGAGATGTGCTAGTAGGCAGTGCTTGCTGAGATGTGATATTGGAGAGTTCTGGTTGAGAGGTGGTAGTAGCAAGTCGGTGTGGAGAGATTGTAATGTTTAGAGTGCTTTTCATCAATATAAACGAAGGTAAAAAAAAAAATTTTCTTTCCTCTCTCATTATTTCAGTGTCCTAAATAATGCGTCATTACAGGTTCAGTCAACAAAGCATCTGGCGTGTGTTCTTGTATTAGAGTGTAATTCTGGTTTTCTTGCGCAATTATAGTATTTCTAATTTTTTTTTATCACGTCAGTATAATTGATATTTAAAAATTCTTGTCTTGTTGAAGAAGAACCGTGCCAGATGTGCGTTGAGTCACACTTCCACACACAGAACAGTTACTCTTGTGCTTGTTGTTGCGTTGGTTTTATAGTTGCTGGGGACTTAATTAATTAACTGTGTTAACGAAAATTCTCTTTCATTCTTTGTTGTTATTCTATGCAGTCAGATTGCGTACAAATACTAGTCAGGGCCAACCGTTTACGAGACTTGCGTAATCGGACTTACAGCTACAAAAAAAACTAAAAAGTATTTTCATTTTAAATAATTAAGCCACCATGCACGTGGCGACCGCTGCTTCGGATCGTCCCTTGAAATTCTTCTGACTGTAAAAATAGTAGACAGTAGTATTGTTGTAGTAATTTGTAGTTTAGTAATTGTAGTCTATTTTGCATGTGTAGATTTGGTAATTGTCATTCTTCTAATGGTATTTTTTCTCAGAATTTGATTTGTTGTCTTGTATACGCGTTTGACAATTTAGTGCAATTATTTCAATTGTTCGTTAATCGTGTTTGAAGGAAACATTTCGTGTGAATGGTATTGTTGGAGATAAAGTGTCATTGTGTGCAATTTTCATATAGTGACGAGTTTTGTATATATTGTAAATGATTACGCGATCAATGAAAAAGGCAAAAATGATGAATAGTGAGAATGACGAAATTGTTAACATGGCGAACTCGCCAACACAGGAGAACAGTGTGTTGAATAATGAAGTGGAAAACAATGTAATAAGTCGGGAAAATAGTCCGGAACCATTTCAAAATTTTTCTCAATCAGAAAATTCACATAATACGAGGTTAACGACAGAAGAAATGGAGCAGTTAATGAGTGCAATATTAAATTTGGGATCACAAATAGGCACAATTAAAACAGAGATGGGAACAATGGAATCACGGTTTAGATCTGAATTAAAAACACAGATGGGAACAATGGAAACACGGTTAGACTCACTGGGATCATAAATAGGAACAATTAAAACCGAGATGGGAACTTTGGGATCTGAATTAAAAACTGATATGGGAACACTGGAAACACGGTTAGACTCACGAATAGGGACATGTTTCAAAAATATGAAAGATGAGTTAAAGAAATCAGAGAAGAAGTACAACCGATTTTGAATTCTCATAATAATAGATTAGTTGCAGTAGAGATTAGACAAAGGGAACAGGATAGAGAACAGGAAGAAAGAGATCGCGTGATAGTACAGAAAGTTTCAGAGTTAAATTTACAACGTGCAAAGGATAAGGAAGAAATATTTGAGAGAATCGAGGAATCCGTACCAAATGACAGAATAAATAACCTAACACAACAATATGAACAGTTAACTACCAAATGTGTCAATACTGAAACCCGAGTCGCGACACTTACGGAAGACGTAAATAAACAGAAAGGACAAATAGGTGACTTATCGGAAAGAGTTGAGGAGATTTCAGATAAATTGACAAATCTTAGTTTACATGGGGACAGAGATTCGGATGATACAGCTCCATTACCATTTGCAGAAACCGAAGAGTATCAGAACATAAATAAGCATGTTGAAAATCAGGGAAAATTTAATGAACGCGTGAAAAGGGAATTTGAGGCATTACGAAAGCAAGTCAAACAAATCGAAGGCGAAATCGTAGAAAAAGACAGCAGAAGAAATCTAGAATCACAGACAGCAGAGGGCTTTGAAGAAAATAATTTATTTCATTTACGGGATGCAACAAGAGAGCGCCAGGCGCGTGTATTTAACAACAATCGTCATTGTGACTGGGACAGACGCGGTAGGTCTTTGTCGCCACGAGGCGAAAACATTGATTATAAACACTTTTTAACTGTTCGGAAGATTAAGATATTTCGCAATTCTAAGAATGACATACTTCCATGTGCATGGTTAGATCAATTTATGTACGCACTTCCGCCAGATTTGCCACAAAGTCACAAACTAGAAATTATGTGCGGCTATTAATGTCCTCAGGGGATTCACTACACTAAGTGAATATGTGCCGTAGCGAGCATAGGGCCCCGAGCTGTAGTGGTGCTATTTCTCTTTTAGTTTTTTGCACCGCTGCCTACTCTTTTACTATTCTTTGCATCTGTCAAAACAACTCTTCTACTATCAATCTATCTAAACAATAACCTGATATGACTAATTTACCTAAACGTGATTTCGGAAATTACCGTTTGGACTTACTGTACCTTCAGCAGCATTCATTCCTAGTTTAAACGAAATTTTACCTGTTTATCTTCGTGACAATATTACTTCATATGTTGACGATATTCTTATTGCTAAACGTTCTTGGAGTGAGCACAACAAAATTTTGGATTCATTATTACGTATTTTTGCAAGAGTTGGCATTACAGTGAACTTAGAAAAATCTGAATTTGGACGTTCACAGGTGAAATTTCTCTGTCACATTATTTCTACAGAAGGTATTCTTCCTGATCCAGAGAAACTAGACGCTATTCGTAATTATGCTGCTCCTACCACAAAACGTGATGTTCGTAGTTTCCTTGGTGTCTGTAATTTTCTAAGACGCTTTATTAGATTGGACAATTTGGCCACACCTCGTTTTTGCGAACTATCTGGAAAGTTCTTTTTAAATGAAAATCGGTCGACAACTCTGTTTGGTTAGTTTGTATTCCTGATGAGTGGGTTAATAAGCTGATTTGGTATACACATTTCGGTTATGCACACTTTGGTCCCAGAAAATGCTTTCATAAATTACGGGAAAATTGCTACTTCAGTAATATGAAAAAACGTATTCGATCTGTTCTGGCCAAATGCAAATTATGTCAAAAGGCTAAGCCGCCAACAATTTCTCACAGAGCACCGTTGTTTCCTATCATTCCAGCGAAATTAAAGGAGATGGCTGCAGTTGATTTGTTCGGTCCAGTGGTTCGTTCTACTAATGGTTTTGCGTACATTTTCGTAGCAGTGGAGTTGACGTCAAAATTAGTGTGTCTTACACCTTTACGCAAAGCAACAGCTCGTTCAGTATCTAATGCTTTCATCAACCATTTTCTTAAAGAAGTGGGTCATGTTGATAAGGTTATATCAGATAATGGATCACAGTTTCGTTCTAAAATTTGGCTTCGTACTCTACGGCGTCGTAAAATTAAACCGATTTTCATTTCACTTTTTCACCCTCAATCTAACGCTTCAGAGAGATGGATGAAGGAAATCAATAAATTGTGTCGACTTTATTGTCATCAGAATCACAGAACGTGGGATCAGTATCTTCATATTTTTCAAAACATTCTGAATGAACTTCCTAATGACTCAACTTCTTTACCGCCTATACTGATATTAAAAATCAAAGTACCGACAAATCGCATATCTGAAATCGTTCCTTTTCCGCCTTCACGGAAACTGCGGCATTCTGAAGTTGTCAACCTGGCTCTACGAAATATTGAATCTACGGCTGCTAGAAGAGAGAAATCATCTAAACGTCCTGGTCGTTTAAAAACTTTTTCAATTGGTCAAAAGGTATTAATTAAGTCCCACCGTTTGTCTCACAAAGGAAAAGGCTTGTGTCGCAAATTTTTTCTGTTTTATAACGGTCCATATAGAATTCGCAAAATTATTCATGATAACACTGTCGAAGTAGAAACTCTTAAATCTCGACGCTCTAAGGGAATACATCATATATCTAACGTTAAAATTTTTGTGGAATGATATACTTTAAAAAAAATTTTTGTGGAATGACTTACTTTTGAGAAACTAACAGCTAGATGTAAACATGCGGAGAGTACAAGGATACCGCGCTGTGTTTTGGCGGCGGCACATACTCAAAGCAACAGTCAAGTCTGCGTGCCGCACAAGGCAGTCGTTGACCGCAAACAATTACTTCCTACGTCACGCGCCTACAGCTGATCGAGCACTCAGTGCGAATGCACTGACAGCCGTGAACAAATACACAGTTTAATTTCTCCGATTAAATTCAGTATAAAGCTATAGTGACTTGATGAATTATGTTATTAACGTTCAGTATTTTTCAGGATACGGTTGTATAAAATATTTAAGAACTTCAGGTAAATTCTGTGTGTCTCCGACGTTAAGAGGACTTGCTATAGAGAAAATTTCAGAAAGAATGTAATTTCGAAGAAAAAAGTAATAAACTAAAAAGGTAACTATTAATTGAGTTCATTTTTCAGGTAACAAATTTCCACTTAGCTACGTACTTTAGACGTAATTTGCTGCTCGCAATTACGTGATTCATACTTTGTGCTAAATTTTATGTTCTATGAAATTACTTGTGAAGCGACGTGCTTGCGTACGTTAACTGATTTTGACAATGATTATTAATGAACAGGGTTGTTATTTGTATATATTATGCGTCGCTTGGCTGCACTGCTCTTTCGCTGATGTTATATTTTTTTATTATTTGCCTGCTGTCTTTATTTATTTAAATTATAATTGTCACCTGATTAATTGTGCTGACTGTGGTTATGTATGCAAGTTATACTTTGTGATTTATCTGCTTGCGCCTTCATGTTTACTTATTAAGATGACATATGAACATTTATTTGCTTATGCTGATATGATGCTAATGACCTGTTTATTACGTAAGATATATGTTTACTGCTATGCGTATGGATTGCATATTTATACATTTCTGTTTGTCGTCACAACTACTCTTTAATTTAGAATATAGCAATGCTGATGTACAGTCTACGAACATAGAGTTTAGGTTACACTATGGTATTAGTTACAGATTGTTCGCTTGGCAGAGCCTCGTTGTAAGAGTTGTGCTGCATCCACTTGTTGACATTCTGTTCGCTACTGGTATATTTACTCGCTATTGCATGTTTTGCTTACGCTCAGTGCCTTATATTTTTAAGATAAGAAAATGAACTGCTATAATTCGACGAACGACATTAGTACAAGAAATTTCATAGAAGTCACATGAGCTGAGGTTTTATGGAAGCTGTATAAATGTATGCTAATAGGAAGGAAGCTAACGACATGACGTACCAACACTAGGCTTAGACCATTGACAGTTATTACACTGCATTTTTCGTGAGCAATTGAAATAGGAAGTGACACTTGACACAACAATACTCCACATGTTTGCTTCTGCCATGATTCTTGAAGTGGTGTAAACGCTGTGAGATATTATGATCATTCACACTCCGTAATCGTACTTAATTACTGAGAGTTATTCGAACTAAGTCTGTTAGAGGTCATGTATGCATTTCTTTTGTTTATAATTCATAATGAGTAGAAGATTTGGGTCAGATGGATTACACAGAAGTTGTGTGTTGACAATGTGTCTTCGGATTGTATGGGATGATGAGGTTTGCATTAGGATTTTATCTGTACTTGTTCGAGGAGACTGACTAGAGGAAAGAGTTGTTATGGAACTGAAATGATATTGGTGCTAAGGTTTATATGTATCGACGTATTGAACAGGTATTATTGAGGTATTATTGAGATTATGTGAAGTTGATGATTATTAGAGTTTTGGTGGACAAGAGGTAAGGTAAATGCTATTAATGATAAGGTTTATATGTATCGACGTAAGAGGTATTATTGAAGTATTGAGATTATGTGATGCTGATGATTATTGGAGTTTTGGTGGATAAGAGGTAAAGTAAGTGAGGTGCATATTTTTTTTGTTGGTCTATATGGAACAAGGAGGATGAAGATAGCAGACTAGAACACTAAAGTGGAAGGAAGATTGTCTACACACACTTTGTTAAATCACTAAGCAGTATATACTTTTTTTTGAAGAGAGGAAATATTTGCATATCTTGGCACACTGACAGTTGTTCAGCAACCGTACATTTTGATCTGGCTTGGCAAACATTGGTCTTGACATGATGACTATGACGTTGACTTAACTATTATTGACTGTTATACATTGCTGCCACTACTACTTGATACACAAGATGAACATCAAATTTTGACAGAATTGCATTTACACAGTTAACACTATTCAATTACACAGTAGTACTTAATGTGGATGAAAGATGAGTGAGTGTGTTTTGTGTGTTTTCCTTTCCTAATCCTACCCACCTATCTCCTAAATATTATTTTATTTGTATGTTGTGGCTTGCACTGACACCCATAAATGTTATAGGTTTACTGATGTTTGTGTATTGGTAATAGTTAATATGGCAATTATCTGATATCATTTGTGTGTTTATTAGAATTTATATGTTTAGAGTGTAAAAGCATTTGTATGTGCATTCAAACTATTGTTCATGCCTGAACTGTCTGATTAGTGATGGTGAATATTATGGACTGTTACCTGCACTTTTTCAACATAATGGGTGGCACTTAGAAATGATTAATTTCTGCTGATCAACTGTGTGATTAGTGATAGTGAATATTATGGACTGCTGTCTGCACCTGTCAACATTACTGGGTGCCACTGATGAACTGCTTCTACTGAAATAATGTCACTTGTTGCTGTCTGCACCTGCTCAACATTGCTGGGTGCCACTGATGGACTGCTTTTTACTGAAATAATGTGACTTGTTGCTGTGTGTACCTGCTCAACTTTACTGGGTGCCACTGATGAACTGCTTCTACTGAAATAATGTCACTTGTTGCTGTGTGTACCTGCTCAACATTACTGGGTGCCACTGATGGACTGCTTCTACTGAAATGATGTTGCTTCTTGCTGTCTGCACCTGTTCAACATTACTGGGTGCCACAGATGGAACTGCTTTTACTAAAATGATGTCACTTGTTGGTGTTTGCACCTGTTGACCATTGCTGGGCTGGAATTATCAACTATTTGTTTTTTTTTTTGAATAATTAAAAGTATTTTATGTGAACATTTGTATAAACTGATTTTTTGTGTATTGTGTAAACTATTATGTAAAGCCACATGTATGAAAGAATTTGTATTGCCTACTGTATTTTATATATTAGGTTATTGAAAGGTCAGTGCAAAGCCAAAATTTTAACTAATTATGTGATATTTAGGTATTAATATTATCTTTTATTTTTGTCTGTATTTTTGTGGACGACTTTGGTGGTATTTTCACCACCAATGCTGGCAAAAATACCATCAAATTCTGGCCTGTGGAGGAGGGGCATATGAAAGGTGGCTACACTGAGCCACTGCGCCAGAGATTGCGCCAAAGAGTATTATTCAGCCGCCTCCACAGTGCTTGGGAAGAACTCGTAGTAGGCAGTGCTTGTGTAGAACTCGTGGTAGTCAGTGCCTGTCGAGGTCTCGTAGTAGCCAGTACTTGTTAAGAACTCGTAGCAGAGAGTGTTTGTTGAGATGTGCTAGTAGGCAGTGCTTGCTGAGATGTGATATTGGAGAGTTCTGGTTGAGAGGTGGTAGTAGCAAGTCGGTGTGGAGAGATTGTAATGTTTAGAGTGCTTTTCATCAATATAAACGAAGGTAAAAAAAAAAAAAAAATTTCTTTTCTCTCTCATTATTTCAGTGTCCTAAATAATGCGTCATTACAGGTTCAGTCAACAAAGCATCTGGCGTGTGTTCTTGTATTAGAGTGTAATTCTGGTTTTCTTTCGCAATTATAGTATTTCTAATTTTTTTTATCACGTCAGTATAATTGATATTTAAAAACTCTTGTCTTGTTGAAGAAGAACCGTGCCAGATGTGCGTTGAGTCACACTTCCACACACAGAACAGTTACTCTTGTGCTTGTTGTTGCGTTGGTTTTATAGTTGCTGGGGACTTAATTAATTAACTGTGTTAACGAAAATTTTCTTTCATTCTTTGTTGTTATTCTATGCAGTCAGATTGCGTACAAATACTAGTCAGGGCCAACCGTTTACGAGACTTGCGTAATCGGACCAACAGCTACAAAAAAAATAAAAAATTATTTCCAAAATTAATAATGAAGCCCCCATGCAACGTTTTTGGATTCTTAAATGCAAGTAAAATTTGGATTGGTTCCTTTCGCAGTTTCGTGTATTTTTTAAAAGCTAATTCTGAAATTCCGGTCTGTTTGATATAATATTTGATACAACTGTCACAAGAAAGTTTGCAAATGCCTGTATGAGAAAAAAATGGAGATATTATTTATTAATGGTCGTACTTTAGTTTGGCTTTCAAGTTGTTATCCATACGAAATGCTAATTATATTTTTGTTTTTATTGAAGAAGTCGTACATTTTCTTCAATGTGTGGGCTATGTATAGTGCTGTGACTTAGTCAGGTTTATTCGTAATTTTTTCCTTCTAAATTTTACGATTCGAATTACTTCGGACCGCTTTTGGCAAATTATCAAGTGATCAGGTGATTTACTGATCCACATGGTAAGACCGTCACAGAACGCCCGTCTTTTTGCACGATAAATTACTGAACAGTTCGTTGAAATGCCGTTACATAATGCTATGGCGCAATTTTCATACGGTTATACCTGGAGAAGGAAAATTTTACTTCAGAATGAGGCCACAGGTTACGTTTAGTTATGAAGCATAGCGAGGTACATATTGAGAAGAAACGACGCTATGACACCTTGTGTAAGACTGGACTGGGATGGCCCCACACCGCTTCTTTGTCTTCTCGCTGTCGGGCTGGATCTTCGCGAGTGGCGGTGTGGCGCAGGCGCTCATTCGCAACTCTTTCCGAGCAGCCGGGAGGGGCTAAGTTGCGCTATCTGGGAGCCGCTAACTCGGCTCACTGAGCCAGCCAGCGGCTGCCGCTGACCCAAAAACTCGGATACCCAGCCAGCCAGCCTATCCCGGGCCGCTCCTCCGCCCTTCCGCCAACTTTTATCGCGGCGCCACCGTCGCGTTAAGTTGGCTCGCCCGCGGTGAATCACTGCGGGGGCGGCAGCGGGGGCGGCGCCTCACCGTCGCGAGTCAAGGACGCTAATCTGGGCGAACCCCGCGCCCACTCCCGCCCTTTACCCGGCACCCCGCCGCCTTCTACCTCGTCTGCATCGCCGGCGCATTCCATCAAGCTGACGACAAACGACGCGTCCAGCCGGAAGAGCGCCACTGAGAGGGGCGAGGGTGGGGGTTCCCGATGCAAGTGTGGTGTAAAGGACAGCGCAGAAGACGATAACTTTTAATCTGGGATGTGCACACTCTGAAGGGGACGCCAAATGCAACGTCACGGAGCACTAGTCAGATACTTATAAAAAACAAATCCCACCTTTCTTCACACGAAGACTTTTATATGATTCAATTTCCATTTCACATTTAAACTCTTAAAACGTTCCCTAGTTCCAGTTGCAGGCTTCCTATCTAACGGCTTCTAGAGGGACCAAATGGTTCAAATGGCTCTGAGCACTATGGGACTCAACTGCTGAGGTCATAAGTCCCCTAGAACTTAGAACTACTTAAACTTAACTAACCTAAGGACAACACACACATCCATGCCCGAGGCAGGATTCGAACCTGCGACCGTAGCGGTCACGCGGTTCCAGACTGTAGCGCCAGAACCGCTCGGCCACCAGCGGCCGGCCTAGAGGGACCAAAATATAATGTAGAGGAGAGTGCTGTACAGGGCCGGCCGAAGTGGCCGTGCGGTTAAAGGCGCTGCAGTCTGGAACCGCAAGACCGCTGCGGTCGCAGGTTCGAATCCTGCCTCGGGCATGGATGTTTGTGATGTCCTTAGGTTAGTTAGGTTTAACTAGTTCTAAGTTCTAGGGGACTAATGACCTCAGCAGTTGAGTCCCATAGTGCTCAGAGCCATTTGTACGTAAAGGATAAGATACCTAGGAACAAAAGATGTTTTCTTGGGCGGTGCCGGTACTTCATTGTGGCGACTGATTTTAGAATTACATGAGGGAATAAGTACTGGAGACAGCTATAAGCGACGGCCAGAGTGGCCGAGCGGTTCTAGGCGCTACAGTCTGGACCCTCGTGACCGCTACGATCGTTGGTTCGAATCCTGCCTCGGGCATGGGTGTGCGTGATGTCCTTAGGTTAGTTAGGTTTAAGTAGTTCTAAGTTCTAGGAGACTTATGACCTAAGATGTTGAGTCCCATAATGCTCAGAGCCATTTGGACCATTTGAGTTATAACGTAACTTGCAGACAACAAGATTTTTTTTTACTTTTGTACCGTGGAATATGATTTCGCATTTGGAAAAACTTTAATTCCCCGAAGTCATTTTTATACATAGCTTCAGAGAAAGTCTGTTTCTCATACAAAGCGAACATCAACATTTAAAAACGGAAAAAGAAAATGTATTAAAATTCTATTACAGAGTTGGCTAGTCGAAAGTCTGAAAAGTGTGCCAACGTACAATACACTCTGCTGCTTCATATAAAAACTGTGAGGTCTGTCATAGTCTATTCATTAAGATGTATAATCTTACGCACATAGCGTAACACAATAAGTTAGGTATGAAAGTGAGGAAGGAACGAAGATAGGATTTAACGTCCTATCGACATCGAGGACATAAGATATGGTGCAGAACCTCCAATCGTGTCAAGGATGGGAAAAGATGTCGGCCATGCCCTTTCAAAGGAATCATAGCGGCATTTACATGGAGCGATTTAGGAATGTCAGTTAAACCCTAAATCTGGATAGCCGGACGCGGGTTTGAACCGTCGTCCTCCCGCATGCGAGTCTGTACGCTAACGACAGCTCTGCCTCGCTCACTGGGAAGTGAAAGTTAGAAATTGTGTATATGTCTTCTGGCAGCAAAACTCTCCGAGCACAAATTACGGAGACAAGTGCGAGAATTATTGCACAATCAGCTTAACAGCTCATGCATCCAAGTTGCTGACAAGACTAATACACAGAAGAATGGAAAAGAAAATTGAGAACGTGCTAGATGAACAGCAGTTTGGCTTTCGGAAAGGTAAAGGCACCAGAGAGGCAATTCTGACGTTGCGGTTAATAATGGAAGCAAGACTAAAGAAAAATCAAGACACTTTCATGGGATTTGTCGACCTGAAAAAAGCGTTCGACAGTGTAAAATGGTGCAAGATGTTCGAAATCCTGAGAAAAATAGGGGTAAGCTATAGGGAGAGTCGGGGAATACACAATACGTACAAGAGACAAGAGGGAATAATAAGAGTAACGACTAAGAACGAAGTGCTCGAATTGAAAAGGGTGTAAGACAGGAATGTAGTCTTTCACCCCTACTGTTCAATCTGTATGTCGAAGAAGCAGTGAAATATCAGAAAGATTTAGTAGTGGGAATAATGTTCAAAGTGAAGGGATACCAGTGATAGGATTCACTGATAACATTGCTATCCTGAGTGAAAGTGAAGACGAATTATGCAACCTGCTGACTGGAACGAACAGTCCAATGAATACAGGATATGGATTGAGAAGAAAGACCAAAGTAATGATAAGTAGCAGAAACGGAAACAGCTAGAAACTTAACATCATGATCGAGGGTCACGAAGTAATGAAGTTAAGGAATTCTCCTACCTAGGCAGCAAAATAACCAATGACGGACGCATCAAGGAGGACATCAGAAGCAACCTGGCACTGGCAAAAAGGACTTTCCTGACCAAGAGAAGTCTATTAATATCAAACATAGGCCTTAATTTGAGGCAGAAATTTCTGTGAATGTTCGTTTGGATCACAGTATTGTATGGTAGTGAAACATGGACTGTGGAAAAACCGGAACAGAAGAGAATCGAAGCATTTGAGATGTGTGCTAGAGACGAATGACGAAAATTGGGTGTAGTGATAAGGTAAGGAATGAGGAGGTTCTGCGCAGAATCAGAGAGGAGAGGAATATGTGAAAAACACTAGCAATAAGAAGGGACAGGATGATAGGACGTCTGTTAAGACATCAGGGAATGACTTCCATGGAACTAGAGGGAACTGTAGAGGGCAAAAACTGTAGAGAAAGACAGAGATTGGAATACATCCAGCAAATAATTGAGGACGTAGGTTGCAAGTGCTACTGTGAGATGAAGCATCGAACCAGACAGAAGACTGATGACTTAAAAAAATATTTATCCATTATTTGAGAAAGACGGATTATTTACAGGCCTATACAAAATAACGAAAGGAAAAAAGTTTATCGTTCACTTCAGTTTCGCCATTCATGCCATAAAATTTTTTCATCAGACATGACTCCATAATTTATTACTTCTTTACTTCACATCACAGTTTTCAAACAGTATCGACATACACTATTGAATGTACTTGTGAAAGTACATCATTGGAGGACACATAATTCAAGAAACATGACAGTATACAGACTGAGATGCATGGAAAACTAGTTTTTCTTAAAACGGAGCGCAAATTACCCATACTCTACTTATCCAGCGTTTGATAACACTGGTGGAGGCGCTACTGGTCCAGCACTGATCATCAACATTAACGAATAAGACACTCTCTTATACCGATGTTCAAAAGGCCAACATACCTGTCATTTTTAATGCACGTATTACGCTATGACGGGTTTCCATGCATATGTTTAAGTATGACCCGTTTTTATTGTGCACAGACATCATCGGGTAACAAAGTTCCGGAATTTGCCAGTGTCATAATTTGAAGTATTCCATCCCCCATTAAAAGTTGAAAGATATATTTTGGAATACGGAAAGTACAATGTTTCACTCCGTTGACTGTGCTTTATATGCAGCCAGCAGTGGGTGATGGGTAGAGAGAAAAATGCAGCGCAACACTCTACCCAGTGAGTACTGCGGACTGCATACACAACGAAGAGGAACGTTGTATTTGTCATACTCCAAAACACATCTTTCAACATTTTATTGGAAGGCTAAGCATTTTAAATTATGACATCTGCAATTTTCTGTCACTAAAGATGTTAGATCACGGCTTAATACAGGCACAGAACTAACATCCAGATTAATCAGCTGTGGAAAAGACTCTTGTAATCGTTGAGGCATAGAAGCAAACAGCTTGCGAATTTCATCTTGAATAATTTCCTGCCATGCCCGAAACTCAAGATCTGTCATTTAATGGATAATGTGTATTACGATTCTATTTAAGCTAACGCGATAAGCTTTGTCGCGCTGTTCCTGTCTATGTGTTCGTATTGTAAGTCTGCTCATTTCTCAGAATTCATCTCAATATTTCGGATTATCTCTCTCTCTTTACTGGGCGAATTATCGCTCTTTTTCATTTGTTCCTCAATTTTTTACCTGTGCCCAATACTGAGGGATATGACCGATCATTCCAAGCAAAAAGCCTAGTACACAAGGTCTCTAAAATCTATACCATAAGAGCTATGAGCACTTCTTCATATTCGATAATGTGAAACAAATTCCTTCTACGGCAAGCACTTAGTTTTATATATTTTGAGTGGTGGTAATATGGACAAAAACAATCCAAAACAATAAAAACATATCCAGTAAATATGGCCTCCCTGGTGCGTACTTTAAGAACTATGAGCACTTCTTTTTGCTTAGAATGATCAATCTTGTCTTATTGCTGAATACTGACCATTCATCCTGGGACAACCTGTATGTGTCTTCTTCTACAGCAAGAAGGCAGCTTGCCACGTAACCCAAAATTGTAGGTTTCCGAAATTCTATTCTCTGTTACAAGACTACCTCACATTGCTCGTCTTTTTGTCGGCAATATGTTTCACGACTGTATTTTCTGATTACTTAGAGTTAATTTTCAAATATCAGTTTCTCTTCCAGTATCATCTGTTGTATTATGGTGTACATTTAAAGAATAGATGAGAATGCAGAAGTGAACTGATATTTGGAAGCTAACTGTAAGTAATCGCGAAATATTTTTGCACAACGAAATTCCTAAGTAGAAAGATCTGTTAACACACAGATCCCACTCGCCGTAACATAATTTAATTTGAGGTGACAGGCTAAAGATACAGTAATATAAAGTCCTTCACAGCCCAAAAACGTAGAAAATTTAAGGTAATAGCAACAACAGATAAAATGGTTATTAGGCCACATTTTATTAGAACAATTATTACTTAATACATATTTATACAACTGCATAAAAGTGCTCACTGATGATGCGCGTATATGAACAAAAAGTTGTTTGCATAATGAGCAGCCCAGAAAACTAATAATCATCAGGAATAACTCCTGTTTTTGAAATGTGGTTCAAATGGCTCTGAGCACTATGGGACTCAACTGCTGTGGTCATTAGTCCCCTAGAACTTAGAACTACTTAAACCTAACTAACCTAAGGACATCACACACACCCATGCCCGAGGCAGGATTCGAACCTGCGACCGTAGCAGTCGCACGGTTCCGGACTGCGCGCCTAGAACCGCGAGACCACCGCGGCCGGCTTTTGAAATGTGATTTGCTGTTTGTCTAGAAAAGCGTGAATACATTGGTCATAATCTTAAAGATACTGCACCACAAAACACACGGAAACTACTTCTAGAGTAATGCGAACTATTTCGTTGGTTTTAATGTACCTCTGAATCTACGTGGAACGTAGATTAATAGGTTGCTAGAACGTGTTACATGGTTGGGCTAGAACGTTGTAACCTACTACTCGTAAATTAATATGATACTTTACCCTATTTCTACTTCTGAAACTGGTCTTGCGCCACGTAGTACATCATCCTTGTCGGACAAGTAGCGACAAGTCATTTCTCCAGTGAACATAGTAAAGGACAATTGTTGTCCAAGGAGCGTGTACTAAATATAATTATGTACACTTGAGAGCAAAAAAAGTGGGTCACTGCCGAATACAACCAACATAACGTAGCTGTGTTGCAGGTCCTCTAAACACCATAACCCCCTGAGGTACAGTCATTTGACTACACACAATGGGTACCGCAAGAGACTACTAGAGACCAAAGGTCTTTATGGCAGTCAGTCTGAGTGTCAACTAATATCGTCAGACAAAACATATTAGAAAACACGTTCCTAGCGATAAGACACCCCATAACACTCATAAACTAACCTTAATTACAACAAGTGACATTCCAAAAGTTCCGAGAAAACGGATTATTTTACATATATCGTACAGTAATCCTTAGTCAAAATTAAATACTTGAGACAATATATGGAGTTACAAAGCTGTACGGCAATTGGAAAAAAGTTTTTCTCTCTCGAGAAGGTTTTCCAGCCGCATGATGAACGTCGCTGAACGGTGAGTGGCTCTAGAAACTGGATATTGGACGAACCAGTAAAAACACGCGATTAATGGCAGCAAGCACTCTTCGAAAATCTCAACATTAACAGCAAATCACCAGTAATATCATTGTTCTCGTAACACATCAACAGCTACGTGTACACAAATTTGAACTTTAAATGTCATGACCAACGTCGTCGTTCTGGACCTGGATTCAAACACAGCACTTACAGCCATTGCTGACTAAGATAAGCTTTGAAACTTCCTGTCAGATTAAAACTTGTTGCATATCAGCACACACTCCGCTGCAGAGTGAAAATCTCATTCTAAGCTAAGCTTTGTTTGTGCCTTATGGGGACCCGATCACTAGGCATAAAGAGACGTGAGGTATAGACGTTTGAGCGAGTATCAGTTATTATTCAGATCCTGAAAATAAATGACGAAAATGTTTGTACTGAACTGGAAATCCTGTCATAACAGTTACATTCCTGGGAACTACCTCCAACGACGTTTAATATGGTGTCATTCACTAGGAACAAGGTATTCTCGTGTTTAAAAATGAAATGCCCTCATGTAAAGTTTGTGACAGGGATGCGATCCCAGCACCTAATAGGATTGTTAACGATGTACGTAAAATTAGAAGTTAAATATCAAATGTTTTCACCAATAGCGAGATGTTGGAACCTTAAATGACGATAGAATTGTTTTTGCCTGACTGGGATTAGAACCCAGCATCTAGCGCCGTCGTTTTCTAGCCAGAAACAGACGATAAATAACTACTGTTGGTTCACCAGTAGCGAGATGTGCGCATATTTAGCCAGACATCAGGCAACGAAAAGTTCTGTGCTGAATGGAATTCAAACCCCGCACACGTGGTCATGAAGACACTTTATCTATTAAATTCTTTTCCAGTAATAGCTAGGAGTTGCTTGTTTGTACTTTCAATGATGTGCTGGCTAGAAGTTGAATCAACAACATATCGTCGTTGGTGATCACAACGAACACAACGTCAAACCCAAATCCGTTTTCGCCAGTAGGATGGAGGGGAATGTTTGAACGTGAAAAGATGTAAGGAAACGTTTGATCTTGTAATGTTGTGATAAAAAGCTCATCATGTGGCTGTGAGTTGAAACAAACACGTTACAGTTGACAACGCACGAAGAGACGTTGAAAATGCAACTATTTTTCATTAGTGGTTCGGAGTGCACATGCTAGGGCTTGAAATGAAATAATGAATATTTTGTGCTCATCGGCATTCGAAACCAGGTAGGTGCCTTTCGAGGAGGCCTAGAAGAGTTTGCAATCTTGGGGAACACAGTGACATCGAATTCGAATCCCTGTCCAGCACCACAATTTGCAACGTCTCAGTTTCACATAAAGTAAGAGCCTTGTGAACTTACATGGCCATTGGTTCATTAAATGGAATACGTTTCTCCACCTGACACAGCTCAAACGAATGCCGCTCTGCCCCAGTCGGCAGCGAAGGGACGTTATCTTCACTGCGGATATTGAACTACGGAGCTTACTGGCGTTCTGCACTTGGCGTTACTAGGGGTGAAGGAGAGTTACTTGTGTGTGTTAAAAATTTACGCCTGACGTGAGATGTGAACCTACACGTTTTACACATCAATACAAGATTATCCACCATACCACAGAACCCCCTGCCAAGCACATAATTATGAATTGAAGAGTATTCATTTAGATGTAGATGCAAATATCAAGGGACGGGTAACAGGAAGGAGGGCGGGATCTGGGAATGGATAGAAATGTAGAAGTGCAAAATATAAGCGTGAAATGCTTGCAAAGTATAGCTTACTTAGATGTGTGCCACAGTTCGTTTTATCTTAGCACTGAGAGATAAGGAAGGACTGTTTTCAGAAAGAAGAATGGGTTATAGGGAAGGGGACATCAAAGAATACGGTTTCATATGTGTTGAGAGGAATGATAGAGAGTAAAGACAGCAGCAATTAAAAGACAAAATGTAGCGTCAATGGAAACCGCTAGATTTGTTTATAAAGTTTCGGGGGAATGGAATAGAAGGGCACTTGCGGCGATAGTGTCAGAGAGAGAGACTGTGAGACGGAATAGAAGAGATATTAACAAAGAGTAAACATAATATGAAATTGTTTGTGTATTGTGTGGAGGACGGAGGGTGTATTCATGGATGGAGGGGAAAAGAGAGATGTATTTGAAATAACAAAAATTACTGTGACAGAGTCCATCTACGCTGATTAGTTTGTAAGTATCTAGACAGGGTATAAATGAAATCAAAATGGAATATTTAACAAACTGTATATTCAAAAGAAATCCACTTGAATTAAAAAGGCAACTCAAAGAAAACCTAACCCTTACAGTATCTTTCCTGTTGCCACGCGATCTTCAAAAAAAATGGTTCAAATGGTTCTGAGCACTATGGGACTTAACATCTATGGTCATCAGTTCCCTAGAACTTAGAACTACTTAAACCTGACTAACCTAAGGACATCACACAACATCCAGTCATCACGAGGCAGAGAAAATCCCTGACCCCGCCGGGAATCGAACCGGGGAACCCGGGCGCGGAAAGTCAGAACGCTACCGCACGACCACGAGCTGCGGACCCACTCGATCTTCCATTAGCTCCCATTGAGGAAAAATGACGAAAAAGAAGACATAGAAAAACATTTTAAGGACTCTAATATTTTATCCAGAATCCTTCACTATTTTGTACTTCTATCATGCGTCTTAGCATGGAATGTATAAGCCGTCGGACGTAACAGCCTGAAGAAGCAACTTCCTCCCAGACTTCCAGGACGCAGTCGCAAAGAGCGTCCGCTGTAGTTGGTTGGTTTTGTGGCCAGTTCTCTGTTAATGTTCTGGCGACCTCAGCCCACATGTTTCCCATGGGGTTCATATCTGCCGCCATTGGCGGCCAGTCCATGACGCTGACGCCAATTGTGGAGAGCCGCTGCTGAACAAATGCAGACTCGTGAATGGGAGAATGGTGCTCTTGCAATGTGACGTCCCTTTCTGCGTACAGCATTCGCACTGACGGAAGAATCCCATTTTCCCATATGAGGGCATACTGCACACTGTCCAGAGTTCCTTCTATCCCGTGAAAAATTCCCGCACCTCTCGCAGAAATCCAACCCCAGCAGGTACCAGACAGCCGCCCAGTGATTCTCGCCGTGGTTACATATTCGCGTCGATGGCGAGTCCCTTGCGGCCTGTAAACGATTCGTGGACCGTCGTTACTGGTGGAAAACACCTTCTCATCAGTATCACTGGAGCCGGGGAAGTTGGTCTCCCGCTGCAACTGCTTCGCGTTCAGAAAGGGATTTCCTCTGCTCCTAGACACTAGGTCCCTGTCTTCCTGCTGTGAGCTCGCTCTCTTCCTTCCTGAGCCAGGAGCCCTATTGGCGGCGCCTCCCTCAAGACAGATCCTCCACCATCTCGTTGCAGTTGTATTTGGTACGCCATACCGTCTGCCAGCTTCTCTGATGGAACATCTCCTTCAATGAGAGCGACGACTCTATCTCGAATAGACCTCTCCCAGTGAGCCATTACGGCAGACAGCCTGATGTGTATTTCTGCTTGCCGCTCTTATACTGATGCCAGGAGAGGAGGTAAACATATTTACGTCAAACGGAGTGGCAGAGGCAGAGGCATGCGGCGCAGCCGTGCTGGCTCGTCCCGGGCTGTTGGCCCACCAACGCCACCGCCAGCTCGCTCACTTCCGTCTCGCCTCGGCCAGCCTGGCTGGCCCGTAGCTTGCGAGACGCAGCTCGTACAGACCCGGGCCGCAAGGCCACGATCACCCCTTGAAGGATCAAAAGATGCACCTAACTTACCCACGTCTGTAGTATAAACTAACGCAGCTACAGCTATTATGCTATAACATGTGCAGGCACACCTACAGTTGACGATTCGTTCAAATATTTGGCGAACAATACGTTCAAAAATACATTCATTTTAAACATAGCTACCACAAAATATTTCACCTTGCTAGCAACAGCATGAATCAGGAAACTACTCTTTCTTGTAAGCGCTCTGCATTAGATGTAGCCTTAAGAAAACGTGTGCTCAACCACGACAACTAAGCGGAATGTAAAAGCAAACAGGTTTGGCGGCAGCTTCTCCAAGTAATAGTACATACGTAGTATAAAGTACACGTTTTGTGCACTTATAACATGTACTCAGTGTCTCTGAAACAATACGTGCTGCTAGACGGAAATTACTTTCTGCTGAGGCATTTCATTTACATCTCAATGATACACAACTACTAGAGAACATTGCTCTTTACGGCAGTCAGTCCACTTGTAAATTAACACCATGATATCGCAGATATTAGGCAACACGTTACTAGGTATGAGAAAAGCCTTAAGGTTTGCAACTAAACATGCTACTCCTAGCTACTACTGAATAAGAATTTGATTATTAACGTGTCTTCATAACTATGTGTGCGGCGTTCGACTCTCAGTCAGCATAGACGTTTTCGCCGCCTTATTTCTAGTTAAACGTGCGCACATCTTGCTAATGGTGGACCAACATTGGACATTTCTCGTCTGTTCCTGAATAGACAACGACGGCGGTAGGCGCCGGGTTCGAATCCCGGTCAGGCAATACAACTTCAGTCGTCATTTAAGGTTCCAACCCCACTGCTGGTGACAAACTGTGATATTTACATTCTGATTTTACGTACTTATTCAACAACCCGATTAGGTGCTGGGTTCGCATCCTTGTCACCAGCATTACATGACGGCATTTCAATTTTATACATGTACATCCTTTGTTCCTTCACAATGCTACAATATACAACGTCTTTCGAGGTTAATTACCAAGAAGGTAATTGTCATGTTAGGATTCCTGGTTTCGTACAAACATTATCGTTATTTCCGTTCAAGTTGAGAATTGATACCTGATACTGGTGCAAACGCCAATATTCGACGTCCCTTTCTGCCTAGTGATCGAGTCTCGATAAGGCACAAAGCTTTGCTTGGTTAACAATGGCCTTACATTCTGGGCTTGCATCCGGATCCAGAACGAAGACGTTGGTCATGTCATTTAAAGTACAACTTTGTGCACAAGTAACTGTTGATGAGTAATGTGAGCAATGATATTACTTGTGATTAGCTGTTAATGTTGGGATTTTCTTTTAACTGCTTAGTATTACATAAAGTTGATGCGAAACCACTCCCCATTGAACGTTGAACAACGTTCAGCATGGGTTGGGTAAACCTTTTAGACAGCAAAGAACTTGTTTCCAATTGCCATACAACTTTATAAATCCATATACTGTCTCAAATTGTTAATTGTGCCGAAGGATTACTGAACTATTTATGTGACAAAGTTAGTTGTCCCATAACGTTTGAAATGTCACTTATTGTAATGAAGTTTAGTTTACGAGCGTTAAGGACTGTCTGATCTCTTCTGTACTAACGTGGTGTGACTTTACATCTGGACGGACTGTCATAAAGACCTGTGTTCTCTAGTAGTCTCTAGCGGTACCCATTGTGTATCGTACAACGAATGTACTGTGGAGGGTTGCGACGATGTGCAACACAGATATGCTATGTTTGTTGCATACATGCAGGTGCAGCCTGCACCTTGGAATTCAGGCGTGATCCACTTTTTTGCTGTCGAGTGTACATAGTAAAAAATTTATGAACATATTTCGAAAAAGTCTGCAACAATATGACCGTGTAGTACATAAGAAAAGCTACGAATATTCAAGGGGGACAAGGTGTACTTGTTACAAAAACTGGTATTTGCGCGTTTTGAGGATACTCGATATAATTTACTGGATGTGCATGATAGTGACCTACTACGTTATGCATATTAAATTGTACGCGACATACATTACAGTGATGTCAAGGGAAGCAGTGGATGGTCGTGTAATTTTAAACTGTGCTACAGAATTGGAAGGCGTAAGATACGAAATTTCAAGCAAAGTGTCAACTTGACGATGCATAGCAAACTGCTGAATTGGCCCGAAAATTTGTAGATGACATAAACTTACACCATCGTTCAGTAAGGAATTTGTTTTTGACTCCAACCAATAAGGATTTGCAGCCGCGCGGGGTAGCCGAGTGGTCTAGCGAGCCTTGTGGTGGTCCATGCTGCTCCCCCCGTCGGAGGTTCGAGTCCTCCCTCGGGCATGGAACCACTGGAAATATTCAGACTTTGGATGTTTGTTTTTTTCCGTGGGTATAATATGTATTGTCGCACTATCTGCAACTACGCCTTGAAGGATAGCCAGTTTCACGATAAGCTCCACGACAAACTCTTTCGCATTCGGTAACATACCGTTACATTCCATTACTTCTCATCATCCGTGACGTTAACGTGATTCTACATCCCCTCTTTAAGAGTGGATGCCTAGCTGAACGCCCTGCACGATTTGTAACTCCCAAGGACTTCCCCTTCGATCTTGATAGTGCAAAACCTTTTGTTATCACTGTGGTGTGCCTTTTTTCATCCGGTGTTCATGGCGCAAGTTAATGGTTTGTCTTTAACATTTCTTGAATGTCAATGGTGTCCATTTTGTGAAGTGTAATAGATACATTCCATAGATACTTGGTCTCTGGACCTCCTGGACACTCACTTTCTGTCGCCCTCCTGATGCACATGGCGAGTCATGAGCAGCTAATTTTTTTTCCTGTCATAATTATTAACACAACACTTTAAAGTGAGCTTACTAAAGATTGAACTGGCGATCTCACACTGAAACTGAATTTGCTAGGGTTGTAGCTTTATAACAACAAAATTATATAACCTCGTCTTTAATGATATAATGAATGACAGAATATTCGAAGCATGAAGTTAATCACATGTGAATTAAAAACAGATATAAGAACGACAATTAATGTGAAAAAAATGAAATAGTAAATGTGATAATGATGCTCGGTTACCATCCATGATTAACAAAGGAAGACACATTAGCGCCCAGAAACTACGAGACTTCCAACCTGTGGTAAATTTCATCTCATAAAGGTACGCCATTCATCTTGTAATAGTACTACAGCAACAAGCACCGTAGATTTCAATGAACATGATAAAGGTATTCTGCATAGGAGACCTTATTCTTACTTTCAAAATTTACAAACGTTTCGCACGTGAGGTGCTCCAAAACTCGCGAACACTGAAAATATGTCGCGGTGCCTCATGTGTACTGCCAAACAGAGTGTAGTTTTTGTTGTATTGGGTAACTAGTTTCAATCACATATCAGTCTTCAGCGACAAGTGCATTGCAGAAGAGAGGAGACGTTTTACAATATATTTACCTTTAGCGTATAGTGTTCTGTATGAACTAATCACAAATTTGTCGCTTCCTAGAGTAACAAATTTGTTCATATTGTTGACTATAAGTGTAAATTTTCTAATATGCGTGGGACAGACAGGAAAAAATTCAAAACAAACATTCAGAAAAGATATGAATACAGCGTGCATGAAAATATCTTCATTTAGTTCACATCTAAAAGATCAGAAACACACCGCCAGTGACGTAACGTGGTCTGTTAGTTCTACAAAACGCCGAAAAGGCATCCTGCTAAGTATAAGAGAAGAAAAAGAACTTTTCGCATTCAGGGTATAACGGGTATAAGAGCAGATATTTCTGTTGGTGACTGAGGATGATGTACTGGACAACATTACATCAGTATTTACGTCATTCGCAGACTAATAATTATGGCTATGTTTTTATGTCGGATAATACGTCCAAGTACATGTGGCAAGAGCAAGCCATTAATCCTTCTTTTCCCCTGGCTGCTGGTTATGTGCTGAAATTTGTTCGCGTAGATGCAAAACGGTTAGTCTTTACCGATTGGCGTAGTTCACTTGGTGGTGCAGTTACGACCAGGCAGAGAACATCGGATACTAAATTATGTAACGTGTTTGCTGGAAGACTGTTCCATGCAGAGAAAAAAATAACCCATACACTCACGTGTGTGCGTATCGAGATACCACGTCTAAAAATGTCAGCACTTATAGCGATTACACGCTGTATGTGACTAACTATCCTGTTTGGAACGAATAGATCGACCTGAAACAAAAAGAAAACTCTCTATAATTTCACCAATATTCTTCTAAGCCCTTGAGCACTAAGTGCATTCATTCGTTCTAGATATTCCTATAACACAGATCAAACAATTTGGAAATGAAATTGTATAATCTCTGATACCAAAAACTCTTTTACAATATAAGGATGTAAAGCACATCGATCTTGGCACGTGCACAACACCAAAATTGAAATACTGATCACCACGGTCATATAACTGGGTAATTACATGAATATTATTACCAAAAGTCTTTGGATTATGCTAAAGAAACAGTATATATGATGCAAATAAAATTATGATAATTATGTGACGATAAGCCACTTCAGTTCACAGTAAACACCATTCGATAGAGATAAAGACATTATAAAAATTATTTTGTCTCCTGTCATGCAGAATCAGCTGAAGATGTGTCCGATATTAGTCTCACAATGAAATAAAATTTTATAAGTACACATTACTGAGCAGCTTACGTCAAAGAAAAAGCAGACTCTATTGGGCAGGGTACGTCGCTTCGCATGACATATGACTATTTTCTTTTCAGCCTCCAATCGAAAGGTACCACAGTGAAAATCAAAAATGTTTTATTTGAAACATTTAGCGACACCTTCCAGCTATTTCTCTACAAAATCTCTGCTCCGACTTAGACATTTGTGCTAGCGTGGTACAGTCTCTCCAGTGCCCTCTTCACAGAAGCCAACTGCCAGTAAGTTCAGTGCCAAAATGCTGTGTTTATAGCCAGCGGTGCATGTGAGCGTAGAGACGAAAATGGGAGACAGCGAAGTCCAGTGTGTACTGTCAATGATCAAATATTTCCCCCTGAAAACGCCCCAGGAGCGTCTTCGTTTGACCCTGCAGCCACGAATTCTCACGAATATTGCGTTATGTGGGGTTGCATGAAATCAGGCGAAATCTCTCAGCAGACACCCATACTCGGCGGGAGACACTATTTTCTACGCGTCTTCACGTGCGCACTGTGTGCTCATAACAGAAAAATGTGTCCGCCCCCTGTAACTGAGTGGTCAGCCCGACGGAATGTCAATCCCAAGGGCCTGGGTTGGAATCCCGGCTGGGTGGGCTATTTTCTCCGCTCAGGGACTGGATGTTGTGTTGTCCTAATCTGCTGCTGTTCCACGCAGACGTGTCTCGCGCGCGCTCCCGCAACTACGGTCTCTTTGTCGGTTCTTTCGGGAACAATCACGCCAGTGAACGAAAAAAACAGTGATCAGTGATGGATAATAGTGAAGTGAAGCAGTCCTACAAAATTTTCTCGTGTTTAGACTAGAGAAATAGTGCATTAGTGACTTCGCGGGCACATTTACGGAATGTCGGACCTCATCAAAGGTATTTCACTACAACTAATATCCAAAAACACTACTAATACGATTAGGAACGCTTGACATTACTAACATTACTAACCGCAGTGCTGTGAAAGTGTTAAAAACAATATGAAAGGAAAGTTACCGTGTGACGAATCATCAAAGTAACGTATGGTAGGATTTTTCTCCGTAATTAGACGTTAAATATCCACCAAACTCACGATAACATGTTAGAACAGTGAAGGGTAACTTCCAAAAGTGTCCCGAATAAAAAACTGATAATAACGGACTTAGACTAAAAACGAAGACTAACATATGGTAGCAAATCTCGCAGAAAAGACTAGCTTAATATGAAGGAAATCAGTGTGAACAATACCCATACAGTGAAGGGAAACGATCATAATTCTGAATTATAGACATATTATAGGTAAAAGTCATAAACTGTCGATAGTGAAGAAAATTGATTGCGAGTAACGTAAAGCGATACGCCGTGCGACGGAACGCAAAGTCCCGAGAGTAGGTCGCAGTGCGCCAGCTGACACGCACTACGCGTGAGTTTCGCAAGCAGGCCAAACTGCGCTGGCCACAGCAAACCTGTGTTGCTAAACACGACTCGTGTCTCCGCGCCCAACCGCGGGAGTCAGCAGCTTACGCGGGCTCACAGTCCCCACCTGGTCCCGCGAACCACGTGGCCGGCTGACGTGCGGAGCTGACCGCGGCGCTCGGTGTCGATCGGACATTGCCGGCGTAGCCACCCAGCCCACATTCGGCCTCGCTCTGTGACGTATCGCTTTTGGGACTTACGTGTCACAATGTGGTGCCGCACACGCAATACACACTAAAAAAAGGTCACTCTTTAAGAACTGTAACACAGATTCGCAATCCTGGATCGAGCACGCCTACTAAGTGGTGCTAACACCACACCCAAGTCCACGAAAGGGACGCTTAGTAGAGCGCAGAGCAGCACCAGTTGCAAAATATCGCCTATAGGCATGGCGTCTGGTGTCCACGAATATGCCGTTATGTCACCGAGCCAGAAGATCGCTGCAATTGACGAGCTATTAAATGACATTGGGGCGGAATTAAAGGCCAAACACGTATCGAGTAGCGTACTGAATACGATAAGGAATAAAATATTCCCTTTGGCTTTCCAACTTACGTCAGCAGAAGCAAAGGTCGAGCTGCTGCAAGAGCAGAACAAAGATCTACTGCGCGAACTTCAGCACTCAGCTGACCCAGTTAAGGACCTTAGAATTGAGTCTCTCACAGAACAGGTCAACAAACTCGAGGAAGACAATACAAAACTCGCTGAAATAAACCAAGAGCTCAGGGACCAAATTAGGGATCTGACAGGAAAGGTTACTGAACAGGCACAGCAACAGGCCAAGACACTAACATACGCTGCGGCACTCTCCACCGCACCCAAAGAACATAAACGCATTGAGGTGGCAAAAGCCAAGCAGGCAACCACTCTCTTCATAAAGTCTACCAACAACCAAGACACGAAAACAATAAAACAAACGTTGACAAAAAACATCAACCCAAGACGAGACAACCTACACATTAAGTCAATAAGAAACACGAAGACAGCTGTGATTGTCGAAGCAGCAACACAGGAGGACTGTAGGAAAATAATAGAAAAGACGAAAGATATTGAGAATATCGCGTGTGAGGGGCCCAGAAAGCGGCAACCTTTGGTGATAGTCTATCGAGTGACAGACACTATCTCGGATAGAGAATTTCTTGAGTGTTTATACGACCAAAATCTCAGTGACGACTTCACAAAAGACGAATTCGACAAAGACGTGAAAATCAGATTCCGCACAGGGCCCAAAGGAAAGGGATACAACCACCAAGTGTTGGAAGTCACACCAAGAATTTATTGGTACCTCACCAAAAAAGGAAGGGTGTACATAGACTTCCAATCCCTATCTGTCAAAGACTATACGTCAGTGAGCCAGTGTTACAACTGTTGTGACCTTGGCCATACAACCAAAGCCTGCGCAGACACAGGTACGACCTGTTCAAGGTGTGGCAAAAAGGGCCACAAACGCGCGGACTGTCGAGCATCAGAGCCCATCGATTGCATCCCTTGCAGGAACAGAAACCGAATTTGCAATAAGAGCAGGGGTGGCGTCTGCCAGACCTACAAACAGCTGCTTGATAGACTAATTGACAGTACTGACTATGGCAACTGAACACCCCCCTGAGTCAAACAACATGCTCCATAAATCAACCCCTGAAAAAATAAGATCATACAAGTCACCATCCACCAGGCACAGAAACCATCTACGTGCAATACTCTGGCGTAAGAGGCAAAAACTATTACCTGACGACTACCCCAACAATGGTCACATTCCAGGCTTGATACATAATACAAACCTGGAGGACAGCCATCATGCAATCACTGAATACATAGACGACCTAACACTCACAGGACAAATGTCACCAGAAGCCGCCAAACTAATCAAAAGACAAATAATGTACTGGATGACATTCCAGACGACCCTTATGAACAGGATAGACGAACTCGAAGACGAACTACTGAGAATAGACATGATAACCCCAAATCCTGATACCGACAGACCAGAAAACCATACCACACATGATCAACCAAAGCAACTGCACAAAACAGCGTTGCTAACGACTCAAGATCACCCATCCACTCCAGCACAACGACGCACATACGACACTACAAAATGCGAAGGACGTATCAAACCAATCAAATTCATACAAGGCGAGACCTTGAACCCAACGGTGCTAAACACAACCGTAACGCAAGCAAGCACAACTGGAGTCCAAACGGAAAACATGAACAAATCAGACACCTCAGACTGTAATCAAATCAAACGCAAAATAACTCTCTCTGACTCACTGACAGAGGAAGAAGACGACGTCTATTATTGCCCTTACGCCAGAGATTGTAGTGTTCATAATAATGATATTCGAAACAGTAATACCGACCTTGAACAGGCCACAGCGCCGGCAGACATCACGAATGCCACACAAAAAGCCGCAGCAACAACCGCAACAAAAGTCTGCGGAGGGTCTGGCAACAGAGGCGACAGTGCGCATATCATACCAAAAGCTGTTACGTCTGTCACAGGTAGCGCAGACGAGCAGTCAAGTGGGAACCAAATCACGTCAAATCAATGCAGAATGGAGGCACAAACAACCAACACATCTGATACACATCAAGACTGCACAAACGAAACACACACAAAAAACAAACGAATCATCGCAGCCTTTAGGAAACTAAAACCGCATAGGAAACCCAAACAGCCTAAGAGAGTCCCGAAAGTGAAAGCGTGTGACGACCAATCGCGGCAATCGCAGGCTGCCTCAAAACCTAGTGATACGAAAGTGCATACCCCTGATGATACCAACACCTTCGCAGCCTCCCAACCAACAACCTCAATGCCGACGCCCAAGGAAACCCCCACAACAACCAACGAGGAAGTCAATCCAGCGCCCCCCGCAGAGGTGCACAACAACGCCACTACACCATCACGACACGTCACGGCTGCAGAGACGCCAACACACGCCACCCACACCGATAGTTTTAGTTACGACAAGCTAGATATAAATGTAAAATTAAGTAGGCTAGAAAAAAGAGACATCTTAGAGACGGCACAGCGGATGCTCATCCGCACCCTACACCCGTACGGCCAATCTGTTTGTTTCCGTACATCAGAGCAAACCGATAGACTGATTCTCAAAACGGAGAATATTCCAACAGATCCAGACAGCCTACTAGACCTGCTCATGCAGGTGTGCGCCCGCAGGGAGGAACCATTCGATATGGACAAGCTTTACAAGGATCACGTAAGGGCTCATGGGAGAACATACTTCGATTACAGTCAAACTGGCAGCAAGTGCTACGCCACAGTTAAACACCCAAACTGCTAATAGCACAGCTTAATGCTATGCGGAGTATACTTGTAAATTCGGAGCTCCCACGGGTCCTACGTGAACTAAAAAGTGACATTCTGTGCATACAGGAGCCCTACACTAGACAAGGGCATATCCCCAACTTTCCTCCAAGTGCGGTGACAGTTGCGGAGGGGACAGGCTGCATGGCATCTGTCAATCCTAAACAAAGAAATACATCCAGTCAAAATTACAGAACTCTGTTCCGAGCACCTAGTTACTGTTGAAGTCACACACAAGGGGGATACTTGGATCATCGCGTCGCTGTACGCCCAATTCTGTCATTGCATCAAACCATACGCAGACCTCATCAGAGATGTTGCGCAATACGCTGGCAACAAAAAACTTCTCATCTGTGCAGACATAAATGCCAGATCAACCCTGTGGCATTCAGACAGAACTGACGACAGAGGTAGAATAATAAATGACATCATCCAAGAAAACAGACTACACGTACTCAACAAGGAAGGACATCACCCGACTCACATCGGACACAACGGTCATTCATCAAACATAGACATCACCCTCGTTAATAATGCCGCCATCAACCACGTACGAGACTGGACCGTACATGACCAGATCACTGCTAGCGACCACAACATCATCACACTAACCTTAAGTGGCACACCAAACGTCAACACAGAAACACTACCAAAAAGACTATTATTTGACAAAACAGACTGGGACAGGGTCAGACAAAAAATACATGAGCACATACCGCAAGACATCACCGGCAGTGTTGATTACAGAGCACACATGCTGACAGATATCATTACACACACACAGAACACCTGCATACCCACACAAAGAATGACAAAACACCAAAATATTCCCTGGACTACACAATTAACACGACTCAAACAAGACTCAAAACGTAAACGTAAACTTTACCAACGAGCAATTTCAGATAGAGAAAGACAATTACGACTACACGACTACCGGCTTGCCAAGGATAAATATAAACTTGAGCTGAATAAGACCAGGAAAGACCATTGGAACAGCCATGTAGCAGCACAAACACAACTAAACATTTGGGGGGAACCATACAAAATCGTGACAGAGAAAATTAAGAGCCCACTGGTTCTGGGAACGCTGCGACAGGAGGATGGTGAGATGACTAAGGGCTGGAGACGCACAACGGAGTTCCTGCTGAGCAAACTTCTGCCCGACGACATCGCAGACACAGACACACCACAACATGCAGCACTGAGACGCGAAGTAGACACAGTATACACCACACCAAACGTCACCTGTCCATTTGCGCAGGAAGAAGTGGCGACAGCGATCTCAGAACTCAAAAACAAAAAGGCGCCTGGGCCGGATGGTATCCACTCTGAGGTACTGAAACAAATTGCACCGCAGATCACCCCGTTTCTCACAACGTTGTTAAACGATGCATTAAGGCTGGGCCGTGTGCCTGCAGTGTGGAAGACCTCGAAGGCGGTTATCATCAAAAAGGCTCCAGACAAAGACCCATCAGACCCCAAGTCATACAGACCAATTTGCCTTATCAATACACTCGGTAA
Source organism: Schistocerca americana (assembly GCF_021461395.2). NCBI lineage: Eukaryota > Metazoa > Arthropoda > Insecta > Orthoptera > Acrididae > Schistocerca > Schistocerca americana. The sequence goes on from NC_060119.1 coordinate 231,215,409, forward strand.
AGTACAAGAAAAACTACTCTGCAAAAGACTACAAGCACACCGAACACTACGGGGACTGACACCACACCAATACGGCTTCAGGGAAGGGAAATCTATAGACGACGCAATTAACAGAGCACTCCAAATAGTACACGACACACCCTCCAAATACACACTTGCAATTATGATAGACATCTCAGGTGCCTTCGACAACCTCTGGTGGCCGGCCTTGTTCAAGAGGCTCAGACACCTGCAGGTACCGGAGTCTCTGTATAATAGTTTCATGGACTACTGCAGAGACAGAACGGTCGTTTGGCAAATGGACAACCAGAAAGTGATTAAACGAATTACAAAAGGCTGTCCACAAGGGTCGATCTGCGGCCCCGTCTTCTGGGACATAGTTATAGAACCGCTCCTACAGTTACTAGAGGAGCACATCTTGACAGATGGAGCTGTCGCTTATGCTGATGATCTACTCGTCGTAGTTTCAGCAAATAACCGTGCCCAGCTAGAAGAAAGAGCCAATGGAACACTTAGGACAATAACCCAATGGTGCACAGATAATAAATTAAAGATAGCAGGAAACAAAACAACTTATACATTGCTAAAGGGTATCCTGCGCAGGAACCCAATAGTCAAAATCGGGGACACAAACATAAAAAGACTAGCAGTCACACGCTATCTAGGAGTATACATTGATGAACGATTGAACTTCCACGAACACATGCGAATATGCACAAACAAAGCAGAAAAGATACTACACAAACTGGCTAGGCTAAATTCGGAACAATTCAGACTACCCCTGTCAGTGACACGAACATACCATTGCGCTCTCTTCGAGTCAGTACTATGCTTTGCTGCCAGTACGTGGGCCCACAGGTTAAATCTCTCAACCAACAGAACCATTGTACGTCGAGGCCAAAGAAGTGTTCTACTTCGACTAACAGGGGCATTCAACACAACATCAAATGACGCACTATGTGTCGTCATGGGAATTTTCCCCATAGATATCACCATCAGGTACCGCGCAGCAATGTACTGGCTTAGGATGGGGAGAATAGACCAGGTTCGGCAGATCACTGGTGTACCGATTGAGACAACACGCCAACTCAGAGCATGGCGAGTGGATACCTGGCAGAGCGAGTGGGCCAACAGCGATAAGGGCCGCCGTGTCTACAACTTCTTCCCTGACATCCGGGAAAGACTAAAACTAAAACATATTGATCCCAGCCGCGGTATGGTACATTTCATCACAGGACATGGCCCTTATCCCACGCACCTGTACCGCGTGAGTCTGCAGCAGACTAATAGATGCACATGCGGGGAAGAAGGTTCCCCTGAACATACTGTCTTCTTCTGCGGACAACGCACGAACATAAGACACACAGTACACATAAATCGCCTGAACACACAGAACGAACTACATGCCATAATACGCGACCCGGAAAGGTGGACTGAACTCAACAAACTAACGGATGAAATCTCGAAGATCCAACAAATAGAATACTTGCGCAACAGACCCTACCGAAGGCAAGTCGGTCCAAACAGACGTCACGATGCCCAGGGGGACATAGATATGGTTAGCACCACGATTGATGAAGAAGAAACAGATACAGACCAGGGCACCAACACAGATATTGAAGTGTCCAGCGCGGATGATCCATAGTGTCAACCAAGTCAAATTCAAAGAACAGAGTGGAACAACCGACAAGAGGTGCACAAGTCACACACAATCCTAAAAACAGATTGCACCGTATATATAAATAGTTTACAGCATCTCCATGTCCAATAAGAGCTTAAAGCTAGGTACCTCTTCAAGGGACCTACACCTTCCGTTAAGAGGCAGCGCACAGTCTGTATGGAAGGATCTTAATTGTGGTCCCTCTCTTTTGAGCCCAACCCGACGGATACCTATGGTAGATCGGGGAAAACCACCGCTCAGGCTGTGTTGCTGGCGGGGCCGGAAGGTGCTAACTGCCACACCACGTATCATTGTAAGTCTCATTGGATCAGTGTGAACTGTTTGTACAACCAACCTACACAGCCTATACCTCAACCTCCACTATACTAAGAACCTCTCATCTGAAGCACGGCCTGGATGGAAGGATCTTAATTGTGGTTCCTCTCTTTTGAGCCCAACCCGACGGATACCTATGGTAGATCGGGGAAAACCACCGTTCAGGTCGTGTTGTCGGCGGGGCCGGGAGGTGCTTGCGCCTGATGTACTCTACTAGGAGCCTTGCAGGCTCAACACAAACCGTTAGCGTCATTACCTTATTACTTTTACCACGAGTACCCTTTCATTAGCAACTTTGAGCCAAGCACAAAATCAGTTACCTCTCTATTGTATATCGTAAATAGTTTAGCAGGCTGGACATGGAGGTCTTAGTCTTAGTTTCTAGCTTTAACGTACCCTAATTTCTTCTAGTTAAGGTAGTTTTTAGGATGGTAGATGTTAAAGGCATGGTGAGCAACGGCCAGCGTCTTGAGGGTCATTCCAAGACCCGGGCCGCCGCCCACAACCAGGTGACGGGCCATATTATACCTATAACTTCTGTATTCAGTTCTCTTCCTTCCTTCTTTCTAAATATTTAATTTCGTTTTGTTTATTAATATCTTACTTGATTTTGTATTAGTTATAAGTTTTTCTAATGCTGCACAAAAAAAAAAAAATAACAAATGGATCTAAACAGAGCCCGCCTCCACGTGGCGGGACACGGGCAACGGTGTGAGTGGGGACGGGAGCCGGTGTGGTGTTACTTTAAGTCACTGCGGACCCCGGACCCAGTCACAGCGGCTAAGTGGCAATATACGACCCACCATAAGAAATTAGACGGTGGGTCATAAAATATAAGCAGCTAGTGAAAAAAAAAAAAAAAAAAAAAAAAAAAAAAAAAAGTGTCCTAAACATCACCATTTCATCCACATCGACACGCAAGTCGGCGAAATGGCGTCAAATCGAAAGACTTGCACCGGGGGAACGGTCTACCCGGCGGGAGGCCCTAGTCACTGAAAAATGTACCTTGATGCAGCTGACTGTCGGTCTATAGACTCTGCGCAGCACGTCAGCGAAAAACTTCACCGATTTTTCTCTGCGCTTTTAGTTTTGCGACCGATCGGAGGTTGGAAAAAAAGCCCTTATACTTCTAAATTATGCAATCTATTAACGATTATCCCTTGAAACTGTCTACAGGTAACACTAAATCATTTTCTCAAAGCTTAAATTTGTTATGGAAAAAGTAAAACGAAAATTACTGTTTTTCAGTTTCTTGTATTTTTCACTTTGTATGTATTGTATTATATGTTAACCGGGGACCTAGAAACGACGGAGAGGCTCCGTTCCCGCCGCAGCCGCAGTGGTCCACAACCCCGCAACGACTACCGCAGTCCACTTCACCCCTCCGTCACCCCACACCGAACCCAGGGTCACTCTGCGGTGGAATCCCTAGGGAACACCTCACACCAGACGAGTGTAACCCCTATGTTTGCGTGGTAGAGTAATGGTGGTGTACGCTTACGTGGAGAGCTTGTTAGCACATCAATCGCCGACATAGTGTAACTGAGGCGGAATAAGGGGAACCATCCCGCATTCGCCGAGGCAGATGGAAAACCGCCTAAAAACCATCCACAGACTGACCGGTTCACCGGATCTCGACACAAATCCGCCGGGCGGATTCGTGCCGGGGACCAGGAGCTTGTTCCCGCCCGGAAAGCTGTGCGTTAGACCGCAGGGCCAACCGGGCAGGCTATTTTTCACATACGTACAATGTGTGGATAACTTAATGAAAAAATTGTATACGCGTTTTGGACAAAAATTATATCTTGAAAATGTTTGTTTTTCTCAGATTTAGCAATATTTGATTGATTTATCTGGCACCAGGCCCCACAATTTTTCGCCACAAACTTTCAGGACCATGTTAAACGATGGGACAATTGTTAAATTGTTGTGACTCATTTATTGAGATACTGTCGGATGTAAAAAAGAGCCTTTGTTCTCAGGGGAGAATTATTAAATCACGTTCGTGCGTTAGTCTCCTCGAGCTCGACATACCTATTATCCATAACGTTGAGATGAAAGGAGCTGAGACCGTATTTCGATGCTCGGGTCAAAATAGAGCTACGAGACAATGTAGATCTTGTTGCGGCGTAGGACGACGTGGGGCTAGAGCAGAGGCGCGCATGCCTCCGGTACGAGAGGTGTGATTTAGCGTCGTGGCGGCGGTGGCGGTACGTTGCGCCTCTCGAGAGGGCGCAGGCACGCGCCTTGCTGGAGGAGCCAGATAGAGTTTCTGGCGGGGGCGGGCTCGGAAATAATAGCAATAACCGCGAGCAAAAAGGTTTCGCACGCGACGCCAAGACAAGGAGCCGTTATTTATGGCGCCTTGTAATGGGTGTGGGGTAGGCGGCGGCGGCGGCGGCGGCGGCGGCAGCGCCGGCACTGAAGAAGCTGAAACAAAACGCCGCCGACACAAGAAGCGGGGCCCGCCCTGCTCGGCGCGCGGATGAATACATTACGCGGGCGCGAGGAGGCGCGGCGGAGGCGGCGCGGGCGACGCGCAGCCCCCGGCGTCTTCCTGGGCCGCGCGGGCGTCATATTAAATTTCAGTCAGTCCGCGGAAAATTGCAATCTCCGTGCGACGACAGTGAACTGGCTGGGAGGTGGAGGTGGAAGTGGAGGCGGAGCTGGAAGCGCCCCCCGCCCACGCCGCCGCGCCTTTGTCTCGTCTCCGGAGCGACCCTCGCTGCCGTTATTGTTTCGGGCTCGGCGCACCTCAGCGAGGACGAGTGGGCCCGCCCCGCTGATTTCACTTTAATGGCCGGCCACTGCCGACTTGACTCGCCGCGCCTGTCTTTTCTGCCTTATACCGCCCACTGGCTGCGCCTCTGCGCAGGGGCGACAGCAAAGCAAGGTGCGTCTGGCTACACGCGCCGTGTTTTACGACAACATTTGCTCGCGATGGGAATGCCGTCAACACGGCTGCAAAGTGGCTGCGATGCCTACGAAATCTGCGTTAAGGCGGGCGATATTGCTGTTATATTGCAAGATACCTCGTGTGGGAGGGAGAAAGAGGTGTGGATTTTATTTAAATTTTATAAATGAAATGCAAGGAGGGCTGTTCAACAAATACGAGGTTTATTCAGTGAAACTGCATTAAACTGCATATGCAATAATTATTGAAATTTTATGAAATTCATTAAACATTCACTCACAAATTATTGAAATAATGATAAACAAAAGTAAAAAATTTGGGTCGCCAGATACTGTAGAAAGTATAAAAAAAAAACAACAAACATAACTGAATTGGCACCAACATCTCACAACAAGTGAATTATACAGGGTGTTACAAAAAGGTACGGACAAACTTTCAGGAAACATTTCTCACACACAACTAAAGAAAAGATGTTATGTGGACATGTGTCCGGAAACGCTTAATTTCCATGTTAGAGCTCATTTTAGTTTCGTCAGTATGTACTGTACTTCCTCGATCCACCGCCAGTTGGCCCAACTGAAGGAAGATAATGTTGACTTCGGTGCTTGTGTTGACATGCGACTAATTGCTCTACAGTACTAGCGTCAAGCACATCAGTACGTAGCATCAACAGGTTAGTGTTCGTCACGAACGTGGTTTTGCAGCCAGTGCAATGTTTACAAATGCGGAGTTGGCAGATGCTCATTTGATGTATGGATTAGCACGGGGCAATAGCCGTGGCGCGGTACGTTTGTTTCGAGACAGATTTCCAGAACGAAGGTGCCCCGACAAGAAGACGTTCGAAGCAATTGATCGGCTTCTTAGGGAGCACGGAACATTCCAGCCTATGCCTCGCGACTGGGGAAGACCTAGAACGACGAGGACACCTGCAATGGACGAGGCAATTCTTCGTGCAGTTGACGATAACCCTAATGTGAGCGTCAGAGAAGTTGCTGCTGTACAAGGTAACGTTGAGCACGTCACTGTATGGAGAGTGCTACGGGAGAACCAGTTGTTTCCGTACCATGTACAGCCTGTACAGGCACTATCAGCAGCTGATTGGCCTCCACGGGTACACTTCTGCGAACGGTTCATCCAACAATGTGTCAATCCTCAGTTCAGTGCAAATGTTCTCTATACGGAGGAGGCTTCATTCCAACGTGATCAAATTGTAAATTTTCACAATCAACATGTGTGGGCTGACGAGAATCCGCACGCAGTTGTGCAATCACGTCATCAACACAGATTTTCTGTGAACGTTTGGGCAGGCATTGTCGATGATGTCTTGATTGGGCCCCATGTTCTTCCACCTACGCTCAATGGAGCACGTTATCATGATTTCATACGGGATACTCTACCTGCGTTGCTAGAACATGTGCCTTTACAAGTACGACACAACATGTGGTTCATGCACGATGGAGCTCCTGCACATTTCAGTCGAAGTGTTCGTACGCTTCTCAACAACCGATTCGGTGACCGATGGATTGGTAGAGGCGGACCAATTCCATGGCCTCCACGCTCTCGTGACCTCAGCCTTCTTGAGTTTCATTTATGGGGGCATTTGAAAGCTCTTGTCTACGCAACCCCGGTACCAAATGTAGAGACTCTTCGTGCTCGTATTGTGGACGGCTGTGATACAATACACCACCATTCTCCAGGGCTGCATTACCGCATCAGGGATTCCATGAGACGGAGGGTGGATGCATGTATCCTCGCTAACGGAGGACATTTTGAACATTTCCTGTAACAAAGTGTTTGAAGTCACGCTGGTACGCTCTGTTGCTGTGTGTTTCCATTCCATGATTAATGTGATTTGAAGAGAAGTACTAAAATGAGCTCTAACATGGAAAGTAAGCGTTTCCGGACACATGTCCACATAACATATTTTCTTTCTTTGCGTGTGAGGAATGTTTCCTGAAAGTTTGACCGTACCTTTTTGTAACACCCTGTATAAGGTGCCTGCCATTGTATTTGCCTTTTAACTTGAGCATTGTATGACTTCATTCTAATTTAACATATAAATAATTTACACAAGACGGGTTGAACTGGTATAGTAAATGAGGAGGGATAAAAAAAAACACAGCTGAACATATGACTCTCTTTTCGGAAAAACGGTGAATACTGTGCCTTGCGTCTTTCAGAATGGTTCAAATGGCTCTGAGCACTATGGGACTTAACATCTATGGCCATCAGTCCCCTAGAACTAAGAACTACTTAAACGTAACTAACCTAAGGACATCACACAACACCCAGTCATCACGAGGCCTTGCGTCTTTATGAGCATCCAACGCATTGCAAGGAAATTGAAGAAAGCGAAAGAAGAATGCGCAGCTAGGAAAGCGGGCGTTTTCTGTATTACCATGTTCATAGCGTGGTCGGCGTGGCGGTGAAGTCGGCTGATTGCGTGCGGCTGCATCAAGACTCTGCCGTCGACGTAGCTGATATCGTCTAACATGCCCTACGCTGAAAATGGTGACCGAAACGCGCTACTGGATGCTAACATTACTGGACGACGGTATGCGTCCATCTGCAAGTGCAAACCTATGTGAAACCGCATTAAGCAAAGCTCAAAACTGTTCTAACAGTACTACCGTCATCGGACATGTAGTAAATCAAAAATGTGATCCTGAATTAAGCTCTTGATAACGCGCACAGTGAGTGAATGTCGTCTACTTCTCAATACTAGTGCGCTCCTCGCACCTGGAGAGAGAGAGAGAGAGAGAGAGAGAGCCGCTCCCCTCCAGCGTCTTGTCTCCGCCCTTCCGCAAATTACGTAGCTCGTACTATTTTTCAAAGCGAATATTAGATTCTTGCCAATGAAGAAGTCCCTTTCAAAATTTCCTCCCTCCTCGCCGTCGCATTCCACGAGGAAAGGAGAGCAATACTCTGTGTGAGACAGAGTATACAAATAAACCAAGACTTCTCCCTTTGGGTATTGCCGCTACGTTCCCAGGTGTTCTGCTCGCGGGAAACGGCCAAAATTCCCCGGGCCACTTGAGATTCTTGGACACCCAAGTCGTGCTGTTGCTATTCAACTCGCCGCTCTGTCCGCGTTACCTAGAATCGTGACAAAACTGTTTTCGCTCTAAGTTTGTAGTTTCCGCTGTCTCGGACACACGTGCGAATGTCCACGGCTTCCCTTGGCAGCGTGTTGATGTACGCAGCGTCTTCGCCTGTCGCTAATCCTCTAGGGGCCTGCCCTCTGTGAAGCGTGCCGACATAGGCGCGCGACCGCCGCTCGCCCGTGGGCGCACTACCTGTGTCCACCTGGTGGCCGGGCTTCCCAGCTAGGAAGGCACCAGAAGAAGTCCTTTCATGCACAAAGTTTGCAAAGAGAAGAATCATAGCCCTTTACTGATGCTTAATGACAAAATAATTCACCTCCATCACACTTCATATATTTCAATAAACTTATGACTGATTTTAAAAGTAAATATCTCTTGAAATTATAAACATGAAAAGCTCTGACGCTTTTCAATATAGGTACTGTGTCTGCTCTTTCGAGAATGCCTGTCCGAAGCAACAGGCACTATGCCTGTAGAGGCTGTCCATAAAATAGTGTCGAATGCTTTGGGAAACAAGAAAAGTAAGTCCAATAAACATGGGCCCGAAAATGTATCGTTTCTGCGATAAACACGTGTTTACATCTGTTCAACGTGGCGACCACTCGTGACAATTCACCCCTCTCCCCTCTGGAGAGCTTTTTACCTACTTTATGGTGATTGCATAGTTCAATGAGAAAATTTACTGAATTAGGCGTTAATGTGAACTGATGTAAAAACTACCTGGTCACGAAAACTTATAATGGCCGGGAAAGGGGTGTGATTACTATATGTCCCTCCATAACGGCATCCAGTAGCGTCTGAGATGACACGGCGATCGGTCGGTTCCATTGGGCCTCCCGAGGCGTGTTCGGACAGAGCTTAGTTTTAGACTTTCTAGATATGGATAGTATAGTCTGTCTGTAAACTCAAGAGCGAGCAGCGCTTTTGGTGGGGGAAGTGGCCTTTTGCGGAAGATCCCCGCCACTGGCCTACAGGGCAACCCAAAATCAGTTGCCCGTTACCTGTCTAGCGGTGTAGTTCGGCGTGCAGTGATATACGTCGTTTCTGTTCGTGGGATCTTAGTTGCCAATCTCAGTCAGTTGACTTAATGTACTTATGGATAGACTTCAGTATCCGGAAGTGATGGATAATCGCCCTGCATGGCAAGAAAATGTGCAGAATACGAAGGAGATATTGGCGCAGAACGAGCGTTCGATCGTCTCTAACGTTATTACAGCTTGTGTTAAGGAGGCTACACAGAAAGAACTGTTGGCTAGTATTACCAGTCCCAATCAAAGGGGTACAGCTTATGCAAACTTCAGCCTCGCCAAAATAGGACGCATAAGGAAGGAACGCGAGAACAAGGCGCATGGCGCATTATTTACTAATAATTTAGGGAGGAAACTCATCGTTATAGACAGTTTCATAAAATCGGTCATTCGACAAACGATGGAGGACTTTTACATAAACCAAAAAATAATGCCCACATTACGGAATCTACTCACTGGCGTGAAACAAAAAATACATTTTCGTTGCAGAAAGATGTTTTACACAAGACATTGCGTGAAATGGGATTTACCTGGTAATACTTTTTAGATATGTTTACGAAGACAGTGACAAAAAAAAACCAGTGCGAATCGAACTAATACAACACACGTAATTATAAATTTCTCGTTACTTTTGAAACACTCTTCATGTTGCAAGATTTGTTAAGTTTTAATGCAGCCCTTCAAAGAAAACTTCTACCTTTTAGTAGAAACACAAAGTAACAACAAGCCTTAAATTCTACAGACTGATTGCACTATATCTGGTTCGTCTTACGAATAGAGAGGAACATACATTCATATGAATAGGCATTCGGTTCTATGTTTGTAGTAGAATCCTGACTTCCGTTCTTACGTTAATATTATTTACTCTATAATGTTTTGTTTCGAAGAAGCTATAGTCTTTTGTTTTCCTTATACTCTTAACGCATTTGTCTAAAAATAAACGCAGCCGGGACGTATCTGTACACGGCGTCGTCACAGATTTAAAGAGCGCGCCGCGGCAGGGAATGTACTACGTTGTGGAACAGCCTGTAGAAGCGCCCTGTGACGTAGCAGGGTTGGCAGAGTGGGGACTCGCTAGCTCGCTCTTCAGTTTACCGACAGACTATACAATGAGTTGTTGTAAAGTAGAACACTCTCTTCGTTAAATCAAATCACAATTTAATTTTACAATAGAACTGCACACTTCATAAGAAACGTTGGTAGTTTGACGTAACTGTTGTCAGACACCAATGATTTACACAATGTCTGTGTTTATGCGGTGTCCTTCTGATATGCATCCAAGTAGTGTGTAATATACAGGCACTGAATAAACATAGACAATGCGTAAATCGTTGGTACACATGCCTCGACGAGCTAAAATGTCGATAATAATAAAAAATTGTCTCCTGCTGCGCGGGAATCACAACGTGTCGGCGTGGGAGATTTGGACAATATACGACATATGGAAGTTTCGGTCACTCCGAGAGGGGAGCACGGATGGTCGGAATATTTACGACGATCGCTAGCGTTAAGCGGCAACTCAGGGCTCGACTCACGGTCCAGCACAAATTTTTATGTGCCATTAATGAAATGAACAGCTGATGTCAAACTATATTCGCAGTCTGGGAATCTATTTACTGATGCCAGATAAATACAATTCCCGAACAAGTCAATCAAACTATGTACCACTCGCGCTCGGCGTTTGAATTGTCGGGACTAACGAAATGTATCTGAGAATAAGAGACTAGAGGCTTAAGAACACTGCTCACAGTGACGGAGACGTGCGTAAACTGCATGTGAGAAACAAAACATAGCTTGTGGCGACATGTATTCGGTATTCCGCCTCACTTCTGACTTTCCCTGCTGAGAATAACAAATTGGGGGAATTCAAAACCTACCAAGTCGGTATGAAACGTGAGGAAGAAGGTAGGGGAGTACTGAAATGTGTCCGTGTCTCTGAGTTCTCGTCAGGATAACAAGTTGGAGCAGTACGAAAACTGCAGACTTCGCCCGAGGCGGGAAAGGAAATATGCGAGAAACAAAACGTCTGAGGCAGTAACGAATCGGTACTAGGAATCTCGTAGCATATTCATTACTAACGATCGAACGTATACAACATCCATCACCTCTGGCTATAAGAGGAGCGAGGGACACGAAGAGAGAAATGCCCCCTACACGCATGTGTCAGACCGCATACACACTGAGCCTGAAACGTGTTTTCTAAACATGTTTCCGACTGCTAATTGTGGACGCAGTTTGGAAGCATGTTTCAAAACACGCCAACAGTTGTCAGTAGCTGTTTCGGTACACATCAAAAGAAACAATATATCAGTCAGCTACTACATGTCACCGCTGCACAGCGCTAGCACATGTGGGTATGTCGCTTTGAGTCGTCTGCTGCATAGAGTTGTTTCGCGTTGCATTTTCACTTCCTTTATTAACTTTTTCCTAAAAAATGCACATCATTTTACATACTGGTGTTCACAAGTCTGTTCGGTATTTGCAGCACAGCAACAACTACTATCTTGCAGTATATCATCTGCAATTAATAAAAGTTTATCATTGTTTTGTAACGTAATTTCTCAGAATTTTTTGCGTAATATGATATTATCTTGTTTTTGCTTTTCGTAACATTACGGTCCTTAGATTATGTTGTTTTGTAAGCAACGATTCGCTATTCCACTCTTTGCTCTTTGACTATCATTTTCTGGGTTGCAGTACGATTTTTCGAAAAATTTGTTGAAATGTACAATGATTGTAATGATTTGTCTATTTACCAACTTTTTGTAGTTCTCGCGTTTTCCTGCTTCACTGTTTGTGTGATGTTGATTTGTTCCTCCATCTTCTTCCGGGTGGAAATTTTGAATTTTCCAAAGGCTGTGGGGGTTTGTTTGTTTATTTGTGTGTGTGTGTGTGTGTGTGTGTGTGTGTGTGTGTCTTGGTTTTCTGATTTTCTTTAGAGCTGAGGGCTGGGTTCTATTACACAGTGCTCTGCATTCATTCATCACTTTTCTTCCTTCAGCATTTAAGAATTTGTAAGTCTGTGTTTATGTCTATTGGTCTGTGCTTCTTGTCCATGAGATGATCTCCAATGTGGAGGAACTTCTGTTATTCATCGGTGCCATTCTGTGTTCACTGTATCTGATGTTGACATTTCTACTTGTTTGTAGAATATAAACTGAATTGCAGTCTTGACACATGAGTTTGTTGATCACAGATGTGCTGCGTTTATATGTTTTAGTACTAGTTTGCCTCAGTTTCTGTTGTATATAGTTGTCTGTCAGTAGACAGATTTCACTCTTTGTCTCTTGCATATATTGGGTATCCTGTGAGCTGCTTTACTGTTATAGATTAGTGTGTACCATTTGTTTGTTGTCGTGGATGCTTCTTTCTCAGATGTGTTGTGTGCGTTTATGGTCTGTGCGCCCATGTTTGTATATTGTTATTCGTCAGTTTGCTTATCACATAGATGTTCATGATAGTTCACTGAAATTATTACGGGTTCCCTAAGCTTGGAGGTTTGAAATGACGCTTTCAGTTTAAGGATTTTCAGATCCATAACAAGAAAAGAAGGAATGTGCAGTGGAAGGGGCTGGAGACTGTTCCAATTTTTTTCAATACAGTCTGTTGTTTTTCAGTTCCAGCTCTCAGATGAGCTACTCGTGATAGTTTCCGTATGATGGGCAGCAAACTAAGTACAAAATCATAACTGTCATCTAGAGTCTCTGGGTCTGACGCTTAATTCTCATTAAGCCTCAGCTTTAGTTTATCTACGTTCTGCAACTCCTCAATTTTTTCTTTATGTCTCATAGTTGTCTGGGTGTTGGGAGACTGAGAATGGTGGCATTGAAAAACTATTGCCTGAATATTCTGACAGTCTTGAAGAGCCGGCTTCAAATGAACATAGACTCTCTTCGTTATCTAAATCACGTGTTGTACCTGTAACAACAGCCGTTGACAACTATGCCTCGTCGGGTTCAGATTGGGTTATATTTCTGCCATGTATATTAATTTTCGTCTGTCGTGGAGTCATAATGTCTGTCATAAACGTCAGTACTTCGTAGGAAGATCAGTGCGATTTAAACGCTTGAGAGCCACCTTCGTTTCCGGAGCTTAACATAAGAGCCTTTTTAGTGTTGAGCAGAAGTCGCGCCAGTATTTCCACGTAGTCTTCACTGCCTGGCCTGGAAATACGGACATTAATAAATGCAGAAATAACTATACGGACTTGGTACGAATACATTTTTTTTGCCCTTAGCGCACCCTACAATCCTTCGCACCGTTCCACTCTGTTCATTTCATTCTCTTTCAGGTATGTCTTTCCATGCTCTGCTAGAGCAATTCCTGATGGGTCTACAAGAGTCGCACAACGTTAGCATGAAATGTGTGCTGCAATATCGTAAATTTTGAGCCCTGTACACCTGACTCCTCTTACTATGGTCCTGCTATACTCATTCAAACAGCTGAATAACACTTGTGTGCCAATTGAAATTATCCGAATTGTGTGTGTGTGTGTGTGTGTGTGTGTGTGTGTGTGTGTGTGTGTAACCCACTGGCGATAGGCACTTCCCTGTTCAGTGTCCCCTCATTCTGGGACTTTGCGCTAAAATAATAAGAATTTTTTCTGTTGCTTTGTTAGCTGTAGGCAATGCTAATTGCAAATTGATAGAAATTGATGCTGTAGGTTATGGCGAATCACATAGTGCGACATTTAGGGCAAGTTATTCGCAAAATAATATTTTGAACGTTCCAAAAATGGTTCAAATGCCTCTGAGCACTATGGGACTTAATTTCTGAGGTCATCAGTCCCCTAGAACTTAGAACTACTTAAACCTAACAAACCTAAGAACATCACACACATCCACGCTCGAGGCAGGATTCTAACCTGCGACCGTAGCGGTCGCGCGGTTCCAGACTGAAGCGCCTGGAACCACATGGCCACACCGGCCGGCTTGAACGTTCCACTAAACTGGCCAATACAGCTGGAACTATCGGCTACTTCATTGAAAGTCCCATTAGCATTGACCAGAGATGAAATCTTTCCCTCTTCGAAAATTTAATGCAGCCGTCTCCTGGACTGTGACTGAATTCGGAAGAAAGACTGTTTAGCAAAAGGTTATCGCAGGTTATAACGGTGGCGGATCATACGTTTGGAGAGATGGCTATCAAGCAGCGTCTTCTCCGAAAGGAAATGGAAATATCAGTAAACATGCAGACATTATTATTCAGAGCATCCGCGTCTTCCACAGCATAATAATATAGATGAGCCTGATGTCTTCCTTCAACTGCGCATTGATGAGGACGTAATCGAAAAAAAAAAAAGATTTGGCAGAATGCTTTCAAAATGATTGAACAAGTGGTGGTGCTTCAAGCAGAGCGGGGAATGTCAGAGAGACGTTCCAAACTATACCAACAGTCACGAATGTAAACTTACGAACGGTTTGTTGAATAATGATCATCGTTTATCACTAGCATAATAAAATTTGTACACAATTCGGTTGTGATACTATACAAGTCTTTTTTTGTCACTTATTTGTAGTATTTTTGGAAGTTATTTATTTTACATTTTTGTACTTACTTCCTGTTTCACAATCGAATCTTGAGACACTTCACTCCAAGCTTGACGTACTAGATCCTTCTTGTAGTAGGGTGTTATGCCGATCCTACAATTGTGATGTTTACGTATGTTGTTAACGAGCCTCTTTACGTCCATCGCGAAAAACCGCTCCAAACGATAGGAGGAAACACAATATCACTGGGGACGACACTGGCGCCATTGCACGCACCGCTCGGCTCGGCGTGCACTCCAAACGGGTACCATGCTGTTCCTCTGTTAAGCCCATCTGCCAGTGTCACGCCATATCATCGCGTCATCGCTCGGCTCGACATCACGTCGCCGACACTGTGAAGTCACTCTAATAGGCTAAGCCCAAATTGACAAGCCTACAGCACGTGTGACGTGACACGACACTACAGCGCGACGCGCACGTTCTGCACACGTCGCGCTGGACCAACGCATACTGCGACGCGTACACACACTTCGCACGCGCCGATTGGCGACGCTCTGCGCAGACAGAACCAAAGTGCACGCACCATTCTCAAATGATTTTACGGAAACTATTCACTGAAAATATTTGATTTTTGCCTTATTTGTAGCGTTACATTACAGATTCGTGGCTAAGTGCCCATTATCTCGCTAATGGCCATGCTTATTGTGATATACACATTTTAGCAAGACACTACGCAAAATTCAAAAAGTTTGCAATGAAAAATAGGGGTCTCTATCATTTTGCGTTTGGTGCGTATTACACCATATGTTGCTGCGTACGAAATTTAGCTAACGTATTGAATTTTTGTTTAGACTTGGGAGGAGGTCTCTATCTATCTCCGATCTCGAGAAAATGGATCCTATGAAGCGCATCCACTCCCAATCTCACGCCCAGGGCAATGAAATATTTTTACATTCCTCATATCTCCTAAACCGCTCGAGATATCGAAACGAACTTTTGGCGAATGACGGCACACAAGGAGGAGAGAATTTTGCCATGTCGTAAACACACCGAACTTTTATCTATGACGATATATCAGAAGTTGCACTTTCTATTTAATTTTTTTTTTCATTCCAGTGACTGTAATTCTCTTAGAGTTATCGACAGCTAGTGAGACAAGAGTTTCCTAGGATGAAAATAAACATGAAATTTCTTCTCTTATGTTACGACAAACCGACACAATGAGGACTTTCGTAAGCTATTGAGCTCTCTGGTCGCCAATTACTTAATGAGACACACTGTTTCAGAATTCTGTCACAATAGCTGCTGCAAAAATGAGTTTGTGCAAATTATATTGTGTTTTGGCAAAAGAAGTACTCTCTACCCTGTCGTCACTCGTAAATGGTCTTCGAATTAGAAAAGGTTAACAATTGTAACAAAAGTCAATCTCCAATTGCCGGCCAGGGTGCCCAAGAGGTTCTAGGCGCTACAGTCTGAAACTACGCGACCGCTACGGTCGCAGGTTCGAATCCTGCCTCGAGCATGGATGTGTGTGATGTCCTTAGGTTAGGTAGGTGCAGGTAGTTCTAAGTTCTAGGGGACTGATGACCTCAGAAGTTAAGTCCCATAGTGCTCAGAACCATTTGAACCATTTTTTTAAAACCTCCAATTCTGTTGGAATTTTGGTTGGATCCCAAACCCATCGTATTTTTAACACTGAGCGACTGGAATGGAAACTTACCAAAGTATTTTATTCCTTTTCTTCATCTGAGCAGTATCAAAGCAATGACGAGCGTACCCTTCAGGTGGAATGAGACGCACATGCCTGATGCTGGTTACTCACCTACGCCGTGCCAAACTGACAATGCATGATTCGCGATTAAAATAGTTGTTATTGACAAAAATAAACAAGTGATACGTGGCGCAACACAATGTAAGTGTGTCGTCAGGAGTTCAGAATAATGCGCGCGACAGGAATGCTTTGTACGAGGAAGAGTTCACTACGTTCGAAACACATTGCCGTGAAAGTAGATCTGCCTTTGTCAGCAATACATTTCAATAAAATAAACATGTCAAATCACCTCAATCTTTCAGGATACTCACACTTTTGCAATAATAGACCACTCCTTCATTTATGTAGCCTGTTGTGTAATTAGTTTATTAATGCTGATGGCGTGTATGTAACCACTGAAATGCTTTTTCCCATCACGACGCACCGATTAAACATCGTTATTCGTGAGGGCCTCTCCACTGTTTCTAGCTTATAGTGGAAATGTGATGTCCACATGTACGAAGTATAATGTCTCTTATTTGACCCTGTGACATCCCCTTTGGAAAATTATAAATTACTGTGCCGGTAAACCTCTACGTTATTTGATTTTCAAACAGCTGAGCAGAACTGAACGTACTCAGACATTTCTCTCTTTACTTATTCTGATCAACACTAAACTGACACACAATATTTTTTTGCGCAACTCAATCTGACTTTCAATAATCCCTACAAAAGAATGGCCCTGACTAACAATAACCTGTACCTTTCATGAATCACTTACCTCACAAAAATCTTCGTTACTCGAACTACTGCAATACAACGAGCGCCAATACTGCCAGCTAAATAAAAGATTCTAACTACTGAAGGCACTAACTACTTATGGGCATAGTTAGCAAATGAAAGATTTTGATAGAGAACAAACAATGTATTTACCTTACTAATATTCAAAAGTGATCATATATATATATATATATATATATATATATATATATATATATATATATATATATATATATATATATCAGTTCATGATATACAGTAGTACAAATTTACTCTTTCTGAGGGACACACGTCCAGATCGTCCGCTCTCAAAATTCTGCCATCTCTCTTGCCACATCCACCACTGCTGGCGGCTCACCTCCAACTGCGCAACGCTACGCGCTATTCACATCCAACCGCCCAACACTACAATAGCGAATATTCCAACAATGCCAACCAGCCACAGACTGCACACAGCACCGTCAGTGATTTTCATATTGAGCGCTACGTGGCGTTACCAACATAAAAACCTAAATAGCCTACTTACAACTGAGACCGATGACCTCGCCGTCTGGTCTCCTTCCCCAAACAACCCAACCCAACCTACTTACAACCCATATCCACATAATCATAGTGAAACTTACGTACTTCATATTTCAGACGCTTTTTACCAGGAGCACAAAGGGGTCATACCTGTGGAAATTACGCCTTTTCAACTTTTTGAAACAGATCATAGAAATGCGTCAGCATAACAGGCAGCAAAGTGGATAACCTTGTTTTACTTCCCTGCCTTGCTTCTAGATCACATGATTTTATAATATTCCTTACTTCCTATTCACCACCCTTACTATCAGTCGTCTGTCCCTTCTCACGGTCTGAAAACATTGTGGAGGCTGAAAGATATACTTCCTGTTTCTAATGGAAAAGAATAAACAAACCAAAAATGTATACTGATATATGTAACTGAAAACTGTTGAACTAACGGAAAGATATGGAACGCTTAAACGAAAATGAAGCTCAGTATACCGTCAGGCCGATTTTTCGGATGGGAAATACTTTCGCTGTCCATATGCCCCATGCCGAAGCGAGCATATGGCAGGACTGCCTTCCAGCTCCCCTCCTATCGCTGCAGCAGTGCTCATGCGGCGCGCGGCGCGAGAAACTGCCGCAACCACATCGCCGCGCGACCCGGCGCAGGCGCGTGTCGCTTCCCAGTCGAGTCGCGCGGCAATTTGCGCGGTCCCATTTGAACCTGTGAAGTTCCAAAAACGCGGGCCGCGCTGTGCCGCGCCACATGCGCTATACGCGTCTCCATTTGTGCAAAGGCATGTCCACACGATGTCTCTTTCTTCGTGTGCAACCGCAGACGTGCGAGAATAAAAGGGAACGCACAAAAATTCGTGGAGAGAACGCATGCATGCATGGCCATTCTTAAGTCCACTCGTTGCCTCACTGCGCAAGCTGTCTGCAATGGATTCCTGGCCGGCCGGTGTGGCCGAGCGGTTCTAGGCGCTACAGTTCGGAACCGCGCGACCGCTACGGTCGCAGGTTCGAATCCTGCCTCGGGCATGGGTGTGTGTGATGTCCTTAGGTTAGTTAGGTTTAAGTAGTTCTAAGTTCTAGGGGACTGATGACCTCAGAAGTTAAGTCCCATAGTGCTCAGAGCCACTTGAACCACTTGAACCAATGGATTCCCTTCTTCGCTGGGAAGCTTATGCTATGTTTATTGTGACGAAAAGGCGACAGAAAGAGAGGATACAAAAGCAACTATATATAAGGAAGTATCTAAATAGCAAAGGTACGAGAAATACAAAGTGACAACGTCTTGTTTGCAAATTTCAGGAGCAAGTTGTACATTTTCTGCTTGGTAAATTGCAGCTATAAGACTGGCATAAACATTTCGTTATCTAGTAACCGGTGACATGTCCACTTACCTGTATTTCGAAACAATGCAATCCAACGATTATTGCTGAAAATAAAAAAGTACTTAAAGTACTTCGTCGTTATATAAACATCATTAACTTTCAATACATCATTAGTATTTCATGAAAAAAGTTGTTTACACACCTTTCATCACGAAACATTATATGTAGATTAACATCCTCATACTTGGGAATTTCGTAAACATCAGAACCCACTGGAAGGGAGGCTGTTTCTTCCAGTTTTCTATTTTTTCCTTCCTCAAAGTCATTCATTTTCATTTCTGGTGGTTTGTGGAGGAGCTGAGTGTACTCCATCATTTCTTTTGTTTAGATGTCAGGCTTCTCAGTTGTTGCGTTTGTAAGTCACCACAGCATGAATATTCGTTCGCAGTTTTCCTAAACTACGCTCCTTGTAAGTTCTGGATTTTTATTCGCTCTTTTACTGTTTCGAAACGTACAGTTACTTTTTCTTTACAGTAATATGAGCAGAGAATTGTTATCTGATACTTGACGTTCAACCCATCACACTTCAAACTTTTATTCAGACAACCTTTAGGAGCAGCATTCTATACAATTTTTATTTTTGTGTAATCATGTATAAATTTAACGTGCTTCATTTGGAGTCAACGGACATTATTGCACATAAATCGCTTCACAGAACCTGAACACGCTACGCAGTGAAACACTCATGGGTCCCAGCTGCTTATCGTCTACCAAACAGCGCCAAGACTCGCACTGAAGCCGAGAACGACTGCGCTTTACGCTTGGCCTCTATTTCCAGGAAATTACTCTTGCACAAATGTGCATGCGTGCATGCGTAGTGCGCTGTTGAAAATTTATGCACATGAATGGAGTTGGATGAAAAAAAAAAGGCAACAGGCAACGCGTGGACGCATCTTATTCGAAGCTTGATTTAACAGTTCTTTCCTTCTGTCTGTTCAATGTACGCTTGCTACGGCCAGTTGTTACAGATGTGTGCAAGTAAGAAGACGGTCGCATTATCCGTTGGTATTTTTCGTGTGATAAAGGTTATTTCTTATACGGGTTTACACAGAGCGTCGCCACTGAGCTCCATGCCTCTCCCACAGCACAGTCTCCAGCCGTTATCTAACCTGGTGACTGGCAACTCTGGGATCAGCGCTTAAATGGAGCCACTGCTTCCTATAAGGGGCTTCAAAATCTAAGTTACACATTGCAGTAACAGTTATTGAATGCTGCACCTCTCGTCAAAGTGACACCTTTTTAGGTCATAGCGCGCCTCTATAAACAGATGCCAGAACGTTCTGCCAATCGTTAAGTTCCTCGACGACAGCAGTCCCCTCCTTCGCCGCGGATCCGTTCTAGAACCGCTGTAGGAACGTCCTCACTGTTGGAAAATCTCCTTTACCCCAGATGTTCTTCTTCGATTGACTGGACAGCGTCTTCTGTGGATAATGTCGACGATTCTTCTTCCCATCAGCATTATCGACGACTGTGTAGCCACGGTCAGATTGTTGGCACCATTTCAAAAATGGTTCAAATGGCTCTGAGCACTATGGGACTTAACATCTGATGTCATCCGCTCCCTAGAACTTAGAACTACTTGAACCTAACCAACCTAAGGACATCACACACATCCATGCCCGAGGCAGGATTCGAAACTGCGACAGTAGCAGTCACGCGGTTCCGGACTGAAGCGCCTAGAACCGCTCGGCCACAACAGCCGGCGCACCATTTCACTACTGTGCGGCTGGTCCCGGCGGAGGTTCGAGTCCTCCCTCGGGCATGGGTGTGTGTGATTGTCCTTAGGATAATTTAGGTTGAATAGTGTGTAAGTTTAGGGACTGATAACCTTAGCAGTTAAGTCCCATAGGATTTCACACACATTTGAAGATTTGAACCATTTCACTATAGCTGGATGCGACACCGCATGTCGTGCGTGTACTGCATGAATTTCGTGTCCAATAGGTGTGCGATATGGATGTTTTACTCACAAGAACCCAACTGTCCTGTGTTCTTGAACTTCAGAGCACGTTTCCAGTTGCTGCATCTTTCCAATCCCACACTGAGATCCAACTATTATCTGTGCCGCAGCAGCACCCTGTCTGCAAGAAACACGGAACATGTACTCTGTTCCGACAATGCATAGAGCGACATGGGTAACTTACTTTCTGAAGTCTCTACGTAGTTTTTATTATAAAAAAGAATAATTATATTCTCGAAAAATCACCGCTGTCGTTTTCATTGTAATACTTGTGTTTGCATTACACCAGCTATAACGAACACCGAAATGCATAACTTCCCTCACCATATGTAAATCAACATGAAAATCAAAGATAAATGTTCTATGTGGGCCCCGAAAAGGCAGCCGCAGCAGAAGGCCGCTGTTGTCTATGTGTCGTGTGATACAGCCCTCCTCGTTGTTGTGTTTCGTTGTGTTTCGCCTCACTACCTTAGTCCATATTAGCGCTCAGCGTTACATCAATGGTACATGAAGCAGGACTAGACTTTCACTGATTTTTCGGACAACAGCTATAACCTAGTCATACTTCGTTAACAAATATGGAACGCCTACACTTTCATTCTTCTGCTAGTAGTTGTGACAAGCAATCCGCTGTTTGGAACAACTGGCAACTGAATTTAGGCGTTATTTTTATAGGGCCTGAATTTCATCACATCATGGATTTGTAGTAAACATTGCCATTAAAATAATTTTTCATTCAGATTCAAAATCTGTAAATAGCTCATTAATAAACAAACGAACTGATTTAAACTTATCCGACATTTTTGTGTCACAGAAACCCATGCCAATTTTTCGCCGTTATTAAAAGTGACGCTAAGCGCTAATGAGAACACTTTACTAATTTTTATGTGTATTCTATTATGCATTTACCAGTTATAGCTTTCCTTTGAGAACAAGGTTTTTGGGGTGCTAGCATTGTAAGAGAAAATTGTTTCCCCGGAAATCATCCCCTTTCAGAGGAAAAAGCTATTGAAGAAAGTGAAAGAGTGACTATTAACTCTGCCATACAAGGAGAAAATAGCCTGTATGTGATCAAAAGTATCCGGACACCACAAAAAATATACGTTTCTCACTTTAGGTGCACTGTGCTGCCACTTACTGCCAGGTTCTCCATATCAGCGACCTCAGTAGTCATTAGACATCGTGAGAGAGCAGAATGGGGCGCTCCGCGGGGCTCACGGACTTTGAACGTGGTCAGGTCATTGGGTGTCACTTGTGTCATGCGTCTGTACGTCAGATTTCCACACTCCTAAACATCCCTACATCCACTGTTTCCCAAATGATAGTGAAGTGGAAACTTCAAGGGACACGTACAGCATACAAGCGTACAGGCCGACCTCGTCTGTTGACTGACAGAGACGGCCGACAGTTGATGAGGGTCGTAATGTGTAATAGGCAGAAATCTATCCAGACCATCACACAGGAATTTCAAACTGCATCAGGATCCACGGCAAGTACTATGACAGTTCGGCGGGAAGTGAGAAAACTTGGATATCATGGTCGAGGGCTGTTCATAAGTCACACATCACGCCGATAAATGCCAAACGACGCCTCGCTTGGTTAAGGAACGTAAACGATGGACGATTAAACAGTGGAAAAACGTTGTGTGGAGTGACGAATCACGGTACATAATGTTGCGATCCCATGGCAGGGTGTGGGTATGGCGAATGCCCGGTGACCATCATCTGCCAGCGTGTGTAGTGCCAGCAGTAAAATTCGGAGGCCGTGGTGTTATGGTGTGGTCGTGTTTTTCATGGAGGGGGCTTGCACCCCTTGTTGCTTTGCGTTGCATCATCACAGCGCAGGCCTACATTGATATTTTAAGCACGTTCTTGTTCCCCACTGTTGAAGAGCAGTTGCGGGATGGCGACTGCATCTTCCAACACGATCGAGCACCTGTTCTTAACGCACCGCCTGTGGCGGAGTGGTTGGACGACAATAACATCGTGTAATGAACTGGCCTGCACAGAGTCCTGACCTGAATCCTATAGAGAACCTTTGGGATGTTTTAGAAAGCTGACTTCGTGCCAGGCCTGGCCGACCGACATCGATACCTCTCCTCAATGCAGCACTCCGTGAAGAATGGGCTGCCATTCCCCAAGAAACCTTCCAGCACCTGATTGAACGTTTGCCTGCGAGAATGGAAGCTGTCATCAAGGCTAAGGTGGGGTCAACACCATATTGAATTCCAGAGTTACAGATGGAGGGCGCCACGAACGTTTTAAATCATTTTCAGCCAAGTGTCCGGATACTTTTGATCATATAGTGTAATCCTAAGGAACCTATCTGGGTCGTTTTGAGCTAGGGTCTTCGGTAAGTCGTCGACCATTTCATTATATTTAATGTTATCACGTCCTTTGATTCACATAAATGTTATCTTCTTTCCGAAATATTCGTTTTCCTTGATAGCTCTCAAGACATCCATTGCTATTGTTGAGTCGGCGAAAATTGATCCCTGACAGTTGTAGCGGGCTGAGCGCGGCAGCTTCGTGCGCCTACGTCAACCAATCACATAACGCGACTTTCTAAACGTCTCTATGGCAACGCCCCAGTGTCGTCATAGCTGTACTGACGGCTAATACTTTCGCTGCACCAGTCTACGCTTCGCGCATAAAAGTCACAAAAGTGTTGTCAGCTGTCAGGAATCACCTTACTCTAAACCCCTAGTAGTGGATTAGTGTTTGAGAGTGGTAGGTGTCTGCATATCTTGGAGAAAGCTTCTGCAAACCGTTGAAAACGATTCTATTTGGGAGGTTCTGTGTATATTTTAAAGATGAGAGTATAGCTCTATCTTCTGATGAGAAACTAGAACGTTTGCCGGGAAATGGAATCAGTTCTTTGTTACCTGTGCTTGCGCATAGGAACCTGCAACGCACTCTTCCTTTATCTGAGGGTTTGGAGATGTCAGTATAAATATGTGAATATTCCAGGAAGTTATCAATAATGCACGTTGTTACTAATTATTGTGTTCTGGTGTTTCTCCGCGTCGTGTTTCTAGGGAAAAGGGCATCCTTCAGAGCACTCTTCTGCAGATATTACGCGAACGGTTGCATTTCATAACATACAAAGTGCAACTATTGCAAGCTTTGTAGCAAGATGATAGGCCCACACTTCTGTGTTAGCTGGGAACATGCTAGAACGAATCGATGCTAACAATAATTACCTTAAAAAGTTTTCTGTTTCGATGAAGAGATTTTTCACATCTCCAGAAAAGTAAACAGGAATAATGTCCGGATCTACAGGTCGGAAAACGCAAGTTCAAATGGTTCAAATGGCTCTGAGCGCTATGGGACTTAACTTCTGAGGTCATGAGTCCCCTAGAACTTAGAACTACTTAAACCTAACTAACCTAAGGACAGCCCGAGGCAGGATTCGACTGTAGCGCCTGGAACTGCTCGGCCACTACGGCAGGCGAAAACCCAAGTACTGCGGCACAGAACATGACGGGATAGCTCGAAAGTGAATGTATGTTGTAGCTTAATTCACAAGGCTAGTATTGGACTATTCTTTTTAATAAGCCTACCATTAGGGCAACAGTTGCCCTGGACGTGATGGACCAGCACATTGTATGTCATTTTAACCATGGGAATTACTTCATCAAGATGGTGCACCGGCACAGTGAGGGTTAAATGTTTGTCAGTTCTTGGATGGAACCTTTCCAAACTGATGGACCAGAAGAGTCGGTCTAACATGATGAGCACTACGTTCACCACACATAACCACTCTTCACTTTTTTCGTGGAGGTACGTTAAGGGTAAAGTACTCAGTTCACTAATTCAAGATGTGAAAACCCCTACGGCACTATTACGACATTATATAGAGAGGGTGATGGAACAAATGTTGAAAAGAAGCGCACAGTATTTAATATCTCCTAGACGTTCTAAGGGCAACAAACGGAAGACTTCAGGAAGTGCATCCATAAAAAAACTTTATGAGTTAATTTACTATTTGCTACAAACAGAATAACGGTATCTAGCATAGTTCCTTAGAAATAATTTCTTAGAAATAATTTCTGTATTCCATATATATTTTGTTCGTTTGTACTAACTAGGATAATCTTTCGCAATAAATTGTGTGGCAGGTCTTAACGACATTCTCGAAAAAGGCTCGGTTGCAGACACATGTTTACCGGAATATTTTAGATTCTGTGACTCTGTAACTTCATATGTCTCAGTATAACCCATAATGACGTGTCCACAAGACAAGAAGGCACGTGCACATGACGCACGAAATCCCACCAGATGAAATTCCTATAGTTTGTTCAATGAGAAACAATGAGGGCAACGCCTACATCAATCAAAACTGTGGGAGCTGCTGACAGAAAAGATGATCCTGGTGCAGCAACGTCTGCAATGGGAGGCTTCCCGGTATGTCAGCTGTCCAAGCAGATGCCGTATCTCTATGGAGCTCCTGTCGTGGGGGATGATAAAGATGGTAATGACCATGAAGACATCGACACCGCATTTGCAGTAGCAGGAAACATGCATGCAGCTTCGACATCACCTGCAGATCCTCTCCTCTTTCCGGATGATGAGAACTGTGGCAATACTGATGAGTATAAGAATAGCGAAACTGTGAAGTGCAGAGAAAATCAGCTCTTTGTGTCAAATAACAAACAAAAATATTTTTAACATATCGAGCCCTACTAAAAATAATACACAACCTTATGAAGACAAACTCGATAATAATTAAGAAGTTAATGTCCAGTGAAGTTGAGAGGTGTCAAGCCAATTCCTCATTTTAACAACATTGTCAGTCATATTAACGTTCATATTTTACGTCATGACCTCGGCGTTCCATAATACTACATTTGGTATGTATGGTTTATGATATTTTTAAAGCAGAAAATCGTGGCAGAATTTACTTATAACTGCATGTGTAACCTGTGGAGAACTTGTACCAAGAGGCTATAGTGGAGGCGGTAGAGAACGGGAAGAGAGAGATGGACTGGGAGCCATAAAGTCTGAGTGCGGCGACCAGGCTGCGTGAGTGATTCTGGGAAGCAGCACTCAGTGGATCTTACCTGCAAAGGGACTTCTTACGATGCACTCTCCTCCTCAGAAAGATTAGATCTCTCAGTGGTCTCCTCCATGTATTTTTCTTTGCCAAAAAAGTGGTCATGCTTACTGTGAGAACGACACCTCTCTAGCCTAAAATCTCTTTTTTTCAGACGAGAGAAATTGGAAGTCGCTGATTGGCTCCTCTCAGGATATGCAAAGTGAAGGCTTGCTTCCCCGGAGAGGAAACCACGTTACTGTCTCTGGATTCGCTTCCAGGAAATGGCTCTAAGCACTATGGGACTTAACATCTGAGGTCATCAGTCCCGTAGACTTAGAACTACTTAAACCTAACTAACCTAAGGACGTCACACACATCCGTGCGCGAGGCAGGATTCGAACCTGCGACCGTAGCAGCTGCGTGGTTCCGGACTGAAGCGCCTAGAACCGCTCGGTCGCAGTGGCCGGC
This sequence comes from Schistocerca americana, assembly GCF_021461395.2. Taxonomy (NCBI): domain Eukaryota; kingdom Metazoa; phylum Arthropoda; class Insecta; order Orthoptera; family Acrididae; genus Schistocerca; species Schistocerca americana. The sequence continues at coordinate 231,241,839 of NC_060119.1, forward strand.
GCTACCAGGACAACTGAATAGTCAACAGAGGAGGTTCGATGAGCAGGAGATAGTTCGATTGGATTGTGCAATGTGGAGCGCTTTCGTTTTTGCTAATTTGACTCCCGTTTTTTGGTCCTCCCCTGGTGGAGAACTTCAGGTCTTTCCTTGGTTGGTGAGACATGTGGTCTGTATCTTGTGGTGGACTAAGAGCCAGTGGCAGTGTCCAACTGTATCTACAATGAAACCACGTGCACTGTTCGATCAAAAGTATCCCGACAACTTGCTGAAAATGACTTATAAGTTCGAGGCGCCGTCCATCGGTAATGCTGGAATTCAATATGGTGTTTGCCCACCCTTAGCCTTCATGACAGCTTCTACTTTCGGAGGCATACGTTCAATCAGATGCTGAAGGTTTCTTGGGGAATGGCAGCCCATTTTTCACGGAGTGCTGCACCGAGGAGAACTATCGATGTCGGTCAGTAAGGCCTGGCACGAAGTCGGCGTTCTAAAACATCTCAAAGGTTTTCTATAGGATTCAGGTCAGGAATCTGTGCAGGCCAGTCCATTATAGGGATGTTATCATCGTTAACCACTACGCCACAGGCCGTGCATTATGAACAGCTTCTCGAACTTGCAATCGATCCCCGAATTGCTCTTCAACAGTGGGGAGCGAGAAGGTGCTTAAAGCATCAATGTACGCCTGTGCAGTGATGGTGCCACGCAAAACAACAAGGAGCGAAAGCCCCTCCATGGAGAACACGACCAGACTATAATACCACCGCTTCCGAATTTTACTGTTAGCACTACAAAAGCTGGCAGATGATGTTCACCGGGTATTCCCCATACCACACCCTGCTGTCGGATCGCCACATTATGTACCGTGATTCGTCACTCCTCACAACGTTTTTCCACTGTTCAATCGTCCAATATTTGTGGTTCTTACAACAAGCGATGCGTCGTTTGGCATTTACCAGCGTGATGTGTGACTTACAAGCAGCCGCTCGACCATGAAATCCAAGTTTTCTCACTTACCGCCTAACTGTTACAGTACTTGCGGCGGGTCCTGATGCAGTTTTTTCCTGTGTGATGGTCTGGATAGATGTCTGCATTTTACACATTACGACCCTCTTCAACTGTCGGCGGTCTCTGTCAATCAACAGACGAGGTCGGCCTATACGCGTTTGTGCTGTACGTGTCCCTTCACGTTTCCACTTCACCATCACATCGGAAACAGTGGACCTAGCGATATTTAGGAGCGTGGAACTCTTACGTACAGAGATATGACAGAAGTGACACTCAATCACATGACTACTTTCGAAGTCCGTGAGTTCCGCGGAGCGCCCCATTCTGCTCTCTCACGGTGTCTAATGACTACTGAGGTCACTGATACGGAGTACCTGGCAGTAGGTGGGAGCATAATGCAACTAATACGAAAAACGTATGTTTCTGGGGGTGTTCGTATACTTTTCATCACACAGCGTATCATCTCGGACATATCGTGTGTTATGAGGGTGAACTTAGTCGTCCTAAGTCGTTCGTCTGACGTCTGACAAGTCCAGCATGCACCGTCGTGCCAATGAGTCAGATTTGTTTTGCCAGACCAGCGGACGGGTGCACCTCACACTGAAATCCTCCGGGATAATTAGAACGCCAGTCCGCGTGTTTGCAAATTTTCGGGGACGCGTTAGAACATTAGAGCTGTCACAGCGCGGCATTCATAGCCCACATGCGCCGTTTTCTGCTGCAGTCTGACTCAAAGTCAAAGGGTAAAATACTGCTTCATCGGCATAGGGTTGTTAAATGATATTCACAGCTCCTTTTTCTGAGGTGAATCATAGTTTGTGGTATACCTGGTCGAAGTTGATTTCTTTTGAATAGAGTTGGGTCTGACAGTGGATTAATGTAAACGATGTCAGATTGCTTTATATCCGATCGGAGTGGCCGTGCGGTTCTAGGCGCTACAGTCTGGAACCGAGCGACCGCTACGGTCGCAGGTTCGAATCCTGCCTCGGGCATGGATGTGTGTGATGTCCTTAGGTTAGTTAGGTTTAATTAGTTCTAAGTTCTAGGCGACTGATGACCTCAGAAGTTTAGTCGCATAGTGCTCAGAGCCATTTGAACCATTGCTTTATAAAAGGGACTAATTCAGTAGAGAATTATATAGCCTCCATCCCAACGGATGATATGCTAATCAAACACCATCCCTTTTCTGATTTTTGTTTGTCATTTGTGTAAGATTTATCAGTTCGTTGCAGTTATGAAAGGATACCTGCTAACCGCCTAATTTCCTGATGGTAACACAAACACAGATACTGACAAAGACGCCTAACTTAGAAGTGAACTAGATAACGAATATGACAGTCAGATTTTGGTGATACTTTTGCTCAAGAAGTAGTTGCTATCGCAATTTCTCGGCTCGAAAATTGGAAGGTACCTGGTCCGGATGACCTCTACACCGAGGTCCTACACATGGTAGGTTAACCAATAGCGCTATAGCTAACAGCATTACTAAAAGAGGCTTTGCGAATAGATAGAATCTCGGTGATATGGAGAACATTTATAAACAGTAGTGATTATAAATAGAACGGATATAGACCCGGAATCAACGAAAAGCAATAGGCCTATATGCTTATTAAACGTCTTGGTCATAGTTCAGAAGGGTCTGCTCTGTGACCTGTTGTCCTGTTGTAGCCGCACAGGGAACTCTTGGGTCTAAAGCAATGTCAATATGGATTGAGAAAAGGGAAGTCTGTAGATGATGTGGTTAATAGAGCTCTTCAGATTGTAGTGTGTTCGACAATTGAAGTATTCAGTCCTGCTCATGGCTGACATCGCAAGCGCATTCGATAGTCATTGGTGGCCTGCGACGTTCGCACGCCTCCGAGATCTCAGGGTCCTGACATGTCTGCATAAGACCTTTGTAGATTATTGTTGTGTACATAGCGTCCTGTGGCTTGCGGGACAGAGCGAGGTTATCAAAGAGATTAGCGAGGGCTGTCCTTAAGTCTCCATAAGTAGCCCATTGTTCTGGGTCCTTAAAATTGATCCCCTGTTGCGTCTGTTAGACGGGGCAGATGCTTTTGAAGACGTTGCTGCATACGCAGGTGACATCCTAATATATTTGTATGGAGAATTCAGGGCGAGACTTGAGGAAAAGGCTAATGGCGTGCTTTGTCAGATGCAGCATTTGTGCAAGGGCAACAAGCTGACTGTAGCTATTCATAAAGCCACATACATACTTCTGAAGGGAAGACTTCCTCTTGCCTGAAATCCTTCCTGTGGTTTGATGAAACCCCAGTAAAACGCAGGACTGTTTGTATGTACACTCCTGGAAATGGAAAAAAGAACACATTGACACCGGTGTGTCAGACCCACCATACTTGCTCCGGACACTGCAAGAGGGCTGTACAAGCAATGATCACACGCACGGCACAGCGGACACACCAGGAACCGCGGTGTTGGCCGTCGAATGGCGCTAGCTGCGCAGCATTTGTGTACCGCCGCCGTCAGTGTCAGCCAGTTTGCCGTGGCATACGGAGCTCCATCGCAGTCTTTAACACTGGTAGCATGCCGCGATAGCGTGGACGTGAACCGTATGTGCAGTTGACGGACTTTGAGCGAGGGCGTATAGTGGGCATGCGGGAGGCCGGGTGGACGTACCGCCGAATTGCTCAACACGTGGGGCGTGAGGTCTCCACAGTACATCGATGTTGTCGCCAGTGGTCGGCGGAAGGTGCACGTGCCCGTCGACCTGGGACCGGACCGCAGCGACGCACGGATGCACGCCAAGACCGTAGGATCCTACGCAGTGCCGTAGGGGACCGCACCGCCACTACCCAGCAAATTAGGGACACTGTTGCTCCTGGGGCATCGGCGAGGACCATTCGCAACCGTCTCCATGAAGCTGGGCTACGGTCCCGCACACCGTTAGGCCGTCTTCCGCTCACGCCCCAACATCGTGCAGCCCGCCTCCAGTGGTGTCGCGACAGGCGTGAATGGAGGGACGAATGGAGACGTGTCGTCTTCAGCGATGAGAGTCGCTTCTGCCTTGGTGCCAATGATGGTCATATGCGTGTTTGGCGCCGTGCAGGTGAGCGCCACAATAAGGACTGCATACGACCGAGGCACACAGGGCCAACACCCGGCATCATGGTGTAGGGAGCGATCTCCTACACTGGCCGTACACCACTGGTGATCGTCGAGGGGATACTGAATAGTGCACGGTACATCCAAACCGTCATCGAACCCATCGTTCTACCATTCCTAGACCGGCAAGGGAACTTGCTGTTCCAACAGGACAATGCACGTCCGCATGTATCCCGTGCCACCCAACGTGCTCTAGAAGGTGTAAGTCAACTACCCTGGCCAGCAAGATCTCCGGATCTGTCCCCCATTGAGCATGTTTGGGACTGGATGAAGCGTCGTCTCACGCGGTCTGCACGTCCAGCACGAACGCTGGTCCAACTGAGGCGCCAGGTGGAAATGGCATGGCAAGCCGTTCCACAGGACTACATCCAGCATCTTTACGATCGTCTCCATGGGAGAATAGCAGCCTGCATTGCTGCGAAAGGTGGATATACACTGTACTAGTGCCGACATTGTGCATGCTCTGTTGCCTGTGTCTATGTGCCTGTGGTTCTGTCAGTGTGATCATGTGATGTATCTGACCCCAGGAATGTGTCAATAAAGTTTCTCCTTCCTGGGACAATGAATTCACGGAGTTCTTATTTCAATTTCCAGGAGTGTATTTAGGCATTATTCTAGACTAGAAAGCAAACGCTCTAGAACATATAAAATATGTTACTCAGAAAGTGGCTAAAATTGTGCATACGACTGCTCGTACTCGCATTGCGGACTATAAATTACCGTACCGTGAAGCTATCTTCCACGCCATTGTGGGCTTCGATGCCATTGTCTGGTCGCATCGTCTTCGACAACGCAGCTACAAACCAGGAGTGTCACGAATTCAGTGGAGTATACTACAGGGAGTCACCGGTGCCTTTCGCACTCTACCTGTCGATGGTTTGCTGTTGATTCTCGGGATATGTCCGATGGATACCGTGGTACGTTACAGGGCAGCACTGTATTGGCTGAGGAGTGAACAATGTGTCCGTGTGTACGAAATCACAGTAACTCAAATTATTGATAAATGGCATATACGAGCGTGGAAGTCAGATGAACGGCAGTCTGACTGGGACACTAGAAGCACTGGAAAGCGGGTTTGCAGCGTATTCCCAAACATCAGGAACAGGTTCAAATAGCGCCACTTTACTACGACTAGAAGTCCAAGGTCCATATTCCTAGGATTTCCATCGAGTGGGATGTAGTAACATATCAATACGTGAATGTGCAGAGGAAGGTTCTACTGATCACGTCGTTTTCAACTGCCCCCATTTTTCAGGTCGAAAGAGGCTGCAGACGATTAGACTGCTATCTGCGAACAATTGTAAAAGACCAAAAGTTGTGGACCACAGTTTATGTGATTGTACATCGTATATCTAAAGGGACAGTTCGGTCTGTAAGACGAAGTAGACGCTCTGAATATCAAAATAACGTCAACAGATTACAAGAAGTGTTTCCTTCATTATAGATAATGATAGGCACATACAAATTTAACTAAGAGAAATTTTAAGAAATATTTTAAAACGGGGAAGAAAGACAGAACGCCGGCCGGTGTGGCCGAGCGGTTCTAGGCGCTACAGTCTGGAACTGCGCTTCCGCTACGGTCGCAGGTTCGAATCCTCCCCTGGGCATGGATGTGTGTGATGTCCTTAGGTTAGTTAGGTTTAAGTAATTCTAAGTTCTAGGGGACTGATGACTGCAGAAGTTAAGTCCCATAGTGCTCAGAGCCATTTGAACTATTTCTGAACCAAAGACAGAACGTTATCGCCGCTCACACGGATATCTGTAGACTAGACGACTGCCGAGGAACGCAAATAAACATGTGGTCAATGTGGAATAGTGTAGCATCAGTAGGTTTACACGTAATTAGGTACAGTTATAGTTAGTCGGCAAACCTCTAGTTATTCCGAGGCTGCGGTAACATATCTAGTAATATAAGCTGGAAGTTATTCACTTGAATCTTGAGTTAATTCATTTTATGTTATTTTTAGTTGATTCTTATTTTCAGTATTCGGTTGTATTCCTATAATAGTATTACCAATTATTACGTTACACATAATGCATATCACAGTACGTCACTTGTTTCGAGATTGCAGATAACAGGTCTGAAGTTCGTAGCAATAAACTGAATTGAATTACGAGGCCTGTCCAGAAAGTAAGTTACGATTGATCGCGAAATGAAAAACACAGTGAAAATCAGAAATGTTTCATTTGTAACAGTTAGCTACATCTTTCAGCTACTTCTCTACGTTGTCGCCGTTCTGACTCAGACATTCGTCGTAGCGTTGTACCAACTTTCCAATACCCTCATCATAGAAGGCAGCCGCCAGTACTTTCCACCAATTCTCTACGCTTGCCTACAGCTCGTTGTCTGTGGCAAAATGTTGTCTTCATAGCCAGCGGTTCGTTTCAGCAGAGATGAAACTCAGTGGGAGACTATTACCGGCTGTATTGTGGGTAACCAAACCTTTTGCAATTGAAAGTAAGCAGGAACATCTTCATTGCCCCTGCAGAATGAGGCTGAGAATTGTCTTGAAGAAGTAACCGCACGACAGTTATGTAATCTTGGTTGCATAGCTTCAGGGGAAAATTCTCACCAGGCCCTCGTACTTGGCGGGAGACACTATTTTCTATAACATCTTTACGCGCTCACTAAGAGCTCAGGAATGAAAAGAGCGACATGATTCTACCTAGAGTCATACTAAGGACACTGCCCAACATATCTTTGCAAAGCTTTATCGGATTTTCGTAGTCGTTTCCATTTCGCGACAGATCGTAACTTAATTTCTGGACAGCCCTCGTATCACACTTTTCGCTATTAATTACGATATGCCTGTATCTGAAGGTTTAGTGAGGGCATGACGTGCAGTATTAGGCCTAAGGACAGCAGAAGCGAGTGCGCGTGCGCGGTGGGCCGCGTGCGCATCGACTGCGTGCTGCGTGACGTAGCCGTGACGCACGAGGCGCGCGTTGTGGCGGCCGTGCCGGAAGCGGGCGGCAGCTGCTTCCGGCCGGAGCGTGACGCACTGGAGGGCGCCTTGCGATCTGCGTGCAGTCTGATCCCCCTGTCTCTGGACGCAACCCGGACACCGAACTTCCTCTCCATTCTCCACAGTCGTGGGCATGGATCCAAGCGTTGTAACCACACGCGGGTTTATACACTACTGGCCGTTAAAATTGCTACACCAAGAAGAAATCCAGATGATAAATGGGTATTCATTGGACAAATATATTATACTAGACCTGACATGTGATTACATTTTCACGCAATTTGGGTTCTTAGATACTGAGAAATCAGTACCCAGAACCACCACCTCTGGCCGTAATAACGGGCTTGATATGCCTGGGGATTGAGTCAAACAAAGCTTGGATGGAGTGTACAGGTATAGCTGCCCATGCGGCTTCAACACGATACTACAGTTCATCAAGAGTAGTGACTGGCGTATTGTGACGAGCCAGTAGCTCGGCCACCATTGACCAGACATTTTCAATTGGTGAGAGATCTCTAGAATGTGCTGGCCGGGTCAGCAGTTGAACATTTTCTGTATCCAGAAAGGCCCGTACAAGACCTGCAACATGTGGTCGTGCATTATCCTGCTGAAATGTAGGGTTTCGCAAGGATCGAATGAAGGGTAGAGCCACGGGTCGCCACACATCTGAAATGTAACGTCCACTGTTGAAAGTGCCGTCAGTGCGAACAAGAGGTGACCGAGACGTGTAACCAATGGTATCCCATACCATCACGCCGGGTGATACGCCAGTATGGCGATGACGAATACACGCTTCCAATGTGCGTTCACCGCGATGTCGCCAAACACGGATGCTACCATCATGATGCTGTAAACAGAACCTGGATTCATGCGAATAAATGACGTTTTGCCATTCGTGCACCCAGTTTCGTCGTTGAATACACCATCGCAGGCGCTTCTGTCTGTGATGCAGCGTCAAGGGTAACCGCAGCCATTGTCTCCGAGCTGATAGTCCATGCTGCTGCAAACGTCGTGGAACTGTTCGTGCAGATGGTTGTTGTGATGCAAACGTCCCTATCTGCTGACTGAGGGATGTGGCTGCACGATCCGTTACAGCCATGCGGGTAAGATGCCTGTCATCTCGACTGATATTGATACGAGGCCGTTAGGATCGAGCACGGCGTTCCGTATTACCCTCCTGAATCCACCTATTCCATATTCTGCTATCTGTCATTGGATCTCGACCAACGCGAGCAGCAATGTCGCGATACGATAAACCGCAATCGCGATTGGCTACAATCCGACCTTCATCAGAGTCGGAAACGTGATGGTACGCACTTCTCCTTCTTACACGAGGCATCACAACAACGTCTCACCAGGCAACGCCCGTCAACTGCTGTTTGTGTATGAGAAATCGGTTTGAAACTTTCTTCGTGTCAGGTGTCGCCACCGGCGCCATCCTTGTGTGAAAGCTCAGAAAAGCTAATCATTTGCATATCACAGCATCTTCTTCCTGTCGGTTAAATTTCGCGTCTGCAGCACGTCATCTTTGTGGTGTAGCAACTTTAATGGCGAGTAGTGTAGTCGTAGAGATTTTTGGGCTCGTAAGAAGGCACAGAGAGTTATTTTTCCCTAGCTTCAATTGCGAGTGGAGTAGGAAAGGAAATGATCAGTACTGGTACTTGGTACCCATCATCATACACCATATAGTGACTTCCGGAGTATATCGCCGATGTAGATGTTAGTGACCGTACAACAATAAAATACAGGGTGGAGAAAAATGTGTTACGAAATTTTAACCCAGGATAGCTGTTGCCAGTAGGAACCAAAATTACTACCGTTGTGTAGTTCGACAACGCACCATTTTTAAACTACGGAATCTTGGCGCCACGCGCTCCATTTGGCCGTCGGTTTGCCCTGTTGCCGTTCGTCGCTTGACGGGCAGTACTATGGTTGTCGGTTAACACATACAAATGTCCCTCGCCCCGTCACTGCCCCAACGAGATACGCACACGTCAGAGGCATTCACGCACAAGCTTCGCTTCGGAGCACACACACGTCACCTGCGATTTAGCTTACGCATGGCGGCACAGTATTCGTTTGACGAACAACGGGATATGGTTTTTGTTTATGGGCTAGCCGACAGTAATACGCATGAAGCTCGACGGTTGTATGAGGAACGGTACCCAGCAAGACACCACCCACATCCGCAAACGCTTACAGCAATTCACCGCCGACTTGGCGAAACAGGCTCGTAAGCGCGATATCATGGTGGTGACTTCGAACACGACGGGATGCTGCACTTGAAGAGACTGTTCTCGAGCGCTTCGACGAAGCACCTACGACAAGTACTCGAGTGGTTAGAGATGACATGGGGGTCACTCATCGGTTAGTCTGGGGGATTTTGATGGATGACGGCCAGCATCCATTTAATTTCCACCCTGTCCATCACCAAAATCCTGTGGCGGGCTATGAACACAGGCTAAGGTTTTGCCGATGACTTCTGCGACGTGTTGCACGAGATCCCGACTTTCACGCCATTTTGTTGTTTACCGACGCGTGCGCCTTCCATCGGGATGGCCTTTACAGCACTCGAAACGTTCATTACTGGGTGAGGGGAAACCTTCACATCAGGGCAATACCAGAAATCTTTGAAAGAGTTCGGCAAAATACAGTTCGACGTTACCTGGCTTGTGTCGCGTCAGAGGGTCGCCAGTTCGAGCACCTGCTTTAAATGAACAATGTCCTCTTCAGGGCCGACACAATTTGTAAAGGACTCCCTGTACGCGAACAGCTGTTGACGGGTTTGTTCCCGCTACGTCTCATCATGAAACTACCATGGATGTGTCGGGAACCTGGCCGATTCGCCCCCAGAGTGGAAGGCTGGCGCGCTACCACCAAGCTTGCGGGCCGCCTTGCATATATCGCAATCTCTGACAGGCAAAGCAATCGTGTCATGCGTTGTCCAGAGCATCTGGCAACAAGGCAATCCCGCGGCCAACCGGAGCGCGCGGCGCCAAGTTTCCGTAGTTTAAAAGTGGTGCCTTTGTCGACCGACACAACATTAGTAATTTTGGTTCCTACTGGCGTCAGCTATCCAGGGTTAAAATTTCAAAAATGGTTCAAATGGCTCTGAGCACTATGGGACTTAACTTCTGAGGTAATCGGTCCCCTAGAACTTAGAACTACTTAAACCTAACTAACGTAAGGACATCACACACATCCATGCCGGAGACAGGATTCGAAGCTGCGACCGTAGCGGTCGTGCGGTTCCAGACTGTAGCGCCTAGAAACGCTCGGCCACCCCGGCCGGCTCTTAAAATTTCGTGACACAGTTTTCTCAACCCTGTATATAAAATCTTTTACTGCAATTTTTTATGTTGTGTTCATCAGATATGCTTGACAGCTCTCTCTCTCTCTCATATATATATATGAGAAAAGTGGAAGATGTAGCCCGGCAGAGATATGTGATAACAACGAAGTGCTGTCACCGATTAGGGACATGACACTACACAAATAATCATCATTACAGACCTGTTCATGGACCGTGACTGCAAATTCAGTACAGAGTAGCGCCACCAAGTGCTGCAATCAGAGACGCCAAACGTCATGGAATGGAATCAAGGAGAGCCTGAATATGCTGCTGGAGAATAGTATGCTACACGGTTTGTAGGCGCGTCTACAAAGCCTCACCTATAGCTGCAAGAGGACCTAAAAGAACAAGTTGTTGACCGCCCAAAGTCCAGGCATGTAAAACAGGCGACATATCAGGTGCACGAGCAGGCCAGGTAACACATTGGTATCCGTCGAAGGAGACTTGCACATTTCTTGCTGAATGCGGCCGAAAATTATCCTGCTGAAGTATGGTATATGAAACGGCATGGAGGAGGGGTAGTGCCTTGGGTTTTAAATCCCCTGGTGTAGCAGTTGCTGTTTATATTTCCCTCAGGACATAGAAGGTGAAATCAGCCGTTACACAGATGGCTTCCCAAACTATCAGAATTGGCGTTTGTCTAGTACGCAGCTCGACAATAAAGAGCGAGTCGAACACGTATGTGGCCAACACCGTAGGACAAGACAAGCTGAAGTGGGACTTGTCGAAAAGCACTACATTGTGCCACGCAGGACGTCAGTGACGCGTACAAGTGCCCATTGCAATCTGCGAAGTTGGTGGGTTCCGGTCGATGGAAAGCCGACACAATGGCATGCGTGCGACCAGTCCAGCTCACTGAAGAAGGCGTCGAGCAATCGACACAGACATGTCCACACCTGCTGCAGTGCTCCTTCGTCGCGCCAACATTGTGGACGGAGGTGTTCAGTCCGTTACGGCCAAAGATGGCGGTCATCTTTCGCTGTGGTCACATTGCGTCGTCCAGTACCCTCTTAGGTCCCTCTCCTCGGCACAGATCTCCCATACGCCTCACTGTAGCTGTTCGAGCTGCAATATTATGGACCGTCATACCAGCCTCCCCATTCGAATACACTGATATTCCAATACAACACCCTGTGATATCGGCGACGCATTGTGACACCTCGGTCACATGTTTCCACTTCATATGACGGCTCCACACCGACTGAGCGTTGCTCATCACTGACCTGTCTGGTCACACAAAAGTGAGCTCTGTTGATCTTACATGCAAGCCATCTGTATGTCAATGAAACCACTTATTATAGTTCTGCTATTCTCCAAGACCTCTTACTGTGGCGTGTTGCAGGCCATTGTTTCCGGGTGTTTCACTTTTTACAAACAGTTTACATGATGTTAAGGTTAATGATAAAATTTCTGCAAAAAATCACATAATTTACTATCCAATGTTTTCTGCATGGCCATAACTGCACTGTCAAATGGATTAGGCCTTTCATTAAGGACTAGCCATTTTGCGTCCACGCATCCACAAGTGAGTACCCCACCTACTGTCCTGGAGAAAATAAACACTGATAGCTCACTTGTGCCACAAGTACTTGGAGGTACTAACCAACCTAAAAACATGCTACTCGTAAAAGCTATTGGTCGGAAAATTAAGTAAAAACTGATGTAACATGTTCAGTTAATTGTCCTCAGTCATAAATAAGAATATCTGCTATTACACCATTAACACCCTATATATAAAATTTTCTGCCCGCTTCCATCTGTATTTTTTTGCTGATCACAGGAACTACTGTAGGGATGTTGATCAGGTTTTCACTAACAGATACACTGATTCAGGAGCAACGTGGAGTCGCCAGTCCAAAAGTGAACGATTTGTTTTTGAATTAACTGGTGTACTAAGGATACCACAGCCACATCTTCAATTAATGAATGCGACACTTTTTCCCCATTAAGGCTGTACTTCTCGTCTCGTAGAATGGATGTACTGCCGGTGGTCCGCGTCTTCCCAACACGATATTTCGACGTCGTAGCTCGGCGTCATCATCAGGTGTTGCCTGAGACTGGTTGACGAGCTGAACTTGTCCCATATTTATGCCTGGGTGGCATGTGGCGCTCCCTATGCCGTCCGCGCCCACTGTGGCCATTTCTGGCAGTGGTATCAGTCTCTAGACGCTCCACCTTCAGTCCGCGCCCGTTGCGGCTCTCTTCTGAGGTACCGGACATCCTAAGGCGTTCCCTATTGGGTCCGCGCCCGATAGGCGCGATCCTAGCACTATCATGGCTCTGTTGAAGTTCCTTATGCCGTGCTTGACCGCGGCGAGTTTCTCTCGCGGACGAGCCATTCTCCTGGCCTTTTGAACCCGGTATGCGCCTGTGAGGTGCGCTTCCTGCGGCATCCGGCTGCTGTTGGAGGTGCGTATTATGATGGCCATCCTCCAAGGAGCTCGCTGCCGCCTGGTATCGCTCATGCTGTTCTGTTCCGTTACTTACGCCCTTGGACGTCTGAAGTTCATTCCTGGAGGAGGGAACTTTCTTCCGTTGTTTCTGTAATAGTTCCAAAGCAGGATTCAATGCAGTACTAAGCTGATATCCTGCTTCCCGGTTGATCAAGTTCTCCGCCATCTTGATTTCAATCGATTCATTAATGACACTATCCCAGAATAGGGGGATCTGAGCCAGGATCCTGGTTTTGTCATAATCCATGGTGTGCTCAAGGTCCTGGAAATGTTCTACTGTTGCAGATTTGGTTACCTGCCGTAGCCCGGTATGTCTCTGGCGTTCTTTTCATCTTATTTCAACTGTTCTGGTAGTTTGGCCGATGTAAGACATCCCACATTCACATCGTATATGGTAGACACCGGGTTTCCTTAATCCCAAATCTTCTTTGACGTTTGTTCACTCAAGAGCTGCAATTTTTTTGGTTATTAATGCTTGTGATGCAAAGAAAGAGGGAATTATTCAATACAGAACTTTTCTAATCAGAAAACTAATTACATTTGATGTTATAATTTATCCCATGTCATTGCCAAAATATGAGTTGTCATTTTTATTTATTCAGATTTGTTAAAAATTGCCCGAAGCGCATGTCAGTAGTTAGTTGCAGCTCAGCAAATGCGACGTGCTTTCAAGACAAGAGCACTGTCAAGGTGTTTCCAATGTGCAAACAGGTGAGCCAAAATTAAATAATAAAAAAAAGGGAACACTGAATTTTACCTGTACCACTTCAACAGATTAAAAGTTTATCGGTTCACAGTGTTGAATTCAGACAGCAGTCTTGCCTTTACCAATGTTTAAACAGACAGGGGAACTAATAGACACTTTCAAGTTACTTTCTCGCTGTCAGAATTTGCAACACATTCTCGCAGTCGTATTCGTATGTGCAAAGTTTATGATTCCTGTTCATTGGAAAACCCTTATTCTATCTCTTTATGAGTTGTGCATTTGCGAGTAATTTAAAAATGTCAGTAAATGTTACATAGGGATAATAACAGCTATGTTGGTCACATATTTTGGAAGATCAATTACTGAAATATGTCAGATCGTGGTCGATGCAATGGTTCTTACATGCATTTTTATGAATACTTGTAAGTTTGCGAATAGCTTAATAATGTTAATAAGTACAAGTTAAGGTTAACAAGAGGCAAAATAATGTTATTTAGATATTTTGGAAGATCAATTACTGAAATATGTCAGATCTTGGTCGATTCAATGGTTTTCATACGCATTAACTTCCAAACTTCAATGCTTTTCTTGAAAGTTGAAGTAATGTAATTAATGAGTTACAACAATTTCAGTCTTAAAATATAGAAACATTTTAGTTTTACTTTCCAACAATATTAATAAATTTGGCTAACTGCCAAAATCATCATTTATGGCGTGACACTCTGAGTACTGGTTAACAAGAATTGGATCCTGTTACAGGTAGTAATGACAAAGCCAAGTGTTTACCACTAACTGTGTTTACAAATCGTAAAAAACTATATTATTAACATCATAAAAAACGATAGCAATCGTTTTGCACAGCCAAAATTCTATAGCGATTTGATCTTCCCTTCAACAGCTCGCTTCGTGATGTTTAAGTTTTAGTACTCGCAACGCCCAATTGGTGGCTACTACTCTCCGGCGCTCATCCTTCCAAGCACCCTGGAGTCGCCTCATTAGTAGGCAATACACTGCGGGCCTTGTATCCTTCAGATCAGCTCGCAGTTACGAACAGAGCGAGGTGGCGCAATTGTTAGCACACTGGACTCGCATTCGGCAGAACGACGGTTCAAGTCCTCGTCCAGCTAGCCTGCTTTAGGTTTACCGGAGTTTCCCTTAAATAGCGGAAGACAAATGGAGGGATGATTGCACTGAAATGGCAGTGCCGATTTATCTCGTCATCCTTCCCTAATTCGAGGTGGTTCTCCGTCTGTAATGATTAGTTTGTCGAAGACACATTAAACTCTAATCTTTCTTCTTGTACTTCCTCCATTACAACGACTTGCTGCTCACGTTTCCGCCACTGTAGAGTCTTTGAGCCTTGTGTCTACTCTTCCTAGCAGTTCCACCACCACTTCACTATTCATAGGCTAACACTCGTCATCTCCAAAAATTTTACACAGTTTTTCTGACGCTGCTAGTGTGTCTACTACGTCGTTTCATAAAACAGTGCCGTTTCATCGAAGAGTGCTCAGCCTCCATAAAATATTTTTTTTGTTACAACACACATGTAATCCACAATTACTCAAAATTTTATGCAGTATTAGAATTCGTCAGTCCTAATAAACA
This sequence comes from Schistocerca americana, assembly GCF_021461395.2. Lineage (NCBI taxonomy): Eukaryota > Metazoa > Arthropoda > Insecta > Orthoptera > Acrididae > Schistocerca > Schistocerca americana. The sequence continues at coordinate 231,257,052 of NC_060119.1, forward strand.
ATAAACATGGATATGTACAAAAGAAAAATAATTAATATTTCAATGGTGATGATTCTGTTGTAGTTTCACACATGTAGAATTGCAATATATTAATAAATCTGTCATGGACATAATTCTAAAAAAAGCAGGTGTTGACAGGAGTGAATATTTACGAAGAGTCAGTTTAATAAGTCATTGTTGCCAAATACTACCACAGATTCTTTACACAAGAATGGGAAAGCTGGTACGAAGCCGACCTCGGGGAATATAAGTTTGGATTTTAGAGAAGTGTAGGAACACGCGAGGCAGTACTGACCCTACGATTCATCTTAGTAGACGTACGCCTGCTTAGCTGAGTGGATATCAACGTCAACAACTATCAGTTTTCGTGTATTTCTCGAAAAACTATGAAAAATATAGATAAAATGTTCAAATGTGTGCGAAATCTTATGCGACTTAACTTCTAAGGTCATCAGTCCCTAAGCTTACACACTACTTGACCTAAATTATCCTAAGGACAAACACACACACCCATGCCCGAGGGAGGACTCGAACCTCCGCCGGGATCAGCCGCACAGTCCATGACTGCAGCTCCTGAGACAGCTCGGCTAATCCCGCGCGGCAAAAATATACATAATTTAGTATCTATGTAAGTCTGCAAGCTTTCGTGGCCGTTGTCACTGAAGTTAAAATCTTCTGAGTTATTTGGCCGTGTCATGTTTCTTCTAAAATGATCGACGTTTCGACCCCTCTGCTGGGATCTTCCTCAGGATCTTCTGGTGTCCACAGCTGCTAGAACACTGTCGATCATTTTAGAAGAAACATGACGCGGCCTGATAACCCAGAAGATTTTAACTTCAATTTAGTATCTGTTCACCTCTAAATTGTGTTGCCGTGTCTTTGCGGTGTCAACGCATCGCAGAGCTGCGCCAAGTCGTGCTTGGGTGGGCGAGCTGCGCGGACGGGCCTTGCTCACGTCCTTGCTGCGGCCGGCCGCGTGCTGACAAGTAAGTGGTGAGTTGAGCGCTCCTGCGGCTTACACGCCAATTGTATATTTTAAATGAATCTAACATGAATATGACGTAACCGCTTCGAAAAGATACTTCGAAGTTCACGTTCGATGAACGCTTTGCACGACTTAGAGCATTCGAAGTAGAACAGTTCTTGCGTAATATAGTAATGCTCAGTTTCACTGATATAATTGGGACCCACTTACCGATTGTGACCGAGCGAGGTGGCGCAGTGGTTAGCACACTGGACTCGCATTCGGGAGGACGACGGTTCAATCCCGTCTCCAGCCATCCTGATTTAGGTTTTCCGTGATTTCCCTAAATCGTTTCAGGCAAATGCCGGGATGGTTCCTTTGAAAGGGCACGGCCGATTTCCTTCCCAATCCTTCCCCAACCCGAGCTTGCGCTCCGTCTCTAATGACCTCGTTGTCGACGGGACGTTAAACACTAACCACCACCACCACCACCGATTGTGAGTAGCACAGTTCATGTAAATATGGTGAATGTTAAATGCTGTGGTAAGATTATTGAAGGATGTGGCGGATCTTTTAAATTTAATCACGGTGATGGAAACGTCGGTTATGTCAAAGTGGATCATGCAGTTTTCCGGATTAGAACGGTCCGGATTTTTGAACTTCCATTTGAAATAATAATTGCGGAACAGATTAATTGCGTCCTCAAAGCGTACGGGAATGTCATTAGTAATGTTGCGGAGAAGTAGACCACCCTTCATAAAAATGGCTCTGAGCACTGTGGGACTTAAATTATGAGGTCATCAGTCCCCTAGAACTTAGAACTACCTAAACCTAACTAACCTAAGGACATCACACACATCCATTCCCGAGGCAGGATTCGAACCTGCGACCGTAGCGGTCGCGCGGTTCCATATTGCAGCGCCTAGAACCGCTCGGCCACTACGGCTGGCGGACCACCTTTCAAAGGTTTCTTGTTGTAAATGGTGTCAGGCAAATAAAAATAGATCTTCTGCAGCGCATTCTCTCGTATGTTATGCGGTCATAGAGCTATTGTGATGTATGAAGGACAGCCGCGTACTTGCTCAGACTGTGGACAGCCTGGACATATACGTTCCGAATGTATACAGCTGAGAGTGACGCAGGTACCGGCGGGGGAAGTAGTCCCTCACATGACGATGACGACCTTACCAGTGACATATGTCACGACCACCCGTGGCCACACTGCTACGATATCGAGTTTCGCAGTGGTGAGCAATGGCGACAGAAGAGACGATGACCAAAGCTTGTCAGTGACCACTAGCTCTACTGAAGTAACGACTGTCGCTCCGTCGCCTGAAGCGGTGCCCATCACAGAAGCAGTATGTCTTTCCCAAAGCGACGGACCTTTTGAACAAGATGCACAGCGAGACGAGAACGAGGATGCTGCACAAGATGTGAGCACGGCTTCCCAGAATGAGGAGCGACAGAAACCCGGATTTTCTCCTAAAAAGCATAAAAATGGAGGATAGCTCTACCTGACGCTCCTCAAAATGTGCAATCAGTGGGCGAAAAGGCACAACAAATCTGTCGCAAAATCATTGGTATGACATCTGTCAATTTTGACGTAGACCCACAGAGCCCGCACACAGCGGAAAAGACGACTCTCGAAAAGTGAAAACGCAGACGCAACAGGATGACGAAACGAAATGGTCCACTAGTAAGGAAACGAAAAAATGGCTCTGAGCACTATGCGACTTAACTTCTGAGGTCATCAGTCGCCTAGAACCTAGGACTAATTAAACCTAACTAACCTAAGGACATCACACACGTCCATGCCCGAGGCAGGATTCGAACCTGCGACCGTAGCAGTCGCTCGGTTCCAGACTGCAGCGCCTAGAACCGCACGGCCACTCCGGCCGGCAAGGAAACGAAGAACAGGACTCCATCTCAACGTGGGCCAGAGACAGAGTTGTCTCAAAGGAGTGATTCGAGAAACTGAGCAGATGACATTGAAGAATTTTCCGCAGATTAGGAAATTAAGGAAGTGTCGCACCTACCAGGAGGAAAGATTCCAGTACAGAAAGACAAGGAAATGAGGGACGAGACGACGTCTCCTCCACGACATAGAAATCCTTAAGCTTCGTCGACAGTGGGCCACAACGACTTCTATATTTAATGAAACACGACTTCATTACAAGCTTATTGAATCGGGACATTGAATCTAATCAAGATACGTAGCGAATAAAAGATTAAGAAGTTGCAAGACACGCTCTATGCCGCCAATATTGATGTTACTATGTTACAAGAAGCAACAGATGTTAGACTGGATGCCATCACAGGTTATAGTGCAGTCGTAGATCCAGGGAACTACCGCGACTTCGGAACGGCGATACCCACCAAAGAAGGAGTCATCATCAAAGATGTCGAGAAACTGTCAAAAGCCAGGGTCCTAGCAGCCACCATTCACATAGATATGTTACAAATATCTATGCACCATCTGGTACCGTGAACCGGAGGCGTAGAGCTGAATTTTATAAAGATGATATAGTTCCCCTTTTTGCTGGCCACTACGAGCATATCACTTTTGGAGATGACTAGAATTGTGTGCTGTCTACAAGAGACCTGACGCCGCATTTTAATAACTGTGCTGAACTCGGAGCCGTAATTACAGAACTCCGCTTGTTTGACACCAGGGAACTCAAGAACGGTGCATTTCCGGGTTTCACTCATAAGAATCATTCAGCTAGTCACATCGGCAGGATATATGTAACAGTCGACCTGAAAAGGCACGTCCTCCAAACAGAGTTATGGCCCACTATCTTTTCGGATCACGCTGCACGCATATGCACTATGAACTTAAAACGGCAAGAAACGTACAGCGGATGAGGCTTGTGGAAGTTGAACGTGGAACACCTAAAAGGACCTGAATGCCGTGAAATATTCAGTATCGTACGGATCGCGTGCGACAGCAAATTCACTTCATATACCTCGGCACTGACATGGTGGATGAAATGTGTGAAACCTGCGATAAGAAAATCGCTGATGAATTACTTGGTGGTAAGGTTTTATGGGACCAAACTGCTGAGGTCGTCGGTCCCTAAGCTTATGCACTACTTAATCTAACTTGAAGTACCCATACCCGAGGGAGGACTCGCATCTCCGACGGGGGAAGCCGCGCGGACCGTGACAAGATTCCTTAGACCGCACGGCCACCCCGCGCGGCGATGAATTACTCCCGCGAGAAAAGAGAAAAACGTTTGGTAAAAACGGACGGTAGAATATTTATTTCAAGTCCTTCGTGACCTGTACCAATCCGATGTGTCAGTAATTACCGACTACTTGGAAATAAAACGAATTCAGGCTAAACGTCTCGGATTGAAGCGGAAACAGCTGGAAGGTCGTCAAGTAAGAGCAAGACTTTACGATGCCGTACAAGGAGAACAAACATCTATACAGTGCTGCTGCTACGGCCGCAGGTTCGAATCCTGCCTCGGGCATGGATGTGTGTGATGTCCTTACGTTACTTAGGTTTAAGTAGTTCTAAGTCTAGGGGACTGCTGACCTCAGATGTTAAGTCCCACAGTGCTTAGAGCCATTTGAACCATTTTTGATGAGAGGAAGGGGCAACGTAGGAAAATAATAAGTGAACTAAGACCTTCTGACGGCAGATTACTGAAGCAGCAAAGTGACATCAAGAACGAAATTGACAAATACTTCATAGAGTTACTAGGAAATACGACAACGGATATCCCGGAGGACAATGACTTCATGACGGGATTAACACGCAGGCTCGACCCGGTAGAAGGAAACAACCTGTTAACTCAAATTGCAGAAGAAGAAATCGCAGACTCTATAACACGGAGCCCGAAAAACGAGTATCCTGGGGCTGGTGGCATTCCGGCGGAGTTTTATCAAATGTTTAGAAGCCAGTTGATTCCTAAATTAACTTGTATCAGCAACGAACTAATGAATCCCGTCAATGGCGTCCCACACGACATCCTAGAAGGATCCATAGTTCTAATCCCGAAACATGCTGTGGAATCTCGGTAACAAATTTCAAGCTTATCACTCTCCTACACTCTGACTATAAAATACTTGCCCGCATCATAATTGAAAGATTAAAATCAGCATTGAACACATCATATAAATCGAACTTAGTTAAAGACAGGTCAATCTACCACACACTGTGCGACTACGGAGATATTATTGCCATTGCTGCAGCCTGTAAAATAAAGTGCGCCATCGTATCATTGGATTTTGAGAAAGCGTTCTATAGAATCGATCATTCTTACCTTTTTCACACCGTGCGTGCCGCCGGCCCATGTGGCCGAGCGGTTCTAGGCACGTCAGTCAGGAACGCCACTGCTGCTACGGTCGCAGGTTCGAACCCTGCCTCGGTCATGGATGTTTGTGATGTCCTTAAGTTTAAGTAGTTCTAAGTCTAGGGCACTAATGACCTCAGATGTATAGTCCCATATTGCTTAGAGCCACTTGAACCATTTTGGAACCATGCGTTCCATGAACTTTCCGCAATATTTTATCGACATTACTACAGATCTTCTGCAGAAGTCAGCATCAAAAATCATGGTAAAAGGACTATCCAGTAGGCCCATTGCAATGAAAAGTTCGGTGCGACAAGGGTGCCCAATGTCTATTTCATCCTCGTAATAGCAATCGAGCCATTACTTTTTCGCCTGAGCCACAACCTGCAAGGACTCATTACATGCGGCCTTAGGATTGTCTGCAGGGCATATGCCGATGACGTTGCATTTATTGTCAAACGCAATGACGAGATAGAGAAAGAACTCGACATAATAAACAAATATGAACTACAATCTGGTGCGAAACTGAATAGAAATACGTCTGGCTTAATGAATATTGGAAGCGGATTCTGAGTTCCCGTTCATGGACCAATAAAGGAAACTGTCACCATGATATGTCTTGGGGTGGAATACACAAGGAATATCGGGCAGACCATCGTATGTAATTACAGAAGAGTCCTCGCCACCATCCGTGTCTCTGTACTTCAGTACAATCTCCATACTCTTGATGAGACACAAAGAGTGACTCTCGTGAACATCTATTTATCCTCTAAAATAAATTACGTGGTGCAAGCCCTGCCAATGCCGAGTGAAGTGGCGAACTGAATTTTGGCTGCTTTTGACCACTTCGTCAGCCGCGGCCACATCTTCAAACTCAAATAACAAACTTTGACTCTACCGACTGAAAACGATGTATTGAATCTTACAGACGTGTGCCATAAAGCACAAGCATTGTACGTCTGTAAAACATATAAACTGTGGAAGCTTTCAGTCAATAGTGTTGGCACATTTCTGTGAAATGAAATAGCGCTGGCAAGCCAGGACGCCCCAATTGACGTTCACCACATCCCAAATTAACATTACCACCTAAAACATTTCTTCGTAGAATATAGCTACATTATACCGGGAACATCCGAGAAAGATGTCATCAAAATCAAGAAAATCAACCAAAACTTAATGACCTTTCAGACCAAAAACACCTTAGAACAAAAATACATCGGTCACTCTTGGCATGATATCTGGAGGAACAGACATTACCCTCATTTACCAACAAAAGTGCGGTCATTGCGGTATTATTTTGAGAATTGGAAATTTCCAACGAACTCCAGACTACATTCCATTCATGTGGTGGATTCCTCTTTGTATACCATTTGCAACCTGATAGACAAAGCTGAACATAATTTGTCTGTGGCAATGCAAATGACATATGGTTGTCAATCAGAAAAGAACTAGCAGCTGTGCAGAGAAAACCGCCGTATTTGAAAACGCCAACGTGCCTTTTATACCCGGAAGAAGAGCTGTACCCCGCCTCGAAGAACAATGCCATCAACTGGTTGATGGGACATGCGGTATTTTACCTACTGTCCAGTAAAGAAAGGAGCGAAGGAGATATTTGGTCGTATATCTCCGACCAGCTTCACAAGCTACTTCGCATCAACAATTACTATGATACATACGCTGCCGGCCGTGGTGGACGAGCGGTTCTAGACGCTTCAGTCCGGAACCGCGCGACTGCTACGGTCGCAGGTTCGAATCCTCCCTCGGGAACAGATGTGTGTGATGTCCTTAGCATAGTTAGGTTTAAGTAGTTCTAAGTTCCAGGGGACTGGTGACCTCAGATGTTAAGTCCCATAGTGCTCAGAGCCATTTGAACCATTTGATACATACGCCAACTTCCTCAGAAGAAACGTCATGTGAACTTCGATTTTCGATTTTGCGATTCAGAACATGCAAAAATGAGAGACAATCTGATTTATGAAAAACACGTACGATCAAACGACGAACATCACTTTCAAGAAATGTTTTGTTTTCGCAAAGACTTCCAGTAATATAGAAGATTATCTTTATGCCTATGTCACTATAATAAGCAATCTTATAATGTTGTTGTAACTCTTTCTTAATTAAAAGAAAAAGTGGTAACGTACTGGCCTCCCATGTACTGGTCCCGGGTTCAATTCCCGACCGGGTCGGAGATTTTCTCCTCTCGGGAACTTGGTGTTGTGTTGTCATCATCATCATTTCATCCTCATCATTGTCCGCAACTCGCCCAATGTGGCGCCGACTGAAATAAAACTTCTACATGACGTGCGAACCAGAATTGGATATCCCGGCCAACAATGTCATATGATCATTACATTTTTTTTTTCATCTTAGTAGACGGGTTAAGAACAGGCAAACCTACGTCTATAGCTTTTGTACACTTCGAGAAAGCTTTGGCAATGTCGACTGCAACACTCTCTTTGAAAGTCTGAATGTAGCAGGGGTAAAATACATGGAGCGAAAGACTGTTTACAACTAATACAGAAACCAGACGGCAGTTACAAGAGTCGAGGGGCATGGAAGGAAAGCAGTGGTTGAATAGAGAGTGAGACAGGGTTGTAGCCTCTCCCCGATGTTATTCAATTTGAACACTGAGGAAGCTGTAAAGGAAATCAAAGAAAAATTTGGAGTCTGAATTAAAGGTCAGGGATAAGAAATAAAAACTTCGAGATTTGCCGAGATACTGTAATTCTGTTAGAGACAGCAAAGGACAGGGAAGAGCAGTTGAACGGAAGGGACAGTGTGCTGAAAGGAGGATATGAAATGAACACAACAAAAGCAAAATAAGAATAATGGAATGTAGTCGTATTCAGTCAGGCGACGCTGAGGAAATCGCATCAGGAAAGGAGACTCTTAAAGTAGCACATTAGGTTTGTTATTTGCCAGAAAAGTAACAGATGATGGCGCCTGATGTAGAAAGGGTAGAATATAGATGGACAATGGTAAATACAACGTTTCTTAAGAAGTGAAGTTTGTTAACATCGGATATAAATTTAACTCCTAGGCAATCTTTTCCGAAAGATTTTAAGGATGCAGGATACGGTAGTCACTCGGAGATGATGAGGCTTGCAGAAGATAGAGTGGCATGGAGAGCTGCATCAAATCAGCCATCGGACTGTAGGTCACAAAAACAACATTGCAGGTGTATACAGTATGTTAAAGCGCAGCTCCTTCACATAACTGTTTTGATAATCGGAGGTAACGTGTAATTCACATTAATGACGCTGTCTGGCAATGTATCAGCATTAATCCCCTGACTTTTTTTACTCTAATACCCCTTAGCTGCTACTCTTTCTTCTCTCCCCTCCCTCTCTCTCTCTCTCTCTCTCTCTCTCTCTCTCTCTCTCTCTCTCTCTCTCAGTCTCTCTCTCTTCCTCTCTCTCTCTGTCTCACTCTCTCTCAGTACTTCGAATTCAGAAACAGCACTATTTAATGAATATGTTGTATGAGCACACTCAAAATGCGGATAATCAATTATCTTAACGACTGATCTGGCACTGTAAGGCCTTCAACTTCCACGGCTGGAAAATATCGAGTATTAATTATTACTATTTTGATTAAACTCTGCAAAATATATAAATTCTTACCTGCCCTAGCGACATGACCGGTATTATATTTCCAATATCAAGTTGTTTTACTCACTTGCTGATTCACTACTACACTACTGGCCATTAAAATTGCTACACCTAGAAGAAATGCAGACGATAAACGGGTATTCATTAGGTAAATATATTGTACTAGAACTGACACGTGATTACATTTTCACGCAATTTGGGTTCTTAGATACTGAGAAATCAGTACCTAGAACAACCACATCTGGCCGTAATAACGGCCTTGATACGCCTGGGCATTGAGTCAAACAGAGCTTGGATGGCGTGTACAGGTGCTGCTGCACATGCAGCTTCAACACGATACCACAGTTCATCAAGAGCAGTGACTGGCGTATTGTGACGAGCCAGTTGCTCGGCCACCATTGACCAGACGTTTTCAATTGGTGAGAGATCTGGAGAATGTGCTAGCCAGGGCAGCAGTCGAACATTTTCTGTATCCAGAAAGGCCCGTACAGAACCTGCAACATGCAGTCGTGCATTATCCTGCTGAAACGTAGGGTTTCGCAGAGATCGAATGAACGGTAGAGCCACGGGTCGTAACACATTCCAAATGTAACGTCCACTGTTCAAAGTGCCGTCAATGCGAACAAGAGGCGACCGAGACGTGTAACCAATGGCACCCCATACCATCACGCCGGGTGATACGCCAGTATGGCGATGACGAATACACGCTTCCAATGTGCGTTCTCCACAATGTCGCCAAACACGGATGCTACCATCATGTTGCTGTAAACAGAACCTGGATTCATCCGAAAAAATGACGTTTTTCCATTCGTGCACCCAGGTTCGTCGTTGAGTACGCCATCGCAGGTGCTCCTGTGTGTGATGCAGCGTCAAGGGTAACCGCATCCATGGTGTCCAAGCTGATAGTCCATGCTGCTGCAAACGTCGTCGAACTGTTCGTGCAGATGGTTGTTGTCTTGCAAACGTCCCCATCTGTTGACTCAGGGATCGAGACGTGGCTGCACGATCCGTTACAGCCATGCGGATAAGATGCCTGTCATCTCGACTGCTAGTGATACGAGGCCGTTGGGATCCAGCACGGCGTTCCCTATGACCCTCCTGAACCCACCTATTCCATATACTGCTAACAATTATTGGATCTCGACCAACGCGAACAGCAATGTCGCGATACGATAAACCGCAATCGCGTTAGGCTACAATCCGACCCTCATCAAACTCGGAACCGTGATTGTACGCATTTCTTCTCCTTACACGAGGCATCACAACAACGTTTCACTAGGAAACGCCGGTAAACTGCAATTTGTGTATGAGAAATCGGTTGTAAACTTTCCTCATGTCAGCACGTTATAGATTTCGCCCCCGGCGCCAACCTTGTGTGAATGCTCTGAAAAGCTAATCGTTTGCATATCACAGCATCTTCTTGCTGTCGGTTAAATTTCGCGTATGTAGCATTTCATCTTCGTGGTGTAGCAATTTTAATGGCCAGTAGTGTATATTACATCGCTTTCATAAATGTTACGTGGGTGTACCCCACGAACCAGAAAAGAGTAGAGATATATATATTCATCTCATTGAAGCTGGCATGTTACTGATATTAGGCTCGTATTTGACATTATTAGAAATTTTCAGGGTAGGAATGAAGAAATATAAATTGTATTACGTTTTCGAAACAAATATGTTGTTACAAGTTTAATCATTTTAAATGACGTCCATTAGTTCTATAAAGCGTGTCATCCAATACTGTTTCATGAGAATTTATTGATAATTATGACTCGCTCATTTCACAATAAATACTTAGCTCTCGTCGTTTAAAGTTCATTCGTGCTTTCCTCACAGGCTGAAAACAAACGCTAATTTCAGCGTACGTCTCTCTGTCCACAATATGATTAACGAGTACGCAGAAAACAATTCATCAGCAAACGGTTATATTAGAGTAAAAGGTACAAGAATCCATTATTTGGTTTAAATACCGGAGTTCCACGAGTTTTCCTGTAGGTTTCGTAACAGAATTTAAAAAGAGAATCGAGGAAACTCTGTGGAATTGAGAAGAGTCTGGTTAGCCGTACCGAAATTAAATTTCCACTTACTCGCTTAACAGCTTTGTTGACTGTATCAGCAACAGGGTGAAAACACTTTAAAGGTTAAACTAATAGAGTGCTTTTCCTTGTAGCGCTGAAAAACGTAGAAAATGCTCCTTACTCGTAGAAATATTTTATACAATCATTATCCAGAAATAGCGACCGTATCACTCGCCTTGTATGCCTGTATAAATCACGTCTACATGCTGTTCTTGCGTAGTGGTGTAAGCATGCGTTAGACTAGCATTAAAAGCCCCAGTCGCAAGTTCTACAGGAAAAAATGAGATAAAATAACTTCGTTACTAGCATATCAAATTATTAGTTTCGGAAATTGAGATAGGCTATATTATTTCATTACTCTTTGCTATTTTATCGTGAAAATAAGCGATAAATTGAAACACTGATTCCAGTGCCGATTACCAACATAGGGAGAGCCACGACTGTAACGATTATTCTTTGAAACTGACAAATAAACCTGCTTAAACGATACACTTGAATTTTCATCGCGTTTGAATATTTTCTAGTGTAGAGCAAAATAAGAGAGACATACTTTTTATACGTGTCCATATGGCCGTTAAGAGGGTGAAACACCCCATGAAAAAAAGTTAAGTTAAATATTTCTGAAAGAATACCGTTGAAAGGGCAACAGATGTGAAACAAAGTTCAAATAAGAGCTCCATCGTTTATAACGTACGTCAGAACGGTGCTTGTATAGAGTCGTTAATATCATATTCAGTCATACATGATGAAGTGGCGTTCCAAAGACCCATTTGTCGGAAATAAGCTGGAAAAATTTCCATATCGCAGTATGCGTGTCCGACATATGTCCACTTCAATGCCATTTGTCACTTTGGGTTGTTTAATAAATATTTCCCAGCTATATGTATTCTAAGAGTACACATTTTTCTATTATCTTTTAATCTTATGCTGTACTTGTGGTTTTTTTTTTAATTTTTTTTTTACATCTGCCATATCTTATTTTTGTATTCAAGTTCTAACATTTTCTGATTTAATTGTTTTATATTTGAAAGTGTTCGTACGTTATTGTTGTAACGGTATTGTAAATCTATACAATAAAGATGAAAGGTAGGGTAATTCTTAAAAAAAAAAAAAAATGCTGAATGCACTATGATTTTGCGCGCCAAGTACGGGGGATTTCGAAACAATGATTTTTTCGGCAAATCCGGGTGCATCGTTCTAACGTACATTAAAAACGACCTAGGACTTTGATTTGAAGTGTTTGTTGTATCTAGAACGATATTCATTCAAAAATATTGAACCCAGTTTATTTAACAGGTTCTTTCACCCGCTTAGTGGCCGTATGGGCACGTATAAATAAATACGCGTATCTTATTTTCCTCTACGGTACAATATAATCAGAGCCGAAGTGTATCCCTTGGGTAGGTTTATGCGTGAGCTGTAGTAATGGGGGCATACAATTCAGGCGAATATTTCATTTGATTTCGAGAGAATAAGAAAATTACTTCAAATACAATGTATCACAGAATTTTATGTTTGTTTCTTCTCCTATATATCGTTGGTTGCATCGTCTCGTTTCCGGCCATAAATATTCATCATATTTCTTTCTCTTAATTTTAGTGCAAAAAGCTGACTAGAATGAAATTACGACTCCAAACTTCGTCCAAACGGCAGTAACTGTTTCACCTTTTACGCTTTTGACAGTGTCAAGAAGTGTTGTTTTACGTAAGGGGTATCTCTTCAATTTTTATTATCCTCGTGGCTTAGAGCTATAAGGGAAGTTTCGTACCCCGACTCGTTTATATGAATTTTCCTCATATTTCAGTTCACTACGAGCTTCGCATGATGCTTGTCTCACATCGTATGACATCTCTCCTCCCCGTCCATTACACTAGAATTTATGTTCGTTGTAAACAGGATGGCGAAGGTAACAAAAGAAAACAAATCTCTGTCGAATTTAATCCTCTCTTGCTACTGATAGCAGTGACAGATTTAATAAAAAATAGGAACTGGAATTATTAGATAATCAGTGCACTCTGCTGTAATAAACAATAGAAAATAAAAATTCTGATCATAAACTCGCTTTTACTCACTATCTCATTTTGTTTCAGCTAGCAAAACTTTTTCTCACTTTCGAAGAAAATAAAATTTCTAACTTTATCTGACACTCCGTCTAATTAGACAAGTTGGTTGTTGTTTAACGTTCTGGGTGCGTTTACGTGCAGTCAGCGTTTGTGTGAATGACAAATGGTTCTGAGCACTATGGGACTTAACTTCTGAGGTCATCAGTTCCCTGTGAATAACAACTACAGCTAACTGTAATAAGGACTTGAATAATTAACCAGATCAGGATGTAGGAACTATTTGAATTTAACTCAGCACAGGTACATAGCGACTGCAAGTCTGGCTACAAAGTTGAAGGAACTATTCGAGTTTATTGGAAATTATACACCAGCTAGAAGATATCGTGGAATGCATAGTAATTTCCAAAAAAATTCTATTTTTATATAAGTGTGTTTACAGGAAGGCTGAGAGTCCAGAAGCCGACTGATGTGTACTCACAAACGTGATTGAGAAAGAAAAAGGTTTCAGAAGGGGAACTCGTTGTCGCTTATAGTTTATTGCTCTTGTAAAATCTTTTCACTATGTCTGTCCAATAAGGTGTGGAAAACGTTAGAACATTTACTAAGTAATAGTATTATAGTTATTTTATCAAGTCAGGCCTTACTATAAGCAATGTCATAAGGCTAATGGGAATGGTAGGTGCATGGCAAGGATGAATTTATTCTCCCGTATGTTTAATATTTCGCCTGCGTACAGAAGCATAAAGTTCATTAGTGCTTTTCTTCTCTGAAATGCTTTAAGTACAAGACGCGAGGAAAAAATAATCCTTACGTAACTCAGTACATACATACACTCCGTACACTTCTGGGATTCATAGATAAAGTTGTAATGTGAGACCTACCAGGGCAGAAATATAAAAGATTTGAGGAATGAATAAGGCGTTGTTCGCAGTGATTAATAGATGTCACATATGCATTATTTATTTATTTACGTAGTTATTGTACGTGGCGGCCAAACTACCTTTAAATCCTCTCTTACATCTAATCAAACATGATGAGAAATTCAGGAATGCTATGTGGCTGTTGGAAGGAAGGAAGGAAGCTTAGAACTCAACGTTCCATCAACGACGTGTATCATACCGGTTTCCGCCTTAAGCAATTTAGAGAAACCACAGGAAACTTAAACCTGCATGGCCGAAAGGGGAGTCGAACCATCGTCCTCCCTTATGCAAATACAATGCCTTACATTGCCACACTGAGCTTTACTGTACAACACAGAAAGTTGGATAATAATGATAACTATAACAATAACAAGAAGAGTAATAACAACAATAATCGATTTAATGATGAATGTAGCTATCCCGGTAATTTCTGCGTTATTAACCACAGTCTTAAGCATTTTTATCATTAACGTCGCATATAAGAGGTGACAAACCGACATGAGTCTCAGCCAGCACCACAGAAGAAGTCGGATTTGAAGAAGATGTAGAAAACTAGCAAACAAAGAGAAACAATAGGGGAAATTACCAAATTATCTGCAATTAAAAGATGAAAGCTTAAAGAAACGACAATGTGGAACGCTTCGAAAGCGACGAAAATATGAAAGAAACATCAATTATGTGATCAACAGTACCCATACACCTGTTTGTAATGTGGAGTTGGCTAATAGACGTCAGAAAGGCGAGCAGATCCGTCAGTATAAAAGCAGTAGGGGAGTATTACGTTGTCAGTAAAAAAACAGAATCAGCATAATGGATCGGTCATGAATGCGGAGCAGTCAGTCATGTCCCCTGAACGCAAAGTCCCTCGTCACGGTCCGTGCGGTCCGCCCCCCCCCCTCCCCCCTCGGGCGTGGGTGTGTGTGTCGTCCTTAGCGTAAGTTAGTTTAAGTTAGATTAAGTAGTGTGAAAGCTTAGGAACCGGTGACCTCAGTTTGGTCCCATAAGACCTTACCACAAATACCCAAATTTTCCACTAAGTCCATGAGGGACATTTTAGCCCTTCTAAAACTGTCCAAGTCAACTTTTGGTGATGTGATCGTGAACTGAAAATGGGAAGGGACAAATATAGCTAAATCAATACCAGGTAAGCCTTATGTACTGAGGGACAGGGACCGTCGAGCATTGTGAGGGGTGGTTGTAAAAAATCGCATGAAATCAGTGGAATGAACCAATTGTTAGCTCAAAAGTACAACCAGCAGTGCAGCTAGCAATGACTGTGCATAGGGGAGTTAAAAATAACGTGGCACAAAGGTAGAGCAGTTCGTCACACGTTTATGTAATCAGTGCTACGCAACGGTTAGCACAGTGTAGACAGCGGCGCCGTAGGACAGGGGATGGCTGGAAACGAGTCATTAGGAGTGATGAATCACGCTATACCCTGTGGCAGTCCGATGGAAGGGTTTTTGGTTTTGAGAATGCCCTGACAATGTTATCTGCTGTCGTGCGTAATTCCAATGGTGGAATACGGAGGGGGTGAAGTCACGGTATATTGTTGTTTTTGCGGTTAAGGTGTGGTCCCTATGCTGCACTTAATCAAACGCTTAATTCAGCAGGATATGAAAAATTTTACAGCACTGTGTAATGCGTACAGTATGAGAACAGTTCGGAGG
The DNA here is from genome assembly GCF_021461395.2 of Schistocerca americana. Lineage (NCBI taxonomy): Eukaryota > Metazoa > Arthropoda > Insecta > Orthoptera > Acrididae > Schistocerca > Schistocerca americana. Next base: position 231,272,662 of record NC_060119.1, read on the forward strand.
CAATTGTATGTATGAGCATAGCAAAACACTCTTTTATAAAGCTGTGTCCGTGAGGCAATGGTTTGTTCACAATAACATTCCTGGAACGGACTGGCCTGTCAAGAGTCCCAACCTTAGCTCAAGATCTCTGGGAGGACTTCGCTCCAGATTCCAGATCCAGCATCATTACCTTCTCTAGTTTCGTCTCTTGAGGAATAATGTGCTGCCATTCCTCCACAGACATACAAATACCTCATTGAAAGTGTCCCCAGCGGAGATCAAACCTTGATAAAGACGAACGGTGGACACATCCCACGTCAGTGTCCACTGACAGGTGTCTGGATACTTTTGATCAGATAGTGTATATTCACTTTTGGAAACAAAAGCTTTTCCCTGTAAGAGAAGATAACGCAGGCAGGATTTTGATTATGTGTATATACAGGGTGTAAATTTAAAGTTGACAAACCAGAATAAGCCGAAAAATAAGCTTCACACGAAAAAATATGTAGAATCCAATGTTGATTATTTTAGAGGGGGACATCTGCTGGTGCTAAAATTAGCCCGTCAGCCCAGCCCCCTGGGGGTGGGGCTGGAGGCAACTTTAAAATATCAGATGGAACCCCCATTTTTTATTGCAGAATCAGATTATACATAAAAACTACGTACATTTTGTCTTAAACATTTGTTTTGATTCTTGATAGTTGGCGCTGTAATTCAAGAAAATCCATGTTCTCATTTATGCGTGGATAATGGTTACGGATAAATAAAAAATGCTTATTTATTCGTAAATTTTGATTCGCTAAAGCTAAAGATCTCCCTCTGTCCCCATAGGGTGGGGTTTGACAGAGAGGAATTAGAGTTTTACAAATGTTGACCCAAATATTTGGGCCGGGCGGAGTGGCCAAGCGGTTCTAGGCGCTTCAGTCTGGAACAGCGCGGTCGCTACGGTCGCTGGTTCTAATCCTGCCTGGGAATGGATGTGTATGATGTATTTAGGTCAGTTAGGTATAAGTAGTTCTAGGGGACTGATGACCTCAAATTGTAAGTCCCATAGTGCTCAGAGCCATTTGAAACAAATATTTGGGTCAACATTTGTAAACACGCAAAGATGAGAACATGGCTTTTCTTGATTTGCAGCGCCAACTGCCAAGAATCAAAACAAATGTTTCAGACAGAATGTACGTACCTTTTTATGTAGAATCTGATTCTGCAATAAAAAATGGGGGTTCCCATTTGAAATTCTAAAGTTGCCTCCCGCCCCACCCCCAGGGGACTGGGGTGGCAGGCTAATTTTAGCACCAGCAGATGTACCCCTCGAAAATAATCATCTTTGGATTCTACACATTTTTTCGTGTGAAGCTTCTTTTTGTGTTATTCTGGTTTGTCAACTTAAAATTTACTTCCTGTATATAATGTCACTCTCTGATTGATAAAACGACTGCGAAAGTTTAACTGAGAGTAATGGCTGTTTATTTCTCACAGAACATGCTTCCTGAACATGTGTAATGTTCTGAACGTTGTGCAGAGGGTGTCAGTAAAACTTTACTTCGTATTCTTGGTCTTGACGTCATCTTTAATAATTTCTTACACTCATACCAACTATCGATCAATCATTTACTTGACCTTTCCGTATGCAGATTAATCCGAAACAAGTTACACAACAAATAAGCGTAAGTCATATTATGGACAAAGTTGTACCCGTCGATAATTTCGTCAGTCTACTGCGCTGTAGGAAATCAGGTTACGAATCACACACACCACAATAAATTTGGTATATATCAACAGAACGATACGTTTCACGGTGTGGCCGTAGAGAGAGGACGGAAAGGCTGAATCACTAAATCGTGGCAGCACATCCATCTTCTGGCTGATGTGTTAACGAGTGCTTCATCACATTGTGTTTGTTGCATGGCCGTGTGACCGTTTTCCGCGACGCGCTTGGAAGTTTTATCGGGAAACTGACCCTGACACGTTTCATACCGCACCACATTTCTGACTGGGCAGTGCATGTCCAAAATACGAACGGAATTTCTATTCACTGGGTACCTCAACGTCATCATTACGATTTAATCAACTGGGCCTGTGACTTCCTTTTCATTTCGTGAGAGGTATTCTTAAATCCCATCGTTCCTTTAGCACACATTTCAACACAGTCTTTGGATTTCTGTTCTAGGGTTTTCATTGGACACGCAGTTTTCAATTTAGGTTACTGACATGCGTTCTACGATTTATACTGAAAATTTACATTTCCTTCTGTACATCGTTATCCAGGAGTGCTTTTAAAAATCTATAATGTCCTCTTTCTGCTTGTTTATTACCCTGTTCAGACATATATTAACACTGGGAATGATATCACCTTATCGACCTTTATTTATGTCACATGGAAATTGAAGGTGGAGGGGAGTGGGGCGAAAGATAAGGTAAAAGAAGGGCTTTCTCATATCATCTGCATCGGGACATCACGTGGAATCTGCGACGACGAGCGAAAATACGTACCAGACCGGGATTCGAACCCCGGATCTCCTGCTTACAAGACAGGGGCGTTAACCGTTGCGCCATCCAGAATACTTTTTCACTCAGCGCCGCTGACTCCGCGTAATGTCCCGATGCACATGACATCAGTAATTCCTTCAGTTTCTTTCCTTTCTCGCCTCCTCCACTTTCAATTTACATATAATGTATCCCATCTGCGGATTCCGCGTGGTCTCTGTTCTGTCGGATTTGTCCAAAGGAACAGTCACTACGCATTCATATCAGTGATTCGTATCGATGGGCAATGGATACAGTTTCTCGGTGCAGGTACACAAGTATGTCAGACCCCCTGCCTGAATCTCAGAGGAACGAGCGTGGAAGTATTTGCTGTAATACTGCGTTCCGGATAGCGCTGTGATTAACGCACCTACCTAGCAAGCAGGAGATCCTAGGTTCAAATTCTGGTCCGGTACAATTTTTCGCTCGTCACCGCTGATTCGGCGTGATGTCCCGATGCAGCCGACATCAGCAATCCCTTCCCTTTCCTTTCCTTTCTCTCCCACCCCCCGCCTCCACCTTCAATTCACGTATAATGTATCAAAGCTGTGGATTCCGCGTCATGTAATTTATTTTCGTTTATTTCTCGGTTTACTCCTTAATCTGTAATTTTTCTGCTGTATGTCTGTGTGCGAGGGCTCGCGATTTTGTTTGGTGTGTGTGTGTGTGTGTGCGTGTGTGTGTGTGTGTGCGTGTAGAACGCACGCGCACGGAATTAATTACTGAAAAATACGATTATTTAAGCCCTGTGTCGCGCAGTCTGGTCAACAGTCGTTTGTTGCCGTATTGCCTGACGTCACACTGGATGGTTTTCAACGTTTCGGCAAATTCACCAAAATAATACCAATTAAAAATGCACGTTAAATAAATACTCATTTTTGTCTGAAAATATTATCTAAATTACTTTAATTAAAGTCCACTTCTGACTTACATACCTAAGTGGCAACCAAAACTCAGAACAAGAAAAATGTTTCACACACGGGTATATCTCACTGTTCACTGAAATTTACTTTACATAACAAGAAAATAGCTTCGAGCCTGAATGTAAGCTAACTGACCCAGTCATTCATTAACTATGTAATGACACTGTTCTTTATGTGTAGCGTAACTATGTGACTACGGTACTGAACGATTGTTGCTCTTACCTCAGTGCAGTAAGGGTTCTCTTGAAAGTGGAGCACAGCACACGGCGCCACAGCAAAGCTAAATTAAAATGGTAAACTAAAAACGGATTCAAAGGTGTGTGTACCGCCATGTGCAATGTGCACACAAGGAACATAGTATTTTTTGCATAGGAATAATTTTGGGTGCTAATGTTCTCCTAAAATAACTTTCGTAAAACAATTTCATCCCAAATAACTACTTCATAACTTAAATGCCAAGAACGTGAACAGTATTCACCATATACAAAAAATTTCTAGCTTTAGAAACAATTCTAACAGGTTGATTATTCAAAAAAATTAGACAAAAGTGTAACCTATCCAAAATTATATCTATTCATTGTATGTGTAAGTGGTGGAGGGGAACAAACTTCCCTAGCTGCCAGCAATGCATGAGATATGCTTCAACCAAATTTCGATACGACAATTTATTTTACAAAACATTGCTATATACGTGCCGGTATACAAAGCTGTAAATTTATCTTAATTCAGTTCCTCGCAAAATTCATTTCAAAATCAGTAAATACTCTGATGATTGTCTTAGTATATCATTTCCAGAAAATCTGTATTCAATTCCAGATAAACATTTCCTGACTATTTAGTTCCGCATCTGCTCCCCAACACACCTCCACTAATAACAGTGCTCTCCCTGTCAGCGCACCCAATCAGAGACGAGCTACAACACAATAAAAGTTTGCGAAACAATATGACTTGCTCTCAGTTGTGTTCATACCGATGTATGAAAATAATAAATTAACAGTCCTGTAATGACGAAGACAACATACACGCCTCACAAGTTCCGCAACGTTCCTTGAAATCTGTTTATGTTTTTCGTAAGGTCCATCCGCTCACAGTAAGTTACATCGACCTAAGTAGTTGATGCTGCATTTTTCCCCATAATTTCGTGATTTATAACTACATAAGTTCCCAAAGGCCGTCGGATCGTATCATGTCCCAGTCATTATGTTCCCGGCAAGTGTAGGAGATGTAGTGGCTTGAAGTCCCTGATCACGAGAAGCTACGCCAGTTGCCTGGATGCCCTGAGTATAACAATACTGGCGCGGTGACCCAGATCTGCCTGTAACTGGCAACCACGTGAACTTCGCTGGCATGTGAAAGATTCCGTTTGATCGGGCTTTGTAGCCGTGGTCTTGACAGCACGTATCGTTTCAGGTCGTATGTTGGTGGGAGCTTTTATCGTGACGTATTTCCTTTGCTAACTGACGCGGATAATTTCTCTTGCACGGACAGAGGAATGCGTATTATCCTACAGATGCACGTGTGAAAAGCAACCACCCGGACGTAACACGACAGCTGTCTGAGAGCAAGACACACATCGCTGTCAAAGTTCAAAGTGCCGTTGTTGAATATCATCTGCTTTCATTTCCCTCCATATTACAATACTAACTTAACAACCATTAGAAAAATAAAACCGGAAGTTTAGTTCCCAATAACAAAGCAATGTTTCTGTGTGTTCTTCCGAGTTGTTGTTTCTATTTTCGGCACAATATTTCGACGACCGACCTACCCATCTTCTTGAAATATTGCGAAGTTTGTCGCTGTGCGTATGCGTTTCCTGCACTCCAGCACAGTTTGGCTGAGGTGAGAGGGCGCTCGCCTAGGTTGACCACTGTGGGCAACGTATCGGGAATCGACTTGTCCATCTGCTTTCTGCGTCATTCAGCTTTTTCTTCTGCCGCTCGGTGCTGTGGACGAGTTCGTCCCACATTCTCTTGTGAGTTATGGGGGGAGGGCGGGGATGAGAGGTTACCATCAGATTTCTGACTGTACTCCGTGATGTCTTAACAGATATCCTACCACCCTCTCCCTTCTTCTTGTCAGTGCTTACCATGTATTCATTTCCTCTACGATTCTGCGCATCACATCTCCAATGCTTCGACTATCTTCTGTTCTTGTTTTTCCACAATCCATGTTTCACAACCATACAATGTGGTGCTGCAACAATACATCCTAAGAAATTTCTTTCTATGTTTGACAGTAGGAGACTTCTCTTGGCCAGTTTTAGTCTGCTTTTCATGTCTCCCTGCTCCTTCCGTCATGGATTATTTTGCTGGCTAGATATCAGATTTTCTTAACTTCATCTACTTCGTGGTAAGTTTCTCGCTATTCTCATTACTTTCGTCTATCTTGTGAGTGGACAGAAAACGTAAATATGTTGCTCATCAGTCCTTGCCAGATGCCTCCGTGTTGCATGTATTCGCTCACCAATACGAGCTAGTTTCATCTTGCCTTAGATATTATCTGCCTGGGCGGTTGTGAATGAGCGCTTACATTTCAAGAGCGTCAGTGCAACCCACTCATCCCGGCACCACGATAGAAAGGTAAAAGAAGGTAGCAGTCGGGCTTTCTTCTTCCGTCGCCGTCAAGGAGTCGGATATCTCCTTCTCGTGCAGGTGTAGAACAAAACAGCGGAGGTTTTAGCGGGAATTCGTACACGTTTATAAAATGCATAACTCACAAATGATGACATTATTTATATTTTATTCCGACCGGTCTCGGTCATAAACCTCGTCACGGTCCTGTGCGACATAAAAAATGAAATTGATGTCAACATCCAGAATGGAAATTACGCACAAGGTTATAAGATTATTTCCAAAGTAAAAATAGAAAAATTACTTACGTCGAAAAATTAATCTGGATCCAACAGTACATATCGGAGCTAAGTATCGTTCACTTCGAACATTTCAAGTATGTTATCCGTCTGAAGAGCTGTTAACGAAAGTGAACGACAACGAGACATACAATGGCATTACTTGACCAGCACTAACCGTAAACAATTCAAAGACCTAGGATTAAGAAGCCATAAAACTAAATTCGTTGTACTAGGTTTAATAGCTACTACACTCCTGGAAATAGAAAAAAGAACACATTGACACCGGTGTGTCAGACCCACCATACTTGCTCCGGACACTGCGAGAGGGCTGTACAAGCAATGATCACACGCACGGCACAGCGGACACACCAGGAACCGCGGTGTTGGCCGTCGAATGGCGCTAGCTGCGCAGCATTTGTGCACCGCCGCCGTCAGTGTCAGCCAGTTTGCCGTGGCATACGGAGCTCCATCGCAGTCTTTAACACTGGTAGCATGCCGCGACAGCGTGGACGTGAACCGTATGTGCAGTTGACGGACTTTGAGCGAGGGCGTATAGTGGGCATGCGGGAGGCCGGGTGGACGTACCGCCGAATTGCTCAACACGTGGGGCGTGAGGTCTCCACAGTACATCGATGTTGTCGCCAGTGGTCGGCGGAAGGTGCACGTGCCCGTCGACCTGGGACCGGACCGCAGCGACGCACGGATGCACGCCAAGACCGTAGGATCCTACGCAGTGCCGTAGGGGACCGCACCGCCACTTCCCAGCAAATTAGGGACACTGTTGCTCCTGGGGTATCGGCGAGGACCATTCGCAACCGTCTCCATGAAGCTGGGCTACGGTCCCGCACACCGTTAGGCCGTCTTCCGCTCACGCCCCAACATCGTGCAGCCCGCCTCCAGTGGTGTCGCGACAGGCGTGAATGGAGGGACGAATGGAGACGTGTCGTCTTCAGCGAAGAGAGTCGCTTCTGCCTTGGTGCCAATGATGGTCGTATGTGTGTTTGGCGCCGTGCAGGTGAGCGCCACAATCAGGACTGCATACGACCGAGGCACACAGGGCCAACACCCGGCATCATGGTGTGGGGAGCGATCTCCTACACTGGCCGTACACCACTGGTGATCGTCGAGGGGACACTGAATAGTGCACGGTACATCCAAACCGTCATCGAACCCATCGTTCTACCATTCCTAGACCGGCAAGGGAACTTGCTGTTCCAACAGGACAATGCACGTCCACATGTATCCCGTGCCACCCAACGTGTTCTAGAAGGTGTAAGTCAACTACCCGGGCCAGCAAGATCTCCGGATCTGTCCCCCATTGAGCATGTTTGGGACTGGATGAAGCGTCGTCTCACGCGGTCTGCACGTCCAGCACGAACGCTGGTCCAACTGAGGCGCCAGGTGGAAATGGCATGGCAAGCCGTTCCACAGGACTACATCCAGCATCTCTACGATCGTCTCCATGGGAGAATAGCAGCCTGCATTGCTGCGAAAGGTGGATATACACTGTACTAGTGCCGACATTGTGCATGCTCTGTTGCCTGTGTCTATGTGCCTGTGGTTCTGTCAGTGTGATCATGTGATGTATCTGACCCCAGGAATGTGTCAATAAAGTTTCTCCTTCCTGGGACAATGAATTCACGGTGTTCTTATTTCAATTTCCAGGAGTGTATGTTAGAGGACGCTACTTTTTTCGTACAGAAGTGTGTTAACGTAGAGCCAAGAAACTTAAAAAAACTTTATGGAATGTAATTTTAAATATTTATTGCTTTGTCTTCTTGAAAATGTCTGATTGGGATTCAGTTATGTTACTAGATAAATGATTAGTGTTATCTTTATCCTGGTTACGAATGTAGTATCTTCGTAGTCCTTGATCTTTGAATTGTTTACTATTTGTTATGGCCAGGTGGCTTATGTCTCGTGCTGGTTCTCTTCAGTTAGATGCACTTCACACATATCTCATACTTGTAATGTTCGAAGTGAACGATACTTTTAGCTCTGATATGTCATGTTAGCTGCAGATTAGCTTCTCGACGTAAATAATTTTTCTTTTTTGAAATTCTAAATAATCATGGAACCTTCTAGGTCATTTCCCTTCTGGATTTTGACATGATTTTTGTTTTTTGTTTCTTATAGAAACCCGAGCATGGCTTTCGACCTAGAATGATGAGAATAAAATATAGATCAAGTCAGCATTTGTGTGCAACGCATTTTATAAAGTGTTAACAGGCTGATAACTGCTTCAAGGAGACGTTTAAACTTGTTTATGTATTAGTTTTGGCTTTTGTCATGAGAGCTTGAGCCAACGTTTGCCTAACAATTTTTCTAACTTTTTTATTGAAGTATATCGTGACCATATCTCACACATATGGATTTTTCTATCGTGAATGTATATTCCAGCATTCTTTATTCCACGAAATTTTGGTAGTAGATACAGGCATAAGGAAAAGGTTAAATACAATAAATACAAGGGCTCTAGGGTTTATGAGAGTGCCTGCAATGACTTTTCCCAAAAGGTAAACCTATCCTGCACCAAATTAGCTACCTCAGTTCATCTAAAAGAAGCGTATCGCTCTATTTCCAAAATTGGAAAGCATTTGCAGATAGTACATATGAAGGCATTAAAACGACCACCAGGTTCAACTTTGAGTGACGAGACTGAAACGACACGCTGCGGTACTCTGTCGAATTTTCGTTATCTACATTCCCGTCGATAGTTTCTAGGATGGTTTTCACGTTAATCTAGCAACTGTAAAATACGGAATTACTATTCTTTCGATAATTGTATAGTACTCCGGTAACAACGTAAACCAGATTGTGTTTTTCCTTTATTTTATATCTACAATAAACTGCGGCCTTTTAAAGTTACGTAATGCGGTTCCCAGCCTTCCTAGGAGCTATCCTTGAAGTAACCGATCTGTAACAGTACCTTGTGTCACTGTGTGCCAACTGCCACTGCTGCATGTGCGATGATGTGATGTGCCAGAGGCATATGCCGGACATGGCGGCCTTCCTTCTCGGCAGTGTCACGTGGCCGTCTGAAACCCGGTCTTCTTGCGACCGTACATTCCCCGACCACCGCTGCCAGTGTCATATGCAGTCGCTACACTCCTGCCAAGTCTTTCTGCAGTATGTCCGCCCGGATACCTGGGTGGTCAGCGTGACGGATTGCCCGGGTTCGACTCCCGGCTGGGTAGGGGATTTTCTCCGCTCAGGGACTGGGTGTTGTGCTGACTTTATCATCATTTAATCCCCATCCGGCGCGCAGGTCGCCCAATGTAGCCCTATTACGCGACTTCGTTCAAACTCAGTGGTGTTTTGATAATGGCGTTTTTCTCGCCTTAAATGCATTCTTGACTGACATCAACTCACTACGTTCAATCTCAAAGGTAACTAACGCTCACAAGCGTTAAAGCGTATATTTAAAGCAAATTTGATTTGCATCCTCATAGTGACGTTACTAGCTCTTCTCTAATGCGCCCGTCACGTAATCTGAATAGACTTCATCTTTCAGATACAGACTCACGCCTACTAATTTCCGTTCATGTCGCACAATTCTATTTTGGTGTTGCGATGTTTTTGTCATCTGTTTATTAATTTTTAGATGATATCTTCCCGTGCACATACAGTACTTTTCCTAGTCATCAGTCAAATTTTAGGCATTTTATCGCTGTTTAATTTTGCGTCTCATTCATTGTTTGTTTTTTCCCCACTATTTTGTATGCCTGGCTCACTCAGCAGTCATGCTTTGTATACTTATGACAAACATCTTATGGGTGTAGACAATTTTATTGTGACAACACACCTTTGTGATTAATCTCTTAACGTGAGTGTCCCGAATTCTGGGACTTCGTAACTGTCCATCTATATTATGAAAATTAAACCACGGTTAGTACTCGTAATTGTTTTTTTGCTGAGTGCTAACATTGTCTATGGTACTGTATTTCTACCATTTCATAAAATTTCAGTCAGTGATTTGTATTCTTGGCAGATAAACCTGAACATGAGTCTTACTGACGTGAAACCGGTAATTACGAATAATGCAGCGATATTACTAACCTGCTAAAACTGTCACCAAAAATTTCAGTTGTAGGTTGTCTGTCTAACCACTCCCAGGTACAAAAAAATTGTTTATGAGTTTTTATTATAATTAAGGCCGAAATTGAAAATGTAAAATTCTGTTAAAATCGACTCACTAAGAGGTATAAACTTACTTTGAAGGCTTAAGATAGTAAGTTAAATATTAAAGTTAGAAACTATGTACGTGTAGTGAGACAGTGTAACACTTCGTTCAGATTACCTTGATTATATTCATTCAGTATTTGAGAATAAGAGCACTTAGTGACATAAAAAAAACTTACACATATATTTCAAACCTTTTCGATACTTTTCTCCGACATCGCCGACAAAATAATCGCTTACTACATTTTCCCTGTTCAGGAAATAAAGCTTCAGCATTACGCATGACGTTTTAATTTACTACTTCCTTACTAATAACTCTGTTTGCTATACATTTTGCTTGCAGTATCCACATGTATCACTGAATGTGTCCGCAAAATTATGAAGGCTGTTCGGAGAGTAAGGTCTGACCCAACGCGAAACGGAAACCACAGCGAAAATAAAAAATGTTTTATTTTCAATAGTTTGCTACGCCTTCCAGCTACTTCTGTACATAGCATTTGCTATAGCGCTGTAACAACTTTCCAACTCCCTTATCATAGAAGGTAACCGCCCTTGTCTTTCGCCAGCTCCCTACGTCGCTCTGCAGATCTTTGTCTCTGCCAAAATGTTTTTCAGCGGTTCTTGTGAGCAGACATGAGAATCAGAAGAAACCATGTCCACACGGTATGGTCAGTAACCAAACCTTTCCCCACGAAAACGCTACAGGGACGTCCTCATTGCCCCTGCAATAAGCGGCCAAGAATTGTAATAAAGAAGGAAACGCATTGGCCGTGCGGGGTAGTCGCGCGGTCTTGGACGTCTTGTCACGGTCCGCGCAGCCGCCCCCCCCCTCCATCCCCCCTCTCGTCAGAGGTTCGAGTCCTCCCACAGAGCGATGACCTCAGCAGTTTGGTCCCTTAGGATCTTCCCACTCTTTCCTCAAATTTCCAAAAGAAAACGCACGACAGGAGCGTTATGTGGGGGTTGCATAAAATCAGGTTGAACCTCTTAGTGGGCACCTGTTTGGCCCGAGACACTATACCTCTAAGCAGCTTTAAGTGCTCATTGTGTCCTCAGAAACGAAAAGAGTGGCGTGACGCGATCGACAGACACATTAAAGACACTGCACAACACATATTTGCAAAGTCCATCGGGTTTTCAGTGTCGTTTCCATTTCGCAACATATCGGACCTTACCTTCCAAGGAGCCCTTGTATATCATTTTAGGTCACGTAGTTCTGGAAACTACGTTTAGCGCAACACAAATTACCCGTAGTACACTCATCCAACGTTTCATAATGAGAGCACTTATCGGCCTGCAAGAAACATTAAACATAGTTTCAGGCGTTGAAGCTGTTGCATACAAGGGACTTCAATTCTATGGAGTATCATGAAGAGAGGTAATTACTAATAAGTGCAGAATATGGACTGAGAATAAAACAAACAAAGCCATGGGTAACGAGACAAGCGATGAACTTAACATCAAAATTGGTGTCGCGAAATACATGAAGTTAAGAAATTCTTCTTCGTTCAAAAGTAACACATGACATGCGAAGCAAGTAGGGCATATAAAGCAGACTAGGAGAGGCAAAGAGAGCATTCATGGCCAGAAGAAGTCAAATGGTTAAATAGAACAGATATTTCTCATGATCAGGAAGGAAATGAATCCACTTTGAGGCTTTTGTAAATTTAGTTCACGCCAGTAGTACGTTTTACTCAAATCCGTACAAGTTTAACTTATTGTACTGTTCGGGGGCCACCCAGAAAATACAGACCTATTAATTATGCAAAACGATAACCACAATGTGCATTGGAAAAAAATAATAATTTTGTTATATACATAACCACAACCTACATTTAATCATTTGTAGTATCTGTCATGAGCTTCAGAATTCCCACGCTATACTCGTGTGCCGCTAGTTCCTTAACGCAGGTGGCCATTACATTCATGCACGCTCTTGTGACAAAAGTCATGAGGTATTGAGGTATCTCGTATTATCGTGTCGGACTTTCTTCTGGCCGGCGTACGTAGTGCAGCTACTGGACGTGGCATGGACTCAACAACTCGCTAGAAGTCCCCTGAAGAAATACTGATCCATGATGCCTCTATAGCCGTCCATAATTGCGTAAGTTCTGCCGGTGGCATAAACTGACCTCTCGATCATGTCCCATAAATGTGTAAGACGTACATATTTCTATCGTCTATTGTCAAATCACAATTTATGAAAGATGTTTGTATTTTATTAATAGGATTAAGTAGGAATAATTAATATTTCTCATGTCGGAAATAATTGTGGTAGCAGGGAATGTATGCACCAAAGTATTGTTGACAAGAGAGACCGCAAATTGATATAATTTTAAAAAGGGTGGGAGAGATCGCGTATGTATACATTTTAAGAAAAGAGCGGGAAAGACCGCATTTTGTAATGGTAGCAGGGATTGTCTGCACCAGAAAGCATTGTTGGCAGGAGAAACCGCACTTTAGCGTTCGTAGGAAGTCAGTAGTAAGCGAGATGTGAAGCGAGTCGGTAGCAGGTCTGAAGCGAGAGGTTGAGAGAAGCGGTGTGCCTGCCAGCCACCAGCTATGATTTACAATAGATTATAAACGGATGTACAGAGACATCAGCTAACTATTATCATAAAAGGAACTAATATTATTGAATTATTTTTTTGAGAAACTCAAGAGTACTGAAGGTATGTTTGCGTAATGTTAGTCGTAAGATTATTGTAAAAAGTAAGTCCCATTTGAACGTTTGTAAAATGATTTCATAACCAGCAGTAAATATTTGCAGAAAAGTTTTCAGAATATAATTAACTTTTGCCAGCAATGTTGTATTACTGATTATAATCCATCCCAAAAACCATCAACGTAAAACTTTGCAAAAATTTTATTGTTGTCAAGAAAAAGTTTAACTATGAATTACGTAACTTCAGTCAAATTAATTAAAGAATAACGTCAGCTTTGCTATTAAAGAATTACGTCAGCTTTGGTGATAAATACAGCCACTTCTTATGACAGCCCACCAGCAGTTAATAGAGTATAATAAAACAGAGTAAGTATATTCATGTCGCAGTTCGATGTAATAGTCAGATGGCGATCCAGTAACAGTAGAAAAGGTAAGGAACAGTTTTGGGTTATTGCAGATAACGACTGAGGGCCACGACGACGACACATTCTATGTTTCGTCGAAATAATCAGAAAATCGCTTTTAATAAGCAGAAATTAAATTTGTATGCGAAGATTGAGAAATAGAATAAATTTCAAAGGGAAGATTTCATTTGTTATTATTAAGCAAGAGATAGATATCCTAAGGAAAAGATTCATAGTTTATTGTAAAAAGGAAAGTTGGCGTAACAAAAGGGGTATAGAGGAGACGGGAAGGTTTCAAATGTTCGACGTAATTCATGTCGGGGGATCTGAGGGCCAAATCATTCGCTCGAATTGTCCATAACCGTCTTGAAACCAATCACAAACAGCTGTGGCCCGGTGACTTGTGCATTGGCATCCATAAAAATGAAGTGCATGAATTTTTGCAGATGGTCTCCGTGTAGCCGAACATTACCATTTGTGGTCAATGACCGGTTCAGTTGTGACAGAGGACCCAACCCATTCCATCTAAACACAACCTACACCATTATGAAGCCACCACCAGCTTACACAGTGCCTTCTTAACCACTAGGGGCGATGTCTTCGTGGGTTCTGCGCCACACTCGAACCCTACCATGAGCTCTTACCAACTGAAATCGGGACTCACCTCAGGAGGACACGGTTTTCAGTCGTCTGGGGTTCACACGGCATTGTCACGAGTCCAGGAGAGGCACTGCACACGATGTCGTGCTGTCAGCAAAGACACTCGCGTCGGTCGTCTGCTGCCACAGCCCCTAACGCCACATTTCGCCGCACTGTCCTGAAGGATAAATTCATCGTGCGTCGCACGTTGACTTCTACGGTTACTACATTTAGTGTTGCTTATCTGTTAGCAAGACAACTCTATCCAAAGGCCGCTGCTCTCACTCGTTAAATGAAAACCGTCTGGCGCTGCATTGTCGGTGGTGACAAGTAATGACCGAAACTTGAAATTCTCGTAACGTCCTTGACTCTGTGGTTCTCGTATTCTTGAATTTCCGAAATGATTTGTCCTATGCGTTAAGCTTCAACCACCATTCCGCGTTAAAAAACTGTTAATTTCCTGTCGTGCGGCCGTAATCACGTCGTAAACCTCTGCACATGAATCACTTGAGTTCAAACGACATCCGCCAATGCACTGCCGTTTTACACCTTGTCTAGGCGATACTACAGCCATCTGTATATGTGCATATCGCTTTCCCATGACTAAGTTTGGAGATCACCCGCGCATTTCCACCGCGCATCTCACCACTATTTCTCCTTCAAGAGCCAACTGGGTTCTGTAACAACTGTGCTCATAACCTTTTGAGTGGAGGACGCAAGACGTCGCCCATACGCAGTTGCTGTGTGTGCTCGAAATGAAATGCATGATAGAAAATCTCGCCGAATGTGAGGTAAAGAGGGTTATTCGATTTCTGAGTGTTCCAGAAGATTAATCGGTAGGAGTGTACGGTAAAAATGTAGTGGACGAAAGAAATATGGGAAAGTGGTGCAGAAATGTTCAACAGTGGACTATGAAACTCGAGCTGGACGCCCAGCGCTCATCGTAGGGGGCCTGACGGCTCCATCGAACAATAGAATCGTACAAAGGAGGCGCGTTACTCTCGACGCATTGTACTCTGTATTTTCATACATTTCTCCTTCTTTGATTGGCGAAACTGAGTCTCGACATCGACGGTGAAACAAAATTTGTGCACGATAGGTCCTGCGACAACTGAGTGACGAATATAAAACTCACAGAAAGAGCTCAGCATTAACATTCTTGACCCGAAACCATAAAAAGGGAGACACCTTTTTCGACTGGTTTGTGAGTGGTGATGAAAAAAGGGCGTCTCACATCACCCCAGAGAGCAAACACCACTAAGTGGAGTGGCATGATACCTCATCGGCCAAAAAAGCTAGAAATTTCAAACAGACTCTCTCAACACTAAAGGTCACGGCAACCGTCTTTTAGGCTCACCAAGGTATTTCTTTGGTGGGTAGTATGCCTAAAGGCACTACAATCAATGAGACACTAAGAAAACAACGGCGACCCATCCTAGACGGGAGGCGAGCAATGCTTCCTGCAGGACTTATCCTTCTTCAGGACACAGCCCAGCCTCATTCTACTGCTTCGAATCAAGAATCGCTGAATCATTTCGGATGTGAAATTCTTGAACTTTCACGCAATAGCTCGGTCATTACGCCTGGCGATTTCCACTTTTTTCTTAAGCCGGAAAAGTTTTTTTTGGCAGCTAACGTTGTGGAAATGATGATGAGATGGGGATTATAGAAAGCTGCTGGTTTACTGAACCGGTGGCACAGGAGTACAGATTGGTAATTTTGAAGATCGTAACGAGATATCACGAATGTTGTTCAAATGTAGGAGATTATTATTTAGGGATTTTATATATATATATATATATATATATATATATATATATATATATATATATATATATATAATAGAGGGAAACATTCCACGTGGGAAAAATATATCTAAAAACAAAGATGATGTGGTTTACCAAACGAAAGTGCTAGCAGGTAGGTAGACACACAAACATACACACAAAATTCAAGCTGTCGCAACAAACGGTTGCTTCATCAGGAAAGAGGGAAGGAGAGGGAAAGACGAAAGGATGTGGGTTTTAAGGGAGAGGGTAAGGAGTCAAGGAGTCATGCCAATCCCGGGAGCGGAAAGACTTACCTTAGGGGGAAAAAAGGACAGGTATACACTCACGCACACACACACATATCCATCCACACATACACAGGCACAAGCAGACATTTGTAAAGGCAAAGAGTTTGGGCAGAGATGTCAGTCGAGGCAGAAGTACAGAGGCAAAGATGTTGTAGAAAGACAGGTGAAGTATGAGATGCGGCAAATTGAAGTTAGCGGAGATTGAGGCCTGGCGGATAACGAGAAGAGAGGATATACTGAAGGGCAAGTTCCCATCTCCGGAGTTCTGACAGGTTGGTGTTAGTGGGAAGTATCCAGATAACCCCAACGGTGTAACACTGTGCCAAGATGTGCTGGCCGTGCACCAAGGCATGTTTAGCCACAGGGTGATCCTCATTACCAACAAATACTGTCTGCCTGTGTCCATTACGCGAATGGACAGTTTGTTGCTGGTCATTCCCACATAGAAAGCTTCACAGTGTAGGCAGGTCAGTTGGTAAATCACGTGGGTGCTTTCACATGTGGCTCTCCCTTTGATCGTGTACACCTTCCGGGTTACAGGACTGGCGTAGGTGGTGGTGGGAGGGTGCATGGGACAGGTTTTACACCGGGGGCGGTTACAAGGATAGGAGCCAGAGGGTAGGGAAGGTGGTTTGGGGATTTCATAGGGATGAACTAAGAGGTTACGAAGGTTAGGTGGACGGCGGAAAGACACTCATGGTGGAGTGGCGAGGATTTCATGAAGGATGGATCTCATTTCAGGGCAGGATTTGAGGAAGTCGTATCCCTGCTGGAGAGCCACATTCAGAGTCTGATCCAGTCCCGGAAAGTATCCTATCACAAGTGGGGCACTTTTGGGGTTCTTCTGTGGGAGGTTCTGGGTTTGAGGAGATGAGGAAGTGGCTCTGGTTATTTGCTTCTGTACCAGGTCGGGAGGGTAGTTGCGGGATGCGAAAGCCGTTTTCAGGTTGTTGGTGTAATGGTTCAGGGATTCCAGACTGGAGCAGATGCGTTTGCCACGAAGACCTAGGCTGTAGGGAAGGGACCGTGGAATGGGTGGCAGCTGTCATAATGGAGGTACTGTTGCTTGTTGGTGGGTTTGATGTGGATGGACGTGTGACGCTGGCAATTGGACAGGTGGAGGTCAACGTCAAGGAAAGTGGCATTGGATTTGGAGTAGGACCAGGTGAATCTGATGGAACCGAAGGAGTTGAGGTTGGAGAGGAAATTCTGGAGTTCTTCTTCACTGTGAGTCCAGATCATGAAGATGTCATCAATATATCTGTACCAAACTGTGGGTTGGCAGGCCTGGGTAACCAAGAAGGCTTCCTCTAAGCAACCCATGAATAGGTTGGCGTACGAGGGGGCCATCCTGGTACCAATGGCTGCTCCCTTTAATTGTTGGTATGTCTGGCCTTCGAATATATCCTCTCTTCTCGTTATCCGCCAGGCCTCAATCTCCGCTAATTTCAATCTGCTGCCGCTCATACCTCGCCTGCCTTTCCACAACATCTTTGCCTCTGTACTTCCGCCTCGACTGACGTCTCTGCCCAAACTCTTTGCCTTTACAAATGTCTGCTTATGTCTGTGTATGTGTGGATGGATATGTGTGTGTGTGTGCGTGAGTGTATACGTGTCCTTTTTTCCCCCTAAGGTAAGTCTTTCCGCTCCCGGGATTGGAATGACCCCTTACCCTCTCCCTTAAAACCCACATCTTTTCGTCTTTCCCTCTCCTTCCCTCTTTCCTGATGAAGCAACCGTTTGTTGCGAAAGCTTGAATTTTGTGTGTATGTTTGTGTGTCTATCTACCTGCGAGCACTTTCGTTTGGTAAGTCACATCTTCTTTGTTTAAATATATGAGGCATACAGAAGATTGGAAACCTCACAAACGTGACACATTACCATGCCAAATACTGTGTAGGAAAAATATTTTCATTTAAAGCAGCTACCAGTCGTCTTGGAAAGGCTGAATGCAGTTCCTGGATGGTTTTCAAGTGAATCTTACACCATTCTTCATGTAAAATGATAAGTTCAGGTGACGATGATGAAGGTAGATAGCGATCACGCTGCCTTCTCTCAAAACTAGACCGCAAAGGCTCAATTACATTGCGATTTGGTGAATTTTGTGGCCAAAGAACATGCGACAATTCATCCTCGTGCTCGCAAAACCAGCCCTGAACGATGGGAACTGTGTGAATAGGAGCTCTGTCGCCTTGAAACTCAGTACCACCACTGCCGAACACACATTGGTACCATTTGATGGAAGTGATCAAAGTGGTTAGTAATACTTGTCAGTCATGTGACATTAGAAAAGAAACCATAGGACCCATGGAATACCATGACATGGCTGCCATATCACTACCGAATCCCTGCCATTTTTCACTCTTGGGACGTAACAGGAGCAGGCCACATTACAGACCTCCATTGTTCCGTCACCAGGTTTCGTGACTTCGGCTTCACGTTTCCCTGTTACAGGCATTTTGGACACTGGTGAGTGGTTTTGGAATTCCAAAAAATGGTTCAAATGGCTCTGAGCACTATGGGACTCAACTGCTGTGGTCATCAATCCCCTAGACCTTAGAACTACTTAAACCTAACTAACCTAAGGACATCACACACATCCATGCCCGAGGCAGGATTCGAACCTGCGACCGTAGCAGCAGCGCGGCTCCGGACTGGAGCGCCTAGAACCGCACGGCCACCGCGGCCGGCTTTGAATTCCAGGTCGTGCTGCAATTCTCTTCTTATGGAGCTCCGTTCGAATTGTTTTGGTGCTGATAGGGTTCACACTAGCGATTTGCAGTTCTGCAGTGATTTTTTCAGCTGTCGTATTCTTCTTTTTCATAATTCTCTCCAACGACCGTCTGTGATGAACACTCTACACACATTTTGGTATGCGTTGTGACTAAGCGGATCATGTTTTCCACTATCCTTATATGCAGTACAAATATTCGATACGGTGCCTCTTCAAACACCACCGAGCGAGGTGGCGCAGTGGCTAGGACGCTCGACTCGCATTCGGGAGGACGACGGTTCAGTCCCGCGTCCGGCCATCCTGACTTAGGTTTTCCGTGATTTCCCTAAATCGCTCCAGGCAAATGCCGGGATGGTTCCTTTGAAAGGGCACGGCTGACTTCCTCCCCCGTCCTTCCCTAATCCGATGAGACCGCTGACCTCGCTGTCTAGTCTCCTTCCCCAAACAATCCATCCAATCCATCAAACACCAAATCCTTCAGCAACCGTCATTGCGAAAGCATCCGCCATAGGAGTACCAACAGTTTGCCCACTTCCGAACTCACTCAGGTCAGTCAAAAGGCACTCACGACTACACAGAATACTGTTCTGGCCACGACTGACACATACATCGTATTGAGGACACCGCACAGGTACCGTTTGTGATCAAAGACAACAGGACAACCTGTGGGCTTGTATAGCATCTGCATTTACGTTCAAGCACGCATTTCTCGCGGTTTTTCTATATTTTTGTACAACACCTTCATGATGTCAGCTCTGTTAGCAGCAGTTTGCCATTTATTTCTGTCTACTGCCTTGCTCTTGAGAGCGCTATAGATGGTACAGCTGGTATCCTCCATGATCTGGTTGATGTATTCTACCCTCAATCTGCCTCTTGTATTTTTCCCATCATCTGATCCTTAAATGATACTTTGAAGTATACCATCATGTCTCCGCAGATGGCCGACCCATCTGTTCCTTCTATGTTCGATTACCTTCAGGAGACGAGCTTTTATTCCTACACTCTGTGGAGCGTCTCTTCACTTGATACCTTGTCTACCAAGGAAATCTTGAGCATTCTGCGCCGGCACCACATCTCCCAGGCTCTTGTTTTACGTTTTCCTGCTTCTGCGAATGCCTGTGTTTCACTTCCGTATAGCGGCACTGTCCAAACAAACATCTCAGGAAAAACTTTATAAATGCTGTTGTCTATACTGCCGAATGTGAAAAGATTTCTTCTCTTGTTAAATGCAACTCTTGCCTGGTGCATTCGTCTTGCAGTATCTTTCCTTGACCTTCCGTCTGATGTAATTTTATTCCCTAAGGAGGCAAAGCATTCGACGCTCTCCAGTCGCTCATTGTTAAGTGAATATTGAACAATGGCGTTTTGTGTGTTCACCACAAATATTATTGCTTTACCTTCATTAATTTTCATAACAGGAAGAGCTGAGAGTGGTTTCCATGTGCGCCAGCATCGCTTCTTATTGTTCTGCATCTTCAGTTAACGCTGCAACATCCTCAGCAAATCTCAGCAAGTGTCTTTTCTTACGATGAATTTTAATTCCTCCTATAGCGCCCAGTTTCTCCCTATGTCCACCTGCTTCCATCTGTGTGCATCCAGGAACAAGAAAAATATAAGTAAACGATCGGTATTTTGTACTTTTACCACAAACTTGCGCATGTGTACTTATTTTGCAGTAAGATTGCTCATAGTGGTTTATTCTTGGTAAATCAGTATTCATCAATAACTGCACACATGCACATTGCAGTTGATAGTCAACTTGAAGGCAATATTATAGAAATAGAAGACGACGTAGATGAAGATTAGAAGGGATATATGATACTGCGAGAAGAATTTGAGAGGGCGCTGAAAGACCTGGGAGTTGACGACATTCCGTCAGAACTTCTGGCAGCCTTAGGATACCCAGCCATGACAAAGCTCTTCCATCTGGTGTGCAAGATATATTGGACAGGCGAAATAACCTCATGTTTTGCAAATCAAACTGCCTTTTCCTGCTGCTAGTTATTTTATTAATCCCATACGCGTTTCGCCTTCTCCTTTTCTAAGGCATCATCTGTGGGATCTATAACGATACTGTTTTCTTAGTTATAGATTATCAAACAGTTCACTTCGCGATTTTTTGTGAAAATATAATTACTTACGATTTGCTGATCTGCGATTCGTCATATCTGGTCTGGAGGTCGCACTACCACTTTTATCACTGTTCTATATTCACATCTTTGTGTTTTCGCCCTCCACACACTGTTCACCATGTTTCTCACTCTTGCTCTTCTGTCACTTGATACAACTATTTCGTCGTACACTTATTTTCACAGAGTAAATATTGTGACTCCATTACGTGTTTCATCGTCTTTGGTATGTTTACCTATGTGTTGCCACCCTAACGAATGTAGTAATTCCAATTCCAAACAAAGAACGCGCTAACGGTTGTGAATATTAAAATACTAACACGAATTCTTTGTAGAAGAATCTAAAAGCTGGTAGAAGCTGAACACAAGGTAGATCAATATTTATTCCGGAGAAGTATAGGAACATGCGAGTCAATATTGACTAGACGACTTATCTTAGAGGACATGTTAAGGAAAGGCCAACGTACGCTAATAGCATTTGTGGACGTAGAGTAAGCTTTTGAGGATGCTGACTGGAAAGCTCTCTTTGGAATTGTGAAAGTAGCAGATGTAACATACATGAAGCGATAAGCAATTTACAACTTGTACAGGATCTAGTCGACTGTATTAAAAGTTGAGGAGCTTGAAAAGGAAACAGTGGCTGAGAATGGAGTAAGACAGGTTTCTAGCCTGTCCCCGATCTTATTCGATTCAAACATTGAGCAAGCGATAAAGGAAACCAAAGAAAAATTGACATTAGGAATTAAAGTCCAAGAAGGAGAAATAAAAACTTTGAGGTAGTTCTGTCACAGACAGGTAAGGACTTGGAAGACCAGTTGGATCAAATGGACAGGAGGATACAAGATGAATACCATCAAAAGCAAAACAAGGATAATGGAATATGGTCAAATTAAATAGGTGATGGTACGGGAATTAAATTAGGAAACGAGACACTGAGAGTAATAGAAGACTTTCGCTATTTGGGCGGCAAAGTAAACGATGCTGGCCAAAGTAGTGAGGATATAAAATGTAGACTGACAATGGCAAGGAGAGCGACTTAAGTGTTACGAAGTCTTTTCTGAAAGTATTTCTATGTAGCCATGTACGGAAGTAAAACATGGACGATAAACAGTTTAGACAAGAGCAGAATATAAGCTTTTGAGGGCGCTAAAAACTGTAGAGGGAGGTCAAGAGATGAATACAGTTAGCAGATTCAGAAGGATGTAAATTACAGCGGTTACACTACTGGCCATTAAAATTGCTACACCAAGAGGAAATGCAGATGATAAACGGGTATTCATTGGACAAATATATTACACTAGAACTGACATGTGATTACATTTTCACGCAATTTGGGTGCATAGATCCTGAGAAATCAGTACCCAGAACAATCACCTCTGGCTGTAATAACGGCCTTGATACGCCTGGGCATTGAGTCAAACAGAGCTTGGATGGCGTGTACAGGTACAGCTGCCCATGCAGCTTCAACACGATACCACAGTTCATCAAGAGTAGTGACTAGCGTATCGTGACGAGCCCGTTGCTCGGCCGCCATTGACCAGACGTTTTCAGTTGGTGAGATATCTGGAGAATGTTCTGGCCAGGGCAGCAGTCGAACATTTTCTGTATCCAGAAAGGCCCGTACAGGACCTGCAACATGCGGTCGTGCATTATCCTGCTGAAGTGTAGGGCTTCGCAGGGATCGAATGAAGGGTAGAGCCACGGGTCGCAACACATCTGACAAGTAACGTCCACTGTTCAAAGTGCCGTCAATGCGAACAAGAGGTGACTGAGGAGTGTAAACAATGGCACCCCCATACCATCATGCCGGGTGATACGCCAGTATGGCGATGACGAATACACGCTTCCAATGTACGTTCACCGCGATGTCGCCAAACACGGATGCGACCATCATGATGCTGTAAACAGAACCTGGATTCATCCGAAAAAATGACGTTTTTCCAGGTTCGTCGTTGAGTACACCATCGCAGGCGCTCCTGTCTGTGATGCAGCGTCAAGGGTAACCGCATCCACGGTCATCGAGCTGATAGTCCATGTTGCTGCAAACGTCGTCGAACTGTTCGTGCAGATGGTTGTTGTCTTGCAAACGTCCCCACCTGTTGACTCAGGGATCGAGACGTGGCTGCACGATCCGTTACAGCCATGATACGAGGCCGTTGGGATCCAACACGGCGTTCCGTATTACGCTCCTGAACCCACCGATTCCGTATTCTGCTAACAGTCATTGGATCTCGACCAACGCGAGCAGCAATGTCGCTATACGATAAACCGCAATCGCGATAGACTACAATCCGACCTTTATTAAAGTCGGGAACGTGATGGTACGCGTTCCTCGTCCTTACACGAGGCATCACAACACCGTTTCACCGGGCAACGCCGGTCAACCGCTGTTTGTGTACGAGAAATCGGTTGGAAACTTTCCTCATGTCAGCAGGTTGTAGGTGTCGACACCGGCGCCAAACTTGTGTGAATGCTCTGAAAAGCTAATCATTTGCATATCACAGCATCTTCTTCCTGTAGGTTAAATTTCGCGTCTGTAGCATCTTCGTGGTGTAGCAATTTTAAAGGCCAGTAGTGTATTAGGAGATGAAGGGGCTTGTACAGGATAGAGCAGAATGGAGAGTTAGATAAAACCAGTCTTCGGATTGAAGACTACAGCAACGACAGTGAGCAAGTGTCCGACTGCACATCTGTGATTGGTATACAGCTGTAAAAGACAGCTTTCAGTGTAGAATTGGAACGTGAAACTTTTCTCGGCCAACGCAGTTCCAGTCGGAAGTACGTCCGTTCGCCGTAGTTTGTGCGCCCCTGGTGGAGGTCCCTGGCAACGTGGTGGCTGTGGCAGCGGTGGGGGCGGCAGAGCTCTCGAGTCGGTCGGGCAGGGCGGGCTGGTACAGCTGCAGCTGGCGCCGGCGCCTGCGAAGCGAGAGGGCTGCCGAGGACCCTCCAGTCGGGGGCGGCCGGCGGGGGCGGCTGCCAAAATACGGCGCCGTCTCGCCGTGCCGAGCAGCAAAAACAAACGAGCCACCGGCGGACGCCGATAGCCGATATATGAGCTACTGCTGCGTCCAGGCGCTGGAGTGGAGAAATTGTCCGACCAGTGGGGAAAGTCGGCAGGCCAGGGAAGATCATAGAACTCGCTAAAAATGAATTTGTGTTGAAGCAGTACGTACGGGGGGGGACTTCAAAAAGTACAGTACTGGCCGTTAAAATTGCTACACCACGAAGATGACGTGCTACATACGCGAAATATAACCGACAGGAAGAAGATGCTGTCAAATGCAAATGATTAGCTTTTCACAGCATTCATGCAAGGTTGGCGCCGGTGGCGACACCTATAACGTGCTGATATGAGGAAAGTTTCCAACCGATTTCTCATACACAAACAGCAGTTGACCGCCGTTGCCTGGTGAAACGTTGTTGTGAAGCCTCGTATAAGGAGGAAAATTCCTACCATCACGTTTCCGACTTTGATAAAGATCGGATTGTAGCCTATCGCGATTGCAGTTTATCGGTATCGCGACATTGCTGCTCGCGTGGGTCGAGATCCAATGACTGTTAGCAGAATATGGAATCGGTGGGTGCAGGAGGGTAATACGGGACGACGTGCTGAATCCCAACGGCCCCGTATCACTAGCAGTCGAGATGACAGGCATCGTATCCGCATGGCTGTAACGGATCGTCCAGTCACGTCTCTGCCCTGAGTCAACAGATGGGGACGTTTGCAAGACAACAACCATCTGCACGAACAGTTCGACGAGGTTTGCAGCAGCATGGACTATCAGCTCGGAGACCATAGTTGCGGTTAACCATGACGCTGCATCACAGACAGGAGCGCCTGCGATGGTGTACTCAATGACGAACCTGGCTACATGAATGGCAAAACGTCATTTTTCGGATGAATCCAGGTTCTGTTTACAGAATCATGATGGTCGCATCCGTGTTTGTGCGACATCGCGGTGAACGCACATTGGAAGCGTGTATTCGTCATCGCCATATTGGCGTATCACCCGTCGAACAGTGGACGTTACATTTCAGATGTGTTACGACCCGTGGCTCTACCCTTCATTCGATCCCTGCGAAACCCTACATTTCAGCAGGGTAATGCACGACCTCATGTTGCAGGTCCTGTACGGGCCTTTCTGGATACAGAAAATGTTCGTCTGCTGCCAGCACATTCTCCAGATCTCTCACCAATTGAAAACAACTGGTCAATGGTGGCCGAGCAACTGCCTCGTCCCAATACGCTAGTCACTACTCTTGATGAACTGTGGTATCGTGTTGAAGCTGCATTGGCAGCTGTACCTGTATAAGCTATAAAGGCTCTGTTTGACTCAATGCCCAGGCGTATCGAGGCCGTTATTACGGCCAGAGATGGTTGTTCTGGGTACTGATTTCTCAGGATCTATGCACCCAAATTGCGTGAAAATGTAATCACATTTCAGCTCTAGTATAATATATTTGTCCAATGAATACCCGTTTATCATCTGCATTTCTTCTTGGTGTAGCAATTTTAATGGCCAGTAGTGTAACTGCTGCAATTTACATTCTTCTGAATCTGCTAACTGCATCCATCTCTTGACCTCCCTCTACAGTTTTTACCGCCCTCACTTGTTCTGTTCAGTACCTGCTCAATAGTTACGTGATCTGCCCATGTAATCTTCAGCATTCTTCTGTTGCAACACATTTCCAAAGCTCCTATGCTGCTCTGGTCTAAACTGTTTATCGTCCATGTTTTACTTCCGTACATGGCTACATATAAATACTTTCAGAAAAGACTTCGTAACACTTAAGTCGCTCTCCTTGCCATTGTCAGTCTACATTTTATATCCTCGCTACTTTAGCCAGCATCGTTGACTTTGCCGCCCAAATAGCGAAACTCTTTTATTATTCTCAGTGTCTCGTTTCCTAATTTAAGTCCCTTACAAAAATGGTTCAAATGGCTCTGAGCACTATGGGACAACTTCTGAGGTCATCAGTCCCCTAGACTTAGAACTACTTAAACCTAAGGACATCACACACATCCATGCCTGAGGCAGGATTCGAACCTGCGGCCGCAGCAGCCGCGTGGTTCCAGACTGAAGCGCCTAGAACCGCTCGGCCACCCCGGCCGGCCCATTTCGTTCAACTGCTCTTCCAAGTCCTTACCTGTCTGTG
Organism: Schistocerca americana; assembly: GCF_021461395.2. Taxonomy (NCBI): domain Eukaryota; kingdom Metazoa; phylum Arthropoda; class Insecta; order Orthoptera; family Acrididae; genus Schistocerca; species Schistocerca americana. Next base: position 231,298,931 of record NC_060119.1, read on the forward strand.
ACAGAACTACAATGTCTTTGTGTAGTTTAGACGTTTTGCCCCTAAGAATCGTAATGTCCCACTTTCATCCACACGGGAGTATGTTTCCAGTTGCCGAGCTATTTCACTCCCGCCCTGTGCTGCACCTGCATCCACATCGCAGCAGAACTGGCTCTGCAAGTAACCGTGAACATGTACTCTCTTCTGACAATGTGCCGCTCTTCATTCTCAATGGTCTTGTAGGAGGAAAAGTATAAATTACTTTCTAAACTTCCAGCTTACATAACGGATTTCAGTTGTCGATCAATTGTCTTCGGATCTATAGAAACTGGGGAAAATGACTGTCAGTATTGGGAACCATATCGATGAAAGCACAGGGGATGAAAAACTACATTTTTAATAAGGTTATAGTTTGAGACAGGAACGATTAACCGATTTCTTACAAATCCATCTTCAAATGCCTCTCAGAGACTTCATTGTTTTCCTCTTGGATCCTTGGAAATTTGTGGTAAGTTCCTGTGGGACCAAACTGCTGAGGTCATCGGTCCCTAGGCTTACACACTACTTAATCTAACTTAAACTAAATTACGCCAAGGACAACACACACACACACACATGCCCGAGGGAGGACTCGAACCTCCGACGGGGGGAGCTGTGCGATCCGTGGCAAGACCTGGATCCTTGTATTGTAGTTGTTATTGGTTTCGTATTCTAAGATGAACAAAAAGTTATTTCGTTAAAAATTCGATAAACTTACGAGAGATTTTTTTAACTTCTGCCAAACGTACATGAAATGGTCTTAAGGTTAATTAAGAATGTAATATGACGACAACATACGTTGTGTATATTTCGGTGCGGTGCGTTCGCCGTGTATTTCTGATACAAGTTTTCAGATTTTGACGATTTGACGAGTTTCGTGTTACTTAGTAAGATTTTTAATCGATGGCTGGTCGATTTCTTTAAGAAAAAAAAAAGCAAAAGAAACAATCTAAGGTTTTCAGAGAAGTGAACACGCGTCAGATAGAGTGACATCAACCTAATCAACGCAAATATACGATATTACGCATCATCAGAAGAGGTGAGATGGTATTTTACCAGTATACAGAACATTTTAATGATGTTGCTAAAAATGTCCACTATGGTCAGAAGGTAAAATCTGTAACTTGTTAAACACCTGTATGTAAAACAACTTACGTCTGCGTTTGGTTCGTTTGTTTATTTTTGTGCGTTTATTCCATTCAACTGACTTCAAACTAAAAACAGAGCATGTGATGATTATCATCTATAGCTTCAAGCGCAGCAGCACATTAAAAATTCTATGAATACTATTAGAATGACTGTCACATTGCTGAATACCTACAAGGTAAGCAACGCCAAATATTTGTAACTTCGCGTTACTCTGAAGATATAAGAACATCTCGGCAGCTCACCCAAACCAAGTATCACATTTCAGAAGTCAACAAGTGTTTTTTTTCTGTTAGCTTAGGTCATTACTTTCCGAAGTACATAGAACGCCACGTAAATTAAATAAATACCATAGTAATTGGAAATAGCACGTGTTTTAATGTTACAAAACCGAAACATTGCGATGCACATGTCGGCTCCGGAGTTTCTCTTAGAAAATAAAATATTATTCTTTAGGATCGTTACGGGAAATATCATGACGTTAGTGAACCAAGTACGCTGCTGACGGGCAGCGGCGTTCTTGCAACAGCGACAGTTCGCAGCATCGGCCGGACCGTGTTGGTGTAGTGTGCTCTGCTGCCGCTTGGAGCAGCACTAGGTAGCAGTGGCAGTGGTTGCTGAATTATTTGCTGCGTTCTCTGCCGGCGGACATGAGAGCCACTTGCCGACAAGAAACGGCGGCAGTGGCATCCAGTGTTGCTCTCACTTGGTGCATGTCTAGTAGTCCGTTGGAGTTGCAAAGACCTCTTCCGTTTGTCTAGTTGTTTCCTTACAGTGCGTCAACTAAGTTATTACTATGTAACCTCTGTTTCCACGTCTGTGTTAACAAAGAGACTGAGCCATACAGATAAGAGTGTTTAAAAAATAGGTTTCCGTATTTTAACAGCAGATAATAAAAAATGACCTATAAAATGAGTTAAGATATGAGCGCTTTTTGAGATATGGACGCCGGCCGAAGTGGCCGTGCGGTTAAAGGCGCTGCAGTCTGGAACCGCAAGACCGCTACGGTCGCAGGTTCGAATCCTGCCTCGGGCATGGATGTTTGTGATGTCCTTAGGTTAGTTAGGTTTAACTAGTTCTAAGTTCTAGGGGACTAATAACCTCAGCAGTTGAGTCCCATAGTGCTCAGAGCCATTTGAACCATTTTGAGGTATGGACCACTTCGTGCCGATGTTGATGACTGTATTCCTGCGAACGTTTATAGCTCAGTTCTTACTGGTTTTGTTTGTTTCTGCACCTGGTCCTCTGATTGTGATGCTGTAGTCAGGTATGCCGGCCAGAGTGGCCGAGCGGTTCTAGGCGCTACAGTCCGGAACCGCGCGACCGCTACGGTCACAGGTTCTAATCCTGCCTGGATGTGTGTGATGTCCTTAGGTTAGTTAGGTTCAAGTACTTCTAAGTTCTGGGGGACTGATGACCTCAGAAGTTAAGTCCCATAGTGCTTAGAGCCATTTTGCCAGGTTTCTGGACGAAGTTTCATTGTGCAAGCAATTGTGCACGTTCATCCAATAAATGGCAGCTACCGACAAACCATCTCTTATGAATCACGTAAACTATTTTTCAGTGTGTTAGTAGATGACAGTATCAAATATATACTGTAATATGATAGTGAGTCGTCAGTTTTTCAGGGCTATTCACAAGCTGTCGATCTGCGCGTAGAAATGTAGTGTTAGATATTCACGTGGCTGTTTGTGTTTCAGAGTGGGAAGTAGGTCGAAAAAAAAATTGAATTAAGTAACTCTACAGTTTTTACGTACCAGAAGAAGTCTTGAGTTCAGTTTGTAAGATCTGGCCTATGAGGATGAGATGGCAGTAACTGGGTGACGTCTTGAAGAACTCGTCGTGAAGCAACAGCACTGACAAACACTGCAATCTCTCTTTCCTATCTCTCATCCTGTCGCGCAGAGCCCACTGATTACATAATTTGGGAAATTTACTTTTGTCATAACCTTATGGTGGGATGACCTCCCTGCCGCCCCCGTCCTCTGGTAATCTGATGATGCTAAATCGTCTGCACCATCTGTCTGTGAAGCGTGTAGGCTGTGCTCTGTTTGTTTTCGTATTTTAATATATTGTGTATCGTATTTTCTGAGGAGATTGGAGACCAGACCAGCATTTGGCTAAACGAGCGTGGAAAACTACCCAAGAACATCACCGCCGGTTTATTAGACCAGTGGTCGTCAAATTGCGGTCCGCTGGTGCTTGCTGCCCGAATCAAGTATTAGTGCTGCCCGGCGTTCTCAGACAAATAATGAAAAACATGCATCTAGCAATTAGCAGCCGAATCCAAAAACGTCAGCTAACGGTAAGATATTCTTAAGAGTGTAGTTTCCCTTCTTAGTAACGGAAAAAGCTTACAGAGACAGTAATATTTTAGGAAGTGCTATATTTTCATTAACGTTGGTGGATTGGGTCTTGAGCTAAGTAAAGCTGGCCGCTTACCTTGGGGAACCACTGCATGGTTAGAGGATGTGAGAAGGGAAACCTTTCATTCTTTATCTTCCAATACGGACAGCTGAAGGGCATGCGCAATTCGTACTGATCAGCTGCTATGGTACAAATTATGGCACGGTAATAACAAGAATTCGTGAGCGCTTATTATGGACACGGTCATCTTCAAATGTGGTACATACATTGAAGCGCCAAAGAATCTGGTATAGGCATTCTTATTCAAATACAGAGATATGTAAACAGGCAGAACACGGTGTTGCGGTCGGCAACGCCTGTATAATGCAACAAGTGTCTGGAACAATGGTTAGATCGTTCACTACTGCTACAATGGCAGGTTATCAAGATTTAAGCGAGTTTTAACGTGGTGTTATAGTCGCTGCGCGAGGGATGGGACACAGCATCTCCCAGGTAGCGATGAAGTGCGGAATGCCGGACGGGGTGGCCGAGCGGTTCTAGGCACTACAGACTGGAGCCGCGCCACCACTACGGTCGCAGGTTTGAATCCTGCTTCGGGCATGGTTGTGTGTGGTGTCCTTAGGTTAGTTAGGTTTAAGTAGTTCTACGTACTAGAGGACTGATGACCTCAGAAGTTAAGTCCCATAGTCCTCAGAGCCATTTGAACCATTTTGAAGTGCGGATTTTCCCCTACGACCATTTCATGAGTGTACCGTGAATACCAGGAATCCGGTAAGACATTAAATCTCCAACATCGCTGCGGCCGGAAAAACATTCTGCAAGAACGGGGGAAACAAAAACTGAAGACAATCGTTCAACGTGACAGAAGTGCAATCCTTCCGTAAGTTGCTGCAGATTTCAATGCTGGGCCATCAACAAGTGTCAGCGTCTGAATCATTCAACGTAACATCATCGATATGGGCTTTCGCATACGAAGGCCCACTCTTGTACCCTTGATGACTTCGCAACACAAGGCTTTACTCATCGTCTGGGCTCGTCAACACCGACACTGGACTGTTGATGACTGTAAAAATAATGCCTGGTCAAACGAGTATCGTTTCAAATTGTATCGAGCGGGTGGAGGTGTACGGGTATGGAGACAACCACATGAACCACGAACCCTGAATGTCAGCAGGGGACTGTTAAAGCTGGTGGAAGCTCTGTCGTGGTGTGCGGCGTGTGCACTTGGAGTGATGTGTGACCCCTGATGCGTCTAGATACGACTCTGACAGGTGACATGTACGGAAGCATACTGCCTCATCACCTGCATCCATTCATGTCCATTGTGCATTTAGACGCTTCAAATGGTTCAAATGGCTCTGAGCACTATGGGACTTAACATCTGAGGTCATCAGGCCCCTAGAACTTAGAACCACTTAAACCTAACTAACCTAAGGACATCACACACATCCATGCCCGAGGCAGGATTCGAACTTGCGACCGTAGCAGTCGCGCGGTTCCAAACTGAAGCGCCTAGAACCGTTGGGCAATTGCAGCGGAACAATTCGACACCCCACACGTCCAGAATTGCAACAAAGTTGCAATTTTAAACACTTCCGCTGGTCACCAAATTCCTCAGACGTTAAAATTATTGAGCACATCTGTGATACCTTGCTGCGTGCTGTTCAGAAGAGATCTATACCCCCTCGAACACTTACGGATTTATGGACTGCCCTGCAGGATTCATGGTGCCATTTCCCTCCAGCACCACTTCAGACATTAGTCGAATCTATGCCACGTCGTGTTGCGGCACTTCTGCGTGCCCGCGGGGGCGCTCCACGATATTAGGCATGAGTTTCAGTTTCTTTGGGTCTTCAGTGTATTTGTAGGGAGGAATAAGGCATTTAGTGAATACTGCTATAATACAACGAAACATTCAGTAAAGATTTATGAGCGTGTCTCACGTTATAGGGAGGAAGGTAAGTGCTTAATATTCCGTCGACATCGAATTCATTACAGACAGAGCACAATCTCGGACTAAGGAAAGGGGAAAAAATCGACCGTGTCCTTAAAAGGAACCCTCCCGGTATATTTTTTTTTAACGATTTACGAAAATCTTGAAACAGGATTGCCAGAAGGGCGAGTCTAGTGACCTGACCGTTTGTGTCTCATATTGGGCAACGCATTTACATGTAATATCCTGTTCCTGATCAGTTAAACATCCGCACGCACAAACAACACAACAATAAGTCGTCAGACAATTACAGTGTCAAAACACTGAGGTTCCTGATGGTGGCAGAAATCTGAAACAGGTCCATTTAAAGTGTTTCATATGATACCGGCTTTGAAAGAACAGTACTTGGGAACCGGCTGCCAAAATATCGCTCCCTTAAATGTTGTGTGGTCATAACATACTAATTTATGTTGGTTACCAATTAATAATAATATCGGTACACACACTGAGGTGACAAGAGTCATGGGATAGCGATATGCACGTGTACAGATAGCGGTAGTGTCGCGTACACAACCTATAAAAAGACATTGCATTGGCGGAGCTACCATTTGTACTCTGCTGATTCAAGTGAAAAAGGTTTCCCACGTGATTGTGGCTGTAAGACGGGAATTAAAAGACTCTGAACGCGGAATGATAGGTGCATGGGACATACCATTTTGGAAATCGTTAGGGAATTCAATATTCCGAGATCCATAAAGAGTACTAAATTTCTGGTATTACCTCTCACCATGGATAACGCAGTGACAAATGCCTTCACTTAACGACCGAGAGCAGCGGCGCTCTCGTAGTGTTGCCAGTGCCAACAGACAACCGCAGAAATCAACGTAGGACGTACAACAAACGTATCCGTTAGGACAGTGCGTCGAAATTTGGCGTTAATGGGCTATGGCAACAGATGACCAAAGCGAGTGCCTTTACCGACAGGGCTATATTCCTTGCAGCGCCTCTCCTGGTTTCGTGACCATAGCAATTGGATCCTGGAGCCGGCCGGTGTGGCCAAGCGGTTCTAGGCGCGTCAGTCTGGAACCGCGAGACCGCTACGGTCGCAGGTTCGAATCCTGCCTCGGGCATGGATGTGTGTGATGTCTTTAGGTTAGTTAGGTTTAAGTAGTTCTAAGTTCTAGGGGACTGATGACCTCAGATGTAAAGTCCCATAGTGCTCAGAGCCATTTGAACCATTTTTGTATCCTGGACGACTGAAAAATGGTGGCCTGGTCAGATGAGTTCCTGTTTCAGTTGGTAAGAGCTCATGGTACGGTTAGAATGTGGCGCAGACCGCACGGAGCCATGGACCCAAGTTATCAACATAGCACAGTGCAAGCTGGTGGTGTCTCCTTAATGGCTCGGACTGTGTTCACATGAAATGGACTGAGTCCCCCAGTGCTGCTGAATCAATCATTAACTGGGAATAGTTGTGTTCGGCTACTTCGTGTTCGCAAATTTTTATGGACGACAGCGCGTCACGTCACTGGGGCACAATTTTTCGCGAATTGTTGGAGAACATTCTGAACAATTCGAGAGAATGATATGGCCACCCAGATCGCCCAACAAGGGACATAATCTGAAGGTCAGTTCGATCACTAAATCCTCCCCCAGCTACACTCTCGTAATTATGGACGGCTATAGAGGCAGCATGGCTTAAGATTTCTGCAGAGGACTTCAACAGAATTTTTGAGTCCATGCTACGTCGAGCTGCGGCACTACGTAGGGCAAAAGGACTCCGGCAAGATACGGAGAGGTACTCCATGTCTTTTGTCACCTCGGTGTATACGGCATTAGGTGCCGCTCCACATTTTGAATACTGGCTCTTTAGCAGAAAAGTTAGATGATCACTGCACTAGACTAATGATCGTTAATTCACAATGTGGATTCAGTTCCGTATCTGGATTATCTCACGTCGCAGGGTAGGGCGGCGATCCAAATTATGCGAGCAGGTCACTGAGAGCATCACAGTCACAAGGAAAAAGAAACGGTTAATGTGCATGCGGAGTTGTCTCGACATGATGAGTAGAAACCGAAAAAGAGCTATTTTTGTCTTCCGCCTGCCAGTTGAGCAGGAGCCACGCAGTAAGAACGCATTTTCCTCCTGTTCCGCGTGTCCAATCAGTGTTCGCTTTTTGCAGGATTAAACGGGACACGATTCCAGGAACAAACAGATTATCGCAGGATTTTTCCCCCTTTTCGAGTAGAAATAGCGTGCAAACAAACAAAAAGTACTTGGCATTTGTGCTACGCTCCGAAATGAGGAATATTCGCCGTGTGTGATGACCGCTGCGGGGACATCGCGGCTCGCCGTTGCGTCCACGCCGACGAACCTGTCCTGTCACTGTGACAACCCACTGACGCGACGTATTGACATGCGGCCGGATGAAGCCGTACCCAATACGGCAAAATCCCAGTTTAGATGCATGCGATCGAAGTAGTATTAATTTAGAAGCGTTGCCAGTCTCGATGTAGTTTACAGTTCAGTTTTCTCGCAGAAGCACGAAAACTGTGGCGTTTCGCAGCTGCCAATAAGTACCTTAATTTTATAAAACAAAAGAGGGGGGACTATTAAATTCTTACTAAACCATCGTAAATTTTACTACTCCTTATCTTATTCAAAGGAAGACTGATTTACATTATATGCACTAGTTAATTACAATTATGAAGTCTCCACTGGCAGGTCATGATTAAAATTAGCGCATTACATCCTAAACTGATAATACCACATTGGCGGGAACCCCGAATTGGTACCAACTGCAATCACAATTGTAAGAGCGTTAAAGGAAGACGGTCTAAACGCTGTACCAAGTCAACTACAGCTTTAATCGCTGGAGACGCTGAAAATCCTACAGCTCAAGAAAATGTAAATATTATGGTGAAAGTAAAGTTTTACGAGATAAAGTCCAAATGAATGAATGTTTTTAACCCAAACTACACAAAATCAGCAATAACATGAAAAGTTCAGGTTTAGTTTATGTTATTACAATGAAATGAAAACCCTTAGCTGCTACAGGCGTTGACATACGTCAACGGGGACAGATGAAAATGTGTGCCCCGACCGGGATTCGAACGCGGGATCTTCTGCTTACATGGCAGACGCTCTATCCATTTTTTTTATCTCATTTTGTTCGACTTTGTTCGTTGCATCTGCTCGGAGCGGACGTCGTAAGACATCCGTTTAAGTTCGTTGTTGATCGACTAACTCAGTTTTTTTATTACAGAGGGAGCTAACCCTCAGCCATCTGAGCCATCTGAGACACAGAGGATAGCGCGACTACAGGGATTTATCTCTGGCAAGAATCCTGCGAAACCCATATTCTCAAAGTATTGTCCCGCATTACATTCGTAGTGCCCCCGCCCATTATACTCATTACTCGCGGCGCGTTGCCGATTCCCGAAGAGTTTGGGCACTGTTTGTGCGTCTGCACAGAAGAAGAAGATGGTGAAGTGGCCGGTGAGCCTTATATATATATATATACTAAGATGGTATCTGTTCTTTCGGACATGTCCGAAAGAGCAGATAGCATCTTAGTTTATGTTTTCGGCAATTGAATGTATTTTCTTTGCGATACAGATTCAATAGCAACGAAGGCGGTCACTAAACATATTAGATTTTATCTTCGTTGCATGTCGGTGGCTTTTTCCAGGATTAGATAGCCGATCCATTCCTATCTCAGGTATAGCGCTACCGGCAAGAGCGATGATGCCGATCATTTGCAGTGCTGTGCACCGGCGAATTGTTATCCACTCGAGGGATCTGCAGTTGCGCTTTACCCACTCACAAACTGTTTACGTAATTTGCAGAGAGTGTGAGTGTGCAAATGTATATCTTTGAAGGAAATTACATTGCGAAGATACTCAGGACTGGAGACAGGCATGACCTGAACCGGCACACGCTTGAGAAGAGACATCAGCTACCATGCACAAGCTTCCAAGAAGTTTCAAGAACCATTGTAAAGAGGAGAACATAGGAATATACACTGAGGCGGCAAAGAAACTGGTATAGGCATTTGTGTTCAAATAAAGAGAGGTGTGAACAGACAGAACACGGCGCCGCGGTCAGCAACGCCTCTATAAAACAAGTGTCTGGCTCAGTTGTTACATCTGTTACTGCAGCTTGAATGGCAGGTTATCAAGATTTACCTGAGTTTCAACGTGGTGTTTTAGTCTGGGCACGAGCGGTAGGACACAGCATCTTTTAGGTAACGATGAAGAGGGGATTTTTCCGTCCGACCATTCCACTAGTGTACCATGAATATCAGGAATCCGGTAAAACATCACATCTCCAACATGGCTACGGCTGGGAAAAGATCCTGCCAGAACGGGACCAACGACGACTGAAGAGAATCGTTCAACGTGACAGAAGTGCAACCCTTCCGCAAATTGCTGCAGATTTCAATGGTGGGCCATCAACAAGTGTCAGTGTCCGAACCACTCAACCAAACATCATCGATATGGGCTGTCGGAGCCGAAGCCCCACTTGTGTACCCTTGATGACTGGACGACATAAAGCTTTACGCCTCAGCTGGGCCCGCCAACACCAACATTGAACTGTTGATGACTGGAAACATGTTGCCTGGTCGGACTACTCTCGTTTCAGATTCTATCCAGCAGATGGATGTTTACGGTTATGGAGACAGCCTCACGAATCCGTGGACCCCGCTTGTCAGCATGGGACTATTCATGGTGGTGGAGGCTCTGTAATGGTATGGGACCCGTGCAGATGGACTGATACGTCTAGATACGACTCTGGCAGGAGACACGTACGTAAGCATCCTGTCTGATCACCTGCATCCATTCATTTCCATCGAGCATTCCGACGGACTTCGCCAATTCCAGCAGGACATTGCGACACCCAACATGTGCAAAATTACTACAGAGTGGCACCAGGAACACTCATTTTGTCAGTGATTTCCATATATTCCTTCCCTCGCAGTTTCTGCACAGAACCTCCTCATTACTTATTTTTCCAGGCTACCTGATTTTCAGTATTCGTCCGCAGCACCACATCTCAGATACTTTGATTCTCTTTTGTTCCGGTTCTACATCATACTCAGCAAGCCACCTATTGGTGAGTGGTGGAGGCTACTTTTTGTACTACCAACTGAGCCCTGCAACCCTGTTTCACTCGCAAATAGAGCATGGGAAGAATGCTTGTCGGGAAGCCTCTGTAATGACTCTAATTTTTGGAATTTTCTCTTCATAGTCATTATACGAGACGTATGTAGGGGGAAGTAACATATTGTCGACTCTCCCCGGAAAATACTCTCTAGAAATTTCAATTGTAGATCTCTCCGTGATGCACAACCCCTCTCTTGTAACGTCTGCCAATGGAATTTGTTCAACATCTCCGTAACGCTCTCGTGTCGACTAAACAATCCCGTAACAAAACGTGCCATTCTTCATTGGATCTTCTCTCTCTCTTACATCAGTTCTATCTGGTAGGGACCCAAGACATATGAACAATACTGAATAATAGGTCGAACAAGCGCCTTATAAGCCACTTCCTTCGTGGATGAGTTACATTTCCTTAAGATACTTCCTATGAATCCGAGTCTGGCATCTGCTTTTCCCACCATTTATTTTCTATGGTCATTCCAATTACGGTCGCTCCGGATATTTTATGGCAGATACTGTTTACAGCGGTTTCTTATCGTTAGCTATGAGTAGTGGATTTCTTTTCCTGTGTATGGGCAACACGTTACATTTATTTACGTTCAGGGTCAACTGCCAGAGACGGCACCTTTCACCAATTCTCTGGAGGTCATTCTGCAAATTGCTACCATCTTCTGGCGTTGCTACTTTATTATAGACAACCGCATCATCTGCGAACAGTCTTAGAGAGCATCCTACGCTTAAAAGTTTAAACACTTCCACTGGCCACCAAACTCCCCAGACATGAACATTATTGAGCATGTATGGGATGCCTTGCAAGACGCTGTTCAGAAGAGATCTCCACCTCCTCGTACTCTTACGGATTTATAGACAGCCCTGCAGGATTCATAGCGTTAATTCCCTCCAGCACTACTTGAGACATCAGTCGGGTCCATGCCACGTCTTCTTGCGGAACTTCTGTGCGCTCGCGCGGGGCCTTTCACGATATTAGGCAGGTGTACCAGCTTCTTTGGCTCTTTAGTGTACTACTGCCACCCATTGTATCTCCGAGAGGTAGCTACGAGGATATAACGCCAGTGGGCACCAATACAGGGGCGGAATCAATCAGATGCCTCTGCAGGGGGCGGTCCATGGATCCACGAACTGTGCAGCTGCAGGGGTCAGAAGGCGCGACTTGGGAGAGCGAAATCTTTGTTTTCTCCGCGGCATTAAATAAGCACTCTGTTATATACTGTTGTGCACGGTGATCCCAACAGAACTTTACTTACAAAGAGACTGTTACTGAGAAGTCTTATACAGTTAATATAGGTCTCATCTTGTACGTAACTAAACACTTCAGGTCTCATCCCAAACATTCCCTTTCACTTTAACTCCAGCTTCAAATTCTGCATCTCGCCCCTCCTTAAAATAAAAAAAAGAAAGAAAGAACGAGGTGCTTCAAGTTTGGAGAATGTGGCGGTGGTGGTTTTGTAATCGTTCCCCCCTAGACCAATGCAACGACCTCTGAAGTCATTATAAATAGCATCTCACACTTCCCTCGGCTAATGATGTGGTGAACTAGCTTGCTGAAAGTAAATGTGTATTTCTTGATCATTGGCATGTAACCGTGGGAACAGAAAATTTTCGAACATATACAGGTACGTAAGAGCTCTCGTGAAAAAAAGAGAGTATAACGAATGTCTTCCGCTTACTGGTTTGGCTTTCCACTGCCCCAAATCCTGGAGTTGTGTTTGAAATGTTGTCTTCCATAGCAATAGAGATTTCATCAACCACCTGTGGTGCAAACCAATCGTTGGCGTCTTCCCTAAGAGACGCCAAGTTTTTCACTTGATTCGAACTTCTTCATCACGTTCTGCACAGCAGGAGGAGAAAGAGGACCCTTCCATAGTCCTTTCGATAACCTATATTCTCTAAGTGCACCTGCAGCATAACTGTTGTTTTATAACACAGCTTCACCAATAATGCACTGCTCCTTTTCTCCAAGCTCAAGGTGACACTTCAAGAAGTGTACTGCAACTTGTAAGGTGTGTAAGACTATGAATCACGATGACTGATCACGGCAATTGGTGGCCATAGTAGGAACTGGACGGTGGCGCTGTGACGCATGAAAATCACGCACCCCATACTCTGGACATTAATGCTACCAAGTTTGGTAGTCGTACTGTAATTATTTTCCGTTTTACAACGTGTTAAATAGGGAAAGTTTAATTAGAACCACCCGGCATATAAATGATCTAGTATAAAGCGTAGGGTGCTCTCTAAGGCTGTTCGCAGATGATATGGTTGTCTATAACAACGTAGCAACGCCAGAAGATGGTAACGATTTGCAGAATGACATCCAGAGAATTGGTGAATGGTGCAGTCTCTGGCAGATGACCCTGGACGTAAATAAATGTATCATGTTACGCATACGCAGGAAAAGAAATCCATTACTGTACAGCTACGCTAACTATAAGAAACCGCTGGAAACTGTATCTGCCATAAAATATCTAGGAATGACTATCCGGAGCGACCGTAATTGGAATGATCATACAAAACAAGCAGTGCAAAAAGCAGATGCCAGACTCGGATTCACAGGAAGAATCTTAAGGAAATGTAGCTTGTCGACGAAGGAAGTAGCTTATAGGGCGCTTGTTCGACCCATTCTTGAGTATTGTTCAACTATCTCGGGTCCCTATCATATATATATATAACTGATAGAATAGAGAGAGAATATCCAACGGAGAATAGCAAGTTTCGTTACGGGATTGTTTAGCCGGCACGAGAGCGTTACGGAGGTGCTGAACAAACTCAATTGGCAGACGCTACAAGAGGTGCGTTGTGTATCACGGAGAGATTCGCTATTTCGAGAGAGAATTTTCCAGGAAGAGTCGGACAATATGTTACATCCCCCTACATACGTTTCACATGATGACCATGAAGAGAAAATACGAAAAATGGGAGTCATTACAGAGGCTTCCCGACAAGCATTCTTCCCATGCTCTATTGGCGAGCGAAACAGGGTTGCAGGGCTCAGTTGGTAGTACAAAAAGTACCCTCCACCACACACCATTATGTGGCCTGCGGAGTATGATGTAGAGCCGGAACAGAAGAGAATCAAATTATCTGAGATGTGGTGCTGCAGAGGAATGTTCAACATCAGGTGGCCTGGTAAAGTAAGGAATGAGGGGGTTCTGCGCAGAATCGGCGAGGGAATGAATGTATGGAAAACAATGACAAAACGAAGGGACAGCATGGTAGGACATCTGTTAAGACACCACGGCATAACTTCCATGGTACTAGAGGGAGGTGTAGAGGGTAAAAACTTTAGAGGAAGACAGAGATTGGAGTACATCCAGCGAATAATTGAGGACGTACGTTGCAAGCGCTATTCTGAAATGATGAGGCAGGCATGGGAGAGAGATTAAAATAAAAATGGAAGAAAAAAAGTAAAAGAGGAAGAAGTGTCATGAACAACATACTAAAGATCCTGACCATTGGGGGGAGGGGGCGTGTGTGGAGGTAGGGGATGTTTTTTTCTTGAATAACTGGGTTCAAATGGCTCTGAGCACTATGGGACTTAACATCTGTGGTCATCAGTCCCCTAGAACTGAGAACTACTTAAATCTAACGAACCTAAGGACATCACACACATCCACGCCCGAGGCAGGATTCGAACCTGCGACTGTAGCGGCCACGCGGTTTCAGACTGAAGCGCCTAGAACCGCAAGGCCACACCGGCCGGCGAATAACTGGGAAACAGCGGCTTCTAGCGAAAATGTTAGGAGACGTGAGGCTGAGGTTGTGAATTTGATACCCCTCACGCTGTGAAACGTACTCAAGCCAGTGATAGCGGAGATAGTGAGATCGACATTTTATAATACACGTTGACAGCATACTACACTTGGGACAGGCCCTTCATTGTGGTAAACAGTTGATAGAATCAGTCGTTGAACTTACTAGCGTAATATGACGTAGTACATGATAGATAAAACTTACATAGATTCCTCCCATATGCGTATTGTTAGTAACACATATCAATATACCATGTAACGTTAGGGCTATGCGTGAAGCGTTCATTGAATTCGAAAGTAAAATTCTATGTACCGACTTGACAGAAAATCCTAGGAAGTTCTGGTCTTACGTTAAATCAGTAAGTGGCTCGAAACAGCATATCCAGACACTACGGGATGATGATGGCATTGAAACAGAGGATGACACGCGTAAAGCTGAAATACTAAACACCTTTTTCCAAAGCTGTTTCACAGAGGAAGACCGCACTGCAGTTCCTTCTCTAAATCCTCGCACAAACGAAAAAATGGCTGACATCGAAATAAGTGTCCAAGGAATAGAAAAGCAACTGGAATCACTCAATAGAGGAAAGTCCACTGGACCTGACGGGATACCAATTCGATTCTACACAGAGTACGCGAAAGAACTTGCCCCCCTTCTAACAGCCGTGTACCGCAAGTCTCTAGAGGAACGGAGGGTTCCAAATGATTGGAAAAGAGCACAGATAGTCCCAGTCTTCAAGAAGGGTCGTCGAGCAGATGCGCAAAACTATAGACCTATATCTCTTACGTCGATCTCTTGTAGAATTTTAGAACATGTTTTTTGCTCGCGTATCATGTCATTTCTGGAAACCCAGAATCTACTATGTAGGAATCAACATGGATTCCGGAAACAGCGATCGTGTGAGACCCAACTCGCCTTATTTGTTCATGAGACCCAGAAAATATTAGATACAGGCTCCCAGGTAGATGCTATTTTTCTTGACTTCCGGAAGGCGTTCGATACAGTTCCGCACTGTCGCCTGATAAGCAAAGTAAGAGCCTACGGAATATCAGACCAGCTGTGTGGCTGGATTGAGGAGTTTTTGGCAAACAGAACACAGCATGTTGTTATCAATGGAGAGACGTCTACAGACGTTAAAGTAACCTCTGGCGTGCCACAGGGGAGTGTTATGGGACCATTGCTTTTCACAATATATATAAATGACTTAGTAGATAGTGTCGGAAGTTCCATGCGGCTTTTCGCGGATGATGCTGTAGTATACAGAGAAGTTGCTGCATTAGAAAATTGTAGCGAAATACAGGAAGATCTGCAGCGGATAGGCACTTGGTGCAGGGAGTGGCAACTGACCCTTAACATAGACAAATGTAATGTATTGCGAATACATAGAAAGAAGGATCCTTTATTGTATGATTATATGATAGCGGAACAAACACTGGTAGCAGTTACTTCAGTAAAATATCTGGGAGTATGCGTACGGAACGATTTGAAGTGGAATGATCATATAAAACTAATTGTTGGTAAGGCGGGTACCAGGTTGAGATTCATTGGGAGAGTGCTTAGAAAATGTAGTCCATCAACAAAGGAGGTGGCTTACAAAACACTCGTTCGACCTATACTTGAGTATTGCTCATCAGTGTGGGATCCGTACCAGGTCGGGTTGACGGAGGAGATAGAGAAGATCCAAAGAAGAGCGGCGCGTTTCGTCACTGGGTTATTTGGTAACCGTGATAGCGTTACGGAGATGTTTAATAAACTCAAGTGGCAGACTCTGCAAGAGAGGCGCTCTGCATCGCGGTGTAGCTTGCTCGCCAGGTTTCGAGAGGATGCGTTTCTGGATGAGGTATCGAATATATTGCTTCCCCCTACTTATACTTCCCGAGGAGATCACGAATGTAAAATTAGAGAGATAAGAACGCGCACGGAGGCTTTCAGACAGTCGTTCTTCCCGCAAACCATACGCGACTGGAACAGGAAAGGGAGGTAATGACAGTGGCACGTAAGGTGCCCTCCGCCACACACCGTTGGGTGGCTTGCGGAGTATCAATGTAGATGTAGATGTAGATGTAACGTTAGTGCACTTCGCGGATAATAAACACCCCCGGGCATGTCTATACACTGAACTGCCAGGGATTTTAAGGGTCAGTATAACTATGAGAAACACCGTGTGGTTACTTCTTGTGATATGGTGAGGTAGATATCGGCAGGAATTACGTCCTCGACTTTCAGCTTGCAGGACCTATGAAGTAGGTAACTGAATTACCACGATCTCGTGAACTATGTTCCCTCGTACAGCTACACTACATGCCCTCCTCCACACTATTTCACCCCCATAACACAGTTTATCCTGAAATATAGCTCTGCTGCATTTGGACATGGTACACATATTTAACATTCGTTCTTTAACCCACTTCAGTTAACAATACACATTAATTTTGTTCCATTAAGCACGATGATTAATAATTGTGATTTTTTATCCCCGTGCAGCGTGGACACTATTAGTCATTGCAGAAAAAACGAATAACACATTTTTTGTAGGAAATTCAATGCATTGTTATTTGGTTCTGGGAAAAAGACACTTCCAAACGCGCCCTCCAGCCCCCCCCCCCCCCCTCCCCTACCCACACCCCCACTCCGCTAACACCTCACTGGCAGGGTGAAACTGCCTCAAAACCTTCGTTTCTCAGCTCAGTAATAAGCCTTCCTCCTTTATGATCATCACCCAGCCTTACGACCCATACGTCTAATTTAGTCAAATACGAGGATTGTCCAGAAAGTAAGTTCCGATCGGTCGTGAAATGGAAACCACTGGGAAAATCCAGTAAAACTTTGCACAGATGTGTTAGACAGTGTGTCTAGTACGTCCGTCGATCGTGTCGCGTCGCTCTTTTCAGTTTTGAGTGAACAGTGAGCACGTAAAGATGCGTAGAGAATATCTCACGCCACGTATCAGGGACTGGTTAGAGATTTCGCCTGCGTCATGCAGCCCACATAACACAACTGTCGAGCAGTTCCTTCTTCATGCCACTTCTCGGCCACACACCTGCAGGGACAATGAAGACGCTCCTGCAGCGTTTCCGATGAGAAGTGTTTGATCACAAACAATACAGCCAGTAATTGGCTCCACCTGAGTCTCATCTCTGCTCACAAGGGCCGCTGGCTATGAAGACAAAATTTTTCCTCAGACAACGAGCTACAGACCAATGCAGATAACTGGACGAAAGCACAGGCGGCTGCTTCCTATGACGAGGATATTGGAAAGTTGATACAACAGTACGATCGGAACTTACTTTCTGGACAACCCTCGTATATTTGGATTTTTGTATTCCTGGACTTGAAAACATTGTACAAGCAATAACAACATTGGTTTATACCTGCTCTGATTCCTTGCATTTCTTCCCGCTGTCCTGTTATCTCCTGTTGTTATCGAGCTTAGGTATTGAAACGTCCCATTAGAAAAATTGTACAGGACTGTGCTTAAACTGACACACAATATTTTTAGCGCAACGCAATCTGAATTTCAAAAATCCTTACAAAAGAATGGCCCTGACTAACATTAACCTATACCTTTCACAAATCACTTACCTCACCAAAAACCTTTGTTACTCGAACTACTGCAATACAGCGAGCGCCACTACTGCCAGCTAAATAAAAGATTCAAACTACTGAAGGCACTAACTACTACTATGCATAGTTAGCAAATGAAAGATTTTGATAGAGAACAAACAATGTATTTACCTTACTAGTGTTCAAAAGTCATAATATATATAGCAGTTCATGACAACCAGTCTTACAAATTTCAAAACTCCGCCATCTCTCTCCCCACATCCACCACTGCTGGCGGTTCACCTCCAACTGCGGAAAGCTACGCGCTGTTCACATCCAGCTGCCCAACACTACAATGGCAGACAACAATGCAAACCAGCCACAGACTGCACACAGCACAGCCAGTGATTTTCATAAAGAGCGCTACGTGGCGCTACCAATAAAAAAACTAGACAGCCTACTTACAGTATTTACACTTTTCCAGTTTTTGGGATTCTTAACCATTTATTTCTATGGGACATTGAGAGAGGAAGGAAACTGGAGAACAAGGCCAAATGCAGAACGACAGACACTTTTTGGACAAATGAATATTGTAGTGGAAATCAAGCAAGGAAGAATAAGGTGGACTGGGCATGTACAGAGAATGAGAGATATTCCAAGTGTTAAGACAGGGTTTATAGCAAAGTCTGAAGGGAAAAGCAGCAGGCGAAGATACAGGAAAAGGTGGCTTGAAGATAAGGAGGAGGATCTCAATGTATTGGGAATCAGGAATTGGAGAAGGAAAGCAATGGACAGTGAAGTACACTACTGGTCATTTAAATTGCTACACCAAGAAGAAACGCAGATGATAAACGGGTATTCATATATTATACTAGAACTGACATATGCTTACATTTTCACGCAATTTGGGTGCATAGATCCTGAGAAATCACTACCCAGAACAACCACCTCTGGCCGTAATAACGGCCTTGATAGGTCTGGCCATTGAGTCAAACAAAGCTTGGATGGCGTGTACAGGTACAGCTGCCCATGCAGTTTCAACACGATAACATAGTTCATCAAGAGTAGTGGCTGGCGTATTGTGTAGAGCCAGTTGCTCGGCCACCATTGACCAGACGTTTTCAATTAGTGAGAGATCGGGAGAAAGTGATGGCCGGAGCAGCAGTCGAACATTTTCTGTATCCAGAAAGGCCCGTACAAGACCTGCAACATCCGGTCGTGCATTATCCTGCTGAAATATAGGGTTGAAATGGCTCTCAGCACTATGATACTGAACTTCTGAGGTCATCAGTCGCCTAGAACTTAGAACTAATTAAACCTAACTAACATAAAGACATCACACACATCCATGCCCGAGGCAGGATTCGAACCTGCGGCCGTAGCACTCGCTCGGCTCCAGACTGTAGCGCCTAGAACCGCACGGCAACTCCGGCCGGCAGAAATGTAGGGTTTCGCAGGGATCTAATGAAGGGTAGAGCCACGGGTCGTAACACATCTAAAATGTGACGTCCACTGTTCAAAGTGCCATCAATGCGAACAAGAGGTGACCGAGACGTGTAACCGATGACACCCCATACCATCACGCCGGTTGGTAAGCCAGCATGGCGATGACGAATACGCGCTTCCAATGTGCGTTCACCGCGATGTTGCAAAAACACGGATGCGACCATCATGATTCTGTAAACAGAACCTGGATGCATCCGAAAAATGACGTTTTGCCATTCGTGTAGCCAGGTTCGTCGTTGAGTACATCGTCGCAGGCGCTCCTGTCTGTGATGCAGCGTCAAGGGTAACGGCAACCGTGGTCTCCGAGCTGATAGTCCATGCTGCTGCAAACCTCGTCGAACTGTTCGTGCAGATGGTTGATGTCTTGCAAACGTCCCCATCTGTTGACTCAGGGCAGAGACGTGACTGGACGATCCGTTACAGCCATGCGGATAAGATGCCTGTCATCTCCAGTGCTAGTGATACGACGCACGGCGTTCCGTATTACCCTCCTGAACCCACTGATTCCATACTCTGCTAACAGTCATTGGGTCTTGACCAACGCGAGCAGCTGTTTCGCGATACGATAAACCGCAATAGCGATAGGCTACAATACGACCTTTGTCAAAGTCGGAAACGTGATGGTACGCATTTCTCCTCCTTACACGAGACATCACAACAACGTTTCAGCAGGCAACGCCGGTCAACTGCTGTTTGTGTATGAGAAATCGGTTGTAAACTTTCCTCATGTCAGCACGTTGTAGGTGTCGCCACCGGCGCCAACCTTGTGTGAATGCTCTGAAAAGCTAATCATTTGCATATGACAGCATCTTCTTACTGTCGGTTACATTTCGCGTCTGTAGCACGTCATCGTGGTGTAGCAAATGTAATGGCCAGCAGTGTATGTAGGCAGGTGGCAAAGGAGACCAAGTTCCTACAAGGATTGTTGCACCGACTAGTAAGTCAGTAAGTGATGACACACCGTCCTACCACTGTACAAGAACTGGCGATTACATGATTTTCCCCTGATTTTCCTTCATTGACTGGACCATCGTTTGAAACGTTTGGGCCCAGCCTGCGGTACAAACTTCTTTACAGTCACACCTATCCCTGCCAGTTTTGTAACTTTCGCAAACGTTACGTGTGTAAGTACACTACTGGCCATTAAAATTGCTACACGACGAAGATAATGTAAATGATTAGCTTTTCAGAGCATTCACACATGGTTAGCGCCGGTGGCGACACCTTCAAAGCGCTGACATCAGGAAAGTTTCCAACCGATTTCTCATACGCAAACAGCAGTTGACCGGCGTTGCCTGGTGAAACGTTCTTGTGATGTCTCGTGTAAGGAGGAGAAATGCGTACCACCACGTTACCGACTTTGATAAAGGTCGGATTGTAGCCTAACGTGATTGCGGTTTATCGTATCGCGACATTGCAGCTCGCGTTGGTCGAGATCCAATGACTTTTAGCAGAGTATGTAATCGGTGGGGTCAGGAAGGTAATACGGAACGCCGTGCTCGATCGCAACGGCCTCGTATCACTAGACGTCGAGATGACAGGCATCTTATCCGCATGGCTGTAATGGATCGTGCAGCCACGTCTCGATCCCAGAGTCAACAGATGGGGACGTTTGCAAGACAACAACCATCTGAACGAACAGTTCGACGAGGTTTGCAGCAGTATGGACTATCAGCTCGGAGACCATGGTTGCGGTTACCCTTGACGCTGCATCACAGACAGGAGCGCCTGCGTAGGTGTCCTCAACAACGATCCTGGGTGCACGAATGGCAAAACGTCATTTTTTCAGATGAATCCAGGTTCCGTTTACAGCATCATGATGGTCGCATCCGTGTTTGGCGACATCGCGGTGAACGCACATTGGAAGCGTGTATTCGTTATCGCCATACTGTCGTATCACCCAGCGTGATGGTATGGGGTGCCATTGGTTACACGTCTCGGTCACCTCTTGTTCGCATTGACGGCACTTTGAACTGTGGACGTTATATTTCAGATGTGTTACGACCCGTGGCTCTACCCTTCATTCGATCCCTGCGAAACCTTACTTTTCAGCAGGATAATGCACGACCGCATGTTGCAGGTCCTGTACGGGCCTTTCTGGGTACAGTAAATGTTCGACTGCTGCCCTGGCCAGAACATTCTCCAGATCTGTCACCAATTGAAAACGTCTGGTCAATGGTGACCGAGCAACTGGCTCTACACAATACGCCAGTCACTACTCTTGGTGAACTGTGGTATCGTGTTGAAGCTGCATGGGCAGCTGTACCTGTACACGCCATCCAAGCTCTGTTTGACTGAATGCCCAGGCGTATCAAGGCCGTAATTAGGGCCAGAGGTGGTTGTTCTGGGTAGTGATTTCTCAGGATCTATGCACCCAAATTGCGTGAAAATATAAGCACATGTCAGTTCTACTATAATATATTTGTCCAATGAATACCCGTTTATCATCTGCATTTCTTCTTGGTGTATCAACTTTAAAGGCCAGAGTGTAACTTCAGAGATTGCAGGGAGAGGGGAGTAGACTGCCGACTTGCGCGGAGCCCTGGATCTGGTCCCGGTATTAAGCCCTGGCGGTGACTCTCCCCTAGTTGGCGCACAACAAGTTTATCACGGCAAGTTGCCGCAGCCGCCGCGCCGCCGCGCAGCCACGTGCTGGCTTTGTGCTGGCGGCCCGCTAGCTACCAGCTGCACCAGCAGGCGCCGTGCCAGCCCGCGGCGCACATTAAACGCAAGGCGTGCCGCAGCCGCGCACAGCGCGCGTGTTTTGTTATTAAAATTCAAGCGCACCAGTCCGCAGAATTAAATTAGGCAATTGTGTGCATGTTTACCGCGCCCAAATAAAAAGAAAAGCGCCAGCCGAATCGAAAACAACACAAACACGCGAAATTATTTCGCGGCACGGGCTCATCAGAAATTTCGTACGCCACCGCGTTTCCGAAGTGTGTATATATTGAACAATTTCGGCGCAAACGCAAATTAACTAATATATCTGACTGTGCATATTTATCGTTTAATGCTGAATTATTATTGTTCCCGGGGTGCACACAAGTAAACTGTCGTTGCTAGGATACAGTGTTGACATCGTGTCGCTATTTGTTGTTACTGTAAACGGCGTTCTCAGTTCTACCGAAGTGGTGCGAAGCCACCAGTTACCAACTGCAGTGAATGAAAATCGTTTCAAAATAGTGCTTACATCGTCTGTCTCTCCTAAAAGTTGTCAGGCGTATTTTCTCTGGTGTTTCGTCGGATATCTGCAATTCCGTTGTTGCAATGTGTTCTACATCTACATCTACATCTACATCCACACTCCGCAAGCCACCTGGCGGTGTGTGGCGGAGGGTACCTTGAGTACCTCTATCGGTTCTCCCTTCTATTCCAGTCTCGTATTGTTCTTGGAAAGAAGGATTGTCGGTATGCCTCTGAATGGGCTCTAATCCCTCTTATTTTATCCTCATGGTCTCTTCGCGAGATATACGTAGGAGGGAGCAATATACTGCTTGACTCCTCGGTGAAGGTATATTCTCGAAACTTGAACTAAAGCCCGTACCGAGCTACTGAGCGTCTCTCCTGCAGAGTCTTCCACTGGAGTTTTTCTGTCATCTCCGCGTTACTAAATGATCTTGTAACGAAGCGCGCTGCTCTCCTCTGGATCTTCTCTATCTCTTCTATTCTTCCAATGAATCTCAGTCTGGCATCTGCTTTACCGGCGATCAACTTTATATGATCATTCCATTTTAAATCACTCCTAATGCGTACTCCCACATAATTTATGGAATTAACTGCTTCCAGTTGCTGACCTGCTATATTGTAGCTAAATGATAAGGGATCTTTCTTTCTATGTATTCGCAGCACAAGGTCATTTATGTATACTGTGAATAGCAACGGTCCTACGACACTCCCCTGCGGCACACCTGAAATCACTCTTACTTCGGAAGACTTCTCTCCATTGAGAATGACATGCTGCGTTCTGTTATCTAGGAACTCTTCAATCCAATCACACAATTGGTCTGATAGTCCATATGCTCTTACTTTGTTCATTAAACGACTGTTGGGAAGTGTATAGAACGCCTTGCGGAAGCCAAGAAACGTTGCATCTACCTGGGAACCCGTGTCAATGGCCCTCTGAGTCTCGTGGACGAATAGCGCGAGCTGGGTTTCACACGATCGTCTTTTTCGAAACCCATGCTGATTCCTACAGAGTAGATTTCTAGTCTCGACAAAAGTCGTTATACTTGAACATAATATGTGTTCCGAAAGTCTACAACTGATCGACGTTAGACATATAGGTCTATAGTTCTGCACATCTGTTCGACGTCCCTTCTTGAAAACGGGGATGACCTGTGCCCTTTTCCAATCCTTTGGAACGCTACGCTCTTCTAGAGACCTACGGTACACCGCTGCAAGAAGGGGGGCAAGTTCCTTCGCCTTATCTGTGTAAAACCGAACTGGTATCCCATCAGGTCCAGCGGCCTTTCCTCTTTTGAGCGATTTTAATTGTTTCTCTATCCCTATGTCGTCTATTTCGATATCTACCATTTTGTCATCAGTGCGACAATCTAGAGAAGGAACTACAGTGCAGTCTTCCTCTGTGAAACAGCTTTGGAAAAAGACATTTATATTTCAGCCTTTAGTCTGTCATCCTCTGTTTCAATACCATTTTGGTCACAGAGTGCCTGCACATTTTGTTTTGATCCACCTACCGCTTTGACATAAGACCAAAATTTCGTAGGATTTTCTGCCAATGTTTCTGTTGCTGGAATCCTATACGCACTGTGGTGACAAAAGTCGTGGGACAGGTTATGCACATATACAGATGGTGGTAGATTCGCGTATGCAACGTATAAAAGGACAGCGCATCGGTTTAACTGTCATTTGTATTCATATGATCCATGTGAAAAAATCTCCGACGTCCGACGTGATTATGGCCGTACAACGGGAAAGAACATAGGTTGAACGGCGGAATGATGGTTGGAGGTAGACGCACGGGACATTCCGTTTCGGAAATCGTTGGGGAATTCAGTGTTTCAAAATCCACAGTGTCAAGAGTGTGCCGAGAATGCCAAATTTCAGGCATAACCTCTCACCACTGACAAAGCAGTGGCCAACGGCCTTTGCTTAAGGGGAAATTTACTATCTTCGGCCCGAAAAAAGCATGTTCTTGAAGAATTTTTTTCTCGGGATGTGTTATAGATATCAATGTCAAATTTAGCCGAAATGTTTATTTCCTCTACAAACTGGAATTTTTTAGACCGAAAATGTCGAAGATCAAAGGCGGAAGGACCTTCGGAAAGAAACAAAATTTCGATGTAGAACTCCACGCGCGGCATGTCACAGGTCAGCCGGCTCGTCTGAATCAAAAATTGATTTGACGTTAGCGAAGTATATAAGATTCTTTAGGAGTTGCAGCTCGCTTAAGTTATTTGGACCATAGGAAACAAAATGGCGGCAAAATAAAGAAATAGGGTTTCTTTAATTGATTTCTAGAATTCGTCGAAAAATATTTATATTTCATGGATCGGAATAAATTTGGTACAACTCCTAGACAATTTAGTTAGCTTCGTTGGAATCAAAGAATCATGCGAATCGGTTCAGTAGATTTGAAGTTACTACACCGCGAGATAAAAAAAAGTCATTTCGAGAGAAACGCGTTTGAAGTTCTGAGTACGCATAAATGAAATATTATGTTACTTACGTTCAATCTGCTATTCCGGGTCCATAAACTAGTCCTTTCTGCTGGGCCATCCTGCGCTGCTCAAGAGCCGCTCGTACGGCCGGTGACTTTTCGGCCGCTTGAATCCGGTGGTCGTCCGAATGCTTGGCGAACTGCGTCGGATAGAGTCCCACGGTGACGTCCATCGTTGTCATGATCTTCAGAATGGCTGAATACCCTTCGTTGAAGCTACTCACTGCCAGGGAAGTCACAATCTCCACAGTCGCCGCACCAGAATACTAATGCTTGGGGGCTAACTTCCAGACACAAGGGTTCAAACTTTCATTTGAATTTTGTGTTTCCTCCTAAGCACCGGTACAATAACTCGTCCACCGAAAGAAAAAAAAAACTGGTGCGTGAAAAAGGCCGATGTCAGGCAGGTGCATTTTGTTGTTCAGCCGCGAATAACAAACATTTCCGTTCCGTATTCGAAGAAACCGTTTCAGGGGTGGATTCTAAACACTGTTATGGATCCAAAAATGCACTTAAAAAATCGAGTTTTTGAACCAAAAGTAGTAAACCTCCTCTAAATGACCGAGAGCAGCGCCGTTTCCGTAGACTTGTCAGTGCTGACAGACAAGCAACACTGCGTGAACTAACCTCAGAAATCAACGTGGGACGTACGACGAACGTATCCGTTATGACACTGTGACAAAATCTGGCGTTAATGGGATACGGCAGCAGACTATCGACGTGTGTGCCTCTGCTAAAAGCACGACGTCGCCTGCAGAGCCTCTCCTGGGCTCGTTTCAATATCGGTTGGAGCCTAGACGATTGGAAAACCGTGGCCTAGTCAGGTAAGTCCAGATTTCAGTTGGTAAGAGCTCATGGTAGGGTTCAAGCGTGATACACACCTTACGAAGCCATAGGCATAACTTGTCAACAAGGCACTGTGCAAGCTGGTGTTGGCTCCATAATGGTGTGAGCTGAGTTTACCTGGAATGAACTGAATCCTATGGTCCAACTGAACCAATCATTGACTGTAAATAGTTATGTTCGGCTACTTGGAGACCATTTGCAGCCATTCAACGGCAGAGTTTTTATGCATGACTATGAGCCATGTCGCTTGGCTGCAGATATTCGCGATTAGTTTGAAGAACATTCTGGATATTTCAAGTGAATGATTTGGCCACCCGGATCGCAAGACATAATGCACCGAAATGTAATGGGACATAATCGTGAGATCAGTTCGTGTACAAAATCCTGTTCTGGTAAGAATTTCGCAATTGTGGACGGATACAGAGGCAGCATGGCTTAGAATTTCTGCGGGGGTGTTCCAGCAACTTGTCGAGTTCATGCCACGTCGAATTGTCGCATTAAGCCGGGCAGAAGGAGGTCCAACAACATATTAGAAGATATCCCACGACTTTTTGTCAACATGTCTTTTACGTAACACCCAGTGTCAATGGAAAGCATCGGTTGTGACCTGTTTTTTTTTTATTTTTAAACTTGGTTCGTTGTGTCTTCCTATAGCCACGCAGCAGCGTGTTTTACTGCCTCTGTTAATACAGATCGGTAAACTGAAAATCGTACGAAACAAATTTGCGACTGCTCTAGTGAATGGACACGTAATGTTTCGCTTGAAAAATTATTTTACAGAAAATTTGTTCGCAATGGCGAATATGAAGCACCATAGGCTGCGTATTGGACTCGTGACAAAGTAAATTTCTACCAGACGAACAGATCATATACTTCACAAATTGTACTCGAAAGTTGGCAATAGCATTCGATATTTGGCAGTAACATCTGACAGTAGGTTACACAAACCAGAAAATTGCATCAAAACAAGTTTTCACTTCCTAGTGCTGTGAAATGTGGCAAAAAAAAACCGCAAGTGGCATTTATAAGAAGAGAAACGACACCAAAAATGGAACAGATGCGTAATATGTAAAAAATCGTCCACACAGCCTGTAAGTACAATTCAAATTACTACCACATAATAGTAAAAAACAACCACCAGAAATGTTTATAGCCTATAGTACAGTGACCAAAATGTAAACTAAATATGAAGAATATGTACATATTCCTGGCTACTGAAGATGCCTTGTAGAGAATAAAGGAAAACCACGTTTGTAGTCAGACGGTCCAAAAAGTAAAAATTATCAATTTACCAAAATGAAAAAATAAGTCTTATAAAGATAAAAAGTAATATTTATTTTTTTATATCAAAATTATTTTACAGCCACATGCTGAGCATCGGATTGAAGATGAATTTTCCAGCCCGACTTACGCATGTGTCCATCACATTCTCTCAAACGCAGCACTTGATCTTTACATAATTTTCACCTGTGCTTCGGTCTTCATTTAATCCTTCCACTAACACATAACACGTGCAAGGGCGTCCCATATAGGATGAAAACCGGCCAGTTTCTCATAAATGTATGCAATACTGACATGCCAGACATCAGCTGACGTCAGTCTGCATACCCGGCGACCTAGCCATCCCATACTGAAGCAAAGATCTCAACAAAATAGTGATTGTAGACCTGGAAATACTGAATATTTATTACTTCATGTGGCATCTGCATCCATACCCCAACAAAACGACGAACACAGTGCACTTTAACAAGAGAGATACAAATAGAAAATTAATATGGCCAATGCATGAGGCACAAGGATAACAATAAATGTTTGGGAGTGACATTAGATCGCACTCTAACGTACAGCTCACAGCTACAAGATACGAAGCAGAAACTAGCGTCGCGAAATGCTAGCCTCTTCCATCTGACTGGAGGGACGTGGGATTGTGGAATGAGCACATTGAGGACTTCCTCACAAGCCATTGTGTATAGCGTGGCACAGAATTGTTCCCCTTTGGGAGAGAAGTGCACGTATAGCTAATATGGACGTCTAACAATGCAGATAATCTCTGGAACACTCAGCACCGCCTTATATACCAAGCAGACACAGAGCAGTCTGAAATTAGGTGATGCCAGTTGGCCACTAGAGGCTAGAGAGAAATCATACACAGCTCAGAGTTCCCTATACTCCAAGACCAGGTGCCTAAAAACAGATTTAAGGCAGGTCAGCATCGTGGAACAACGACGAAGAACTGCAATGCTTCGTCTTAAACACAGTTTGGAAAGAACTAGGGGTTTAACTTGACATAAGAACCGAAATTTCGTGGCTGACCACAATAAGAAGATGGAAGGATTCAATCACTCGAGGCAACTGTGGACAGCTATAAATCGTGTAAGAGCGAGTGTTAGTAGATGCAAGCAACTAATAAATAAATGGCATCTAACGAACAGTCCAGTCCTTAATGTGCTCTGAAATTTAGTCAGTGGATAATTTACTTTCGTGTACGCTGCTTGGCTATGAGGGTGACCTTAAGGACTTGTGTGGTACCTACGACTCAGCCTAAAGAATATCCGGGATATATTATAGAATTGTAAACCATTTCGCTAGAAGGCTATAAGAACCTTGTAGTTTATAAGTAGTTCTAATTTTTTTTTTTTTTTTTTTTTTTTGCGATATGTTACAATACAGCATCACCGGTCTATTGCGGTCTAACTGTGTTGGTGAGGCAGTAAATTTCCACAGGGCAGTGACTGTGTCACTGCAATTCACTTTGGAGGTGTGGTGGTGGGACTTGTAGTCCCGTACCACCCTCTGACGGTGACAGTACTACATGAGTCAGGCAGAAAAATTTAGCCTAACGTGGGCAGGTGTGATTGGAAAGTATTGGACGTAGAATGGGGGCTAGTCGCGCCAAAGGATGCGTCCGTGGTGGGCGTGCCAGACCTATCGTTAGCCATGGTCGGAATCCGTTTCCTCTAGGATGGTTAGGGGAACCGGATGTCGATGCCAGCGGCGTGGAAGTGTGGTCCCAACGTGGCGTAACCCATGGACAGTGTCCCGCAAGGCATCCACTTTCTCATAGAGCCGCCGCGCGTTGTTGCGTATGGTCGTCTTTAGGGGGACGATATCCGCTTCCTCGTGGAGAGTGACAATTCTCGTGAGTGGCGGGGCGTGCAGGCTCCACCTGAGCACCTTGTTCTGCAGGCGCTGCAATGTCCGCATCCTGGTGACACTAATCGTGGCCCATGCAGCAGATCCATACGTGAGGGCAGGCAGGATAACTGTTCGGTAAATGCGGAGCTTGGTATGCAGGTTAAGTTCCCTACTGCGAAAGAGCGGGTACAAAGCCCTGGTTAACTTTTGCCCCTTGTTGGTGAAATACTCCGCATGACAGTGGAAGAGCAACTTGTGGTCCATCTGGACCCCGAGATAGGTGGTTGTCGGGGACCAGGGCACCTGCACACCTGCAATCGAGATATTGCGGCGGAGGACTGGGCGCCGTTTCGTGAAGTAAACTGCCGTAGTTTTGGCGGCATTGAGAGCTGTTTTGTTTGTCCGACATCAGGTGATAGTGGCGTCCACCTGTCGCTGGAGGCGGGCGACGACGGCGTCAGTAATGCGGCCAGTGGTGTATAGCGCTGTGTCGTCAGCGTATTGTGCAAGGTGGCACTCGGGGATGACCGGCATATCATTGACATAGATATTAAATAGGATGGGAGATAGCACCGATCCTTGCGGAGTGCCCGCGGACAACTGGTGAATGCCAGAACGCATTCCCCGTTGAGCCACTAGGAAAGTCCTACCACGGAGGAAGTCATCCACGATCTTGACATAAATATCCGGTATAGGGGTCTGTGTCAGCATCTTGTGTACGAGGTTGTCTTGCCAGATCTTATCGTAGGCGTTTTGCAAGTCCAGAAAAACGGCAGCTGTCGACTTGGCATTGTTGAAGCCTTTGCTGATGTGTTCAGTGACCCGTAGGACCTGAAGTTCAGCAGAGAGGTGCGAAGTGAATCCAAACTGTTCAGGACGGATCGTCCCAGCTGCTGCAAGAGGTTGGGAAAGTCGGTGAAGGATCATAGATTCAAGGACCTTCGCCATAGTGTTTAGGAGGCTGATGGGCCTGTTGTTGGTGGGGACTGTAGGGTCCTTGAACCTGTTGGGCATCGCAATCAGCTTGGCTTGTTTCCACTGAGGGGGGAAAAGGCCAGATGTGAGACAACAGTTTAAAATCTTGGTGAACAAGATGAGTGGTGTGCGGGGAAGGTGGCAAAGATGTTCATTTAAAATTCCGTCCAATCCAGGGGCCGACCGGCCACGTTTCCGTCGAAGGATGCGCTGAATTTCTGCCATGGACGTAAGAAGGGGAGCAGACTGGGGTGGGCGGTTGCGGAAAGCAGCAACAGCTGTCAGGACTTCATGTTCTTCCTGTTGTTCGTTCGGAGAAAGGTCCTGGACCAGAGGGCGGTTTTGGGCCTCGAACGCATCAGCCAGCGTTTCCACAATTTGCAGGGTATCATATGACAAGCCCGCTGCTATGCGAATAGGATGGGCAGTCACTGGCTTAGAACGCCGCAGGGTGCGAATGACAGCCCAGTCAGATTTTTGGTGGAGTAGGAAAGTGGACATCCTGTCCTCCCACTGTTCAGACCTCCATTCGGCGAGCCGGTGGCTGAATTCGCGTTGGAGGCGTCTCATTTGGCGTTTGTCCTGGGGGTCACGAAACTGCTTCCACCTCCAGCGGTAGCGGTTCTTTTGCACCTTCAGCTCTCGTAACAGAGGGGGCAAGTCGTCCAGGGGTGTTAAATATCGAGGTGCAGTGGAGGTGGAGAGTTTCACTGCTTTCTGTATTTTGGCAGTAAGGTAATCCACAGCACGGACTATATTGGCCGGTGTTGTCAAATCGAGGTCGTGTCGAGTGGTGTTATTAAGTACCCTGGTAAACTTGTCCCAGTTGGTGAGGGTCGCAGTGGAACGAGCATCAAATGAAAGGGCAGCATTGGTGAGGTGCAAGAGTACTGGCTCATGGTCAGAGGCCAGTTCGTGGAGAACTTCCAGCGAAAACTGAGCGGTGATGTTTTTGAAGATGGCCACATCCAGAACGTCTGGCTGGCAGTTAGTACGGACTGGGATATGGGTAGGTTCGTGGGGGCCATACACTGATAGTGCTAAAGTATCCTCCAGGTCAAGGAGGAGCCGGCCTTTGGGGTTAGACACACGAGAATGCCAAGCTGGGTGCTTGGCATTGAGATCTGCCCCAATGATGAGCCTGTCAAAGGATGACAATGTGCGGAGGTCTGCTTCCAGCAGTGGCTTGTTTGGGCTCAAATACGCTGCTGCAAAGGTAATGGCACCAAGGTGTGTGGAGATGGTAACTGCTGTGGCCTCTATGTGTTCCATTGGCTGGAGAGTCTCTTGGGTATGGACAAGAGCTTTGTTGAGGAATACAGCTGTGCCTCCACCACGGTGGTCGAGGCGGTCAGAGCGGTAACACACCATGTTGCGAAGGCGGAAATCGTCTGCCGGTTTGAGGTGTGTTTCTGTGACCAGTAAAACATCCACACGATAGTCATGGAGGAAGGTGTTCAATTCCGTCTTCATACGTTTTATGCCATTGGCATTAAAAATGCAAGTGACAAGATGCCGAGGGGGCTGGTGGTGGTGTGGAGGTCCATTCGCCATTACAACAATATTTGACTAAGACCCTCCACTAGGGCGATGACCTTGGAGAGCCCGTCCTCTGACTGACGGATTTTTTGTGCAGTGTCACGAATAAGAGCCCGGATGTGGGGTTTCGTGAAAAAGGAGATGACCTGGAGGATTTCACGCATCTCCGCCCGAAAGGACGCATCAGTCTCCACCACTGGGGCAGGGTCCCGGGTGGTCTGCTTGCCCCTACGGTGCGCAGGAGCAGGTGTAGTAGTAGGCAGAGTGGGGGTAGGGGCAGAAGGCTGAGATAGAGCCACAGATGGACTGGAGGGAGCTGCAGCTGGCTCCTGTAGTTGGTGAGCAGTGGGAGCCGTCATGGAAGACAGACTATGAGGAGGAGACCGGGCTGCAGCAGCAAAGGATGTCGTGGGAGTCTGGGCAGGAAGGGGCACAGGAGCCACCGAACCATCTGGTGCCTGAGTGGCTGGTACCAGAGTGGCTGCTGAGAACAGTGCACCTGGCTGACCCCGCAAAACAAGGTAGTTGGTCATGTCCCTTAGCGGTGGGGTAGGTCGATTTGTTCTTGGTTTCTTTTTGGGTGGACGAGAAGACTTCAGTGCCTTCTGGTAAACAGGGCACCCCCTCCAGGATGCCATGTGGTGGGGATCGTGCGTCGTTCCCAAACATCTGGCACAGGTAGGTTTCTCCAAAGCAGGGAGTGTGCAGTTCTCCACTAAATGTGGGCCAGCACACTTAACACACCGCAATGGCAGGGAGCAGTAATTCCCAGTATGTCGTATACGTTGGCATTTGCGACAGATGGCTGGCCCGTTGCGGCCCTCGTACGATTCAATCCGGACTTTCGTGTACAGAAGATACCGGATTTGGTAAATCGGCTCTATGTCCTCCCTCCGGGAAAGGGAGACGACGTGGGTAGGACAGGGGATCAATGCCCTGGTCTCAGGATTCCTCTTGCTATACTGGTGGACCAAAGGATCTTCGAAATCGAGTCGAAGCAGTTCCTCCTTTACCTCCTCTGCCGTAACCTCTGGTGGCAAGTCCTTGATGACGATTTTGGTGCGGCGATTACCCGACGTCTGGTGGGTAAAGTAAGGCATCGCCTTTGATTTTACGAAATCGAGAATGGTAAGATAGTCGTCCCTACTGTCAAGCAGGTATTTCACATGATCTTTTTGGTAAACAGCTCTCAATTGGCCGACAATGTGCCGCTGGAGCTCAGTGTTCAGTTTCGTGTAATTAGTGACATTATATACCACAATGGGGGGGTATCCTCTCTTTCTTCAGAGGGCTTGATGGGATCTCTTGAGAAGGAGGGTCGGGAGCATGAGTCATTTCCTCATCCACAGGACCATCAGGTGCGGCGTCCCCCGGCAGGGGGGTATAGGAACACGATCCGCTGCCACCACAGCCCGCGTGGGCGGAGGGGCGCCTGGAGCGACGGCCAGAGGACTTTCCGACTGGGTCAGGGTGTCCAGAAGACTCGCCACGGTGGCGGGACGGCGTAGGAAGAGGTGCAGGTACAGCCGGGTGGTGATCAGACAGAGCCGATGTGTTAGCCGCCTCACTACGAGAAAGATCAATTACTAGGCGGTCAGGTGAATCGTCGGACGACGACGATGACGACGCGGATGAACGGACCCTGACGGTGGACAGTCTTCATGATGATCGGTTTCAGTGCCGGTGGTGTCCACCGGCGATTTGTGGCGGTTGGCGCGATTCAAGCGATCCTTCGCCCGTTGCGAGGTGGGCGGGGCATTGTGCGCGACGGGAGGCCGGGAGGAGCGGCGTTTCCGACGCGGTTCTCCCCGAGGGGCGGCGGTGCAAGAGTCGGGGGGTCGCGAAGGGTCGTCCGCGAGTTTCTTCATTGTGGACGCGGGTCCACCTGACATGGCCAGGGGCCCTACACGAGAGGACTGCGCACACCAAAAGCTTCCCAGCTATCCTGGGGTAATAACTACTAAGAAGCCAACGCCGAGATAGTGGATATACAAACGCTGTTAGGCGATACAAAACCTACAACGATACGACACGGTAACGCACTCGTATAAATGGATTTACAAACGCTGTTAGGCGATACAAAATCTGCAACGATGCGACACGGTAACGCACTCGTATAAATGATAACACGTTCAGGGATCCAACCTAAAGCTTCCCAGCTATCCTGGGGTAATAACTAATAAGAAGCCAACGCTGAGATAGTGGATATACAAGCGCTGTTAGGCGATACAAAACCTACAACGATACGACACGGTAACGCACTCGTATAAATGGATTTACAAACGCTGTTAGGCGATACAAAATCTGCAACGATACGACACGGTAACGCACTCGTATAATGATAACACGTTCAAGTATCCAACGTGAAGCACGTCTAAATACTTAACTTCCTGAAATGCATCTTTCGCCTGCGAGAGAGGAGAAAGTTTCTTTTCTTGGGCTTAATGCAGTTATATCAAATAATATACTCTTGTTATCATTGGTTAAATTGGACCATTTTAACTTTCACGTGTCCATTTCCCCAAGAATCTCTTCCCATAGTTAAAAAAAAAGTGTACGCAAGGAAGAGAAAGACAGGGAAATAATTTCATTCTTTTAGGATCAACTTTTTATATGCTGTCCACTTTTGACTCTTTTTGTAGAACCATTAAGAGAATCAATTGATCTAAACCGCAAGCTTCAAGTCGTTGCAGGAAAATTTGCATATCACTCTGACTTCATTGGAAATTTGTCGTAAGTTCCTATGGGACAAAATTACTGAGATCATCGGTTCCTAGGCTTACATACTACTTAATCTAACTTCGCTAAGGACAACACCCACACCCACACAACACCCACATACACATCCATGCCCGACAGAGTAGTCTAACCTCCGGCGGGAGGAGACACACGAACTTGTGCCTCAGACCGCGTGGCTACGCCGCGCGGCGACTTCATTGGGTTTCGCGGGTCTGGATTACATCATGCAAGTCTCCCTTTCCATCTCCAGTGCAGAAGCCAAACGTACTGCTGTAATATGAGGTTCGGTGGCAAAATTCGGTGGTCGCATGCAGTGCTGTCGTCAGTGTGGAAGTAACAGCAATGCTGATATTACCGGCAGCACCGTTTCGTGTACACTCATGGTCTGTTGAATCAGACACACCCTATTTGATAGGATGTGGCTTCTCATTTCGCTCTGATGGCGGCCTCGAAGCACTGTGATATGGAGACTAGGAGATAAGCGAAGCGCTGGGAGTCACATTCATTGGCGACCACTCTGCCGCCACTCAACAGTGGAACGAGGCCAACGAGAAAGACAGGCCGCGGCGCTTACGTCACGAGGGTAGGCCTGAGCTAGCTCACTCGCTCAGCTCAGCAGACGAACTGCGTTTCTGATCGTGTTAACTCGTAACTAGGTGTTTACATACTAACGAGAATTGCATATTCTACTGAAATCTGTCTTTTAGAGACTCTTACTGATCACTAGTACTACAACAAAATACACGACTGTGCAGCGGCTGTATTTTAAGATCTGTGCTCTGCATAAATGGTATAACAGTTCGTTTATAGCATTTAGTCTCTACTGCTAACAGTCCTCATTTCATACAAGATGTCGTCCCTCATCCAACCGATGGAATTTTTTTATACCCAGTACAGCTGTAACAAATTATTAGAAGTTCTAATAAACAATAAGACTCCATAATACCGGATTCACAGCAGAAGATGCAATTCTCATTTGTAGATAATTGCGAGTTAACAGGTACAGCAGCGTAGTTTGTCTGCTGAGCTGAGCGAGCAAACTAGCTCAGGCCTACCCTCGTGACGTACGCGCCTGTCTTTCTCTTGGGCCTCCACACTGGAAGGAGGTGGTTTCAAGGCGTTCGGTTGAATCCCGACTGGATCGAATACAGCTGATGTCAGGAGACTTATGGATTGAAAAAGTACTCTCATGTCTGTGGAGTGCACCGTAAAAAATTTTCACAGCCCTTCCGTATCAAAATCCACCTGGCCTGTCCGATCACGATTTCATATTCATGTCTTACTCGTTGTAACATCCAAAGAAAAAAATCACATGTCTGAGATTACAGCTGAAGCACATAAAATTTCCTGGTAGGGAATGGCAAGAAAGAACTTTGACACAAATTATAATCTCATTTCACCGAGACACTCAATAGCTTATACTATACTATATAAAGGGTGTTTCAAAAACGACTTTACTACTTTAAAAATTCACATAAATTTATTGAAAGAAGATATAGAGTTGGGTTTAGTGTTATTTTGTAAGGAAACACATCAACTTCCTTTACCCTAAGCTAAAGATGTTGTATGTGGCTTCCGTTGGTTACCCTGCATACACCCCATCCATCGGAAGTTAATTTCTTCCCGAACTATCTGTACCATTGCAGGTATAGCTTGCTCAGTGGCGACGTAAACTCTTGCTCTTAGTTTAGGTAGAGAAGTCGGCACAGAAGGTAATTGAGTGGTGTGAGGTCTGGGAAACGTGGGGACCACGCAATTGGGTCATCACGGCCAATCCATTGACCTGGAAAGCGGTCACTGAGAAAACCCCGAACGTCAGCCAGGTAGGGGGATGATGCAACATCTTGCATGAAGTAAGCATTTCATTCTTGGTAGTCCTCATAGATCTGTGGTATCAAAAATTGTAAAACATTCGGGCACACTATCCCGCTGATGGTTCTCTGATGGCAAGAAAGGGGCCTTGCACTTTGTTCTTACTCAATGCACAAAAAACGTTCAGCAATGTTAGATGTGGATTTTCTCTGCTCCAAATCCTATAGTTATGTGTGTTAACCTCGTCACTTAAGTGAAAAGTCGACTCGTCAGAAAAGATGATTTTGTCCAAAAAATGTTCTTCCTTATGTAATCGATTTAACATAGCCACACAGGAGTTCTTGCGAGCAATTTTATCAGTGTCTTTTACCGCTTGTACGATTGTCAATTTGTACGATTTCAAATGCAAATGGTTTATCAACAGGATTAGCAGTTTGCGAGATGCACGCCGGGTCGACTTCGTAGGGCTGTTGACAAAATGTTCTCTCACTCGCTCAACGACGTCAGATGTGCTTGGACAATCTGATGATTTCCTGTGTCTTACCGAGCACCTTGTTTCTACAAAACATTTATGCCATTCATAAATTGCCAGCCGCGGTGGTCTAGCGGTTCTGGCGCTGCAGTCCGGAACCG
Source organism: Schistocerca americana (assembly GCF_021461395.2). NCBI lineage: Eukaryota > Metazoa > Arthropoda > Insecta > Orthoptera > Acrididae > Schistocerca > Schistocerca americana. The sequence goes on from NC_060119.1 coordinate 231,335,740, forward strand.
CGGGACTGCTACGGTCGCAGGTTCGAATCCTGCCTCGGGCATGGGTGTGTGTGATGTCCTTAGGTTGGTTAGGTTTAAGTAGTTCTAAGTTCTAGGGGACTTATGACCTAAGATGTTGAGTCCCATAGTGCTCAGAGCCATTCATAAATTGTAGGCCTACTAGGTGGGAGTACTTGGTACGGAAATTATGCTTAACTGTTGTCACCGACTTCGACTCTTCAAACCAAAACACACAACTGGCACGCTCGGGTCCAGTGAATGCAGCAATCTTTAACGCAACTGCCGCTAACGCTCCTTACGGTGAGATTCGGCACTAGCGAACTACGCGAGACAAAAATTGATGTATTTCCCTACAAATTGACACTACAATCATCTTTGTAGGTACTATGAATTTTCAAAATCGTTAAGTCTTTTTGGAAATATGCTGTTTATATAAACTATACTATACTTTGTATAGACTATACTTTACTGAATATATTATACTTTACTACACTTTATAGTATAAACTCGCTCTCATAAACACTGTAAGAGTCAGGAGAAATCTACACCAAGGCTTACCGCGCAGCTCAGACAATTCCTGAGTATCAGAGACGCCACACACAAGAAATTAAACGGCTTCCGACGTCTGGGAATCATCTCGCCTACAAACGATTACGCAACCGACCTAGTCAGTTCGTGGTAAGTGCAAAACTCAGATATGCCCTCTCGTTAACTGTAGCTTTTCATAATCCCTCCGACTTATGGATTGTGGAATAGGCAAACCCAAATCTGCATCTGAACCTCTAGCTCCTACTGAGGATCCAAATAACACTTTCGCCACTTCTGAAGCTTTACTTGACCAACGCAGAAGACGCAAACTATTGATTCCCTGAGTGTGATGCTGCAGGTCACGATAGTAACACAATGCAAATGACCAATTTCTTTGTCGATCCACTATTGCCCATAGTAACGGGCATTTTAACCTTACTCTGACTTGTCAAAGAAGCCACTGACTTCAGGCCCATTAGTATTCTACCATCATTTTATAAGGCTCTAGAATGCATAGTGCGCGATCGACTTACAAATTACTTAACACCGAATAATCTTCTAGATCAGTGGCGTGCGAGCTGTGACCCGCTGGCCGCATGCGGCACGAACCAAGTATTAGTGCGACCCGCAGTTCTCATCCGTATTTCAAAATAATAAGAATCCAGTAACTAAAACCCGAATCCTAATACATCAATTAACGTTAAGAGCTTCTCAAGAGTGAAGTTTACCTGCTCACTAAGAAACAAGATTACTTACAGAGGTCATAATACTTTAAGACGTGCTCAGTTTTAATCGTTGATGAATTCGGCAACGAATAAAGTTGGCCGCTTACCTCAAGGCAGAGGGTAAGTAGCACGGCCACTGTGGGGTTAGAGGGTAGCACAGAGCCACTGCTTGCTTGTCTTCCAACACTGACAACTCACGGGCGTCTACGACTCGTAGCGATCATCTGCTATAATACAAATTTTGACACGGATGTAACATGGATTCCCGAATGCGCGTCGCAGACTGTAGTCTTCAAATACAGTACTTACTTGTAGCAAGGAACATCATTTCAATTAACGCTGCTGTAGTACATCTGCATCTACATCTACGGACTGCAACTGATTCTGATAGCCATTGTACCAGGCATTTGGTTTCTCACCGTTCCATTCACAAGTGGAGCACGGGAAAAATGGATGTTTAACTGCCTGCGTACGTTTTGTAATGAAGTTAACCTTGTCGTCACGATCCCTACGGGAGAAAATACGTAGGGGGTAATAGTACGTTACTAGAATCTTCATTTAAAGCCGGTTCTTGAAACTATGTGAGTAGGGTTTCTCGGGTAGTTTACGTCTATCTTCAAGAATCTTCCAGTTCTGTTTTTTCATCCTCTCCGTGACATACTCTCCTATGGATCGAACAAACCTGTGACCATTCGTGATGCCCTTGTCTGCATACGTTCAGTATCATCTGTGAGTCCTACTTGGTATGGGGCGCAAACACTTGAGTAATGTACTATGATGGGTCGTACATGCGATTTGTTAGCAATCTTCTTTGTAAAGTGTTTGTGTTTCATCAGTATTGTACCAATAAACTGAAATATCCCACGTGCTTTACAACGACCGAGCCCAATCTGATTGAATATCTTTGCAGCATCTTTCAGACTGTACTTCGTTAGAGATAACTGTACTAACTGCGAAAAGTCCAAGGTTACTATTAGTACTGTCCGCAAGGTCATTAATGTACAAAATGAACAGCAAGGGTCCCAATACACTTCTGTGAGGCACACCAGAAATCACTTCCCCATCTGTCGATGCCTCTCTATCCAAAAAATCCTCAATCCACTCAATAACTTCACTTGGTACCCTATATGATCCTACTTTTGATAATAAGCGTATATGTCGCACTGAGCTGATTTTTTTCGGCAATAAAGAAATACTGCATCTACTTGACTGCCTTAATCGAATGCTTCCAGTATGTTATGCAAAAAGTAGAAGAAGACTGACTTTTGAATCATTTATCAAACTTTTTGTGATGGTAGGGTATTTACAGTATTTACATATAAGTTCAAATACTGTTATTACTGAAAGTCAATCGCAAACACAGTCAAATTATCAACACTTCATCACGCTACTGTAATACCATAGTCCGTATTGGCTGTCGACCAAAATAAGTTTGACGTCGATTGTTCTAGACGAATACCATCCTGGTTTGTGAAAAAACTGCAGCGCGACAAATGCTGTTATAAAAGTGACTGACGGACTGAAAGAAACTACCGACAAAACAAGAAGTGACAATTATGTGCTTTTTGGATGTCAGCCTTCGACAGTGTCACCTATGACATTCTACTTGCTAAACTCAAAAGTCAAAATCTTTCATAAAGTGCTGTACAATGGTTCCGCTCATACCTGACGTCCCGCCAACAGTGTGTAATGATCTGAACAAAGAGATCATAATGGAGGAATGTTGTATAAATGGTCCCACAAAGATCAATGTTGGATCAGTTACTTTCTCTTTATTTTATGTTCATTGAATATCGGCTATTATCTCCCACTGCAGCCATCATTTGTACGCTGACGACCTTCTGTGTGCAGGTCTGATAAACCTGCGAACAGCTGTCCAGTACGTAAATGCTGGCTTACTTGCTTTATGAGAGCAGGAACAGAAATTACGTGTGAAAGTTAACCCACTCAAAACGAAAGCCCTCTTAGTCGTTCACTAAGGCTTATTATCCCTTAAAAAGCACAGAAAAAAACTTTTCTTTTCCTGCAAAAACTAAAGGATATTTCTGGACGATCATTTAGACTGCACTGAAAACACAACTGCAGTCTGTAAGAAATACAGAAAAGGATCTCTTCTCGAGCTTAAAAAATAAAAAAAAAACTCGTTTTGTTACTAATACTTGCCATCTAGAGTAGGGTGATACTATTCTTCAATGACTTTCGTATCAGACGTCACGCCGACTGGAACTGTAATGAATGCTTCAGTGCGATGCATTTGTGTCGTATGCTATTACGAACCATTATAATGGCTACGTTCCGATAAGCGTTGAGATTATAATACACTGTTTTTGCTCTATTGAATTCTCAGTAATTGCAGTGCCCCTCATTTATCTTAAACCCTTACACTAATATCTCAACATCACAGCAGAAATGCTTGTTCTCGGCAAATTAAAATCCTCACCGTACCACTACACAACACTGTTATGTTCTCTGAATCATTTTCTGTATCAGGAACGCAACTTGGGGCCAATCCTCTTTCAGTTATTAGAGAAATTAAAATCCTTTCAGACTTCAAAAGACAGCTAACCTCCACCCTCTGACACAACAGCATTTTTTTCCATATATTTGTCCGCAGCTCACCTCTGTCAACCCTTCATCCCAAACATTACTCCCTCCGTCCTGTCTATACTGTTCTCAATTGAAATTATCTTCTTTCCTTCCAACCGCTGTCACTTTCATTTCAGTCTTACCATTTCTTACAATACCAGACAATACCAACCAATACCATTTCTCAATATCTCCATTATTTTATCATTTTTGTTGTTGGTGTCAGTATTATTATTATTATAATATTATTATTATTACAATATCATGAAAAGGATAGTTGCTATTCACCATATAGCGAAGATGCTGTGTCGCCGTTAGGCACAACAAAAAGACTGTAACAAAATGAGCTTTCGGTCAACTAGGCCTTTGTCAAAAACGGACAACAGAAACAGACACGCGCACACACACACACACACACACACACACACACACACACACACACACACATACGCAGACACAACTCACGCATTCATGACCACCGTCTCTGGCAGCTGAAGCCATTATTACTATTATATTAGTGCCAGTTATTATTTTCTTTAACATTGCAAATTATTATTATTGTGATTCTTTATGTGTTGTTGCTGGGTGGATGTAAGAGAGGACTTTGAGACCTTAACCTCGTCATGCTAAACAAGCAACAAATGAATAAATACGGGAATGATAAAGCGTTCCGTTGACTTATTGAAGGTGCATGTTCCATTTGGAGTGCTGCACACGAACAAATGGACACTTCTTGTCGAATAATGGCTCGCAGTAGCGTCTGCCAGAGAGACACAATGGCTGATTGACAAGCAGCCTCATTTTGTCCCACTCAGGTCCATCTACGTTAGTGGTTCCCAATTTTCCTTAGACCATTACTCCTGAATGCAATTAGAGAATAGCTAGTACCCCCTCCTCCCCGCCCCCCCCCCCTCCTGCCGTCTATTGCTCTACCCCCCCCGCCCTATCCCCCCATTATCATTAACTTTTAGACCTAACTGAACTGTAGAACGAAAGACTTTTCTTGGGACATATTTCTTAAATGAGTGATATTTGGTGTGTGTGTGTGTGTGTGTGTGTGTGTGTGTGTGTGTGCGTGCGTGCATGTGTGTGTGTGTGTGTGTGTGTGTGTGTGTGTGTGTGTGTGTGCGTGTGTGCGTGTGCGTGTGTGTGTATGTATGTATGAGTGTGCGTGTGTGGTTTAGAATGAATGACAAAAGAAATCGTGGCGCATCGCAAGTGCTATCCACAACACTTTCTCAGATAAGAAAGCTAGCTATCCACAATGAGGCTAGATATCTGTTACAAAACGAACTTCCCCAGCATTACTCTTCTCGATTGCGGCACTTGCTTGACCTGCACACTGCAACCCTATTTACTGTTGGTAAATGACTTTATTGCTGCTCCCCTTACTTCTGAACTGGCAGAAATTGGTAAACTTCAGGCTATTAATGCTTTGTGACTGACCACAACCACTAATAACAATAGTAATTATAATAACACTGTGCACAACACTATAACAGCCCTTACATACTTACTGCTGTGTCGTGCTGTCAATTAATTGCTTTATCTGTTTCGAAGCGAGTAATGAAGCAATTTCTGGACTACTGCAGGTACTATCAACAACTTGGAGAAGATATTTTCTTGAGATGTTTCGCATTTGTTACGTATATGTCTCATTTTTTTTCATTAGGGATATACGGGACAAAGCACAACATGAGTGTGTAGTGGATAGACAATGTGTGTATTAGAGTCTTACAAAATTGTGGTAACAGTACCGATATTTTGAAAATAATTTAGTTTCGTTACTGAAACGGAAACGTACCGTTTAGTTTTTGCCCCTCACAAAATTTCATTTCACTCCTCAGGGGTTAATTACCCCAAGTTTGGGAAACACTGGTCTATATGTTAATACTTCCATTGTCAGCCTGAGCGGTGGCCAGCTGATAAGTGGAATGCATCACCACATTTTGAAATGTCCGCATATCCTGTCACTGACTTAGGCTAAGGCGTGCTGTGCCACATCACTCCTTTCCAATGTCTACGATCTGTTTTGAACTTAATAATTTATTGTGAAATAATTAACAATTTTCCACGACACTCTTTGCCAGATGGACCTTGTGGGTATGTTAAGGACTTAATTAGCTGACAGCATGAAAGGAATGTGTTTCATCGAGTGAATCAGCACATGACATCAATGGGCGTTGATGTCCTGATGCTAGCCAGTCGAACCGGCTTAGAAATCAACGAGCAAAGGCTCTGAACAGTTGCGTATGCTCAGAACCTTTCGTCGCAAGTCAAAATGAGCCTCAAATCAGACCTTACGTCAAAGTGACTCACTGGGGGACTGTCCTCCCGCCACTGGCGTTCTGCGAAATTCGCCATGTGCATGTCCCTTGCATATCAACGTCCATGGTTATGTTCTTCAGCCTACCAACCAAATTATCTCTGAGTAACTTTCGTTGCCCTTGTGCGGTGTCCTCCTTTCCCATGCTAGAAACCAAACACTTGGTAACAGATGCTCCTTCTGAAAGTATTCCCCAGTACTGCTTAGTTTGCCGATATCTTCCCCAGAATTCACAAACCCTGTGTCCTGTTGAGTACTCAGGCTCATACATTATACACTACCGCAGACAACGGCAGGCAGTCCCCTCCCCCTCGTAGATACAATGTACAATGGCGCGCCCCGGGTTTCAATCGCTCCGGGAGCTGCCTGGCCGTCATTGTCCGACTAACCCCTGTCTCTCCACGACGCCACCCCTCCCCCACACCCCCAACCCTCGTAAATTAACATCACATAGTTAAATAACAATATACGTATGAGTCTCTGAAGGCCTGTTTGAAAGTGTATGCTGTTTCACAGCACTACGTAGAAGCTTTTGGAAATAAACTGTGCTTCAATGCAAAGAAACTGTTTCTAGAGGTAAATTCACCTGCAGTACCACAGACAGTCAACTACTGTGGGGTGGAGGTTGGGGTGACAGCAAAAGACAATCGGGCAACGCACTGGTGGCCATTCCGAATACTAAATGACAACACTTAGCGACATACAACAAGCTCCACACATAACTTCAAACGTTCACGAAACTTTTCATCGCTAACGCCCGTCGCAAATGATGAAATGAAAAACGTTTTTCCATTTACTACATTTTTGCTATTCATGCGGTCGGTCTTAGGCACTAAGCATAAATTTTTTGTTTATTGCTTGTTCACTGCTGAACTACTTTTGCAACACAGCTTTGCAGACAGTATGTACACAGGTCATTTAATGTACCCGGAAAATTACATAATTATACGCTACACGGTTAAGGAGACATAACGCTATAAACATTGAGGATCGTGGAAAAGTAGCTTTTGTTTAAATTTGGGCTCAAATTAAGCGGACTTTTTTCATCAAGTTTTTCATAATGATGACATTTGGTGACTTCCAACAAACTTTAAACATTATTTCTAATCTTTCGTAAACTTTTTCTTGCTTAAATACTCAAAGTAAAATATTTAACATATTTACTCATTTTTAAAGCAAATAGATGTTTAACGTTGTTTTAGACGCCCACTGGACAAAAAGCTAGTCACCCCAGTGCACAAGCGCAGGTGAATCGTTAAGCCTACGAAGGGGGTGCAGCGATCGAGTCACGTTGTGAACCGAGCGCACTCTGTGTGAGTGTTAAGGTAGTAGCGAGCAATGAGACACGTATGTTTCAAGCAGATACTGTACGGAAATATCGCTAAATGTAAGGACGCGACAGAGTGGCAAAAACGGGAAATCGTGTTTGGCCTTGCCCTTTGCCATACATTGTGTGAAGTTGCTGCATTTGTTGGTGTTTTGCGGCGGACTAAAAAATGGCTCTAAGCACTATGGGACTTAACATGTCAGGTCATCAGTCCCGTAGACTTAGAACAACTCAAACGTAACTAACCTAAGGAAATTACACATATCCATGCCCGAGGCAGGATTAGAACCTGCGACCGTAGCAGCAGCGCGGTTCCGGACTGAAGCGCCGGTTGCAGCGGACTGTTAAACGTGTCTGCAAGCAGTGGTGTAACACACATGGCCACGAAACACGACGTCAGAAAGGTGGTTGGAAAAAGATCCTTACCGAAAGCGACCGAAGAAGCGTTTCACGGCTTGTGAATTAAAACTGCTTCAAGGCCCGACAGGAATCGCTGCAGACAGTGAATGAAGATCCATCTGAACCTGTTAGCGAGAGAACACCGCGGCGGGAATTGCATGCAGTGAACATTTGGAGTCGATCACCTCACAAGATACCATCACTGACACAAGCACATAAAAACAACACCAGAGCTCAGCGGTCTTGATGAATATTTGTTCGACATGTTTTGTGGATACTCCCGTAACCCATTATACCTCGAATGGCCTACAAAATCAGAGAGAATCTGTGGGATATGTTGCAACAGCGGGTAAAACACTGAGATGAGCATCCCGGCAATTTTGTGTAACTGCCCAGCCAAGTCCTCAGCGAGTGTGTTAATCTGGATGTGACGTACCTGTACACCCTTGTGGACTCACTTCCTAACCGAATCGAGCTTGCTATCAAATGTAGGGGTGGAATTATACTGTATTAAATGATGCTTGGAATGACTTCTCCAGGATGACTAATTTTTTTTGCTCGCTAAGCTTACGCTGTATCGTCTTGAGGGACGATATGTGCGGTACCTCTACTGAATTTCTTCCTCAGAATAGTCTGCGGCAACAGATCCACCCTTCAGTTTCACTGCTGTGGCATTAAACGCAACAGGATTTTTACACACAAATGACTAATTTGAACCCCTAGGAGTGAAACTGAAGTTTGCACAGTATGCAATATTCGAAAGTATCTCCTGTTGTCTCCAACGTGAATGAATCAAATTAATGACAAAAAAAAGAAGAAAAACAGGAATGAAATTGGGCATGAATAATCAGAAACAACCTTTGTTATACAGGGTGTTACAAAAAGGTACGGTCAAACTTTCAGGAAACATTCCTCACACACAAAGAAAGAAAATATGTTATGTGGACATGTGTCCGGAAACGCTTACTTTCCATGTTAGAGCTCATTTTATTACTTCTCTTCAAATCACATTAATCATGGAATGGAAACACACAGCAACAGAGCGTACCAGCGTGACTTCAAACACTTTGTTACAGGAAATGGCCAAAATGTCCTCCGTTAGCGATGATACGTGCATCCACCCTCCGTCGCATGGATTCCCTGATGCGCTTTGCAGCCCTGGAGAATGACGTATTGTATCACAGCCGTCCACAATACGAGCACGAAGAGGCTCTACATTTGGTACCGGGGTTGCGTAGACAAGAGCTTTCAAATGCCTCCATAAATGAAAGTCAAGAGGGTTGAGGTCAGAAGAGCGCGGAGGCCATGGAATTGGTCCGCCTCTACCAATCCATCGGTCACCGAATCTGTTGTTGAGAAGCGTACTTCACACGTGCATGAACCACATGTTGTGTCGTACTTGTAAAGGCACATGTTCTAGCAGCACAGGTAGAGTATCCCGTATGAAATCATGATAACGTGCTCCATTGAACGTACGTGGAAGAACATACTGACGAAACTAAAATGAGCTCCAACATGGAAATTAAGTGTTTCCGGACACATGTCCACATAACATCTTTTCTTTATTTGTGTGTGAGGAATGTTTCCTGAAAGTTTGGCCGTACCTTTTTGTAACACCCTGTATACAAGCTCCTGTTTAATGAAATGAAGTAGGTGCTGATGTATGGTTGAGAAAGTTGGGGAGTGGTGGAAAATTAACTTCTATTCTAACTACGGATTATGCTATTTAATGGATTACTTCGTCTGGCAGCGATTGTGAACTGGGAAGCTGCAAGGTACCACGGTATGCGTAAATTGGGCAGCAACTGCTGCTGTTTAACAGGGCACATCGTGGACTGTGAAACTTCACCAGAAAAGGTCCTAATGCGCCAGAGCTGTTAAATGCACGCCATCCACCTGTGGGAGTCCGCAGCGCGGCGACGAGTGTGCTTCCGCATCGACTCAAAATAAGGATCTCCGTCTCCTTCTCTCATACCAAGATCCACGACGGATTCTCCAGATCAAAGCCAAATATGCGATCAAACTTGCCACGTGGGCAACATCCGAACGAATAAAAATATACCAGAATCAAAGTATGAACCGATGTACTCAAGGCCACAGCCCAAATCCATCCGCTCGCTTCTCGTTCTCCCTACTATCATTTCCAAAAACCACTCCACGTGGAATAACCTCGAAATGCTAAAGCAATCAATCGCAATGCATAACGCTTCTCTCGTCCTCCAGAAGACGGACGAGTTCAATTCCTCCAAACCTATCTAACCGTGGCATAGAACATCTATCCACTGGTTCGTCTTATAATCTCGCCGACAGCATCCCAATCCGGATGCTGTTTTTCCACTCGCACGGGAAGCAGCTTGACACGGGTGCTTATATGACTCTAAAAAACGCAACGGCTCTCCCTGTAGCACTGTCAGGCGCCCTGCGATGTCAGTCCATTTCAGCCAACATGGCAAAATGTTTTCACAATGCTAATAGATACGAATCTCGCAAAAAGGCCACAAAAATCCTCAGGTAGTAGATAAACAAATGTGGTGTGGTACCACGGCCCATTCCTTTCAGTGGGCTGCTAATTCGGCAACTTGCGTGTCCGAAATACCAGCGACACCCGATTTTCCCCGGATGGTTCCCCATCCAGGTAATAGCTGGGCGCAACATTGCTTAATTTCGGTGATCTGGATGGGAGGGGGGGGGGGGGGGATGGATGGGGAGGACTGGTGTTATCAACGTGGCTGAAGAACATACTCTCCTCGACTGGGTGGCGGTTCGTCACGACCCGGCTAAAGAAGTTGTGGAAAAACCTTGCCGCAAACCTCTGTGATAATATACTGTGGACCGCTGAGAAAACTTATTTCCCGTGGCTATGCGGCCTCCTGCTTCTCAGGCCGTGTCCGCCAGCGTGAGTTCTTCTGCATGGAGTGTGGAGGTAGTACTCGTACGACCGTCCACATCCCTTCCTAATTCTCCGAAGTGATGCCAATAAAGCGGCCTTTTCGCCCTCTATCTCTAGCAACCATCCCCTCGCTCAGCTGCCGTCTTAACTGCTCGGCAAAACATGAATCGCCTCAATATTACTTCATGCAGTTAGGTACCAATGAACCCAGCACCCAACGTCTATTAGCCCTCTTTAACAAATACCATTTCTGCCACAGCGTCATCCTAACTGGGTACAAGTGCCCAAATCGCGTGTGTCCGCATGAACTGAATAAATCAAGTGAACAACAGCCAGTCCGAAGGGCTTCCCGCCATTCAAGGTTAAATGGGGGCTGTATTCTATAAAGGATTTGGAGTTCCCTGGTACCCACTGATGCCAGGCAGCGACTTTCAATTAATATTTCCTCCCCTCCAAGGGAATTACATAATGTATGCACGAGTGCGGGTTGCGATGCAACAATGACGCTATGTGGAAGTTGGGTTCTGGTCGTGAGACATGCCTGAAAAGCCCAATCGGTTAAGGCAACTGCTTGCGTAAAAGAGGAAATCTGGGTTAGAGCCCTGATCTGGCAAAAATTTTCATTGTTTTCATGCAGCCATATAGCTGATTGTTGTTCGTATTCGCAACTTGGAATACTCCTACATTTCCTGTGTTTCATAATGGCTATAGTCGCTACTATACTAACGCGAATTCTTTACAGACGAATGGAAAAACTGGTAGAAGCCGACCTCGGGAAGATCAGTTTGGATTCCGCAGATATGTTGGAACACGTGAGGCAATACTGATCCTGCGACTTATCTTAGAAAATAGATTATGGAGAGGTGAACCTACGTTTCTAGCATTTGTGGACTTTTGACAATGTTGACTGGAATACTCCCTTTCAAATTCTGAAGGTGGTAAGGGTAAAATACAGGGAGAGCAGGGCTATTTGCAATTTGTACAAGAATCAGATGGCAGTTATAAGAGTTGATGCGCATGAAAGGGAAGCAGCGGTTGAGAAGGGAGTGAGGCAGGGTTGTAGCCTCTCCCCAATGCTATTCAACCTGTATATTGAGCAAGCAGTAATGGAAACAAAAGAAATATTCGGAGTAAGTATTAAAATCCATGGAGAAGAAATAAGAACATTGAGGATCGCCGATGACATTGTAATTCTGTCAGAGACAGCAAAGGACTTGGAAGAGCAGTTGAACGGAGTGGACAGTGCCTTGAAAGGAGGATTTAATATGAACATCAAAAGCAAAACGAGGATAATGGAATGTAGTCGAATTAAGTCGGGTGATGCTGAGGGATTAGATTAGGAAATGAGACACTTAAAGTAGTAAAGAAGTTTTGCTGTTTGGGGAGCAAAATAACTGATGATGGTCGAAGTAGAGAGGATATAAAACGTAGACTGGCAATGGCAAGGAAATCGTTTCTGAAAAAGAGAAATTTGTTAATATCGAGTAAAGATTTAAGCGTCAGGAAGTCGTTTCTGAAAGTATTCGTATGGAGTGTAGCCATGTATGGAAGTGAAACATGGACGATAAATAGTTTGGACAAGAAGAGAATAGAAGCTTTCGAAATGTGGTGCTACAGATGAATGCTGAAGATTAGATGGGTAGCTCACGTAACTAATGAGGAGGTATTCAATAGGATTGGGGAGAAGAGAAATTTGTGGCACAACTTGACTAGAAGAAGGGATCGGTTGGTAGGACATGTTCTGAGGCATCAAGGGATGACCAATTTAGTATTGGAGGGCAGCGTGGAGGGTAAAAATCGTAGAGGGAGACTAGGAGATGAATAGACTAAGCAGAATCAGATGGATGTAGGTAGCAATAGTTACTGGGAGATGGAGAGGCTTGCACAGGATAGAGTAGCATGGAGAGCTGCATCAAACCGGTCTCAAGACTGAAGACAACAACAACAACAACAACAACAACAACAACAACAACAATAGTCGCTACATGCAAGTCCGAAGCAAAATTGCGTTGTTGTTCTTAACAACGCAGGCTTTGCAATATGGAATAAATTTTGTGAACCTGCGGCATTCTGTAGGTGAAAAATAGATCCATAACTTGTTTTATAATTGAAATAAATTATTGTAGCTTCGTCATAAGTTGCATTGAGAAGTATCTTTTTCTTTTATTTCTTGATAGTGTTGGCTTCGGACACCTGTGTCAATTTTGAAACCATCCCTGTCGTGACAAATACCGGGTGATTAAAAAGTCAGTATAATTTGAAAACTTAATAAACCACGGAATAATGTAGATAGAGAGGTAAAAATTGACAAACATGATTGGAATGACATGGGGTTTTATTAAAACCACCCCATATTGCTAGACGCGTGAAAGATCTCTTGCGTGCATCGTTTGGTGATGACCGTGTTCTCAGCCGCCACTTTCGTCATGCTTGGCCTCCCAGGTCCCCAGGCCTCAGTCCGTGCGATTATTGGCTTTGGGGTTACCTGAAGTCGCAGGTGTATCGTGATCGACCGACATCTCTAGGGATGCAGAAAGACAACATCCGACGCCAATGCCTCACCATAACTCCGGACATGCTTTACAGTGCTGTTTACAACACTGTTCCTCGACTACAGCTATTGTTGAGGAATGATGGTGGACATATTGAGCATTTCCTGTAAAGATCATCATCTTTGCTTTGTCTTGCTTCGTTATGCTAAATATCGCTATTCTGATCAGATGAAGCGCCATCTATAGGACATATTTTGAACTTCTGTATTTTTTTTTTTTTTTTTTGTTCTGATAAAACACCATGTCATTCCAAGCACGTGTGTCAATTTGTACCTCTCTATCTACATTATTCCGTGATTAATTCAGTTTTCAAATTTATACTGACTATTTGATCACCTTGTACATGCGATAGTCTACGTACAAAAACCGCCCCTAGAGTGGTGATCAAAGCGGCACTATAGCCGACTCAACAGACCTGTGTGGTCTATTCACTGTTATTGACTGGACAGTATTTCAAGAATAAACCCTGGACAAATCAACGCTGATGACAACATCTGGAGCTCAATTTATGACTAACGAATTAAGTCAGTTTATGAGTAAAGCACAATTTGATTCATTACTACACAATTCATTTGTAAAGAAATTATGGATGTCGTTAACTCCTGTTGGTTTAGAAGCCAGTTTTCAAACTGGAAGTACATTAAGTGCAAGCAGAAGTATTACTCATGTTCCAATGTTAATTTATAATAAAGGTGCGAATCTTGCAATTGCTCATGAACGAGTTAAAGTTACGACTGAATAAACTAAACCTATGTGTATTAGTGGTATTGCAGCAAAAGGGCATATACAAAATACTTTATGGGGTTGAAGTTCAATGAATGATTATCCTACATGTTTAACTGTTCCACGTAACTGGCCTTTTTATGATTCTTTTATAATACCACATGGTAAATCTGACGATAATGGAAATTTATTTGCTGCAGATGAAGTATTTGGAGGTCACCATTTACACAAATTGTATGAAGTAGGTATTGCTTCAAGAGCTGTTGATCAAAATGTATCATTTACTTATGAATATACCAACTATTGGTATAATTAAAAATAGGAAACGTGCTCATGGAATTGCTGGTAATGGAACACAATACTATTTAGGAACACGTTTGTCCTGGACGTTTTTGTAATACTGGTGGTAAAGTATAATATAAGTTTCACAACAAACCGCAAAGCCCTTGTCTATTCATTTGGATTATTTTAATTATGATCAAGGTATTGAGAAATCTCATCTTGTTGGTCATTTGAATAGACCTACAAGTGTTAAATTAATGCCTACGTTTACATTGGGTATTAATCCAGTTCCTAATAATGCGCCAGCAGATTCAAATAGTTACGTCAATTGTAACATGATTGTAAAAATGACTACAGCAATTGAAATAGGATTCTCTATAGAAACGTACAATACTTTAGTAGAAAGATTAGACCATTCTGGAGAGCTTTACATGAAAGGCGACAGTGAAAGTATAACCTCAATTTATAGTGGTAAATCATTTGACTCTGGTACAGGAGTAGCAACTGCTATAAATGCAGATACAAGACGTACTGCCAATATTGTATTAGATGTACCAAAGAAGAAGAGGCAAACACATGAGAATAGAGATGTGGAAAGTATAGAAATAGAGGATTTAAATAAAGATACTCATCGTTAATTTTCTAAATATATTTATTGTGTATACTTTCATTGTACCAATTCATATTCAATAAACAAATTATACAACGCTGGGCTACAGCAGTTGTGCTGAAACAGAGAGGATACGTGGCAAGCGGCAGTGGTGAATAACTGCGGCAGAGCAACAAAAGCGTCGATAACCAAAACGACAACAGCAGCTAATGTAAAACATTACTGTCACTGTAATCTCCACGGCCTGACACGGCAGCGGGCCGGACGCTAGGATCACCGGCCTGCAGAGTAAGCGGCACGGCTACGGCTACCGGAGTGTGCCGGGCGGGGCAGAGCGCTAGTTGGCGCCGCTGCAAACGTGACGCGGCCAGCGGCTGTCAGTCGCAATCAGCGCTGGACCGGCACCGCCGCCGCCGCCGCTGCTGCTGCTCCGGACTGTCGTCACAAATCCGGCGGCGCCGGCCGAATGACGCGGACGTGAACGGCCCGCAACTAGGGCAATCGGCGCGTCCGGCACGTAGCGCGAGACGCGTGCGCCCGACGTCCGCTGTCCGCGCTGCCGACTGCCCGCCGCCGACCTGCGTGCAATTACACGACTGTTGGACGCGCCGACACGTGCGCCCCCCTCGTGCTGCTCAGCGGCCGCTGCCAAACTTTCCTGAAAAGTTCCCTCTCCAGCGAAAGTTGTATCCCATCTCCTAAAATACACTGACGGAAAAAAACTGCAGCACCAAGAAGGGAAGATGACTGACACAGGGTTTAGTGTATCTGGGATTCTAAAACAGTTAAGATCCTTATACGCCAGAAAGGCGTGTGGCCCAGACGGTATCGCCGTAAGATGTTGACTATGTTACAAATACAGGGTGTTACAAAAAGGTACGGCCAAATTTTCAGGAAACATTCCTCACACACAAATAAAGAAAAGATGTTACATGGACATGTGTCCGGAAACGCTTACTTTCCATGTTAGAGCTCATTTTAGTTTCGTCAGTATGTGCTGTACTTCCTCGATTCACCGCCATTTGGCCCAATTGAAGGAAGGTAATGTTGACTTCGGTGCTTGTGTTGACATGCGACTCATTGCTCTACAGTACTAACATCAAGCACATCAGTGCGTAGCATCAACAGGTTGGTGTTCATCACGAACGTGGTTTTGCAGTCAGTGCAATGTTTACAAATGCGGAGTTGGCAGATGCCCATTTGATGTATGGATTAGCACGGGGCAATAGCCGTGGCGCGGTACGTTTGTATCGAGACAGATTTCCAGAACGAAGGTGTCCCCACACGAAGACGTTCGAAACAATTGATCGGTGTCTTAGGTAGCACGGAACATTCCAGCCTATGAGTAGCGACTGGGGAAGACCTAGAACGACGAGGACACCTGCAATGGACGAGGCAATTCTTCGCGCAGTTGACGATAACCCTAATGTCAGCGTCAGAGAAGTTGATGCTCTCCAAGGTAACGTTGACCACGTCACTGTATGGAGAGTGCTACGGGAGAACCAGTTGTTTCCGTACCACGTACAGCGTGTGCAGGCACTATCAGCAGCTGATTGGCCTCCACGGGTACACTTCTGCGAATGGTTCATCCAACAATGTGTCAACCCTCATTTCAGTGCAAATGTTCTCTTTACGGATGAGGCTTCATTCCAACGTGCTCAAATTGTAAATCTTCACAATCAACATGTGTGGGCTGACCAGGATCCGCAAGCAATTGTGCAATCACGTCATCAACACAGATTTTCTGTGAACATTTGGGCAGGCATTGTTGGTGATGTCTTGATTGGGTCCCATGCTCTTCCACCTACGCTCAATGCAGCACGTTATCATGATTTCATACGGGATACTCTGCCTCTGCTGCTAGAACATGTGCCTTTACGACACAACATGTGGTTCATGCACGATGGACCTCCTGCACATTTCAGTCGAAGTGTTCGTACGCTTCTCAACAACAGATTCGGTGACCGATGGATTGGTAGAGGCGGACCAATTCCATGGCCTCCACGCTCTCCTGACCTCAACCCTCTTGACTTTTAGTTATGGGGGCATTTGCAAGCTCATGTCTACGCAACCCCGGTAACAAATCTAGAGAGTCTTCGTGCTCGTATTGTGGACGGCTGTGATACAATACGCCATTCACCAGGGCTGCATCAGCGCATCAGGGATTCCATGCGACGGAGGGTGGATGCATGTATCCTCGCTAACGGAGGACATTTTGGCAATTTCCTGTAACAAAGTGTTTGAAGTCACGCTGGTACGTTCTGTTGCTGTGTGTTCCCATTCCATGATCAATGTGATTTGAAGAGAAGTAATAAAATGAGCTCTAACATGGAAAGTAAGCGTTTCCGGTCACATGTCAAGATAACATATTTTCTTTCTTTGTGTGTGAGGAATGTTTCCTGAAAGTTTGGCCGTACCTTTTTGTAACACAATGTATAGCATCTATATCTACATCTACATACATACTCCGCAATCCACCAAACGGTGCGTGGCGGAGGGTACCTCGTACCAACCCTAGCATCTTCTCCCCCCTTTCCACTCTCAAACAGAACGAGGGAAAAGTGACTGCCTATATACCTCTGTATGAGCCCTCTTATCTTATCTTTGTGGTCCTTCCGCGAAATATAAGTTGGTGGCAGTAAAATTGTACTGCAGTCAGCCTCAAATGCTCGTTCTCTAAATTTCCTCAGTAGCGATTCACCGAAAGAGCCCCTCCTTTCCTCCAGAGACTCCCACCCGAGTTCCTGAAGCATCTCCGCAACACTCGCGTGATGATCGAACCTATCAGTAACAAATCTAGCAGCCCGCCTCTGAATTGCTTCTATGTCCTTCCTCAATCCGACCTGATAGGGATCCCAAACGCTCGAGCAGTACTCAAGAGTAGGTCATTTTAGTGTTTTATAAGCAATTTCTATAAGCAGTTTCCTTTACAGATGAACCACATCTTCCCAAAATTCTACCAATGAACCAAAGACGACTATCCGCCTTCCCCACAACTGCCATTACATGCTTGTTCCACTTCATATCTCTCTGCAATGTTACGCCCAAATATTTAATCGACGTGACTGTTTCAAGCGCTACACTACTAAGGGAGTATTCCAACAATACGGGACTCTTTTTCCTATACATCTGCATTAATTTACATTTATCTATATTTAGAGTTAGATGCCATTCTTTACACCAATCACAAATCCTGTTCCAGTCATCTTGTATCCCCCTACAGTCACTCAACGACGACACCTTCCCGTACACCACAGCATCATCAGCTAACAGCCGCACATTGCTATCCACCCTATCCAAAAGATCATTTATGTAGATAGAAAACAACAGCGGACCTACCACACTTCCCTGGGGCACTCCAGATGATACCCTCACCTCCGATGAACACTCACCATCGAGAGGACAACGTACTGGGTTCTATTACTTAAGAAGTCTTCGAGCCATTCACATATTTGGGAACCGATCCCATATGCTCGTACCTTAGGAGACTGCAGTGGGGCACCGAGTCAAACGCTTTCCGGAAGTCAAGGAATATGGCATCCGTCTGATACCCTTCATCCACTGTTCGCAAGATATTATGTGAAAAAAGGGCGAGTTGCGTTTCGCAGGAGCGATGCTTTCTAAAGCCGTGCTGATGCATGGACAGCAGCTTCTCTGTCTCAAGGAAATTAATTATATTCGAACTGAGAATATGTTCAAGAATCCTGCAACAAACCGATGTTAACGTTATTGGTCTGTAATTTTGAGGATCCGTCCTTCTACCCTTCGTATATACAGGCCTCACCGGCGCTTTTTTCCAGTCGCTCGGGACTTTACGGTGGGCAAGAGATTAGCGATAAATGCAAGCTAAGTAAGGAGCCAATCCAGTAGAGTACTCTCTGTAAAACCGAATTGGAATCCCATCAAGACCTGGCGATTTATTTATTTTCAACCCATTCAGCTGCTTCACAACCGCAGGGGTGTCTATCATTATGTCCTCCATACGGGAATCTGTACGAGACTCAAACGTTGGTATGTTTGTACGATCCTCACCATTCTTATCCATAATGTATCAGAGATCATTGGAACGGCGGGAAGTTCCACGGGACTGGAAGAAGGCCCAGGTCATAGCAATCTATAAAAAGGGTAGAAAATCGGATGCACGTAATTACCGACCAATTTCACTGACATCGATTTCTTGTGGAATCATGGAACATATTTTGTGTTCAGACATAATGACCTTTCTAGACTCTGAGAAGCTCATCTGCAGAAACCAGCACGGTTTTAGGAAGCAGCGGTCATGCGAGACACAGCTCTTTGTGCACGATATACAACAGGCTCTAGATACCGGCTCCCAGGTTGATGCCATATTTCTTGACTTTCGAAAGGCGTACGACTCAGTTCCGCACTGTCGCTTGCTACAAAAAGTCTGCGCTTACGGTCTATCCAGCGACATATGCGGTTGGATAGAAGGATTTCTAACAGGTAGAGAGCAGTATGTCGTCCTGAACGGGGTAACTTCAACAGATACAAGAATAACTTCAGGTGTGCCCCAGGGCAGCGTAACAGGTCCTTTGCTTTTTACGATTTACGTAAACGATCTGGTTGATGGTATTGACAGCGGCCTTAGACTGTTTGCTGATGATGCTGAAGTCTACAGGAAAGTAGTATCACACGAATGTTGTGAACAAATCAATGAGGATTTGCAGAAAATTAAATGCGTGGTGTAATGACTGGCAGTTATCTCTCAATATTAGTAAGTGTGACCTACTGCGTATAACAAGGCGAAAATCCCCATTAATGTACGAGTACAAAATAAATGCCCAGTCTTTGGAAGCGGTAACGTCCATCAAGTATCCGGGTGTGACTATTCGAATTGACCTCAAATGGAATGATCAGATTACACAAGTAACGGGTAAGGCGAACTCTAGCTTGCGGTTTACTAGTAGAATTCAGAAGCGATGCAGTCCTTCAACAAAGGAAATAGCTTACAATACGTTAGTTCGTCCAGTCTTGGAGTATTGTTCGTCTGTATGGGCCCCTTACCAGTTAGGTCTGATTCAAGAGATTGAGAAGGTCCAAAGAAGAGCGGCAAGGTTCGTGACTGGTACATTTAGCTATCGCGAGAGCGTTACAAATCTCACAGAAAGTTTGAAGTGTGACACACTTGCAGATAGACGACCCGCTAAACAGAAGGGGCTGCTCATTAGTCCAGAACCGCGCGACTGATACGGTTGCAGGTTCGAATCCTGCCTCGGGCATGGATGTGTGTGATGTCCTTAGGTTAGTTAGGTTTAAGTAGTTCTAAGTTCTAGGGGACTGATGACCACAGATGTTAAGTCCCATAGTGCTCAGAGCCATTTTTGGTTGCTCACTAAATTCCGAAATCCAATCTTCACCGAGGATGTAGAGCATACATTATTACCACCAACTTTCAAATCGCGTAATGATCATCATTCAAAGATAAGGGAAATAAGAGCTCGTACTGAGGCGTTCAGACAGTCATTTTTCCCTCGCGCGATCCGCTAGTGGAACAGAGGAGAGGAAATATCACTTTGGCGCTAATTGTACCGTTCGCCACACACCGCTTGGTGGCTAGCGGAGTGTGTATGTAGATGTAGAGTTGTGCAAGATAAATGTTTTTAGGCCTGTTCCTACATCAAAATGATAATACCTATTAACATTTAGCTCCAGCCGCACAAGAGCGGCACTAGTAGTGCCACTATGAGGATGCAAATCAGGTTTGCTGAACGCTGTAACGGAGATTGGACTTGGTCAGTTGATGTTAGTCAAGAATGCCTTTGAGGCGAAAAATGGTCCATTATCAACACGTCACTGAGTTTGAGCAAGGTCGTATAATAGGCCTACGAGAAGCTAGATGTACCTTCCGCGATACTGTAGAAGGACTTGGCAACAATGTAGCCACTGTACATGACTGCCGATACCGGTGACCACGAGAATGTATGTAAGCAGGATGACCGGGCTCCGGACAGCCACGTAGTGTTACCGAGAGAGAAGGCCATTGTGAGATGTGTTTGGCTCTGGCGCGTCGTACTGCATCTGCAGCAGCAAATATGAGCAGTAGTTGACACCACAGTGACAAACGAACGACAGATCGGTTGCTTCGAGGACAGTTCCGAGTCAGATGCCCAGTAGCTTGCATTCGAATGACCCCAAACCACCGCCATTTGCGGCTTCGATGGTGTCAAGTGACAGCCCGCTAGAGGGATGGTGGATGATGATGATGATGATGATGATGATCAGTTGGGTTGAGGGGGTTCTCGACATCACGGTCATCAGCGCCCTGGCGAAAAATCAACAGGAAACCTCATGGGTGGGGTCGAAGGCTGTCCCCACATGCAGAGCAGTTTATAACGTACTAAAGGCTGCCGCCCTTCCCCACCAGTTTAGGGATGAGGCCTGATAGTTCACAGAATTTCACCACTCTGTTAACACTGGTATCGGTATCTGCGAGGACGGTGGGCAGGCCGGCCGCGGTGGTCTAGCGGTTCTAGGCGCGCAGTCCGGAGCCGCGCGACTGCTACGGTCGCAGGTTCGAATCCTGCCTCGGGCATGGATGTGTGTGATGTCCTTAGGTTAGTTAGGTTTAAGTAGTTCTAAGTTCCAGGGGACTGATGACCACAGTAGTTAAGTCCCATAGTGCTCAGAGCCATTTTTTGAACGGTGGGCAGATCTCCAGCGAGACCAAGGGCTGCCCTATTATCGGTATACAGGACACACGTGGCCACAATATGCTGAACTGAAAGCGGCACGCCACAAACTTCAGAGAAAGGTGGATCCTCCCCCTGGAGGAGGAAGATATGTGTGAAAGGGCTATGCCCGATGCGCAGTCTGGTAACCAAAACATCCTTCCAGCGACGAGGCTGGCACGAAGTCCGCCGAGCTTTTGTGGTCGGTTTGAGTGACCGCAGTTTGTTGTCCGACACCTGCAACCATTCGGTCTCCCACTGACGCATGATGCATCTGTCAGAAAATGAGATAATGGCATGCAACGGAATGGGACATTGATGGACAGCACCATCCCAACATGCTTCTTTGGCAGCTTTATCAGCCGTGTCGTTACCCTGTATCCCAACGTGGCCAGGTACCCAGCAAGCACCATCCCAACATGCTTCTTTGGCAGCTTTATCAGCCATGTCGTTACCCTGTATCCCAACGTGGCCAGGTACCCAGCAAAAGATCACCTCCTTGCCACGGCGTTGGAGCCGCTGTAAGCAGTCGTGGATGAGCTGAATCAGCGGGTCTACCGGATACATTTGGTGAAACGCTTGCAGTGCATTAAGAGAGTCGGAACAGACAAGAAAACTTGTATGATCATGTGTGTGAACCCTCTCCACTGCCATTAGAATGCCATATAACTCCGCATCATAATTTGTAAATTGTTCTGGAAGACGCACTTTAGAAACCCTATCAGGGAAAACCACAGAACAACCGAGAGCATTCCCCTGCTGGGATCCATCTGTATAAATAACGATAAAACATAAAATAGGATGGGTGGAGGTTGTTGATTTTGTCTGATGAAATCGGGCTCTACCTCGGTACCAGTGATGGTCATGTGTTGGTCAGAAGCAGAGCAGTTACATGCCTGCAACCAACCTCTCTGCATGCTGGACACAGTGTACCTACAGCTAGAGTTATGCCCTGGTGTGCGATTTCGTATGACTGCAGGTGCACTCTCGAGGTTATCCCACGCTCCGCGACTGCAAGTCTATACGTCACTCTCGTGATTCGACTTGTTGTGCTGCCATTCATGAACAGCATTTCATGTGGTGTTTTCCAACAAGATAACGCTTGCGGATACCACCGTTGCGGCCCAACATGCTCTACAGACTGTCGATATGTTGTCTTGGCCACCTCGATCACTAGATATTCAAATGTTTCAAATGGCTCTAAACAATATGGGACTTAACATCTGAGGTCATCAGTCCCCTACACTTAGAACTACTTAAACCTAACGAACCTAAGGACATCACACACATCCATGCCCGAGGTAGGATTCGAAACTGCGACCGTAGCAGCCGCGTGGTTCCGGACTGAAGGGCCTAGAAGCGCTCGACCACAGCGGCCGGTTGATCACTAGATCTGTCTCCATTCCAGCACATGTGGAACAGCATCCACAAACAGCGTTAACTCTCCCGGTGTTGACCGACCGAGTGCAACAGGCATGGAACTCCATCCCACGTATTGACATCCGGCACCTGTGCAAAACAATACATGCACGTTTGCAGGCTTCCATTCAACGTTTTAGCGGTTCAACTGATAACTAATTTACCAGCATTTCACGTTTGCAATGGGTTATCTCGCGCTTTTATTAACCTGTAATCTATCATTGTTGATCACTTACATACGTAATCTAGACAAATGGATTCTCGAAATTTCATTTCTCTACGTTAATAATTTTTTGGTTTGCGACTTCTTCACGTCAGTGTAGAAGGCAGCTCTCTAATAGTCACTGTAAAATACCCGCAAAACAAAGAAATGAGAAGGCAGGTTGAGGGCAGTGAATATTTCCTGTGATTTTCCAAAAGCACTTGGTTGTGCAAACCATGCAATACTTTTCTGTAAGTAGGAACATAATGAGATTTTCAAAATAGCTCAACAACGGTGGAAACAGCACTTTGTCTTCCACTGTCAACAGCAGCTGGAATGTGGCCTATATCAAGTAAAGTGAGGGGTGCCACAGGGTTGTGTTCCAGGTCCGCTGCTTCTCTTCATTTATATCAGTGGTAATAGGGTAGCCAGTAACATTCAGCGAATCACTTAATTCTTAAAAAGGACGTTAATGAAATTGAACAAAAATGTAAATTTCCAATTTATTTTTTGCTTATTAGTACAACTCATGGACAATAAGTTCCCAAAGTTTCGATGATGAAATCGCTTTCGAAGTGCCTGAAAAATAATTGTGTGTCGGACGCGACGTTCCTGCCACGCCCACGATTTGAAGCAACACTTCAATACTAGCTCGGTGAACGATTTTTTGGATTACTTTCAAGCAAACTTGCACGGGATATGTCCAGAAGGCTGTGATATGTACACTCTTTGGTTGTATATGTCAACTGTGACTTTGTTCCGTACCTTAGAAACAGTAACAAACCAACTACTTTGCTTATGAAGAAGCAATTCATTTTCTGCCTTGTGCTGCTGATGGACATTACCCAGAATTGCAACTCAGGATTTGGGGGAGGAGATTAGTGTTTAACGTCCCGTCGTCAACGAGGTCAGTAGAGACGGAACTCAGGATTTAATTATTGTATTTAATGGGGGAACATTGGGAGGATAAAGATATTAGAGAGAATGGAGTTTAAGATAGGAAATTTCGTTCAAGCGATCTTGATAAAAATGTATTTACAGCACCTCTCTGCAACTGAAAAATCAGTTGGAAAGGTGGTAAAACAAACAAGCCAGAAAACAACAAACCAGAAGAGCAGCCTTGAACGGAAAGAGTGCCTTGAGTACAAATTTCGGGCATTCTGAAGAGGTGACATAAAAAAAAAACATTAGATTGACCTTTAAATTGCATTTCCTGAAAATAATGTTTTTTTTAACTTTGTATACCTTTTTCTCAGAATCTATGACGACTAAGATTATGAAATTTTGTTCACTTATTCCTGTCGTTGTTGTGGTCTTCAGTCCACAGACTGGTTTGATGCAGCTCTCCATGGTACTCTATCCTGTGCAAGCTTCTTCATCTCCCAGTACTTACTACAACCTACATTCTTCTGAATCTGCTTAGTCTATTCATCTCTTGGTCTCCCTCTACGATTTTTATCCTCCACGCTTCCATCCATCACTAAATTGGTGATCCCTTGGTGCCGCAGAGCGTGTCCTACTAACCGACCCCTTCTTCTAGTCGTTGTGCCACAAATTCCTCTTCTCCCCGATTCTATTCAGTACCTCCTCATTAGTTACGTATTCTACCCATCCAATCTTCAGCATTCTTCTGTAGCACCACATTTCGAAAGCTTCTATTCTCTTCTTGTCTAAACTATGTATTGTCCATATTTCACATCCATACATGGCTACACTCCATACAAATACTTTTAGAAAACACGTCCTGACACTTAAATCTATACTCGATGTTAACAAATTTCTCTTCTTCAGAAATGTATTCCTTGCCATTGCCAGTCTAAATTTTATATCCTCCCTACTTCGACCATTATCAGTTACTTTGCTCCCCAGATAGCAAAATGCATCTACTAGTTTAAGTGTCTCACTTCCCAATGTCATTCCCTCAACATCACCCGACTTAATTCGACTACATTCCATTAACCTCGTTTTGCTTTTGTTGATGTTCATTTTATATCCGCCTTTCAATACACTGTCCATTCCGTTCAACTGCACTTGCAGGTCCTTTGCTGTCTCTGACAGAATTACAATGTCATCGGCAAACCTCAAAAAATGGTTCAAATGGCTCTGAGCACTATGGGAGTTAACTTCTGAGGTCATCAGTCCCCTAGAACTTAGAACTACTTAAACCTAACTAGCCTAAGGACAACACACACATCCATGCCCGAGGCAGGATTCGAACCTGCGACCGCAGCGGTCGCGCGGCTCCAGACTGAAGCGCCTAGAACCGCTCGGCCACTGTGGCCGGCGGCAAACCTCAAAGTTCTTATTTGTTCTCCATGGATTTTAATTCCTACTCCAAATTTTTCTTTTGTTTCCTTTACTGCTTGCTCAATATACATATTGAATAACGTCGGGGAGTGGCTACCACCCTGTCTCACTCCCTTCCCAACCACTGCTTCCCTTTCATGTCCCTCGATTATTATAACTGCCATCTGGTTCTTGTACAAATTGTAAATTGCCTTTCGCTCCCTGTATTTTACCCCTGCCACCTTCATAATTTGCGCTGCTGCTACGGTCGCAGGTTCGAATCCTGCCTCGGGCATGGGTGTGTGTGATGTCCTTAGGTTAGTTAGGTTTAAGTAGTTCTAAGTTCTAGGGGACTGATGACCACAGCAGTTGAGTCCCATAGTGCTCAGAGCCATTTGAACCATTTGAACCTTCATAATTTGAAAGAGAGTATTCCAGTCAGTCTTGTCAAAAACTTTCGCTAAGTCTACAAATGCTAGGAATGTAGGTTTGCTTTTCCTTAACCTATCTTCTAAGGCAAGTTGTAGGGTCAGTACTGCCTCACGTTTTCCAACATTTCTACGAAATCCGAACTCATCTTCCCCTAGGTCGGCTTCGACCTGTTTTTCCATTCGTCTGTAAGGAATTCGTGTAAGTACTTTCCAGCCGTGACTTATTAAACTAATAGTTCGGTAATTTTCACACCTGTCAACACCTGCTTTCTTTGGGATTGGAATTATTATATTTTTCTTATTCCTACAAACGCAATAAAAGTTGGAAATTTTGAAATTCTGAGTGTAAGATGAGATGTGGGGCAAATTGCTTGGAATTATGCATGAATGTTCTATTGTACTTACAGAGCTATAATTAAAAATTACTAAAATTCTCCTATTCCATATATTCAAAAGATCCTTGAGAAAAGCTTTCAATACGCAAAGAGATTAAACAGAGATAGTTTTGTAGAAGTATCTTGAATATTTTCCGATAGTATTTTTAAAAACCATAAAAAAGCTAAATATATATGATCCAAGAATTTTAACAGTAAATGTGTTAATTTCATGTCAAGCATGGCGCAAAAGTTCATTTCAATATCTTCAAAATTGCGGATTTGATGCATCTTTTAAGTAGTGTGGGTTTTTCGTGATGGTCCCCGTTACTTGCAACAACGTAATTTATACAGTATTACTGCTATTTGTAGTGTGAATGTGTGTGTGTGTGTGTGTGTGTGTGTGTGTGTGTGTGTGTGTGTTTTGTTCTTAGCATAAGTTACTTTAAGTAAGTTTTACTAGAGCGTAAGTCTAGGGTCCGATGACCTCAGCAGTTTCATACCTTAGGAATTCACACACATTTGAACATTTGAAGCATGTAAACTAATTAAGATATTCACAAAATAATTGGGTTATGTGAAACATTATCTCGAAATTTTTAATACCATTAGACGAATTTCAAGATGTGTGCCTTCAGATTGTATTCAAGCACTATCCACACTCAGTGCAACATATCCGCATTCAAATGTGGCAAAGAAAGTAACGATTCGATTATTTGACTCACTGATATGGTTGACAAGCGTTTGGTAGACTTTGTACGTAACATAGCTCCGCAGAAAGAAGTCCATCGGTGCAATGGCGGGCGACCTAAGAGGCCAGGGAATTGCATCAACCCCACCAGTCCAGCGATCTGGAAACACTTGGTCTACAACATCACGCAGAGTTTGAGCCCAGTGTAGCGGTGCACCATCTTGTTGGAAAACGATTCTATCTTGGTGGTCAGTCGGTTGTGATAAATCAAAGAGCTCCCGCATATCAAGATACTTGTGAGAATTAACTGTTTTTTTCTGAGAAAAATGCGATCAACCACCTAACACAATCATATATTCACTTTCGGACTGTCAAGTACCTCTTCCGTCACAGTATGCGGTTTGGTCGTGTCCTAAGGGCGAATATTGTGTTTGTTTACCTGAGCAAACACATGGAATGTTACTTCATCAGAAAATGATAGATTGTTCAAAAAATGTAGATACTCCTTTAAACGGTGAAGAACGTCCACAGACAATTGCATACGTTGTGGCTTGTTGTCTGGCTCAAATGCATGCAAAAGTTGCAGTTGGTATGAATACATCTACAAACTTCCCCAAGCACCCGGAGCTAGGTCGCCTTAGTAATTTGCAACTCTTGCTTCGCCCTCCGAATAGACTTCTGGGATGAACGTAGAAAAGCCAACTGTATCCGTTCTGTGTCGGCTTCACTTCTTCCATGTCATCGAGTATGATGCTTCACATCAACGCATCCTGTCTGCTTAAAATTCCTGTACCACCGGCGTATTGATGTCTGTGAGAGTGGTGCCTCCTATATCGTGTCTGGAAGTCCCTTTGAACCCACGAGTCTATATGCTCAGAATAAACCATTCCTTATGCTGAGCCTTTTCTTGAACCGCTGTCATTATGTTTCACCCACGACAACCTGGCAGGCACGCAAAGAAAACTTTATGAGTTTGTCTCTCACACATGCCAAAAGTGGAGTAAATATCTTAAACAGTGTATACTGTAACACATCGAAGCTGCAGTGTGCCTCCTGAGGCAGCCTGTATTATGGGCATTAGGTCTTGGTCCAAGCCATAATTCTCTGCTAAATTTTTCGTCTTCTAGCGTTAGGCAGAGTGTTACACCTTGGACCACGTCCTACTGACCATAATAAATGTACCAGCTCTGCCAAATGTTTCGTCTTCTAGCGTTAGGCAGAGTGTTACACCTTGGACCACGTCCTACTGACCATAATAAATGTACCAGCAATACCACGCGTGAAAGTCTGCATTCTATGAATAATTCTTCTGCGTTTGAGGCCGCTTTTCGAAGGGTGACGCCTGTCTCCGGGAACTAACAGTTAGCAGTACACGCTGAGGAAGGCGTCTTGCAACAGTCGCCGAAACGTCGGAATTTTATAGATGACAATGCTGCCTCAAACGCAGAAAAACTTTATTGACTGTGATAACGGCCGCGGAAACCTACGTTTACAAATAATTGATTCAGTTTATGATAATGTACTCCCGTAAATGCGATATTTTACAGTCCCAAACTGGAAGCCAAACAGTCAGCAATGCCAACCAGTCTAAACTATTAGCGCTGAGGATAGATGAGAGGCCTACTTGGAACTAACACGTTGAAGACATTACGGAGAAACTGAATACTATTATTTTCATTATAAGAACAATCTTCGTTAGGTACAACACTGGAAAGCTAAGGTTTACTTTCACTCCATTATCACGTACGTGGGGCAAGTCTGTGCCCTCCCCATGAAAATTCTTACCTCATAATTAAAGCGTTCAGATACGTACATCTGCGAGATAAGCTCACGAACTTCGTTTAGGCCGCTGCTCAGATGTCTCGGGATTATAGCCCTGCCATCCCTCTACATATAGTCCATCTTTGTTTTATTGATAACAGTACTGACCTTTCAGAAGAAACTGTGACATACACTCAGTGAACACCGTACGGAAAAACGATTTCCAGTTGGATACCACTTTCTTAAGCACTGTCCAGAGTTGTACACTATTTATTAGGTTTTACTTCAGTAGGTGTCTTCTAGAACTCAAAAAAAGTGTGATGTATCCCAATTCTTCTCAGGTAAATGGATATGTCTTCGTGTGATGGACTGCTCCTTTTGTTGACAGTTCCTCGCAGTAGTTAAGAACTTTTCTCTACGGTAAGTTGTTTGTTTGTACACTCTCTCTTAATTTCTTGCGAAAATTGTTGGATATTTAGTTTGTGTTGTTTATACATTTTACTGTCAGATCTGTGTGAACTGTGTGGCCATGGTGGTCTAGTAGGTAGAGTGCAAGATTTCGGCTCTGGGGGCCTCGGGTTCACTCCTGGATATGGACGCGGTTTTCCTCTTACGAGATCCACTGAACCTGCTGTTAAATCAGTACCTATGATATTTCGAGTGAGAAAAATGTTACCAGGGGTATGGGTCCGCCACTTTCCTCCTCTTAGTACTGTAGCGAACAAAGGCTGCAGTCAAGTCAACAGCCTGGGCGTGGGTTTGGGCCACACACTTCACTTTTTTTAAATTCTGTAAACTACATACAGACTCGGTGGATGGCCAGTTACTTTGGCTATCATGTACCAATGGAAACTGGTAAATAAATAAAAAGAATTAAACGAAACATATTTATTCTGATTCAGAGCAAAGTAAGTCAGCCATAATACGTCCTTAACACCGTCCATAAAGCTGTTGGAAGCTATCAGCCGATTGGAATCAACTGAAACATTGGTGGCAAACGCCTCTGAGCATCCATCTCACTGATCTCTACAAGTTATTCTTATCACCGTGTAGTCGTTAGCCGTAGAGGTTGTGGTAGTCTGCCTGTAAGGCGATGAATGTTACAACACCCTTCGATTCACAGCGCAACTTAACACGCTCCCGACCCTATAAGCGCAAGGACAGGCGCGATCACCAGCAAAAAGCGGCCTCAAATATACCCTGAGGTATTGTTTGAGCTGTTCAGCATGCCTCTAAGAGCCTCAATGTCAGGTACCTGGTGACCTAAAGGGAGGGAAAGCAGCCCGTATCATAATGTAAGTTTAAGATAAACAATGCTGAGTGACAGAAACGTCCTACTGAAGTAAAACTACCATGGGTGGCTTAATGAAACAAAGAAGTATAGGTACCACATCACGCATGGGTATATTTATAAATGGTCTCACCTAAACCACAAAAGAAGCTAGTGGGTTTTAACTAATAAAAGTTTAATAAATAAGTTTAACAAGCTCCTACTCTCACGGGTTTTCTTATTACTAACCAATGATGGTCTGACGTAGGGAGGGAGGCAGGAAATCCCTCCCACTCCATGACATATTTCCAACCACGGGAAATCGAAGGGCTTACACGAAATACATATGCAGGAAAGCATGCATTCTAAAACAATAATCATTGTGGGTCAATCAGACTGCCTGTTGATGGGATTTTAAATGAACATTCTTTCGGTGAGAGACTACTGAAAAATGGCCAGTTTCACACTTTCCCAGCAAGGCTTTTAGCATCTCGCACTATAGAGTTTTATGGCGGACAGCTTTCCCCCAAGTCGCCTGTTGTCCCAAGATGACACGTGTAGAATTATCCGTCTGCTACCTGCTCTGGAGGGAGGTTTGAGCTCTGAACACGGTAATGACTCCTCCTGCTCCTTCTAAGTAAACTTCCAGGTTGTGCAAGCTAGCTGTAAAGAGCTCTTCAAGTCTACAGGAAATAACAAGTCACTCACACCGTAAAACAAAGGAAGGAAGAGAACAAGAACATAGCTGAGCAGTCACTGGCAGTGTTGGGTGTTGTCTACAGTTGTGATGCAGCATTTAAGGATCGACTACATTGACTATCAGGATGCATAACATTATGAAATATGGTGTGTGACAGTTTGGGTATAGCCTGCCACATAACAGGTTACGGTTTCCAAACTGGTTTATCCTATCATCTGAGAGCATGAAATTAACTTTCGTCACTGCACACGATCTACAAATGTTTCAAATCCCCACAGGGATTGTATAAAATCCAAGGAGTATGCTACTGTCACTACTTCTGGTAATTACTTTCTCTTGAAAGCTGTCTATCATCTTAAACCTTAAATCTTCAATCACACCGTAAGTCTTCACCTTACATACACCAAACTACATCATCCCCTAAGTCACCAAGTGGGCGAGCGTGTATTTTGAGTGCTCGTGACAGACGGTGACTGAAGAGGACTGTGACGAAAAATAACGGAAAGGCAGCTGCAAAAGTCACTGCTGAACTGAATGTCGCACTCGCGAACCCTGCCAGGACCAAAGCAACACAAAGGGAGCTCCGTAAGCAGTGAACTGTGGGGAGAAATGGAACTGTAAAACCACCCATCAGTAATGCAAATCATGCAAAACACGGTGCCGTATCCATAAAACGTACACTGTGGAGCAGTGGGAGAAAGTCATGTGGACGCATGAGTCTAGTTTCACATTGTTTCAAACTTCTAGCAGTGTTAACGTGCCAAGAATGAAACATGAGTCGAGGGGGAGGGGGGATGATTCAGGCAGTCACGTTGTGGCATTCAATGGGGCCCATGGTTTCATTGCAAGGTTGCGCTACTACCAAGGATTATGTGACCACTTCGGCGAATCAGATCCATCCCATAGTACGATGTCTCGGGACGTAAACTGGGTCGCTCACCCACACTCCATGCTCGGCTACTGTTCACAACGCTGCATCAGCTCTCCGGACACAACAGTTTATAGTAAACTTGTTTTGTGTTTATCTAGTGCACACACAAAAGTCTATGGTATGGGCACATGGCAGAATAGAAACATAAAACCAATGATGACGGCTGGTGCGAGTTGGTCACAAAAGTTTGGTGATGATGGTGGTGGTGGTGGTAAGTTCCTGTGGACCCTAGGCTTACACACTCCTTAATCTAACTTAAACGAACTCACGCTATGGACAACACACAAACCCATACCCGAGGGAGGAGCCGAACCCCCGTCGGGGGGAGCTGACAAACGTTTGGTTGAAAAGAAAAAAACAAACACTCATTTGCAAAAGATGGATAGCATTTACTCTTATCTACATGATAAATGTAATTCAAGTAGAAAATGAGCAAGAATAGCTGTACATATTAAAAATACCATAAAACATATAGCAGTATCCGCCTGGATAAATCTAAATCGGAAAGAATCCCTACAACTAGTTATTTAAAATTGTGATATAATCCTCGTTCTCGTTGAGAGAATCCTAAGTTTATTGCAAAACATCCACTCAGCCGATTCTTGAGTGTTGTTCTTTAGCTGTGGACTCGTACTAGGATGGATTCAGAGGAGAGATGGATGAGATACAAAGAAGAGCGACGGTAGAAGCAATGTGCTGTGCATTACACAGGGAAGTGACGAAGTCATGGGATACGTCATAATATCGTGTCTGACCTTCTCCTCTCCGGCGTGGTGCAGCAACTCGGCGTGGCATAGACTCATCAAGTCGTTGAAGATCCCCTGCAGAAACTACAGTCATCGATATTTGCGAAAGTGTTGCCGGTGCAGGATGTTGTGCCCGAACTGACCTCTCAATTATGTCCCAGAATTGATACATGTCGGGCGATCTGGGTGGCCAAATCATGCACTCGAACAGCTCAAAATATTCTTCAGACCAGTCACGAAAAATTGTGGACCGGTGACGTGGTGCATTCATAAAAATTCCATCGTTGTATGAGAACATGATGTCCATGAATGGCCACCAATTAAGTAGCCGCACATAACCATTTCCAGTTAATGGTCGGTTCAGTTGGACCACAAGACCCAGTCCATTCCATGTGAACACACCATTCTGGAGTCACGGCTATCTTCCACAGTGCCTTGTTGACAACTTGCGTCCGTGGCTTCGTGGGGTCTGCACCACACTGGAGCCCTACCATCAGCTTTATCAACTGAAATCGGGACTCATCTGACCAGGCAATGGTTCTCCACTCGTCTAGGGTCCAAACGAACCCCAAATTTTGCCCCACGTTCCATTCTGATTTCTGCGGTTACTTAGAGGAGTGTTGCTTGTCTGTTAGCACTGACAACTCTACACAAACGCCGCTGTTCTCGGTCGTTGAAGTCGGGCGCTGCATTGACCGTGGTGAGACGTCATGCCTGATATGTGGTATCCTCGGCACACTACTAACATTGTGGATCTGGGAATACTGAATTCCCTAGCGATTTCCGAACGCGTCTAGCTCCAACTACCATTCCGCGTTCAAATTCTATTAGTTCCCTTCGTGCGGCCATAATCACGTTGGAGCCCTTTTCGTACGAATCACCTGAGTACAAATGACAGGTCCGCAAATGTACTGCACTTTTATGCCTTGTGTACGCGATACTACCGCCATCAGTATATATGCATGTCGCTACCCCATGACCTTTGTCGCCTCAGTGTATATAGGCTGAATCCGACAACGCATTTAAAGAACAGAATTGCAAATATCTGCCGAAACACCAGAAAAAATGTGCCTGACGACACTTAGGAAGAGGCAGAGAATATAAACTATACTTTGAAACGATTTTCATACTCCGTATTCGGTAACTGGCGGCTTCGCACCATATCGGTTGACCTGAGAGCGACGATTGCACTAACTACAAATAGTAACACACTGTTAACACTGTATTCTAGTAACGACAGTTTACTTGGGTGCACCCTGTGAACAATAATAATTCACTTCAGCATATTACATCTGCGCAACATATTACATTCTCCCAGATATGCATCTCACGACACGACCAGCACAGGTACATGGTATAAGTCCGAGTTCATACACAGGTTTACCATCTACTGACAGAGGATATAACTTATCGTGTCGTATCGTAGAATTTCTTTATACTGATTTCTTCATTTCCCTCTTCGCTATTAGACGCAGCTCGTGTACTGAGTAGCAACTTAACAGTAAACTTGCTGTTGCACCCTGTCCCCATAAAAACATTCTAGTTTTTATCGCGAAATTAGAATCTGAAGCTCCCTTTCACATCAGAACGAATACAAGTGAATGCAAGAGAATGTGCGTTCGCAGACACTTAGCCAGCGTTCACAACCATTCACTTGCGTCTGTGAGCAAGTGTTTACATTAGAGGTAACGAAGAGGAAACGACATCACTAACACAGACTATGAACGCTGCATCATTGTTTTCTGGCGCTAATAATCGGCGCACAGGATACAACAGCATATAGTTAGAACCACGGTATAAAGCTTTCGCCTTGAGAGAAGATTATTTTGCAATGCGAGTGGACACGGTTTTTGACGAAGCTAGCAAAATGGCGTAGTAGATGAAGAATTTAGGTGTCTCAATTTCTATATAATCAATCATATTTATTTTCCTTTGTCATCTGTGCAATGAGTCTCTTGGATCCCAGAAGCACGTGCGATACCTGTATTCTTCTGTCAGGTTTAGTACATTCTCTCTCTCTTTTCTGACAAAACTTTATTTTCATGAACAAAATCACAAAGTTCAGTTTAAAAAAGCAATTTCTGATTCACAAAAATTTTGGTAAATAAAGAAAATTTCATTTTCTGCTTTTTGATATCGACAAGTCCGCAGCTTGTGGTCTCGCGCTAGCCCTCCCGCTTCCCGAGCACGGGGTCCCAGGTTCGATTCCCGACGGGGTCAGGGATTTTCACCTGCCCCGAGATAGCTGGGTGTTGTTGTGTCTTAAGCATAGTCATTCATCCCGATTACAGTCGGAGGAAGACAACGGCAAACCACCTCCATTAGGACCTTGCCTAGTATGGCGGTGCGGGTCTCCGGCATCATTACATTACACTCTGTCAAGAAGCATGGGATTTTATTTCCATTCCAGTACCGACAATTTAATCTTTTCTTTTACATTTCACTGTATGAAATTTCTTTTACAAAGTTATGTATGTTTTCTCACTGTTACTTTATGGCTGAGTATTACATTTCTGAAGGACATCGAAACAACTAGGAAATGAATGGTTGCAGTACTAAATACAAGAATACGGTAACACTGTATAGTTAGCAAATATCTTTTTTTTATTTTCGTTTCTTCCGGAGTTCATCAGGCAGTGTTACGAGTCTATACTTGAATTCCAACAGCTCTGGGTTGTGACGCTCATTACATAATGGACAAACTGATCAGATAACCCTTGTGTGTTTGGATTGCAAATCGCTTTAATCTGGCCATAATACAAGTTCTATGTGAACGTGTTGTATCGCCGTTCTTGTTATGACAGCAAATCCTCCTCGAAGCCACTTCCATACATAGTTGGCTGTAAAACATAATGATCGGTGTGTTAACGTGTCTTCTTCGTGACATTTGACACTAGTTTAGGCGCTTCGGTTAAGCGAAAAGCATATAGCTTAGTCACTATTAGAATGGTTTCTTTGTAAACGTTATACGTCGACGATCTAGTATCCGTTATCAGCTGACGGCTACTAATAATTTTCCAGACTTCAATCCAGTGTAAAGGAGTTCTCTTTGGAGAGTCTTTGGCATGTGGCCGTACCATTTCCTTGGAGTGCACATTTTATCGTTCCGGCGTACTCAGCCATTCTCAAGAAGCTAAGTTTTGACCGTATTTTTCCAGCGGTATCAGGTGCTAAAGGGGCTTTCAAGGGTAAGAGCATTTGTAAGGATACCCGTCAGATTTGGAGAGTTTACTTTTGCCCTTGTGATAACATTATGTTCTAGCAAGGTCTTGCATTTCACCTCTACGTCAGGCATGCCGCTTCCACCTTCCTTACAAGGTAAATTTTCTTCGAAGCGCTCCATCGTTGATGCAGCTCAGCAACAACCGGAGAAGACAAGGTAGCAAAGAACAGCTTTTGTACTGCTAGCGCCGAAGCGGAGACGACACGAACTACCTTTCAACGAACACAGACGAATACAAACCAACCACGATAAGATGTTTAGCGTTTACACCAGCGTGATTCTAGTTCGCTGTTGCACGGTCGCTCGAGTTCGCTGCAATGTAGCCGGGGCTTTAGTGTATGCGCACATTGTATTCCGTTTCTGACACGAGACTGTAACGTGTGCTCTCGCGTCGGTACTGTGGTGATATTTACTGTTCGGAAAAACAATGAAACATAGCTGTCCCCATGTTAGGTGACACGTATGTGATACATGGGTAGTGCGTGTTGCGAAGACAGCTGACAAATAACCTATGGCTGCAACAGCGAGCGCGGCATTTACCGTGTCGTTCCAGTGCATCATTCAGTCAAAGCAAAGGATGAAGAAGATAAACTGCACTATTTCAGCACGTTCTGTAATATGCACTTATCTGGAGTAGATAGGAATTTGTAAACTGTCTCCCTACAACTATAGTTACTTTGCTTCTCTTATAAGAAGCTTGTATTCGGTTTAAGGTATCACTTTCTTAATTATTTACTTCTAGTATACATCAATATGAACGGTTAAACACTCAAACAACTATATAAATAAAAGTAAACATTTAATCTAACACGTTTTAAATCGGACTAAAAAATATAAAATAATTTCTCGTAGCCCCATACAGATATCTAATCCCACACAAATAGCTCTGAAAATTGGTGACGGTGAATTTTTAGTAGTTCTGAAAATACTTCTAAGATTTAAAACAAAATACGTGCTGTGCATGCAATATTTAACAGTTAAGAGGTGAATGCATGCGCACACCTTTTTCGTTATAAAATTGATGTGTATTTCATAGCTGTTGAAAACACACACTCACAAAGTTTCAGAACTGTCTGTGTGGTGTCAGTACTTTGTATGTGGGCAGTAGAAATTATTGTATACTTTTTAAGGATGTGTTGTATTAAACATTTATTTTTATTTACATACTTATTTTCCGCATTCTAGTCTTCTGTGCGTGAAACTTTTTAATGGATTTTAAACGTATTGATGAGATTATAAGAGATACATCAGTTAGGTTTCTGATTCATATCAGCATACTTTCATTTGATAACATCTGAAATAGAATAGCGTTGTAACTATTTACTAATAATATATCAATATGTTTAAGTGTTATTTTTCTAAAAAATAAAATGAAGAAGCAAGAGAAATATATTTTCTATGATCGTTAAAATGTTTATTTCAATACTAAGAGCTTTATACCGACAGCTTCGCTCTTCTATGTATATGTCACATAGAGTGCACGTATCTCCCATTCCCCCCTTACCCCGACCATCTCCATCTCCTCTCATAACCATCCCCCTCCCCCTCTCTCTCTCACCAACTCATTCTCCCCTCTCTTTCTGTCTATCTGTTTCTCCCTCACTCTCTGTCCATCTTCTCTTCCCCTACTCTCTGTCGATCGTCTCCTTCCGCTTCTCACTTCATCATCTTCTCCCTCTCTCTGACCATTTCCTCCCTCCTTCTCTCTGTCCCTCTCTTCATGTCTTCCAATCGCCCATCTCTATCACCTCTTCCTCTCTTTCTCTGTCCAACTTCTCCTACCCCATCTTTGTGTCTATCTCCTCCTTGCCCTCTCTCTTTCTATCTCTTCCTCCCCCCCTGTCCATTTCATCCTACCCCTTCTCACTATCCATCTCCTCCACCCCTCTCTCTGCTCAGTCATGCAGGTCGCCACAAATACCCCTGAAAAGTATTCTGATTATAGCTTCACAACATGCAGGTCATTCAGGGCATCCTATTTGTCTGTTTTACCAAACGTTTTCACTGCTACCTCCACTCTTACAGGGCAGATCGACTAGAAAGCTAATTAGTACTGTATTGTCATCTAGTTCTGAGCTGTGTTTAAAATTTAAAGGCTAGCTCATTGGAAATAGTTTAAAATCAATTGTAAAACTTGTACACAAAAGGCCAACGGAAAAGAAAGCGACTTGATAAGAAAAACTGGTAATATAAGGAAATGAGTTATGAAGAAAGACAAACAAGTACTGAGTGTAGGTGAAACACGTGATTTAGCAGATCATCTGTAACAATCTTCGCTTGTAATACCAAATTTGTTCAAAAACTGCGGGAAACGAAATTTGTCAAGGAATCTTGGTGAGCCATCTGCGACTGACTCCTGACACTGCGCACTTGCAATGTTTCTAGCTACATTATCATTTTCCCTTTGTGTACGGTTATTTTGTAAATAGTAAGCAATGGAAACACTTCTGTTATTCCACCTCGTTACAATGTTGAGCACAGATTAGCCCAATGTGTGTAAAATTTTCTCCCTGGCAGCAAGAATTATGACAGAATTATCTCCATCCTCGTAAAGTGCAGATTAAATCAAATTTCTAACACTGACAGCAGATTTTTGTTTACTTATCGATACTCTTCCACGCATGTTATATATTCACATTAATAGTGACCAAGATGTGAAATGACAATCAATTTAGCGTTTTCCATTGTTCTCCACAGAGAATACAAAAATATGAGCAGTTTCTGTCTGTTGTTGGAAAATTTAATAAATGAATTAATATATACTGAAAACTTAAGTGTAGAGACATGTATTGATTTGAAAGGCTAAAACCTACAGTAAAATATCAAAAGATGTTTTAAGTTTGCAAACAGAAAGGTTAATGGAAAAGATCTAGCACAGGGGTTCGTACAGTCGTATCCAAATAGGTGTCTCACATCATTCCTTAATCTTTCGGTGGTTCTTTGTGTTCTGTTGTAGTTTCGTTCACTTCGAAAACTGATATGATGTGACTCTCCATGCCAGTCTGTAATATGAAATCTCTTCAACTCTGTAACTATTACACACTACACCCCCTTGGAAATGTTTCCTGTGGTCAAGTCTTGATTGCCCCTTAAAGCCTGTAGCTTCTTCACTACCCACCCTCCCCACATTTCCCTCTTTCATAAAACTGGCAATATCTTGACGCCTCGGAATATGTCCTATCAGTCGATCCCTCATATTAATCAAACTGTACCGTCATTTCATTTTTCCTCCGATTCTGTTCAGTAAGGAAAAAAGATCAGTGTTTAACGTCCCTTCGAGGTTCGAATCAGTGTCACTTTCTTAGTTAGTCGAACTACCTGTCCTCTCTTTAACATTCTTTTGTAGCATCACATTTCACAAGCCTCTTTTCACATCTTACGTGTTCTGTTTCTGAGTCACATTTAATATCTGTATGAACCAACTACATCCTAGATAAATATTTTCAGAAAAATTTTTGAGAAAAGTTTTTGATGCAGTTTAATATCCAGTTTTCACAATCCTCTCAGACACCCAGCAACAATTCCCCATCAATTCCAGGTAGGCTTTGAATTGGGTTTAGTAATAACACTTTATTTGCTGCCATCCTGTTAGAATGGTGTATGTTATGTGGTGTCCATACGAAATGTCCTGTCATATTTATTGTAGACACTGGTTCTTGTTGTCTGTCAGAGAACGTTGATTGTACAGTGTGTGAGAAATAAACCCCGCCAATAAAATATTTCAAGAACCTTAAGACAGGCAACTCAATTTACATTATCAGCCCAAGGTGTGGATAACGTAAGCTGAGTTGCCTATCTTAGTATGGATGAACTATTTTCCGGTCAAGTTTCATTTTTACCAACCTGTACAAAACGGTGTAGCCGGCCTGTGTGGCTAAAGTCTTCGAGCATCTGAACACACATTATCATTGTTTTTTAAGAGAAGATAGTACCCCACGGCCAAAGCGCTTGCAGGAGCGTTTCATTTTTTTCTTCAATCCTATGAGCTTCACATGAGATTTTCCGAGTACCCTAATACAAACTGAAGACTAACTGGTTGACAGGATAATAGCTACCTGTTTTATTTTACAACAATAGATTCAGGTATTGGAGAGTGAACGAAATTTACAGCGTTCTGTGTCAATGACGTGTGTCGTATAACAGTTAAAGATCTAGAACAGTTCGGATCCGATGCCGGGAGACTGAACACCACACACCTCTGAGACAACCTGTTTGTTATCGGTGAACACAGCCTATGACTCAATGTATCAGTCGAATACACAGGTACAAACATTCTGCACGGACATCAGGTTCTCGGAATGAGTTATTATAGAAGCGTTTTATGGTGAGCCACCATCATGGATGAGACAGAAACCGGCAGGGCAGCAAAACAAAAGCATAAATATTGAACTACAGGCGGCCACCGTGTATTTTAGACCTCACCGTGCTAAAACGACTGCAAAACGGCACGACGCAACAATAGTAGGGTATATAAAGCGTGTCGGGGTTATGCAGAAAATAAATACAATGGTCGCCGTAATGTGAAAACGGAGCGAATAATCTGACGTCAAAAAGGGCATGCTCATTAGGTTTCACGTCAAGGCTGGAAGTATTTCGGAAACATTAAGTTTTTAGACTGTTGGCGTGCTGTCATGGTGAAAGCATACGCTCTGCGGCAATGTGGTGCTATCCAGAACCGGCATCGAAGCAACGGTAATGCAGCACGAAACATTGATGTCGGGGGTGAACGACAGATGCAGAGATGTTTGCGGGCCAACAGACCTGCATCTGTTGAGCAACTGACCACTCAGTTGAACAAAGTGTCTCCTCAACGACTGTTTAGTGTCCGCTGCTGCGTATGAGCCTCTGCAATAGGCGCCTGGTTCATGCACCCATTCTCATTGCCATTCCTCGGCAACGAAGGCTGGAATTTGCACGCCAATAACGCATCAAGACGACCAGTTAGTAGCGAAAGGTGGCGTTTCCAGATTATTCGTGTTTTATGCTGCGTCCGACAGATGGTCGTTTGTGTGTACGGCATGAAACGTCTGATAGCAAACAAGGAGGAAGCGTTATGTTCTGGGGAATGTTTTCAAGGCATACCTTGGGTGCTGTCATCGTTCTGGAAGACGCAGTGGGTCAACATAAGTCTGTGCCTGTTCTTGAGTAGCATTTGAACCCCTGCATACAGCTTGTTTTTCCTCGGCACAATGGCATCTACAGGCAGGACAATGCCATTTGTCACACAGCTCGCAGTGTATGGACACGGTTCTCAGAGCAGCAGGATGAGTTTACCATACTCCCCTGGCCACCAAACTCCCCGGATTTAAACGCATTCGTGAATCTTTGAGACCATCTCGATAGGGTTGTAAGCGACATGGATCCTCAACCGCGAAACCTGGAGCAGCTGGCCACGGTACTGGAGTCGGCAAGGCTTCACATCCCTCTCAGTATCAGACTGTGAATGACTCTCTTCCTGTGAATCTCACAGCATACCACGCTGCATAACGTGGTTATTCAGGCTTTTGACAGCTGGTCACATTACTGTAACTAGACAGTGTAATACACTACTGGCCATTAAAATTGCAACACCAAGAAGAAATGCAGATGATATACGGTTATTCATTGGACAAATATATTATACTAGAGCTGACATGTGATTACATTTTCACGCAATTTGAGTGCATAGATCCTGAGAAATCAGTACCCAGAACAACCACCTCTGGCCGTAATAACGGCCTTGATAGGCCTGGGCATTGAGTCAAACAGAGCTTGGATGGCGTGTACAGGTACAGCTGCCCATGCAGCTTCAACACGATACCACAGTTCATCAAGAGTAGTGACTGGCGTATTGTGACGAGCCACTTACTCGGCCACCATTGACCAGACGTTTTCAATTGATGAGATATCTCGGCAATGTGCTGGCCAGGGCAGCAGTCGAACATTTTCTGTATCCACAAAGGCCCGTACAGGACCTGCAACATGCGGTCGTGCATTACCCTGCTGAAATGTAGGGTTTTGCAGGGACCGAATGAAGGGTAGAGCCACGGGTCGTAACACATCTGAAATGTAACGTCCACTGTTCAAAGTGCCGTCAATGCAAACAAGAGGTGACCGAGACGTGTAACCAGTGGCACCCCATACCATCACGCCGGGTGATACGCCAGTATGGTGATAGCGAATACACGCTTCCAATGTACGTTCACCGCGATGTCGCCAAACACGGATGCGGACACTGGATTCATCAGAATGCAGCGTCAAGGGTAACCGTAGCCTTGGTCTCCGAGCTGATAGTCCATGCTGGTGCAAACGTCGTCGAACTGTTCGTCCAGATGGTTGTCTTGCAAACGTCCCCATCTGTTGACTCAGGGATCGAGACGTGGCTGCACGATCCGTTACAGCCATGAGGATAAGATGCCTGTCATCTCGACTGCTAGTGATACGAGGCCGTTGGTATCCAGCACGGCGTTCCGTATTACCCTCCTGAACCCACCGATTCCATATTCAGCTAACAGTCATTGGATCTCGACCAACGCGAGCAGCAATGGCGCGATACGATAAACCGCAATCGCGATAGGCTACAATCCGACCTTTATCAAAGTCGGAAACGTGATGGTACCCATTTCTCCTCCTTACACGAAGCATCAGAACAACGTTTCACAAGGCAACGCCGGTCAACTGCTGTTTGTGTATGAGAAATCGGTTGGAAACTTTCCTCATGTCAGCGCGTTGTAGGTGTCGCCACCGCCGCCAACCTTGTGTGAATGCTCTGAAAAGCTAATGATTTGCATATCACAGCATCGTCTTCCTGTCGGTTAAATTTCGCGTCTGTAGCACGTCATCTTCGTAGTGTAGCAATTTTAATGGCCAGTAGTGTACATACGTATAACTGACATAAAATTGGGCGTGCCTAATATGCGTCACACCATTACCGTGTAACATCGCCTCTAGCTTTGAGAGTGGCCTTAATTCGGCGAGGAAGGGAGTCTGGGTATAGCATTCCGAACTGAAACCAGTCATTGATGACTGGATACCATAGACATACCACAAGGTTGGTTGGTTGATATAGGGGAAGCGACCAAACACCAATCGGATTTAGGAAGGATTGGGAATGTAGTCAGCGTGGCCTTTCAGAGGAGCCATCCCGGCCTAAAGCGATATAGGGAAATCACGAGAAATCCGAAACAGCATGGCCGGACGCGGGTCCGAACCGTCGTCCTCCCGAATGCGAATCTAGTGTGCTAACCACTGCTTCGCCTCGCTCAATACCACATGGAGAGTCTGTTGACTGCTAAGTTTCAGGCGGTGTTCCTAGTTGTGCTAGACAAGCTCTGTGATTTAGCGAGCCGGTCTAGATGAAGCAGGGTTTCTGGATGTTAGCCGAACTAGGAACCTACACCTACACGCCTGTGAACAGGGCTGTTGTCATTTTGGGAGGCAGAAGTGTCCACAGAATAGTCATCATGAAGATCTATAAGAAATGGCAACAGTTGGTAACCGTGAATGTTGAACTAAACGAGCTAGTATATTTTTGCAGCTTTGTTTCCAGACCGTTATAGTAGATAAAGACAGCACCTGCGAAAAGTCAGAAGTTATTATTCATATTTTATGGGAGGTTATTAATTTGTAACATGGAAAGCATCAATCCCGATACACCTTGTGTGGGACCTAGAAACGACAGAGAGGCTTCGTCCCGCCAGAGCCCTCAGCGATTCACAAACCCACAACGGGCCGCAGCAGTCCATCCACCTCACGGCCGCCCCACACCGAACCCAGGGTTTTGTGCGGTTCGGCCCCCAGTGGAACGTTTGATACCAGGCGAGGGTAACCCCAATATTTCCATGGTAGAGTAATTATGGTGCATGCTTACATGGAGACAGTGTTTGGCCATCAATCGCCGACATAGTGTAACTGAAGCGGAATAAGGTGAACCACTGAGGCAGATGGAAAACCGCCTTAAAAACCATCCACAGGCTTGCCGGCACACCAGACCTCGACACTAATCTGCTACGCGGGTTCGTGCCGGGGACCAGTACGCCTTCCCGTCCGGGAAGCAGCGCGTGAGACAGAGCGGCTATCCGGACGGACACGATACACCTTACTGAGATACAC
This sequence comes from Schistocerca americana, assembly GCF_021461395.2. Classification (NCBI taxonomy): domain Eukaryota; kingdom Metazoa; phylum Arthropoda; class Insecta; order Orthoptera; family Acrididae; genus Schistocerca; species Schistocerca americana. The sequence goes on from NC_060119.1 coordinate 231,379,502, forward strand.
CTGAAGTGCTCTTCGAACTCGCCATGTACACTGGCAGCTATGTGACACTTTGCATTGTTCTCTTGGTAGATTCCATCGTGTCGTGGAAATACAAACGTCATATAGGGGGTAACATAGTACCTAATGATCCATTGGGCCTTCCAGGGAATATCACGAAAACATTCCTCATAACTTAACGTTCTCGTTTCCAGACTGCACCCTTCTGACGATTGTTGCCGGGGCATACAGGCCACGGACCATAAAACGTGATTCATCTGAAAAGCCACCTTTCGCCACTTAGTGGACGTCTAGTTGTGATACTGACGAACGAATTCCAGCTTTGGTTGCCGATGATCAGCAATCATTGTGGGTGCATGAACAAGGTACCCATTGCCTATGCCCATACATAGCAACGTTCATTGAACGGCCGTTGAGGAGACACTGTTGACAGCCCCTAAGTTCATATGGGCGATCAGTTGCTCAAAACTTGCACGTCTATTCGCCCGTTCACATCTTTGCAGCCGTTATTCAGCTGTGTCATCTGTGGCCCGTGATCCACCACTGTTGCCTCGGCGCCAGTTTTGAATAGCGCCATTTTTCCATGCACAGTATACGTTAACAGTGGCGGCACACGGACAGTTTACGAATTCACCTGTTTCGGAATGATCATGCTCTTCTGGACGTCAGATAAATTTCTCCGTTTCGACAATACGACAACGATTGCACTGTTTTCCGCGTCCCCAGGACACACTCCAAATACTCGCCATTGCTAGTGCTGCCACCTGACGTCTGTGAGTGGTAGCTACTCGTTGCCGTCCAACATACAAGGTGTTCACATCAATGTGACTGGACCGTGTAGCAGTAGCTTTACCAAACGTAAAACATTCAACATCTCATATGTTCATCTTGATTTTTGAATCTCTTCCTTGTGACTGTGTCTGTTTACTAATAAATTTGTTTTTCATATGCTTCAGCTTAATAAAAAGTTTATTTTCTGTTTTAAGCTGATATGTTTCGACGAATTGACAGCATTGTAATGGGTTTTCTTATTTTACCAGTCAATAACAGAGAAAATAGCGCAATCAGCATTTCAGCTTTCAACTGAAGTGTTCACGTAGCGAAACAAAGAGAAAACTTTGGACAACCACTACTGACGTAGACAATCACAGTACATACGATATTTATCAGCTCACATGTCAGGACAAAAATTTAGTTTATGTTTGGGAGATAATCATAAATCACAATATTTTGTACGCAGAACATAGAGCAGCACTGAAGATCTCAGAAGCGACAGCTGTCATTCTACATTCGCAGAGTATCTCTTGAATATGGGCCACAGACCAACAGTCATCAACACTGACCTCAGAATTCTGAACTGCGGTAATAGCTTCTCACAGGCACTATTCACTGATGGAAGAGATGTCAGATGACTCGAATCCATAAAAACACACACACACAAACACACACACACACACACACACACACACACACACACACCTCTCTCTCTCTCTCTCTCTCTCTCTCTCTCTCTCTCTCTGTCTCTCCACACACTGATTGTCACACACTCTTATTAACACACTCAGCTAGTGTAACTAGTGTAACACAACCACCCACTCAGATACCCACCTATAGGCCTGCCTCAACACACACACACACACATATATATATATATATATATATATATATATATATATATAGAGAGAGAGAGAGAGAGAGAGAGAGAGAGAGAGAGAGAGAAACAGAAGGAACGGGAGGAAGAAAGAAAAGAGACAGAGAGATACACCTCTCAAAGAAAAAGAGAAAACAAGATCGAAAATTCCTACGAGGAATAGAATTAATCCGTTCGCCGTCATGTTTTCATGTCTTTATAAAGTGAGAGAGCGCAGGTTGCATGTGCAGCCAGTTGCATAGCGGAGGCAGTGTGCAGACCTGTAAAACTAAGTGTAAAAACAAATTGCATATACTCATAAAAACGCACACACAGACACACACAATCTTTCACATAGAGTAAAACAGTGTAAAGAAATGGAGTCTAACATTCAACGCGTAATTTTCGATATAATTAAGTCTTGTATATAAAACTCTCTGTGGTGAAAAATGACAAACTGCAAAATACGGAAAGATGTAAAAACCACTACGTATGCTAACAAGATGCAAAACATATTGTTTCCAGTTTCTGAATTCTGTTGTTAAAACTGAATTTCTGTATGTACAAATACTGAAAGACAATTTGCTCTAATCTCATAGGAATCAAATAAAAAACGCAATGGATATACTGTAACTTATATACACTGAACCGCCGAAGAAACTGGCATAGGCATACAACTTCGAATACAGAGAAATGTGAACAGGGAGAAGACGGCGCTGCGGTCGGCAACGCCTATGTAAGACAACACGCGTCTGGCACTATTGTTAGATCGGTTTCTGCTGCTACAATTTCAGGATCCAGATTCAAGCGAATGTGAACGCGGCGCTAAAGTCTGCGCACGAGCGATGGGACACAGCATCTCCGAGGTAGCGATGAAGTGGGGATTTTCCCATACGACCATTTCACGAGTGTACCGTGAATATCAGGAATCCGGTAAAACATCAAATCTCCGGCATCGCTGCGGCCGGAGAAAGATCTTGCAAGAACGGCTGACTGAAGAGAATCGTTAACATGACAGAAGTGCAACCCTTCGGCAAATTGAGCGGATTTCGATGCTGAGCCATAAAAAAGTGTCAGAGTACGAACCATTCAACGAAACATCATCGATATGGCCTTTCTGAGCCGAAGGCCCATTCGTGTACCATTGATGACTGTGCGACACAAAGCTTTACGCATCGCCTGCGCCCGTCAATACCGACGCTGGACTGTTGATGATTGGAAACATGTGACCTGGCCGGACGAGTCTCAGTTCATATTGTGTCAAACGGATTTATTTTATTTTATTTATTTATTGCCAAATTATAGACCTGCTACCTGATGTTTAAAACAGATCGTACATCTTACAATTTTTGTTTTTCATCTTTTACAGTTTTGTTTTCTTTTCTTTTATCTACAGAATTTACAAAGAATGATACTTTTCAAAATAACAATAATTTAAGGTTGAAATAGAAATAAAATTTTGTTGTTTTTTTTTTAAGAAGAATATAAAAAGATGATAGGATAGAGGAGAGATTTGTTAGTACCATCACCGAATGTGACTGACGGTGAATACCTCGGAATGGTTTCTTCGAGCCGTTGACCGCCAGTCGCACACATCCAGAAACACACACACACACACACACACACACACACACACACACACACACACACAAACACACAAAAGGTTATTAATAGAGAAATAATATTGCTTATCCTATTTATTACTAGTACTATGTATTAACTACTTTAGTTGCCCATCCATGTACAGCATTTGGTGGTTTCTTGGCTAGGTCGCCAGCACCTTATGCTTATTTGTTGTCACATCTTAGCTTCCTCCTCCTGTTCCTCCTCATTGTCACTGTTTTCGCTGTCACTGTGGGTATCGCTGTCCACCCTCTAGAGATTGTTGGTTAGGCTGCACATAGGGGTGTCTGTGATGTCGTATCCGCATGTACTCTTCATGTGTTGTTTTTGAAATACTGTTTGTCAGTGCGTTTAATTGCGCCCATTGTTCTTCATCTCTTATTGCTGTGTGTATATCAATGTCTGTATCTGTGTAGTCGAAGTGTAGTGTATGTCTATTGTTCGCGTATTTCCCGCAGAAAAAGACAAGCGGATGGACGTGCACGGCTGTGGTGACAACCTCATGAACCCATGAACTCTGCATGTCAGCGGGGGACTCTTCAAGCTGGTGGAGGCTCTGCGATGGTATTGGGCGTGTGAAGTTGGAGTGATATGGCACCCCTGATACGTTCAGACACGACTTTGACTGGTGACACATACGTAAGCATCCCGTCTGATCACATGCATCTATTCCTGTCCATTGTGCATTCCGACGGACTCGGGAAATTCCAGCATGACAATGCGACACGAGCCGGCCGAAGTGGCCGTGCGGTTAAAGGCGCTGCAGTCTGGAACCGCAAGACCGCTACGGTCGCAGGTTCGAATCCTGCCTCGGGCATGGATGTTTGTGATGTCCTTAGGTTAGTTAGGCTTAACTAGTTCTAAGTTCTAGGGGACTAATGACCTCAGAAGTTGAGTCCCATAGTGCTCAGAGCCATTTGCACAAATGCGACACGACCGGAATTGCTACAGAGTGCACCAGGAGCACTCTTCTGAGTTTAAGCACTTCCGCTGGCCACCAAACTCCTCCGACATGAACATTATCGAGCATATCTGTGATGCATTGCAACGTGCTGTCCAGAAGAAATCTCCACCCCCTCGTACTCTTATGGATTTATGGACAGCCCTGCAAGATTCATGGTGTCAGTTCCCTCCAGCACTATTTCAGACAGTAGTCGAGTCCATGCCACATCGTGTTGCGGCACTTTTGCGTGCTCGCGGGGGCCCTAGACAATATTAGGCAAGTGTATCAGTTTCTTTGGCGCTTCATATACACCGGGTGATCAAAAAGTCAGTATAAATTTGAAAACTTGATAAACCACAGAATAATGTAGACAGAGAGGTAAAAATTGACACACATGCTTGGAATGACATGGGGTTTTATTAGAACCAAAAAAAAAACAAAGTTCACAAAATGTCGACAGATGGCGCTGGACAGCAAAACGTCAGTGACTGCGCATGAGTCGTGTATAAAAGGAACTGTAATGAGAGAGAGAATCAGATGCGCCAGCAGTCGCAGCATGTTGACGTTACCTCAAAAGGCGCTTTTAGTGAAGCTGTATTATCAGAATGGGGAATGTGCTAGTTCAGCGTTACGATCCTATCGGCATAGGAAGGGGATTCGAACGGGTAAAGGTACGTTGACAAATGTAGCTGTGGCGAGAATGATTTCGAAGTTCGAAGCAACGCGCTGTGTAGCCGATAGATCCCGTAGTGGCCGACCGAGCACAAGGCGTAATGCTGCTGAGACAGTTCAGGAAGAAATGGAGACAGTAGCGGTTCGTCTATGCACGGGGAAGTCAGCGCTCGTGCAGAAGCACGTCGCACAGGCATTCCATTCACTACTGTTTAGTTGGCACTGAGGCGTACCCTCCGATGCTATCCGTACAAAATCAATCGGCATCATGAACTGTTACCTGGCGATTTAGTGAAGAGGAGGGCATTTGAGGTGTGGGCGTTTCAAAATATGGCGGCAGATGACGATTGGCTGAGTAACGTGTTGTGGACCGAATAAGCTCATTTCACGCTCCGAGGGTCTGTCAACGCCCACAACTGCAGAATTTGGGTTATCGAAAATCCTAGAACAGTCGTGGAAACTCCATTGCACGACGAGAAAGTCACGGTATGGGTTGGATTTACTCCATCTACCGTTATCGGGCCTTCTTTCTTCGAGGAAATGTGTGATTCTGGTTTTGTAATTGCTACCGTGACGGGTGATAGGTACGCCTATATGTTACAGAATCGCATCATCCCCAGCCTGGCTGATAAACACCTGCTGAAACGTACGATCTTTATACTGGATGGCGCTCCACCCCATATTGCTAGACGCGTGAAAGATCTCTTGCGCGCGTCGTTTGATGATAGTTGTGTGCTCAGCCGCCACTTTCGTCATGCTTGGCCTCCCAGGTCCCCAAACCTCAGTCCGTGCGATTATTGGCTTTGGGGTTACCTGAACTCGCAAGTGTATCGTAATCGACCGACATCTTTACGGATGCTCAAAGACAACATCCGACGCCAATGCCTCAACATAACTCCGGACATGCTTTACAGTGCTGTTGACAACATTATTCCTCGACTACAGCTATTGCTGAAGAATGATGGTAGACATATTGAGCATTTCCTGTAAAGAACATGATATTTGCTTTGTCTCACTTTGTTATGCTAATTATTGCTATTCTGATCAGATGAAGCGCCATCTGTCGGACATTTTTTGAACTTTTGTATTTTTTTGGTTCTGATAAAACCCCACATCATCCCAAGTATGTGTGTCAATTTGTACCTCTCTATCTACATTATTCCGTGATTTATTCAGTTTTCAAATTTATACTGACTTTTTGATCACCCGGTATATATACAGGGTGTTACACAAAGGTACGGCCAAACTTTCAGGAAACATTCCTCACACACAAAGAAAGAAAATATGTTATGTGGACATGTGTCCGGAGACGCTTACTTTCCATGTTAGAGCTGATTTTATTACTTCTCTTCAAATCACATTCATCATGGAATGGAAACACACAGCAACAGAACGTACCAGCGTGACTTCAAACACTTTGTTACAGGAAATGTTCAAAATGTCATCCGTTAGCGAGGATACATGCATCCACCCTCCGTCGCATGGAATCCCTGATTCCCTGATGCAGCCCTGGAGAATGGCGTATTGTATGTCCACAATACGAGACGAAGAGTCTCTACATTTGGTACCGGGGTTGTGTAGACAAGAGCTTTCAAATGCCCCCATAAATGAAAGTCAAGAGGGTTGAGGTCAGGAGAGCGTGGAGGCCATGGAATTGGTCCGTCTCTGCCAATCCATCGGTCACCGAATCTGTTATTGAGAAGCGTACGAACACTTCGACTGAAATGTGCAGCAGCCCCATCGTGCATGAACCACATGTTGTGTCGTACTTGTAAAGGCACATGTTCTAGCAGCACAGGTAGAGTATCCCGTATGAAATCATGATAACGTGCTCTATTAAGCGTAGGTGGAAAAACATGGGGCCCAATCAAGACATCACCAACAATGCCTGCCCAAACGTTCACAGAAAATCTATGTTGATGACGTGATTGCACAATTGCGTGCGGATTCTTGTCAGTCCACACATGTTGATTGTGAAAATTTACAATTTGAGCACGTTGGAATGAAGCCTCATCCGTAAAGAGAACATTTGCACTGAAATGAGGATTGACACATTGTCGGATGAACCATTCGCAGAAGTGTACCCGTGGAGGCCAATCAGCTGCTGATAGTGCCTGCACACGCTGTACATGGTACGGAAACAACTGGTTCTCCCGTAGCACTCTCCATACAGTGACGTGGTCAACGTTACCTTTTACAGCAGCAACTTCTCTCATGCTGACATTAGGGTTATCGTCAACTGCAAGAAGAATTGCCTGGTCCATTGCAGGTGTCCTCGTCGTTCTAGGTCTTCCCCAGTCGCGAGTCATAGGCTGGAATGTTCCGTGCTCCCTAAGACGCCGATCAATTGCTTCGATCGTCTTCCCGTCGGGACACCTTCGTTCTGGAAATCTGTCTCGATACAAACGTACCGCGCCACGGCTATTGCCCCGTGCTAATCCATACATCAAATGGGCACCTGCCAACTCCGCATTTGTAAACATTGCACTGACTGCAAAACCACGTTCGTGATGAACACTAACCTATTGATGCTACGTACTGATGTGCTTGATGCTAGTACGTAGAGCAATGAGTCGCATGTCATCACAAGCACCGAAGTCACCATTACCTTCATCCAGTTGGGCCAACTGGCGGTGAATCGAGGAAGTACAGTACATACTGACGAAACTAAAATGAGCTCTAACATGGAAATTCAGTGTTTCCGAACACATGTCCACATAACATATTTTCTTGATTTGTGTGTGAGGAATGTTTGCTGAAAGTTTGGCCGTACCTATTTGTAACACCCTGTATATATCCTCCGTCCCTTCCCCGCAGTCTCGTCTCCGTTTCCTTTCTTCCCTCAACACCTGTCCATCCAGCTCTCGATTGCAAAACTTGTTGAGGATGTGATTGTCTCACACGTTCCAGCTTTGTTTAACTACGGTTCCGAGACGGCCGCGCTGCGCGCTCATTCAGTTATGCGGCTTTAACGCCTGCGCTCGTCCCGCGGCGGGCAGCGACACGTCGCAGGGGACGCAGCGTCCGTCCCGGCGCGCGCGTCGTCCATCACGGCGCGCGGCTCGGCGCACTTTATAATTCAGACCGGCGCCGGTCAGCGGCACGTCCAGCGGCCAGCGCCCGCGCTCCGCCGCTGATTCATGGCCGTCACGGCGCGCCTTCCTGGCGGCCAAAAACACGGCCGCTCCCGCCGCCCTCGCTGCCGCCACCGCCGCTGCTTGTCCATTCATGGCCCAATTTACATTCTGCCGCCGCGGCGCACGCCGCATACTCGCCGCGCTGCCGCTCGATGCCCTGCGCAGGCATCGCGGCCGCACCATTACGTGGCGGCCTGCGACGCGCCAGGATTACGCCGGCCGATTGCCCTCCTCCATTAGGCGATTCTATCACGTCCTCCCGCCGGCGTATCAAGATGGCTGCGCACGCGGGCGCCACCGTGCACCACTCACGTCACTGCCATTACGGATGGACGGACAGCTGCTACACCCACACTAATGCGTCTCGCTTTGTGACCGATACTCACTACGTGTCACCTGTCTTTGTGCCCCGCACATACATAAGACTTCCAGACGATTCAAAACCGTGTTACATTCCCAACAGTACATCATGGATTACGAGCGGGTTAAACTATACGATACATCCACTGTTGAGCCAAAACATTATGATCACTGCTTAACACCTTGTATATCCGTCTTTGAGACGGAATGCATCAGTGCTTCTGCGTATCAGGGATCCGACACGTATTTGGTAGGCATGTGGTATTAGATGTCTTCGCACAAGCCCCGTTCACTACTGGCCATTAAAATTGCTACACCACGAAGGTGACGTGCTACATACGCTAAAATTTACCAAGAGGAAGAAGATGCTGTGATATGCAAATGACTAGCTTTTCAGAGCATTCAGACAAGGTTGGCGCCGGTGGCGACATCTACAACGTGCTGACATGAGGAAAGTTTCCAACCGAGTCCTCATACACAAACAGCATTTGACCGGCGTTCCCTGGTGAAACGTTGTTGTGACACCTCGTGTAAGGAGGAGAAATGCGTACCATTACATTTCCGACTTTGATAAAGCTCGTTGGTCGAGATTCAATGACTGCTAGCAGAATATGGAATCGGTGGGTTCAGGAGGGTAATACGGAACGCCGTGCTGAATCCCAACGGCCTCGTATCACTAGCAGTCGAGATGACAGGCATCTTATCCTCATGGCTGTAACGAATCGTGCAGCCACGTCTCGATCCCTGAGCCAACAGATCAGCTCGGAGACCATGGCTGCGGTTACCCTTGACGCTGCATCACAGACAGGAGCGCCTGCAATGGTGTACACAACGACGAAACTGGGTGCACGAATGGCAAAACGTCACTTTTTCGGATGAATCCAGGTTCTGTTTACAGCATCATGATGGTCGCATCCGTCTTTGGCGAGATCGCGGTGAACGCATATTGGAAGCGTGTATTCGTCATCGCTATACTGGCGTATCACCCGGCGTGATGGTATGGGGTGCCATTGGTTACACCTCTTGGTCGCCTCTTGTTTGCATTGACGGCACTTTGAACAGTGGACGTTTCATTTCAGATGTGTTACGACCCGTGGCTCTACCCTTCATTCAATCCCTGCGAAACCCTACATTTCAGCAGGATAATGCACGACCGCATGTTGGAGCTCTTGTACGGGCCTTGCTGGATACAGAAAATATTCGACTGCTGCCCTGGCCATCACATTCTTCAGATCTCTCACCAACTGAAAACGTATGGTCAATGGTGGCCTAGCAACTGGCTCGTCACAATACGCCAGTCATTACTCTTGATGAACTGTGGTATCGTGTTGAAACTGCATGGGCAGCTGTACCTGTACACGCCATCCAAGCTCTGTTTGACTCAATGCCCAGGCGTATCAAAGTCGTTATTACGGCCAGAGGTGGTTATTCTAGGTATTGATTTCTCGGGGTCTTTGCACCCAAATTGCGTGAAAATGTAATCACATGTCAGTTCTAGTATATTTGTCCAACGAATACCCCTTTATCATCTGCATTTATTCTTCGTGTAGCAATTTTAATGGACAGTAGTGTAATTCACGTAAACAATGGGCCGCTGACTGGTGTACGCGGTGATGGTGCTCTACAGCGACTAAGATGGGTTCCATACTACTTACAACAGGCGAATCTGGCAGCAGAAACATCAACGCAAGTTCACTATAATGCTCCTCAAACCACTGTAGCACGATTATGGCTACGAGACACGCCAATTATACTGCTGAAAGATGACATCACTGTCGGCGAAAACATCAAGCATGAAGGGATGCAGGTGGTTTACAGCTTAGATTAGTACCACAGGTGCCACGCCAGCGTAGGAGAATGTCTACCACAGCATAATACTGCTCCCACCAGCCTACGTCCTTGGCGGTTTGCACGTTTAGAGCTGCCATTGACCTCGATGACGGCGTTTGTGGAGACGACCATCGTTCTAGAGTAGCAAAAATTTGATCCACCCAAAGAGCCGACATGTGTCCATTGATCTACGATCGAATCCCAATGGTCCTGTGATCTCTGCAATAATAATTGACGATGTTTTTGGGTCAACATGTGAACACGTAGGGGTGATCTGCTGCGGGGCTCTATGTTCAACTATATACGATGAACGGTGTGCTCTTAAACACTTATGCGTGCACCAGCTTTGTGCTCTTTTGGCATACATGCCACAGATCACCATCTATCCTACTTTATAGAGCAGACAAGCCTCCGGACGACACTTTCTGTGGAGAGTCGTGGTCGTCCAACCATTTAGCGCCTAGCGGTAGTTTCACTGTCATTCTACCTCTTTCCGTAGATACTCACCACAGTAGCGCGTGAGCATTCGACCAGCTTCGCGGTTATCGAGATACTAGTTAACAGGCTCTGTGTAATAATAGTCTGTCCTCGGTCAAAGTCTCTTATCTCAGTGAGTTTCTCCATTTACAGCCCATATCTTTCCAAGGGTGATACCCCGTCCATATCTGCTCCGCTTACACACTTTTGTTACCGCGTCATACGGCCGGAACGCCACCAGTCGACATCCAACGTCATTGTGGGTGGTGGTCACAATGTTTTGGTTTCTTAGTGTATACGAAGCGAAACATTCCAATGAACCAAGTTCTGGGAACTATTCGTTTGTGAGACAATGTTGCTACGAGCAGCTATGCAGTGTGGAGCGTTTTAGCTCCTCCCCTGTTGGCGTCGAACTCGTTCCATTATCCCTTGAACTGCTACCCACGTATGTATCCGTTCACAGCTGGCAAACCTCCAGTCTTTATAAAAGCAGTTATTCGCCTCGGTATTGATTGACAGAGTTGTTCGATGTCCTCCTGAGGTATATCGTGTCAAATTCTGTCCCACTGGGGCGTTAGATCGTCAGAATCGCGAGCTGGCTAGAAGGCCCGATATGTTCGAATGTTCTCAATTGTGGAGAGATCCAGCGATCAACTTGCTCCAGGTAGGGTTTGGCAAACACGAAGACAAGCAGTAAACTCTCGTCGTGTATGGACGTGCATTATCTTGCTGAAATCTAATCACAGGGTGACTTGTCCTGAAGTGCAACAAAACTTACGGAAGAAATGAAATTAAATTTTTAGGAGCAGTAACACACAGCGCAAATGTCGCTATTTCTGATGTACGCGAGGGAGCAACCAAGGGAGTGTTGTGCGAACACTACATTCCATCGTATTTCGTCCTCTACACATTTCGCTACATCTACAACTTCATAGCAATGACTTCCAAAATTGGTCCTAGCTCTCCGGATGTACAAAGTGATGCGGTATATCCATGCAAAATTTTCCTTGAGGAAGAAGGATCGTTTACAAACCCTGGACAATTCAGTCTTCGCAATATATACTAACCGTCGGTTGAAAATCCACGCTAACTCAAGAAAATAGATAAAAACTACGCTCTTGGTCTATCAATGATTGGTACGTGCTTTTCAAGACCTGCGTCATTGTTCCCTGTCGCTTACATCTGATATAACAGGACAGACGTTTCTGGAACCTCTTCCCCTGATGATGGGACAGTGATTTGCGGCGCTGTTATCTTGATACTATTTGATCAAGTCCCATACATGTTACGCCGTTAAAGTTCTCCTAGAAGCTTCTTTCAAATGCCACAGAATAAAGTATATAGTTCCACTAGAAGAAAACAAAGGTAGCGTCGTAATTCTGCAACTATAAATGATAAAAATTGCTTGCGAACATCATGAAATTTTACATATAGTCCATTATGGCTTGGTGAAAACCGCAACTCATCGTATTTTTTCATTCTGGATATATGTGTGGAAGTCAATCTTAGCTGCCTCATCCCGTATGCGTTTCAAGGTTTTCATAGAAAATGCACGAAATAAAACACACGCTGTATGTAGACACTTGATGAAGGAGTCCATCTCTCTTTCACTACTTGCGTGAGAGACGTACAAATGCGGTAGGTACAATTCAAAAAATGATATAACTTGAAATCAAATTGCAAAGAAGAGAGACTGAATTTAGGTAAACAGACACTAAGATGTCTATGAACTGGCATGACAACAGGGACGTATGTATTTGACGACATGCCATATAGCTGCAATGAAATCAGATGAGAAAATTGACCGTCAACTAAATAGCTTTTGGGTGTAGTGGACACATACGACATGCTTCTTTGTTTAATGGAATGTGCTGACGGAACACTGAAACGATACGAACAACTCCTTAGATATATACGTGCTAAGCTGCCACGTTATTTAGAAAGTTCGTACTGGAAAGAATGCTTCGTACATAGAATTTTTCTCAGCCTCCTTCGTGAGAGTTTACAGACGTGCTACCAAGACAGAAAAACATTAAAGTCGTCGATCTTATAGGGATCATCCACTGTGGCTTTGAGAATGGCGCATTCCAAGGACTGTTGAATAGGCATTAAAATACACTCCTGGAAATGGAAAAAAGAACACATTGACACCGGTGTGTCAGACCCACCATACTTGCTCCGGACACTGCGAGAGGGCTGTACAAGCAATGATCACACGCACGGCACAGCGGACACACCAGGAACCGCGGTGTTGGCCGTCGAATGGCGCTAGCTGCGCAGCATTTGTGCACCGCCGCCGTCAGTGTCAGCCAGTTTGCCGTGGCATACGGAGCTCCATCGCAGTCTTTAACACTGGTAGCATGCCGCGACAGCGTGGACGTGAACCGTATGTGCAGTTGACGGACTTTGAGCGAGGGCGTATAGTGGGCATGCGGGAGGCCGGATGGACGTACCGCCGAATTGCTCAACACGTGGGGCGTGAGGTCTCCACAGTACATCGATGTTGTCGCCAGTGGTCGGCGGAAGGTGCACGTGCCCGTCGACCTGGGACCGGACCGCAGCGACGCACGGATGCAAGCCAAGACCGTAGGATCCTACACAATGCCGTAGGGGACCGCACCGCCACTTCCCAGCAAATTAGGGACACTGTTGCTCCTGGGGTATCGGCGAGGACCATTCGCAACCGTCTCCATGAAGCTGGGCTACGGTCCCGCACACCGTTAGGCCGTCTTCCGCTCACGCCCCAACATCGTGCAGCCCGCCTCCAGTGGTGTCGCGACAGGCGTGAATGGAGGGACGAATGGAGACGTGTCGTCTTCAGCGATGAGAGTCGCTTCTGCCTTGGTGCCAATGATGGTCGTATGCGTGTTTGGCGCCGTGCAGGTGAGCGCCACAATCAGGACTGCATACGACCGAGGCACACAGGGCCAACACCCGGCATCATGGTGTGGGGAGCGATCTCCTACACTGGCCGTACACCACTGGTGATCGTCGAGGGGACACTGAGTAGTGCACGGTACATCCAAACCGTCATCGAACCCATCGTTCTACCATTCCTAGACCGGCAAGGGAACTTGCTGTTCCAACAGTACAATGCACGTCCGCATGTATCCCGTGCCACCCAACGTGCTCTAGAAGGTGTAAGTCAACTACCCTGGCCAGCAAGATCTCCGGATCTGTCCCCCATTGAGCATGTTTGGGACTGGATGAAGCGTCGTCTCACGCGGTCTGCACGTCCAGCACGAACGCTGGTCCAACTGAGGCGCCAGGTGGAAATGGCATGGCAAGCCGTTCCACAGGACTACATCCAGCATCTCTACGATCGTCTCAATGGGAGAATAGCAGCCTGCATTGCTGCGAAAGGTGGATATACACCGTACTAGTGCCGACATTGTGCATGCTCTGTTGCCTGTGTCTATGTGCCTGTGGTTCTGTCAGTGTGATCATGTGACGTATCTGACCCCAGGAATGTGTCAATAAAGTTTCCCCTTCCTGGGACAATGAATTCACGGTGTTCTTATTTCAATTTCCAGGAGTGTAGAATGGACCTGTAAGGAGATACATCATATGCAGAAAAAACAAAATACGAAAGGGATCGCGTTACTACTGTCAATGACCTGAAGTGGGATTCTGTGTTGTGCGTTTCTGAAATGTGCTTCTTTGTAACATTATCTAGTCTTAGGAACTTCAGCAGTACAGAATATTCAAAGTACTGTTTTCCTTACGAACTTATTGCTAAAAACAAATACAGGAGGTCTTGCGATGATGACGAGTCGGTGTTCACAGCCATTCGTGCCCAGCACGGCGGGCGCTGCCGTATGGAGCGTCTCGACCCCACACGGACGTGCCCACTCTTAGGGTTAATATGTAACTTGTGTTCTCCAAAGACGCACGTAATTCAGATATTCTGGTATCGCTGCAGCATGTCCGCCTCCTTGCATGATGCACGTGTAACATATCCGGTGTGGGATAGGCTCTTTGACTAGCGCGACCCAATTGAGTATTTAGCCGTGAACTTTTGGTTTGTACATAGCATGGAGACGTCTACAAATTATCTGATGAAACCTTCTCTTGTCTTCTCCCGAGTCGTGTTGTTTCAACGTTTCAACGAGTTTCCTATCCGTCATCTTCAGGCGAAGTGTAGTGTTACGTTCAGTTCGATCCTTTATAGCCGCTGGACACAAACTCCTATGTCGAGGGAGAGGCCTTTCGTGTGCCTCCGGAAGAGACTTTGCGACCAGTGTTGGGGAGGTTCTCCGGCGCGGTGGAGAGGGGACTCAGAGGGTTGGGTAGATGGCATCGAGTTCTGGAGCTAGCAGCTGCCAGCTACCTCCTCCGCTTTCGCATCACAGCGTCCCTGGGGCTTTTTTGCTAATGCAACATCTCATGCAGAGCTCAGTTGGAAGCCGTTGTCCCGGACGACAAGAGTGTCATATACTCAAATTTCTACTGCCTCGTTGATGGCGGGGTCCCAAAACCTGTTGGCTCGATATAATACTTTTATCTGTTTAAAAACAACCACGTGCCCTTAGTGGGGGGTGCGCCTGCCTCTGCAGGATTGTCGGTCTGGCCGAGGCAACTGGCCCACACGTTGAGCCCTCGGTAGAAGAGTCTGCTGTTCAGCGTCAATAAAGCAACGAAATGGACATCATACTGGTACTTCTCCTGAAATCGACTAATAAAAAACATGTCGAAACGTAGCGACGGCATGATGCCAGGACGCGGCTGATAACCCGATTAGAATTCATCAATGAAATTCGTCGTGAAAGCCAACATTCTCTATATGCCTTCTACAGGGTGTCTACAACTAAAATTCCAGTTTCAAAATGTTGTAGAAAGAGAAACACTGCTCAAAATTACTCAGATTTGATCCGCATATTATTGACGCAGAGGAAAACGTCATAGAACAAAAACAATTTGACTAGTACATGGCGGCGAAAGAGTCAGAATAGTCACACCAACAGACGCGAGTCACACGCCTGTACGTCAGACTGCGTTTGAGACACTCAGCATTACTCCCTCTATGAAGGATCGTGCGCTGATGGTAAAGCTCTTTTACTACAAAGGAGACTGTGAGCCAATAGCCCTGCAGAAGTTCCAGACGCCCAAGGATATTAAAAAAGGCATTGTTCCGATGTCTGGTAAGGGCCTGGAGAAAATGATTACAGATCTGGAAAGGCAGATTCTTTTAAAGTGCAGAGTGGCTGAGGGAGGAAAGCAGTTGATCCGTCTGAAGAAGGTGTGGGCGCAGCACTGCAGGAGGAATCGAGCGGTAATGTGCCCACGTGCAGTGCACGGGGAATCGCCCGAAAGTTGGACATGCCTGCGAACGCCGTGCATAAAATCCTACAAAACATTCTGCATTGCTAGCCATATAAAATTGCCCAAATTCAGGGGTTGCTGCCTGCTGATCTGCCAGCAAGGCAAAGGTTTGCTCTGGATTTTCTTGCTAGCATGGAAGTGGACAGTGAATGCCCATGGAACAATCTGAGGACAGACGAAGCCCATTTCCAACTCCAATGACATACCAAAACGCAGAATAGCAAATATATGGGCAACGGAAAAGCCGATCGCACGTTGATCGGTACCGCTTCATTATGAAAAGTTAATTGTGTCGTGCTGGTTGACGGCACAGTTTATCGTAGGGTCGTATTTTTTTGAGGAGTTGAGTCCTGCGAATCATGTTACCTGTACCATCACTGGTAAACGCTATGTGAGCCTTTTGCGCGCCAACATGATTCCAACCCCTTAACATCATCGCTGTGTACGTAGGACCATTTTTATGTAAGATGGCGCTCCTCCGTACAATGCACAGTCAGTGAAGATTCTGCTGCAGAGTCATTTCGGAACTTGTAGAACTATCAGCCGTCACTTTCCTATAGCCGGATCTAAATCCGTATGACTTTCGGGTGTGGGGTTATGTGAATTATGTTGTGTTCAGTGTTCCATAACTGAATTATTGTAGGCACGTATTGCGCAACGCACTCTAAACGTGATCCCCGAGTCACTTCGATCTGTTGTGGAACGTGCTGTTTCTCAATGTCAACTTGTGGCAGGAAACCGTGGACACCACGTAGAACATGTCCGAAAGTTAAAAAACCGATGTCCTTTTGCCTTTAATGCTGTTTTGGCCCCAGGAAAATAAAAACCGACATTATTTTTTTCTTTTAATGTGTTTTTTGGCCCCAGAACAATTAAAAACCACCACTTCCCATTTGACTTGGTATTACCTTCTCGTGCTCCATGGGCTTTCCTAACAGTGCCACAATTGTTTACGGCCGAACTTGTGAAATCATGTACATTGAAAAGTAAGGATACTGTAGCTACATAGCTGTCGTATTGAGATTCACTGGCCATTTTTAGCCGACCGCATCATATCATATATTGGTAAAATTTTCGGTATTTGTTTTTTCATTCTATGACGTTTACCCCTGCGCCAATAATTTGCTGTTCGAATCTGACATCATTTTGAGCAGAAGTTCTCTTTCTACAGCTTCGATAAACTGGAACTTTAATTAGGGGCAAACTGTATTTCAGTTCATCATAATCAGCCGTTTCTCGTGCGCTTACAAACAAATACGAGTACGTCTTCCAGGTCGCTGTAATATTTCCAATGCAAAAAAAAGGAATTACTTTTTCGAAACCCTGTAGTTGTCTCCAATTGTCATGCGTAAGTTCGAAATTTGGGTCAAAGGTGCCTACAACCTTCTTCTGTAATAGTACGAAAGTGTCGCGCACTAAGATATGACCATCGGACTCAGATAAGCTTCAAATAGCAAGCTGTCGACAGATTCGGAAAATAGGTCACAGCTCCGAAAATAATGTGAGGTGTAAGAAGAGTTAATGATGCCGCACTGGCACCAAATTTCACCACAATTCTACCCAACGCCATCGTGGACGTGGCATACCATGAGAAGATCGTCGCACCTCATATTACTTACATTTCACCTCTTCTTTTGACACCTCTGTGATGGAGATCAGAACCGTGACACCCATCGTTGAAATCACGCGCTTTTCTTATAAGTAACAGGGGAAAACATTTCAGGCGCACCACTACAAACGATAAAACCTCAGGAGTCGGCGTAAAGAACGCCAATGAAGTCACAACTTCGCTTGGGGCGTTGATTCCCATACATTTCACGGTCGAAAACCACAGTTCGCAGAGAGGTGATCACCAGGACGAAATCCTTGACAACGTCCGACGCTGCTGATATCCCCCTCCCCCTAATCTACAGGCATTTTGGGGCTGCAAATACTATGAAGGTGATCTGTCCCTTATGGAGTGTAGTGCGGTTGCAGCTCTTGCCTTTGGCTTGCGGAGTGGGACCACTAGGAATCGCTGAAAACCGTTTCACGAAATCTGAACGTGATCCAAGGCAGCAAAGTGTGTTTACGCTTTTTCAGCCCTCCAGTTTTGCGCCCTCCCGGAGGGCTGCAACATTGATACATGAGTGCACAAGACGGCAAAGGATCCCTCTCAGACCTCGCAGTTCGGCACACACCCTCACAACCACTTTCATACCTTTGTTGAGCACGTTAGTAATGTACATGACAGAGAGTTCGACACCCTTTTAGCTGGGTGGTGCTCTAGCGCCTGAGGTCTGACAACCCCTTTGATACCTCTTGTGTGGGGCTGCCTGTCCTCAGGTGCTAGAGTGGTGGTAATATTTTCAGTTCTTTGTTTGGGAGGTCTATGTCTTTCAGTTCTTTTCTTAAGAATTTGCAAATAATGGCAACAGATAAACAGTTGATGCAACGTAGTAGAGTGGCTTAAAAAAACTTGTGCATGATAAACAAAATTCTATGCTTTAATAGGAACAAATCCTTTACTAATTCAGCTCGGTTTTCCACCTTGTAGTTTCTAAAATTGTGACCGTCAGTTGCTGAATTGTGTAGTGACTAATATTATTAAAATTTCTCAACAGAAAATCACTTCCGACAAAAGTGGCACAGCCGTGCTCATAAACAATCTGAGATGGCGTTTAGAAATTAAGGTAAAAGAAATAAACGAAAAACAAATGAACAGCAATTCGAAAGTGATTGCCCATTAGAAGTCTTTGCTGCATGAATGACATACAACTTTTTTGGTCAGCTGACGTCAGGTGAGACTAAGTTTGAGGAATGAATTGTGTCAACCCCTCTACGTCTGGTTAGCCAATGCCTCACACCCTACACCGCTTTTATAACGCCAGAAGCATCGTCAAAGTGTGTGATATGCTTTATGAAGCATCACATTCATCCTTCAGCCGTCCATGAACGCAAATTGGAGTTTCACCTTCGAAATCCCACCCCATTTGCCTAATCGGTCATTTTATGTATCTTTTTCTCCTGAGGGATGAAACATTATGATGTCTTTGACAAATACAGAAGATGATTTTTTGCGAAATAATGTACATTACGAATAGTAGTAAAACTGCTACATGTAGGATGTTATATTGCTAGAGAAGGCCGAAATGCACGCTATAAGCTCACGCAGGATGGCGTGAGGTCTGAAACAGGACACGTAATGAATGCTATAAAGAAAAGTACGTAGCTTCTGGAATACTTAACTTTAATCCATCATTTGTATACATCGTTCTTGATGAGACATGCTTCATACGATAACTATCAATTGCTATGGCGCCTTGCTAGGTCGTAGCCATTGACTTAGCTGAAGGCTATTCTAACTATCTTCTCTGCAAATAAGCGAGGCTTCGTCAGTGTTGCATCGCTAGCTAAGTCGTCCGTACAACTGGGGCGAGTGCTAGTAAGTCTCTCGAGACCTGCCGTGTGGTGGCGCTCGGTCTGCGATCACTGACAGTGGCGACACGCGGGTCCGACATGTACTAATGGACCGCGGCCGATTTAAAGCTACCACCTAGCAAGTGTGGTGTCTGGCGGTGACACCACATAGGAAGTATCGTACAACAGGCTACAGTTTTTAACATATGTTCTACTAACAAAGCTCACAACTGTGCTCTTACAATTTTATGAGTTGTGGGCTTAAAATTTTATCAGCTCTGCGCGACATGAGTTAACCCAGTCCCAACCAACTTTTTTCCAAGTGAAAGGCATTAATGTATGGACATTTTAAATATCTGAACTGCGGTGTCTTAGAGGTGAACTGAGGTGTCTTAGAGGGACTCATTGCTGTTTTGGTTTGTGGGGCATTCAATGCCGTGGTTATCAGTACCTGTACAAGTTCCCAATTTTTCACTGTTCTATCTCGCCATTTCCTGAATAATGATGAAATGGTGAGGACAATACAGACTCCCCTGGCGGAGAAAACCCCCGATTCGACTGCGAATCGAACCTGGGACCCCATGACCCGCCGTCCTTATAGTAGGGTTCAATCATCAGAGGGGTGTCAGCAGAGTCCGAAAGTTGTCAAGAACGTCGTCCTGTTGCTCATCGCACTGTGAAATGTTGTTTCGACCGTGAATTTATGGGAATCAATGCCCCATGCGAAGGGGCATTTTACTGACAACCCTTATGCCACCTCCTGAGGCATTCTCGTGCCGATCCTAGGCAGCATTGTGTCTGTTTTACTCGGCCAGCCATAAGAAATGCGCTTGATTTCAAAGCTGAGTGCCGGCTGGAGTGGCTGAGCGGTTCTAGGCGCTTCAGTCTGGAACTGCGCTACCGCTACGGTTGCAGGTTCGAATCCCGCCTCGGGCATGGATGTGTGTGATGTCCTTAGATTAGTTAGGTTTAAGTAGTTCTAAATTCCAGGGGATTGATGACGTCAGATGTTGAGTCCCATAGTGCTCAGAGCTATTTGGACCATTTTTGAAAGCTGAGTGTCGCGATTCTGGCCTCCATCACAGAGGCATCAAGGGGCGAAATGTAGGTAATATGGGGGTGACGAATTTCCATTGTAGCAGCACCACCGTTTGACAGGAAAGTTAGATTTGGTGCAGTATTTCTGAGCACATAAGCTACAGCCAGCCGCGGGCCATGCTGACTAGCAGTTGCGAAAGTAGAATGGAGGCCACAGGGCCGTCGAACCGCTGAAAAGAGTAAACGCTGCGGTAGTTTGCATGGTGCAAGTTCCAGACAGAAGGGGCCTGCTGGCGGAACCTAGGTGTTATGAGTATCTGACTCAGAGAGGCGCGTTATGAAACAGAGGCGCACAGCCGCGTATAAATAGGTGCCAGTTTTCTAACAAGGGGGATTCAAGTGTGGCAGCTCTCCTGGATGGCGGGGCGTGTCCCACCACTGGCCACACACAGCAGGCAGATAGGGTACCAGCGTTCCAGTCCACGGCGGGTCGCTGGTTCGACCCTCTGAGGCAAACGCGGGGTCCGTAGCCAGCCAGCGACGGGCCACTCGACGGCTCGCTACCGTGGCCAGTCTTGTTGGCTCCCTACACACGCCAGAGGCATCCCAAGACGAGGGCCGCAGATTTGGCTGTCGGACTGCAGGCGCTTGTCGTCCCCTGTGATCTTAACCATGATGGAGAAGTAACACGTAGCAGGACGCGGCGCTGAGGAGACGGGGACGAAGGCCACTGAGTCGGTTGCCGGCGTATCCTGACGTCGTCAAAACTCCGCAGCTGTACACGTCCGGCACGCGGCAGTACGTTGCATGGGTCGCTGAGGTAGCCCTTCCGCGCCAGGCTGTTTTGCAGACAGCGAAATGGTGTACTCAGCATCGCAGGATTCTGTATTGCAAACAGAGAGGAATGCGGCACTGTAGCTCGGAATAATAAAACACTTGAAGATCACGGCGCATCCTGACAGTTTCCATCCACGTTCAACATGAAACGTCCCCTTAGAACAATTATACATGACTGTGCTTAAACGGACACACAATATTTTTTAGCGCAACGCAATCTGACTTTCAAAAATCCCTACAAAAGAATGGCCCTTACTAACATTATCCTATATCTTTCACAAATCACTTACCTCACCAAAAATCTTCGTTACTCGAACTACTGCAATACAGCGAGCGCCACTACTGCCAGCTAAATAAAAGATTCAAACTACTGAAGGCACTAACTACTAATTGGCATAGTTAGCAAATGAAAGATTTTGATAGAGAACAAACAATGTATTTACCTCAATAGTGTTCAAAAGTCATAATGTATATAGCAGTTCATGACATCCAGCCTTACAAATTTCGAAACTCCGCCATCTCTCTCCCCACATCCACCACTGCTGGCGGCTCACCTCCAACTGCCCAACGCTATGAGCTGTTAACATCCAGCTGCCCAACACTTCAATGGCAGACAACAATGCAAACTAGCCACAGACTGCACACAGCACAGCCAGTGATTTTCATACAGAGCGCTACGTGGCGTTACCAATAAGAAAACCTAAACAGCCTACTTACATAGCCCCCATGCTCCCCACAAAAAAATTTACAAATTTTTTTGGGCACTGGCCAATACATATTTGTTAAAATTTTTTTCACAATTACAATAACAAAGAAATCAAATGCACACACTTATTGATACAATGTTGGTCAGAAGCTAAAATCTTCTCACAGTCCATAAAGACAGTCCTGATCATCCATCACAGTAAAATTGCAGCGCTTTTTTTTTTCAAAGTCTGAGCAGTAAAAGAAAATGCACACGGAAGTAGTGGATTTCCATGCAATCTTGAAGAAGTAGTGTTGTCCTTCCAACGGAAAGACAGTGCTGACGCTTGACATGCAGACAGGTATTGGTCCACAACAGAGCAAACCCACAGCAGAGTCAGTCGAAATTTTCAAGAGTATCGGTAGGTAGGTCATCACAGAGCACACCCACTGTAGTCCTGGTAGAGATTATGGTATTGGTGGGCTACCAGAGGTGCAGACCCACTGCAGTCCTTGTAGAAATAATGGTATTGGTGGATCATCAAAGATGCAGACCCACTGTAGTCCTTGTAGAAACAGCCAGCAACCATCTGTTGCGACTGTGCAGGTGCACAATCACCATCAAAGAGTCTTGCGGACAATATAGCAAGTCCATAAACCACCACTTGTGCACTCACAAAGTTTTTTGGAATTGTCCTTAGAACGAGCAATGCTGTTATCCAGTCCCTTGCTGAATTATCAACACACTTGCAAACACTAACAGTTCCTACTTCTCACATATTGTCCATATACTATGACCAACAGAAACGTGTGCAGTGAAATGTAACTTACAAGTTACTTAATTTGATGAACTGGTACCAATTACAATTTTATAACATAAGAATACAATAAGAAAGGTACAAAATACATCATTAAAAACATAATAATACAGATAACATTTGTAGTAATAGGGGCTTTACAAAAGAATAGAAATAAACATATACATCAGTGTTACAGGAATTATGACATAAGTAAATACATAAAAGATCAGAATAATTATTGAAACATCAACTTCACACATGAGCATTAAAACAGAACAGAATTAATAATGTCTAACATCTTTACAAAGTAAATAACATATTATTAATGGAAATTATATTTGAGGATAACAGTATTCCTCATTATAGTTCATGTAGCTGAGTATTAGAAAAATTCTACAACATAAGTCTTATCAGCCCCCATGAACCATGGAACTTGCCGTTGGTGGGGAGGCTTGCGTGCTTCAGCGATACAGATGGCCGTACCGTAGGCGCAACCACAACGGAGGGGTATCTGTTGAGAGGCCAGACGAACAAGTGGTTCCTGAAGAGGGGCAGCAGCCTTTTCAGTAGTTGCAGGGGCAACAGTCTGGATGATTGACTGATCTGGCCTTGTAACATTAACCAAAACGGCCTTGCTGTGCTGGTACTGCGAACGGCTGAAAGCAAGGGGAAACTACAGCCGTAATTTTTCCCGAGGACATGCAGCTTTACTGTATGATTAAATGATGATGGCGTCCTCTTGGGTAAAATATTCCGGAGGTAAAATAGTCCCCCATTCGGATCTCCGGGCGGGGACTACTCAAGAGGACGTCGTTATCAGGAGAAAGAAAACTGGCGTTCTACGGATTGGAGCGTGGAATGTCAGATCCCTTAATCGGGCAGGTAGGTTAGAAAATTTAAAAAGGGAAATGGATAGGTTGAAGTTAGATATAGTGGGAATTAGTGAAGTTCGGTGGCAGGAGGAACAAGACTTTTGGTCAGGTGAATACAGGGTTATAAATACAAAATCAAATAGGGGTAATGCAGGAGTAGGTTTAATAATGAATAAAAAAATAGAAGTGCGGGTTAGCTACTACAAACAGCATAGTGAACGCATTATTGTGGCCAAGATAGACACAAAGCCCATGCCTACTACAGTAGTACAAGTTTATATGCCAACTAGCTCTGCAGATGATAAAGAAATAGGTGAAATGTATGATGAGATAAAAGAAATTATTCAGATAGTGAAGGGAGACGAAAATTTAATAGTCATGGGTGACTGGAATTCGTCAGTAGGAAAAGGGAGAGAAGGAAGCATGGTAGGTGAATATGGATGGGGGGAAGAAATGAAAAAGGAAGCCGCCATGTAGAATTTTGCACAGAGCATAACTTAATCATAGCTAACACTTGGTTCAAGAATCATAAAAGAAGGTTGTATACCTGGAAGAATCCTGGAGATACTAAAAGGTATCAGACAGATTATATAATGGTAAGACAGAGATTTAGGAACCAGGTTTTAAATTGTAAGACATTTCCAGGGGCAGATGTGGATTCTGACCACAATCTATTGGTTATGAACTGCAGATTGAAACTGAAGAAACTGCAAAAAGGTGGGAATCTAAGGAGATGGGACCTGAATAAACTGAAAGAACCAGAGGTTGTAGAGAGTTTCAGGGACAGCATAAGGGAACAATTGACAGGAATGGGGGAAAGAAATACAGTAGAAGAAGAATGGGTAGCTTTGAGGGATGAAGTAGTAAAGGCAGCAGAGGATCAAATAGGTAAAAAGACGAGGGCTAGTAGAAATCCTTGGGTAACAGAAGAAATACTGAATTTAATTGATGAAAGGAGAAAATATAAAAATGCAGTAAATGAAGTAGGCAAAAAGGAATACAATCGTCTCAAAAATGAGATCGACAGGAAGTGCAAAATGGCTAAGCAGGGATGGCTGGAGGACAAATGTAAGGATGTAGAGGCTTGTCTCACTAGGGGTAAGATAGATACTGCCTACAGGAAAATCAAAGAGACCTTTGGAGAGAAGAGAACCACTTGTATGAATATCAAGAGCTCAGATGGCAACCCAGTTCTAAGCAAAGAAAGGAAGGCAGAAAGGTGGAAGGAGTATATAGAGGGTTTATACAAGAGCGATGTACTTGAGGACAATATTATGGAAATGGAAGAGGATGTAGATGAAGACGAAATGGGAGATAAGATACTGCGTGAAGAGTTTGACAGAGCACTGACAGACCTGAGTCGAAACAAGGCCCCGGGAGTCGACAACATTCCATTAGAACTACTGATGGCCTTGGGAGAGCCAGCCATGACAAAACTCTACCATCTGGTGGGCAAGATGTATGAGACAGGCGAAATACCCTCAGACTTCAAGAAGAATATAATAATTCCAATCCCAAAGAAAGCAGGTGTTGACAGATGTGAAAATTACCGAACTATCAGTTTAATAAGTCACAGCTGCAAAATACTAACACGAATTCTTTACAGACGAATGGAAAAACTGGTAGAAACGGACCTCGGGGAAGATCAGATTGGATTCCGTAGAAATGTTGGAACACGTGAGGCAATACTAACCTTACGACTTATCTTAGAAGAAAGATTAAGGAAAGGCAAACCTACGTTTCTAGCATTTGTAGACTTAGAGAAAGCTTTTGACAATGTTAATTGGAATACTCTCTTTCAAATCCTGAAGGGGGCAGGGGTAAAATACAGGGAGCGAAAGGCTATTTACAATTTGTACAGAAACCAGATGGCAGTTATAAGAGTCGAGGGGCATGAAAGGGAAGCAGTGGTTGGGAAAGGAGTGAGACAGGGCTGTAGCCTCTCCCCGATGTTATTCAATCTGTATATTGAGCAAGCAGTAAAGGAAACAAAAGAAAAATTCGGAGTAGGTATTAAAATTCATGGAGAAGAAGTAAAAACTTTGAGGTTCGCCGATGACATTGTAATTCTGTCAGAGACAGCAAAGGACTTGGAAGAGCAGTTGAACGGAATGGACAGTGTCTTGAAAGGAGGATATAAGATGAATATCAACAAAAGCAAAACGAGGATAATGGAATGTAGCCAAATTAAATCGGGTGATGCTGAGGGAATTAGATTAGGAAATGAGACACTTAAAGTAGTAAAGGAGTTTTGCTATTTAGGGAGTAAAATAACTGATGATGGTCGAAGTAGAGAGGATATAAAATGTAGACTGGCAATGACAAGGAAATCGTTTCTGAAGAAGAGAAATTTGTTAACATCGAGTATAGATTTAAGTGTCAGGAAGTCGTTTCTGAAAGTGTTTGTATGGAGTGTAGCCATGTATGGAAGTGAAACATGGACGATAACTAGTTTGGACAAGAAGAGAATAGAAGCTTTCGAAATGTGGTGCTACAGAAGAATGCTGAAGATAAGGTGGGTAGATCACGTAACTGATGAGGAGGTATTGAATAGGATTGGGGAGAAGAGAAGTTTGTGGCACAACTTGACTAGAAGAAGGGATCGGTTGGTAGGGCACGTTTTGAGGCATCAAGGGATCACAAATTTAGCATTGGAGGGCAGCGTGGAGGGTAAAAATCGTAGAGGGAGACCAAGAGATGAATACACTAAGCAGATTCAGAAGGATGTAGGCTGCAGTAGGTACTGGGAGATGAAGAAGCTTGCACAGGATAGAGTAGCATGGAGAGCTGCATCAAACCAGTCTCAGGACTGAAGACCACAACAACAAACAAGTCTTATCAGATAAACATATAAAGACAGGAAGAACATAAATACACAAGGGTACACAAACACATAGTGGGATAACACAAAAGGAAAGAACAGGGTTTGTTTTCAGTGTAACATTTGGTACTGCTGTCCAACCCAAAACTTCATTCCATAGATCTTTCGTCTTATTTCAACCTTTGCTTCCACCAAAAAAATCCTATCCAAGCATGCTTTCTGTATTTATTTCACATATTTCTTACCTCATTATTTATTTCCAAGAAAATCCTACCTATACCTGCTTTCTGTACTTTTTTCGTATAACTCCTCAATGCATTTCTTCCAATTCATCGCAACTCATTCTCTTATATAGTCTACCCCATCTTAAGCTAACTTAAATCTACTGAGCTCAGATGCTAAACTAAGGGACGAGGCAATGCAGCAGCACAAAACAATTAACATAAACATCAATGGCAAAAAAATCAAACTGGCAAAGCAATTGCAATATTACAACTAATATAAGGCACTGTGCAGCAAACAAGAAAAATAAATCCGTAGTAAAACTGGCTTAACAGCGTAATACAAAGTCAAATTCAGTAAAATTACGCCTGACAAACAGCAGCAGCAAATGCAATAACTTATATCTAAACATGAGAAAGCTCAAGCAGAAAAAATATTACAGTAAAAATGGCCATGTTTAATACCTATGTCACATCTTAACACTAGAGTGATGCATCACTGTAACTTTCTCTAGCAGACAAGTTACCAAGTCATACTCGAAATGTGAAGTGAAAAGTTTTATGGAAAAGACAAAGTTAAAAAGCAGATTATCTTTCAATAAACGGTTTTACATGTGAAATGTGGTGTAAACCTTTACTCTTCCTAGTACGCAGAGTTTCAACTTCAACGCAATTATCATGTGGTATCCGTCTGATTCTGTAACGTCCATTGTAAACTATAAAGAATTTGTGACTCAAGTGTTTCTTCTTATGTGACAATGAATGAGCTTTAATGAGAACTTTCTGACCAATATATAATTTCTTTGTATTTGCTTTGTCGTGTAGTTTTCTCCTTTTGTCCGCTGCAGATTTTGTATTTTTAATAGCTAAATCAATTATGTCTTTGTGTCGAAGTTTTTGTGTATTCGGAAAAGGTACAAGCTCTCTGATTCTGTTCAGAGGTTCTTCATTCTTTAGTACAAGAGTAGGTGGTAAAGCAGTGGTGTCGTGAGGCATTTCATTCAGCACGTTTTGAAACAAGTGTAAATATCTGTCCCAATGCTGATGCTTTCTGTGACAATAAAGTCTGCAAAGCATATTGATTTCTTTCATAATCCGTTCAGACGGGTTACAATGTGGTGAGTACAATGAAATAAAAACAGATTTGATTTTATGATTCCAAAGCATGCGTGAGCAAACAGCAGATCTGAATTGCGGTCCGTTATCTGAAATGACTTTACTAACGTGTCCAGCTTCACGTAAGAAATTTTTAACAAAGGCGTTGGATACAGACCGTCCAGTGGCTTTACGTAACGGAATGAAAAAAACAAATTTTGAAGTAAGTTCAACAGCGACTAGAACGTACGAAAATCCATTCGATGTTCTGACAAGGGGTCCCAAGAGATCAACAGCAGCAAATTCTTTTAATTTAGAAGGAATGATAGGAAACAACGGAGCACGATGTGAGATAGTAGATGGTTTCGCCTTTTGACAAAGTTTACAAATAGACAAGACTCTTCGAATTCTCTTTTCCATATTGTTAAAATAACAAGTCGTTCGAAGAATATGATAACATTTTCGTGGACCAAAATGTGCGTAGCTGACATGAATGTACCAAATGAGCTTATTAACAAAATCGTCTGGAATGCAAAGTATCCATAGCTTGTCATCAACAGTGCAGCGTTTGAAGAGTATGTTGTTTGTAACCAAATAATAATTCCGAATCTGAGTGTGCGGCTTTTCATGCCATTTACTTTTGATGTCTTTCCAAATCGGATCTCTATCTTGATCATGAGCAATGTCCTTTTAAGATGTGATGATGAAGTTTTCAAAGGCGACTTTCTAAATGCAAAGAATACTGAAATTTTTCTCGAGGTTGCCTTCTGTGTTACTTTTCTCAAGCCCAGCCGGTGCGCGTGACAGTGCGTCCGCAACAATGTCCTCCTTGACGGGAATGTAGACTATTGTGAAGCGGAATTCTTGCAGAAACAATGCCCAACGTTTTAACCTGTCATGATTTAATTTTGAAGACATAAGAAATTGTAATGCACGATGATCACTGTATACTTTTACGTGCTTACCAGAAAGAAAGAAACGGAATTTGTTAAATGCCCAAACGATAGCTAAAGCTTCTAATTCAGTAACGGAATAATTTTTTTCAGATTTTGTTAGCACTCGGCTAGCAAAAGCAATGGTTTTCTGAACAGTAGTGTCATTTTCTATGGCTTCTTGAAATAAGTGGGCACCAAGACCGACTTTAGAAGAATCCGTGCTAAGGCAAAAATCTTGTGAGAGATCTGGATGAGCTAGTATTGGCGCGTTAAGTAGCGATTCTTTCAAAGAATTGAATTCCAATTGTGCTTGTTCGTCCCAGCTCCAAATAGTATTTTTTCCAGTGAGAGAACAAAGTTTTGGTGTAACTAGAATTTGCATATTCAGAAAACGACGGTAAAAATTTACGAGACCTAGAAAACTGCGGACTTGTCTTTTTGTATATGGAACTGGAATGGCTCTGATTGCTTCTAACTTTTCAGGATCCGGCTGAATGCCTTCAGAAGAAATAATATGTCCCAAAAACTTCACCTTTGACCTACTGAATTCAGACTTTTCCAAGTTAACTGCAATTCCAGATTCTGCAAAAATACGTAACAAACTGTTGAGGATGCGATTATGTTGTTCCCATGAGGCTTCTGCTATTAGAATATCATCCACATATAAGGTGATGTGATGTTTTAAGAAATCAGGTAATATGGAATTTAGCCCGTGAATGAACGCTGCCGAAGAAAAGTTCAAACCAAAAGGAAGTTTCCGAAATTGATAACAAACGCCGAAACAAAGAAAAGCTGTGTATTTTCTACATTCTGGATGAAGTTCGATCTGATAAAAGCTGGATCTGAGATCAATAGAAGACAACACTTTTACACGATTAAAATTTTGAAGAAGTTCTTCCATCATCTGTGGCGTGTCTGTTTCAGGAATGATGATAGTATTGATTTGTCTCGAATCTAAGACAAGCCTGATCGATTCATTTTTCTTATCAACAATATGTAATGGATTGTTGTATGAGCTTACTGCAGGCTCAATAATGCCCTCATTAAGCATAGATTGTATTTCTGTTCTAACACGGTCCCTATAATGCGCCGGAATTACGTATGGTCTAACACAAAATTTAGTATGCTCACGAACACGAAATTGGTATTGAAATCCCTTGATTGTTCCTGTTTTGTGAGTAAAAACTGTGGAATGTGCTTGCAAAATCTCAAAAATGTCTTGCCTATGAGTGTCATTACAATTCTCAATTGTTTGAATTTTATTCTGAATTAACTCATTAGTATCAAATATGTCGTCGATATCATCCCTGTCAGTACTTGCAGAGTGATTGTTAGTGTCTAGTTCCATAGAAAATTCCGAACTGTTGTCTAACAGAAGGTAAAGCCGATTAATTTCCTCGTCATGGTTTGAGAGGCAATCTTCAAATTTCAAAGCTATTGACTTACCTTCTTTCTCTAAACTTATTTCAGCATCGTGAAAGTTTAAGATTGCTTTGCATTCATTCAAAAAGTCTACTCCCAATATAATTTCCGTCGACAATAATGGAACAATAAGAAAGTTCATAGAGAAGCTGTGGCTTTGGCAAAAGAATTCTAAGTTGGTTTGTTGGCGTACATCTAAACTTTTTCCAACGATTGCACCTTGTAATTTAATCTTACGTAACGGAAGTGTGGGGCAATCGTTCGATTTGTTGCATTTGCTAAAGGCTGTTTCACTAATTACTGAAATGGGACTGCCAGAGTCAAGTACTGCAGTAAATTTTACGTCATTTACTGTAATGTGAATCACAGGATATGCAATGTTGTTATGTTTTACGTCATGTTCCTGGAGTAAGATGTCCCTAATGTCTTCCATTTTTACGTAATTATCAGCTACGGCAGCTGCGTCGTCAGTTTCATACGTACGTTTTGTGGCTGCCAGCGGTATGAGTCATTGCCTATTGTCTCTTTGTTGGCGCGCGTCGTTATTGGGATTTGGAGACCTAACTGCTACAAATTCACCTTGTCGGGAGGGCCCTGCTCTGTTTGAATCCCACCAGTTCTGAGGCAATTCAGGTCTGTCGTTACGATCATATCGTCTGTCGTCATGTCGGTAGATTCCATAGTTTCTTTCTTGTCGGTCACGTGGTGGAGAATTTCTCCCGGAATCGTAACTACACGCTGGACCGTTGCGGCTAAAGTTATTCTGTCTTCCCTGATAATATTTATTTTGGTACCCATATTGTCTGTTTCTCTGACTGTCTCTGTGATAGTCACTACCGCGGAGAGGTGATCTTTCCCTGTAATTATTACTACTCTGCCAACGGTTGTCATAAGGGTGGTGTCTGTTTTCGTCACGACTTGTGTTGTGAGAATAGCCTTGTTGCATCCAGTTATTATTTCTTTCATTGCGGAATTGCGACGGATGTGACCTGTAATTGTTGTGTTCCTGTTTTCGCGTTCCGCGATTGTCAGTGCCAATTTCTAATTCTTGTAAGAGTCCCCAAAAAGCTTCAATGTCGTCTTTGCAACGTCCTGCTAAAATAATATGTCGTAAATGATCAGGCAATTTGATTAAGCAAATGCGGATGAGTTCTGAGGGGCTGTATGGGTTTGACAGGTACTAATTCTTGTGCAACATGTCTTCAAAATATTTCACAAGACTGGAAAATTCAGATTGTTCGAAATGTTTCATCATTATGATGCCATGTTTTACTCGGTCTTGTGTGGCTTGAGACCAATATGCTGAGAGGAAGGCATGGTAAAATTCTCCTTCACTGTGGCAATCGTGAATGACCGATCGCATTCTTACAGCTGGTTCATTCTCTAAGTAGCCACACATAAATTCTAATCTGTGTTCTAATGACCAGTTGGGAGGAAAACAATGAGAGAATTGATGAAGCCACGCTTGTGGATGAATGTCGTTGCCAGAATTCTTAAATGTTTTGAATTTACGTGTAGTAATGAACAGCTTATAGTCAAAATCATCATGTCGGCGAGTCGTATGTCGGTCATTGTTACTGTGGTTCCATCATGTCCTCTGAAATACGTACTTCTTGTATTACCTATGTCAGCTGATCTTGTACTTCCCGGATTTCTCTTTGGTGTTGCGTATTAATTTGATTCTGATTTTGTTTGAATTTCCTAATTTGTTCGCACTCTTTGGTATCATTAAAGACTACTGGTTTTGTGTCATTCAGATTATCATCTACCTTCGTAGATAAATTATTTAGCTGATCCAAAAGTTCAACTACTTTCTCTGATAATGAACTAATTTCCTCCATGTGTCTTTCTGAACCAATTTTCAGAGTATCTACTGTGTCCTTTAAGTTTTCTTGAGTTTTTGCAAGTTGTGTAACCGAATCGGTAGATGTAACTGAGTCAATTTTAGCTTGCAAGGTCTCATGATTTTCGTGAACAACAGTTTGCAGTTCTTTTATGGCTGTTCCGTGATTCTGTAATGCATTTTCATGCCGCGAAAAAATAACTTGAAAATGCTCATAAATCTGTGTTTTTACATCATTACAGACTTTTTGACATTTCGATTCGATGTTATGTAACTCAGTAGTTAAATCTTCACGTGTTTGTTCAAGTGTGGTGTCTAACTTTTGAAGCTTTTGCTGTGTTTGTCTCTGATTTTGTTCCATTGTGTCTAACTTTTGAAGATTTTGTTCCATTGTGTCTAACTTTTGAAGATTTTGTTCCATTATGTCTAACTTTTGATGCTTTTGTCCCATTTGTTGCATTAATTGCTATAACAATGCACTGGTGCCTGAAACATGTTCCTCAGTGCTATTCGGCAATGCATTTGAACCGGCAATATTCGCAGTTTGAAAAGCAGAAAATGTGTCTTGACTTATTTGAGAAAACGGTGAGGACGCAAAACCTGAATCTACAGTATTTGCAAGATTGTGTCCTGTCATTTCTGATTCATGAGGCAAGCGGTTGCCGACCGATCGATCGATAATGCTTCCCTGTTCACTAATTGTTTCACTGTCTACGCCATTGTTTGCAGCCCGCTCCATTTCCCTATGCACAATTACCAAATTACTACTTTGAACATTAGTCAATTCACTACTCGGTGGCGCTAACACAATGCTTTCGTCTTCACTGTCATTTCTCAGTTTACTTTGGAGCCTAGTATTACGTTTTTCACACGCCATTATTGTCACAATATTTCACACGATAACACAGAAAAGCACAATTTGAAGAGCAAAAATAAGAGAACACATTAATGTAGCACTGAAAATAATCTCTCGTTAATTACAAGCGCAGCTGCGAAAAACTTGGTGCAAATCTACATGCATGCCACAACTGTTTTACTGTACAACAATGAAAAACTACAACTACAAACGAAATTATCTCTATTACTATGCGCTAGCAATAAACAAAATCTACACTAATTACACAAACTACAAGAAAAAATCAGAAGATTTCAGTGAGGTAGCCTCGGCTAAGGGTCGACATATGGAACGTCCCCTTAGAACAATTATACATGACTGTGCATAAACTGACACACAATATTTTTTAACGCAACGCAATCTGACTTTCAAAAATCCCTACAAAAGAATGGCCCTTACTAACATTAACCTATACCTTTCACAAATCACTTACCTCACCAAAAATCTTCGTTACTCGAACTACTGCAATACAGCGAGCGCCACTACTGCCAGCTAAATAAAAGATTCAAACTACTGAAGGCACTAACTACTAATAGGCATAATTAGCAAATGAAAGATTTTGATAGAGAACAAACAATGTATTCACCATAATAGTGTTCAAAAGTCGTAATGAATATAGCAGTTCATGACATCCAGTCTTACAAATTTCAAAACTCCGCCATCACTCTCCCCACATCCACCACTGCTGGCGGCTCACCTCCAACTGCCCAACGCTATGCGCTATTAACATCCAGCTGCCCAACACTAAAGTGGCAGACAACAATGCAAACTAGCCACAGACTGCACACAGCACAGCCAGTGATTTTCATACAGAGCGCTACGTGGCGTTACCAATAAGAAAACCTAAACAGCCTACTTACAAACATTTCTCTACCGCACGCCAACATCTACATTTGGCAGTGACGACCACACCATCGCGTGACACCTTCAAGATGGCGCTGGGTAGAACTGTGGTGAACTTTGGCGCAAATGTGACATCATTAAGCCGCCTCACATCTCACATGAAGTTCTGAGCTGTGGTCTTTCTTTCGTATGTGTTTGTCGTCGAGTATCAACAAAAACTCCGAATTACTTCGTGTTATGAGCTGCCGTGCTGCAGAACGGTCGTAAACGTTAGTTAAAAGTAACGCCAGAACTACAGACCACAGGAAAAGCATAATTGTGCGGAACTCTTATATATAGCTTCCATGGAGAAGCTGATAGATCGTTAGATCGTCGTACCAAGGGTACTGGGTTCATAACCCAACGGTGACCATTTTTTTGTATTAATCATGAAAGTGTTGAATGGGACTATTAATACTTCCACACGTTGTAAGGTGTCAGGCAAATCCAACACCTTCCATGAAAACCCTGACATGATAAGCAAATCCAGTAGTATGTCACAAAGCTCCGAATAAATCGTGACATTAAATTAATCAAAGTAATACGAGTAACCAGTGAGCAAATGGAATACCACAGACTAACACAAGAATGCCTAAATGCATGTCATACCTTCCTACCGTGAGACAGACGCAGTTCCGAGGGGAGAAACGAGAACCGAAGCCGAGAGCAGAACCGTGTTAAGCTAGAAGGCCCTACGATAAGGGACGGACACCCACGTCTCCAGCTAACCATCAGGACCACCCCCAGCCCATGTTAAAAGCTAGAGCTCTCCAGAAGAACCGTATAGACCTTATGATAACACTAAAAGGGCCACACCAGCCACAAGTTTTAGCGTGAGACTTTTTCGCGTCTCTGTTACACTGCAAACCTAAAAACATTGTCCCACCACGAAAAGTAACCGCTAGGACCACCCCCCAGCCCATGTTAAAATCTAGAGCCCTCCAGAAGAACAGTATAGATCTTACGATAACACTAAAAGGGCCACATCAGCCGCAAGTTTTAGCGTGAGACTTTTTCACATCTCTGTTACGTTGCAAACTTTAAAAATATTGCCCCACCAAGAAAAGTATAACATTTCTCATTGGATAGACAAAATTTTTGTAGGCGGAGCTTAAGGTTAACATTGAGACCCTGATTGGTCAGATGAAAACAAGCCAGATAGTTTTTTTTTTAAACCAACTTTGGTACATTGTAGTAAGGAGAAGTTACAAGAGAGTTGCTTCCGAGACGGCGAGGTGAGCGGAGCTGTGCTGCCCGGCGCCCCCTGAAGAACACCGACAAGGTAATGTACGCACGCGATGCCGCATTTTTCAGCGCATAAGGCTACACTCAGAACTGCAGAAGTCTCATCTGTTACACCCCCTTTCTACGTAATACTAGTGTCGATCGTCAGTCGAAGCTCATGGTATTCACACTTGCTACGTAAGTTAAAATCTGAAACGTGATGATTTTTCTGTTATATAATTCTTGAGAAGCCACATCAGCCACTGTAATTTACAACAAGTTAGATAAGTAATTAAAGATAATTGAGGGTCACTGTAGACCATTTTGATAGTTTTCTCTTTTGTGAAACTTAATTTAAACCTAGATTATAGATGTGATATGGCATAGGTCATCCTTCGATCCATTGTAGAACTTGGAAACCCACTCAGGGAATATTCGTTCACATTTTTGTTGAATGCTGTTGGTTTTTATCATCCTGTATTAAAATATTTCCTTTTATCAATAGTGCAATTTATAAACAATGTTTTGTGTGCAGAATAAAATTTCCAATGGTAAACTTAACTGCTTTTTCGGCGTTATTTTACCAGCTAACTAAAAATAGGAAAGCTTTGAACCTCTTCCACTAAATTTAGTTAGTATTAAGATTCTTTTACAGGGAGTGCAGTGGAGCTGACACTGAAATCATTAAGTATTTGGTTATATCATCGCCAGTCTCACCGAACTCTTCTGAACTCTACATGTCATGTGTGGTCTGGCGTCTCCTTACCAGCAACAGGTCCCAGGTTCAAATTAGTCAATTCCCTAAAAAACACGCTCAGAGCGTTGTTGCGCGAAAATGGTAGGGAGACACGACTTAGAACAACAGACACCGTGCAGAATGTTAGAGAATGGCGACCCTGCCAGGATGGTAAAATATCATGATTGAAGGTCGACCACATGCCCAACTAGGTCAGAAAAACATCCTGTTAAAATATTTTTCGTAATAAAATTTTTTTGAAAGGCAGAAATAGTTGAAAACAATAGCTGCAGCGGTAGATGGTAAGAAAGTATTCAATAGAATGTGAGATATTCTAGCAGAAACAATAGCATGATTAAGTTATGAATTTTAATATTGTTAGAATTACGTTTTCTCTCCAATGCAAGCGCACAGGTGGCGGATACATCGTTGACAAGTTGGTTCTGACCCAACAAGTGAGTGACTGGATTGTCAAGTCGTGTGTGCAAAAAGTTTATGAAACGCGTTAGATCGTATGAGCGCATGTTGACGCGAAGTAGGGCGCGTGAATTGCTTTTAAAACAGAAAATAACGGATTCGGAATGATTAGCAGTTGCAGATCGAGACCTTGACCGAATTGATGTGGAGACCCAACACGAATATGGACAGAGAATAGAGGACAGTACAACAGACGATGCAGTATCGCGAGAAATAGGACAGATAACGCACCATAACGACGATAATGTACGCCAAGGCACAGAAAACCTAGGTCAGCATACGACAGAGGAACAGGAAAGTAGAGAGACAGCCGATGAGGATTCTAACTTGCGTCTTGAATACGTAGAACCCATAGAACAACTAATCAGAGCTCCCTCACCACAGAGTACAAGGAATTCGAGCAGAAACGTGTCACCGCACAGTACAATGCAATGGGTTGCAAACCAACACTTCGGCGAAAACACAGAGCGTAGGACGTCGGAAGAAAACGCAATAGGACCCACCAATCTGCCAGAATTATTACAATTAATGACGGAAACCATGACAAGACAAAATAAAGAAATTGCGAACCAAATTAAAATTCAGAATGCAGAAACGGCGAAACAAATTGCAGAAACCACGAGACAAATACGCGAGATTAAAGAACAAAACAAAAAAATTCAGTTACACCTAAGTCATATTGAAGACATTGCGTAATGACACTCAGGACGAGATCAAAACATTACGTAACAACACCCAGGGAGAAGTCAAGAAACTAGAGAAACAGATAAACGTAATTACTAGACAAGCAGCAGGTACAGCGCGTGAAATTGTTGAAAACAGTGTGTTACACAAACGTATCACAAAAGCAGCGCTGAAAAGATGTGATAACCGCATAGTCAAAATAGAAGCGCAAACGAAGCGACAATTTCAGAAATTGCGAACAGAGTTGTTGCAAACCATTGAAGAGCGTAGTGAACAGGATCGAACAAGCACAGAGTCTGCAACCACATCCGTATCTGTAACAGCACCGGAAAAACAAGCAATTAACGAAGATATTACGCATTTGCGATTACAATCACAGGCGGAAAGTAACATACGTGAAATCAGACAGCCTGCACAGCAACAAACACGTTTCGAAATTCTTGATGAACAAACGGCATCACAAACACATGCGGAACGACAAATGTATGTTCCAAGACAGTTTGGATCGTGCAATGAAGCAGCAAGGTTAGCCAGACAAGATACCGAACCAATACCTGACAATGGAAAGCCAGGTCACGGAGAGTACAGTGCAATGCATTCAGCTACACGTTCACAACCGATGGAAGAAAATTATTGCGTACCACTCCAACGATACTACGCAAGGGTAGGCGAAAGTTACAGTGGACAATATCTAATGGATCTACCACAACCGGAAAGGACGACGGGAGAAATGATCAGAAACAAGAGTGGCGAAGAATCGCGAATTTCATATGGAACTACGACGAAGTACGACAACGATCATTTCCTCACAGTCAGAAAATTTCAACTCTTTCGAGAAGGAAACTCATTACATCCACGAACTTTTATTCATCAATTCCGAGTAGGATTACCAGAACACTGGATGCTAGCACACAAATTAGACTTTATATGTGCACACATGTCAGGAACAGTCGCGGAAACCATGCAAAATGTTGCAGCGGCATGCCGATCGTACGAATATTTCGGAGAGAAGTTGCTCTCACGATATTGGTCCAGTGAAGCACAGAACAGAGTGAAGTACGAATTATTATAGAACCCATATTTTGAAAATTCGGGAGAGAAGAGTCCCGTGAAATTTTTCGAATTAATGGCAAAGAGAAATCAATGCTTAGATGGACCATGCGGAGGCAATGACGTCGAAGCATTTAAAAGGTATTCTAAGCGAACTGAAGTTCATATTTTCGGAAGATGACGCAAGAAAAAGACGAAGCGCACGTGAAAACGAAAGCAAAAAGCAGTGGAATCCACAAGACACAGTACGAAGAAACAATAATTACGAACCACGTGATAACTTCGCACCAAGAAACGACAATAGATTTCAACAAAGAACCGGTTATGGATTTAGAAGAGAATATGGCAATAACTGTAATTCACCCAGGAACGACAAAAACTATTACAGAGGGAATAACGACAACCGGAACGGGTATTCGAATTGACAGCTAAGCGCACATGCCAAAGAGAATGACGCACCGACCCAGGACAACTGCAGCACCTTGAACAGAGAAGTAAATACCTTATCACGAGAAGAGAAGAAGGAAGAAACGAAACCGCAGGGACCAGATGAAAACGAAGACAGGAAAATAACAATATCGTGTTGGCATGAAATTAAATGGGAGAATACTGACGAGGAAGATGAATTACCAGAGGCATGCACAACGAATGTAGGAGGAAAGGATGAAGTAATGAGTATTGCAGAGCTGTTTGAGATGGAAACCAGGGAAAGCGAATTCAGTGAGGATAATGCGCAGTCGACAGATGTTGAAAATAAGTTACTAGTGGGCACACAACCCAACGTATATAATGAAGGAAGTTATGAAGCGATAATTAGAGCATTTAGTTACGATTATGTGGAAGTAGCGACGAAGAAGGAGAAGATAGACAAGGATGAGGAAAAAGTAGAGGATGTTGAAGAAAGCATAAATGAAGGAAGAAATAGAGAAGAGAAAATAAACATAGAGAAGTAGCAGTCGAAGCTTATCCTACAGAAAGTTCGAATTCACAAGAGAAATTCCTGAAAAGACTCATGTATGATTCAGTGGAGGATTCGTTGATGCAAGAAGAAGAAGAAGAACAGAACCAACCTTTTCAAATTCAACCAATTGTGAAGGCCATGGTAAAGCATATCCCAGTCAATATTGTAATTGATAGCGGAAGTGGACTGACTGCGATCTCAGAAAATTTATTCATGCAGTGTAATGCCAATGAGGAATTGCCAGTTCTGAAAGCATGTAATATTAAAGTAAGAGGTCCTATTAGAAACAATGCTGCTGAAGTTACGAGACAAACAAGGTTAAATCTTTCGTGTCAAGGTCAAGAGATCGAAGCCAACTTTGTGATTATACCTAAACTAACTGTAGATTTGATTATAGGTGCCGATTTTCTAAATGAGAGACAAGCGATAATAGATATGGGGAAAGGTAGCGTAACATTCGGGAATGTCACACTTCTCTTTGAGCAAAAGCTAAAATTAGAAGAAATACCAGTTATAAAAAAACATTTACGAATGATGCGAGATAAAGAGGATGAAGAATTAGAATGGTATGCATAAAAGGGGGAATCACCTCAACTCATGTTAGAAGTCCACAAAGAAATCGACGAAAAATTGGAAGAAGTTCTAGGTATTTCAGAACATAGTAAAAGAGAATTAGAGGATATTATACAAGATAATGCAGAGGTATTTTTACCTAAGACTGGCATTATTAAACACTTTCAATAAAAGTTTGAAGATTAATTTTGTTACTGGTAAATAATCAGCACAATATTTCAAGATTATGTTGCAGATAAGATCGTCAGAAGAAAGAAGAATGAAGAGAGAGGAAGGTGGGAAAAAGAAAGTAGTTTCAATAAAAATAAAAACAAAAATAACACCCAAAGTACCATAGATTAAGGTGAAGGGATAAAACGTAGATAGTCTAACAGCATGAAAAAATAAAATGCTATACACCACGACACTACACAAAAATAAAAAACGAATTGGAGGATTCTTGTAGAAGTTAAGACTCAAAATTTCTTAGAATTGTAACATGGAAAGGGCGCCGAAATTTGTAAAGCTTTTTAAAAAGGCGTAAAACAATGTAGGTACCAGACATATGACAGATGATTATAAGTAAAACTTTTTGTAAGAACCATTGTAAAAACTCCAGCAAAGACCAGATGCAACGACCCACAAGTTGCAACGTGAGAAGTATCAAGAAAGAAAAGGACGTAATTAGCAAGACACGATTCCTACAAGGCAGAAGCATCGAGAGAAGGGAAAGGACAGCGAGACCAACAGAGGGCCCTTGTATCTGATGTGGGCAGTAAATCTGCCTGCTAAGCGGAACCCTGCTGTGACAGAACACGGAAAGCCAAGAGGGTGCTGGGACGCCCCGACTCAGCGGAGCGATCAAAAAACGGCCCGACGAGAAGACGGCTTGGGCAAGCCACCACTGCCAAAAAATATGTGTAAAAGTCACACTACAGCTATTAAACAGCACGCTGATGCACGAAACTGAAGAAAACGTCCACAAAGTAGAAATGACATGCCCAAACAATTTATCAAACTGTTACTAAGAGGAGAACTCCAAAGCGACTAGTTATCAATAAATATTTCCATATCCTGCCCAGAGAAGAACCAAGAATCAAGTAAGAAGCAGAGAAACAGCAGGAAGAACAGAAGTTGATGATTTGCAAGATTGAGACCAAGAAAGAAGATGGGTGAAGAATAGACGACATACCTTCCCAAATGCCTATCCTATTGTAAACTAGTCATCTGCGAAGTATTACTACAAAAAACGACCGCTTGCAGCGACATATAACGATGACTTTCACACATACAAAGCCAGTAAACCACGAGATTCTGCACTCACAGCTCCATTCCATTATGGGACCACCACAACAGCAACACACACTTGCAAAGCCAACAAGAAACGACGAACAAAGCTGTACATCAAATACTTGCCCACATCCATCTCGCTCAAGTCCATCACCTTCGTGCAAAAACATTCACCTGGCTCATGCTTAAACGTTCATAGGATTGTGTGAATGTGTGAAATCAAATTATGTGATGTACGAATTGTGCAAAAGAAACGTGTGAAAAATTAAATAATTTAAGCACACCAGACAGCTAATAAACTACAATATAAGTCATTGACTATGGACTTAAGTAAAAAACAGACTATCGATAAAAATAAGTCATTAGTTTGGAAATGGACAGTATATAAAGATCAAAAGTAAGGCATAATAAACCCTAAAACTATATGCCACATATTTTCTCCTCATAAAAGTAAAAGAATAACTATATTTTACTTATTTTTTCCTTATTAAAACATAGAATAAAAAATTATCTTGCTGGATGTTTTCCCTTTTTTTAACATTTGTACCATTTGTTAGGATAATATCTCAATACTTGTGTATGTATATTTCTTGTCAAAGCAATTCTTGGAAATAATTCTTATTTGTTAGTGTAACAATGTTGAAATGAGTGTATGGATACAAAAACATTTTGCTTGTACATCATATTTAGAAAATGTGTTAGGAATAGATTTTACTTAATAACTACATTTATAAAAAAAATATTTCTAAGAAAATCGATGTGAAAGACTCCTCACTTTCGATAACAAACTTCTTAAAAAACAAACTTCACACTTAAATAAAGAAAGAAAATAATTAAAAATAAATAATAATAATAATAATAGCATAAAAAATTCTACTCTTGTCAATATAAACATATTTTTGAGAATAATGTGGAAGACTATAAAAATATAAATTAGTAATACAAACTAGCATAGAACCAGAATAACGTGGCTGAACAGTAGGCAACAATATTTAGATAAAGGAATAATTTTTGACTTACTTCGACAACGATTCAATCATTGCCTAAATTCAGTGCAAAAATTAAGTTCGAAGGGTGGTGATATGTAAGGTGTCAGGCAAATCCAACACCACCCATGAAAACCCTGACATGATAAGCAAATCCAGTAGGATGTCACATAGCTCCAAATAAATCGTGACATTTAATTAACGAAAGCAATATGAGTAATGAGTGAGCAAATGGAATACCACAGACTAACACAAGAATGCCTAAATGCATGTCATACCTTCCCACCGTGAGACAGACGCAGTTCCGAGGGGAGAAACGAGAACAGAAGCCGAGAGCAGAACTGTGTTAAGCTGGAAGGCCCTACGATAAGGGACGGACACCCACGTCGCCATCTAACCACCAGGACCACCTCCCAGCC
Source organism: Schistocerca americana (assembly GCF_021461395.2). Lineage (NCBI taxonomy): Eukaryota > Metazoa > Arthropoda > Insecta > Orthoptera > Acrididae > Schistocerca > Schistocerca americana. The sequence goes on from NC_060119.1 coordinate 231,421,616, forward strand.
CATGTTAAAAGCTAGAGCCCTCCATAAGAACAGTATAGATCTTACGATAACACTAAAAGGGCCACACCAGCTGCAAGTTTTAGCGTGAGACTTTTTCGCGTCTCTGTTACACTGCAAACCTAAAAAACATTGCCCCACCACGAAAAGTAACCGCTAGGACCATCCCCCAGCCCATGTTAAAATCTAGAGCCCTCCAGAAGAACAGTATAGATCTCATGATAATACTAAAAGGGCCACACCAGCCGCAAGTTTTAGCGTGAGACTTTTTGCGTCTCTGTTACGTTGCAAACCTAAAAAACATTGCCCCACCACGAAAAGTAACTGCCAGGACCACCCCCCAGCCCATCTTAAAAGCTAGAGCCCTCCAGAAAAACAGTATAGATCTTACAATAACACTAAAAGGGCCACACCAGCCGCAAGTTTTAGCGTGAGCCTTTTTCGCGTCTCTGTTACGTTGCAAACTTTAAAAACATTGCGCCACCACGAAAAGTAACTGCCACGACCACCCCTAGCCCTTGTTAAAAGCTAGAGCCTTCCAGAAGAACAGTATAGATCTTACAATAACACTAAAAGGGCCACATCAGCCGCAAGTTTTAGCGTGAGACTTTTTCACGTCTCTGTTACGTTGCAAACTTTAAAAATATTGCCCCACCACGAAAAGTATAACGTTTCTCATTGGATAGACAGAATTTTTGTAGGCGGAGCTTATGATTAACATTGAGACCCTGATTGGTCAGATGAAAACAAGCCAGATAGTTTTTTTTTTTAAACCAACTTTGGTACATTGTAGTAAGGAGAAGTTACAAGAGAGTTGCTTCCGAGACGGCGAGGTGAGCGGAGCTGTGCTGCTCGCCGCCCCCTGAAGAACACCGACAAGATAATCAACGCACGCGATTCCGCATTTTTCAGCGCATAAGGCTTCACTCAGAACTGCAGAAGTCTCATCTGTTACATCCCCTTTTTACGTAATACTAGTGTCGATCGTCAATTGAAGCTCATGGTATTCACACTTGCTACGTAAGTTAAAATCTGAAACGTGATGATTTTTCTGTTATATAATTCTTGAGAAGCCACATCAGCCACTGTAATTTACGACAAGTTAGATAAGTAATTAAAGATAATTGAGGGTCACTGTAGACCATTTTGATAGTTTTCTCTTTTGTGAAACTTAATTTAAACCTAGATTATAGATGTGATATGGCATAGGTCATCCTTCGATCCATTGTAGAACTTGGAAATCCACTCAGGGAATATTCGTTCACATTTTTGTTGAACGTAGTTCGTTTTTATCATCCTGTATTAAAATATTTCCCTTTATCAATAGTTCAATTTATAAACAATGTTTTGTGTGCAGAATAAAATTTCCAGTGGTAAACTTAACTGCTTTGTCGACGTTAATTTACCAGCTAACTAAAAATGGGAAAGCTTTGAACCCCTTCCACTAAATTTAGTTAGTATTAAGATTCTTTTACAGGGAGTGCAGTGGAGCTGACACTGAAATCATTAAGTATTTGGCTATATCATCGCTAGTCTCTCCGAACTCTTCTGAACTCTACATGTCATGTGTGGTCTGGCGTCCCCTTACCAGCAACAGGTCCCAGGTTCAAACTAGTCAATTCCCTAAAAAACACGCTCAGTGCGTCGTTGCGCGAAAGTGGTAGGGAGACACGAGTCAGAACAACAGACACCACGCAGACTGTTAGAACGTATGAAGCAGTTGTTCCTTTATTCTACTGTTCCGATTATTTATGTTTGCTCTTTGAAATTACAAATGCACTACCTGCTTCACCACGAATGGTGCCTGTTCTGTTGCGCATGACTGACAGAACACGACACTTGTATATACGAATGTACTCTACAGATTTGCTACTTTGAGCTAATGAAGCGAAAACAGACTACCAAAAGAACATTGCAACAAACTACCGAAAAGTCATTTTGCACATCAGGAAAATGTTCTCCCGTATAACAATTTCACTGGTAAATAGTTAAAACAAATTTTCATCACTTGGGTTTGAACGCATGATCCCTAGCATGACGACCATATGCTCTACCAACTCACCCACGTGACATGTGCGAAACTGTTATTATCAGAAACTCCTTTCCTGTGTTCCGTAGTTCTCATGTTACTTTTAATTAACGTTTACGTATGTTCTACTGGATAGCAGCATATAGCACGAAGTAAATCACAGTTTTGATTGTTAGTCTTTCTACGTAAGCTTTTGGTATCGGTCTTAGTGTCTGACATCTAGAGGTTTAGTTTTGAGCCAGAGGGTGAATCACAGCACGCCATGCTTTTGCACTGTTGTAGAGGGAGTCAGTAGGCACCTTTGAGCCAAAATTGAAAGTTATGCGTCGCAATGGAAGATAGTTACAGGGTTTCAAACAAGTGGTACATTTTCTTGTGCAGTGTATATCTTTACTCCGCAAGGACCTGGACACCATTTCATGATAACGCACTGTGTACCAGTATTACTTTGCCCCCTTCCAGAGTAATTTTTGGATGACACAGGCAAAAAATTCGGTAAACCTCTGTGTAAGACAGATTCAGCATCGCTCTCTCTGAGCAAGATGTATGTTGAAAAAAGTTACTGGTTTCCAGAGTTGTACCGAGAGCCCAGCGTGGTACCAGGATAGCAACTGGAGACCTGTGAAACGTCTACGCCACTAGTAAAATATTATCAGATTTCAGTTTTTTTTTACACGCTGTTTACATGTCGACGTTCTTGCGCACAAGCTTCGCCTGTTTGTCGTTCAGCTGCGTGTTGGATTCTAGCTGACGTCCGTCAAGTCAGTTCAGCGGTTCTGCGACCAGGAGAAGATGCCAGTGACTCCGACGCAGTGGCGGACTGCCGGCGAGCAGTTGCGACCTTTCCGGACTGGCTGATACAGTGTACTCGGTCCCATTCCAATGTACGATGACCATTGATAACCCATCCGCGATGCACCTATTGTCGGTAGAACTGTGGTCGATTGATCTCCTCTCTACACCTGGTTTCAACACTCAAAGTCGCCCGTGTGTTGAACAGGATCGTACGCCCAAAGCGTGTCTTGCTGGATTCTGAATTGAATTCCAGTGTTGACAGGACTCTGAGATGTGGTTTTGTCGGAAGACAGTTTCTTCATCAGTAGGTGGTAGGCGGCGAGCAACATGAAGTTCATCAGGTGATGTTCGTCATCTTGAGTATATCTTAGGCTAGTTCGTAGACTGTGCTGGAGCATATAGGGTATAGATTCATTACAGTATTGTAAACATGGAATCTGAGACGCGGCGCTATTGAATCAGTAGACTGTTCTGTCTGGCGCAACCCTCTCTGATGTAGTATCGACTATCCCTCTTGCGGCCCTATTGCCAATGTCTATGAGGAGAAGGTGGTATCTGTGGCTTCTGTCCTTAGAGAGCCTTTGCTTGCCGATATATATATATATATATATACGGGGTTCGCTGGCCCCAGAGGGAGGCACGAAGTTTGGGTATTGGCGGTAGCGTCGCGACAAGAGGTGGTCACGAGGACCGAGCGAGGTGGCGCAGTGGTTAGCACACTGGACTCGCATTCGGGAGGACGACGGTTCAATCCCGTCTCCGGCCATCCTGATTTAGGTTTTCCGTGATTTCCCTAAATCATTTCAGGCAAATGCCGGGATGGTTCCTTTGAAAGGGCATGGCCGATTTCCTTCCCAATCCTTCCCTAACCCGAGCTTGCGCTCCGTCTCTAATGACCTCGTTGTCGACGGGACGTTAAACACTAACCACCACCACCACGAGGGCCGAGCGGCCGAAGCCACGAGCTGCATAAGGAGGCCCTACGCAGAGCGAAGTACTTCACCGGGGTCAGCGTCTACTACGAGCATCAGGCCCACATCCCGTCGGCTGGTTGGCAACATCCGTGTCGGACGACCGCTCGTGACCTGGCTGCCCTCTTCTACCTGGCTTTCATCAGCACCACTCAGTAACCGCTGCGACGCACCGGGGATCAATGAAACTACTTGCTGATAAAGGGGAATAACATTCTGTAATCCTCGTGGTGATTTTCGCCATTGTCTACCTGTCCTCATTATTTTCTGGTTTGTACCCGACCCTCAGAGTTTTACTCGATCGGTTCTTTGGTCCTAAATATAGGCCGTAGTGTTATACTAAGACACTAGTTATCGTTGAAAATTCGTCCCGATATTATACTGCCTCTCATTTCTGGTTTGTACCCGATCATTAACGTCCTAATAAATCAGCTCCTGGTCGCAAATAGAGCCAGAACCATTCTACCAAGGCACAGGTTGCCGTTAAATAAAGAGGGGACTTGTGGTTAGATATAGATGCCAACGATTCAATTCTTTGATTGTAATTAAATTTCTTAGTCGTTAGTTATAATCTGAACAACCTGTTGTACTAAGCTGGTCGTTGCTGTGTTTGAAAGATCGTTCTCAATAACTGACAATTAGTTTAACTTTGCAAATATTAATAGCCAACATGGCTTTAGTCAAAATAAAACTGTCAGAAGGGATCCATTCGCATCTTGGTTGCCGATTGAAATTAAGAGGTTGGGTACTTTGAAGTAAGCCTTATCATTGTCATATTGTTTCCTAATCTGTTTAACCTTTAAGCACAGGTTCGCATCTTAACCCCGAACCTTTCGACACACAGATTTCAAATTAAAAGTTACGTTATCTATTTTGAGTAACTGAATCATTCTTGCCATCAATGGCGCTTGTATAGTTCTCCCATGTTGCAGAAGGGCATTTAGTAAGAAAGACTGTGTCCAGCGAAGAAGTAAACAACGCAGGTCCGGCGGTCTTGTAATCATTGTCATATTGTTTGCTGTTTTGATTTCTTTTGCAGATTTTCATTCGACTTAGGGTTTAATGTCAAATTTGTTCATTTTGTAAAAAAAAATTGGTTATATATTGTTATATAAACATGTTCTGTGAAAAAAATTGGATTGATAGGTCTTTCTTCCAAGTTTCCCTTAATTCCAGTAAGTACCACGTTTCAGAATCTAGTGTTATTACTGTGAATGCCATGGATCTCAATGATGAGCTCATGACAAGAGCTGGAAAACCGGATTGTTTACAAATGGTTCAAATGGCTCTGAGCACTATGGGACTTAACATCTGAGGTCATCAGTCCTCTGGTTTAGAATTACTTTAACCAAACTAACCTAAGGACACCACAAACATCAATGCCCGAGGCAGGATTCGAACGTGCGACCGTAGCAGCAGCGCGGTACCGGACTGAAGCGCCCAGAACCGCTCGGCCACAACGGCCGGCGCAGTGTTTACAGGGATCTAGCGAGGGTCTGTGACCCAAGTCTAGGTTAGTGGTGACGTAATGTGTCTTTCTTATTCCGCTATATTCACTTGACAGGCTGTGAACTGCTGTGTCGGTCCCTCACTATGTGCTCTCATCTACATCTACATTTATACTCCGCAAGCCACCCAACGGTGTGTGGCGGAGGGCACTTAACGTGCCACTGTCATTACCTCCCTTTCCTGTTCCAGTCGCGTATGGTTCGCGGGAAGAACGACTGTCTGAAAGCCTCCGTGCGCGCTCTAATCTCTCTAATTTTACATTCGTGATCTCCTCGGGAGGTATAAGTAGGTGGAAGCAATATATTCGATACCTCATTCAGAAACGCACCCTCTCGAAACCTGGCGACCAAGCTACACCGCGATGCAGAGCGCCTCTCTTGCAGAGTCTGCCACTTGAGTTTATTAAACATCTCCGTAACGCTATCACGGTTACCAAATGTGACGAAACGCGCCGCTCTTCTTTGGATCTTCTCTATCTCCTCCGTCAGACCGATCTGGTACGGATCCCACACTAATGAGCAATACTCAAGTATAGGTCGAACGAGTGTTTTGTAAGCCACCTCCTTTGTTGATGGACTACATTTTCTAAGCACTCTCCGAATGAATCTCAACCTGGTACCCGCCTTACCAACAATTAATTTCATATGATCATTCCACTTCAAATCGTTCCGCACGCATACTCCCAGATATTTTACAGAAGTAACTGCTACCAGTGTTTGTTTCGCTATCATATAATCATACAATAAAGGATCCTTCTTTCTATGTATTCGCAATACATTACATTTGTCTATGTTAAGGGTCAGTTGCCACTCCCTGCACCAAGTGCCTATCCGCTGCAGATCTTCCTGCATTTCGCCACAATTTTCTAATGCTGCAACTTCTCTGTATACTACAGCATCATCCGCGAAAAGCCGCATGGAACTTCCGACACTATCTACTAGGTCATTTATATATATTGTGAAAAGCAATGGTCCCATAACACTCCCCTGTGGCACGCCAGAGGTTACTTTAACGTCTTTGTCGTCTCTCCATTGATAACAACATGCTGTGTTCTGTTTGCTAAAAACTCTTCAATCCAGCTACACAGCTGGTCTGATATTCCGTAGGCTCTTACTTTGTTTATCAGGCGACAGTGCGGAACTGTATCGAACGCCTTCCGGAAGTCAAGAAAAATAGCATCTACATGTTGTCTCTTTCAACATATCTCACAAACTAACGACTATGCTGAACACGCTTCATTTACTTCCTGCCGCAGTCTAGTTTCTCCTGCATGCGTATCCTTACTCGCAAGACAGTGTCGTCGACCTGATCCACTTGCAACATACTGACTCGCTTGTTGCTGCGCCTCTGTCTATGGCATAAATTGAATTTGCTTATGGCAGTGAATTATAATAAAAGTTTTCTAGTTTCTACCCGTTATTGTTCTTAGACATAACAATCGTCAGAGAATGTGAGCCCTTGGAATCTTGGGAGTAAGACTCTCCAAATAATCGGCGTTTTTCTGAAACTGTGTGCCACTGAGTATCGTTGGACATTTCTGTGAAACCTCCAAGCTTACTAAAGAAAGCCGATATTATTCACGCAGTTTTTCTGTGAGCCTTTTCCACCTCTTGGGTAAGGATCCAAAACTGACTCAAGTATTGGTTAACACTGGTTTTGTAATTGACATTGATCACATTCGTATTTATACAGCATAAATAATCAATCCATTATCATGATGCTATTCGTGATGATATACCGTTCCTTTCCTGCGACCTCTGAACAGAGTCATCATGGGGACCTGCATGTAAGCGTATGGCGGCTCTGTTTCTTAATGAAATGTGGCGTGAATTTATTTAAAACTTAATAAGTTTCCTCAGACCCAGAGCGCTAAAGTTCATGAAAAATTCACGTTATAATCGTCGCGGATGAACCACCACAAAAAGCGCCTAAGATGCAAATCGCCTGGAAAGTATAAGTTACCAGTGTAGTGTCGGCTCCTGACGCCTAATTTCCTGTCCCGAATTCAGGCCGCGCACTTGCACAGCACTACGGGCGAGCCACGTCTACAGACACCAGCCAACCACACGTCGTCACATGCGCTGACCGACATTATTATTAACTAATATTTTCCAAAGAACTATTAAGTGATTTTCTGAAAATCGACTCTTCCTAAATTAAAAGAAAACACACACACACACACACACACACACACACACACACACACACACACACACACACTACATAACAAATAGAGTCACACCAATAGCTGATGCAGTACTTGAGCAGGAGTCATTAACTAGGGCAGAATGATCCTTAATTTTTGGCTGCACATGTTGATGAAAACGAACTCGAAGAAGGGTACTACGAAGGTTTTAAAACAATTAAGTTCAGTTACTTTTGCTCTTCTTATAATTGTTGATCTTGGTAGCAAACGTGTCAACCTCCTGAAATACTTTGCTTATTTCCACTCAGTTATATCGCACGGAATAATTTTCTAGGGTAGCTTAGCACTTAGAAAGAAATTATTGATTCCACGAAAGCGAGCAGTAAGAATAATACGTGGGTCTCACCCACGGACATCATGTAGGTACCTCTTCAAGCAGTAGGGATTGCAACTGCCCCGTCACAGAACATACTTTAAACAATGAAACTGGTCGTAAATAATCCATCGCAATTTGAGAAGAACAGAGATGTACATACCTACACTATAGGGAAAAATTACCTTTATTAGCCATTGTTACAGCTGTCAGTGGCTCAGAGAGAATTTCAATACGCAGCAATAAAAATTTGATCATTTGCCCAATAACATAAAATATCTGGCAGGAAGCGACGCAAGTTTTAAATGTAATTTAAAATCATTTCTCCTGGACAATTCCTTCTATTTCATTGACGAATTTCAGCTTTAAAACTGGTAGCAATAAATAAACTTGGTTTTAAGTGTCTAGCTGCACGAATAGGAATAAGATGATAATGTGTTCATTAATGTTAACACTAATCATGTATACACATCCTGTAAACTGACTCTTTCCACATCACTTAGATAAAAGAATCGTTCAAATGATCTATGGAACATGTAACCAGCTAGCCAACCATACGACACCCCTTGTCTTCTCTGTGTCAGCATAAAGTGAACAGCTTAAGTGCTCTACGCATCATCAGACTCTAAGACGAACATTTGCAAACGTTATTTGGTTCTCTCTCGCGTTCATCGACTGCATTATACGACCTTGACGGTCTAACGATCACGATTGTTATACTTTTATTTATAATGCTTACGCATTCGAAACATACTTGGCTCGCTGTGAAGATCCCGATTTAACGATTCCTTGTATTAGCAGACTTCAGCCAGTATAAGAGCGAATAACTGTGTCAGCTTTAGGCCTAAATTAAAAGTGACTGCAGACTCCACTTAATTACTGGAAACAAAATGAGAATGTATTAATTTCTGTTCATTTTGTGAAAGAAATGACGAAATGCTGAGAACAGAACAGAATATATATTCTTGGAGTAATATTATAGGCAACAAGCCTCCTAGTCAAAACTTCCTAAAGTCGCGAAAGTTCTAAAATTCATAATTTCATAAGATTCTTTAAAAGAAAATAAGTTATACGAGGGGCGTTTGAAAATTCCGTGCAAAGTCCGAGAGATGGCACCACCGGCGCATATCGAGGTCATGTTTAGTTAGTAGCATCTTTGGAAGAAATGCACACCAAGTTTCAGCCATATTGGTCTATTTCTTTGTGTTTGGCATTCGTGTGAATCAAAAAAGTCGAGGGATTGTCAAAAAATGGACGAAAAAGAATTTCCTGTGGTGATTAAACATTACTTTATGAAAGGCAAAGGGCTGCAGGAGACTAAAGAGAAGCTTGAAAAACATTACGGTGACTGCACCTTCGATCAGAAAGTTTATAAGTGGTTTCAAAATTTTCGGAGTGGCCATATGGGCAGAAGTGATGCTGAACGTTCTGCACGCCCTGTGAAGGTTACGACTCCAGAAATCATTGATAAAATCCATTATATGGTGATGGATGACAGAAGAGTTAAGGTGCGTGAGATTGCTAGTGCTGTGGGCGTCTCGAATGAATGGGTACACAATATTTTGCATCAACATTTGGACATGAGAAAGCTATCCCCGAGATGGGTTCCACGATTGCTCACACCTGAACAAAAAAGGCAATCGTGTGAAGTGTTGCAAGCATTGTTTGCAGCTGTTCAGGAAGAATCCGCAGGACTTTAAGCGTCGTTTCGTCACTGTGGATGAAAAATGGCTACATTACTATACTCCTGAGACCAAACAACAATCTAACCAATGAGTTACCAAGGGAGAATCTGCACCAAAAAAGGCAGAGACCATTCCGTCAGCCGGAAAGGTTATGACGATTGTCTTTTGGGATTCGGAAGGGATAATCCTCATAGACTATCTGGGAAAGGGTAAAACTATTACAGGTGCATATTATTCATCGTTATTGGACCGTTTGAAAACTGAGCTTCAAGGAAAACGCCGGTGATTGGACCGCAAAAAGTCCTTTTCTATCATGACAATTCACCAGCACACATCTCAGCAGTTGTGGTCGTAAAATTAATGGAAATAGGATTCCAACTTGTTTCATATCCCCCCTTTTCTCCAGACATGGCTCCCTCCGACTAATATTTGTTCCCCAATTTGAAGAAATGGCCGGCAGGACAAAGATTTTATTCAAACGAGGAGATGATCGCAGCAACTAATAGCTATTTTGCAGACTTGAACAATTCCTATTATTCGGAAGGGATCAACAAATTAGAACAGTGTTGAAAGAAGTGTATAAGTCTAAAAGGAGACTATGTCGAAAAATAAAAAAGGTTTGCCCCAAACACGTAAGTAGTTTTTATTTTTGCACAAACTTTTCAAACGTCCCTCGTAAATGAAATAACTATGGCGCAAATGTATCAGTCGGTCCAGAACAAACACAAATTACTGAGTTTACAGTTTGCTAATTTTTTTATTTCTGCGAGAGAACAATGGGTTATACGGTCTATGGCATTCAGACCAATGTTTTCTCCGTTTGCCTTCGTATGGACAGGGAGACGTTAGTGTTTCAAAAACAAGATGAAAACCGGACTCGTTCTCATAGAACATAAAATCAGGTTACCATACAATATTGGCTTCTCCTTACGTTAATTACAATTTCCAAATGCAAACAGACTTACACGTTGTTCAAAAACACGTCATTAGACGTGAAAACCAAGTTTCCACTTCACGGCATGAACAGCAAAGTGGCTACACCGGTTTCCGTGAGATCACCGAAGTTAAGCGCTGTCGGGCATGGTCGGCACTTGGATGGGTGACCATCCAGGCCGCCATGCGCTGTTGCCATTTTTCGGAGTGCACTCAGCCTCGTGATGCCAATTGAGGAGCTACTCGGCCGAATAGTAGCGGCTTCGGTCAAGAAAACCATCATAACGACCGGGAGAGCGGTGTGCTGACCCCACACCCCTCCTATCCGCATCCTCCTCTGAGGATGCCATGGCGGTCGGATGGTCCTGATGGGCCACTTGTGGTCTGTAGGCGGAGTGGTGGCATGAACAGCAAAAGCATAGATCTGAAGACTGGCCTGCCAACGGTTTCGTTATTAGCACGCATTCTTTTCAGCCTATATGATGCCGATATCCCGGACACCAAATCACGTAAATTAGCGCACTGGAAGTACTCAACAGCTATTACTCGAAGCTGTATCTACGTCCAATCTTTAACAAAATGACCAGCACCATAATGCACCTTAACAACAGAGGTACAAACAGAAAGCTAGAGCTTTCTATGAATGTCCATCGCCTAATTACTTGAGAGTGAAATTAGATCACACTCTAAGGTGTATCTCACATCTGAAAAATACAAAACAGAAATTGAAATTTCGAAATGCTATCCTGTCGAAACGGGTTGCGGAGCGAGTACATCAAGGATTTCAGCGTTAGCCCTTGTCTGCAGCAACTGCTACGGTCGCAGGTTCGAATCCTGCCTCGGGCATGGATGTGTGTGATGTCCTTAGGTTGGTTAGGTTTAAGTAGTTCTAAGTTCTAGGGGACTGATGACCTTAGAGGTTAAGTCCCATAGTGCTCAGAGCCATTTGAACCATTTGAACCTTGTCTACAGCGCGGCTGAATATTGTTGACCAGTCTGGATGAAAAGTTCGGACGTAGCTAAGATGAACATCCAGGTGAAAGAGACTAAGAGGATAATCTCCTGAACACGTAGGGCCACCTCTTGTGCCCTAGGTCCCAGTCCCATCACACATAGAGCCCTCTGCCATCACACATAGAGCCCTCTGAAATTATGTGATCACAGTTAGCAACAAGAGCATACAGAAAAATCGTCGACAGCTCAGAACTATCTATACACCAAGATCTACTACCTACAAACAAAATTAAATCCAGCAGGTCATGGAAAATCGGCGAAGAATAGCTAGGCTTTGAATCGATGACAGCTTGGGAAGAACTGCGTGGTAAGTGGACATAAGAACCAAAGTTTGGTGGGCGGCCCCAACAAGTAGGGCAACGGATTAAATCTGTCGAGAGACTACATGCTACTGTGAGCGGCGTCAGCCTTGTAGATATATGTAAGCAACTGATGAACAAATATAGTCTATCAGACAGTCCTGAGTGAGAGTTCGGTGACATTCAATCAATGGACCATTTACTTGTGTGTGAAGTGCATGACTATGTGGGAGAACTGAATGACTTTGGACTCAGCTATAGAGTCGCTCAAGAATATTTCTAATGCTGTATACTATTGTAAGAACATATGTACGGAATATTGTACTTCGGTGCAGGATTGTAAGAATATTGTAGTTCATAAATTACGTTACGAAGGCATTTGTAAATGCTGGACGACTAAATACAGACACTCCAAGGCATGCACACTTTTCCAGGTACTGCATTCCCCAGAATGTAAAGCTGGATGGCGGCTCAAATACTGTTACATGTAACCATCAAACATTTTTCCCAAAAATTTTTAATAAAAGGTTTTTTCCGCACTTATCGCCCCTTTCCCACCACTCAGAAACAGTTTGAAATCAATATTTTCCTAGGCTTCCTAGCTGAGAAACCCGGCGTTGGCCGAGTATATGTTTATAGGTGTGCCCGAGACTTCTTAGCTGTGGTATTTATATTTGACATAGAAAGCTTCTCTGTATACAACATCTGAAGTAGTCTGGCTGGAGACAGTGACACAGTAGAAAGCCAGGTAGAGCTGGTCGTGCGAAAGGCAACTGACATTAAGGTCCTCGTCCAAAATACGCAGCGCCTGGCCATCTGTTAGGTTTACGGTCATGGTCTAACACAAGGTTATAGGGAACAGTGCGCGTTTAAAGTGAAATTGCAAGTTGTTAGGAATAAGTGGGATTTGGGGTACGCCTGCGTCACTTGCCGTTAGAACTTCCGCTACTATAATGTTACGTCGGAGAGGAGTAACTTCAGGCCTCTGTGGGTGACAGGTTCTGAGGAGAGAGTTAATGCATTACGCTCTAGATCAGAGTTACTTTGCACCTCGCTTTCCCAAGGAGTTTCCATACAACGAACTAAAGCTTGATGTTCTCGATCTGCAGAAAACTGGATGCTTGAGACCGTATAGTCCTCAATCTTTTAGCCACTCAGGTATCTTCACTAAAACTCTACTGTTTACTAGACATTTTATTTGTAAACGAAACGAAATGAAAATGTAATGAGTAGGCATAGAAATCATAAACCTCATAAATTCGCTTTACCTAGAAATTATATAAATAAAACCTACTGAATCAAGCATAGAAATGTGGAAGTTTTTAATACACAAAGCAAAATTAGAAAATTCGATTATCCTAACCAAATGACTCCAATGTTGGTCCGTATTCGTAACGATGAAATTGCGGCGCTTAATTATGTCGCTGACGTAAACTTCCGAAAGCACATCTGTCACTTGGTTAAAAAAACTATCAGCACCATAGGTCGGTTCTTTGGTTTACCACGGAACTATGTGTACTATGCCTTGATGATTAAAAATCCGAAGCAGAACAGACGATTTTAGATAAAACTTTAAATTACGATATATTTTCCCTAAGCTCCCTTGTTGATTAAATAAAGCCTGTACGTTGCCCGGAGCAACGCTATAGTTCCCTCACAAAACCCCCAAAACTTCGTCTACTAGTTTTGGAGATTAACATGTCCAAACAGACAGGAAAGACGGTTTTTGATAAAATTTTAAATCACGATATTTTTCGTGAAATATCTACTCACCTGTGGAAACCCAATGAAAATTCGTCGAGTAGTTTTGGAGATTATCGTATTCGGACAGACAGACACGGTGCTTTTAGATACAACTTTAAATCAGAGTTTCTTTTCTTTTTTTTTTTCGTCGTCCGATTTTCATTAAACAAAATCAGTCCGTTTTCTCAAGTGAACTGTGAAACTTAATGGAAATTCTTCCGGCAATTTAGGAGATTAACGTGTTTGAAAAGCATTAACGTGTTCAAACAGTTTTATTAGTATCTACATAAGTAGATCAATATTTTACATGGGAATAAAAGAACGTATGCAACTGTTGTGTTGCATACGTGGGCTCTAAATCATTGTGTAACTTGGCATTTTATATGCATATATCCTTACTAGAGACTGTAATGTCTCAGCACATACCTTGGGTTCCAAAAAATAATGTCTGCAGTTCTGATTTAATCAAAGTACACAATGAGGCTTGAACTTCAGAATAATTAATTTGTAATATGTCAGTTCATGTTTAAATGGTAGTAGCGTATGCGATCTTTTTCTCACTTCAGATTCCCAGGAAGGTTTATTTAACACACAATGCATGCCGGTGCCGTATGTGATCAGTTTGAAAAGAAAGAAAACAGACCACTGCTTGGGGGACTATATCTTTAAACTCACATATTTATCACGAAAAATAATCGTTTTAAACTGTAATGAAACTTAATTTGATGTGCATACAGTAAGAATTCTCAGAGCATACAAATCTCTGTTTGCCACAAATTGCACGGCAAGAATCCTCAAGGCACCACCGCTGCTCTGAAAAAATTGTTCCACAATTAGGTCCCATGCAGCGCCTCAGTGAATTAATTGTACTCACGCAAAATGTAATTCAAGTTCTCGTAATTTAAAACATTGGGTCGTTGGATTAATTCTTTGACCTAAGTCAATCATTACAGGAAGGGCAAAAGAGAACTGGTCCTGAAAATACACTAGTGTCCAAAACTTAAGGAAAGAAGTAACATTCGGGTAATGTGTCACTGTCAAGTCATAAAGCTCGATGGAACATGTACCATCCATAGAAACAATTGCTTGAGTATAATGCAGAAGGTATCTGAAATAAATCCGTCGTGAGACGAACGGAATTTACACCATTAGTCAAAGACAATAATTATGCTGAAGTCACTTTGATTTCTGATAGATCCCTGGACATTACGAAATGCAAGACATAGTTATTAATGTGACGTGTGATCACCACGGACGGAAATTCGTACTCTGCAACGTTGTCCCACGCTGGTCGTAAGGTTGGTAAGTAGTTCTTGTGGAGGGCTTTCCAACACTCCACCAGAACGTGCTGGATGGTATTTGGTGCACGTCCATGTTCTACAAAACGTCTCCCCAGCGAATCCCACAAGTGCTAGATGGGATTTAAGCCCGGTGAACGAACAGATCAGTTCATTCGCCGATTACTTTCTCGTTCCAAACGCTCCTGCTTTTGCGTTATTCCCTGCAGTCGCTCATTGTTATCCTTAAAAATTCTGAATGCACCACTGAAAAAATACACATGGGGAAGACGTATGGCGTCGCAACAACGTAGATTGGTCAGTGTATCATGCTGATAGATTTGGAGCTCATACAACATTATGCCTCCACACACCACAATGCCTGTACCACCAAACGTCATACTCGCCCTTTTCTAATTATTCGCTTCCGGTATTGTGTTTGCCCGCCCGGTTAGCCGAGCGGTCTAACGCACGGCTATCCGGTGCGGGAAGGAGCGCCTGGTCTCCGGCACGAATCCGCCCGGCGGACTTGTGTCGAGGTCCGGTGAACCGGCCAGTCTGTGGATGGTTTTTAGGCGGTTTTCCATTTGCCTCGGCGAATGCTGGCTGGCTCCCTTTATTCTGCCTCAGCTACACTACGTCGACGATTGCTGCGCAAACAAGTTTTCCACGTACGCGTACATAGGGGTTACACTCGTCTCGTCTGAGACGTTCCCTAGGGGGGTCCACCGGGGGCCGAGCTGCACAATAATCTTGGGTTCAGTGTGGGGCGGCGGAGGGGTGAAGTGGACTGCGGTAGTCGTCGTGGGGTTGTGGACCACTGCGGTTACGGCAGGGACACAGCCTCTCCATCGTTTCTAGGTCCCTGGTTAACATACAACCACCAAAAGACGATGCTCGACAGTGTTCCTATTGAGAATCACTGTCCCCATCGTTTCTAAAGTCATAATGAGGAACCAGGGTTACTCCAACTGAATTATTGTTCTTCAATAAAAGTGTCATTTTTGTTCGTCTCTGTTATGCCTTGTGTTCGAAAATTATTTTTGTTTTTTGTAACTAAATGCTTTTATTGTTTTCTTTGAATAAATTCAAATATCGTTCGGAAATTAACTCGTAAAGTATTGCGTGGGTTCTGAACCTAGCACTTCCGTTTGCGACGTAATAACAGTACCATTGTTTGTCACATTTACTTCAAGAATCATGAATTGAGCCTACGCTCGGTGGCGTAAATGCTGTTATAGGCAATGACCATGGTTCAAATGGCTCTGAGCACTATATGACTTAACATCTGAGGTCATCAGTCCCCTAGAACTTAGAACTACTTAAACCTAAATAACCTAAGGACATCACACACATCCATCCCCGAGGCAGGATTCGAACCTGCGACCGTAGCGGTCGCGCGGTCCCGGACTGAAGTGCTTGGAACCGCTCGGCCACACCGGCGGCAATGACCAAGGAAATTATCTCGTGACGATAATTGTCGGTAACAACATCCACGTAAAGTACGTATTTTTGGATCAAGAAATCACTACGCAGCTGTAAATGAATAATATTGTAAATATTTCTCACTGTAATGGTTTAACAGTTGTAAGACGTAGGCACTGCCGGCGATGGGCGAGGCATGGCAGAGTCTCTGACCAGAGAGTAGTATGTAGTTAGTTGTTGCTTGTCGCGAGTCGACAGTAGTAGTCAGTCGGTAGTAGCAGGCAGTCGGCATTAGTCAGTGCTAGTAAACTGTAGTAAGCAGTAGTCGACAGTCGGTCGGCGCGTGCCTGCGCGTGTCGGCAGTCTGCTCTGGTCGGGAATTTGGACGATGAGTATTATTGTAGAAGGTAAAGAAGCAGCCTTGCGCATATCTAGTAATGCATATTAACTGTCATTAACTTCTTTTAAAAATGCCGCAATAATAATTTTCTTCAAAAAATGGTTCAAATGGCTCTGAGCACTATGGGACTCAACTGCTGAGGTCATTAGTCCCCTAGAACTTAGAACTAGTTAAACCTAACTAACCTAAGGACATCACAAACATCCATGCCCGAGGCAGGATTCGAACCTGCGACCGTAGCGGTCTTGCGTAATTTTCTTAATATAAAGTAATTTTTTTAAAGAAAAGCATTCATTTCAATTTAAAGAATATTTCCAATGCATGATCATTCCTTCCAAGAATCAGAAAAAAATATACGCCAGCACTGCACGAAGCTGTGCCAAAAAATTTCTACATAAGAGCAGATATATATTCGCAGTTTTTATTGAGGTAAGAATTTTTTCTTTTTTATACAGAATACAGGGCCGAGGCGCAGCGCTGCTGTCGTCACAAAATTTACCAGGTTACTGAATTTTTTATTATTTTTGGGTTTAGGAATTTTTCTATTTTTAAAATTAACATTAAATGAGAAAATAATTTTGTGGGTACATTAAATGTGAATGCATTTCTGCACAGAGATTATAAATGGGAGCCAATTTTGTTCAGAGGTTACATTAAAAGTCAATTTTGTTCAGAGGTTGCAATATTTTAAAAATTCATTTAATTATTATATTTGTGCGGAGGTTACGCTTGGTTTTTGGTTTCTCTTATAAAATATTTTCTTGTGGGGAGTTTACACTTGGTTCATGGTTCATTTCATTATTTTTGCGGGGAGGTTACACAGTACATAGTCTCACACCTTTCCTCTATAGCATTACTTTAAATTGCGTCTTTGCCAAGCCAGCTGAAAAAAATCGTTTACTGCACACCTGCTTGTTTCAATGAAAATGAAATCTCCTCCAAGTTTGAAGGCTGCTGTGAAATAGAAATGATGTACTAGCTGCGCGAGGAACTGCGCGATTGTAAGGAAAATTATTAAAATTTGCCGCGTAGTGGCGGTTATCTTTTAGCTCCTGCGATGCTACGGTGTCTCGACTGCCAAGCGTGCTAGAATTGCTGTAAATGCTTCGTTGTTTGACACAGGGCGATTACAACCACGAAGCGAAAGGATTAAATAACACATTATACAGTGTTTCAAAGCGGGAAGACACAGAGCTATCTTATAACAATTAAAGTGTCAGAGAAAGAGCGAGCGGCAGAGAGAGAATGTCACACAGAGAGCCCCTGTCAGAATGGCGCTTATATATGTATACTAAATTGTAAGAGTCACAGATATAAATATACTGTTTCGTATCACATTATATGAAGTTTCTATTGTAATTCGCTTTCTCCCAAGTAACATTATATCCCATGTCTATTGATTTTCTTTTTCACTAGTTGTTACAGTATACAAATTATCTTTTATTAAAGTCAATCAGTTCATTAATTCGTAACAAATATATAAATGTTTTTTACAGATACAAATGTGGACGCTATTTGTGCCCCCAGAATTGTCATGCATACATCTGAATATTGTGTGTAATTTCCATTCCACTAGCGTTCCTGTTTTTTACAACACACGCATCACATCAGTAGTATCTCACGGTTCGGGTTCACCTTCACTAACAGTTCACGGCACTGATCATTATTAACAGACTTTTACACGGAACATCTACGTAGTCGTTAGTTATTGTTCAATTTATGAAAATTTGCATGAATTTCATGATATCTACGTTCTTACAGGTTGCAATTCAAGTTTTAGAAATTTATGAACTGGTATTTGCTGCCGCTTGTTATTATGTTGTTGCAGCCACATGTAGTAAGCGTTGCTTCACACAGAGGAGAATGACAAAACAGAGGCACGGCAGCGACCGAGGGGTTGCAAAATAAACATGCACAGGTAGCCTTGCTGACAGCAGCAATCTACCAACCGACTGACGCAAGGTCGCACCCTGACCGGGCACTGAGCGAAGCCTGGAGAGTGCTGAGTAAGGGGAAGTGAGGCCAGCACGCTAAGTTACGCTGCACTATACTGCGGGAGTAATAACAAAAAGCTGCCACCGAGGGTAAAGAACGTCCTCCTGCCGGATATAAGTAGTGGAGCGCAGGCAGCAACAGACATAAGCCATTAGGAAGCAGTTCGGATCTGAGGACGGACGTGGTCCATGTCCGAATGTTCAATCTTCGTAGGTGACGATTCCGGAAATCTGTTTCAGCTCGCGGATACGCGGCTCCATGGGCGTGCCCGTACTGGGGGCGCCGAGCGGCGACGAGTTCATCTCAACCACAGGGCATCCTGGCTTCAGCAGAGCACTGGTGGCCGGAGGCCCTCGAGTGCGATCAGCGGTGCGCGTTGCGCGCATTGTCGGATAATCTACACAGGAGCAGCCAGGCGGAGGGATCCGCAGGGCTGGGCAGCGACGACGAGGGAGAAATTGTAAAGAAAGTTCAGTAAATAATTGTAAAACTCCACGCCGTCTCAGTCTTTGGTGCAGCCACTGTATCTGCTGCTAGCAGGTGGTGCAGAAGACATAACTGGTATTTGCTGCTGCTTGTTATTATGTATATTATTCCAGCTTTGTTTGCGTCTACTTTTTAAAACTGTTTGAAAGGCCACAGTTTCGCAACTGTTCCTATAAACTACCTTTGTTTGTAGAGGAGATTTATAAGCTTGAGCTGTTAGAATTTTTGTGGCCCTTCCATTGGGGTGTGATTCACTGGGAAAAGCGCTCGAAAAACCAGGAAAGGACCCACCTCCTTTCCTGTTTTGCTCAGATATTATAGTTGTTTCGCACTGTAACACATTTCATTCAATGAAGGCTATTATGTGCTATCTATAAACGTTCAGATAAGATATGAGTGGCTAATTATTTTTGCTACAAGCATGAAGTTGTACAGAATTTCTCCGAGGAGTTTCTCTTTCCAGTTATACAAAGGAAATACTTTAAATTTTTCGGAGATCTCCGTCGTATGAAGTCTCCGACAACATAGCCGAAGTTTTGCTGCCGCGTCGTTACAGTCTCGGCGTCGAGGTTGAGAAACCACCGGCAGGAATCTTGGGTCGAGCTCCGAACCCCCAGGAGACGACTGCTAAACGGGTGCCGCCAACTTGTCGCTGCCTCGTTCCTGCAAAATCAGGTCTGACTACGTCATGCGTGGTCATGACAATGTTTAAAGTACAGCTTACGCTCTGATTATCTGAGTCGTTTCATGCTGCGGGAGGAAATACATGAGGATTATGCCTTATTATTGTTTATTCAGGACAAGTTCTGTAGATTATTTGGGTTTGCGATTTATTCTCACATATCTTGCACACTTACTGAACATGCCTCAGTATGCTTTACGCAGAATTTCGTGTACGTAAAAGCACCGTTGTCGCCTGATTTTTCTGTCGTTTACAAACACGTAGAACGGGCATACTTGCGGGTACACTGAGTTCTGTTAACATTCAGAGCTGCGATCCTACATTGTCTGCGCCGCGTCGTCATATTCACAGAGGTTTTGTACACACTTCTTTAATTCATAGTTTCGTTTTACCAGACAACAGGCTTATATCGTCGTTTCGACATAGTCGAGGTTTTTCCACGAAACGTTCAATATTGCACTGTTTTCTAACAAGAAGTATTCATTCTTCATTACACACATATTACTAACCGCAGTTTCAAGTACTAACACGCTGTTGATTTAAAGTTCTTGTTAGTAAGCAGTAACTTTTACTTTCCTTATCTCACTTCTGATCGTCTCATGGACAGGAACTTTTTCTTCATAAACATAATATATACAGGTCTGTAATTTTGACCAGGTGTACATGCTTCACTTCTCTATTCACGCATGTCAAATAGCGCATCACAGAAGTGTTGCGTTGTGACTGCAGACCCAGGCCTCAACTAATCGAAAGTCCTTATACTACGTGGATGGTGCTTTTAATACCATCCTATTCTACCATTATTACCACTTGAACATGATATTTTATCTATTGCGAATGGGCGCCAATAGAACCTCTCACCCATACAGTTTTTCACCGGTAATGTCGGCAGTTTTTGGCCCTAAGAAATTTTCTTAAGGAATTCTACACTCATTACGTTCGTAGAAACAAATGTGTCTGTGATTATGTTGACAGGTATGCTACATCTGGTTCCTTGTACTACAGCCCGCACAAGTTTTCTATCCGTCTTAAGACAGGAACGCTTTTCATTTAGCAAATTTTGCTGAATGTCAAGGCCATTGTTGTACCCGAACACTGATATGTCACTGCAATTAGTGTGAATCATGTTGCTCTCACTGTTGATGCACCGCCAACAATGGAGAGCATATTGCGACCGCGTCTGGTTTAATGGAACAGGCGGACCAGGCAGGTTTCTGTCCGTCCCCTCCACTATACGCACGTTTTGATTAGAATTCTGTCATTGTTCTGTATGCGGGTTTGGCCCTTGCATAACTGATTGGCTGTTATTACTTTGCATGTTAGAATTACTAGGCAGTGGCACACGATTTATATTCCATGTTCTGCGCAATATCCTTCTTGCCTAGTGTTTCTCCATTTCGCATTGTTATTAGGGATTGAGTGGTTTCTCTCCTCTTGGTCCCTTTTTCGGTTAAGTGACTGATTGCTGCCGGCCGCGGTGGTCTCGCGGTTCTAGGCGCGCAGTCCGGAACCGCGCGACTGCTACGGTCGCAGGTTCGAATCCTGCCTCGGGCATGGATGTGTGTGATGTCCTTAGGTTAGTTAGGTTTAAGTAGTTTTAAGTTCTAGGGGACTGATGACCACAGCTGTTAAGTCCCATAGTGCTCAGAGCCATTTTGGCTGATTGCTACGACCGTTTTGCTGTCTGTTGTTGTTGTGATCGTAATCACTCTTCCTACCACCTCCATTGCCGTTGCTATGCGGCAAATGATTGCGTTTATCTCGCTTAGATGGAGAGGCGTTACCGTTTCAATGCTCTGATATCTCTCATGTCTTCCTGTGTTAAGGTTAATAGAGTCAAGCAAGGGCATAAATTGCTCAAGATCGTTTTCGGATACACTGATCAACTTTTCTTTGATATTGTGAGGTAACCTAGCCTTCACTAAGCGAGTGATTCCTCTATTGGACATCAGTGGATCCCAGTGAGCCGGCCAGAGTGGCCAAGCGGTTCTAGCCGCTAAAGTCTGGAACCGCGAGACCGCTACGGTCGCGGGTTCGAATCCTGCCTCGGGCATGGATGTGTGTGATGTTCTTAGGTCAGTTAGGTTTAAGTAGTTCTAAGTTCTAGGGGACTGATGACCTCTGACGTTAAGTCCCATAGTGCTCAGAGCCATTTGATTTTTTGATCCCAGTGAAGCGTTCCATTTACGCAACTTTCGAAATACTTCCTCAAACAACCCCGTTTTGAGTTGTATAATTCCCAGCTATGGATTTGTTTACGTAAAAGCTTTTGAATACCGTTTGACGAAAATTTCCCTAGAAATGCTTTTCTAAATTGTTCTTGTGTATCACAAGTCTCTGCCACCCGTCTGGCCTATAATGATGGTTCACCTTGAATGTGAGACAAAATAAATTTAATTTTCTGCCTCTCACTCCAAACACAAGGTACTATACGAGTATTTTGAAACCTCGAGTGAAGCCAACTGGATGAACAGATTTCTGTTCAGCAGTATAAGGCTGAAACTCTCATTGGTTAGTCAAGCTTTCTTCAAGTCATAAAACGGAGGCGCTGCCCCTGCAACTGATGAATGTTGTTTATTGATTTTACTGTGACCCTTCGATGTGCGTGCGTATTGATCTTCGAATGCGCACGGAAATTTGCGCTCATTACCATACATATTTTCACGTGTCACGCCACAGTTTACAATATTCCTATTACTGTCTACTGGACTTCGATTGCTGTCACAGACACGAATATACTGTTTCGTAGCTCATTATGTCAGGCCTCTATTGTCATTGGCTTTCTCCAGATAAACATTTCTTAGAATTAACGAGCTTAGATTCCATGTCTATTGATTTTTTCCCCAATAGTTATTCGTATTACATTATACAGAGTTTCTTTTATTAAAGCCATTCAGTGCATTAATTCGTAACAACTATAGAAATGTTTGTGGCAAATGCATATGGGGACGCTGTATTTCGTTGCGTAATTCCTTCATTTACCTTCTATACCACACTGTAGCAGTTCTTTCTATGTACTCGTGTAGTCCAACTTTCATCGAGCTATCTGACTTAGCAATGACGCAGCACAAGAAAGTTACTTTCCTCCTCAAGTTTTGCTCATCAGTGTACTTCACGCCACTGAAAGCACACAACCCAACTTACATAACGGTTATGGCTACATGATAATGGGACTACTGCTGTAAAACGTTTCATTTGAAAAACATTCATATTTGGTTATTGTTACCATGAATAGTTTGACCTTCAGGAACTCATTCGAGATCAATATCAAAATAAAAACAATCTTCTATCTCCAAAACGCTTCATGCGAATTTTCCATTGATGGAAATAGTGCTGGAAGTGTCTTCCTCTATTAGCTCCTTGCTAATGCGTGCCGTTTGTCCTTTCACTGGTTTAACGGACTGAATTCTTTTCCTTTTAATGCATTTTTTTTTATCTTGAGGAATAGAAAAGGGTCACATGGTGTTAGGTGAGGCGAATAAGGTGGGTGGTGTAGCGCTGGGATGCTCTACTTCACTACAAACCTCTTAACTGGCAATGCAGTGTGAGGTGGTTTGTTGCCTTGATCCAGAATCCATGACTTGTTCTTCGACTAGACGAGGCTTTTATTATCTCTCTCACGGAGTTGTGCAAGAACTTTCTTTTGCTTGTGCCTCGTGTCTCGCGGAGACGCAGGGTCAGCATGGTCAATCGGATGTGGCAAGGTTAGATTAAGGGGTGGCCGGATGCCCTTCCTGCCGCCACCCCGTACCCCCTGTGAAGGAATTAGTGTACCCCAACTGTCTGCGACGAGTGGAATCCATGGAATAGTGCGAAAGTGTTCAGATGTCTGCGAGCCGCGCAACTGGGGCGGAACATGGGGACCAGCCCGGTTTTCACCTCGGGGATGTGGAAAACCGCCTAAAAACCACATCCAGGCTGGTCGGCACACTGGCCCTCGTCGTTAATCCGCCGGGCGTATTCGATCCGGGGCCGACGCGCCTACCCGAGTACAGGAAGCAGCGCGTTAGTGTTCTCGGCTAAGGAGTTATGCAAGAACCTTAAGGTATAATGTTGATTAATAGTTAGACCTACAGGAACCCAGCGAACATGAATACCAAAATAAAAACAATCATTGTCCCTTTGATCCATGATTTGCTCATTCGAGGTTTTTCGCTCTCGGTGAGTTTCAGATATTTCAGTGCATGGATTGGCACTTTGTTTCTGGATCGTACGTGAAAAATCAAGATTCGTCGAATGTTATGACTCTTTCCAAGAGATCAGGAGCGTTACCAGTGGTATTCAAACTGTCAATACAAACATTTTCACGAGCTCCTTTTTGTTCCATCATGAGCATTTTCGCTACCACTTTCGCACATAATTTTCTCGTGTTGAATTGGTTAATTTAATTTTGCCTTACGTAATTTTTGTCAATTCAGTTTCAATAATCGATCGAATACCCAACCAACGGTCATATCGAATAAAATTACCTACTTTTTCGATATTTTCATTTGTTTTTGATGTTGAAGGCCGTCCCGGGCGTGAGCCATCTTCTCGGCCATCTGGGAAACGCTTCACCCACTCAAAAGCTCGCGTACATGATAAGCAGTACAAGATTCCTTGTCGATGTGGGGCAGTGTACAAAGGCCAGAGGTGCTGCACAGTACAAGAACGCTGCGATGGACATCAGCGTCATACGCTCTTTCGTCAACCGCAAAAGTCGGAAATTGCGGAACACTGTCTGAATACAAGACATCGGATGATTTATGAAAATACGGAAGTTTCATCCCCGGCATCATCTTTCTGGGATTGCGTCATCAAGGAAGCAATACATATTCGTACAGACGATAACCTCATCAGCAAGGATGCGGGATTTCAACTGAGCACAGCCAGGAACTCTGCATTAGTTGCTATTAAACCACAACGCGAAAATCCAGATTCTTCGCAAACAGGCCCGTCATAACACTGGCCTAGTACGGTCGTTGGTGAGTAACGTCTGGCCGCACTGATGGCAAACGCAGAGTACAGCGCACGCACAGGTGAGCCGCTCTGCGATTTTCGGCAGAGGGAGTTTGAATATGGCACCATCTATCTCCAAACCATTACGTATGCGCGATTTCCGTGCCTGCGCATTCTTCGCGCGCGTGTTCTAGAAACGGGGCGTCGACGTGCGGATACCGTCAGTCGTACATAGCCACCAGCACGGTTGAACCACCTGAAGATGTAGGACAGTTGCTCAGAGGAAATATTGTGGAATTTGCACAACGTGATCCGGTGGCTAACTCGTGAAGACTATTTACAATACATCCCCGGGGAAAGCTTGAAGAGTCACACATGATAAACAGTCTTCGCCATACAATTGTTTTAGTAAAGGATAGATTTAAATATCAGTTTTTCCAAGATTCATGTGAAACTTCACGATAATTCTCTGCTCTGTTACTACACTTGCCATTTTTCCGGTAAAATTCGAAAGAATAGCTCCTTCACAAATAAAGGCCAAGGCCACACTGTTCTTTACACAGACACCAGAGATGCCGCATACGACTGAGAACGCATAAAGGTTCACAGCTATTGGTCGTTCATCTTTCGCGCATGCGTACTTACTCTGTGGCACCATCAGTCCCGTTATATTATAGCCACACCTCGTATTCCACCTTCGATGTGTATGCTACATGTTGGATTATCCGTAGTAGATAAATACTTTCTGGGCCAGTTTTATTTTGTCCACCATGTACAAGCCAGTTAAAAGACGCTACAGAGCACACATATTTTTGAAAGACCAATCGCTTGCAACGAAGTCTTGCAGGAAACTCGCAGCCCTGACTAACCAATGTCGCAGTAGAGTTACTGGGGAACAAGCGACTGTCGACGGAAGTGCGCCGAGGAAGCGAGAGCTGGGACGTCAGTGATGGAGAGGGTCCGCTGATTGCTGCGCGGCGGCCGATCCATCTCGCAGGGCGCACCGGTGTCCACACCCTGTGTAGGAACACGTCTCCGGCCAATGCGGGCTCGCCAGGCCGGGAACACACCTGCATGTCGTCCACCTGCAGGTCGGTCGCAGAGGTCGCTTCTGTAGACCTCCGCTCTGGCGGTCAGTTCGTCAGCAAAAGAAGGCAGCCGTCGTACGCCATGCAAGTCCTAAATCCCGTATGTCACGTCACTTGAAGCAAGTCTTTCCACTGGACATCGCCCTGGCACCTGAAGATGGCGCGGCAGATATGTACCACGACAGTTTGCATCTAGATAGCTGCTGACAACTGCAAATTTTACAGAATCGCGTGTTCAGTACCTCATCATCATCATTATGATTTCCTTCTTGTGAGCCGTGTAGGAACTTCGAAACGCTTCCATCGATTTCTGCCCTGCTCCTCTCTCCATTGAATATCACGTTATTGTTCTCATCTTGAGATCTTCATTGACCTGGTCTGCCCGTCTCTTTTCAGGCCGTCCAATCGGTCTATTTCAGGTACCTTAATCTGCAAATATTGACGCAGAGTTCGAGTCGAGTCGGATGCATGCGTTCCATACACTGAAGCGCCAAAGACTCTGGGATAGGCATACGAATTAAAACATTGAGATATGTAGATGGAGTGATATGGAACCCCAGACACGTCTAGATACGACTCTGACACTTGACACGTGTGTAAGCATCCTGTCTGATCACCTGTATCCACTCACGTGCATTGTGCATTCCGACGGACTTCGGCAATTCCAGTTCGACAATGCAACACCCCACACGTCCAGATTCAATACAGAGCGGCTCCAGGAACACTCTTCTGCGTTTTAACTAGCCAGACATGAACGTTATTGAGCATATCTGGAATTTATACACAAATTATGGATTCAGCAGCGGTGTGTTCCTCATCATAAGACACGTGATTTAATATTCATTGATTGCTTCCCCACTCATCCCTCTTTTTTCGCGTCTCGCAGCCGCCCACATGCTAATCACGGCACGTGGCGTTCTTAGGAGGCTTCGCAACGTGATGCCTTACAACCCCACCCTTCCCTCCGTTATCAAATTCACGGTTCGTTGATGCCTCATAAAGTGTCCTATCAATCGATCGATCACTTCTCTTAGTCAAGTTGTACCATACAGTTCTTTCGTCCACAGTTTGTTTCAGTACCTCCTCATTAGTTATTCAGTTTACCCACCTGAACTTCAACATTATTGTATAGCACCAAATTTCAGAAGCATTGATCAGTTTCTCATGTGAACTGTATACTGTCCACGACCGACTTCCGTAGAAGGGTACGCTCCAGACAAATACTTTTCAGAAAAGACTTTCCAGTATTCAAATTTGTATTAGGTATTGAGGAACTAATTATACCCAGGAAAGCTTTTTTCGGTATAGCCAGCTTGCATTTTATTTAGTCGACACTTCAGCCACCGTCAGTTATTTCGCCGTCCTCACACGTAAAATCATCTGTTATTAAAAATATTACGGTCCTGCGGTCGGCAACGCCTATGTAACACAACAAGTGTCTGGCACAGTTGTTAAATCGTTTACTGCAGCCACCAGGGCAGGTTATCAAAATGTGAGTGAGTTTCAGCGTGATGTTATAGTCAGCGCACCAGCGATGGGACACAGTATCTCCGAGGTAGTGAGGAAGTGGGGATTTTCCCACACGACAATTTCACGAATGTAGAGTGAATATCAGGAAGTCAAGAAAACGTCAAATCTCCGACATTGCTGCGACCGGAAAGAGATCCTGCAAGGACGGGACCAACAACGACGGAAGAGAATCGTTCAACGTGGCAGAAGTGCAACCCTTCCGCAAATTGCTGCAGATTTCTATGCTGGGCCATCAACAAGTGTCAGAGTGCGAACCATCGGTATGGGGTTTCGGAGCCGAAGGCCTTCTCGCGTACTCTTGATGACTGCACGACACAAAGCTTTAAGCCTCGTCTGGGGTCGGCCGGTGTGGTCGTGCGGTTCTAGGCGTTACAGTCTGGAACCGCGAGACCGCTACGGTCGCAGGTTCGAATCCTGCCTCGGGCATGGATGTGTGTGATGTCCTTAGGTTAGTTAGGTTTAAGTAATTCGAAGTCTAGGGGACTGATGACCTCAGATGTTAAGTCCCATAGTGCTCAGAGCCATTTGAACCTCGTCTGGGCTCGTCAACACCGACACTCGGCTGTTGATGACAGGAAACATGTTGCCTGGTCGGACGAGAATCGTTTCAAATTTTACCGAGCAGATGGAGGAGTACGGCTATGGAGACAACCTCATGAATCCGTTGACCCTTCATGTCAGCAGGAGACTGTTGAAGCTGGTGGAGTCTCTGTAATGGTCTCGGGCGTTTGCAGTTGGAGTGATATGGGACACCTGACACGTCTAGATACGACTCTGACATGTGACACGTATGTAAGCATCCTGTCTGATCACCTGTATCCATTCACGTCCATTTTCTGCGTGCGCTAGATATAAATTAACACATGAAGCTACTCGCCGAGGTTTTAAAATGCAGCACCACTTACAGACCATCGGTCTGTAAGTGGAAAAACACTCATATTTATGGACAAAATAATAGTGAACGAAGGTCCACATGTGCGGACCGAGGGAACGAAGAGATTATATGCCCTCCACTGCTAGTGCTGCCACGTGCCGTCCGTGAGCGGTTACTACACGATGACGTCGAATATAGGCGGTGGTCACATTAATGGGGCTGGAGCGAGTAATATGAGATCCCGAGAGCCTATTATTATTTATCTCACCCGCTAGGTTTGTCAGTTTCTTTTCATTTATACCGCCTAGCATACGAGCACTGTGTCATGCAATTATGGGCAGAAGTTGTACAGAAAGACACAGACTTCACTAGTACTAGTAAGTGCAAATGGATGCAGCAGTTTTGCAGCGATCATGAGGCTTTCAAAGGATAGAGCATCGTGGAGAGCTGCGTCAAACCAGGCTTCGGAACGAAGAGCTCAACGATATCAATGCCTCTCGAAAGTCTTACGTACTTCGCGCCGTTTCCTAGGAAAATATTTACGGCACTTCTCTTTTGCGGAAAAGGCAACTGGAGCAATCACTCACCGGGCTATCTTGGTGATGTGTTTCTGTGCACATTTTGAGAGAATATTCTGAAAATTTTATTTTTCAATCTCACGGAGCTTCACCGCTCCGATGCAGGCACGCATGACCAGTTGTTAACAATAAGTCGCCTCCACTGTCGATAGGTCGTAAGAAGCGTGCAGATCTCACTCTGCACCATCGCCCCCAATGGTTGCCTGATGTCCGATATGTCAATTCCATTTTTTCGTCAGCGTTATCCAATGACTCCGTCTACGTCCTTCTCCGGACTGAGACATCGCTTAGTAACGCCAGTGGGCAATAACTCCTGAGATGGTGACAAAACCATGGGACGAGTTTGATTATCTTCGGGAGATTTGTCATGTGTCCGGTGGAGGGCTCACTGAATATTTCTGAAAGGTACATGAGAGTTTGATCCCAAACGTTACTGTAAAAAGTACCTCGTAGTTATTAGTGTGAGTATGTAAGATATACCCTTCTATAATAAGATGGATCTTTTCTAAAAAAATTCTTTGCTGTGCCACGTGTAAGTTAAAATCTCCTCGAATTTTCTGTCTTTAGTCATGCAGAAGACATTTTGAAAATCGAAGAAAGTTTCTGAAACAACCTGCATTATAGCTAAGAAATATATCTCCCTGAAGTGACACATATTATTACTTGATACCACCATACGGATACATGAGGGGGTGAAAAACGTTTAACAGGAAACTGAGAGAACTGAAATACTTTTTCATGGAAAAATAATTTCAGGTTAAAGGTTGAATATGGAAAAGAAAATTATTATTTCGATCTCGTTAAATTTTAATGCAGTACGGTAAATGTATTTCTAGCTGGAATATACTTTTGTAGGTACATATTGTGCAGTGAAAGACTATACACAGAAAATTATTGTAATTTTTGCCGCGACAGAATCCGTTACTGTTCTTTGACAGTTTCTTTACAAAAATTTAATTTTCGCTACGTTGTTGGACGTCTTCCAACGACTCCCACGTTTCGCCAATCGAGTATGCAAATAAGTAGCTGCGAATATTTTTAATGATGTTGTGCTCTTATTATGTAATGACACAGGTATCAAATAGTCAAATGTTTCGCCATCGTCTGTACGAGTATGATCTTTTGACCTCTTAAAGCTCGTAAAAATGTGACCGACTTCCAAATTTGAACGCTGTGCGCACTTCTACATCGAATACATCAAATTCGTCCAACCGTACTGCAGTACAGTCCAAAAATGTAGCACATTTTCCAAATATTTTATTAAATACCTGCTCAGTGTCAGTATTCACCGATCATTGTAGCGCCAAAGTATCTGCCGCTTTGGAGAATTCCGTACGGCGAAAAGAATTTTAACCGTAGGAGGTACATTTTTTCGGCAGAGAGTCAAAATGTTTTCGGGTCAAATCTTTTTTTTCTGTTCAAAGAAGAAAAAGTATGACAATACAGAGTATTGTGTTGGGGCAACGGTATCATTTATTGTCAACCAGTTCTACATGTTAACCATTTTGGTGTAGACGTTTTAAAATACTGACACGAACTATTTACAGAAGAATGAAAAAGTTAACAGAAGCCACTCCTGCGGAAAATCAGTCTGGGCTCGGAGGGAAGTAAGAACACGCGATACAAGACAGATTCTTCCAGTTCAAATGGCTCTGAGCACTATGGGACTTAACATCTATGGTCATCAATCCCCTAGAACTTAGAACTACTTAAACCTAACTAACCTAAGGACAGCACACAACACCCAGCCATCACGAGGCAGAGAAAATCCCTGACCCCGCCGGGAATCGAACCCGGGAACCCGGGCGTGGGAAGCGAGAACGCTACCGCACGAGATTCTTCCAGTCAAACCTACGTTTGTAACAGTTGTACATTTAGAGAAAGCTCTTCTTGATATTGACTGGAATACACTTTTTGAAATTCTGAAGCCAAAAGGGGTAAAATAAAGCGAGCGAAATGTTATCTACAACTTGTACAGAAGCCAGACTGCAGTTATAAGGGTCGAAGGAAATGGAACTAAAGCATTAGTAATGAAGGGAGCGACACAAGACTGTATCGTTCAGTCTGTACAACGAACAAGCTGTGAAGGAAATAGCTGTTCAGGGACAGGAAATAAAAAGTCTGATGTTTGCCGACGGCAATGAAATTCTTTCACAGCCAGCAAAGGCACTGGAAGAGAAATTGAACTGATTATTAAGATGAGTATCATCTCTTCATCGTAACTGTCGCTTTAGCCTGCGAGGCTGTATGTGTTCTGTACATCGCTAGACCAATCACTTGCGTTCCTGGCTGTCGTGGTCCATGCTCCTTTCCCCAGACCCATCGCTTCCGTATCCATGTTGATATCATCCTTACATCTTGTCTGTGGCCGTCCTCGACCCTGTCTACTTTCCACAGATCCTGAGAATCACACTCGTGGTAGTCATTCATCTTCCATCCTGATTAGCCGTCCAACGCACATCAATCTTTTTTTCTTTACACTTCTTACAACATAAGGTTGAATATGGAAAAGAAAATTATTATTTCGAAATAAAGGTCTTCCTTTACCTGTTTTTTTTTCTTTAATATCTGCTACTCCTGTGACTGGATTCCCCTTAGGGCTGAATATTTTCCTTAATATCTTTCTCTCGAAGACGAGCAGCTTTCATTCATCTACTTCCTTTAATGCTTATTTATCAGAGCCACATGGAGCTACGGAACGACACACTCTGGTATAATATGATTTTAAAACGTCTCGAAAGTGTTCTACTGCATAGCACGCACATTACGCCAAAATATGGTCTATTTGCCTCTGTGATCCTTGCCTTAACCTCAATTTCCATTCTTTTCTTGTCGCTCAGTTATTTAAATATGTCTACTCTTCTAAAAGCGAATTCGT
This sequence comes from Schistocerca americana, assembly GCF_021461395.2. Classification (NCBI taxonomy): domain Eukaryota; kingdom Metazoa; phylum Arthropoda; class Insecta; order Orthoptera; family Acrididae; genus Schistocerca; species Schistocerca americana. The sequence continues at coordinate 231,453,261 of NC_060119.1, forward strand.
CTAGTATCAATGAGGTTTGATCACTGGATACCATGGGATGCCATTCGGTGCCATGAACATCAACAAAGTAAAATAAGGATAATTTAATGTAGTTGAATTAAACGAGACATTGCTGAGGGAACTGGATTAGGAAATGTAACAGTAATATTTGAGCAGAAAATTAAATGACCATGATCGCAGTAGGAGAACACAAAATGCAGATTGACAATAGTAAGAAAAACGTTTCTGAGACATAGATATCTGATGACTTTGAAAACAAATTTAGGTATTAGGAAGTCTTTTCTGAACGTATTTGTCTGGACTGTAGCATTGTATGGAATCGATACGTGGAGAATAAACATTTCAGCGTGTAGCGACAGAGAACTAGTCCGAACGTGGTCCGACGTACCGCCTGCCAAGCATGTAAGAATAAATTGGAGAGTAGTCACGCCGATTAAGAGAACAAAGTAAGCCGAAGGTTAGATGATTATATTGAGTAATTAATGGCGAGTTACAGAGTAAAATTTGGGAAAAAAATGTATGGCTTTTGTCTGAACCCTTTCGGTGTATTTGCCCACTATAGTGGACAATATTTTTACAGTCAACATCCGCGTTCTGAAGTTTTGTAAGGCATTGGGCATAGCGTACTTTATAGTGGAGATTCTCTTCTATGAATCTGCATTCCAGTGCCACCTGTTGACTAATGTTTGAACATCCAAGGCACACACAAAATGTTGGTCGTGCAACGACTTTGACTGAGCCTTGCTACTTAACCTTTAGAATTGTATACATTTTTTATAGCTTTTCATCGAAGTTCTGGTAATTTTCTGCCTTTGAATGAGTCTTCCATCATTTCAAAACTAGTTATAATCATATATTAGCGAAATTACAGCTGCCACGGCAAAATTTAGAAAAAAGAATCGTCCACAGTGGAAAAAGTGTCTATAGCCAGACACATTGGTTTCCTACCACAGTCCACGTTTCACTTCTGTGCTGGTTCTAAGTATTTGCCCTCAATTCTACAACAGATTTTCTTATCAATTTTTTGGAATTATTTAAATACTGATCAGTAAGTTAAAGAAATTCATCGTAGAACTGATTTCAGTAAGTCTTGAAAATAGTAGTATATCTGATGCTGAAGAACTTGAAGAAGATGAGGATTTTTCTGTAATGTCTGACAGCAATGATTAACTTTCTCAACAATGGATTCTCTTAGGAAGATTTATATGAAGATAATCATTAAGGTGCGTCTGATTTTGACATATACAACCACATTTTGGAATAATATATTTGTGTCTCAAGTCTCGGAGAGAATGGCTTTGTTGAACAAGGACATTGCAAAATCGTGGATTATTTCACGAAAACTGACGATAAAGAAGAGCGACATACCTTCAAATGAAGCCACCTAGCCAGTATATGTGGCTGCAAAGCGTAGAAAGGAACTGCAACCGGTACAGGATATTGGATATGATTCCGTGGACAATTTGCCACGATCTGACCAGTAGAAATTGTCATCTGGATGGAAGAGATAAAAAGAGCATGCAAGCATGAAATCTACATCTTTGTATAGCAAAAGGGTACAACTGCTTTGAAAAGTTTCGTACAAAATAAACTTTCTATAAAAATACAGACATCACCAGCAGCATTTGGTTTGTGTGAAGCTTTTCCTAATAACCATTCATAAAAATTTTACAAGCACGTAACTGAACTGTTACAGTCCTTTCAAACCAAATGACCCAGTATTTCTAAGAGGTTAAAGTGTGGTGGACTGTTCGCACTTTGGGTTTGGGTAGTACCACTTTGGTTTCTGCTGTATGAAATGTCTAAAATTAAGTTCTGCTTTGATACATTATTACAAAATTTTCATCCCAGAAACGAAAGAGAATGTCTGAAAGGGTAAAGAAAGTATTTCGTTAATAGGACACAGAATGAGGCAACAATTGTCAATATGGGAAATGAAGAAACGTGTGTGTATGTGGGGGAGTGGGGGGGGGGGGGGGGGACTAAAACTTGTTGAGGTAGACCAAGACTTGAATACAATTTCTAGGTTCAAATGGATATAGGCTTCAGTAGTTATGCAGAGCTGAAGAGTTTGTACAGGATAAACGAGAGCAGAGAGCTACATCAGAACTATCTTCAGACTGAGCACCAAAATAAGCGATTTGATGCAGCCACCCTCATCAAAAATTAGACTTTAGTGTTCGGTTGGCTGTCTTGTTAGCTCAGAAATTCTTATAGGTTCGTGCCTTGGTGCCGGTGCAACAATGGCGCTTGAGAGAGAGTGCATGAGAGGCAGGACGCGCTGTTGTGAGGATGCTGTAGCTGGCGGCCGCGCCTGCGCATTGCGTATGCGCACAGTGTCACATAATCCGCAGGAGCGGCGGCCGGGCCGGGCTCGTTACTTATGCCGGTAAATACTTGGGACAAGTTCGCCCCGGCCCGATAATAGGATATGCGGCCACGTTAGCGGTGGGCTGCAATGCGATTACGGTTAATGCAGCGGGCCCGTAACGCACTTAGCGCTCCGCCTTCTTTCGGGAGCGGCCTAGTTAGCAGAGAGCCCTTACCTGCCCCGCTCAAGGGCCGGCTTTGTAGACAAACTCGGCGCTAGGGCGCACTTCCGCGCCGTAGCGTAGCGTCGCGACGGCGATGAGCTATCTCCTGTCAGACGCGGAGGAAAGGAGAACCGGTACAACGACGCCGGTGCGTAACGACCTCAGTATTTTTCGTTTCCCTAGGATCTATCCCGCCCTGTACAGGGTCTACATTTTCAAGATTTGAGAATCGCTACGCGTAGTGGCCGCGCGGTTCGAGGCGCCATGTCACGGATTGCATGGCCCTCCCGCCGGAGGTTCGAGCCCGCCCTCGAGCGTGGGCGTGCGTGTACGTTGTTCTTAGCGTATGTTACTCTGAGTTAGTTTAAGTAGTGCGTAAGTCTAGGGACCGGTGACCCCAGCAGTTTGGTCCCTTAGGAATTCATACGCATTTGAACATTTGCGAATGTTATTGTGTTATTTAAATTTGTAACCCGCCAGGTTAGCCGGGAGCGCTAATGCGCTGCTTCCTGGACTTGGGTAAGCACGCCGCCCCGGATCGAATCCGTCTGGCGGCTTAACGACGGAGGCCGGTGTGCCAGCCAGCCTGGATGTGGTTTTTAGGCGGTTTTCCACATCCCACTAGGTGAATACCGGGCTGGTCCCCACGTCCCGCCTCAGTTTGATGACTCGCAGACATCTGAAAACATTCGCAATATTCCATGACTTACACTAGACACAGACATTTGGGGTACACTAATTCCGTCCGGGGGGTGGGGGGAGGGGAGGTAAGGGGTGGCGGCAGGAAGGGCATCCGGCCTCCCCTTAAATTAACCTAGCCAATCCCGTTTAACCATGCCGACCCTGTGTCATTGCGGGAAAAAGGCACAAGCAAAAGCAAAAAGCAAAAGATCGTGTTACTTAAATTTGTGGCAGGATGCCCTTTCCGACGCCGCAGTCGTAAAAGCAACCTAGGGGTAGGAAGTAGTGTACGCCATCTGTCTGTGAATCATGGAAACTTTCTTCTGTCTGTTAACGTACTTTCACTGACTGCGTATCGTCCTTCGTGAGGCAGAACTTGAGGACCAGCCCGGTATTTGCCAAAACGAGCGTGGGAAACCGCCTAAAACCCACACTCTGTGTAGCTCCTGTACCGGCCCACGGTCCTTAATCCACCACGAGGATTCTATTCCGGCTTGTCTAATCTCCCCGGCTCATGGACTATCGCTCTGCAATTTAAGCTATACGAGAAGGTCCATGCTACAACTAAAGTATGTGATAAATAAAAGCGACCTCACTCCCTACAAACCAAATTACGAATTTTGTGTTTCGTACTCGTCAGTTCTTCCGATTACATGACGGACGTGGTTGACTGTCACAGTTTGAACTGTTGCTAGTCCCCTGTAAAGTAGTAAGATGCAAGACAAGATAAAACTAGGGAGCACAGAAATCGATCAACTTCAATAAGTATTTAATATGTGTACAAATATCTTGTGTAGTACCTGTAACTTAAATTATAAAATGGTGGTGGCCGAGCGGTTCTAGGCGCTACAGTCTGGAACCGCGCGACCGCTACGGTTGCAGGTTCGAATCCTACTTCGGGCATGGATGTGTGTGATGTCCTTAGGTTAGTTAGGTTTAAGTAGTTCTAAGTTCTAGGGGACTGATGACCTCAGATGCTAGGTCCCATAGTGCTCAGAGCCATTTGAACTATTCGAATAAAATGGCGTATTAAGGTTGGATAAAATAATAACACGTAGAAATAAGAAAGTAAAAGAAGTACTATTAATGCACCGAGTATTCCCTGTGCAAAGCACATGTGACCTGTAACAGATCTAACATAAGAGTAATAGAAATACACATCTGTACCCATAAGTTTATCAAATGAATATTAAAGAGATATTTCGTAGGTTATCTCTAATGTGACATACGTGATGATTCGCCTAGCCCTCACACCCGAAATAACTAGGTGGTTGGACCGCTAACAGAAAACTATGTACTTCTCTATCATCTTTATTTCTCCTTCTTAAATGCAAGATTCTTTTTATTTTAGATATTTTTCCGAATTTATAACATGTTATAAGGTTAACATATTGTTATAAGATGCTTTCTGTCTTCCCAAATTTCTGTCTTCCATACATAAATAGTTAATTTTAAGATTTTCCTCTTTTTAATTACTTGTATATAAGTATTTTTAGCTGCAATATTTTAAATCTTATTCAAAATACGACGTATCAAATAAGTTTCACATTCTCTACATGTGCAAATTCATGGTGCAAAAATATGACCTCTCTAAGTCACAAGATGGGGATCATCAGTAAATGGCAACAAATAAAATTAAAAAAAAAAAAACCTTGTTAAGTGTCTCTTCGTCTTTCACTGAGTTACATAAGTTAAGTAAAATATGCCTTTTGCTACAGAAAGGTGTACTTACGTTTATAGCATTGGTACATTCTGAAAAAGATTTGGTATTTCTGACTGGGATGCACACTCTGAAATTCACAAGTTGTAAGGTAATGAGGCTGCAGTTATAAGAGACCAACAAGATTGAAGGGAAGCAGTGCTACAGGAGATAGAGAGACAGTATTGCAGCTTCTCCCCCAATGTTGTTTAATCTGTATGCACTGTGTAACAAAACTATGTGCACAAAATTTTAGAGGTTTTAGAGTAGATAAAGGGAAACAAATTTTTATGCAGCAAAAATATCATTGTTTCCCCGGTAGGAGTCCGTGAAGGTTCAGACGTTAGTGATCTTCAGAGACCGTGTTCAATCTGCCATGTGAGGAATGTTATTTTAGAGAAGTTCTTATAACGTCCTTCGTCTACGCGAAAGCAAACCAGGCTTATAATTACCAAACTCGCTCTGTAAAGACGGTTGTTCCAAGAATAATGTCTACCGTTCCAGCAAAATGGGTAACCTGGTTTTCTTCACTGTCTATCGGTGCTTCGTACAAAAAACGATTCATCGCGTCCCACAAAAAGAAAATCTATAGAATGTCTGCAACGTGAGTAAAATTGTCTTATCACACAGCAGTTTGAAACTGTCTCTGAACATCACCGACATCAAAACGTTCATGGACCCCCCGTGGAGAAAAGTGCAGCTGTGACAGTTTTGCCCCGTAAATAGAGTGCTTCTTTTTGCCTTATATTTATGAATAATTCTTCTTACAGGTGGTTTACTAAAGCACGTCTACAAAATTTGAGAATGTTTAATTCTCAGGTTTTCTAGTCGTGCTTTTGTAAACAACTTATAAGAAGAATTATTCATGTATATTTATATAGTGTATGGAGTATTCCTCGGAAGTGTAGCTTAGGGTGATGTTTGCATTAATGACGTAGCAGACGATATTAGCTACATCTTGCACTTATTCTAGATGATGCAGTTATCTTTGTAGAGGCTGGTAGTGATGGCAGAACGTTCATTTAGTTCAAGATAAAATATTAGCTTGATCCTCGACTGGCAACTAATTTTTAATATAGAGAAACACGACATTGTGGACTTATCGAAAAGCAGTTGCGTGACACCCTTTTGTTACTGCATTAATGGGTCACAATAAGAGCTAGTCACGTTCTAAAAATGTTGTTCGTAGACATATGAAGTGGGACGACCCTAAGTTCACTTGTATGTCAATCAAATAGCAGGCTCATTGGCCAGGGATTCGGCGGCAACCAGAGCCACTCGAGGAGTTCCATAACCTACTGCCACCTCACTTGGTTCTGTCGACCTGCGTTATACGGTGAATAGAGGGGGAGAGTTCCTCGTAACCTAGACGATATTTCCATCGACGTGTTGGGTTCTGTTTGCCTTTATTACTGTGGGTGGGGGATACCTCGGCGGAAACTGATATACCAGCAATGCCTATTGTACTAGCATCTTGGTCGGAGACGATTACACGTATGATAATGCAACTTCATAGCCAGCGGTTCATGTGAGCAGAAATGAAACTAAGAGGGAGAGAATTACGGGCTCTATTTTGGGTAATCAAACATTTACAATTGAATACGATGCAGGAGCATCTTCATTGCCCCTCCAGAAAGTGGCTGAGAATTGTCTTGAAGAAGAAAACACACGACAGTTATGTAATTTTGGCATCGCTTCAGGCGAAATTTCTCACCAAGCCCTCGTAGTTGGCGGTAGACACTATGGTTCTAGGTATCTTTATGTGCTCCCTGTGTGCTCACAACTAAAACGACCGACGTAACGTGATCGACGGGCATACTGGAGACACTGACCAACACACCTGTGCTAAACGCCATCGGATTTTCACTGTCGTTTCCATTTCGAGACCGATCGTGCCTTACTTTCCGAATAACCACCGTATATTTTACTTTAGTTCGAAAGTATTGTGTAATTTGCTTTGGTGGTACGGTAATCATTAAGTTCAGGAGGGAAAACAGAGTGATTCATAAGTAGTCGTCTGCTGGTACAAGAAAATCTGCTCGACAAATTAGAGATGATCTCGAGCGGCATCATGGATTTAAATTACATTTATCTACTGCAAAACGTCTCCTAATAGCATGAGATTTAAATGGCAGACGACAGTCTCGTAAACCACTCATAAATTTATAAAGTAGGAAGACCTGGAAAGAGTTTGCAAAGAAACATGAAATATGGAGTGCTACACACAGGTCTAAAGTTTCACAAGGTAATGATAGTAAATTTAGTGTATTTTCTTCTTGTGGTGTGCAGTATAGAAGTCGGCCAAATACCCAAAGGGACAACAAAAGAGTATCAGGTACCGTCGATTAAGCACGATGGTGGCTGAGTCATAGAGAGAATGGCCAAGACAGATCAAACATATTACACTCAACTTAACACCTCTGGAATGCATTGTATCGACATGATTTCCTGAAAGTTGTATTGGTCCTCTAGTCGAAATAGAAGACATTATAACGTTTCCTTTTCAGTGACATGTTAAAAAGAATATACCACGTATTTGGATATTTTAGCAGGAAGATGATTCAAAACACACCTCCAGCCGTTTAAAGAAATTCTTTTCAGATAGCAAAATTCAAGTTTTTGGAATGGCCAAGACAGATCAAACATATTACACTCAACTTAACACCTCTGGAATGCATTGTATCGACATGTTCGTCGCAGAAGCTACTCAAACAAAGATTAATTTTCTGCTGCCTTACTGGACGAATGGTCAAAATTCCCACTTGACCCAGCGATCAAGGTACACGGGTATGCAACGAAATAAGGATTTGTTTTTCAGACTCCCGAATATTTTTTTCTGTGCTTACATGTTTACACTTACAAATTACTTTTGAGTCAGAGGATTTCTGTTTTGATATCAGGTAACTTCGTTCAAACTAAACGTAATTTTGTGCTAAATGGATTATAATTACATACTTCTCAATTATTCACTCGTAGTTTTTTCTATTGGACACTTATCTTTATGTAATGGTAAACAATGTTTTCTACAAAATACGAGTACTTTTCTGCGCTACTGTACAAGTAAATAATGTTTTCTGGAATTGAAAATCGAAGTAACAGTAATGAGTTACATAGAAAAATTAAGATGATTGGCGGAAATGGAGGGTGTTAAATAATTTGTTGTTACTAATTCTCTGGAAATGAATAAAGTTTAAAGATGCTAAGATAGATTAGAGACGAGTTGTAAAGTCCTGCCAGTGAACTCCAGCGAGGAGGGGGATAGGGGGGTAGGTGGAGGAATAACACCTCTTAAAGATGACACAAGTTTTTCATGAGTGTACGTACACTACCCTATTACGCCTTTGCATTTCTTTTCGCCAAGGAAGCTGTCATCGTCGTCTGTAACGTTGCCTTGGTCAGTCTGCTATCTACCTCTGAGGTGTCTTCGTGTTAATGGTTTGCTGTGTCGTGGGTCTCAAGTCAGGGCTATTTTTAGGGTTTCACACCTCAGCAGGTATAAACGGAACACCTACAGGATTATTTTGTCGTCCGTCTGTCTGCCTATCTCCCCGTCCGACTTTTAAGACCCGTATGTCTCAGGAACTAGTGGAGGTATCAAGTTGAAATTTATGGCACACAGTAATCTCTACGGTGTCACGGCTGTGTTAAAAATTATACTTCTGCATCAATGCAGTCAAAATTTACGATCATTAATGCCACATATTTGACCCTCACAAACTCACTCATCAAAACCTATAGTGCACTTTCCGTTGATCTAGAATCACAAAATTTAGCAAGAAGGAAGGTTTCACGGTATACGTAAAGGAAAAAGTACCAAAACATTAATTTGTATTTATATCACATAAAAGCAATTTTTTGCCACTTATTGTCCGTCTATGTGTCGGTTCGTCTATTAAGACTTCTTTTTCTAAGGAATGGGTTGACGCATCAAGTTGAAATATATGTCGAATTCTGAGGACTAAGGTCTCTTGGTGGTCCAAAACATTTGTGTTCCTATGTCAACGCAATCAAAAGATACAGCCATAAATACTGATGGAAAAAAATCGCAGCACGGGAAAAGTGATAGAAGTAGAGTAATATCGAGAAAACATTGGTGTTGGGTTGGGTTGGGTTGTTTGAGAGAGGAGACCAAACAGCGAGGTCATCGGTCTCATCGGATTAGGGAAGAATGGGGAAGGAATTCACGGAAAACCTAAATCAGGATGGCCGGACGTGGTATCGAACCGTCGTCCACCCGAATGCGAGTCCAGTGTGCTAACCACTGCGCCACCTCACTCGGTGAAATCATTGGTCTAGGTAACATATGTTAATGATTAACATTGCAAGATCACAGGTTAATGTGAACGCGAGATAAGCCACTGCAAATGTCAAATTATGGAACATTAGTAACAGATGTAACCATGATCTTCCATGGAAGCGTACAAACGTACATGCATTGTGTTTTACAGGTGCCGGAAGTCGTACTGTGGGATGGAGTTTCTTGCCTGTTACGCTTCATCATCAATACAATAACGGTTAATGCTGGTTGTGGATGGCGATTGAGTTGTCATCCGTTAGTGTACCATATGTGCTCCACTGGAGACAGATGCGGTGACCGAGCAGGCCAAGGAAACATGTCGAGACTCCGTACAGGACATTGTGTTAGAACAGCGATGTGAGGGCGATCTCTAAACTGTTGGATAACCCCCCCCCCCCCCAAACCACCACCCAGGGGATGCTGTTAATGAATGGCAGCACATGCGGCTGATCCCGGCGGAGGTTGGAGTCCTCCTTCGGGCATGGGTGTGTGTGTTTGTCCTTGGGATAATTTACGTTAAGTTGTTTTTCTGTGTAAAAAGCATCCACACACCATTCAACGAACGTGAGTACACGAATAGCTAAGTAACAGCTAAATACATACCAAAATAACTGGTTTCCACAACATTACACAACTCCTAGTATACACTGCTGACATATGAAGTTATTGTTAACTAACAGCCGCTCGCATGGTTGCAGATGATACGATGTTCGCTGAGTAAAAAGACGGCAAGAGAAAAAGAGCACAGGAAATATGTCACAAACAGCGCCAATAATAGCTTAAAACATGTTGTGGCATACAATAAATAAAGTAGTATGAAAGTATCAATAAATAACTATATTTCGGAAGACGATTTGTAAAAATGTAATAATGTTTTACTGTGTTTGTACAACCATACCATTTTCTGCATGTTTTAGATAAAAAAAAACCACTGATGATGGTGATATTTGTTGCCGAAACTAGTTTGGGGCAATAAAGAAATAAACAAATAACATGGTGTTTTGCATCAAGGTGGACTCAGTTTGTGATATTACTGACATACGTTACAGATTACAAGCAGTACTAAGCTAGAACGTGGGCATTCGTGCTGATCACATTTCCACGTTTCATACTGGAGATGCAGGGCGTTGAGTTCGAGTCTGCCATACTGTCGATTTCTTCCGTACGCCGAACAAACCACTCGGTTCTTCGGACGGCACCTCCGTGCATGCTGTAATGGCTCGGCGGCGGAGGCACAGCGCCCTCGGTCCATGGGGCGGCGCGCCGGTCCGTGGCATCGGCTACAGCGCAGAAGCCGCAGACTGGCAGGGCGGCAGGGCGCCAGTGCGGCACGTGCTCTTCGCAGCGCGCAGGTGACCGCAGCCGCGCCAGCCGCCGCCCAGCGCCGCCCACAAACTGCGGCCGCTGCCCGCCTGAGCGGAACGCGGCCCACAGTCGCTGCCCCTGCCCGCAAACGACTCTCCGGTCGCCGGTCCTCGCGCTAGCTACCTGCACCGTGCCCTAGTCCCCCCCCCCCCCCCCGCCCACCACAATCCTAACATCCCTCTTGTTTATAAACGCCGTCACAGGAATTTAAGGGAGATAATTATTGACGCTGTTATTGTTGTGGTCTTTAGTCTGAAGAAATGGTTCGTTACAGCTCTCACTGGCATTCAGTCACCCAGAAAACCATTTCTGCATAAGTATTGCAATATACACTCCTGGAAATGGAAAAAAGAACACATTGACACCGGTGTGTCAGACCCACCATACTTGCTCCGGACACTGCGAGAGGGCTGTACAAGTAATGATCACACGCACGGCACAGCGGACACACCAGGAACCGCGGTGTTGGCCGTCGAATGGCGCTAGCTGCGCAGCATTTGTGCACCGCCGCCGTCAGTGTCAGCCAGTTTGCCGTGGCATACGGAGCTCCATCGCAGTCTTTAACACTGGTAGCATGCCGCGACAGCGTGGACGTGAACCGTATGTGCAGTTCTGTCAGTGTGATCATGTGATGTATCTGACCCCAGGAATGTGTCAATAAAGTTTCCCCTTCCTGGGACAATGAATTCACGGTGTTCTTATTTCAATTTCCAGGAGTGTACATCCACACGAATCGGCTTACTTGTATTTATCTGCCTCTGCAGTTTTTACCCACATACAGTACCAGTTTTAGATCACCCATGAAACGGGCTAGATACTTTACACTGAGGTGATAAAACTCATGGGATATATCCTAACGTCGTGTCGAACATCTTTTGCTCAGAATAGTGTAGAAATCTCGACGTGGCATGGACTCCAAAAGTCGTTGGAAGTCCGCTGCACAAATAATGAGCCACGCTGCCTCTACAGCTGTCCATAATTGTGCGCGAACTGACATCTCTACATCTTCATCTACATCCATACTCCGCAAGCCACCTGACGATGTGTGGTGGAGGGTACCTTGAGTACCTCTATCGATTCTCCCTTCTATTCCAGTCTCGTATTGTTCGTGGAAATAATGATTGTCGGTGTGCCTCTGTGTGGGCTCTAATCTATCTGATTTTATCCTCATGGTCTCTTCGCTAGACATACGTAGGGCCGGCCGGAGTGGCCGAGCGGTTCTAGGCGCTTCAGTCTGGAACCGCGCGACCACTACGGTCGCAGGTTCGAATCCTGCCTCGGGCATGTATGTGTGTGATGTCGTTAGGTTAGTTAGGTTTAAGTAGTTCTAAGTTCTAGGGGACTGATGACCTCAGATGTTACGTCCCATGGTGGTCAGAGCCATTTGAACCATTTGACTCCTCGGTGAAGGTACGTTCTCGAAGCTTCAACAAAAGCCCGTACCGAGCTACTGAGCGTCTCTCCTGCAGAGTCTTCCACTGGAGTTTATCTGTCATCTCCGTAACGCTTTCGCGGTTACTAAATGATCCTGTAACGAAGCGCGCTGCTCTCCGTTGGACCTTCTCTATCTCTTCTATAACCCTATCTGGTACGGATCCCACACTGGTGAGCAGTATACAAGCAGTGGGCGGACAAGTGTGCTGTAACCTACTTCCTTTGTTTTCGCATTGCATTTCCTTAGGATTCTTCCAACGAACCTCAGTCTGGCATCTGCTTTACCGACGGTTAATTTTATATGGTTATTCCATTGTAAATCACTCCTAACGCCTATTCCCAGATAATTTATGGAATTAACTGCTTCCAGTTCCTGACTTGCTATATTGTAGCTAAATGATAAGGGACCTTTCTTTCTATGTATTCGCAGCACATTACACTTGTCTTCATTGAGATTCAATTGCCATTCCCTTCACCATGCGTCAATTCGCTGCAGATCCTCCTGCATTTCAATACAATTTTCCATTGTTATACCACAGCATCATCCGCAAAAAGCCTCAGTGAACCTCCGATGTTATCCACAAGGCCATTTATGTATATTGTGAATAGCAACGGTCCTACGACACTCCCCTCCGGCACATCTGAAATCGTTCATACTTCGGAAGACTTCTCTCCATTGAGGATGACATGCTGCGTTCTGTTATAAAGTAACTCTTCAATCTAATCACACAATTGGTCTGATAGTCCATATGCTCTTACTTTGTTCATTAAACGACTGTAGGGAACTGTATCGAATGCCTTGCGGAAGTCAAGAAACACGGCATGTACCTGGGAATATGAGATTGATGTCAGGCGACCTGGGTGGCCAAAGCAGTAGCTCGAACTGTCCAGAATGTTCTTCAAACCAATAGCCCAATGACGTGACGCATTGCCATCCATAATACTGCATCGTTTTATGGGAACAAGAAGCCCATGAATGGCTCCAAATGTTCTCCAAGTAGCCGAACAGAACCATTTCCTGTCAATGATCAGTTCAGTTTGACCAGAGGACCCACTCCATTCCACGTAAGAGCTCACATCATTATGGAGGCACCACCAGCTTGCACAGTGCCTTCTTGACATCTTGGGTCTATGGCTTCATGGGATCTGCTGCGCCTCACTCGAACCCCCCCCCCCCCCCGCCCCCATCAGCTATTTCCAACTGAATGAAATTGAGACTCAACTGATCAGGCCACGGTCTTGCAGTCGTCTATTGTCTAACTGATATGGCCACAAGACCAGTAGAGGCAAACTGTTAGCAGATGCACTCGCGTCAGTCGTCTGCTGCCATAGCCCATTAACGTCAAATTTCGGTGCACTGTCCTACCGGATTCGTTCATCGCACGTTCAACATTTGATTCCTGCGGTTATTTCACGCTGTGTTGCTTATCTGTTAGCAATGATAACTCTACGTACGCTCTGCTGCTCTCTAAGTGAAGGCATAATCCGTCGTGAGAGGTAACGCTTGAAGTTTGATATTATCAGCACACTCTTGACACTGTGGATCTCGCGATACTGAAATCCCAAACAATTTCCGAAGTGGAATGCCCCGTGCTTGTAGCTCCCACTGCCATTCCGTGTTCGAAGTCTGTTAATTCCCGTCGTGCGGCTATAATCACGTCGGAAATATTTCGCGGGAATCACCTGAGTTCAAATGACAGCTCCACCAATACACTGACATTTTATACTTCGTGTAGGCGATGCTACCGCCACCTGCATACGTGTATATCGCTAGCCCATGACTTTTGTCACCACATTGCATTTCAGTGTAGCCCAACAAAATAAATATTTCCTTTTTCTGTCATTAACTACAATACAATATGGTTAAATTCTAGACTTTGCCCTTAAAACAGATGCACAAACACTTGGCATTTTAGCCGGCCAGAGTGGCCGAGCGGTTAAAGGCGCTACAGTCTGGAACCACACAACCACTACGGTCGCAGGTTCGAATCCTGCCTCGGGCATGGATGTGTGTGATGTCCTTAGGTTAGTTAGGTTTAAGTAGTTCTAAGTTCTAGGGGACTTATGACCACAGCAGTTGAGTCCCATAGTGCTCAGAGCCATTTGAACAGTTGTTCGCAGCGGTTACGGCGCTATCTGAGCAACTTGTTCGCGTATACTGGCCTCCCCATGAGATCGAGATCAAACGTGTCCCAGATGAACGAGTTCTTTTAGGTATCCACACAGCCAAATGTCACATGGATTCAGAAGAGACCATCTTGCAGGCCATGTATCTGGAAAACCTCTGGATATAACACGTTCGTGGAAGGTTGCATTAAGCAGGTCTCGGCAGATCGAGCGACAGGAGGCTTTGACCCATCTTGTATGAAAGCAGTGGTCTTCAAAGCGGGAATCACATGCCGTACGAGGTGGTTTCGACAAGTGCAAACGTCATGGTGCACTCGACAGGCCATCTGGGTGTATTACCCTCAAAGAAGAATGTATCGTGAGAGCGCAAAAGCTGTGGGGTGAGAGTAGAGTGACACTTTCCCACTGCAGAGCACGTGGCTGGCGGTTGCAACGGGACCGTGGCGAGCAGCACCTGTTACATGGCGTTGGGAAAACCCGAGCGGACGCTAGGCACGTTACACTCAGCTTAATTGAGTGGCCCAGAGATATGGCCGTGTTTGCGCGCTTGGAGAAATTTATATGACAGAGAAAAGTTGATAAAATCAAAACTAAGAGTGAAACGGAGGTGTGACTTGGCACTCATGGACAGAAAAATATGTAAGCTAAATTATCTAGACGCACCACAAAAATATATAATAGTTTAAAATTTATTGTCGTCTTAAGAATTGTAAATTTGTTAAAGTTCAAAAGCTAATATCTCGTCAATGCTTTGGCCGATTAATATAAACAAAGTGTCTACGGATGAGGCTAGTAGAGCTACATCGAGAAATCATAGCCGACTTAGCAGAATCTGTACCATTTTTAATGAGAGGTCGGAATATGGGATTCGACAGAGAGAATCTGTGTTTTTGATAACAAATAAATTTAATGAGACAAACTAGCTGCAGCATTCTGAAGTTTAAAGAGGTAGATGAGTAATTAAGGTAATTGAGTATGTACTTTTGTTTATTTATGTTTAGTATCAAAAAACCCAGGAAAAGCAATATAATGCCACAAGAATATTATTTGTGAAAAAACAGTGGCAGATATAGAAAATTGGTCCTCACATTGTCATTGCTCAGAAATTTCCCTATTTTTCAATGTATCATATGTGTTTTCGTGTTTAGTTTTACAAAATTTGTAATTTTTGTCAAACATTGTTTTGAGTTAGGCAGTCTTTTCGGGGGTTGATAAGGCGGCCTTCTTTGTGGAGTTGGTTCTGAGTGACGCTAAGAGCCGGACGTGCTGCTCATCTGGGTGTAGTAGTGGGATGATAGCCACGTTCGGGGACAAGTATGTACACTCCTGGAAATTGAAATAAGAACACCGTGAATTCATTGTCCCAGGAAGGGGAAACTTTATTGACACATTCCTGGGGTCAGATACATCACATGATCACACTGACAGAACCACAGGCACATAGACACAGGCAACAGAGCATGCACAATGTCGGCACTAGTACAGTGTATATCCACCTTTCGCAGCAATGCAGGCTGCTATTCTCCCATGGAGACGATCGTAGAGATGCTGGATGTAGTCCTGTGGAACGGCTTGCCATGCCATTTCCACCTGGCGCCTCAGTTGGACCAGCGTTCGTGCTGGACGTGCAGACCGCGTGAGACGACGCTTCATCCAGTCCCAAACACGCTCAATGGGGGACAGATTCGGAGATCTTGCTGGCCACTGTAGTTGACTTACACCTTCTAGAGCACGTTGGGTGGCACGGGATACATGCGGACGTGCATTGTCCTGTTGGAACAGCAAGTTCCCTTGCCGGTCTAGGAATGGTAGAACGATGGGTTCGATGACGGTTTGGATGTACCGTGCACTATTCAATGTCCCCTCGACGATCACCAGTGGTGTACGGCCAGTGTAGGAGATCGCTCCCCACACCATGATGCCGGGTGTTGGCCCTGTGTGCCTCGGTCGTATGCAGTCCAGATTGTGGCGCTCACCTGCACGGCGCCAAACACGCATACGACCATCATTGGCACCAAGGCAGAAGCGACTCTCATCGCTGAAGACGGCACGTCTCCATTCGTCCCTCCATTCACGCCTGTCGCGACACCACTGGAGGCGGGCTGCACGATGTTGGGACGTGAGCGGAAGACGGCCTAACGGTGTGCGGGACCGTAGCCCAGCTTCATGGAGACGGTTGCGAATGGTCCTCGCCGATACCCCAGGAGCAACAGTGTCCCTAATTTGCTGGGAAGTGGCGGTGCGGTCCCCTACGGCACTGCGTAGGATCCTACGGTCTTGGCGTGCATCCGTGCGTCGCTGCGGTCCGGTCCCAGGTCGACGGGCACGTGCACCTTCCGCCGACCACTGGCGACAACATCGATGTACTGTGGAGACCTCACGCCCCACGTGTTGAGCAATTCGGCGGTACGTCCACCCGGCCTCCCGCATGCCCACTATACGCCCTCGCTCAAAGTCCGTCAACTGCACATACGGTTCACGTCCACGCTGTCGCGGCATGCTACCAGTGTTAAAGACTGCGATGGAGCTCCGTATGCCACGGCAAACTGGCTGACACTGACGGCGGCGGTGCACAAATGCTGCGCAGCTAGCGCCATTCGACGGCCAACACCGCGGTTCCTGGTGTGTCCCCTGTGCCGTGCGTGTGATCATTGCTTGTACAGCCCTCTCGCAGTGTCCGGAGCAAGTATGGTGGGTCTGACACACCGGTGTCAATGTGTTCTTTTTTCCATTTCCAGGAGTGTATGTAGCGACGTTCGAAAGCGATCAAGTGGAGCGCAATATAGTAGTTTAGGACAACAGACAAGAGTGTACTTTGTGAACTGTGAACAGACTGTCGAGTGCCGTGATCGCGACATATGAATTTAATAGTGAAGTGTTATAGTTAATGGCCGCCGCTACTTAAGGGCCCTTCAGACTGCATTTTAAGTGTTTCGTGACTATATTGAACAGAAATAAACTACTTATTCAAATTATAAATCAACGTGAGTGACTCAATATTTTAAATTTCACCGCAATACCTGCCTGCATTGTTTTGTTACATATTTTTTCAGCTTAAAAATTGAGTTTATGACAGGTGTGACCTGGCAACCTATGACGAAAACCGTAGCCAAACACTGAGACCAGCCACATCTCTGGGCCACTCAATTAAGCTGAGTGTAACATATATTCGTGCCATAGCGCGTGGAGGCTCGAGCCAAACCATTCTAACTTGTAGTGTGTAGTGCCCAGTACCGTCGTAACCGAGAATAAAGGTGCTTGTGAATCCATACCACACAGTCGCATACGAAGAGTGTAATGGCTCATCGTGTACAACACATCGTTTAACAGCACCCCAAATTCGGCAGTTCTGTGTATTCACAGCACCCTCTAGTGTAAAATATGCCTTGTCACTCCACATGAAATTGCCCGAGTACATCTCATCAACTTTGATCCGCGCCAGAAAGGGAGAAGCAAATTCAGAACATTACTCCAGGTCATGACGTTTCAGCTTCTGCGCGGTCTGGATCTTGAACGAGTACCTCTGTTACACTAGCACTAGCCGGGGCATGTGCTGCATCGTCAGTTACAGCAACAGCGTCACTAATATCTAACGGAAGAGGACGCCTTCCTCCTCCAGGTGTCACACCAAACTCACCAGTGTTCATTACCATCTTCTTTAAACCATTTAATGACATACTCCTCAGCCCTTTCAGTCGGTGATATGCTCAGTGCAGCACTGTACCTGCTGCCGTTCTCATAAGACGGTTCCACTCACAGCGCACGGCCTCTCTTCTCGATACCCGTGCTTTCACTCAGCTTTGTGAAATGTCAGTGGCGAAAGACATACCATCATACATGCAGCGTACAGCGCCAGATTTGCACCTGGTGCCCAAAACTGGAACCAATTTTTCTCCAGCCGTAAATCGGTCTGGCGTTAACGCATTAGCGTATCTACCAATTTTCGCTGTCATACGATAATTGCAGCCCACACTGGACCTTCATGGGCAGCTGCACTTCAATTATAACCGTCCGGTATCTTGCACACAGAACGCAATTCTTAACTGCATTTTTTCTTTTTTCAATTGTTTTCGAATCAGCAGTGCGTGTCAGGCACTTCTTGTTTGTCTGAGTACTTGACTACACACTATATCCTACCGACTATCCTGTCGTAAACGCTCTTCGGTTTTCATGATTTCTCTGTTTTTTAAAAAAAAAATTGTGGACGGATGCCGTTCCGCTCACCATCCCCGTCATATAACCGAAAAGGACGATATCGTGTGTGTTACCTGTTTGTGAATCGTGTAAACTTGTTCTGTGTGGTACGCTACGTTGTGTTCGTGTTTTCGCAGGCAGAGAGTGGGAAGCACTCGAGCATGTGCGTGAACGAGAGTGGAAAACCGCTAAACAACTACGTTCAGGCTGGACTGTATACCTGACCAAACAAAACGCACTGGATTCCTGTCGGATGTTCTTCATCTTTCTCTTGACTCTGAAGTTAGTGCTGCGTTGTCGTGGTCTTGTCCTTAATGTAAATATTTTGCCGGCCTCAGTGGAAGAACGGTTCTAGGCGCTGCAGTCTGGAACCGCGTGACCGCTACGGTCGCAGGTTCGAATCCTGCCTCGGGCATGGATGTGTGTGATGTCCTTAGGTTAGTTAGGTTTAAGTAGTTCTAAGTTCTAGGGGACTTATGACCTCAGAAGTTAAGTCCCATAGTGTTCAGAGCCATTTGAACCATTTGTAGATATTTTACTATATGGTTCTCTTGGGTTGTGGCGTCGTGGTGTGTGCAGATCTCTACGTAAATCGTACGCAGGGGTGCTGGATTATAATAGCTCTTATTTGGTTTTATTTGAATAACACGGCGATGAGGCTTCAATTCACTTATTGTACTTTGGTCACTTATAAGAAAACAGATTAAGAACCAACATCTCGATTCAAGATGACGCGGTCATTTAAATTTAATTCAAATATTTTATGGGCACTGCGTATGATACTAGTGAACTGTTTATTACACACCGTACAGAACGGTCTGCGTCAGCGTAATTATCTAGCCAGAACTATTGATTCTGATTTTTAATTATGCGTTTTCAAAGTATATAATCTTTCCTATTACTGTTCTTTAGATAGGCTAATAAATATTCATTAACAAGCTACCAAAAATGTTCCAACTATCTCAAAGTTTTCGTTTGGCCGGAGATTTTAACAATCTGCGGTATTTAAATTTTAGTCTATCACTTAAATGTTGATATCGATATGTTAACTTTTGCAAATATTCACAGTAAAATGAGGTAATTTTACCTTTCACTTTTCACTTGATAATTTAATTTAACGTTAAATATCGTAAGTCCTGCGTTCTTATCAGTGAAGAATCTATCTTTCCCTCTCTTTCAAAAAATTAAAGTCTCTGAAACTATATATTTGGTTGATGAAAATAACGCCTACTTGATGCAGACAATAGTTCTGTAAAATGACCGGTACACTCTTTAAATGGCTTGGTATATTTTCAGTGTTTCACTCTACACAACACGCTATAGCACCATCGCAACAATATTAATGTCAGCAATCACAGGACTGAAATCGGAACAGTAATCGAAATAGTACTGAGCTAAGAATGATGGTTACCTGCATATATAAGCAAAAACAAACTATGATGGTATAGCTTCGTTCTCTTATAACGTTTTGTTCCCAGTTATTTTACTTCTTTTTGATAAAAAATTTTACTTACATATTTTAAAACACGTTAACTTAAAAATTATTACGAAAGAAAGAATTACCGAAATATTTCCCTAACACTGACGGAAATGCTAGAGCGGTTACAGTTCCTTATACAAACCCGTGAAACGAACTGTAAAAATTGGTCTAAATGGCTCTTGGAAGGATAACTGGTACGTGTAAGAAACCAACCTAAATTATAACAGAATCAGAGGATTTACAGCCTGCACCTCCACACAAGAAAACGACACTGTAAGATAAAATATAAGCTTTTGATAACAGTAGTAGTGGTAATAGCGATTCACATCTTAAAGAATTTGCAGGGATACTATAGTATCCTTTGAGAATAAAATAATACACTCGCGTTCATAATTTGAACTTACAATTGGCGCCAAACTAAACTTTTAGATCCGATGCTTCAAATGACTCTAAGCACTATGGGACTTAACATGTGAGGTCATCAGTCCCCTAGAACTTAGAACTACTTAAACCTAACTAACCTAAGCACATCACACACATCCATGCCCGAGGCAGGATTCGAACCTGCGACCCTGGCAGCAGTGCTGTTCCGGACTGAAACGCCTAGAACTGTTCTGCCACAGCGACCGGCTTTTAGATCTGATACGTAAGTTAAAAGTCATAAATTGATGTCAACTTTCTACACTCATTTATGAAGAAGATATAATCTTGGGAAATTAGACGAATATTTATTAAACACTGGATGTTCTATGGCGAATACGCGTCCGCGTTACTTCTTATCTGGAGAAAATTTGTTGTAAATGCTTCTTATTATAAAATTTTTTAAATGCAGAAATAGTCTCTCGTTTTAGCGATCGGACGTGCCTTTATTCGATTGCACGTCCGCTCTCAATCGTAAGTTACCCTGTGTAACTCTTTATTCGAAAACTTTGAGCAAAATGGTAGGCAGCAACAGCGCTTGCAAATTGCGAGATAATGAGATTAATCTTTGCTCTGCAACAGTGTATTTGATGTCCAGTCAAGAAGTCGGCGAATCAAAGGGTTTCTAGCTCCGACGGCCTTACGCGTGGCGTATTAGTCGTACAGGCTGATTTTTTTTTTTTTCTACCAGGCCTGCAAAATTGTTGCGTACACGTGGTAGACAGCATGCATCAGTCAAAGTGACTGAACAAACGTATTAGTCAGTCACAAGATTGTAAATATGTGTCTACTGTGACAAGAAGGACGTGTAAGTGGAATGGACAGCAGAAGAGCTAGTGAAAAACGAAGAGAACGATTTTTCAACCGCTATGAGGAGAGCATTGATAAAGTCTTGATTTAAGTTGCTTAAAATGAGTGTTATTAATGCCTGTCGCAAATGCACAATTATCGTAAAACTGATAGTAAACTGCAAGACATTGAAAGATCATGCCTTGGCCATGGTACTAGACTTCAAAAGC
Organism: Schistocerca americana; assembly: GCF_021461395.2. Classification (NCBI taxonomy): domain Eukaryota; kingdom Metazoa; phylum Arthropoda; class Insecta; order Orthoptera; family Acrididae; genus Schistocerca; species Schistocerca americana. The sequence continues at coordinate 231,474,511 of NC_060119.1, forward strand.
TCTCTGCTAGTATAAAACAAATGTCTGGTTTACATAAGAATCAAAAGTACGCGTTGATGCTGATTAACTTAACAGCCGCATCACAGTATTTACACGTATCCCGTGTTACCAACCTGTAACAAGATGTACTATATTACATTGTGCTTATATTACTTTATCCTTCCCTTGTATGCAAGTGAGACTACGTTTACAGCATTTGCAAATTTACATAAATCTTTGACGTTGACTGGAATATACGATTTGAAAACCTGAAGGTAGAAAGGATAAAATACTTCACATTCCTCTCAACCGATCAGTTCCCATGCGCATCGTACGGGGCTCGCAGCGTCATCGTAAACCAGTCGCGGCACATGGCAGACAGCATGCCGCGTCATGGATAGTTTGCAACCTATAATTATTGTCGTTCTTTATTAGCTGGTCGTATATGCATTCTTTCTCTCAAAATGGCTGAGCCATTTAGCACAGAAGAGAAAAGACTGAACGGCATACACAAGACAACTTAAAACGATGTCGAAAGGAGAAGGTGAGGACAGGACGAGAAGACGACGCAATCGAAACATTTAAACTGTAAACAGATCTGAGTTGAAGAAATTCCCTGAGGATCAGCAGTAGATTAAGTGAATTTCTTTCCTGAGTGACGGATTTGTTAATGAAGTGACATGGATATAATGAGATGTGATACATCTCCGTTGTTATTGTTGTTGTTGTGCCCTTCAGTGTAAAGACAGTTTTGTGGCAGCTATCCACGCTACTCTGTTCATGTGTAATTATGTCAGCCCAGATGCTGCAAGCTGCGAGGTGTGATGAAAAAGTAACGGCAATTTTTTTAAATTCGCGTTCTTTATACATACAGTTTTCAGATTTTTGTATCTTGTTGATACACATGCTGCTGTGGTACGTTTGCGTTTTCAGCTGTTTCTAATAGAAGTTTATTGCTCACAGTTGTAAGGTTATATAGATTGGCACACACAAAACCGGCCACTGCGCTGAAAGGAATATGAATGAAGAAAATAAACGTACATCATAGCTTTCTCACATTTTTATTGTACAGTTTCATTATTAACTATGTAATTAACATTTTAACTAAGAAATTAACTTTTATTAGTTTAATATGTTTACAGTTTGTACAGAAACCAGATGGCAGTTATAAGAGTCGAGGGGCATGAAAGGGGAGCAGTGGTTGGGAAGGGAGTGAGACAGGGTTGTAGCCTATCCGCGATGTTATTCAATGTGTATACTGAACAAGCAGTAAAGGAAACAAAAGAAAAATCGGAGTAGAAATTAAAATCCATGGAGAAGAAATAAAAACTTTGAGGTTCGCCGATGACATTGTAATTCTGTCAGAGACAGCAAAGAACCTTGAAGAGTAGCTGAACGGAATGGACTGTGTCTTGAAAGGAGGATATAAGATGAACATCAACAGAAGCAAAACGAGGCTAATGGAATGTAGTCGAATTAAGTCGGGGGGGGGGGTGATGCTGAGGGAATTAGATTAGGAAATGAGACACTTAAAGTAGCAAATGAGTTTTGCTATTTGGGGAGCAAAATAACTGATGATGGTCGAAGTAGAGACGATACAAAATATAGGCTGGAAATGGCAAGGAAAGCGTTTCTGAAGAAGAGAAATTTGTTAACATCGAGTATAGATTTAAGTGTCAGGAAGTCGTTTCTGAAAATATTTGTATGGAGTGTAGCCATGTATTGAAGTGAAACATGGACGATAAATAGTTTGGACACGAAGAGAATAGAAGCTTTTGAAATGTGGTGCTACAGAAGAATGCTGAATATTAGATGGGTAGATCACATAACTAATGAGGAGGTATTGAATAGAATTGGAGAGAAGAGAAATCTGTGGCACAACTTGACTAGAAGAAGGGATCGGTTGGTAGGGCATATTCTGAGGCATCAAGGGATCACTAATTTAGTACTGGAGGACCGCGTGGGGGATAAAAATCGTAGAGGGAGGCCAAGAGATGAGTACACTAAACAGATTCAGCAGGATGTAGGTTGCAGTAGGTACTGGGAGATGAAGGAGCTTGCACAGGATAGATTAGCATGGAGAGCTGCATCAAACCAGTCTCTGGACTGAAGACCACAACAACAACAGTTTAATAAGAAAATTTTAGAAAGGAATTTAAAGTGTGTGTTCAAAATGTTCTCCGCCAACATCTAAGCAAAGATGTGCACGCCGAAGCATGTTAAGGAAAACACTTTTCAGTACTCTTTGAGTAATGTTCGAAATTTCTTCACATACGTTATTTTTTAATGTGTGAAGTGTTCTGGGATTGTTGCGGTAGACTCTAGCCCTTACAAATCCCCAGACGTAAAGTCACATGGTGACAAGTCGAGAGATCGGGGTGGCCACAAGCCCTTACTAATGGTCCTCTCATCTGTAAAATCAGTATGTATACGAGCTAAGGACAAATCCGACGTATGAGAAGTTGCCCCATCATACTATAAATATGCACAACACTTTTCGTTTGGAGTTAACACAGCCAAAATTCATTTTAGAGTTGCAAGTAACATGTGTGTTGACAGTCTCGTTGAAGAACAATGGCCCCTATAGTTCTGTTAGCATATAGAGCGTACCATATACCAATTTTTAAATCGTGTAACGGCTTTTGCAGTATGCAATGGGAATTCTCTGCAGCCCAGTGTCTTGTGAATTAACGTAATCCGACAGATGAAACCATGCTTCATCCGTCGAAAAAAGGAGGAACGGATCAAGATGTCCCCCAGCGACATTTTCCAGCAACCAATTACAGTAATGTGTACGCTTACCCTTGTCCGCTTTTTTTATTTACTGAACAGCACTCACATGGTAAGGTTTCATTTTTAAGCCATGAAGGATGCGTTGACATGACCTGCGAGATATTCCACACTGGTGTGATAATCGTCGTGTTGACTTGTAGGGACTTCTTTCAATGTGTGCCGTCACGTTTGCCACTTCAGGTGTACGTACAGTCGGTGCCTTATTTCTCTTTGAATTAACAACACTGCCTGTCGAACGCCACTTTCTCACTAGATCCTGAATCGTTCATTTTGCAGGAATATTACTTTCAGGAAAGTTTTAATGAAAGATGTAACGAACAACTGTAATGGATTCAGGCCGCACATATTCTTCAACAATGGACACACGTTCTTCAATGGAGTAAGGCATGACAGTTAAGTACACGGTTTATAACGACTACTTCCCGTATGAACTACTCACACGCTACTGCTGTTGGAAGGTGCAGAGAAACTGAAAAGTTAGTAATGCTACTCACGTGCTTTCGCATTCCGGTTCGGGCCGGTTTTATGTGCGGCTCTCTGTACATGTTTCCGAGTGCTCGGCGAATTTTTAGTTTCGAAACAGATATGTCAAATAATTTACATTAACTTCTGCTTAAAAATGCAATGAAGTGCAGCACTGCATTCGAAATGTTGACTGTGACTTTTGGCGAATTTACTATGAGTAAGATAAGAGTTTACGAGTGGCATAAACGTTTCAAAGAGGGTCGAGAAGATGTCGAAGGCAACGACCGACCTGGACGCCCTAGCACATCATATGGAATAAGTAAAGACAATGCTTCTGAAAAACCAGAGAGGTTGCTGATGATGTCTAGAATACCTTGGGTCATGCCAAATACTTTTTCGGATGTTTTGGGTATGAAACGCGTAGCAGCAATAGAAAGTTTTTTCCGAAATTGTTGAATTTCGACCAAAAACGACATCTCGTACACACTGCTCAGGAATTGCTGTATTGAGTCGACAACGATCGAGAACTTCTATAGAAGTTTATAACAAGTGTTGAAACATGGATACACGAGTATGACGTCGAAACGATGTCACAGTCGTCCCAATGAAAACTGCCTAAAGAACGAAGACCGAAAAAATTTCGACAAGTTCGATCACTTGTGAAGGCTATTCTCAGCGTCTTCTCCGATTATAGTGGGATAGCGCATCATGAATTCTTGCCTTATGGTGGTATGATCAATAAGGAATACAAACTGGAAGTCATGCGCCGTCTGCGTGGAGCAGTCTGAAGAAAAAAACTAGAATTGTGGCAAAACCACTTGTGGAAACTCTATCATGATAATGCTTCCGGTCACACCTTAACGCAAGTTCGTGATTTCTTGGCAGAAAACAGGATCGTTATGTTGCCTCAGTCACCGTATTCGCCGGACATGGCTCCCCTGCGAACCAGGGTCCTCAAAGAACTGAACACCATAACGAAAAGTGATTTCCAGAATTGCTTTCATGATTGGAGAGAGCGCTCACGTACATTAGGGAAATTACTTGGAAGGGGAGAAAGCTAAGGATAATGGATAAATAAAGATTATTTAAGAAAAAGAAAAATTCCCGTTATTATTTGACTACACCTCGTGCATGCATTCCCTCTACAATTTTTCTCCACACTTCCGGCCATTGCTGTATTTACGGCGTCATGAGGCATCAGGATGCGTCCGATGTACCCTACTAAGCGACCCTTTGTTTCAGCCAATCTTTGGTCAAGTTGCTACTATGTCGGGCAAAGTAAGTACTGCAGAAATACGAAAGGCGTTTACGCCTACGCTATCTACCATATTTCCTGATCTTCTCATATTTCTGGTTCACAGTCACGTAATAATGTTTGGATGATATTTCCGCCATTTGAGTGTGTTGTTGTGGCTTCAGTCCTAAATCTGGTTTGTTGCAGCTCTCCATGCTACTCGATCCTGTGCAAGCTTCTACATCTCCCAGTACTTACTGCAACCTACATCCTTCTGAATCTGCTTAGTGTATTCATCTTTTGGTCTCCCTCTACGATTTTTACCCTCCACGCTGCCCTCCAATGCGAAATTTGTGATCCCTTAATGCCTCAGAACATGTCCTACTAACCGGTCCCTTCTTTTTGTCGAGTTGTGCCACAAACTCCTCTTCTCCCCAATTCTATTCAATATTTCATCATTAGTTATGTGATCTACCCATCAAATCTTCAGCATTCTCCTGTAGTACCACATTTCGAAAGCTTCTATTCTCTTCTTGTCCAAACTATTTATCGTCCATGTTTCACTTCCATACATGGCTACACTCCACACTAATACTTTCAGAAACGACTTCCTGACACTTAAATCTATACTCGATGTTAACAAATTTCTCTTCTTCAGAAACGCTTTCCTTGCCATTGCCAGTCTACATTTTATATCTTCTCTACTTCGACCATCATCAATTATTTTGCTCCCCAAATAGCAAAACTCCTTTACTACTATAAGTGTCTCATTTCCTAATCAAATTCCCTCAGCATCACCCGACTTATTTCGACTACATTCCATTATCCTCGGCCGGTCGCTGTGGCCGCGCGGTTCTAGGCGCTTCAGTCCGGAACTACGCTGCTGCTGCGGTTGCAGTTTCGAATCCTGCCTCGGACATGGATGTGTGTCATATCCTTAGGTTAGTTAGGTTTAAGTAGGTATAAGTCTAGGGGACTGATGACCTCAGATGTTAAGTCCAATAGTGCTTAGAGCCAGAGCCATTATCCTCGTTTTACTTTTGTTGACGTTCATCTTATATCATCCTTTCAAGACACTGTCCATTCCGTTCAACTGATCTTCCAAGTCCTTTGTTGTCTCTGATAGATTTACAATGTCATTGGCGAACCTCAAAGTTTTTATTTCTTCTCCATGGATTTTAATACCTACTCCGAATATTTCTTTTGTTTCTTTTACTGCTTGCTCAATGTACAGATTGAATAACATCAGGGAGAGGCTACAACCCTGTCTCACTCCCTTCCCAACCACTGCTTCCCTTTCATACCCTTCGACTCTTATAGCTGCCATCTGGTTTCTGTACAAATTGTAAATCCCGGGTTCCCGGGTTCGATTCCCGGCGGGGTCAGGGATTTTCTCTGCCTCGTGATGGCTGGGTGTTGTGTGCTGTCCTTAGGTTAGTTAGGTTTAAGTAGTTCTAAGTTCTAGGGGACTTATGACCACAGCAGTTGAGTCCCATAATGCTCAGAGCCATCCAAATTGTAAATAGCCTTTCGCTCCATGTATTTTACACCTGCCAACTTTAGAAATTGAAAGAGAGTATTCCAGTCAACATTGTCAAAAGCTTTCTCTAAGTCTACAAATGCTAGAAATGTAGGTTTGCCTTTCCTTAATCTTTCTTCTAACATAAGTCGTAAGGTCAGTATAGCCTCACGTGTTCCAATATTTCTACGGAATCCAAACTGATCTTCCCCGAGGTCGGCTTCTACCAGTTTTTCCATTCGTCTGTAAAGAACTCGCGTTAGTATTTTGCAGCTGTGACTTATTAAACTGATAGTTCGGTAATTTTCACATCTGTCAACACCTGCTTTCTTTCGGATTGGAATTATTATATTCTTCTTGAAGTCTGAGGGAATTTTGCCTGTCTCATACATCTTGCTCACCAGATGTTGTTGTTTTGTCAGGACTGGCTCTCCCAAGGCCGTCAGTAGTTCTAATGGAATGTTGTCTACTCCCGGGGCCTTGTTTCGACTCAGGGCTTTCAGTGCTCTGTCAAACTCTTGACGCAGTATCGAATCTCCCATTTCATATTCATCTACATCCTCTTCCATTTCCATAATATTGTCCTGAAGTACATCGCCCTTGTATAGATCCTCAATATACTCCTTCCACCTTTCTGCTTTCCCTCCTTGCTTAGAACTGGGCTTCCATCTAAGCTCTTGATATTCATGCAAGTGGTTCTCTTTTCTCCAAAGGTCTCTTTAATTTTCCTGTAGGCAGTATCTATCTTACCCCGAGTGAGATAAGCCTCTAAATCCTTACATTTGTCCTCTAGCCATCCCTGCTTAGCCATTTTGCACTTCTTGTCGATGTCATTTTTGAGACGCTTGTATTCCTTTTTGCCTGCTTCATTTACTGCATTTTTATATTTTCTCCTTTCATCAGTTAAATTCAATATTTCTTCTGTTACCCAAGGATATCTACTAGCCCTTGTCTTTTTACCTACTTGATCCTCTGCTGCTTTCACTACTTCATCCCTCAGAGCTACCCATTCATCTTCTACTGTACTTCTTTCCCCCATTCCTATCAATTGTTCCCTTATGCTCTCCCTGAAACTCTGTACAACCTCTGGTTTAGTCAGTTTATCCAGGTCCCATCTCCTTAAATTGTTTTACATTTGAGTGTACAAACTTCTTTATTGTACATTGCTAGTATTACTTCGGCCTTAAACCCTTATCAAGTGCAACATTGAAAAAATGTATGTACAAAGTGAGAAGAAGAAAAATTTTAGTATCTTTATGTCATTCCATTGTCGGATTAAAAATTATCGAAATAATACTACTTACATGTTGAGTATAATTAGCCATTATTAAGTGAAGTCGTCGTCAAGTTTTATTAAACTCGGTGTCCAAGTCTGTAGATAATTATAATATGGCAAAAATATATGGCAGAGAGATAGCAAATATTTTCTCCAACCACAAAACAACTAAGCCACATAGTAAACACCAGTGCAGTCGTTACATGTACAGTGACCATGGTCTGAAAATATACTATCGAAGTTGATGGCTGAGTGCTGGTCAAAGGTAAAGAGCGTAGGTTTACGTCTATGTTGCATATTCCATGAGTACACAAAGCTCACAGATACATAAAACTTAAACTCATTAATACATGATGGATGAGATGAGATGCGAGGAGGAGTTGAGGAGGAAAAATTGTTGCTGATAACTAGCAAGTCTACTAGTTCACATATTTTGGCTTTCACATACCATGTAGTAAGGGACCATATCTGTGAGTATCTGGTGTAGACATTTTGTGAGAATAGCACACGATCTTTGCGCCAAAATGTATGACAAATTATTCTGTTTAAGTTATGGGTATGGTGCGAGAACTTCCTTATCTAAAAAATGAAAACATAGAAAGTATTGGAGATACCAATTTAATTATCTTTTCGTCACATAGAATGTTCATTTTGCTGGAACTAGATATCCCCTAAATACATTTCTTCAAGTTCGGGTAGAGAAAACTCCACAGCCAACTGGACGAAACGCCGAGAAGTCGTAGTAACTGCCAAACCGTTCTCTTCGAAGAACAATGGACCAACAGTGCCAATTTAGGAAAATACTCACCAAACAGTCTCACGTTTTGTATGTAGGGGCTGCTCGTGAAGTACTAGGGTTTCGGGCCATACCACCACCGCATATTTTATTTATAAAGGCATCCAGACAATTGAAAACGTGCCCTGTCGCTGAAGAAAGCAAGGGGTCTTGAGATAGGTTGTCGATCAAGGCTTCACACGATTTATTCGAGAAAAAAAAGTGTGGGTTATGTGTGGATCAGTAGTACTTTATGGAAGACATTTCAAGGGCCGGCCGGTGTGGCCGTGTGGTTCTAGGCGCTTCAGTCTGGAACCGCCTGACCGCTACGGTCGCAGGTTCGAATCCTGCCTCGGGCATGGATGTGTGTGATGTCCTTAGGTTAGTTAGGTTTAAGTAGTTCTGAGTTCTAGGGGACTGATGACCACAGATGTTAAGTCCCATAGTGCTCAGAGCCATTAGAACCATTCGAACATTTCAAGGGTTCGTGCAGAATTCGCCTCGCTGTGCGACCAGGAATTACGACAGCTGTTTGTCTGCGTACAGATCGCTTGGTGGAATTCGAAATCTCCAAACATACTTTCTCGACGTTTTCTGATGTCCTGCTTGTTCTCGACGGTCCTGGTTTCTTTTTCTGCACGCTAGATGTATCTTTAAATGTGTCCTCTTACGTACCAATAGATTTTCGATCGGTAACACGAGCTGCAGGCGCGATCCTAAACTGTTCCCTGAATGCACGCTAGGTTTCGGCGACCGAACGTCCAAGAATTAAGTCGCCACAGCGAAAGCGTTCTCCTCGTTCGTCCACGGCATGATCTCCAAAAAACAGAGTTTAAAAGAACAATACATTAGGTCCGGCCCTTTCGAATGCGATCAACTCACTCAACGATGAGTAACGGCGGCTACCTGTGGCGAGTTTTCAAATAAAGAAGTTCTCACGCTCGGCACCCTGTGTAAGATAATTGCGCAGCAGAGCTGTTGCTGCATGGTAGAGAAAACTGGTCTTTCAACAGCTGGCGCAGTCAAACAAACAGGGGCAACCGACATGAAATTCCTGCGACACATAGCGGGTTACTCTCTACTTGCGCGAAAAATGAATGAAGACGCGCCAAAACAGCAGGGATTTGCAGGCGTCACTGGTGTGATAAACACGGCAACTCGTCGTAGAACGAACTGCAGGTCGACAAAGACAGAAACACAGTTGAAGAAGTTGGCAAGAATAAAAAAGAGCCACAGCAACCGTAAAGCCGGTATTCCACGAGACATACAACAGCACGTCATGTGTAGACGGTATGTCACCTAGCGGTAGAAGGAATGAGGCAGCGATTTCAGCAGACGATTTATCCGCTAGAGGAAATAGGAACCATTCCATGCCGCCGTGGATCTGCGCATGCGCAGTAAGTGTATGCGCGCATGCTAGAAAGCAGCATTGCGAGCGGGCTTTCTGGACGTTACTGCTTTCTCTTGTGGTCAGGAGACGAGAAATACGTAAGCTATTGAGGACGTTTTTGGTTATTGCGTGAGAAATTCTATACACTTACATTGAGTAACTTCTATAGATACAGTAATAAAACAAATGAAAATTCTCTTCTTTGTACTGGTGTTGAGACAAGTTGTATATCTAACGCTAAGTCTTATTGCAGAAATGTAATGGAACAAAGAAAGTATAAGCGTGCTTATTGAGCCGTACAGCAAGGAAAGGTCTATATATGATCGTCTAGATACGATATAACAAAATAAAATACCGTCTAGAGAAGTTTAATTCCGAGTTAGTATGCTTTAGTAAGTATGCACGTAATTTAGCTATCGAAATCTGTAGGTATCACCTTAGCTGGTGAAAGTACAGCATGTCTTTGATTTGGTTACATATTTCGTATCATTTTAGCACGCCAGGCAGGATAATTTTGAGAGAATAGCTACAAGAGACAGAGCAGTTGTGCCGGCCGCGACTAGTGAGGACCCGAAACACCGTTTTGCGTCTGTAAGTTCGCCCTATTGTGGAATCTCCCTCATTATTGAGTGACTTCAGCAAATCCCGTCATATACGATCGAGAGCAGCTTGTCAAAACAATGCACATTCATTCTGACGAAGTTCCTAAATTCATGTGGATCTTCGGGCCTCATCTCCTCAATTAACATGTAGTATATATATATGGAAATTCATCATAATCATCATCATCATCATCATCATATGTCGCTACCTTCAACCTCCCGTCCCAGCCAGGGTCGAACCCTGGTACTAGACTTACTTCATCGTTTTGCCCTTTTCCTAGCGTCTAAGGCGGACACAGTCACGGCAGATGCTGCGCGAGTAATTGCGTCCTTCACGTCTAAAATGCTATGTAACGTAAAATCATTTGCTTGTACCACTCTGACATAAAATGAACGCTTTGGTCCTTAAATATATACAATCGTAAGGTATTTTCACATTTTCTGCGCAAAGTAACAATAACTGTTTAATAATTACGAATTAAAACCACTTGTCCGCAGCTCGTGGTCTAGTTGCTGCCTATGCATCACGGCGTCCGGGTTTCGGTTCCCGGCCGAGCTGAGGACTTTCTTCGCCCGGGGCCTGAGTGTTTGTGTGGTCCTCATCATTTCATCATCATCATCATCGCCAGAGTGGCTAGATAGGACTGTGTAACAAACTTGGACTGTGTAAAAACTGGGACTTTGTACGGGCGCTGATGACCGCGCAGTTGAGCGCACACAATCCAAACATCATCATCATCAAGCCCTCTTAGAATTTTCAGTATGACTAAATAGCAGCTTTCATTCTCACCAACGTAATCAAGCCTCCAGTTACGAACATAAACTGTTAGGGGCCTGGTGCAGATTTTCAAGTTACGTGCGTCGTGCAATAGAACTAACGAAACAGTTCGCAATTTCAAGCTTGTATACTTGGGGCACTGGTGCAGGCATAGTTGTATCGCATAATACCGGCGTAATTGACTAGTCAGCCACAGTGGAATGAGGGCAGTTCGAATCCCGAACGCCCATACAGGTTTTCCTTTCCCGAGATTTTCCTAGGCTGTTTAAGGGGAATGCCGGGATGGATCCGTTAAAAAAGTCACTACCGATTTCCTTCCCCACTTGTCCATGATCTCTAATGACCGCGTCGTTTGAAGGGACGTCCAATCCTGATCTCCTGTACTCCCTCTTGGAGCGGTTCTGAAGGCGTAAGATGTGATTACGATTACAGAGCGAGTAGGGTTCCTCTTGGTGGTAGACATGTGTGTCTGGCCGAGCGGTTCTAGGCGCTACAGTCTGGAACCGCGCGACCGCTACGGTCGCAGGTTCGAATCCTGCCTCGGGCATGGATGTGTGTGATGTCCTTAGGTTAGTTAGGTTTAAGTAGTTCTAAGTTCTAGGAGAATGATGACCACTGCAGTTAAGTCCCATAGTGCTCAGAGCCATGTGTGACTGACATATTCTTCGATCGTGCGCTACGGAAACTTGACCTATTTTAATTTCAGCCGCGAATATATTTCATCCGAGCAGGTCCGAAATGGAGTTTGCCCAGTCGGAGTTACACATGTCGCCAAACCAATTAATAATTAAACGCAGGCAGGGCAGCGGAAGTGCGGTGCGCACGCGGCCTGCTGGATGCGAGCGGACCACCGCCGTGTGAAATGCAGGTCCCGACCGCGGGCGGGCGCGCGCGCATGCGCAGTAAAAATGATTCCCACTCTCTCTCCGCTCGGCTACCCCTTTACCCGCCGGTATAAATAACGCAATAAACCGTGACAGCTGCTCTGTTCTGTGTTGCATTGTTGTGCGCGCGCTGATTGTTCTGCGAGTCGGAAAACAAAGGGAGCGATATATCACACGGAGCGGCAGAAAACATTTTTGTTTGTTTGTCCGGGACCTATCCGGAGTTCAAATTGAAATTATTGTTCTCTGACACGGACGGGTCAGCTGGATGCCCTGTGAAAAATGTAGAGGTGCGTGGATGCGACGCGACGACCGCTAGCGCGTTCCAGCCGCCGGCATACACTCGCCCGGCACCGATAATTACTCTCCAGAACAACACCAATACCAGAGGCGTGCGGCCTTCCTCTTTCGCCATTCATCCCCACTTCCCCGGCGCGTGAAATGTAACTGCCTGTTTCTCAAATGCCAATGGCGTTGTCCTGTATTCTTCTGCTTTCGAATACGAGTGCAGTAGTTAACAAGATGGTCGTAAATTTTAATAGTATCCGATCCCCGTGTACTCGAATTACGACACCCGCATTTCTGGTGAACTGCTGTTGTGTGTATACATTTGCACGCTAAAGGTGTATCACCCTCGTCGTTTACGTATTAGGCTGGTACAAAATTTCTTAGTGGTTTTGCGTAAGTTAAGTAAGCACAATAAATACGCAAAACAAAGACCTCGTATATCAACAATATTTTCTCCTTTTCTGCGTACAATAGTCTGCCAACACTACGACAACTTCTCAATTCCGCGACTGTAAAAATCACGTCGTTTTGAGGTGAAGAAGTAGGAGCACATTTTCATCCGGAAACGAAGTACTTCGAGAAGTTTTTCGATGGAGAGCGAAAAAGGTGAAAATCAGAGGGCGCAAGATCAGGTGAATAATGTGGCTGCGGAACGACTTCCCAATCCAATTCCTGTACAGTTAATCCAGGACAGTTGTCATCAAACTGCAACCCACGGCCGCATGCGGCCCGGATCAAATATATCTGTGGTCCACAGTTCTCAGTCTTATTTCATAATATGTAATACGCGTTTAGTAACCAACGGCCTAATCATCTCGAGGTTGAAGCTGTTTATTTTCTGCTTTAACAATAACATATGTTTCTGGGTGGGGTCCGTCTTTAGCAAAACGCAATTTTGTTTTTTGTCCCAGACATGTTTCACTGCAGTTGCAGATCATCAGTGGTTTTTTTTATCATTATTATGGGTGTTAAACATAAGGAATGTTCTTTATTGTTTAATTAAATGTAAATATTAGTTTCTAAATCGTGATTACAGATTTTTGAAGAGCACATAAAATTATGTATCCATACCTTCTTACCGCATGGTGTGGTTTTCCTGCTGTATTACGTTTTCACAGTGTCTGTTTTGCTTTACGGTTTGTAATCTGCAACTATATACAGCTTAATGTAAGCAAAATATTTACGCAAAAACTACGATTTCCGAACTGTTATGATTATGCCTCAAATTGATAATTTATGTAAAAGGTTGTGTGTGTGTGTGTGTGTGTGTGTGTGTGTGTGTGTGTGTGTGTATCTATTTGCATAACGTTTCACTTACGTTTTTTTTTTTTTTTTTTTTTGTCTTCTTCACAAATTTGGTTCAAATGGCTCTGAGCACTATGCGACTTAGCTTCTGAGGTCATCAGTCGCCTACAACTTAGAACTAATTAAACCTAACTAACCTAAGGACATCAGACACATCCATGCCCGAGGCAGGATTCGAACCTGCGACCGTAGCGGTCGCTCGGTTCCAGACTGTAGCGCCTAGAGTCGCACGGCCACTCCGGCCGGCCATCTTCTTCACTTCTTACAGCTGGTAGACAGTGACAGTGAAGGAGATGACGAAAACAGAAAACGTAAGTGAAACATAATGTAAGTACATACAAACACACACGCAACCTTTTACATAAATTATTAGTTTCAGGCATAGTCATAACAGTTTAGAAATCGTAATTTTTGCGTAAATATTTTGCCTACATTAAGTTGTATATAGCCGCAGATGACAAACTGTGAAGAAAAACAGACAATGTAAAAATGTAATACAGCAGGAAAACCACACCATGCGGTAAGAAAGTGTGAATACATAATTTTATGTGCTCTTCACAAATCTGTAATTACGATTTAGAAACTAATATTTACATGTTATTAAACAGTAAAAAACGTTCCTTATGTTTAACAGTCATAATAACAATAAGAAACCCAATGATGATGCTGCAACTGAAGTGAAACATGTCTGGGACAAAAAAGAAATTTGCGTTTTGCTAAAAGCGGACCCCACCCAAAAAGTTTGTTAACAGCCTAATCTCCAGAAAAAATCTCATCTTTCCGACGAATGTTTTTCTCGTCGAGTTCTGACACTTCAGGGAAATCCTTAATTGTCAGGGTACACCATGTGATCAAAAGTATCGTGACACCAGGCTGACAGGCTGAAAATGACTTACAAGTTAGTGGCGCCCTCCATCGGTAATGCTAGAATTCAATATGGAGCCTTGAGTACAGCTTTCACTCTTGCAGGCACACGTTCAATCACGTGGTTGAAGGTTTCTTGGGGAATGGCAGCCCATTCTTCCAGAAGTGCTGCATTGAGGAGAGGTATCGATGTCGGTCGGTGAGGTCTGGCACGAACTCGGCCTGTCAGGACTCTGTGGAGGCTAGTCAATTACAGGGATGTTATTGTCGTGTAACCACTCCACCACAGACCGTGCATTATGAACAGATGCTCGATCGTTTTGAAAGATACTATCGCCACTCCCGAATCGCTCTTCAACAGTGGGAAGCAAGACGGTTCTTAAAATATAAATTTAGGCCTGTGCTGTGATAACGCCACGCAAAACAACAATGGGTGCAAACTCCCTCCATGAGAAACACGACCACCCCGTAGCACCACAGCCTTCGAATTCTGTTGTTGGCACTACACTCGCTGGCAAATAATGTTCACCGGGCATTCTCCATACCCACACTCTGCCATCGGATCGCCGCATTGTGTACCGTGCTTCGTCACTCCACACAAAGTTTTCTCACTGTATACAATCAGTGTATCACTATGTACCACACACAGTGTATACAATCGTCCAATGTTTACGCTCCTTACACCAAGCGAGGCGTCCTTTGACATTTACCGGCGTGTGTGTGGCTTGTGAGCAGCCGCTCGAACATGAAATCCAAGTTTTCTCAACTCCCGCCTTGCTGACATAGTACTTGCAGTGGATCCTGATGAAGTTTGGAATTCCTGTGTGATGTTCTGGGTAGATGTCGTGTCTTTTACACATTACGAGCCTCTTCAACTATCGGCGGTCTCTGTCAGTCAGCAGATGAGGTCGGCTAATACGCTTTTGCGCTGTACGCGTCCCTTTACGTTGCCACTTCACTATAGTATCAGTAACAGTATACCTACCGATATTCAGGAGTGTGGGAATCTCGCGTACAGACGTATGAAAGAAGTGACACCCTATCACCTGGCGAGGTTCGAAGTCCGTGAGTTCCGCGGAGCGCACCATTCTGTTTTCTCGCGATGTCTAACGACCACTGGGGTCGCTGGTATGGAGTATCTGGCAGTAGGTGGCAGCACAATGCACCTGATACGAAAAACGTATAGTTTTGGGGATATCCAGATACTTTTGATCACACAGTATATCTTTGTTCACTTTATACAACGTATAGTGTAAAGGTACTGTAGTTTTGCATGTTACCTTCGAAACTCGGAAAACATTTTTGGAACTATCGTTATGATAACTTATATTCTCAATAGATTTACATCTTTCCTTTATTCGCGTACACTGTACTCAGACGAGTCTTCAACTGGAGACGCTTGACTGACTTTCTTAGCGTTTTCATTTGGTTACTGTGAACTTTAGCAATCGAACGAATACGTTACCTCAGATAAGTGAATGGTAAACGGTGATATTATTTTTGAAGTCTTTAGGTGAAATGAGTTACCGTGATAAAAATGTAGGGTGCTATTTAAAAAATACGTATGTCTTCGTAGCCAACAAAGTTGCAAGAAACGTAATCATGCTAGTAAATCTGCTAAGTAGCCAAACATTCGCTTCATCACGTTTCTTTAATTTTGCTTCTGGACAAAAAAAAAACCCTAGTGTTTTGCAGCAGGGATGAAAATAAATGGGACAATATGCGAATAACGTAATCCGAAGGTAATTACGTAAATATGACTTACCTATGAGCAATATAATGTTAATGTGTGTTGATGGCTGTCCGTCATCGGCGGGCGTAAATAGTGCACTGATTAAGAAAGTTTGGCATGCCAGATTGCAAATGCCAAACAGCAAACAGAACGTTGTTATGATAACCGTCATAAGAGTTATAAATTTCACTCGTGCACGTGAACTCAGTCACCGAAAATTTCAAGAACTACTGGAGAAGTTGCCAACTTCAGATAATGATGATGTCCTACATACTGCTGCCACATGGCTAAGCGAAAGACAATTGCCGGAACGCTCAGTCAGTTTGAAATTATGTCATTCTGGCGACAAAGAGGTAAAAATTAAAAAAGTAATGATATATGTTGCCCACTTAGAGCTTTATTATCAGATATTACACAAATATTCAACAAACTTAATTTGCAATTGCCGGGACGAAATTAGGTAACTCGGCAAATGACAAATTAGTAACGCGTTGAGTCGTCTCCTCTACCCTTCATATGCACCTGGTATGGGGCAAAAACATTGTACCACAACACACGACAAGAGAACTATGTTTTCAAACATAGACTAGACTTACATAGGGAGGTGGACTGTCTTTGTTCTAGTTCATTTGCAATAAATCAGGAACACATTACGTTATTATTTACACTCGCAAACATGGTGGCAGACATTCTTTGAAATTCTGTAGGTGGCCGGTCCAGTCGTTGGCTCCTGCGGCCACAACAGTCACCCCAGGCAGCGCCAATACTCCACCCCATGAGTATATCATTAGAAAATACAATCAACAGTATTTGCATTTTCCGTCGATGCCTGGCAGAGTATTGCTGTAATAGTAAATAGGAAACACCTTCTGATGTCTGCAGGTATTTCCTATTTGATATTGACAATCAAATCCTTGTATAAAGGACTCGCGCCTATACTCGACTCCCGTGAGTGTATACTTCCATATACATAGTTGTCAAAACGTTGCGAGGCAATCATTACATTCGATGCATCATTAGATTAGATTAGATTAGTACTTGTTCCATAGATCATGAGTACGACACTTCGGAATGATGTGAAACGTGTCAGATTAATAAAAGGTGTCTATACAAGATATTACATTATGCAAAATATTACATGACACTTAATATTTTTATTTTTAGTGGGGTTTGGGGAAATTACCCACTTGCTATATCCAAAAATTCATCTAAATAGTAGAAGGAGTTGCCATTAAGAAATTCTTTTAATTTCCTTTTAAATGCTATATGGCTATCTGTCAGACTTTTGATGTTATTAAGTAAGTGACCAAAGACTTTTGTGGCAGCACAATTCACCCCCTTTGAGCCAAAGTTAGATTTAACCTTGGGTAGTGAAGATCATCCTTTCTCCTAGTGTTGTAGCCGTGTACACTGCTATTACTTTTGAATTCGTTCGGATTGTTAATAACAAATTTCGTAAGTGAATATATATATTGTGAGGCTACATTGAAGATCTCTAGCTCTTTAAATAACTGTCTGCAGGATGATTTTGGATTAGCTCCAGCAATTATTCTGATTACACGCTTTTGTGCGATGAACACTCTTTTGCTCAATGATGAATTACCCCAGAATATGATGCCATACGAAAGCAGAGAATGAAAATAGGCGTGGTAAGCTAATTTACTGAGATGTGTATGGCCAAAATTTGAAATAACCCTAATACCATAAGTAGCTGAACTCTAACGTTTCAGCAGATCCTCAGTGTGTTTTTTCCAGTACTACCCCTCATCAACGCATACACCAAGAAATTTTGAATATTCTACCTTGGAGCTACCGGTTTCTGATCGAAGTCTATATTTATTAATGGTGTCATTCCATTTACTGTGTGGAACTGTATGTACTGTGTTTTGTCAAAGCTTAATGAGAGCCCATTTGCCGAGAACCACTTAATGATTTTCTGAAAAACATCATTTACAATTTCACCAGTTAATTCTTGTCTATTGGGTGTGATAGCTATACTTGTATCATCGGCAAAAAGTACCAGCTTTGCATCTTCAGTCAGGAACTGCCAACAGTTGTGAAAGGTAAGTATTTACTCTTTTCAGGTTTCGAATATACGTTTCCATTTGTAACAGGTATTAACGTTTAACAGCTTTGAAGAATGATAACTTCTATGTATCCGAACCTGATAAAGAATACATATTTACCAACTCCAAATGTTGGCTGAACCTGACCCCGTCATTGATTCAAAAACATACTGAGCTATGTTCCTTGGTAGTGAAACATCACGCCGCAGTTACTTCCGTCCTTAAATTTTGCCCTCTATTATACACTGAGGTGACAAGAATCATGGCATATATCCTGATATTCGTCGTAATTGATCAGATGTTAGGGCTGAACATGCGCTATCATACAGCAGCAAAGGTAACGCTATTACTTTGTAGAGTTTAATTGCTGTTTTTTCTGAATTTTACGCTATAATGTATGTTGTATAGTTCCACAGATATGTCTGAATCTGGCCAATTAGACTCTACATCATCTGTATTCGGAAATTCAAAGCTGCACCCTAAATATTTAAAATCTCTTACTTGTTCAATTATTTATCCATTTATAACAGCGTTGGCTGTTACGCGTTCAAGTTCTTTGAAGGCCATCACTTTTGTTTTATCAGTCGATATTCTCATTCCGTATTTAGGGGCAATTCGACTCAATTTTTGCACTGAAATTTAGAGCTTTCCTTCAGATTCTTGTGTTACAATCTGTTCACCACCGAAAAGCATGGTCATAAAATTAAAGTTATCACTTCTTAACGTGTCATTTAATAAAACCAACCATTTACGAATGATATTGTCAACGTAAACATTAAAAGGTGTGGGCGACAGCGGGAAGCCTTGCCTGAATCTTTGATTGATATCGGAATGTTCTATCCCATTCCTCACAGTAACAATCCCTATTGTATTATTTTTGTATAATGACTGAATTGCCGTTATCAGATGTGCTTGAACTCAAATTCCTTACGTGATTCCCACAGCATTTTCTCTTTATCTTGTCTTTTCACAGTCTAGAAAAACGTAGTAAGTTGGCAATCTACATTCCCCTCTTTTTTCAGTTACTTGTGTCAACATGATGTATTTGTTCTAAAACCATGCTGTATTTCTAACATTCGTACTTCAACTATTGGTACTAAACTCTTGCTTATAATTTTAACATGCAGTTTGTAGTAGCAATTTAGAAGACTTACTCCTCGGTAAAATGTGCATTGTGATTTATCGCCTTTCTTGTAAATAGGGTTTTCCAAAGAGTGTTCCATGCGTCTAGCACATGTCCGCTCATCCAGCGAACATTCATGCAGTTTAAGAGTTGATCAGATGCTTATTTAATCGGCTCCATATTTACTGTATCAGACCTGGTGACATTTTCTTTTTTGTGTCTACCATCGGGCCCTTCTCCAGGTGGAGGTTATGGGAGTGCTCACCAGATACGTCGGGCACCGAGGAAATAAAATACCAAGGGGCCAAAACTAGCACAACGGTAGGAAAGATTGTTGTGAGCGTAGAAAATTTCAATTTTTATTGTTGGTTTTGTGACCGTAATAAGAGTCCAGGCTCCATAGGCAAACAGCCAGCCGACATTAAGAAATAGTCCACCAGGACGTAGGGACAAGATAAGCGGCGGAGGCTGCCAAGTATGGCTTGCTGATCAAATAACCTAGTGTTTGCCTTTCTGCCAGAGGAAGCAGCATGAAGAAAACTTGCGCAATGGAAGATGCAAACAGCAGGGCGATAATACAGCAAGAGAGAGTGTCAGTCACGTGTGGAAAAGACTCGTGTGGAACCAAATTAAGTTGTGTGCAGCTAGAAACGAAAGTGTCGTGTGGAACCGAAGGCATTCTTGTGCAAGCCGACCAATTAGAAACGAGAGTGTCGTGTGGAACCATAGGCATTCTTCAAAAATGGTTCAAATGGCTCTGAGCACTATGGGACTCAACTGCTGAGGTCATTAGTCCCCTAGAACTTAGAATTAGTTAAACCTAACTAACCTAAGGACATCACAAACATCCATGCCCGAGGCAGGATTCCAACCTGCGACCGTAGCGGTCCTGCGGTTCCAGACTGCAGCGCCTTTAACCGCACGGCCACTTCGGCCGGCCATAGGCATTCTTGTGCAATCCGATCACTTAGAAATGAAAGGGTCGTGTGAAACAAATGAACTCGTGTGCACCCAAGTACATGAGAAACGAAATAAAAGGGCAGGCAGCGGAATAGCTAGAAGCAGAGATTCAGATGCAGATTCAGAGCCAGTGCCGGCAGTTTGGAGATTCTGCAGCGAGATGCCAGCAGGGCCGAGTAGGCCCACAGTAGCCGACACAGCTAGTAAAGACTTCAACTATGAGAAAATGGTGATAGACTCTGGTGGACACTCAGGAACTGCAGGTCAAGTAGGATTTTTAGAGTTCCATTGGAATAGTGTTGAACAGAGGTTGCCAGTCTTCGTCTCAATTACTTAGAGAGATTTCAGCGCTAACCAAGAACAAGTGATTGCTTTGTACTTGTTTCTTGTATGTACCGGCAATTAGCTTTGAAGTAGAAAGTCCGAGTAAATAGACTGAATCTTACTAAGGGGTTTATGGTCCAACACCTCACATAAGTATATGTGAGAATAAACTTAATAGAAACTAACCAATCTTTTCTGCCTATTGCAATTCTGTAACCTATTTTCAGTAAACCTGTTTGCTTCAAACCAAGGAGATTCTCTCCCTCTCATCTCCGATATAAAGGTTGACAGCAATTTATAACTAACCCATTGTCGTTAACGTCCCGCTACGCAGTTCGCACTTACTTCATTCTGGTATAGTGAAGCTGTGCCGGGACGCGACAAGATTTCGTAGCCATAGAGAAGGCAATCTTTTTAGAACAGATCAAATCTCAGATAAAATCATCTCTACAAAAGCTTAAAGGTGGCAGCGCAACCTGTGTCCCTACCACGTGGAGCGTTTGCGACCAGGGGACACTGCTACCCGCCACAGATTCGTCTTATACCTCGACATCCTCTGTCTCCGCAGATTTCAGTGACCCAACGTCGCCCAAGATGAGCTCACAGTACGAGTCGTGGAAGAGCACAAGGGCTCACTCCATTTCATGGGGAAGTGAGAAAGAGAGACAGTGAGAGAGAGAGAGAGAGTGAGAGATGGTCCGCAGTTAGTAGCTGCGCCGCATTCTGGATACAGCAATAATTCGGTGGAGCCGGAGAAAATCTGCGGGTATTTGCAGGCCTCGGAACGTGAGGCAACGTCTTGGGGTCCCCCTGCCTGCCGGGCTGCGCGCGCTCCCTATGAATTATGCAGCAGGCGTCGTGGCCGCAGTTAGAGGCAGCCAGTGAGAGAGGTACGTGCGTGTCTGCGTGTGGCGGAGCGCGGGCGCGCGTGGGCGTGTGCGTGGGCGCAGATTAGCACACGGCTGCCTGCTTCGCGACGTCTCTGCATTCCACAGCCGCTGTCCTGCCGCGGTGTGGTCTCACAGGCGTCGTTCCCACTTCTTCTTCGGAGGCGACAGCACCTCTCGGTTTAAAATGCAGCACCCACTGTCAGCAAGTGTCGCGGGCTGCAGGTGTGTCGGTCCGTACAGTGAATCTAAATTCGGTGCTCCGTTCCGGCGCCTCGCTGTCGCACCGGACACGGGAACACAACTGTCGCCTCAGTATTACACTACCGGACAAAGAAAGAGAAGCACCCAGAGGAGGTGCAGGAAACGAAACTTCGTGAGTTAAGAGGGTATGTGAGGTTATTTCAGTGATTACAGGATAGAGTCAAAGAACTTGGCAGTATGAGCCCAGCTATTAGTAAAACCATCGTCACACAGACCGTCCTTTTGGACGGTAACGTTGAGCATGCCGTGTTTCGGAAAGCTCAGAAACGATGCAAGCTGTGCACACAACACATTTGCCCCAGTGTGGTATACGCGATCTCAAAGTGCTCCAGCGGCAGTTGTTGGCTATTTCTGGTTCGTAAATCACACTGTTTACGATATGGGTGCACCTAAAATTCCTACATTAGCTCTTTCAAAACGCACATTTCCGCCACTGTCCAAACACTAGTCACGTTGTTCTGTTTGTAGTATTGTAAGTAGGCTGTTTAGGTTTTTATGTTGGTAACGCCACTTGGCGCTCTGCATGAAAATCACTGACTGTGCGGTGTGCAGTCTGTAGCTGGTTGGCACTGTTGGAATATTCGCTATTGTACTGTTGGGCAGTTGGATGTGAACAGCGCGTAGCGTTGCGCAGTTGGAGGTGAGCCGCCAACAGTGGTGGATGTGGGGAGAGAGATGGCAGAATTTTGAGAGCGGACGATCTGGACGTGTGTCCGTCAGAAAAAGGAAATTAGTAGGACTAGATGTCATGAACTGATATATATGTATGATGACTTCTGAACACTATTAAGGTAAATGCATTGTTTGTTCTCCATCAAAATCTTTCATTTGCTAACTATACCTATCAGTAGTTAGTGCCTTCAGTAGCTAAAATCTTTTATTTAGCTGGCAGTATTGGCGCTCGCTGTATTGCAGTAGTTCGAGTAACGAAGATTTTTGCGGTTTAAATGGCTCTGAGCACTATGGGACTTAACATCTATGGTCATCAGTCCCCTAGAACTTAGAACTACTTATACCTAACTAACCTAAGGACATCACACAACACCCAGTCATCACGAGGCAAAGAAAATCCCTGACCCCGCCGGGAATCGAACTCGGGAACCCGGGCGCGGGAAGCGAGGACGCTACCGCACGACCACGAGCTGCGGACGATGATTTTTGTAAGTGACTAGATTAGATTAGATTAATACTAGTTCCATGGATCATGAATACGATATTTCGTAATGATGTGGAACGAGTAGAATTTTCTAATACATGACATAATTAGGTTAATTTAACAACATACTTAAGTTAATATAACAACTTTATTTTTTGTGTTTTTTGTTTTTCTTCATTTTTTATTTTTATTTTTTTTTATTTTTTAAATATTTTTTTCTTTTTTTCTTAATTTATATCTAAAAATTCCTCTATGGAGTAGAAGGAGTTGTCATTCAGAAATTCTTTTAATTTCTTCTTAAATACTTGTTGGTTATCTGTCAGACTTTTGATACTATTTGGTAAGTGACCAAAGACTTTAGTGCCAGTATAATTCACCCCTTTCTGTGCCAAAGTTAGATTTAATCTTGAATAGTGAAGATCATCCTTTCTCCTAGTATTGTAGTTATGCACACTGCTATTATTTTTGAATTGGGTTTGGTTGTTAATAACAAATTTCATAAGAGAGTATATATACTGAGAAGCTACTGTGAATATCCCTAGATCCTTAAATAAATGTCTGCAGGATGATCTTGGGTGGACTCCAGCTATTATTCTGATTACACGCTTTTGTGCAATAAATACTTTATTCCTGAGTGATGAATTCCCCCAAAATATGATGCCATATGAAAGCAATGAGTGAAAATAGGCGTAGTAAGCTAATTTACTAAGTTGTTTATCACCAAAATTTGCAATGACCCTTACTGCATAAGTAGCTGAACTCAAACGTTTCAGCAGATCATCAATGTGTTTCTTCCAATTTAATCTCTCGTCAATGGACACACCTAAAAATTTGGAATATTCTACCTTAGCTATATGCTTCTGATTAAGGTCTATATTTATTAATGGTGTCATACCATTCCCTGTACGGAACTGTATGTACTGTGTCTTATCAAAATTCAGTGAGATTCCGTTTACAAGGAACCACTTAGTAATTTTCCGAAAGACAGTATTGACAATTTCATCAGTTAATTCTTGTTTGTCAGGTGTGATTACTATACTTGTATCATCAGCAAAGAGAACTAACTTTGCCTCTTCATGAATATAGAATGGCAAGTCGTTAATATATAATAAGAACAACAAAGGACCCAAGACTGACCCTCGTGGAACCCCATTCTTGATAGTTCCCCAGTTTGAGGAATGTGCTGATCTTTGAATCTTACAAGAACTACTTATTTCAACTTTCTGCACTCTTCCAGTTAGGTACAAATTAAACCATTTGTGCACTGTCCCACTCATGCCACAATACTTGAGCTTGTCTAGCAGAATTTCATGATTTACACAATCAAAGCCTTTGAGAGATCACAAAAAATCCCAATGGGTGGTGTTCGGTTATTCAGATCATTCAAAATTTGACTGGTGAAAGCATATATGGCATTTTCTGTTGAAAAACCTTTCTGTAAACCAAACTGACATTTTGTTAGTACTTCATTTGTACAGATATGTGAAGCTACTCTTGAATACATTACTTTCTCAAAAATTTTGGATAAAGCTGTTAGAAGGGAGATTGGACGGTAATTGTTGACATCAGATCTATCCCCCTTTTTATGCAAAGGTATAACAGTAGCATATTTCAGTCTATCAGGGAAAATGCCCTGTTCCAGAGAGCTATTACACAGGTGGCTGAGAATCTTACTCATTTGTTGAGAACAAGCTTTTAGTATTTTGCTGGAAATGCCATCAATTCCATGTGAGTTTTTGCTTTTAAGCAAGTTTATTATTTTCCTAATTTCAGAGGGAGAAGTGGGTGAGATTTCAATTGTATCAAATTGCATAGGTATGGTCTCTTCCATTAACAGCCTAGCATCTTCTAATGAACACCTGGATCCTACTATATCCACAACATTTAGAAAATGATTATTAAAAATATTTTCAACTTCTGACTTTTTGTTCGTAAAGTTTTCATTCAATTTGATGGTAAAACTGTCTTCCTCTGCTCTTGGTTGACCTGTTTCTCTTTTAATAATATTCCTAATTGTTTTAGTTTTATTATCAGAGTTGCTGATTTCAGACATGATACACATACTCCTGGATTTTTTAATAACTTTTCTTAATATAACACAGTAGTTTTATAATTTTTGATAGTTTCTGGGTCACTACTCTTTCTTGCTGTCAGATACATTTCGCTTTTCCGGTTACAAGATATTTTTATACCCTTAGTAAGCCATGGTTTGTTACAAGGTTTCTTACGAGTATATTTAACTGTTTTCTTGGGGAAGCAGTTTTCAAATGCATTTAAAAAAATGTCATGAGATAAATTAAATTTTAAATTGGCATCAGGTTCACGGTACACCTCATCCCAGTCTAACTGCTGTAGGCTTGTCTGAAATTTGCAATTGTTAAATCGTTGACTGAATGTACTATTTTGGAGGACTGTTTAGTATTACTGAATGGAGCTATGTCATATATTGTAACTAGCTGTGCACCATGATCAGAAAGACCATTCTCAACAGGCTGAGCATTTATCTGGTTAAACTTATCTTGATCTATAAAGAAGTTATCTATCAGTGAGCTGCTATCCTTTACCACACGAGTAGGAAAATCAGTAACGGGTGTCAAATTGAAAGAACCGAGTAATACTTCAAGGTCATTTTTCCTATTACCCTCTTTCAGAGAATCTACATTGAAGTCCCCACAAATAATAATTTGCTTCCCCCTGTCTGACAGATAGCACAACAAGGAGTCCAAATTTTTCAGAAATAGATGAAAATTTCCTGATGGGGACCTATATACAGTTACAATTATAAATGTGCCTTTATTTAATTTAAGCTCACATGCACATGCTTCTATATGTTTCTCTACACAAAACTTTTTTGTTTCTATACTTCTTGCACAATGATAACTTTTGACATATATGGCAACTCCTCCTTTCTCCATATTTTCTCTCATTACATGTGCAGAGAGCTTATATCCACTTACATTTACCTTATCCATATCAGTAACCATGTGATGCTCAGACAGGCATAGTATATCTATTTCATTCTCAGCTTCTAAATCTTCTAAACAAACCAGAAGCTCATCTACTTTATTCTTTAAACTCCCAATATTCTGATGAAATATACTTACATTATTTTTAATTATACTTTTATGAGAACCTTTCCTTATTCTAACATTTGCAGTACCCTCCTGTCTGAGTTTCTCATTGTGCTTAGGCCTAGTTCCTATACCAGTGGTCACATGGTGTTCAGAGAGGCAGATTATGTCAACTGGGTTGGGTGACTTTAATTCATCAATGCAATTACCTAGGACTGAGATACAACTTGGTGGAGATAAAATTTCTGGTGATTGGTGAAAATTTATAATTGATAGCTGTGATTGGTGATCAAATGTGCTAGAATTGTGCTGTTTAATTTCTTTCCTAAACTGAAGATTTGTTTCAATCCTGACCTCTCGTAGAACTTGACATCTTTCTGTCTTACCTATCCTAAAAAAGGTGCTGCTCCAACACCTGTAACCACTGGTATTTTACCATTCATGGCAGTGCCTCCCCCCCTTAAATTTCCTGCTGTTACCCCAGCCAGTTTCCCCTTCCCTTTCCTGTTGAGATGTAGGCCGTGCCTGGTATAGTCCCACCTACTGAGATAATCAACAGGAACCACACCAATATGAGCCCCCGCACCCGACCCAAGCAGCCGTTCCAACTCCAAATTAACTCTCCCAACAGAAGAGTTCAAATGAGGCCGGTCATGGCGTCTCAGGACAGTGTTGAGACTTCGTCGAACTTTTCTCCAGGCTTCCCTTCACTCAAGCAGAGTTTTCTGGTGTTCGAACTCTTTTTTCGCTGCAGAGCCAGTTTCGTGTCATTTTATGCATGTTTTGCAGTGCAGACCTTGCTCGATGGTTTGCCAAGCCACTTCCAGTCTTAAGCTATTGCGTAAGTAAATCTACACACGTTTTACATCAATTGTGCCGGTCATGGCGTCTCAGGACAGATACAAATTCAACATTGGTGTGTCTCGATGCCGACGCAATCTTTACCAGGTCACACTCTATACTGTACCCAGGATCTCTGTCGATGCTGTTCCCTGGCCCTCCCACAATAACCACGGTGTCTTCCCTGGTAAATCCTTTACAGAGTGAACCTAAATCCTCTGTCACCTGATCCAGACTAGCACTTGGTTTGAAAAAATTTGTGACCTGGTATTCTGGTCCTAATTCCTCCTGCAGAAGTTGGCCTACACCTCTGGCATGAGAACTGCCTAACAACAAAACTTTCTTCCTTTTCGATGACTTTCCTACATTCTGTTTCAATTTCCTATTGAAAGTTTGTTGTGTCCTGTCTACACCTACCTCTGCTTGAGGTGTAGGTTATTGTTAGTCAGGACCATTATTTTGTAGAGATTATAGGAAGTCAGTTTGCGTTGCGCTAAAAAAAAAATATTGTGTGTCAGTTTACTGTTGATCAGAATAAGCAAAGAGAGAAATGTTTGAGTACGTTCAGTTTTGCTTAGCTGTTCGAAAATCAAATAACGTAAGAGGTTTACCAGCACAGTCATTCTTAATTTTTCTAAGGGGATGTTTCAGTATACGTAAATAAAAAACTTCACTATCTAAGGACACGTTTTAAGGCAAAAAGGAACGTATCATGTCCATCCGAAAAGGAAATAGGCTTATGAATGTTTCTTACAAATGGTACGATACAAATTTACAATAGTTCTCCAAATAATATAAAAATTATTTCTTGATTCTCACTATTTAGTGAAACTCTAAGATCATATTTAATTTCCAAGATGCTACTCCAGGCGGATGTAAAAATGAATGTGCGCAACGGAAAATAATAAACGTTAAAACGATGATTTGGCCCTGTCTGACTACCCCCTGAAGCAGATCATAAGATATCTTACTGTTCTTTTTTAACATATAAATTACATTATAAACATAAATGAATGATGAAGTCAACTAATACTACCAAATGATAAATGTTGTTGTTCAATATATATTTATTATAGATTAAAATCAACCATTTAAGTACAATTGTCTATATTTCCTAACTAAAATTATTAATCAATTATCAACTCTGCCCCTTATTATGACTGCGCTGTCTAATATCACTAACGCGAAATGACTGACATCGTCTACGTACCGAACACTGGAAGACACTACTTTCAAAGATGACCTACGGTGGCGTGGAACCGCAATGGAAATAAACTAATGTGATCAAAGTTGTTTATCTTTATAGCCCCAATAAGCCGAAGCAATTTGCGACATCACCATATGT
Organism: Schistocerca americana; assembly: GCF_021461395.2. Taxonomy (NCBI): domain Eukaryota; kingdom Metazoa; phylum Arthropoda; class Insecta; order Orthoptera; family Acrididae; genus Schistocerca; species Schistocerca americana. The sequence continues at coordinate 231,502,431 of NC_060119.1, forward strand.
ACTGCGTGCGCTGCGTCGAAGTGATGGTTCTTGTACTCGTCTGCGACGATGGAAGAACTCCAGCCATAAATACTCTTTCAAACATTAGGACGGCAGAAGGCGGTCCTCTGACTAATATACTCTAATACTGTCTTCTCCTCTCTGTTTTCTACAGACGAGAAACGCGAACTCAGATAACGTCTCAAGGTAAGTATAGACAGAAGAAGTGTTCTGCGAACTCAACGACGACTTCCAACCCGAAGGTGAAGTCCAGAATTGTATAGGTTCGCAACAGTACAGCGCTTCACTGCTCTAACTCTAAACTCTCCTGAGAGCAAAGACAGCAAGTCCGTCTCTACCAAGAAAGCTGATATCGAGGGACCGTCACACACAGGCGCTCACAACGGAAGATCTCGTCTCTCCACAGCTGGCTTCCCAGCAAGGCTCGGCTCCCCACCCTCGTAATTCCGAAAACGAATCATGTTCCCGAAACCACGGAATATTCTCCCTTTCTACAGATTCTTTCGAACGCCGACCAACGCTGAAAGTTTGCGAGGAAAACCCTGTACATGGTACGCTTTTGAGTAAAAATCCTTGGAAATAACCCAGCCTGCGTGGTTTCCGAGGTGCCGCTTTTTCGTTCCTCTCACCTGCGTCCTAGATTTGCAGAATTCCCAGTCATCGTTCCGGTCCTGCTACAATAGCAGCCGGCCGTCACCCTAAGGTAGTCCATAGCTCAGGTGTCACGACGTCCGTCTAGCTACTTCCTGTTTTTAAGCAGAACCAACACCCGTGCGGGCCTTCCTCCCAGAGCTTGGGTTCTGCCTGCCGTTCACTGGCTTTCCAATCTGTACGCCGTTCTGATAATAAGGACAATCCGTCACCTTTCATGCAATAAGCATTAACAATTATTTACAAGGCGTACATGACAATGTCAGTCTCTTTTAAATATTCATATATACGATGTACAACCTATCAAATGATACGTAATTGTGGTTGTAGTTCACGGCAAAGTATGTGGATGAGTGGTTATAAAGTGCGAAATTATAGCCACGTTACAGATTGATCATGCTCCTATTCAGTAGAATCTTTACCAAATGTGAATTAAAAAACTTAAAAGAAAAAAGGGTAAAATATCTAACTGCAAGTAGTGCAAGCTATCCTGTAGATTAAGCCAATCGAAGAAACTCACGTCTCGAAAAGAACGCACTTATATTTATACAACATCGAATATTAAACTAATAAGAAGGTATCAGAACCTATCAGAAACGCGAAGGTTGGGAAAAAAGTATTTGTATGCAGAGAGATGCGAACCTCAAACACAGCACAATTTTACGGATCTGTGAGGCTACTCATTGCGCTAAAATACTACGAAGCTTATACCTGTGTACTTACCATCTCCGGAAAGTTTTAATAAAAAATGGCTCAAATGGTTCTGAGCACTATGGGACTTAATATCTGAGGTAATCAGTCCCCTAGAACTTAGAACGACTTAAACCTATCTAACCTAAGGACATCACACACATCCATGCCCGAGGCAGGATTCGAACCTGCGACCGTAGCTGTCGCGCGGTTCCAGACTGAAGCGCCTAGAACCCTTCATTCGATCCCAGCGAAACCCTACATTTCAGCAGGATAATGAACGACCGCATGTTGCAGGACCTGTACGGGCCTTTCTGGATACAGAAAACGTTCGACTGCTGGCCTGGCCAGCACATTCTCCAGATCTCTCACCAACTGAAAACGTCTGGTCAATGGTGGCCGAGCAACTGGCTCGTCACAATACGCCAGTCATCACTCATGATGAGCTGTGGTATCGTGTTGAAGCTGCATGGGCAGCTCTGTTTTACTCAATGCCCAGGCGTACCAAGGTCGTTATTACGGCCAGAGGTGGTTGTTCTGCGTACTGATTTTTCAGGATCTATGCACCCAAATTGCGTGAAAATGTAATGACATGTCAGTTCTAGGGTAATATATTTGTCCAATGAATACCCGTTTATCATCTGCATTTCTTCTTGGTGTAGCAATTTTAATGGCCAGTAGTGTAATTCTGTCGCAAGGCCGTGCTCTCAACAAAATTGTAGGTTTGCGTTAGTAGGTAATAGATTGTTTGTTTTATTATTAGACTGCGACTTTTATCAATAAACACATCTTAAGGGCAGCCACGAATATTATTTCGAGTGATACAGCTTGCAGCATCATCACTTAGAAATTACAGGATATGGAATTGCACTCTCCAGAGAATCCCATGGCACTGATGCTGCTTTTGCGAGCGACATCAACTACAAGAGCTTTGCAATAAAACAGGTAGGAGGAAATCCTACGCGACGACTCACTAACATAATCCTAGTGTGGGTTGTCTTAATATCTGTATGTCTCGCAAAGAAAAGCACAGCCAGTCACACTGTATTCCTCTTATGCCATCTGCTATTAACTCCTAATCAAGCTGAGACACTTCTCGAGGTTTAATAAAAAGGGGAGGGGGATCTTACATGTTGTAGGAGATATATTACTTGTTCTCGGATGAAAGGCGCAGAAGCGAAGAGCTGGCGATGTACTAGCTGCACAATACGTTGAATAACATCAACCTTGTGGTGGTCAGACGTGGCCAAACGTAACCTTGAATACGAATATGCCTGCTCTCAAGTTCCCATGCAGTCCAACATAGGGTCACTGTAATAACCAAATGCACCACAAATGTGAGTGTTGCCCAATTCGACCAGGTGGCCAAATGGAGACACACAATGGGGTACGTTTCGGACCCTGTCAGGCTCAGATAAGTCTGTTACCGAGGAGTGTGCGGCAACTTAACAGTGATCAATCAACTTGTGACGCTGCTCCCTGGTAACGAAAATAAGTGCACTTTGGTGGTCGCTGTACCTATCACAGAGACAGAGAATTGCAAGTCATTTACATACTCGCCGACGGAATGTTTGCGTGTGTGTGCGTGCGCGCGCGCGCGCGCGAGCGCTCGTGTGTGTGTGTGTGTGTGTGTGTGTGTGTGTGTGTGTGTGTGTGTATGTGTGTGTGTGTGTGTGTACGTGCGCTTGTATAAGAAATTACAGTGACATCGGACCATGTCCTCTGGGGTCTTTACATCTTTTGTCAGGCAACGTTTACTGTGCGTCTCAAACATTCAGGGTCAAAATTTAGACAGAATTTACATGATACAAAATGAGTGTTTTGAAATAACAAATCGAAGGTTGGAGGTAAATGATAGATTAGGTACAAAGTCTTTAATACGCCTTGCTTACGTTTCATAACAAACTACTTGCCTGTCATGTCGACTTTCGAAACTTTTCCCTGAGAAATAGCACTGCTTACGTTTCATAACAAACTACTTGTCTGTCATGTCGACTTTCGAGACTTTTTCCTGAGAAATAATATAACCTCATCTGTGACGTTTTTATCGTAAAGTTCACAACTGTTTACAGTTCATGGGTTGTTGTCGAAAATAGAGCGTCTCCTCGACGCACGAAATTGTGGATGTGTGTTCATGTGTGTTACATCAGGATGTATTGACTGAAAAGCTAGGCGAATGTAGAAGAAAAGGTTTCATAACAAGTGTCACCCTAACTGGAAAATATTGTTTATCGGTCTGTTATAAGGATTGTGGTGTTGCTTCATCGTTGATTTATCATATTACTTTCCATTCGTTTGCAGGTTCGGCTTACTACAGCGTAAGAAGTGAAAGATAGGAGGATACGTAGTGCAGGGAAGATGACTGTAATAAACTTCAAATGTGTCTTATGTCGTACAATCGAAAAGGAGACCTCTCCAGGCTAGAGCCTACAACAAAAATTATTTTTTTTTATTTTTTCATTCATCTTTAGCTATCCAAGGATCGTCTCACAATGATACAAGATTTGTCAAGGCAATATAATGCAAATCAATGGGTCAAAACATACAATACACAGAAAACATAAAATTCTTTATGAAGAAAGGAAAGGTAGTCTATGCGTAAAGGGCAAGGAATAGTCCGGTATTTACCTTACTAATCTAGAAATACCACTGAAAACGCAAATGAGGATGGTCGGACAGAGCAAATCCATCCTCCCGTCTGTGTGTAATGTTCCTTGGATTACGCACAGCTTTTGTACACACCACTTCCGTGTCACCGTAAGGGCTGTCTATGAACGTCTAACACATATGTGCAGAAGAACGTTAAAAACGACGTAAGACACAAATAATGTGTTATGATAATAATTAGAAGTGTTCGTAGTAGAACTGTTGACAATCGTAGCAGACAAAGTTGTATGAAAACCGACTGTTACAGCATCCACTGAAGATGACTTAAAATAAAGCGAAACGCTTCTGGTCATAATATGATTTATATTACGGTTTAACCTATATAACTTACTTATATCATGTCATTACGCGTTAATACGTAAACGGACAGAAGAGGACAAAGTTTCTGGTGAAACTACGGGTGAAGGGCACGAGAATAACAGCGAAGCAGTAGAAGGCAAAAAAAAAAAAAAAAAAAAAAAAAAAAAAATGGTTCAAATGGCTCTGAGCACTATGCGACTTAACTTCTGAGGTCATCAGTCGCCTAGAACTTAGAACTACTTAAACCTAACTAACCTAAGGACATCACACACATCCATGCCCGAGGCAGGATTCGAACCTGCGAGCGTAGCGGTCGTTCGGCTCCAGACTGTAGCGCCTAGAACCGCACGGCCGCTCCGGCCGGCAGTAGAAGGCAGAAGATTATGGAAACCACTGTGCTACAAGCACAAACCACGTAATAAAATGACATGGACATGCAGTCCTATAGAACACTTATACGACAGTCACTTCCTTGGTGACTAAGTTAAAGTAGTTTCAATTTCAATGTAAAAAACGCTCAGGAGAGTGGGTTGCATATCAGGGGAGGAAAAATATCCGACCCACTCAGCACAATGAGGCGTGGGATGTTTAATGTCGAGGAAATCTGAAAAATCACAGCAATGTGATAGACCGGCTGGAGACGGAATTAGAAGCAATTATACAGTAAAACAGAAAGAGAGCAGATTTCTGGTTAGTTGGCTATACAGTAGGAACAATACAGTCAATATAAGGATTCGCATACCTATGTCACAAGCTGATATTATGAAAGAAAAAAATATATATGTGCAGAAATGAAGGCAGGTATAAAATACATGAAGGAATATGGAAATTTGAGGTCTTCAGTGACTGGAAGACTACAATAGGTGAGAGAAAGGAAAGCAGTATCTGTTGGTTATATGTTTAGTGGAAGCGAACGTGGTCGGTCTACGGTTCCACAGGAACCGCAAAGTTTTGTCAAGAATTAAAATTTAATCATTCATAATGACTGAAAAGTATGGACATAAGCAGACATTTTCACGAGACACTAAGACGCAGACACTTAAGCTGTCATGAGTGTGGTAAACAGAACATAGCACTTGCCTTAAGCTGGTATCGAGACAGCAGTTTACATTTGCTGTATTTGTCTTTTTTTATGTACAGAATCGAACCTGAGTGAAAACAAAAACAAACAAATGCTGACAAAGGACAATTCACATACATTATTGACACAAAAACCGTACATCACGGAACAAAAGACTTTTGTGTGCCATTGCACTGAAGCAGAGAACTGATGAATGGCTAATGCACGAGAAACTGCATTCGCCAAAAAGCACATTTCATTGTGACGCCTGCCGAGAGAACAATACAAGGCCATTTCTAAAGTGAAATTATTCTGTACGTGTAGGCTTAGCGACATTTCTGGTAAACTCTGATACTGGGGAAAAAACATCACACTAGGAAGTTAATGAAACAGTGACTGAAATAATTCTACTACTTTGGCCTTTGACACATTCACGGTGGAGTTATCAGTAGAAGTAGTAACAGTTCAGTATAAGAAAATTAGCTCATTACAAGTGTATAGGAAACTATCAGTCATACATGTACAAGTCATGCAGTACTTTTCTGTTTGCCTTAAACCATGCATCCTACTTGATCTGTAACCGTTAATTTAATGCTAATGATAGCCGTTTTTAGCCTATGATGTGCGTGACGAAAAACCAAGTTCCAGACGTAAGTGCTTGGCAATGCTAACTCATTATCGTCAAGAGTTCCCGTGTCCACTGATGGCAATGACGCTACGATGCTACCGCTGGGTAATGTGAAACCGTGGATGAGGTTGGCAATAAAAGCCTCCAACTTCAGAAACAGCTGTCGACAGATGTGACATTAAGTCCTTTCATTGCTGTCTTTCTTTCACTCACGACATACAAATATATCAGATCTTATGCCACAAGTAGCTACATTTGCTACTACAAGGTCATCCTTACTTTATACAATGTTAGCTACTGTAATTTTTACTTAAAATCAGAGCTAATATATACGAGTACTGTCTAAAAATAGATCAGTACAAATGTTGAGTCACATGTTGGTACGATTTTGAAAGCGATGTAAACATTGGGGACTTGTTTTAAGGAGCACAAACCTAATATTATGTACTTCAAAATGGTTCAAATGGCTCTAAGCACTATGGGACTTAACATCTGAGGTCATTACTCCCCTAGACTTAGAACTACTTAAACTTAACTAATGTAAGGACATCACTCACATCCATTTCCGAGGCGGGATTCGAACCTGTGACCGTAGCAGCACCGCGGTTCCAGACTGCAGCTCCTAGAACCGCTCAGCCACAACGGCCGGCGATGTACTTCACCAAAAAATGATAAAACGTCCAACACCTACAGTATCAGTATGAGTGTCAGAGAAATCAAAAATAATTATGTGTAACTATCTGTACTGCGAGAGTTGGGTCAATGTGCGTCCTACGAATAAAATACACATCTGCTCCGTAGCAGTTGTCTACCTCCCGACTGATTGAAATCTTCCTACATGTCTACCAAATAAGTATTCCGACAGCTTGGATCTACAATGGGAACATGTTGCTATTGTGAATTAACGAGCATTTCGTTCTCATTTAAGTATATGGCAGAAAGATTCGGCCTTCAGGAATTGTGAAATGAACCCTTTCGTCGAGGACAGTGTGCCACAAAAAGCTCAGATTCGCCATGAGATGGGGAAATTTACAGGCGTCTATGGTGCGGTAGTGTGCGAGTGAGACAGACGAGAACCTCCGTCATGGAGAAACCCCGTAGAAACCATTTGTGGCCAGAGAGACGCAACAGTGTTAAATATGGCGAACCTAAGATCGGCCATAAAGGGAAACATTTGTAAAAATTATTTAATTCTGTAGTAATTCAAGCATTGAAGCCACAGAAATTTTAGTCTGCCATCCTCCATAAATTTTCATGGTGATACCAATAAAACTTGACTATTGATCGTATCTATAACAGTTTACTGTTAAAGTGAAATTCACAAGTTTCGTAACAAACACCTGAATGCTAAAATCTTAACGCTTTGGTCGATCTTAACGATCGACATTTCATATAGAAGCGCATCATTAAAATGACAAATGGTGTAAATATCAACTCTGTAACTTCATTTGCTTAAAAGATATAGTAAATTTAAATTATCAGTATTTCGAGTTAATCATCAGATCAACATTTCCTCCACACAAAACAAATTGAATGATGACACTATGACACCTTATTGAATCATTACATAATAGAATATTAGTTGTAAAGTTTAGTGCATAATAGTTACTTTTGTTCTTTGTTTATTTATCATAAAGCACATTGGTGCAAGTCTACTGGTCGTGACATTCAAAGTTAAGAAGGAAATTATATTGGTTTTATGCAAAAGAATTTACCAATGGATGTTATTGTTACTTTATTTAGAACGTGAAAGTGGTCAAGCTTTGATTATTTAAATATCTTAAAATGTAAAATAATGTAGAATAAGCTGATAACATCAGATGGACGGCTTCAATAAAGGGAACTGCGCTAGTCAGTTGAGCGACGATGTTCGGCTCGCGGGAAACACAGTCAAAAACGGGCAGAGGGCAGTTATGGTCGAGACGCGAAAACGGACAGTTCGGCTGGAAACACCAAAGAGAAAGAGGACAGTTCGGATTGAGACGCGAAAGCAGATGGTCGGTCTTTAAAGCGGCTAGGAAGTGAAACAATAAAAAATTTCGCGTTGTGTGGTACCGCAGAACTTTGTCTCTGAGCGGTAAGCAGCTGCGCGCCTGGTTTGAACTCTTAACTTTTCGTGTAAATATCGAGGCGGGGTATAGGACATGTGTTTCGCGATGAGATTGTGAATGATGGAACTATGTCAAATGGATATAAGCTCGAGTGTAATAGTAATTCTAAATGCGACCACTTCCGCTGTTAGTTTTCTTTCTGAATAAACTTTATTCTAACCAAATCGCAACTGAGTGGCCTAGATCATGTAAGTGTCGTCAATTTAGTTCCCGGTATTATTTTTACTGTTATTATATGTTATATTATTTTTGTGTTTCACAAAGTTGCTATCAGCCAGACTATCTAACCAAAGGGCCACAAGTGTCTCATTTATGGCGTGTAATGCGATACATGCGGTTGAACCCCTAGACGAGTTTGAGCCAAAGACATTTCGATGTAGGGGAACCGCATGTGAGCCCGAACATCTTTGGGATGTTAGCTCGCACTATACAATCAGGTGAGAAGTCGGGGGATAACTGCTAATATCGTGTCAGACCTGTTTTTGCGCGGTGTAGCGCAGCAACTCGCCGGGCATGTACTTCACAAGTCGTTGGAAGTCCCCTGCGGAAATACTGCGTCATGGTGCCGCTGTAGTCGTCCATAATTAAGAAAATGTTGCAGTTCGGGATTTTGTGCACGAAGTGACCTCTCGATTATGTCCCATGTCGGGCGATCTGGGTGGCGTAACATTTGGCTCGAATTGTCCAGAATGTTCTGCAAACCAATCGCTAACAATTGTGGACCGGTCACGTGCTGCATTGTCTTTCGTAAAAATTCCACCGTTATTTGGGAACACGAAGTCCAGGAATGGCTGCAAATGGTCTCGAAGTAGTCCGGTCAATGATCGGTTCAGTTGGACCAGAGAATCCAGTCCACATAAACACAGCCCACACCGTTATGGGGCCACCACCGGCTTGGAGAAGGCATTTTTGATAACCTGCGTCCGTGGCTTCGTAGGATCTGTGCCATAATCAGAACCCAACATCATCTCTTACCAGCTGAAATCGGGAATCATCTGACCACGCCATGAAGTCGTCTAGGGTCCAACCGATATGGTCATGAGCCAGGAGACGCCTTGCAAGCAATGTGGTGCCTGTTAGCAAAGGCACTCGTCTCGGTCGTCTGCTGCCATAGTCCATTAACGTCAGATTTTGCCGCATTGTCTTAAGGTATGCGTCCGTCGTGCGTCGCACATTGATTTCTGCGGTAATTTCATGCAGCGTCGCTTGCCTGTTAGCACTGACAACTCTACGTATACGCCGCCGCTTTCGGTAGGGAGTTAAGCCTTTGGCCACTATGTTGTCCGTGGCGAGAGGTAATACCTGAAGTTCAAACACTTCACACTGTGGATCTCGGAATATGGATTTCCCTAACGATTTGCGAAATAATGACAATGATGATGTTTGGTTTGTGGGGCGCTCAACTACGCGATCATCAGCGTCCGACAAAGTCCCAATTGCTACATAGTCTTAGTTTTTCACTGTACACTCTAGCCACTGACACAAATGTTGATGATGAAATGATGAGGAACGAGCTGGTGGGTTTCTGGCAGCAGGTGATACCGACTGTTACTTCCATCTCTGATCGTTGTCCCTGTACCTTCTTCTCTTTGCGTCTTTGAGGCAGGCTGTTTACGGTGGCGCGCGGGCGCAAGTCGAGGAGGGTGGGTCCGTGTATGAGCCGAGTCAGTCTGTGATGTGCTTTCGATGTGGTCGTTGTGGGGATTTGGCGACACCATGTCACGTGGCACGGCCGTATGCCGTGAGGACCAGTTGAGTTGGAGCAACAAAGAAGCATGAGCCGCTGCCGGAAAGTCCGCAGCTCGTGGTCGTGCGGTAGCGTTCTCGCTTCCCATGGCCGGGTTCCCGGGTTCGATTCCCGGCGGGGTCAGGGATTTTTCTCTGCCTCGTGATGACTGGGTGTTGTGTGATGTCCTTAGGTTAGTTAGGTTTAAGTAGTTTTAAGTTCTAGGGGACTGATGACCATAGATGTTAAGTCCCATAGTGCTCAGAGCCATTTTTTGAACCGCTGCCGGAAAGTATTAAAGTTGTATTGGCATGGCTGGCCAGTGGCGACCAGGATTTGCTAATACCTCGAGAGCTATGTGGATGGATGGCGTGTGAATTTCACATGAAGGAGAAAAAGTGAATCGCCAAGCTTTCGCGGTGGGTTCCTCCGTCTATATATAGCTCGTGCTAGTGGCCAGCAAAACATTCATTGCAGTGGTGGCGAGGCGAGTTATGTTCTGGAACGGCCATGAAATTATGTTACTAAAGTGGCTAGAAATAGCGCCTAGCATTTGTAAATTGGGATTTGGAGTTAAGTGGCACGCTGAAGGTAGTTGGTTCACTTGAACGTCATTTCTTAATTTAGTTATAGATTTATAATTTCCTGGTTTTACGAATTAGTGGTAGTTGTTGTCTCTTAATAATTTCTTGTGGGTATTAAAATGACATTAGTTTCCTATTGCAATTCCTAATACCTATCAGAAGGTTGAGTGTCACGTTAGGTACTGCACGTTTGATTTATGTTGTGTCAGCCATTCAGCGAAGACAGATTACCTTAAGTCATTGGGTGTGGACTGACATCTTTTCACGTGGTATCAAGCTTTTATTTTATTTTATTTATTTATTTATTTTTTGGATCAAAGGAAACTAAGCTCATTAATTCTGTTCAATGGTTAAATTGTAATACGTTTATATTAAGGTATTGCTTATATATATATATATATATATATATATATATATATATATATATATATATATATATATATAACGCTTGGTTTAAGAATCAAGAAAGAAGGTTGTATACATGGAAGAACCCTGCAGATACTAAAAGGTATCAGATAGATTATATAATGGTAAGACAGAGATTTAGGAACCAGGTTTTAAATTGTAAGACATTTCCAGGGGCAGATGTGGACTCTGACCACAATCTATTGGTTATGACCTGTAGATTAAAACTGAAGAAACTGCAAAAAGGTGGGAATTTAAGGAGATGGGACCTGGATAAACTGAAAGAACCAGAGGTTGTACAGAGTTTCAGGGAGAGCATAAGGGAACAATTGACAGGAATGGGGGAAAGAAATACAATAGAAGAAGAATGGGTAGCTTTGAGGGATGAAGTAGCGAAGGCAGCAGAGGATCAAGTAGGTAAAAAGACGAGGGCTAGTAGAAATCCTTGGGTAACAGAAGAAATATTGAATTTAATTGATGAAAGGAGAAAATATAAAAATGCAGTAAATGAAGCAGACAAAAAGGAATACAAACGTCTCAAAAATGAGATCGACAGGAAGTGCAAAATGGCTAACAAGGAAACCTCCCCATCGCACCCCCCTCAGATTTAATTACAAGTTGGCACAGTGGATAGGCCTTGAAAAACTGAACACAGATCAATCGAGAGAACAGGAAGAAGTTGTGTGGAACTATGAAAAAAATAAGCAAAATATACAAACTGAGTAGTCCATGCGCAAGATAGGCAGCATCAAGGGCATTGTAAGCTCTGAAGCGCCGGTGTTCCGTGGTTAGCGTGAGCAGCTGCGAAAAGAAAGGTCTTTGGTTCAAGCCTCCCTCGTGTGAAATATTTTTAATTTTCAGACTATTATCAAAGTTAAGGCACTCAAACATAATCAACTTCGCTCTCCAAAATTCCAGGACATGTTCAGATTTGCTTGGACACATGCAGGATTTGACGGTCTACACACGGAAAAATTTGAAAACGTTAGAAACATATGTTTTAACAGAGCACAGGGAAAACTGTGCAACTGTAAAACTGTTGCAGTCATTTGTTGCAGTTCATGTGACAAACTCTTATGTTTTCATCACTTTTTTGGGAGTGATTATCACATCCATAAGAAAACATAAATCGGCAACGTAGAAGAATCTAGATGGGTCGACATCATATTCCTGTCAGGTGACACACATGCCGTCACCAGTGTCGTATAGAATATATCAGACGTGTTGTCCTGTGGAGGAATCAGTTGACGTATGACCTTGCGAGCAAATGTTTTCAGTGCCCACTGGAGAGGCACGTCATTTCGTCTACTGATCGCACGGTTTTGCGGTGCGGTGGCAAAACACAGACACTAAACTTATTACAGTGAACAGAGACGTCAATGAACGAACGGACGGATCATAACTTTGCGAGAATAAAGAAAGTAAAATTTTCACCCGATGGAAGGCTTGAATCAAGGATCCCTCTCTCTCCAGAGCTGCTCACGCTAACCACGGGACCACGGCGCTCCTGAGCTCAGAACATCCTTAATGTTGCTTATGTTGCGCATGGACTACTCAGTTCGTATATTTTGCTTTTTTTTTTTCGTAGTTCCACAGAACTTCTTCCTGTTTTCTCGATTGACCTGTGTCCAGTTTTTCAAGGCCTATCCACTGTGCCAACTTATAACTAAATCTGAGGGGGGTGCGATGGGGAGGTTCCCTTGTAAGCAGGGATGGCTACAGGACAAATGTAAGGATGTAGAGGCCTAGCTCACTAGGGGTAAGATAGATACTGCCTACAGGAAAATTAAAGAGACCTTTGGAGATAAGAGAACGACGTGTATGAATATCAAGAGCTCAGATGGAAACCCAGTTCTAAGCAAAGAAGGGAAAACAGAAAGATGGAAGGAGTATATAGCGGTTCTATACAAGGGCGATGTACTTGAGGACAATATTATGGAAATGGAAGAGGATGTAGATGAAGATGAAATGGGAGATATGACACTGCGTGAAGAGTTTGACAGAGCACTGAAAGACCTGAGTCGAAACAAGGCCCCCGAAGTAGACAACATTCCATTGGAACTACTGACGGCCTTGGGAGAGCCAGTCCTGACAAAACTCTACCATCTGGTGAGCAAGATGTATGAAACAGGCGAAATACCCTCAGACTTCAAGAAGAATATAATAATTCCAATCCCAAAGAAAGCAGGTGTCGACAGATGTGAAAATTACCGAACTATCAGTTTAATAAGTCACAGATGCAAAATACTAACACGAATTCTTTACAGGCGAATGGAAAAACTAGTAGAAGCCAACCTCGGGGGCGATCAGTTTGGATTCCGTAGAAACACTGGAACACGTGAGGCAATACTGACCTTACGACTTATCTTAGAAGAAAGATTAAGGAAAGGCAAACCTACGTTTCTAGCATTTGTAGACTTAGAGAAAGCTTTTGACAATGTTGACTGGAATACTCTCTTTCAAATTCTAAAGGTGGCAGGGATAAAATACAGGCAGCGAAAGGCTATTTACAATTTGTACAGAAACCAGATGGCAGTGATAAGAGTCGAGGGACATGAAAGGGAAGCAGTGGTTGGGAAGGGAGTAAGACAGGCTTGTAGCCTCTCCCCGATGTTGTTCAATCTGTATATTGAGCAAGCAGTAAAGGAAACAAAAGAAAAATTCGGAGTAGGTATTAAAATTCATGGAGAAGAAATAAAAACTTTGAGGTTCGCCGATGACATTGTAATTCTGTCAGAGACAGCAAAGGACTTGGAAGAGCAGTTGAATGGAATGGACAGTGTCTTGAAAGGAGGATATAAGATGAACATCAACAAAAGCAAAACAAGGATAATGGAATGTAGTCTAATTAAGTCGGGTGATGCTGAGGGAATTAGATTAGGAAATGAGACACTTAAAGTAGTAAAGGAGTTTTGCTATTTGGGGAGCAAAATAACTGATGATGGTCGAAGTAGAGAGGATATAAAATGTAGACTGGCAATGGCAAGGAAAGCGTTTCTGAAGAAGAGAAATTTGTTAACATCGAGTATAGATTTAAGTGTCAGGAAGTCGTTTCTGAAAGTATTTGTATGGAGTGTAGCCATGTATGGAAGTGAAACATGAACGATAAATAGTTTGGACAAGAAGAGAATAGAAGCTTTCGAAATGTGGTGCTACAGAAGAATGCTGAAGATTAGATGGGTAGATCACATAACTAATGAGGAAGTATTGAACAGGATTGGGGAGAAGAGAAGTTTGTGGCACAACTTGACCAGAAGAAGGGATCGGTTGGTAGGACATGTTCTGAGGCATCAAGGGATCACCAATTTAGTATTGGAGGGCAGCGTGGAGGTTAAAAATCGTAGAGGGAGACCAAGAGATGAATACACTAAGCAGATTCTGAAGGATGTAGGTTGCAGTAGGTACTGGGAGACGAAAAAGCTTGCACAGGATAGAGTAGCATGGAGAGCTGCATCAAACCAGTCTCAGGACTGAAGACCACAACAAAACATATATTTGTGTAACTTGTGTATACCAGTATACCACAGCGTGTCTGCCGCTCATGTTATCTTGTTTTCAGAAACATGTATAGTGGTCGACGCGAGCAAACCTCGCCCCGCGAGCGCTTGCAGTGTGAAGGAGTTCTTAGGATTTGAACTCACGGCCGTCCGGACCCGTTAACGTGTGATTTCTCTATTCCATTCAACGAGAGGCTTCTTTTAAGCAGAAGATTTCACACTGTTCAGAGTTGAGTATAAGTTCACACTTTCGATCGTGTGTTTGTGAAATCGTAATAGACTAACGTTTGCTCGCGTCCATCACATGTTCAGCAAACTGACGTTTTGCCTTAAGCTTGCATAAAGTCTAGAATCTTCCGGACGTTGAGTGTAGTAGAATGCTAAGTGTAAACAGAACAATTAATAGTACCCTTCAGATCAGATAGCATCAAATTTATTTTACCTTTTCAATAAAGTGTAAAACTGAGTGAGAAAGGCGATAGCCGACATTATAAACATTTGGTTATCTGTTGTTACCGGCACGTTGTGAGTAGGCTGTTTAGGTTTTTTTATTGGTAACGCCACGTAGCGCTCTATATGAAAATCACTGGCTGTGCTGTGTGCAGTCTGTGGCTGGTTTGCATTGCTGTTTGCTATTGTAATGTTGGGCAGCTGGATGTTAACAGCGCGTAGCGTTGCGCAGTTGGAGGTGAGCCGCCAGCAGTGGTGGATGTGGGGAGAGAGATGGCGGAATTTTGAGAGCGGACGATCTGGACGTGTGTTCATCAGAAAGAGTAAATATATTATGACTTTTGAACACTATTAAGGTAAATACATTGTTTGTTCTCTATCAAAATCTTTCATTTGATAACTATACCTATCAGTAGTTAGTGCCTTGAGTAGTTTGAATCTTTTATTTAGCTGGCAGTAGTGGCGCTCGCTGTGTTGCAGTATTTCGAGTAACGAAGATTTTTGTGAGGTAAGTGGTTTGTGAAACGTATAGGTTAATGTTAGTCAGGGCCATTCTCTTGTAGGGATTGTTGAAAGTCAGATTGCGTTGCGCTAAAAATACTGGCTGTCAGTTTAGTGTTGATCAGAATAGGTAAAGGGCGAAATGTCTGAGTACGTTCAGTTCTGCTCAGCTGTTTGAAAATCAAATAATGTAAGAGGTTTATCAGCACAGTAATTCATTAATTTTTCTAAGGGGACGTTTCAACGTAAAGGTGCCATTGTCACAAGTGTGACGGTTAATACGATAAATACTAATTGTGGATAGGGCCTTGGTATGCAAATGTTGTTACTTGATTGTTACTGCTGATGAAATCATGTGTATGTGTAATCAATAAAGTAGTGTTGCAGCTCCAAACTGCTTGTGTTGCTGGTATACAAGGTTAGAGTGTGCAATCGCCACCCAGTGCCCGGGCAGAGAAAATCACTTACTCGGCCGGGAATCGAACCCGGGACCCCGTGATCAAGAGGCAGCAACGCTAGCACCTAGACTAAGAGCTGCGGACAATTTGTGAAATGTCATGTCCCAGAAATGTAATGTCCCGTGCGTCTAGCTCCTGGTAGCATTCCACGTTCAAAATCTGTTAGTTTCCGTCTTGCGGCCATAGCCACGTCGGACACCTTTTCACATGAATCACCTGAGCAAAAAGACAGTCCCGCTAATACACTGCCCTTTTATAACTTGTGTACACGATACTACCGTCACCTGTATATGTGCATATCGCTATCTCATGACTATTGTCCCCTCAGTGTAAACAGAACAACCACAATAGAACATGTTCGGCAATAAATCTTCAAACATAACAAAGATAATCCTAACCCTTTTAATGATCTTCCTACTCAACTTTACCTGAACGCAGAACTATGTATGCTTGCTCATTTATACATCAAGATATTACATGATTTTAGTTACAGTGAAGAATATCCGTTTTTCTGCAGTAGTTTAGGACACGATGTGTATTATCTAACTATGACCAAACCGTTGGTAGTGAAACACGTGCAACCAGTAAATTTGCAAATAGCCACAATCAGCAGTGATGAGTAACATATACAAAATCAGCTATTATTTTATCCTTTCTTCTTGCCACACAAGACCAGAACACCCGTTGTCTCTCCGAGGCACCTCCGCCGGGCCGCACTCTCTCCGGAGCTCCATGTCTTCCGATTGGTGTGGCCTAGTAAGCCACCAGCAAACGTAACCCTGCGTGTTTCTCTCTAAGTCGCCCCACATCAAGCTCCGGTGCAGATTGTGGAAGACTAGCAGTGAGAACAGAAGGAGCTAGCACGACGATGCTAATATGATAATAATCAGCAAGTGACTAAACATTGCACTGATAGGCAATGATCCACAGTACTACTGAACTATCAGAGTGCGGTACAGTTGCATTCTAGGGCAAGAAAGTCACTTATTTACCTTATTGATCTGTACATACCGTAAGAAGTGTAAATAAACATTCCCCGTTTTAGCCATTTAATAAAGGATGAAACGTCTGTGCCACTTTATTCATCTACGGACACCACAATTATAATTTTGGCTTAACATCCTAGACGATAATTTGCCCTGAACTATTTTTGTGCTAAGTGAAGAGTTAAATTTTTCAGATATTTAATTCTCAAGGGAATCTGATCATTTGCGTCACTCACGAGGGCACCGTACCAACATACCCTCAAAGATTTGATTCATATTAACGTGGTCTAAAGGACACGACTATGACTCCAACGTATGAAGACAGGCATACGCAACTCCCAACAGTCTTCGAGAAAATCGCTTTTGAATGTTTTAGGCTTGCTTGTAACCTTAGTATTATCATTAGTATTCAAGGATCCCGCAGCCGAATGAGTAAGTTGCTTGATCGATTCCCTCTCCAGGTACTTTTTTCCATTCACACTTAATTCTAAGAACAGACTTATTATGACTGCGCAAATCATCGAATTCCATTCTGAATGGTGTCTCGCTAGACTGACGGCCCCAATCTTCTAATCTTGCGCGGCATAACTTCTTCCACTTTTGCCTTCTTCTCTTCTGGTTGGTAATCGTCTGATGCACATGAAGCGACTTCTTCGATTTCTTCGAAAAAAGCCTGCTTCGTCGATTTCTTGCTGCGCAGTTAGTTCGTCTTGTGTGAAGAGTCGTTCCTCCACTTGCATTCCCAAAGCGTTACAAAAAGTTTCTTCTCCAACATCTGTGTGTTCTTCTGTTACTCCTGCAGAAGGATTCGAAGCGATCAGATTGTTTTATAGAAAGAGCTGTTCGCTCTACAGTCCGCCATTTCTTATCGCAAGTTTGAAACTTCACTGTAAAGTGATTCTGTTTCACAATCAGGTTAACTTTTTTTTTTTTGCTGAAGAAGTACGAGGCACATCACTACATTTGGTCGTAAAATCCAACAACTCGGAGCATTGGGCAGTAACTAAATCGAGAGCTGACATACGAATGAGGCCCTTAAACGCACATGCAGCTGTTTCAGATGGCTCAAAATTACGTGCAGGAATACCTGAAAATAGGGTTAATACGGTGAGTCAAAGTCACAAGAAATCTTGTGTTAGAATTATGTGGGAAAGAAAAAAAATTAAAGATCTCCAAATGCCGGCAGCGAGTTTAGATCCACATGTCACGCAGTCACGCACTTAGGAGACAAAGCGCTTATTCGCTCGGGTACGGATTCCTTGAACAGGAGAGTCCATACAAACGTTATAAGGAGCCTAAAAGTTTCAAACTCGATTTTCTCGAAAACATTTGAGAGTTGAGTCTTCCTGTATACATATGCTGGTCTTGTCCTACATACCCCGTTAAAATGAATCAAATCGGTGAGGACAAGTTTGTACCGTCCTTTTGTCTGTGAAAGAAAAGAAAATATTTTTGGGGAAAAACGTTCAATTTATTTCCAACGTACCCTGAAGAAGATTATGGCGAGTGAAAGGCAGTGATGGAGGAGTACCTTTTTTTTAAGGAAACTAGAAATAATAACAAGAAAAGACGGCTCAGTGCCGTGCTAAACCAATGTTCGAGAAGTCTAGGTACGATCCCCAGTCAGTCCTAGGATTTTTATTCGTCACTTAACAGTTCTTTAACCTCTGGCAAAATTTGGCAATGTCAAAAACGACTTGCATTGTGATTCTGGGTGCGCGTTATATTATAAGTTCCCGTTAAATTTGTCTAGGTCAGTCAGAACGGAGATCGACAAGATCAAACGAACTCCAATGGGAGCACACACAGAAAATCACTATGGTGTTCAAACCAGTCCTCAGGCTGGGAACAGAGTGACCTTCAACTTTTTACCAACAGGAAAGAGGCGCATTTTATGATATAGTCTGAAATATACCTAGAATACAATTTAAACAACATTGTTTATTAACCTTTCTTTACCTTATAGTTGCAAATGACATTTTCTTTTGCTACTTTCCTTACTGGTATAAAATATTAGAAAAGATTTTCGTTGGATGATAGCTGAGAGCAAGAAGTTGCTGACACCCAGATTTCATTCAATTCTGATGAAAAGTATTTCAAACAAGTATATTACCTAACAAAAATGTAAGTCACAGAAGAAAGCATTGGAAGAAAAATGTAGTAAATTTACTTCATCCTTAATCATAAGCTGGAAAACATTTCATATCCGTAGTCCTTGTGTACAGACTCTTCTTCTTGTTCTCCCTGATTATTTTTATGCTTACTTTGACTTCTTTTCTGTATGAATACCTCCACGTTTTACATTCAAATTTTTTATTCCGACAGCACTAATGCTTTTTAGAGTTTCTGTGTACCAAAACCGTGTTTCCACTTCCAAACTGCATTAATTTGCAGAATATATAGTGATCATGGCAGAAACTGCATTGAATACAAAAATACATGAAAGATACCTGGAAAAGAATTTTCAACTAACGGTAACTTTCGAATACGGCTGCAGTGAGTGATTTATTTCTCTTCTTAAGTGAACATATATCACTCTGCAAATCCAGAGAAGAATGTGGGGAATGAAGGACACAAAATTGTATCTCGAAACTGAAGGTTTTTCACTTTGTGAATTCAGAGATGCAAAGAGAGAATCTCTTTGAGCCACGTTTATCCAGACGAAAAAATTCAACATATCACAACTCAGAAACTATAACAGATATTTGCTTCAAAGGAATATACCTGAACAACATAACCTCTGCTTTACCTAAAAACTCAAATAAGTGAAATTCGATATTTTGGCCAAATGTGCGTCAAGAAAACTACTGACTGATGCACAGTACATCACGCCCTGGATCAGCTACGGAAATAACACGTTAAAACACTGCACTGGAAGGCCCCGAAGGTCTGCCGTCCGCGAGGGAAGAGGCGCGGCTGGATTTTTTTGGGTGCACGGAACCGAGCACGAACCGCTCGCACGCAGTTTTGTGTGGGGTTTTGTTTACGCTGCTGGGCGAGTTCATCTCTGATAACACGGTCCGCTGAATGCTAACGTCGTTAACGCAGATTGCAGTGCGCATCGCGCCCCCAATTTAGAGTGAGCACGACAAGTCTCGCCGGCGCAACATGCATAAATCCCGTAATGAACGATTTAATTGGCTGAATTCAACCTTTGTCATTATAGCATCCGTTATGGGCTGCCAGATTGTATAATTTAGTCATTGAGTAGCATCGTTACCGGGAGTCGCGTTTCACGTTGCAATTAGCTAACTGAACGAGCTTTGCGCCGACGCTTCGCCTTCTGCAGGTCCCCTTCTCGGTCGCATCGGCGCGTAATCTGTCCATTATCGCTCTTTCTGCAAAACTCTGAACCGATCTCTCTCTTTAGTTCGGCCGTTCTTAAATGACGCAGATTCCATTTGCTTCTTCCTATTTCCGCCGGTCAAATTACATCAAAGATGGCTGCACAGTGAAAGCGGAGTTGTCGAGTTTTTAGCAAGTCTGGTTTTGACTGTATGCCTACTCTACGCAACGGTTAAGAAAGGGCACTTACTTTGGAAAACTCTTGCTCTTCTCTACTGCTCATACGTGCACAGCGATTTGCGGCGCGGCACGTTACTTTTTACCGCCCTGCCAGTGTCCAGCACTGTTCATTTGACTAGCTAAAAGCTATAGCAGGAAATACTAGACCACTACTGTCTCTTGCAGGTCGCAACATACATGGAATTGTCCGGTAAATAGGATGTGGCTAACTGCTGAAATAAAAGTTTTAACTTGGCAATGTAAATATTCAGGTGTATTTTTACGATAAAGATCACAATTAATACTGCCAAGTCCGTACTAAGTGGCAACACAATGTAAAGTTCACATGCACACCACAATCACACACATAGCCATTTTATGGTATTGACACCCGTTACCGAAGTTAATAGAGTTCACCGGGTCGTTTGGTTATGAAAATGCTCGCTCAAATGTTGTGCACTCTGCTCTACACGTAATACCTGTTCCAGTCTTAGATCGCACAACTCGCCACACGGTTTTAACTAACAGTCAAAAGCAATAATTTTGATATTCCGTCCGAAATTCCACACGACTTCCACTATACCGTTCACTTAAATACACTTTGTACTACTTCGCGAACTCGTAATTAGTATTTTTCCGCGATTTTACAGTTCTTTCGTCGGAGCTGCTTTCAATGAGATGTTACTAGTTCGAACCCTCAGCCCCGACCCCCCTAGATCACACCAAAGGCTTTGTTCCCAGCATAGATTGGCGTGAGCCTGCAATTTTCTGATTGGCTGACATCACAAACAGCAAATCAGGTTGCAGTATTATCCCGCGCAAACCCGCGCTTTGCTTCAATGACCAATCATAGTAAAACATTTCTTTCTATGGCAATTGCTAAATAAATAAATTTAGAAAAGTATCAAATATAAAATTACTCCTTCTGAAATTACCGATTAATTTATGTTCCACTCACGATTTATTAGTACCATAAACTGACTCCACATTTAACTATAGTAAATCCCCTTTATAGTTTAACTGGTACTTCGTGAATAAACAAAACAATTTTCATTTACTTCTCTTCTTCTTCACTCATACAACACTCACACTGCTCATTACTACACATATAAAACAATTATAATGATGCAGATACATTAAATATTAATCAAACATAACTTTACAACATTGTATTGGCTACGAGTGCTAGCACTGTCCGTCAACTGCTAACCTCTGCCGCCTACTAGTACAACTACGTGCAGCTCTGTAACTCAGGTCCATGTCAGCTGGAGACATCTGTCGATGACTCATGCCTGTAACGATATCGTCCTAACAAGTGACAGGAGCGATGCGAAGGCGCTACGCCTCAGATTGTGCTACGCAGTGACATACAGAATGATTGTAATGTAAGTTTCAGTTTCAAAACACTGTAGAAAAAGAGCCACTGGCCACAATGACATCAAATTTGAACAGAATATTGTCGAAGAAGGGGGAAACGTTACGGAACAAATTAACGATAGCGCTGTAAGTGACAGAATACGCAAAATAAAAGACGTGGGGTACACGGCTGTTCCTCAGTTTGCGTCTGAGACGCTCGGAATAAGTATCTCGATGCAAGATCGTGTGTTGCTGGTAAGAATCCTTTACAAGGACACTTAACTATGCGCGCCAGTAGCCCTGCAGAAGTTCCGAACACTCGAGGTTATGAAAAATGGTGTTGCTCCGATATCTGCCAAGGATATGGAGAAAATGATTACGAAATTCCATATCGCAGTTTCTTGTGAAGTGCATTGTGGCAGAAGGAGAAAAACAGTTGATCCTATATCAGTACAACATGTGGCCAAGGTATTGCAGGAGGGGTCGAGCGGTGGTGTGCAAAGATGTAATGCACCGAGAATTGCTCGAACTATGCACAGGCCTGTGAGCACGTCGAATAAAATTCTACGAAGCTTCTTGGATTGCCATATATACGAAACTACCCATGTTCAGGAGTTGCTTCATGCCGACCTGCCAGTAAGACAAACGTTTGCCCCAGAATTTCAGTGAATGGCCACGGATTTTTTGGGTGGACAGACGAAGTCCATTTCCATCTCCAAGGACACGTCTATACACAGAACTGACGAACAAGAGAAACGGAGTACCTGCTCGCATATCAACCGGTATCGGTTCATTCTGCAAAGGTAATTGTACCGTGCGGCTTGACGGCATCGTTTACCTTATGACTATATTTGTTCTAGGAGGTGCATCCAGCGGGTCACGTTACCTTTACCATCACTGGTAAACACTGTAAGAGTCGCCTATTGGCTTTTGTCTCGGGTTCTTCGGCCGATGTTCATCTAATGATTTTAGTGACGTTTCGCCAGCAAGAGTGGCTGGCATTGTCAAAGCTTCACTCTCCATTGCCGGTGGTGAACTGGAGCCGAGCTCGCGGCCGCAGACTATATGTACCTGGCGCGCCAACGTCCGAGGGCTTCTCCACGGTCATTTCCGGTGCGGTTCTCGTCTTGCTACCTGCGACGAGTCGTTCGCTGCGCGCCAGGTAGGTATAGTCTGCGGCCGCGAGCTCGGCTCCAGTTCACCACCGGCAATGGAGGGTGAAGCTTTGACAATGCCAGCCGCTCGTGCTGGTGAAACGTCAGTATAATCATTAGATGAACGTCGGCCGAAGAACCCGAGACAGAAGCCAAGAAGCAGTTTCTCAACAAGTGGCCACGAACGCCTTAACAATTTTGTACTGTAAGAGTCGTTTGCGCACCAACATCATTCCAACATTTCAACACCGTTGATGATTGGATAGGACCATTTTTATGAAAGATGTTTCTCCTCTGCAAACTGCACATCCAGTGAAGCAGCTGCTGCAGAGGCCGGCCGGAGTGGCCGTGCGGTTCTAGGCGCTACAGTCTGGAGCCGAGCGACCGCTACGGTCGCAGGTTCGAATCCTGCCTCGGGCATGGATGTGTGTGATGTCCTTAGGTTAGTTAGGTTTAATTAGTTCTAAGTTCTAGGCGACTGATGACCTCAGACGTTAAGTCGCGTAGTGCTCAGAGCCATTTGAACCATTTTTTGAATCTGCTGCAGAGGCATTTTGGGACTCCTACGATTATCAGCCGTCATCTCCCTACAGACGGTCCGTCCAAATCACCTGATCTTAAACCGTGTGACTTCAGATTGTGGGGTTACCTGAATGATGCTGTGTTCAGCGTACTGATTACAAGCGTAGCTAAACTGAAAATATGCATTGCGCGACGCATTCTGTACTTGATCCCTCATCTGTTGTGGAACATGTTGTTTCTCGATAATATTCTTCTCAGGTGTGCAGTCGGATCATAACGTCATCTTGACACAATATTTCAGCGGTCCACCTGGCCGCCATCTTCAGATGAGAGTGCTGGTACACGATCTCAGTGCCACTGAAATATTGTGTCAAGATGACGTTATGATCCGGCTGCACACCCGAAAAGAATATTATCAATTATTACGCCGGGAAAGCCTACGTAGTCTCATGTTGTTTCTCGATTTCAACTTGTGGCAGAAAATGGTGGACAGCATGAAAGTTATTTACCCTGTCTCGAGCGTTCGCCAATTCGTGAGCATTAAAATGTTTGCCTGCTTTTTACTCAAAACTGAATGTACTGTTCTCTGTTATAAAAAGGCTAAACTGAAATTACTATCGTGAACAGCGTGTCTCAGGGCACACATCACCATAAAGACAAAACTAACTGGCGTTCACTGTGTAGGTTCAAAATGGTTCAAATGGCTCTGAGCACTATGGGACTTAACTTCTGAGGTCATCAGTCCCCTAGAACTTAGAACTACTTAAACGTAACTAACCTAAGGACATCAAACACATCCATGCCCAAGGCAGGATTCGAACCTGCGAGCGTAGCGGTCGCGCGGTTCCAGACTGTAGCGCCTAGAACCGCTCGGCCACTCCGGCCGGCCACTGTGTAGGATACGAAATCAAATCTGTTACTCAAAAATCACTACCAAAATCGAATGTGCACTGCCCAAAAAAATTGAAGCACTGAAATTACGTAGCAACACTATGAAACACACACTGTTCATTTGACCTTTAAAAATCTGAATTACAAAGAAAATGCTTAGAATTTGCGCATTGGAAATGTGAGATGAGAAACGAAAGACCCACCGGAGTATGAAAAGAATCTCATCTGAAAAATCACAGCATAATAAGCAGCAAAACTACAGCATGAATAAATCGCGCCTGTTAAAACATGCTAAAGTTAACCTAAACTACTGGGAGAAAGACTGGGACGATTTTCTCTTACTAAAAATGTTTCTTACTTGAAATGAAAATATTAATCCGTTCATTTTGATGCCAATGCTGTATTTTAAACTCTTATTTCACTAGAACATAAAACTCACAGAAAACCAAAACTTTATTTTCTCTACGAAACTACTACAAGACAACGCTATTACGATTATGCAAATTCAAATGAATTAAACTGAAAAGACCTAAACTGAGATGGATAGCTGGAGTGTTCTGTTGCAAGGCTCACTAACATTATCATTACTCGCCAGCAAAAATTATTATGTTAAAACATATCCATAACGCAAATACATTCCCACTGTTCCATGAATGCTGCGTCTTTAAGTTCCTCCGTCAGATTAAGAATTCTTAACAGTTTTCTTCAGCAAAATCCTCCTCCAGTACTTACTAACCTAAAAGTTCTCTCAACTTACTCCATGTCGAACACTCGACTACTCTCCGCTCTACAACTGAGCCAACGATACCCAAGTTCAGAGATACTACTGTTACTGCCGTTAAGTCGACTATTCCACAGAGGTCACACGCGATTGCTTCGCTCTCATAATAATGAAATTTCCACTCATTCTGAAACCATCCGCACATGAATGTCCAGTCTGCCAATAGAAGTCTGCCTTTCAATCACATTTAAATTGTCTTGCGCCAGCCCCGGAAGTGTTAGAAATCGACTTAATTGTTGCCTTTTGTGTGGTTTTCCGTCTCAGGACAATTAAAAAACGGTTACATTGTTGATTTTTACGAGGCTTTTTTCCTCAGGACAACTGAAAATCTGTTTTTCCCACACGATTTGGTACGAGTTTCCGTGGTCTTACCGTTCTCACACTGCCACAATCACTGAAAGCCAGATTTGTGCTGTCATTTCACAGCGCGGTTGGCTTTATGTGCAATTCACACCATACTCGTCGTATTGTGATTCATTTCCCATTTGTAGCCGAACCCATTCACACTAGGACGTGATGTTAATAACAGTATGAGCAACATGAGAGCAATAATAATGCTCAAAATTAAACAGTATGTCCTAAGGCTTTATAAACAGACGTCATAGCCGTCCATCTGTAACAGAAAGTATCTTCCCCTTCATCGTTCTTGCTATTTTCAGTTGACCTACGTGATAAGCGTTGCTACACGTGTTTTTGCGAAGTTAGAGGTGACTTTCCTGCCACTGCCACTGCCCCCAAGAAGGAACTTTTGTACCCCACCTGTCTGCATTTAGAGCGTGAGAACGTTTTCTAAATATTTGCGTAGGTGTATATCACGCAGGACGTGGGTACACGCCCCGTATTTGCCGAGTTGGATGCGGGAAAAGCCGTATCCTGGATCGCTGGCTCAGCAGCCCTCTTCGTTAATGCGTGAGGCGGATTCGACCCTGTGAAGGCTGGACTCCCCAGCTCCTGGAAGCGGCGAGTTAACGCGCTCGGCTATCCAGGCTGGTTCTTCTCAATCAAAAAGTGGGGTGGTGGGAAATTTATAATTTTTGACCCATTATTTGACAAGAATACTGAACATTACATGTACCACTGGTCACTAACGCTGAAGTGCAGGAACTTGCTTCAAAGTGTCTGATAGTCACAACAATGATCTGAAGGTTCACTCAAACTATAAACACGGGAGTATACTATTCTGAAATATTTTTACATATACAATGACCCTTTGACCTGTATGAAATAGTCCACTTGTCTAACACACAATAATACCTAATCCTATCTCTAAATCCATGACAAAATGTAGACAGGAAGTCCAAAAGATCAAAAGGGAGCTGCATGGCTTATTCTACCAGACAACAGGGCTCCAATTCAAATAGTTCAAATGGCTCTGAACACTATAGGACTTAACATCTGAGGTCATCAGTCCCCTAGAACTTCGAACTGCTTAAACCTAACTAACCTAAGGACATCACACACACCCATGCCCGAAGCAGGGTTCGAACCTGCGACCGTAGCGGTCGCGCGGTTCCAGACTGAAGCGCCTAGAACCGCTCGGCCACAACGGCCGGCGACAACAGGGCAGTTCAAAGTATATGGTGCGATTAAAAACTGCCATATCTCTTTAATGAATTGAGATACGTGTTCAGAAGATTTTGTAAGTGAGACAGCCAGTCACCTCCAAATGCGAGCAACATTTCAGAACCCGTTTCTAGTAAGGTAGCCATCGTGACGCCCGCCATATATGCTTTAGAATGTATGGCGTGAAATGGCTTATCGCTTACATGTATTCAGTATGAACAAGAGAAGTCTCATAGCACACCTATTATGTACGTAAAAATTTGAATTTTCTTTCGTATTCCTGTAATTTGCTATGCATTAACCAGTTAAATGTCTATAACAAGAAACACAGCTCCAGGCGTACAGTATTTAAACCTGATAGTATCTGTGTATCAGAAATAGGAAAATTGACAGTGAAAACATTTAAACATTGAGAAAAATTTTGGGTCCATTCCTGTAGATGAACAATACAGACTCATAAGCAATCAGGAAATTAAACAATACAGACACATCCATAGTGACATTAGAAAACGTAGGTTAAGATTCTATGGACGCATTAAAGTGTGAAACCAGACAAACTTACAAAACAAATAGTGTTTTTTCTTTTCAGCAGGAACAAAGCCGAAAAGCACACAATGAAGTGGATTGGCGGATCAAAACTGATCTGAAATTCGCAAGAATTACTCCAGAAAAATGTTCAAAACCGTGAAATCTTCAGATTAAAATTCACAAACTGGCAAACCGACCAAGGGGATAAACCGAAGAAGAAGGCTAGGACAACTATGCCTGAAGAGAGAATGGAAGCCCAGAGGAACGGAATGAAAGAAAGATGGGCACAAAGGAAGGAGAATGTCCACTTCTAATTACTTTCCGTCGTCGCCGCAAATAACAACAATAGAAAGATATAGTCAACTGTTGTACTATAGTATCATTTTGAATTGTTCTCCTCCCACGTGCTGCTTCAGATAATCAAAGAAAGGAAATTACGTAACCACAAAGAAAAACTATTCAACACCAATGTAAAAGCGCTTGAAACTGTGTTACGGAAACGAATGTAAGTACACGAAAACTGGGATAACACAGCTCATTTCTGGCACATGATATCTGTTCATCACATCCACGTCTCCATTTTCGACGGGCATATTCACCCCCTTCATTCATTAAGCAATCACTGGCCCACCAGATAAATATTTCGAAGAACTGCATTGTAAAACTATATTATATACATTTTTTATTTTGGTTTATTGAATGGTATTATATGCGTGAAAGTGTAACGAGAATTTCATACTTCCTTTAGTAATTTATTTGACTAGTGAAATATCTTCAAGAGCATATGCGGTTCCTCTGTGTACTTCTGTGTGACCAAATTTTACGATCACAAGGGAGAAAGTTGACGAGCGAATCAGTCTAACGGTTGGACTCTCATGTGGTAAGATGGGATGACGTAAGACCGAAGTAACTTTGCAAAAAAATTAATCTGTTTGCCAAAAAAAGAATAGTTTCAGGAGCGGGGAAAGGAGGAGAAGTTTGGAGATATCGGAGCATCTATGTGACTGGACGGTGACATTTTTATAATAGCGGCGAGCAGAACGTAGAACATACTGGGAGGCGAATCCTGCTCTTGTTGCTATAATGTACTAACACTTCGGGAAGGAGGAGTTATATCCAATAACGACGCAGAAGAGGAAGTTGCAAGCGGTGAAGACACTGAAAAAGGGAGAACAATTACAAGCAATAAGGTAATCTCAGGATCAAGCGATAGACGCCGGCATGAAGAGATACATAAAACAAGCCAGGACCAGAAGCAATCGCTTTAAGAGAGCGCAGTTGCAGAATGAGTCTTTCGAGATGCGAACCGAACTACTTTTCCGTGATATTTTATACAAACAAAGACTATAGAATTTTAGTGATCTATGAACTTACGTGTGGAGATTGACCAATAGTGTCTATACCACTTAATATTGTGCTGTTTTAAAAAGTGAGTTTTAGCAGTGTGAGAGCCTGAGCTCTGAATCAATTAATTTGAGTGAAATAATAAAGCGACGACTTGGCGTTCAAATACACAGTTAAGCAGTCGTCAGTGTCGGAGGTGTTCGCAATATTGGCTAATCCAGAATATCTAGCTCTGATCCTATCTGAAAACAATTAAGAGTTTTATTTACTGTGCGTTTTTGCACCGGAGCAGCCACAAAGTTTTGTTTCAGTTCTATTAGTTAATCAAGCCAATTAACATGATCACCACTGGCATCTTTCTGCAGATCTTCAACAGCACTAGGACGCAGGCTCCGGAGAAATTCCGTCACGAGGTAGACCATATCAGTGATTCATAGACCGCTTGTCCGTCACCTTCTCTGTCGTCGTGTCGTACAAAAGTAGGCCTCTCAATGGAATTTTAGATTAAAGCGTACTACACACAAAAAAAACAGTGTAAGTATTTCTTAAGACAGTAACCAATAGTATCCCGAATGGTATTATTTACAGTAACAAACAATATCACTCTCTCACACAGTTGTAATATACAATCAGATGACCTAACGAAAATGTGCTGACATAGTTTGTGCAAGGAATAGAACCGTTTTCCATGTTTCTTCCTAAGTTATCGTAACTGAGACAATTTTGTTGAATAGTTTTAGGATGTGGTAAGAAAGATTGAAGGTAACTTTGGCTGAAACACATAAGAATAAAATTAGGAATGTTGGGAATTATAACTGATGTTTACATTCAGCCACACTGATTACGAAGAATGCATGCAAAAATGACAATCTTATTTGCTACATTTAAATGTTAATTTGTATTACAACAAATTAACTCTTGCTGAAATTCACACTTTTGTATACAATAATCCCATATTTACAATAATCAACGCTTTGTTATTTAGTTGTATCTGTATACATTATACATTATGCTACTGTTATCTGCTAACACGATTCAGGAAAGCATTTCTGTTCAATTATTCTTTGCATAACAGGCGCATTAAATCGTTGGTGAGAAGTAGTTACTTTGTTTCTCAGTCATCATTATCACAAAAAATATATTTCTAGGAATTTTGTATTTGTATTGACGCATGTTTTTATTTGTACTCATTTCCTTGTAAGCGTGATAGCGAATCCGCGAATGTGTTACCTTGGCGTTACAGTGAACTCTTGTTATCATTGTATTATAAAAATTATACAGCCTATTGATTTCACTAACACTTGTTAGTTGCCATCAGAAATATAGTAAAGAGCGTCCACGCTTTACGAAATTTACAGTCTTTTAAAACTGTCTTAACCAAAACAGAAGATGAAGGAGTAGTGTCCGTTTTACTTTCTCCAGTAAACCGGAAAATGACTCATTTACAGGATATTCGTCCATGTTCGCCATAAGTTGTGACGACACATCTCTTGAGAAACCGGGCAAGGAGGTCAAGAAACCATACAAAACATAATTATTTCACTCGTTCTTCCTCCTATTTATGACTTTTATAAATTATTGCTAATCTAGAGACAGACTCGGTTACTAACATAATCATCACGCAACCGATATATGTTTCAACTGACACCATGATTCTTTTGTTTTATGAGACAGAAGGAGCGGAGAGGGGAGCGAGATGAGGAGGGTGAGGAAGGTACTAATTCTGGGTAAAAGAAACTCTGATCCTCCTCTCATTACGTGTGAATTTACCATTTCTGCACGGCAGTAGACAATGGAATAACCGTACGAGCGGTCTGAAACCTAAAACATACGTCCAGAGGTTATTACACTTCAGTGGACGTATGGCTATTTCATTAAATATGTGATGTACCAAAGTAAAAGTGTCAACCCGATGCTTTACTAGCGATGATGAGGATGAGAAGCCGTTGAAGTCCTTCGAACTGTAATCTGACTTCAATAGCATATTATAGAGGGATCTGTAGTTTAATGTGGATCCAATTTCCGGTACAACTCCGACGTTTCAGTTACGCAACCTACTGTGACAGGCAAAAGAAGAAATCAGACACACAGAATCTTCGCACATATCGGGGCTAAGAAACCGAAGTTTTAGTATTTGTAGTTCGGCACTTTTCCATTCACTGAAACAGCCGCACAAAGTGAATAAAATTTCATTCAGTTCACGAAATAAAAGAAAGGTTCAGAAATAAGCTTAAATTCAGAGCGAAATTATGTAAAACATAAGATAATTGATGAGACTTCTGTCCTCTGCAAAAATGAGGAAGGTTTACAAGGCCTGCTGAATGTGACGAACGGTCTGCTAAGTACAGAATAGGAATTTAGAGTAAATCAGTTACAAATGAAAATGCTAAGGAGTAGCAGAAATGCCGCCAATTACAATAAGCATCAAAGTTGGGGACCATAGGTACACAGAAGTGAAGAAATTTTGTTATCTTAGAAGCAAAACAACGCATAAGGAACAAAGGAAGGAGGACATAAGAAGTAGTCTAAAATAAGCATTTCACAATAAAGGAGGTCTATTAATAACAGACGTAGGACAATGTATGAAAGAAATTTCTGAGAATATTTAACTTAAGCACAGGACTGTACAAAAGTGAATAGGGGCAAACATTTTGGGGTAAGATAGAGATTTGAATACATACCACGAAGCACTGCGGAATGAAACTTTCGTTTCTACTCTCGTATGAAGAGATTGGTGCTGCTATATTTAGTATGTTTACGCATTAAATGATTTAATTTGGGAATTTATTTTATCTGACAAGAGTACCTCAGTATGTCCCTGTATCAGTTTTAAACAGAAACACTTCACAGATTCTCCAAACATGAAATATAAATCTATAAATTGAATAACAAAGAGTAAAGCGCCATGAGATCAAAATACTATCATCTCATGAACAGCACTAGTTTTAAGGAAAGGAACAGTAATCATAATAGGTTGCACAGCAGAATAATTTTATTGTAGATGTTTAAAATCTTTTAAAAGTACAACTAGACAAGCTCAGAACAGAGAAAGTTAGCTATGGACCAGTGTGGCAATCAGAGTGTCGTCAAGTCATATTGGCAATGCAACAGACTTTCGAACGCAAGTGTTGCTGTCCTACAGCTAACGCCATGTAACTTCACCGCCTGTGTCACTAAAAAATCAAGCGTAGGCAGAAAGAACCTAGAGAAGTTATTGAGTTACGACAGCGAGGCTAAGAGAGCTGACAGGACTGATAAACGATGGAAAAAGCGTTCATACTCGCGCAGTCAACGTGTTATAGGCGCGTCTTGGCCCTATAATAGCAAGGCTTTCAGAGATCAATGACACATACAGTCCGTTGCCATTCTGTCCATGTGCATGGAAGCAGACAGAATGAGTCTGTTGAGTTTGACTGAAAGCATGACAAGCTCACCACATGATTGCTGAATTCAGGGCTGAGATGGAGCAAACCCGATGAACAGCACGTCTGGTCTACCAGCTCTGCCCACTGGGTCACCGCAGACGAGGAGACTGGGGTGCTGCCAGCCCTCCTCCACTAGTGCGCCGTTGGGGATCCCGTCTCCACACTGAGCAAATGTACACTGTCTCCCGGTCAACTGGTGAGCAGTCTTGGTCGATCAATGCTTTATGACCAGGGGCTGTTCTTCACAACCGGCGTCCAGGACCACAGTCAGCAGTCTCCATCTGAGCACGCAATTGGCTGTCCTCGAGAGTGTTGAGGTGGGAACCACAAGGCTCACCGCGGAACGCCTTCTTCAACAACCCACTCATCCCCATGCCACCACTGAGGCCAGCACCTTCGGTGCGACGTCATCACTTTCAAATAGGTACCGAACGCATACAATTACAGTCGATGGTGGCTTCAATCTACCCTCGATATGCTGGAAAAATTATACGTTTAAAGCCGGTGCAGGCGTAAAACGTCATCCGAAATTGTACTGAATGCTTTCTCATATAATTATTTTGAACAGTTAGTTAATGAGCCAACTCGAAGTGGAAATCGTTGCGAATGCATCCTTGACCTCTTAGCAACAAATAATCCTGGGCAAATAGGGAGCATCATGACGGATACAGGGATTAGCGACCACAAAGCATTTGCTGCTAGGCTGAATACCGTAACACCCACAACCACCAAAAAGATACCCAAAGTAGATCTATTTGAAA
Organism: Schistocerca americana; assembly: GCF_021461395.2. Taxonomy (NCBI): domain Eukaryota; kingdom Metazoa; phylum Arthropoda; class Insecta; order Orthoptera; family Acrididae; genus Schistocerca; species Schistocerca americana. Next base: position 231,534,974 of record NC_060119.1, read on the forward strand.
AATCAGATAAAAGTGCTCTTAACGCCTTTTAAAGAGACAGTCTGCGCTCCTTCCGATCTGATCAGGTAAGCGTATAAAAGATGTGGAATGATTTCAGAGAGATAGTATCATCGGCAGTTGAGAGATATACACCACATATATTAATAAGTGGTGGTACTGATCCCCCATGGTACACAAAACGGGTCAGATCGCTGTTGCAGAAGCAACGAGAAAAGCACGCGAAATTTAAGAGAAATCAAAGTCCCCAAGATTGGTAAAGTTTTTTAGAAGTTCGAAATATAACGCGTGCTTCAATTGGAGATTCTTTTAATAATTTCCACAACGAAACTCTGTCTCACAATCTGGCACATATCCCAAAGAGATTCTGGTCATACAAAAGCACACCGATAGCAAGACGCAACAATACCTTCACTGTGCGATAAAAACGGTGAAGTCACTGAAGGCAGTGCCACTAAAGCAGAGCTATTAAACACGGTTTTCCGAAACTCCTTCACCAAAGTAGACGAAGTAAATATTCCTTAATTCCAGTCAAGAACCACAACTAAGATAAGAAACATAGAAGTAGAAGGAAATTGTCACTCTGCAGCGGAGTGTGCGCTAATACGAAATTTTCTAGCAGAGTAAAACTGTGTGCCGGACCGTGACTCGAACTCGGGTATCTTTGCCTTTCGCGGACAAGTGCTCAATCAACTGGCCTACCCAAGGACGACTCACGACCCGTCCTCACAGCCTTACTTCCACCAGTATCCCGTCTCCTACCTTCCAAACTTCACAGAAGCTCTTCTACGAATCTTACCCGTCAAGGCAATGGTCCCGAGCTCGAGTCTCGGTGTGGCACACAGTTTTAATCTGCCAGGAAGTTTCAAGATAGAAGTAGATGTCCTCAGCGCAGCAAAGCAGCTTAAATCACTTAATAAAGACAACACCTCCGGCCCAGATCGTATACCAGTCAGAGTCCTTTCAGAGTATGCTGATACAACAGCTCCATATTTAGCAATTATATACAACCTCTCGCTCATAGAAAGGTCTGCACCTAAAGAATGCAAAATTATTCAAGTCACACAATACCCAGAAAGGGAAATAGGAGTAATCCACTGAAATACAGGCCCATACCCCTAACGTCAATTTGCAGTAGGATTTTGGAACGTATATTGTCTTCGAACATTATGAATTACCTCCAAGAAAACGATTTATTGAAACAAAGTCAGCACGGATTCATAAAATATCGTTCTTGTGAAACACAATTAGCTTTTATACTTATGAAGTAATGAATGATGTCAACAAGAGATGCCAAATTGATTCCACATTTTTAGATTTCCAGAAGGCTTTCGATACCCTCACAAGCGTCTACTAACCAGACTGCGGTCCTATGAAATATTACCTCAGTTGTGCGCCTGGATTCGTGATTTACTCTCAGAAAGGTCACAGTCCGTAATAGGCGGAACGTCATAGAGTAAAACAGAAGTAATATACGGCATGCCGCAAGGAAGTGTTATAGGCCCTCTATTGTTCTTGATCTATATTAGCGCCATAGGAGTGGCCCTCTTAGATTGTTTGCAAATGATACTGTCATTTACCGCCTTGTAAAGTCATCAGATGACCAACACGAATTGCAAAATGAGTTACATAAGATATCCGTAGGTGCGAAAAGTGGCAATTGACCCTGAATAAAGAAAAGTGTGAGGTTATTCACATAGATACTAAAAGAAATCCTCTAAATTTCGGTTACGTGATAAGTAACAAAAACCTGAAGGCTATAAATTCAACTAAATATTTAGGAATTACAATTACAAATAATCTAAATTGTAACAGTCACATAGATAATGTTATTTCTGAGAGCAAACCAATGATTGCGATTCATTGGCAGAACAATTAGAAGGTGCAACAGGTCTACCAAAAAGACTGCTTACACCTATCCTGGAGTATTGCTGTGAGATGTGGGATCGGCATCAGTTGGGACTGATGGATGATATCGAAAATGTTCAAAGAAGAGAAGTTCGTTTTGCATTATCGCGAAATAGGAGAGATAGTGGCACAGACATGATACGTGAATAGGAGTGGCAATCATTAAAACAACGGAGCGAGGTGGCGCAGTGGTTAGCACACTGGACTCGCATTCGGGAGGACGACGGTTCAATCCCGTCTCCGGCCATCCTGATTTAGGTTTTCCGTGATTTCCCTAAATCGTTTCAGGCAAATGCCGGGATGGTTCCTTTGAAAGGGCACGGCCGATTTCCTTCCCAATCCTTCCCTAACCCGAGCTTGCGCTCCGTCCCTAATGACCTCGTTGTCGACGGGACGTTAAACACTAACCACCACCACCACCATTAAAACAAAGGCGTTTTTCGTTGCGAGGGAACTTCTCATGAAATTTCAATCACCAGTTTTTTCCTCCGATTACGAAGGCATTCTATGAGCGCCCATCTACATAGGAAGACATGATCATCACGATAAAATAAGAGAAATCAGGCTCCCACAGAAAAATGTAATTGCTCGTTTTTCCCGTTCGCCGTTGGAGAGTGGAACGGTAGAGAGACAGCTTGAAGATGGTTCATTGAACCCTCTGGCAGGCACTTTATTGTGAATAGCAGAGTAATGATGTAGATGCATACGTAGATGTAGACGACGAGGCCTCAGCAGTTCTTCATAGCACTCGTGCTTAAAGCCGGCCGCCGACCGCCGCTCTGAAGACGCATGTTCAATAAATATTTTTGCAGTATCAAAAAAATGGTTCAAATGGCTCTGAGCACTATGGGACTCAACTGCTGAGGTCATTAGTCCACTAGAACTTAGAACTAGTTAAACATAACTAACCTAAGGACATCACACACATCCATGCCCGAGGCAGAATTCGAACCTGCGACCGTAGCGGTCTCGCGGTTCCAGACTGCAGCGCCAGAACCGCGCGGCCACTTCGGCCGGCTTTGCAGTATCCCTGTGTTACTGACGCCTCTGGTGGTGAAATGGAGCACGCACCCACACACCAGATCGCTGCGTCGCAACAGTATTGACAAAGGTGAGAAATTTGGCTGCAGCTGAGTATAAATTTGTAAAGTTTAGAACCCATCTACTTACTGCTTGGTTTTAGTGGCGCATAGTTTAGATGAATCTAATTCGAGGTTATATGCCTATACATTCCTCCTGCATCAGAACTGGAAGATCTAGGTAATTCTACAAGTACGAAAACTGCGACATAGCAAACAACGGTAATTTCCGAGGTATTGTGTGCAGAAATAGGAGATAAGTGTCACATGATTTATGTTTCCGAAACCCCTGTTTATTCTTGGAGAGAAGCTTCTATGTTTACAGGATCGTTATTTACTGATTGGCCACAAGTTGTGGGAAGTGAAATGTCACACGCTTCTGTCGCCAATGGCTGAGGCCTGTGCAGTGCAGTGCAGTAGTATCCATATAGTTGTGACAGAAATGGGCTCCTGATGCTCCATATTGAAACCAGCGACGATGTGGCTGACAAAAGACCATCAATCGCCCATCGGGTCTGCAGAGGTAATACGATGTTGATTCCTCAAACACTTGTTGTCGTGTTACATATGATAAAACATTGCCTGCGTGGTACTGTAAGTCCGTTACTTTGTAAAACCGATTTCTTGTGTAATTTCCGATATGCTACGTCCTGTGTATCTTGCGCCGATTATCATCGGTCGTTCTGTCATTTAATACGTGTTATACTGAATTTTCAATACGCATGTGTCTGTAACATACTGCCCCAGATATCATGTCTGCAGCTGCGCTATTCGATGTATACAGCCTCGTCATAAAATGCACATTTCAAAATAAAACAGTCCTTCATGTGACTACAGTTTACATTAGAGAGTTCCCCATTTCCTCCATTCCCAATAGCGGTACGTGTTTATGTGTTTAAAGTCTAAAAAAATAGTCATCCGAATGCACAAAAGCGGACTTCGAAGGAAGTCGTATCGAGTGACAAAATAACAATAGTCCACCACAAAAAAGAGTGAGAAACATGGTGAACAATGTGTGAAAGGCGAGGAGATAAAGATGTGATTATATGGCAGTGATAAAAGTGGTGGTGTGACCTCAAGACCAGATGTGAGGAAACGCATATCAGCAAATCGTAAGTAATTACTTTTTTTACAAAAAATCGTGAAGTGAACTGTTTGATAATCTATAACTAAGAAATCTGTATCGTTATAGATCCCACTGAGATCCCTTATAACAGGAGAAGGCGAAACGCATATGGAGGAGAGGAGGAGATTAGTGTTTAACGTCCCGTCGACAACGAGGTCATTAGAGACGGAGCGCAAGCTCTGGTGAGGGAAGGATGGGGAAGGAAATCGGCCGTGCCCTTTCGAAGGAACCATCCCGGCATTTGCCTGAAGCGATTTAGGGAAATCACGGGAAACCTAAATCAGGATGGCCGGAGACGGGATTGAACCGTCGTCCTCCCGAATGCGAGTCCAGTGTGCAAACCACTGCGCCACCTCGCTCGGTTGAAACGCATATGGGATAAGTAAAGTAACTAGCAGCAGGAAAAAGTTTTATTTACAAAACAACTATTTATATGCTTGCTGCCGAGGATGGCCACACAAACAAACTTGCTAAAGTTGAATAAGAAGGAATATGAAATGTAAATACACTGATGTGCAAAACATAGGACAAAAGTACCTTCCGCATGATGCATCAGCGCCAAGTAATATACGTCGATAAAACTTGGACCAGTACAGTATCGCACCCAAGGAAACTGACAGAAATGTGTAATGAGACGAAAACTCTTATCAAAACACAATAATAACACAGCTTCGCTGCCACGTTTAAAAATTTAGAGGCTGGCTCATTGAAGGTAAGGTTTCATTCTGGAGTCTCCGTAAAAAATATCCTTAATTACAGTTATATCGTATTATGAATTTAACTATGAATTATCTTTTAACTTGAGGCAATTGTACCGGTGAGCAAAACTTAAGGACGAAAGTAACTTTCACATGACTTGTCACTGCCAAGTAACACAGCTCGATGAAACTTGCACCACACATAGAAAGAACTGTTACAGCATAATACAGAAGGCAATCGAAACAAATATGAAATGAGAGGACCAGAAATCACGCTTTTATTAAAACATAATGATTACACTTACGTCACCAGACATTACAAACGACGCGACGTGGTTCTTAATGGGTTGGTTTAAACGGCTGTGAGCACTATGGGACTTAACAGCTGAGGTCATCAGTCCCATAGAACTCAGAACTTCTTAAACGTAACTATCCTAATGACATCACACACATCCATGCCCGAGGCAGGATTCGAACCTGCGACCGTAGCGGTCGCGCGGTTCCAGACTGAAGCGCCTAGAACCGCTCGGCCACTTCGGCCGGCGGTTCTTAATGGGGCGAGTGATCAGTACGAAAGGCATTCCCTACTCTGCCATGTGCTCCAGTGTTATCCACAAGGTCGGTAGGGAGTTCTTGCGGGAGGTCGTTCAATTTCTGCACCAGCGCTGTTGACAAGCTGCTGGATGTCAAATCAAACACCTTTCACCCGTCTAGTTTCCAAACTTATTTTATTTAGCTGTCAGTGTCGGCGATTTACTACGCCACATTCAGGTCCCTGACCGCCGTGAAGGAAGATTCCACCTCGGTTCTGGTCAAAACGGGGGCCGACTTTCAAAAGCAGTATTAGTACAATTCTGCTTGCTGTGTCGATCACTTCAAGCATCATCTGCCGATGATGATTGAAGTGATCGCTGTATTAAGCACAGATCTACGAGGATACTCCCAAAAGTAAGGTCTCCTATTTTTTATAAGTACAGAACTCTGTTTGTGTGGCAGTTGGTCACGCTGTCATGAAGAGTGCTTCACGCGCTGTGTGTAAACATGTGCACGCCGCGCTGAGGCGCTCAGTCTTGGCTTGGCAGCCGTTGAGAATGGAGCTTCCTTTGGATGTTACTGCCCAGTGCAAATTGCACGCAGTTATTCGGTTTCTAAACGCAAAGGGCACTGCGCCGATTGAAATCCATCGCCAATTGACGGAAGTGTATGGTGAGTCGTGCATGGATGTCAAAAATGTATAGTACTTGCAGTGGATCCTGATGCAGTTTGGAATTCCCGTGTGATCGTCTGGATAGATGTCTGCGTATTACACATTACGACCCTCTACAACTGTCGGCGGTGTCTGTCAGTCAACAGGCGGGGTCGGCTAGTACGCTTTTGTGCTGTCCATGTCAAAAAATGTTCGTTAACTGATGTAGAGAGTTTGCTGTCTGCCGGTAAAGTCAAGACAACCGTTTTTTGTTGGGCAAGGGCGTACACATTCTCCATGACAACACTCGCCCACACATCGCTCGGCAAACCGTTTATCTTCTGCAACAGTTTCAATTGGACATAATCACGCACCCGCCAGTGACCATCACCTGCTCCCTACGTTAAAAGAAAATTTGACCGGAAAGCGATTCAGCTCCGACGACGAGGTGAAAGAAGAGGTTCATAACTTTCTGAACAGCATGGGGACGAGCTGGTATGCCATGGGCATACAAAAACTGCCACAGCGTCTACAAAAATGCAACTTTACTTTTGGGATTACCCTCGTACCAATACCAGTATTCGAATGCTGGTCACTGTTTTGACCAGAACCAAGGTGGAATCTTCCTACACGGTACTCAGGGGCCTGAAGATGGCGTAGTAAATTACCGAAACTGGTAGCCAAAATAAGTTCGGAAACTAGACGGCTGAAAGGTGTTTGATTTGACATCCTGTATCGGACAGCCGAGCCCCGCAACCATCTCTGTAAAGATGGACATACAGAAGCCATCTTGATCGTCGTCGGTGGACGTGGACATGATGCAGTGCATCTCCCTAACTCACACCACTCGTGCCCGATGGAATTTAAGTCGGGGGGACGAGCAGTCCAGTTCATTAGTTAACTATCCTCCAGCTCCAGTTGCGAAGTTAGATGCGGTCGTGCATTGTCATTAATAGAAACTGGGTCACGTCCGAATGCTCCACTGAAAATAGGCATGTGGGGAAGGGGGAACTGTATCGCAATAACGTTGACTGGTGAGAGTTCAAAGATCTGGATGTCAGTACGGCCTTGCAGCATTATGCCTACCCATACCATAATACTTGGGTCACGTATATTATGACGTCATTGTAGCATGCTTTGAAAACAAGCGGTGTAAGTGATGATTTGCATTTGTGTGACATTCTTTGTAGCAGAGGAGGCACAATGCCTTATGACATCAAAAAGACGCTAAAGAGGCACAAACACATATGCAAACATCACCAAAAATATTCGTATGACCAAATGTACAAATGCACTTGAGAATGAGAATAAATTCTCGAAACGTATTGTGCTAGGCGTGAAAAGATCAGTAATTCGCGCACTTTTCATTATTTAATTCATGATTGACCCAGCCGGCCGAAGTGGCCGAGCGGTTCTAGGCGCTACAGTCTGGAACCGCGCGACCGCTACGGTCGCAGGTTCGAATCCTGCCTCGGGCTTAGATGTGTGTGGTGTCCTTAGGTTGGTTAGGTTTAAGTAGTTCTAAGTTCTAGGGGACTGATGACCTCAGAAGTTAAGTCCCATAGTGCTCAGAGCCATTTGAACCATGATTGACCCAGTTGCAGGCTTTCCTGAAACATCAGATTTGATGAACGAAATGAAGAATGATAACTAAAGAAAGGTGATGTAGGTGTTGTCTGCTCATGTCAAATAATGTGTACTTCAACACACCGTTGTGTTCAGTTTTGTTGGCTTGTGATCCTTATTTCGATGCATCCTAGCTGAATGCATGAACGCTATTTTCTCTAGCAGAGGTCACTGACTGTGGAAAATACCGCAATATTAAAACACCGGAAACAGCTTATGATGTTGAGTCATAGCATAATTTGTAAATGACCACACGGACTTCGAACATGGTCAGGTGATCGGGTGTCACTTGTGTCATACGTCTGTACGCGAGATTTCCACACTCCTAAACATCCCTAGGTCCACTGTTTCCGATGTGATAGTGAAGTGGAAACGTGAAGGGGCACGTACAGCACAAAGCGTACAGGCCGACCTCATCTGTTGACTGAGAGAGACCGCCGACATTTGAACAGGGTCGTAATGTGTAATAGGCAGACATCTATCCAGACCATCACACAGGAATTTCGAACTGCATCAGGATACACTGCAGGAACTGTGACAATTACGCAGGATGAGAGAAAATTTTGATTTCATGGTCGACCCATCACGCCGGTAAATGCCAAACGACGCATCGCTTGGTGTAAAGAGCGTAAGCATTGGACGATTGAACAGCGGAGAAACGTTGTGTGGAGTGACTAATCACGGTACACAATGTGGAGATTCGATGAGAGGGTGTGGATATGGCGAATGCCCGGTGAACGACATCTGCCAGCGTGTGTAGTGCCTTCAGTAAAATTCGGAGGCGGTGGTGTTATCGTGTGGTTATGTTTATCAGAGAGGGGGCTAGCACCCCTTGTTGTAGCCGCCCTTGTGGCCGAGCGGTTCTAGGCGCTACAGTCTGGAACGGCGCGACCGCTACGCTCGAAGGTTCGAATCCTGCCTCGGGCATGGCTGTGTGTTATGTCCTCAGGTTAGTTAGGTTTAAGTAGTTCTAAGTTTTAGGGGATTGATGACCTCAGAAGTTACGTCCCATAGTGCTCAGGGCCATTTGAACCATTTGAACCCATTGTTGTGTCTATGACAGCACAGGGCTACATTGATGTTTTAAGCACCTTCTTGCTTCCCACTGTTTAAGAGCGATTCGGGGATGGCGATTGCATCTCGCAACACGATAGAGCACCTCTTCATGATGCACGGCATGTGGCAGTGTGGTTACACGACAATAACGTCCTTGTAATGGACTTGCCTGCTCAGAGTCGTGACGTGAATCCTACAGAACATTTTTGGAATGTTTTGGAACGCCGACTTCGTGCCAGGCCTCAGCGACCGACTTCGATAGCTCTCCTCAGTGCAGCACTCCGTGATGAATGGGTTGTCATTCCCTGAGAAACCTTCCAGGACCTAACTGAAAGTATGCCTGTGAGAGTGGAAGCTGTCATGAAGGCTAATGGTGGGCCAGCACCATATTGAATTCCAGCATTACCGATTGAGGGCGCCACGAACTTGTAAGCCATTTTCAGCCAGGGATCGGAATACTTATGATCACATAGTGTATATTGAGCTTTATGTCCTGCAATATATGTTAATGACACAAACTCAACCACTTGAAAATGGCATAATAGGCCGAAACCTGGGTCGTAATTGAACCGCAATACAGTCAAATGGCAGTGTATTCATTTAGAACACTGATCTTCATGTTTATGAATAAAAATTCAGTAGCAGTGACAGCTGTTTGTTGAATGTGGAAAATAGGTATTTAATGAAAACGTTTTGCCTCGGGGAGCGGAATTGTGTAGCACCAATACAAACCTCTGTAAAGCGTCACCCGTAAGGGAAATAGACGAATCACCTTATGTTTCTAAAGACCACTCAGGGGTGTGTAGCAACAACAACATCAGAAATCCATCACCTCTTGGAGTCTATTTTCGCAGTAAATGCGACAGAGGTAACCTGAATCACTATTGTGCAGCGGTAGGATTGGTAAATAAGAAGCTGAATGCAGAGAAATACTGTTTCAGACACATCTGACTCTGCTCATTGTTATGCGCAGTTAACACTATGAAGCATCAATAAATTCAGTAAGAGCATTGCCCGTGAAATATAAGTTTTTGACTTCGGTCCCAATCCGGCACACACTTTTAATCTGCTAGGACGTTTCAGCACAGCATTTGCAGGTTTCTATAAGGAAAACCGCAGCTGTATGATCGTAAGGTTTACTCAACTCGAAAGGTCGACGACAGATAGCAGAATACTGGCTGGGAAGTGTGACACCAAATTAACCTGTAATGTGGTGTCGTCAAGTGTTACTCTGGTCCTGTGTTCAGTAGCTAATGAGGCGACGATTCACCACTGTTACCCAACAGTGCTCGTATATGGTTTCGCAACCTCTATTACTGGCATTTACAGCCGCGTTCCACTGCCGTGTTAAAACATCGCAGTCAGAGCTCGCTCATACCTCTGCCCCCCACCCTCACACAAAGGCTGTAACACTGCTAAACCGGAGGTGAGGCGGCGCGAGAGACGAGCGGGAAAAACGCCCTCGCGAAAATTGCTTCATTCTCCGAGTTATCAAAAAGGTGCCGCTCCCCTGCCCAAATAACCCAACAGTAGGTAGACTGAGTCGGGCAATTTACATAGAAAGAAGCGGCAATGACTTGTATACAAATTACCCGCTTCTGAGAAGTTTGCCGGCCGGTGCGCGGAATGAGTGCTTCATTCAATTTGGCGCAACCTTGGCCGGCGTGTGCCGTTGGCGTGGCTCTGCATAGCACGCTGCGCTGCGCCGCGGGCAGCTCGCGCATTCCGGCGGATGAGGCGAAATTCGATTTTTGTGACGTCTCCGGGAGCAGGCAGTCCGCTGTCGAAATGGGAGGCGCCGCTCCCCCCCCCCCCCTCGCCTCTCCCGTCCTTCCTAGGCCGTATACATTAGGGACTAATTTATTCATTGAATTCTGGCCGCGGAGGGCCGCCGCAGTTTTTTTTTTTTTTTTATCTGCAGAGGAAAATAGGTATTCAAATGTGAAAGCTGAAATTAAATAGTTGCTATCGCGCCGGCGACTGTGATAAGCGGCTGCTGCCGGTTGGCCCCATGTCGAAGATCGGCAGTGTGTGTGTGTGTGTGTGTGTGTGTATTTCTAGTTTTGAGGGGGATGGGCAGGGCTGCAGAGTGGGATCCTAACTCTCCATCACCGTTTAAGGAAGATGAACAGTGTTCCTTCTTATTAATTTCGTCACAGATTTTATGAAACAAGTCTTATGCTCGCATATCGCAACCTAAGTAAAGAGCTGCTCACATAGTTTAAAGCGCAGAGATGTAGGTTGTGAGAAGGGCGGGTGGGGAGATCAGGAATCGAAATGACGTCGCTGGGGAATGACCTGTGATTTGGTGCACTGGTCATTCTGAATGCAGTTTTTAGGCGGTTTTCTACGGTCGATCAGGTAAATGCTGGGCTGTTCCTCAATTTCCTTCTCACAAAATGCGGTACAGTAAGTCTCAAATTACAGTACACGAACTGTTAATTTACGTTAAGACCCAGAAGATGGTAATACACTGTCTAGTTACACTAATGTGATCACCTGTCAGAATCCTGAATAAACACTTTCTGCAGCGCTGACGGCTGCGAGCCTTGTTGCAAGCGTCAGTGAGGTTCGGGAAGGTACCGACAGGTATGTGGAGAGGATCCGTGGCGCAGACAACCCGATCGACCTGGTTCTACAGGCGATCGACTGGGTTCAAATCCCAAGAGTTTGCTGGTAAACTCATCTTGACGTTCTTCGAACCGTGCACGTTAACTTTCAGCTCTGTGACACTTTGAATTGTCCTGCTGGTAGATACCATCGTGCACAATATAACTCTGGCTAAAGATATTTTGTGTACTATCTCACGTATCTCTGTTTCTCTGGCCTGAACTATATTGAGTTTAAACAACTTAAGTACTGGTACAACTTCCTTCTTATGCATTCATCTGATCTGACGAATAAGCGAGAAAGAAAACATTGACAATTTCTTGAAGTTCTAGTCTATAGAGAGCCTGAAGAAAAATAAAAATACAGTTTCTGTAGAAAACCGATAAATACCCGGAGATGTGAATTCCCTCCACCACTCTGCACAAAAAAAAGCAGTTCTCAGCACGTTGGCAGCAACGTTATACAGAATCAGTGACACCGCCATTTAAAACAAAAGGTGAGTTATCAAAGGAAATTATTGCGGGTATTTTGTATCCACCTTTGCAACTACAATAAAGTGCGTATTTTTGTAACCGAACGTGTTTCATTTTACTGAAATCAAGTTTCATCGGTGGTCCTAATGAAAGATATTTACGATTTGGCTTGCTTCCTAGACCGGAAAACAGTTCGCTGCAAAATATGTAGATTTTACTTAGTGAATTTTATGTGCAATTATCGCTCACATCCAGGAATTCCGTCTGCCTGAGATGGTGTTACACACATGCGATGAATTGGAGGGTAAGAGAAATTTTTTAGATTAAAATAACAACTAACAGTTAAGTTGGTAACGCTTATCATACGAAACACACAGAGATATTTTTTACCCAGAAAGATGGAAAAAACTATTAGTAGTGCTACACGGTGTTGTGTTTTACATGAAGAAATGCGTAGTTCCGCAAAGCGGAAAACAATTGTGCCAAACAAAGGAATGTCTCAAAAACGTTCAAACAGACTGTATTTCTGGATATCAATGAAAATCGGACAATAAAGGCCACAAGTAAAATAAAAATTTTTTTAACGAACTGTTTTTCGATGCAGAAAGAATGCCAGATTGTAATTGATATCTTTCATAAAAGACCACTGATGATGTTTTATTTCAATCAAACGAAAGGCGTTTGTTGACAAGTATACACATGTTCTTGTAGTTCCGAAGATGCTTTTAGAATACCTTCAATAATTATCACAGAGCAACTACGGATAATGTTGCCACACAATAAGGAAAATACTAGTGACGAATGGCTATGAGGCATAGTCAGTGGATATAGCTCCTAAGCTGAAGGAATTTCCACTCGTAGACGCAAGAATTCCTTCCACAGAAACGTGCTCTAGCGATGGTAACTAGAAAACATCACTGAACATAATTTAGACAACTGTCAAAAATCTGGCATACCAACAACAAGCCTCACAATAAAATTACAGTTATGAAGAATGTGAAGAATCTTGAGAACAGTCACACATACTTTAAAAATAATAGTAAGGTTTACAAACATAGCACTAGGAACAAAAAATAGCCTCCACGTTCCACAAAGCGGACAGCAATAATAACATGTGACTAAAAACCTTGCGAATTAAAGGTGCTTGTATATAATGAGAGTTGTAGCGCCAAATTGAAATAATTTCTACTTGACAGTTCCTACTCCGTAGATGATTTTCTCAGTAGATAGTATTTATGTCACTGATTTAAGCTCGTTAAAGTTTATCGCAGATTAAGATTTCTTCGAAAAAATCAGGAAAACATTTCGTAAATGGCTATCACGAAGTCATGTTCTCTTACTAGTAAATCTACAGAAACGCTCCATATAAAGGCAGGTTGCTAATTTGACCCACAGAATAACCAAAAACAAAGAAATAAAAGTAAACTAAGGAAGGATGTAAAAGGTAGAGGGCACAGTACTACAACCATTCGTGTTACTGTTATGTGTAAAGAGCTTGACAGATCCCATTGGAAAGAACGTTCAACTTAAAGGTACGAAGAAATTTTGTTTTTTAGCTACCAAAAAGTAAAAGAAAAATTAAGATGGACGGATTAGCAACCAGAATTGCTACCTACTGTTGGAGTACGAAAGTACGTGGCATGAATGACATGTACAACTCAAGCAAGTCACAAAGGAAACTCCCCGACGCACCCCATGCCCCCCCCCCCCCCCCCCCCGCAGAGGTTTAGTGGTAATTTGGCCTAGTGGATAGCCCGTCAAAAACTGAATGCAGATCAAGCATGAAACAGGAAGAAGGTTTACAGAATTGTGAGAAAAGAAGCAAAATGGAAACAGCTTAAAATAAGCGACATTGAGCCAACATGAATAATCGTGAGGTAGTGGTTTTGTGGTCATAGTGTTGAACTGGAAAGTGGGAGACCCTCATTGGAGTCTGCTTTGTGCCCCATATTTTTCTTCTCACAAAATTATGAACTGGCCATTCGGTCATTGATGAGTGTGTTGACTGTATTCAAATTTCTGTCTGTGTCGTGATGTGTCCATCTGCAAAAGCGAGGTGTAAGGAAGGGACCTCCAGAAGTACGCACCTCCTATTTGTTCTACATAAATACCATATGTTATGACTCTTGCCTTCCGTTTTGGAAATGTTGACACTTGAATTCCTTAACATAGCTACACCCGTTTATATGTTGTTTTCATTTCTTTGAGAGGTCTATGCGGCATGTCGCCTGCTCTCACTATTTATCATATTTACTTGCGACATTAATATATTCTTAACCACATGACACATATTCTAACCGATGTATAGCACGACAATTGCCAAGACTACAGAAGAAGAATAGATAAGTAAGTGACTGGACGTACAGTTCGTGAATTTGTGGAGAAAAAGAGGCACACGAGGGAGATTTTAACACGGATCTGCCGCTTTATAGACTAACACCGTGGCCACACAACCACGACACCACTGTTCTTGCAATTTTCTCGATGTTCTATAACTTAAGATTGGACCGTTCACTGTTTCTAGCTTTCTTCTTTTTCCACAGTTCAGTACACTTTTTTCTTGTTTTCATGCTTCATCTGTGTTCAGTTTCTGATGGGCTATGCACTGGGTCATTTAACCACTAAATCTTAAAGGGTTGCGATGGAGAGTTTCCTTTGTGAGAAAGTCAGTCGTAGTTGAACGTAGTGGAACTTGCTGTCACGGTACAGACTTTGCTGGTGTTAACGTTTCTGCAATAACGTTGTACAAACGTAAACGAAAGGCAGAGTGGCGATAAAGGTTCGAACAATCTTAATCGTTGCTGTGGCTTTAAAGTACCGACGGCATGGTTATCTACTCACAGTGCTACAAGCATTACCGGCCCTCGCAAACACAAACATGGCGCCACTTAAGCTCCGCTGCCCAGCTACTATTACTCGCTGAATGCTTCCACCAAATAGGGCACGGTTATTCAATAGAAAAATCATGAACATATAAGGCGAAAAAGGGCAGAAAATACTGTTCGTACATTACTATGACAGTATGCCACAGTGTGCAGCCCGTTCCTAGAAGAGCGGCGAGGCTAGGAGGCCGAAATATCGTATCAGAAGATCTGCAAGAATGACGCCATGTACCAGTACTGAAGATTATTAGCGTCGTCGTCAACTTGCATAAATGTCTCACGGTTTACTTGCCACATCGTATTTGTAATTTCAAGAGTTCGATGACTTGCCTGTAGCCATTTTCACTAGTTATCTAAACTGAAGCGCCAAAAAGAGTGGTATAGGCATGCATATTCAAATACAGAGATATGTAAAGAGGCAGAATACGGCGCTGCGGTCGGCAGCGCCTATATAATACAACAAGTCTCTGGCGCAGTTGTTAGATCAGTTACTGTCGCTGCAATGGCAGGTTATCAAGATTTAAGTGAGTTTGAATGTGGTGTAATAGTTGGCGCATGAGCGATGGGACGCGGCCGGAAAAATATCCTGAAAGAACGGTACCAACGACGACTGAAGAGCATCGTTCAACGTCACGGAAGTGCAACCCTTCCGCAAATTGCTGCAGATTTCAGTGATGGGCCATTAATAAGTGTCAGCTGGCGAACAATTCAACGGAACATCATCGATATGGGCTTTCGGAACCGAAGGCCCACTCACGAACCCTTGATGACTCCAAGCCACAAAGCTTTACGCTGCCTCGCCTGGGCCCATTAACTCCGACATTGGATTATTGAAGACTGGAAACACGTTGCCTGGTCGGACGAGTCTCGTTTCAAATTGTATCGAGCGGACGTGTACGCATATGGAGCCAACTTCATGAATCCATGGACCATGCTTGTCAGCAGAGAACTGTTCAAGCTGGTGGAGGCTCTGTAATGGTGTGGAGCACGTCCGGTTGGAGTGATATGGGACCCCTGATACGTCTAGCTACGACTATGGCAGGTGACACGCACGTAAGAATCCTGTCGGATCACCTGCATCTGTTCATGTTCATTGTGCATTCAGGCGGACTTGGGCAATTCCTGCAGGGCAATGCGTCAGCCTATTCGTCCAGCATTCTACATAGTGGCTCCAGGAACACTCTTCTGAGTTACACTTCTGCTGGCCATCAAACTCCCCAGACATGAACATTATTGAGCATATTTGGGATGTCTTGCAACGTGCTGTTCAGAAGAGATATCCACCCCCTCGTACTCTTACGGATTTATTGACTCCACTGTAGGGTTCGTGGTGTCAATTCCCTTCAGCACTACTTCAAACATTATTCGAGTCCATGCCACGGCGCGTGGACGCTACAAGATGTTAGGCAGATGTACCTGTTGTTCTTCTGTGTGTAATCCATCTAGCAAAATACTTAGTTGGGAGACTACGGTTATAAAGACGTAATGAAGTCACGCATCTTGCACATGCAATCAGAGATTATGTGAGTGTCTAAGCTGTAAGAACATTACTAGCAAATGATGGATAACTCATTTTATGCTCCGTAGTTTTTCATATTAAGCACAAGTTTCTTTCCAGTATTAAAATGGTTCAAATGGCTCTGAGCACTATGGGACTCAACTGCTGTGGTCATCAGTCCCCTAGAACTTAGAACTACTTAAACCTAACTAACCTAAGGACATCACATACACCCATGCCCGAGGCAGGATTCGAACCTGCGACCGTAGCAACAGCGCGGCTCCGGACTGGAGCGCCTAGAACCGCACGGCCACCGAGGCCGGCTCCAGTATTAAAGTTTTAGCCAGTGACCTAGGTAAAATTGTTGTTACATGTACTGATCTCATCGGCTTCTCAGATAACATAAACCTAATAAGTAGATGCATGGGGTTAGGTTTTCATTTTAACAAACATAATCTTACGATTTTTGCTGAAGCTGTTCGGAAACAGCGTATTTGTCTAAACCATGATATTTTATGCGGCATCGGTGCTGTGTAGTGTTCTAGATCGTTCGTATTGATTCACCAGCTTAACCGACTGAGACAGTCAGGCTTAGTTAGACACCATCATATGAAATCAGCATCGCTACTAATGTTCTTCCAGTATACATGGTGGTCAGAAACTATGTAAAAGCTTCTACGGGTGTTGCAGGATAGGACGGATTGAGAAATAGTTGCTAAGAAAAGATTCGGTAAGTTGCAGCGTTTCGAAGTTAATTAGCATTGAAGTCAGCCAAGCAGGCCGTTGCGCGTGGAACTTCAAGCGGCCCGCAAGAGGCGGTGTCGCTAAACGTGTTCTTCGTTTGAACAAGGGAGCGATGCAAATACTGGACATAGGACGATAGTAAAGATCGAACGCGAGCCAAAGGCTGAATACTCTCGTGCACTATCATCTACGTTATGAGAAACAACCGACACTGATTGTAATCTGTTGTGCCTTTTGAATTTGCGCCCTTATCGGTGTGACTGACTATCTTCAACGCTAATTAACTCGGCGCGGCACAGATGTTTTTCCTTAACATTTATTTATCATCACAAACCACCCTGCAACACTCTTACAAGGTTTTCAGACTGTTTATAACCACGCTGTAGACATGGACAAAATCATCGGTATGGAAGTTCGTTAACTTCGTGAGGTTTCCAAGACATAATTCGGCCAACTAAATGAAAGTACCACACAGCGTGTAGGTAATTCCTCGCGGCGACAACAGAGGAAGTCGTCGAAAACTGAGTTTACGTATGTATCTGGCGCGGCAACACATCCGTGAAAAATTTATACAAAAATGTAGCGGTAACTGACGCGGGAGCCTAAATCCGTACATAACAGTACCACTGTAGACACCTGCCAGGGTATACGAACACGTTAACGTTCCGCTTCCGGGATTCAGGGAGACCAGCCTCCGCGAATCAGATACGCCTCGCGCATAAGGGACAAGGGCTCGTAAGCGAATTATACTGGATGTGATTTTTAGGTGGTTTTCCATACCAGTAAATACCCGTCTCATGCCCACTACACGCCTCAGATACACACTACATAAACATTAAGATAACGTTCCTACACGTGAACAAGATACTTACACGAAGAAGAATAAAGAAGGAGAGAGGCCCTTGTATATCAATTCAACGTCTGAAAAATTTTGTACGTTTATAATGCTCCTTTGTGTTGTTGTTTTTTTTCTTTTTTTATAAATGACTTTTCTGAAGGCTCATAAGTGTGGTACAATCAATCTGGGACAGAAAGTCTTTTTGTTCTTACTGCAGATTTTGTGGTTTCTAAATAAACAACGACCTGTGTGTCGCATATTTTGCGTAATTTCTTCACCCTCTCTAAGTGGTTCCTATCTGACGTTATTTTCGTACGCATTCATTAGTGAAGGTGGAACGTGATTTCCCCCCCCCCTCTCCTGCATCGCTAATAACGGAACGGCAGCGTTGTTGTTTAAACGCGATGGCCTGCTTCGGAGTCACGGAACGGGGTTTTTATTTGATTATTGCCAACTTTTAATGAGATTATTTTCAAACGGGCTGCCGTCCTACTTTTTATTTTGTATTAACTTGACCCCGACCACATTACGGCGGCCACTTCGTTTTGAATTATTACGATAATATGGCGAGAATGTTGAAATTTTATCGTAGAGGCTCTCAGCGTATCGATGAACTCACCCTCATTTGCTGCTGCGAGACGCGTCTGTTTCCCCCAGTCACTCTTCCCTCTGTCGTCCTCGTTCCCCTGCCCACCCCCCCCTCTCTCTCTCTCTCTCTCTCTCTCTCTCTCTCTCTCACTCTCTCTCTCTCTCTCACACACACACACACACACACACACACACAACAAATCCTCAGCGAGTTTAAACACTGCTGCCAAACATTTAAATGTATTTCAAATAAAGAATATCCTGCCAAACAGTCGGAGGTTGATCAGTAATGTCTGGTGAGTGTGCTGGTATACAGGTCTTTTATTCTCTAGTGCGTCGTTACAGAGATGCAGAGTTGGTTGGTTGGTTGGTTGGTTTGGGGAAGGAGACCAGACAGCGAGGTCATCGGTCTCATCGGATTAGGGAAGGACGGGGAAGGAAGTCGGCCGTGCCCTTTGAAAGGAACCATCCCGGCATTTGCCTGGAGTGATTTAGGGAAATCACGGAAAACCTAAATCAGGATGGCCGGACGCGGGATTGAACCGTCGTCCTCCCGAATGCGAGTCCAGTGTCTAACCACTGCGCCACCTCGCTCGGTGGATGCAGAGTAATACGTTCGATGTGGCACATTCGTAACTGTATTGTACGAAGAATGCTTGTTCACAACGGAAAACGTCTGCAACACAATATATTTGTCGCATTTGCACGCACCATTCAACTGAAGACAGTTTATTCATAGTTCTCGTTATTGACAATACACATAAATGTGACATGCTAAGAATGCGCTGTTTTTTTTTCAGATTCTCGTATCTACATTTAAATCATACTCCGCAAGCCACCTAATGGTAGGTGACGGAGGGTACTTTTTGTACCGCTAACTGATCCCTCCCACCCTGTTCCACTTGTGAAGAGCGCGTGGGAAGAATAACTGTCTGTAAGCCTCTGAATTGGCTCTAATTTCTCGAATTTTCTCTTTGTGCTCATTACGTGAGACGTATGTAGGGAGAAGTAATATGTTGTCCGACTCTTCCCACAAAGTGCCCTTTCGAAATTTCAATAGTAATGAGATAAACAAGGCCTCTCTTGTAACGGCTAACGAAGGGAGTTTATTCAGCATCTCTGTAACGCTCTCGTGCCAAGTAAACGAGACCGTGAAAACAAGTGCCGCTCTTCGTAGGATCTTCTCTATCTATTCGATCAGTCGTATCTGGTAGGGATCCCAGGTAGACGAATAATACTGAAGAATAGGTCGAACAAGTGCCGTGTAATCCACTTCCTTCATGCATGAGTTACATTTCCTTAAGATTCTTCCTATGAACCTGAGTGTAGCATCTGATTTTCCCTCAATTTGCTTTATATGGTCGTTCCACTTAAGCTCGCTCCGTATCGTTACTCCTAGATATCTTACGGCACATACTGTTTCCAGCAATTAGTCATCAATAATGTAGCTGTACAGTAGTGGATTTCTTGTCCTATGTATGCGCAATATGTTACATTTATTTGCTTTCAGGGTCAACTGCCACAGCCAGCACTATTCATCAATTACATGAAGGTCATTCTGCAAATCGTTACTATTTTCTGGCGTTGCTACTTTGTTATAATCAATCCCATCATCTACAAACAGCCTTAGGGAGCATCCGACGCTTTCTATAACCTCTCACACCTCCTTGGGGTACACGGGAAATTACTTTTACATCTGTCGATTTTGTTCCGTGAAGAGCGACTTGTTGAATTTCTTCTGCAAGGAAGTCTTGAATCCAGTCACGAATCTGCTTCGATACTCGATAAGGTCGTATTTTTTCCACTAAACGGCAGTGCGAGAGGGACCAAACGCCTTCCTGAATTCACGGAACACGGCATCAACCTGAGCGTCATTGTATACGGCACTGTGGATCTCATGGAGGAACAGAACGAGCTGAGTGTCGCAGGATCTCTGTTTGCGGAATCCATGTTGATTTTTACAGAGGAGATTTTCCTTCTCCAAGAACGTCGTAATTCTTCAGCATAAAACATGTTCCACAATTCTACAACATGTTGACGTCAATGATATAGGTCTATAATAATTGTGCGCATCTGCCCTACAGCCCTTCTTAAAAACGGGAGTGACCTGCGTATTCTTCCAGTCGATAGGTACCCTTCCGTGCTCCAACGATTTACGACAAATTACTGCTAGAAGGGAAACAATTTCTTTCGCATAATCTTTGTAGAATCTTATTGGTATCTCTTATGGTCGTGACACCTTTCCTGCGCCTTTTTATTTCGCGATCGGTTATCTCAATATCTGTCATTTTAAAGAAAGGAGGCACCGTGTTACGATCTTTCGAGGTGAAACAATTTTGGAATGCCGAATTCAGTATTTCGGCCTTCTCTCTGTCATTTTTCGTTTCGGTGCAGTGTATTCATTCAGTTAGTGTCGAAACATCGCTGCACCAGTTTACTCTACTGACATCCTGGTTGCAGTACATCGTGAAATACACTGAGTAATGCTACGTCCAGATTCACACTAAATATTAATGTCTTGTTCCAACAAAATTTACGAAGATGTTACGTCGGTGTAACCCGTTATTTTTGTCCGTATAAATTTCCATTTCTTCCAGGATATTCATGTTTATTCCCTTTGGTATAATGTGTAATATTTGCATTGCCTACAAGTGTTTCTTACCTGCAATGCATAACTCAGCTCTGCTCTGTCTTGTTCAGCTGTAAGAAAATGAAGTGCTGCACTGCAAGATCCTGAAAAGAATCACTGTGCGACTAACTGTCTTAGTATTTATGTTTTAGCTGTTTCCCCAAATGAGAATTTTGCTATTCTGCCAACAACGCAGCTGACTGTCCACGACATAGTGCGAGGAGTCACAGTGCATTAGTGTTACGATTTACATTCCAACTGTGGGAATAAATTCACTTAAATGTTGGTAAACAAATCAAAAGGTTGTTTTAAATTGAAATGTTAATAAAACAATTTTGATGACACAGAAGGGAATCGTACTAACATGAGGCTGTGACATTCTTTTGCATTATCATAAACAATTGCAACGGAAAGTGATCCATACAAATAGTACCCAAGTTACGAAATTCACTCATTAGTTTTCGTGTAAAATACTTTGAATTAAGAGGGGAGAGCCACGAATAATAATTAGGATTTCCAACACATTACCAGCCATTTGCGTTGGATACTAAAACGTAGATATTCCTGAACAGAATGTAATATTTGCACTACACTCAATAACTCGGCTAGTGCTTGCAGCAGGTAAACACTCTTTTTTATCTTACATTTTTCCAAATGTACTTTCATTTACCGAAATCATCTCAACTTCATCCTCTGTCCTCAGTCACACAATGAAGCATCTCAAATAAAATTAATTATCTAGTGAGCGATTTAGTCATCAAACCTCCTCACTCACTGACAGCTTCTACCTCTGTGTGTGTGTGTGTCGTATTTCCATTTCTGGAATTTTTACATGCTTTGGATGTCTCAAACGCTAAGCGACAATTTTGAATCGCTTATTATTCGCGCGCAGTATTTGGTCAAAGTAGATGTGTCGCTGGAAGAGGAGCCGGGAATTCTATCGTTACAGGAGTAGTGAGACAGGTGCACAGCAGAGGACTTTTGGGGATGTAGACGTAAAGTTAAGTGCATATGTGTTTAAGTAAAATTATGTGTGTTTCAATATTGAGAGACAGGGGAGAAAGATTCGATTAATGATTGAGAATGAAATTAGATGTAATGAAAATAGAAAAACATATGAAGAGGAATGTAGGTGATATTTTTTATTTAGTGGCACTGCAGTCGCACTTTGTTTGTAATTAAAAAAAAATGGTTCAAATGGCTCTGAGCACTATGCGACTTAACTTCTGAGGTCATCAGTCGCCTAGAACTTAGAACTGCTTAAATCTAACTAACCTAACGACATCACACAGTTCCATGCCAGAGGCAGGATTCGAACCTGCGACCGTAGCGGTCGCTCGGTTCCAGACTGTAGCGCGCAGAGCCACACGGCCACTCCGGCCCGCAATTTGTAATCATTTTTGAATGGGTCATCCATAGCAGGGTACGTTAGATTTTTCAACAAAGATTGTGTAATTTTCACTGTAAGGTATTTTTATGTTTATCGTTTGTGTAACATTTGTGAGAGCAAGAGTCTGATATCAATGCTGCCCTTTGTCAATATTAATGGACGTTGTAACATAAATTTCATGCATGTAATAATATATCAGATAATTTAAAACACTATGTTAGAGAAATAGTTAACCTAAGAGCATTGACCATATCCTCGATCAAAGACACTTTCGTTTAAGGGAGTGTCTCACTGAATGATGGGTCTGCCCCTGGTAGCTGAGTGGTCAGCGCGACAGAGTGTCAATCCTAAGGTCCTGGGTTCGATTCCCTTCTTGGTCGGAGATGTTTTCCGCTCAGGGCCTGGGTGTTGTGTTGTCCTAATCATCATCATTTCATCCCCATTGGCGCGCAAGTCGCCGAAGTGGCGTCAGATCGACAGACTTGCACCCAGCGAATGGTCTACCCGACGGAAGGCCCAAGTCACACGACATTTGCATTTGCAGAATGATGTGAATAAAATAGTTTACTTGTTTTCTGAAACATCGCATTAATCTCTCAACAACTGCGGTTAGAAATTTGCAGCTGGGGCAAAGAGAGCAGAAAGCACCGTGTCTCCAAGCAATTGATTATGAAGTAAGTTATTTTCGTTTCAGTTTCAGTTTGCCACGGAAATCCTCAATGCACAGGGAATATTTCGTGAACTGCATTATTAGGCAGATCATTAACACACAAGGACCACTTTCTTTAATTAAAGAGATTGAGAGAGGACAAGTTACTCTCTCACCTATTTTTCGCATACAGAAAATATAAAAGATTTTATTACAACCTGATGCACCTTGAGTGAGACTTTAGAAAACTAATAGCCTGAGCAGACGTTGATGGAGCCTGATAGGATGCAAAAACTTGAGGTATTTTTATGATTCTTAGCATGTAGAAACAGCTTGCTCGGATTTGAAATCAATTGGCAGCGAGCCAATCCCTTAGTAAATCTTGCCAGACAGGCCCACAGCCAGACAGGACAACCCCTTGTTGAGACAGGGATCCAGCAGAACAATGCCGTGCTACCTGCTGTGGCGCCAGCAGAAGCCTGGGCTGGGGAAACAGTCTAAAGGAACATGTCTACACAGTGGAGTTGTAAACTGGGCATTGTGTGCAGAGCGACACATAATAAAAATTCACATGTTCTCGTCTTTGACGATAGTGCAAGTAGGCCAGTGAACCACCTCCCTCAGCTGCCTCTGTTGTATAAGGATACTTCAGCATCTGAGAAACGTTTAGAGACAGAATCTTCATTACACCTCATAGCTAGGACTAACAAGGTCCAAGGCACAGGCGATTTAGATAAAGGTCTTTGAGACTGTTTCTGTTCATTTGTTGCCATGGGAAGAGACATGACCTCAGAAAAAAATCATCTGTTCCCCCTCTGCGAATACTTCTCTTTTTTTCTTAACTCTTGCCCTGCTTTGACAGGAGTTTGTGCTGTCAAGTGGGAGGGAAGATTTGGCGCCTCTAGAGCCTTATGATTGGCTCAAGATGGGGAGAAGATGGTTACGTTCGTGCACTTTGTGGGAAAACGGAATTTTTTTTCTGGAGAGGTGTGAAGCACTCAGGTGTGGCACTTCAGTATGGTAAGCACTTCTGGTCGAAACTCTGGCATGTGTGGTTGGTACTTGGGACCTGTCCTGAGACTGACTTCACTTGCGAGTAGTTTACACTGGGGAGCCTGTGGTGAAGTTCTTACTGTCCGACAGTGTGACTTCAAATGTCTCAGGCTACTCGTTTGCTGAGGGCACACTTATTCGTTTCTGTTTTACCAGTCTTGACGTTTGGTATCCTTGTGCACTCTGTCATATAAGTGAGTCAAATTGGTCCTTGGTAAGACCAGCGAACGGGTGTGCCACACACTGAAATCTACCGTGATTTCAGGGCTCTGATTGCTATAGCGTGAGATTTTTGCATTTCTTTTGTGGCCGCTATCGATTCACACGTGCCGCCGCCACGAAACACGTCCTCCCCCGCACGCATCTTGCCAGCTGCAAGTCACGTGGCTGCACGAAGTAAACAGGGTGACATACTGCCGCTCCAACATTGTCAGGGGGAAAGATCTCAATTGCCACTTTCTCTCAGCGGCACCTATGTAGAGAAACCAGTAGATTTGATCAATCAAAGTCTGCTCAGTGTCAAATCAATTCAGCTTTCGTTATCCACATTTACAGGACCAGAATACTTGACTCACTGATCATCTAGTTAAACTGTCTTTGCCTGCCAGAGTCCACCCAGAGAAGTTGAAAAGCATCTGTTAGTTGTTTAAGGAATTCAATATATAGCTGGTTTAGCATAATTTATGTCTGGTTTGAAAAAATAAATGTTGTTAGTACACTAAATTTTGCCACCATTCTCAATCAATTAAATAATCCCACCAGAGCTGCCTTTCAAAATTAATAGTGAACTTCAGGATTTAATCAGTTAGCACAATTTTTTTTAGAAAGATTGTAAAACAGGGCTGAATTCATGTTGTATCCCCACTGGCAGATATATTCAGTTTCCCTCGCAGTTGGAAATGCTCAAAATCCAACAACGACAACAAGATTACAACCAACCAACCAAGCCATTACGAGTTCAAAAATCAAACGAAATCAATTTGTAAAGGAAACTTTCAATGTGTTCAGTCATCCAAAGAACCTCACAATGGGAAACGTTGCAAACAACACTTTTCATTGTGTTTAGACAGCCAAACAAGCTCATATGGCAAACGCTGCAAACAAAACTGCTGTTACCCGTACTATAAAAACCTTTGGAGAAGTACACTATCTGCTCAAAAGTGGACGGACATTAACAGCCGAAAATAGATGAAGTAGTGATGTTGAACGCTGGTGTCTACAGCGAAGTCGACGACCTAACTCATCCCAAAGGTATTCCACTGTTTTCACGTGGGTAGTCTCGGAAGGCTATTACATTTCAAGGATGGTTTTGGTCACAAACCGTTTCCTCACAGATGCTATTTTATGGCAGAGTACACTGTCATGCTGATACAAACATCTTTATTGAACACTTTTTTGTACGCAAAACACAATGCTGTAAAATGTATTGATATCCTTTCGTATTTAGCGTTTCCTTAAGCACAGTGATGGGACC
This sequence comes from Schistocerca americana, assembly GCF_021461395.2. NCBI lineage: Eukaryota > Metazoa > Arthropoda > Insecta > Orthoptera > Acrididae > Schistocerca > Schistocerca americana. The sequence goes on from NC_060119.1 coordinate 231,560,478, forward strand.
GTACGCTGACCACGAAAAACACTCCCATACGATAGCACCACCTTCACCGTATTCCAGTGTTCGCACTACACATGAAGGCAGGTAACGTTCTGCAGGCATTCGGCGAGCCTAAATCCTTCCATCGCACTAACACAGGGTATAGCACGACACATCAGTCCAAATGACACGTTTCCAATAACGCACGTTCCAGCGTCATTTTTCTGTCGCCACTTGAAGGTTCGCTACTGGAAAGACTGGCTTATGAGAAGCTGCTTAATTGTTGTACCCCAATCTCTTTAACTCCCTATGCAGAGGAACTGTGCCAGATGGAATGTTGGAGCTCACGAGCCATTATTTCTGCTTATTTCATCCGTTGTTTTACAATCGCCGCACGCAATGTTCTACATTTACTTATACGTACTACACAAACCACGATGTAGTGTGTGGCGGAGGGCACCTAGTTCCACTGCCAGTCACACTGTTTTGTTTTCCACTCGCAAAAAAAGCGAGGGAAAAACCGCTATCTGCATGCCTCTGTATGAGCCCCAAATTCGTTTATCTCTGTGTTCCTTCCGCGAACTGTGCGTCGGTGACAGCAGAGTAATTGTGCAGTCGGCTTCAAATGCTAGTTCTCTAAATTGTATCAGCACTGTTCCTCGAGAAAAACTTCGCCTCCCCTCCAGAGATTCCCATTTTCAGCTCACAAAAATCTCCGTAGCACTCGCGTGTTCATCGAACCTACCGGTAACAAATCTAGCCCACCGACTCTAAATTGCTTCGATAACTTCCTTTAATCCGACCTGGTATGGATTTCAAACACTCGACCAGTGCTCAAGAATGAGTCGCACTGAATTTCTATACGCGGTATGCTTTACAGGTGACTCATACTTTCCTAAAATTCTCCCAATTGACCGAAGCTGACCATTCGCCTTTGCTACTACAATATTTACAGGCAACGTTGCGCCTGAATTTTTATTAAACGTAACTGTGACAAGCAGCACATTATTAATATTGCATTCGAAACATTACGTGATTGTTTTTTCTATTCATCTACATTAGCTTACATTTTTTCTACATTTAGACCTAGCTGCCATTCAGCATACCAACTAGAAATTTTGACTAAGTCGTCTTGTATGCTCCTACAGTCACTCACCGATGACAGGTACACTAAAGAATCGTCACTAAACAGTCGCTAAGTTCCTACTGACCCTGTCCACATGTAACTTTACGTATATAGAGAATAATAGCGATCCTATCACACTTCCCTGTGGTACTCCTGCGACACTCTTGTATCTAATCAACACTCCCCGTCGGAGACAACGTAATGTGTTCCAGTACATGAGAATTCTTCGTGCCATTCGCACTTGATCACCGTTTCAAATCCTTTTCGAATATCTACGAATGTGGGACCTGGATTATGGAATACGGAATATGTTTGACTGCCATTTTCCGTAAGTAGGCCTATGGAAGGCCTGCCTTGTCTTGGTTCAGCTTTGGTTGATACTTCACATTCCCAGTTCAGAGTCAAACCGCCAACTGTCGACATGCGCAACTGTAGAACAGTTGAAAAGTCTCAGATGGTTTCGTTACTCAAACGACATCCAGAACCTAGTCCATATTTGAAGTCACTGAGCTCTGTCCCAGATTTTTATTTTTATTGTGGTACGTTGAAGCACAGCGTCACCGGTGAATCACGGTCTTACTGCGTTCGTAGAAGGTAAAATTGTTCTATTCTACAACGATGTCATTCCAAGGACGTCATAGGATTGCACGTTTAAAGTGTGGTGGTGGGACTTGAAGTCCCATACCACCCTCTGACGGTGGAAGTCCTAGGTGCAGGCAACAGGTAACTCAACTACATTATTGGCCATTAAAATTGCTACACCAAGAAGAAATGCAGATGATAAACGGATATTCATTGGAAAAATTTATTATACTAGAACTGACATGTGATTACATTTTCTCGCAATTTGGGTGCATAGATCCTGAGAAATCAGTACCCAGAACAACCACCTCTGGATATAATAACGGCCTTGATACGCCTGCTGGCCGCGGTGGTCTAGCGGTTCTAGGCGCTCAGTTCGGAACCGCGCGACTGCTACGGTCGCAGGTACGAATCCTACCGCAGGCATGGATGTATGTGATGTCCTTAGGTTAGTTAGGTTTAAGTAGTTCTGAGTTCTAGGGGACTGATTGTAATGTCCCCACAGAAAATACCCTCTACCACGCACCAATTAATCATTGTCAATCAAACCTTCCACATTCATTCACTTTGGAAAAGTATCTGATCTGATTTTCTCGTAATATATGCGGCGACAACTCGACGACGCCGAAGTATTTTCTAGTGCGTTTATTCTTTGAAATAACAGAGATGCATATATGCATTCTCCATGGTTGTCAGAGTCGTAACTAGGACAGCTTCTGGAGTATCGGTTGAGGGATTGACGAGTTTCTGAGAGATACATATTCTGCTTTTCTTCTCGCTAAAGCGGGCCAGTTAACATTTGTGCCGCTAGCGGTTTGTTTGAAGAGAATGAGACTGTAAACGGAAAATAATTAAGACGTGGAATCACCGGAGATCTGGACATGTAATGGAGATTGATTTAATACACAATTTCCTTCATAAATAAGGTTTGTGACTTTTTTTGTTCTGGAGTGAATGAACGAATGAGTTTTTTCTGAATCATTTGATGATCACGTTGGCCCTGTAATTAGTGGGGAAGTTTCAGCTGTGTCGAAGAGAGCCTGCAATCACTGAGTCTGTGTTAAATCGTCCAAAAAGGCTTCGTACACATCTGGAATTCGCAATCTTTCGTAAAAGGAACAAATTGTCCACACGATTGATTCACCCGACTGAATGCAGTGTTTAACAGTAATAATAAATGTAAAGATCTCTTACAGCAAGCCAGCCGCTGATTACCAAGACGAAGGACTCCACCAAAGATTCTATTTGGCTGATTTCACGTAATGAAATATTATATTAAAAACTGTACATAGATAAAGGAGAGAAAGAGAGAGAGCGAATGAAAATAGAGATAATACTAATAATCCTCCATTAGTCTAACTTTTCGCCTGTCTTATTACGGATCAGCCAACAAATGGGAGGCCCTTACTTTACTGTATAGATTTATGTGTGAAGGTGAAGGGATCTTAAAGGCAACAGATACACGTCTATACAGACAAGACATTACACAAAGTTAGCGGCTAGCTGCATTCATCATCTATTCTTAGATGAAGAGACGGCAACTTATTATCCTTAACATTTCAAAAATGTTAAATGATGACCACAGATGTTAAGTCCCATAGTGCTCAGAGCCATTTGAACCATTTTTTGATACGCCTGGGCATTGAGTCAAACAGAGCTTGGATGGCGTGTACAGGTACAGCTGCCCATGCAGCTTCAACACGATACCACAGTTCATCAAGAGTAGTGACTGGCGTATTGTGACGAGCCAGTTACTCGGCTAGCATTGACCAGACGTTTTCAATTGGTGACAGATCTGGAGAATGTGCTGGCCAGGCCAGCAGTTGAACATTTTCTGTATCCAGAAAGGCCCGTACAGGACTTGCAACATGCGGTCGTGCATTACCCAACTAAAATGCATCATGATGCTGTAAACAGAACCTGGAGTCATCCGAAAAAATTACGTTTTGTCATTCGTGCACCCAGGTTCGTCGTTGAGTACACCATCGCAGGCGCTCCTCTCTGTGATGCAGCGACAAGGTTAACAGCAGCCACGGTCTCCGAGCTGATAGTCCATACTTCTGCAAACGTCGTCGAACTGTTCGTGCAGATGGTTGTTGACTTGCGAACGTCCCCATCTGTTGACTCAGGGATCGAGACGTGGCTGCACGATCCGTTACAGCCATGCTGATAAGATGCCAGTCATCTCGACTGCTAGTGATATGAGGCCGTTGGGATCCAGCACGGCGTTCTATATTATCCTCCTGAACCTCCGATTCCATATTCTGCTAACAGTCATCGAATCTCGACCAACGCGAGCAGCAATGTCGCGATACGATAAACTGCAATCGCGGTAGGCTACAATCCGGCCTTCATCAAAGACGCAAACGTAATGGTACGCATTTCTCTTCCTTACACGAGGCATCACAACAACGTTTCACCAGGCAACGCCGGTCAGCTGCTGTTTGTGTGTGAGAAATCGGTTGGAAACTTTCCTCATGTCAACACGTTGTAAGTGTCGCCACCGGCGCCAACCCTGTGTGAATGCTCTGAAAAGCTAATCAATTGCATATCACAACATCTTCTTCCTGTCGGTTAAATTTCGCTTTTGTAGCACATCTTCGTGGTGTAGCAATTTTAATGGCCAGTAGTGTATATTAGGTACCAACATTAGTGGCTTATGATGGTCGACGCATGTAAGTGGTCATTTCAGCACTGACCCTTCATTAATGGTCGTAACGGGGCTATCGTAAGCCATGGTCAGAATGTGATTCCTCAAAGATGGTGAGAGGAACAGGATGGCGGTGCCAGTGTCGGCGAGGCGTGGCACCAATGTTTTGTAAGCCAGCGACCGAACCGCGCAGGGCATCCACTTTATCATAGAGACGCCTTGCCTTCTCCAGAATGGACGTCTTGAGAGTGACCACGTCCGTTTCCTCGTGGAGGGTAACTACCCTCGTGATGGGAAGGGCGTGCAGGCTCAAAAAATGGCTCTGAGCACTATGGGACTTAACTTCTGAGGTCATCAGTCCCCTAGAACTTAGAACTACTTAAACCTAAATAACCTAAGGGCATCACACAGGTCCATGCCCGAGGCAGGATTCGAACCTGCGAACGTAGCAGCCACGTAGTTCCGGACTGAAGCGCCTAGAACCGATCGGTGGCCACGGCCGGTCATGCCGGCTCCACCGAAGATCCTTATTCTGCAGGCGCTGGAGAGTCTGCATGCGAGAGGCACTAATCGTGTCCCGCGCAGTGGAGCCATAGGTGAGGGAAGGGTGGCCAACCATCTGGTGCCGCACGGGATAGCCGCTCGGTCTGGGGCGCCTTGCAACGGTTCACGAAACCCCCATCAGAAGTTAGAGTCCTCCCTCGGGTGTGCGTGGGTGTGTTGTCCTTAGAGTAAGTTAGTTTAAGTAACGTGTAAGCCTAGGGACCGATGACCGCAGCAGGTTGGTCCCGTAGGAACTTACCACCATTACCACCAACCATTCTGTACAGACGGAGCTTGGTTTCTAGGTTCAGTTCCCTGCTGTTGAATGTTGGGTACAACGCCTTTATTTGCTTCTGTCCCTTTTGGGTGACGCCTTTTGGATGTCGATGGAGGAGCAGTTTTTTCCCATCTGGAAACATAGATGTTTGCTATTAGGGGACCATGGGACCTGGAAGCCGGCTTTAGTGATGTTGTGGCGGAGGAATGGAAGCCGTTTAGTGAAGTTGGGTGCCGTAGTTTTGGCGACATTGAGGACTGTCTTGTTTGAACGACACAAGGTCAGTGTCGCGTCCACTTGCCTCTCGAGACGAGCAGTGGGCTGGTCCGTGTTCTTGACGGTCGTATGGAGTGCCGAATCATAGCTTATTGTGCTAGGTGGCAGTGCGGGATGACTGGCATATCATTAACATAAATATCAAAGAGCATGGGAGGCCATACAGAGCTTTGAGGGGTATCAATCGACATGTGACGTAAGCTTGAGCATTTTCCTTGCTAAGTAACCAAGAAGTCCCTATCGTGGGGGAAATTATCTACGATCTTGACATAAATGTCAGGGATGGTCACCTGTGTCAGCATTTTGTACTCAAGATTGTCCTGCAGATCTTGTCATACGCGTTTTGCAGGTCCAGGAAAACCACTGGCGTCTGTTACTGCTCCTGTTACACTAGCGGGCCCCCCTCCCGTGGCATCTGGTGGCCGATACCTCATTACGAGAGTATGTCCAGATAATTTTGATCAAATAGTTTATATTCCAGTGGCCGATAACCGTTAAGAGCATACGGGTGAAAGGTAACCATTGGTTTTTTGACATCGGCTGAGTCTAGCATGATACTGCAGAGCGAGCAATAAATACTCATGAATGTAAATGTATGCCGACGGTTTCTGCACGCATGTAAATGTATGCCGGCGGTTGCGGCGATCCCGTGTGAAGACTCTGAATTTTCTCACGTTACCTTTTTACGTATTCAGTCCACATAAATTTCGATAACGTAACGATGTTTCCTCGCTACCCGACCGTTCATCTAGAAGTACACGCTGACGAGAAGTGGGTCGCTTCGCGGAACAGGGACGGTAGGAAACAATTTTGATAGGGCGAGAGACGGAATTCCCGTAGTTAGCAGCGGCGCTGTAGCCGACGTGTATCTCTAGGCAGCGGACATTCTCCTCTGGGGCGCTTTGGCGCCGCCTCCTCCTCTTCCTGCCTGCTGCCTCGTCTGCTTCCTCTCGCCGGCAGACAGTGAATAATGACTCTCAATGAGCTCTAACGAATCGCAAACTTTATATATTACTTTTCCAAACTTGAGCTGTCCCTGGCTTCTTCATTTCCCCGGCAGCCACCGCCGTTGCCGCCGCTGCCGCCGGCTGGACCTTAATATATGGATATTTTTTCCCATTTCTTCTCCGCCTTCCGCTGAAAAGCGCAACTTGGAGGCCCCGGAGACGATTTCTTTTGCTCTCCGCTCTGGCATACAAATGCGGCAATGTCCGGGCCCGGAGCGCCGTACACTTTTCGTGAGCTGGATTCGCACTGAGAGAGTACTGAGATTCGGAGAAGCGTCTCTTTTGACACAGCGCTAAGGTTCAGTGTGGCCACCCAACTGTACATCTAGTGATAATAACGGACTCATTCTCCGAGTTGCAAACATTGAAATCAATTCGTAAACATGAAAGACGTTGCTACACTGGCTGGCAATTGTAACTGTAACACTTGGAAGGACATTTACTCTGTAGCAGAGGGATACGTGATTAAATTTGTGGGTGATTCTGGGCTATAGACGGTGCGAAATTTAGTACAGTGAGTCTCTCGACGACCCATCCAAATTTTTTTCAGTCTGTGAGACATCTGGAGACAGTGCTTCCCAGAGTAACAGTCGAATACACACTGTATCTAGACATGTCAAAACAGCAAAAGCAGCAAGAGTTTTTGCGTTATTTTGTTGAAAGACAATGTTGCAAAAACTTAGAAAGCACGGCATAGTTTCCGTCCTTGAGAGGCTGAAAGGTATACGTTGTCCTTGTACCCCCTTCACATTCTCTGTCTCCGTGACGTACTTCTGTTTACGAGGGGATTCTGGAAAGTAATGTCTCCGAATTATTTTATTCTGCTCTCAATATCAGCTGATGTATTATACAGGGTGGTCCACTGATCGCGAACGGGCCAAATATCTCAAGAAATAAGCATCAAACGAAAAAACTACAAAGAACGGAACTTGTCTAGCTTGAAGGGGGAACCAGATGGCGCTAGGGTTGACCCGCTAGATGGCGCTGCCATAGGTCAAACGGATATCAACTGCGTTTCTTAAAATAGAAACCCCCATTTTTATTACATATTCGTGTAGTACGTAAACAAATACGAAAGTTTTAGTTGGACCACTTTTTTCGCTTTGTGATCAATGACGCTGTAATAGTCACAAACATATGACTTACAATTTTAGACGAACAGTTGGTAACAGGTAGGTTTTTTAAATTAAAATGCAGAACGTAGGTAAGTTTGAACATTTTACACTCCTGGAAATTGAAATAAGAACACCGTGAATTCATTGTCCCAGGAAGGGGAAACTTTATTGACACATTCCTGGGGTCAGATACATCACATGATCACACTGACAGAACCACAGGCACATAGACACAGGCAACAGAGCATGCACAATGTCGGCACTAGTACAGTGTATATCCACCTTTCGCAGCAATGCAGGCTGCTATTCTCCCATGGAGACGATCGTAGAGATGCTGGATGTAGTCCTGTGGAACGGCTTGCCATGCCATTTCCACCTGGCGCCTCAGTTGGACCAGCGTTCGTGCTGGACGTGCAGACCGCGTGAGACGACGCTTCATCCAGTCCCAAACATGCTCAATGGGGGACAGATCCGGAGATCTTGCTGGCCAGGGTAGTTGACGTACACCTTCTAGAGCACATTGGGTGGCACGGGATACATGCGGACGTGCATTGTCCTGTTGGAACAGCAAGTTCCCTTGCCGGTCTAGGAATGGTAGAACGATGGGTTCGATGAGGGTTTGGATGTACCGTGCACTATTCAGTGTCCCCTCGACGATCACCAGTGGTGTACGGCCAGTTTAGGAGATCGCTCCCCACACCATGATGCCGGGTGTTGGCCCTGCGTGCCTCGGTCGTATGCAGTCCTGATTGTGGCGCTCACCTGCACGGCGCCAAACACGCATACGACCATCATTGGCACCAAGGCAGAAGCGACTCTCATCGCTGAAGACGACACGTCTCCATTCGTCCCTCCATTCACGCCTGTCGCGACACCACTGGAGGCGGGCTGCACGATGTTGGGGCGTGAGCGGAAGACGGCCTAACGGTGTGCGGGACCGTAGCCCAGCTTCATGGAGACGGTTGCGAATGGTCCTCGCCGATACCCCAGGAGCAACAGTGTCCCTAATTTGCTGGGAAGTGGCGGTGCGGTCCCCTACGGCACTGTGTAGGATCCTACGGTCTTGGCGTGCATCCGTGCGTCGCTGCGGTCCGGTCCCAGGTCGACGGGCACGTGCACCTTCCGCCGACCACTGGCGACAACATCGATGTACTGTGGAGACCTCACGCCCCACGTGTTGAGCAATTCGGCGGTACGTCCACCCGGCCTCCCGCATGCCCACTATACGCCCTCGCTCAAAGTCCGTCAACTGCACATACGGTTCACGTCCACGCTGTCGCGGCATGCTACCAGTGTTAAAGAGTGCGATGGAGCTCCGTATGCCACGGCAAACTAGCTGTCACTGACGGCGGCGGTGCACAAATGCTGCGCAGCTAGCGCCATTCGACGGCCAACACCGCGGTTCCTGGTGTGTCCGCTGTGCCGTGCGTGTGATCATTGCTTGTACAGCCCTCTCGCAGTGTCCGGAGCAAGTATGGTGGGTCTGACACACCGGTGTCAATGTGTTCTTTTTTCCATTTCCAGGAGTGTATATCAGTTGTTCCAATGTGATAACATGTACCTTCGTGAACATGTACCTTTGGTTAATGACTTTCTGAGAAAGCATGCTGTTACAGCGTGATTACCTGTAAATACCACATTAATGCAATAAATGCTCAAAATGATGTCTGTCAACCTCAGTGCTTTTGGCAATACGTGTAACGACATTCCTCTCGGCAGCGAGTAGTTCGCCTTCCGTAATGTTCGCACATGCATTGACAATGCGCTGGTGTATGTTGTCAGGTGTCATCGGTGGATCACGATAGCGACTATCCTTCAACTTTCCCCACACAAAGAAATCCTCGGACGTCAGATCCGGTGAACGTGCGGGCCAAGGTGTGGTGCTTCGACGACCAATCCACCTGTCATGAAATGTGCTATTCAATACCGCTTAAACCGCACGCGAGCTATGTTCCGGAAAGCCATCATGTTGGAAGTACGTCGCCATTCTGTCATGCAGTGAAACACCTTGTAGTAACATCGGTAGAACATTACGTAGGAAAGCAGCATACATTGCACCATTTAGATTGCCATCGATAAAATGGGGGCCAATTATCCTTCCTCCCATAATGCCGCATCATACATTAACCCGCCAAGGTCGCTGATGTTCCACTTGTCGCAACCATCGTGGATTTTCCTTTGCCCAGTTGCGCATATTATGCCAGTTTACGTTACCGCTGTTGGTTAATGACGCTTCGTCGCTAAATAGAATGTGTGCAAAAAATCTGCCATCGTCCCGTAATTTATCTTGTGCCCAGTGGCAGAACTGTACACGACGTTCAAAGTCGTCGCCATGCAATTCTTGGTGTCTAGAAATATGGTACGGGTGCAATCGATGTTAATGTAGCATTCTCAACAGCGGCGTTTTTGCGATTCCCGATTCTCGCGCAATTTGTCTGTTACTGACGTTCGGATTAGCCGCGAAAGCAGCTAAAACATCTACTTGGGCATCATCATTTGTTGCAGGTCGTGGTTGACGTTTCACATGTGGCTGAACACTTCCTGTTTCCTTAAATAACGTAACTATCCGGCGAACGGTCCGGACACTCGGATGATGTCGTCCAGGATACCGAGCAGCATACATAGCACACGCCCGTTGGGCATTTTGATCACAATAGCCATATATCAACACGATATCGACCTTTTCCGCAATTGGTAAACGGTCCATTTTAACACGGGTAATGTATCACGAAGCAAATACCGTCCGCACTGGGGGGATGTTACGTGATACCACGTACTTATACGTTTGTGACTATTACAGCGCCATCTATCACAAACGAAAAAAATAGTCCAACTAAAACATTCATACTTCTTTACGCACTACACGAATATGTAATAAAAATGGGGGGTTCCTATTTTAAAAAAAGGCAGTTGATATCCGTTTGACCTATGGCAGCGCCATCTAGCGGGCCAACCATAGCGCCATCTGGTTTTCCCCTTCAAGCTAGACGAGTTTCGTTCTTTGTAGTTTTTTTCGTTTGATGCTTATTTCGTGAGATATTTGGCCTGGTCACTATCAATGGACCACCCTATATATGCACATTACTAGGTCGACTTTCTCGTTTCGTTGACAGAAGTTGCAACACTCTGCATAAATACATACGTACATACATACATACAGTAATACTTGTTCCATAGATCACGAATACGACATTTCGTAATGATGTGGAACGTATCACTTTAATGCAAGTTTTCATTACACCAAGTAATTAATTCTTTTACAGTTACTTCTTCATATCTAAAAATGCATATATTGAGTAGAAGAAGTTGTCATTCAGAAATTCTTTTGATTTGTTTTTAAATGTTTGTTGGGCATCTGTCAGACTTTTAATGCTATATGGCAAATTACCAACGATTTTTGTGGCAGAATATTTCACCCCTTTCTGTGCGAAAGTCAGATTTAACACTAGGCACTTTTCTGTTGTTTTGGAATTGTGATGGGTTGTTAATAACAAGCTTATGTAGAAAGGAAAAGGAAGCGAGAAAGGAAGAGATTTCAGATACTGGATGACGTGATGGACGGTACAACATCCAGCAGCGTTAAGAAGGAAGCAATGGATCGCAGAAAATGGAGAGGCCAAGGACCTGCTAGTATAGCAGAAAACTGATAATAATGATGATGATTAATAACAAATTTCGTAACTGAATATATGTATTGCGAAGGTACTGTGAATATTACAAGTTCCTTACATAAATGTTTGCAAGGTCATCTTGAGTGCGTTTCAGTTATAATTCTAATACACGCTTTCGTACGATGAATATTTTTCTCTTAATGATGAATTACCCCCAAAATATGATGCCGTATGAAAGCAGCCAATTAAAATAGGCATATTAGGCTAATTTACTGATACGTTTATCACCAAAATTTGCAATAACCTTAATAGCGTAAGTAGCTGAACCTCACCGTTTCAGTAGATCATCGATATGTTTCTTCCAATTCAATTCCTCATTAATGGAACACCCCGAAATTTTAAATATTCTGCCTTAGGAACCGACTTCGTGGTCTATATTTATCAATGGTGTTATGCCACTTTCTCTTCAGAATTGCTTATACTGTATATATATTTGCCACTAGATAGACTCTAACTGTCGTAACATGGCTGTGTGTAACGTAATTATGCTGTGTGTAATGTAAATATGCGTGAGAAACAGCGTGCTGTAATCCCTCGGAAAACTCAAAGCACGAATTCGAAGAGTTCGTTCGCTCTTGGAGCAGCCTCTCCTTCACTATGACAATACCATGCCACACACGAGCGCTGCGACATCTGCAACATTCAGATGCCTTCGGTTCAATGTCAGCAACCGCCCTCCATACAGTCCCCACTCGGCCCCATCCGATCTTCATCTGTTTCCAAAACTTACAGAACACCTTCGACGACTTCATTTTGACAATTATAAATATAAAACTCCCAGCTTGTGTATACATAAGAGACCAAAGTAACATAGTTAGTTTCTCTTTTGCATATCTTCAATGTGGTAATAAGTTTCTTAATGAATAACCTGACTTCTCTTTTGCATATTCTGAATGTGGTATTATCTTTTGTAATAAATAACCACAATCACATTCTGTTTTCGTAACAACAACGGTGTCGATTGACTAATTAATGAAATAATGTGGTGGAATTAGGGTAGACCCCTTTGCGTGCGGTGACTGACACTTAGGCTTAGTTTTATTGTCAACTGTAGCTAAGGAGACAACTGAGATATCCACTTTCACGTAGTGGTCGTTCCTCAGGTTCCTTCATACGACACATAAGCGTACCGAAGGTCAAAATATTCTCCTTGAACGTGGAATATCGTACGGGTGCTGTCGAAATTATCAGCTACGCCAGCCAGAGATCATGGAGTTGCGTGCCCTAAGGCACCTCATACCATGTACTGTGCCACACTGATAATAAAGTACGATTTATAATTTAATTAAGTACCACTTCATAAACAAGTAGGATCATTTGGTTTATCGCTGTAGGGTAGACGTTTGATTTATGTGTTAGCGTTGCTCTCTAGTTTGACTGGTCACTGGTTGCTATCGTACCTGAATATAGATTCTGCAGTGCGAAAGGGAAATTATACGTGTCAACATCGTTTAGTTGTACTGCATATGAGTTACCATTGCATCACAAAGATTCCCCAGTTATTGATGGTATGCTCATATGTACTAGCCAATTTCAAGAGAAGAGATACAGTACTCGGAAGTAATCGAAATTAGTTGTTTGGTTACGTAAATGTGGTCTTTAATTATCTGCTTAACAGTACTGTCGCAAGCGTACTAGAGTTTACTTCACTGTGGTAAGAAACTAAAATGCCTTTAAAGCTTATCGCATTGTGCGAATGATATATCACAACTTTCACTAACGTATTATAGAAAATCTATTCAAAATAATTCCATTAACAATCGCTACAGCAATGGATATTAAAAACAAAACCTCTCATTCGTCAATATCACGAGAATATCAGTAGCACAAAATTACTAACGTGAAACTTTTACTAACGAAAATCCCACGCAGCAAAAATTACGTTCTCTTGTGTTCTAAATTTATCACAGTATCAGAGATTAAACGACAACTCAAATCAGCGATGTAATTTGGTACCTATACCGAATTTTTTTAAAATTTGATTTTTAAGAAAATAAATCTGATTACCTTTGCTTTTTCTATCTTTTCCTTACGTAATTAGTTTGGAATATTAATTCGAAGTATCTATTAATCTTTGATTCTCAATTAATCTTTTTTAATTATTAATATTCTGTTCCAGACTAAATGGTCGTAATATAATTAATATTATTGGCATTAACTTCATCGCAATTTCGACTAGCTAGCCACAGACTGGACTTGCAAAAATGCAGCATTTTCTGAAGACTGACGTTTGGTGAGGTAATATGACGGCATCAGGAAGTTTGTGTATGGTACTAATACGATTTTCTGAAGCCAAATGGCGTTGTGAAGTTTTATGAGATGGTTTAAAGAAGTTCTGTTATTGAGCAAACATTTGTGTACTAGTTGAGTTTAACTCATACTTTGTGGGATCGCGTTGCAAAAAGAACATCAAGTTACACACAGACACGTTTAAAGCAGACTAGTTTGCGTAAAAACACTCAAATGCCTAAAGACACTTGTTTTTAACGAGAAATAGCACATTATGCTTATAGGAGCTCTCTCATAACGAGCATACTATTCAAAGTAAAGCTGAAGTTTATCAAACTTGGTTAAGCTACGTCTATTAACACTAGATTATTAAACACCTTGATATATTCATAAACTATTTAAACACTGCCGGCATTTAGGGCAACAGAATCTGTAATGTAATTATTTAGGCTTATAAACAGTACAAAAGCAAATCTACTTAAGATGTTTCTAGTTAAGCTTGCATCGAGGCATGCTCCTTTTCTTGTGCCTATCGTATGCTGTGCGAAAAATTACAGCCGAAGACGATGAATGTTTTGACCGTTATGTCAGACCTCCAAAGGCCAGTTTATCAATTGTTTCCCACTTGTTGCAACTGTTTCATCAACAAATAAACAGCTCTTTATACGTCCTTTGCGCTCGCAGCCCTATTGCGATTCTAAAGGGCTGGCTTCATAGGCGCCAGTGATACTGTATACGGTATTGCCAGTGTGGTAATGTATGTCTGTGTGACTATCATACGTTCAATAGCTTTGATTTTTGACAGACCTCTTCAGTTTAATATTTCTCAATTCTTTTTGTCTCGTTTTCATACAACAGGTCGTTGAAGGGCAATCTATTTTCAATCGTAAGGTGGGAGCTAAATTTTCTTTTCAGTTTCTTGGCTTTATTTTATCTCTTCTATTTCGAAATTCACTGCAGCGGATTCGTCGTAAGTGTACGAGTGCCCGCAAAATTTTAAGTCTCGACTGACGGACAGTAATTATTGACAAAAGGGACAAACAAAAAGCACAGACGACACCACCACTTCAGTCCATATAATTAAACAATGAGAACAATCTTACAGTCTCTTCAGGTGTTGACAACACGCATCCCGCTAACAATTCCTAAGTAGTTGAAATGGTCACTCGACACTTAAATCGGAAGAAAAAGCTTTGATGTACATGCGCCTTTTGTCATAGTCCCCTTCAAAAGTCGTGGTCTCTTTTTAACTACATCAGACCAATATCTTCACGAAGTCACAGGCTAATCATCGCTGTAGGAACAAAATAACCTTCCGTTCTCCAATGCCACGGTCTATCAGCTAAAATAAATACTCCTGAATCATTACCTCGCTCGAGGACCAAAATCCTCCAATGCACAACCAAAAACTGCCACTACTGTGTCTTCTTCGAACGTACCACACACCAACAAAATATGCACAACTCAGTTCACTCTGAGTGTGCTTCCTGACTCATTAGCTTTACACAACGGAGGTTACGGACCCCAGGCCGATATCGTTAATCGAGATCACAACCGAAATCATTAGTTCTTGTTCCTTACAGCCACTTGATATTCTTCATAAATAAATAATTACACAAGCCCGGTTAACACTAACTCGCGACCCACGATCACCCCGCATCACATAAGGTGTGTTAAACCTAACTTGTCAACCACGAAACTAGTAAACCAAGTCCAAGATTTATGTTGGCAGGATACACAAAGCAGCCTGTATTGTCTGTCGTCTTTTTCAAATAAGACTTATCACACGCTATAGCTCACTCCCGACAACTAGCGTATCATGAAATCTGTTCAAATGGTTCAAATGGCTCTGAGCACTATGGGACTTAACTTCTGAGGTCATCAGTCCCCTAGAACATAGAACTACTTAAACCTAACTAACCTAAGGACATCACACACATCCACGCCCGAAGCAGGATTCGAACCTGCGACCGTAGCAGTTGCGCGGTTCCAGGCTCTAGCGCCTAGAACCGCTCGGCCACCACGGCCGGCATGAAATCTGTAACACATTTATAAACCATATATTAGAAAACTGTTACAAACTTATTTCTTTCATTGCCTTGGATATTAACATATTTAAGTGTGCAAATTTCAGTAAGACACAAAAATGTGCTGTTTGACTTGAAAAATGGTTCAAATGGCTCTAAGCACTATGGGACTTAATATCTGAGGTTATCAGTCCCCTAGAACTTAGAACTGCTTAAACCTAACTAACCTAAGGACATCACACACATCCATGCCCGTGGCAGGATTCGAACCTGCGACCGCAGGAGCCGCGTGGTTCCGGACTGAAGCACCTAGAACCGCTCGACCACAACGGCCGGCGGTTTGAACTTGACGCAGCAGAACTATCACGCTAGACGCAGGGGCTTGTATGACGATGACAAATGAAATCTGGCAGCGTGTATTCTCTTCGGATGATCCAGATACTAATGGAGCCATCGCGACGCTAAGCGTGCGCCCATGGAGCGCGAAATGGCGTCGCACTGCCCGCGTCCCTACCTGTCTTCCAGCAAACAAGCTCATATTCTGAGCTACCTACAAGATGTTCCGAAGCTATACATTCAGGTTAATACTGGAGATTGAGAACATCAAAACAAATATATTTTGCCGAGGAACATACGGTCTCTGAAGTCAACTTGTAATGTTATGGAACATATTGTCACTGGTGCTGCAGTAATCTCTCGTACGTGTGTCCCTGGCTTGGACTGTGTACGGACGCTGAAAACTGCTCTGCGTACGGATGTTTGGCTCTGAGGTATGCCTGGAAACACACCGATTCATTCGCGAGAATCACCGCCCTGTAGATTAAAAGTGACTTCCTTGTATAGACACCGATCCAGCCGCAATCATTACCACCTTGTGAAAACAACACTAAACATGAAGCGGTTTACGTCTGCTGAAGTAGGAGACGTGCATCTAGTGTACGTGTCTGTGAAGGGAAATGGACGAGCTGCTGCGAGAGAGTATCTTCAGGACTTTCCCACCCGACGGGTTCCACAACACCAGACAATCGGACGTCTGTATCGCCTGCTACTTGTAACAGGCACTGTCGTGAAAGTATCCATGGTACCGGTCGGAATCGAACAATGAGAACACTCAAAACAGAATACGAGATTCTGAGACTTTTTGTAGACACTCCGTCTACAAGTACACTAAGTATGGCACACATCCTTGGCGCCATACATAGTCTTTTATGGATTCCTCTTTCCCGTATTCAGCACGTGGCAGCATTAGCACCTTAAGATTTATCCAAAGGGTACGATTCGCACAAAGGTTTTTCCAACAGACTGCCCTACACCTCTTATTTTCGGCCAAGGTCGTGTACACCGAAGTGGCTTTGTTAACCCGTGAAGGCTGTTTGACTATCAACAGTTCGCATGTTTGGGCATGTGTGAATCCACGGGATAATCGACCTCTGATCATCACCAGCAATTCGGTGTCAATGTGTGGGCTGGCATTATCAGTGATAGTTTGATTGGACCATACATTTTTCCATTCCATCTTAACGGACGGGAATCTCAAATCTTTGTGGAACATGTGTTGCCAGAACTGCTGCAGGACGTACCTCTGTAGGTCACATCTACATCTACACCTACATCTACATGGATACTCTGCAAATCACATTTAAGTGCCTGGCAGAGGGTTCATCGAACCAACTTCACAACTCTCTACTATTCCAATCCCGTACAGCGCGTGGAAAGAATGAACACCTATATCCTTCTGTATGAGCTCTGATTTCCCTTATTTTATCGTGATGATCGTTCCGCCCTATGTAGGTCGGTGTCAACAAAATATTTTCGCATTTGGAGGAGTAAGTTGGTGATTGGAATTTCATGAGAAGATTCCGTCGCAATGGAAAACGCCTTTCTTTTAATGATTTCCAGCCCAAATCTTGTATTATTTCTGTGACACTGTCTCCCATATTTCGCGATAATACAAAACGTGCTGCCTTTCTTTGAGCTTTTTTGATGTACTCCGTCAATCCTACCTGATAAGGATCCTACACAGCGCAGCAGTATTCTAAAAGAGGACTGACAAGCGTAGTGTATGCAGTCTCCTTATCCTTAGTAGGTCTGTTACTCTTTCTAAGTGTCTTGCCAATAAAACGCCGCCTTTGGTTAGCCTTCCCCACAACATTTTCTATGTGTTCTTTTCAGTTTAAGTTGTTCGTAATTGTAATACCTAGGTATTTAGTTGAATTTAAGGCTTTTAGATTAGACTGATACATCGTGTAACCGAAGTTTAACGAGTTCCTTTCAGCACTCATGTAGATGACGTCCCACTTTTCGTTATTTAGGGTCAACTGCCACTTTTCGCACCATTCAGATATCTTTTCTAATTCGTTTTGCAGTTTGTTGTGATCTTCGGATGACTTTATTAGTCTGTAAACGACAGCGTCATCTGCAAACAACCGAAGACGGCTGCTCAGACTGTCACCCAAATCGTTTATATAGATAAGGAACAGCAAAGGGCCTGTAACACTACCTTGGGGAACGCCAGAAATCACTTCTGTTTTGCTCGATGACTTTCCGTCAATTACTACGAACTGTGACCTCTCTGACAGGAAATCGCAAATTCAGTCACGTAACTGAGACGATATTCCATACGTACGCCATTTTACTGCGAGCCGCTTGTGTGGTACAGTGTCAAAAGCCTTCCGGAAATCCAGGAATAAGGAATCGATCTGAAATCACTTGTCAATAGTACTCAGCACTTCATGTGAATAAAGAGCTAGTTGTGTTTCACAGGAACGATGTATTCTAAACCAATGTTGACGGTGTGTCAATAGACCATTTCCTTCAAGGTAATTTGTAATGTTTGAACACAATATATGTTCTAAAATCCTGCTGCATATCGACGTTAACGATATGGGCCTGTAATTTAGTGGATTACTCCTACTACCTTTCTTGAATATTGGTGTGACCTGTGCAACTTTCCAGTCTTTGGTTACGGATCTTTCGTCGAGCGAACGTTGTAAATGATTGTTAAGTATGGAGCTAATGCATCAGCATACTCCGAAAGGAACCTAACTGGTATACAGTCTGGACCAGGAGACTTGCTTTTATTAAGTGATTTGAGTTGCTTCACTACTCCGAGGATATTTACTTCTACGTTACTCATGTTGGCAGCTGTTCTCGATTCGAATTCTGGAATATTTATTTCGTCTTCTCTTGTGAAGGTATTTCGGAAGGTTGTGTTTAGTAAATCTGCTTTGGCAGCACTGTCTTCGAGAGTATCTCCATTGTTATTGGGCAGAGAAGTCAGTGATTGTTTCTTGCCGCTAACATACTTCACATACGACCAGAATCTCTTGGGATTTTCTGCCAGGTTTCGAGACAAAGCTTCGTTGTGGGAACTGTTACAAGCGTCTCGTATTTAACTCTGCGCTAAGTTTCGAGCTTCTGTAAAGGAACGCCAATCTTGGGGATTTTGCGTCTATTTAAATTTGGCATGTTTGTTTCGTTGATTCTGCAACAGTGTTCTAACCCGTTTCGTGTACCAAGGAGGATCAGCTCCGTCGTTTGTTAGTTCATTTTGTGTAAACCTCTCAATTGCTGCCGATACTAATTATTAATTTGGAATGAGTGGAGATTGTCTGTCAGGAAGGCGTAAAGTGAATTTTTATCTGTTTTTTTTTTCTTTTTAATAGGTATATTTTTCGAGGATTTGGGGATTACAATATTTAGTCTCGCTCCGACAACCCTGTGTTCATTAATCCCTATTTCGGTTTTGATGCTCGTTATTAACTCAGGATTATTTGTTGCTAAGAGGTCAAGTGTGTTTTCACAACCGTTTACTATTCGCGTGGGCTCATGTACTAAGTGCTCGAAATAATTTTCAGAGAATGCGTTTAGCACAATTTCGGATGATGTTTTGTGCGTACCTCCGGAGTTAAACATGTATTTTCGACAACATATGGAGGGTAAATTAAAGTCACCACCAACTATTATCGTATGAGTCGGGTACGTGTTTGAAATCAAACTCAAGTTTTCTTTGAACCGTTCAGCAACTGTATCATCTGAACTGGGAGGTCGGTAAAAGGATCCAATTATTATTTTATTCCGGTTGCCAACAGTGACCTCTGCCCATACTAACTCACATGAAGTATCTACTTCAATATACACATAAGATTTACTTCCGACATGATGGTATGCCATCCCATTTCAGCATTGATGTAGGAATCATTTGTCACCTCCGGGAATCGATGGATGATCTGAGATGGTCCTGTAGCCTGACCACCCATGACACCTGACCTCATGTGTCTGGAGTTCTTCCTCTGATGGTTTATGAAGCAGCTGGTGTATGAAACCGCTGTGAAAAAAGAAGACTTCGTCACCAGAATTGCCATCGCTGCTGGTACCACTGTGGATATGCCAGTTATCTTCGAACGGACATGACAATCAATGATCCGGCAATGTCCAGAGTGCATTCAGGCCAGTGGTCACGCATTCGAACAGTTCCTGTGAATGCCACTGCCGCAAATAGCGTGCTGAACTACCCTCTGTCTACATCGTCCCCAGCATTAGAGATTGCCACTAGGGACAATATAAACGATGACTAGATATATTTGTTTCTATTTTCACTACCTCCTGTATTCACTACCTTAACACCCTGCATACTGTCCTGAACGTACGACAGAACAACAAGTCTGTCCTCTCGGGCGCTAGTCACACAGAACCTCTGACATTCTACAGGACGTTGAGCGTGATCGTCCTGAACTCAAAGAATTCCATTTTCACATTACAGCCGACCACCGGAAGCAGCAATACGAGGTGCGGCTAGAAAAAAACCGGACTGATGCTGGAAAAAAACATTTATTTACAATTATTTACAATTTCATGTTATCTCCTTCAATGTACCTTCCTCCTCGGTCTCTACACCACTCCATACGAATTTTCCACTGTTCATAGCAATGCTGCAGATCATTTTCGGTAAGTCCATACATTACTTCCGTCGCTTTTTCTTTTGCTGCTTCAACGGTCTCAAATCTAGTTCCTTTCAAAGCTGACTTGACTTTAGGGAAAAGAAAAAAGTCACAGGGGGCCAAATCAGGTGAGTAGGGTGGATGATCTAAGATGGGAATGTTGTGTTTTGCCAAAAACGTCTTCACTGACAACGCATTGTGAGCTAGGGCATTGTCTTGGTGAAGGATCCATGACTTTTTTCTCCACAAATCGTTCCGTTTTCTCCGTACTCGCTCACGTAGGGTAGCCAGGACGCTAATGTAGTAATGCTGATTCACTGTTTGTCCCTCTGGTACCCAATCAATGTGCACAATCCCTTTGATGTCAAAAAAAAAGCAATCATCATTGCCTTGAATTTCGATTTTGACATTCGTGCTTTTTTTTGTCGTGGAGAACCAGGAGTTTTCCAATGCATCGATTGGCGTTTAGTTTCGGGATCGTAAGTAAAAAACCACGATTCATCGCAAGTAATAACATTTTGTTAGAAGGTGGGATCACTTTCAATGTTTTCCAGGATGTCAGAACAAATCATTCTTCGGCGTTCCTTCTGTTCAATTGTGAGACACTTTGGAGCCATTTTTGAACACACTTTGTTCATGTTGAAACTTTCATGAAGAATCTGCCTAACACTTTCCTTGTCAACTCCTGTTAACTCAGACACTGCTCTGATTGTTAAACGGCGATCTTGTCGAACAAGTTTACCGATTTTTTCAATGTTTGCATCAGTTTTTGCTGACAATGGTCTGCCAGTGCGAGTGTCATCACTGGTGTCCTCGCGGCCATCTTTAAATCGTTTAAACCACTCAAACACTTGTGTTCGCGATAAACAATCATCGCCGTACACTTGTTGTAACATTACAAACGTTTCACTTGCAGATTTTCCTAGTTTGAAACAAAATTTGATGTTAACACGCTGTTCTTTCTGTGCACTCAACATTTTCCGACGCACAGACAAAACGTCAACTACTTAAAACAGACGCCACGGGCAGACTGAGTGCAGGAGGCAGATGAAACTCGAGCAGTAGGTGGAGCGAGAGTCACGTGACAGGCCACGCAACTTTCAGCCTTATTGCATTCGTTTTATTGTTTCACCAGTACTAGTCCGGTTTTTTTTCTAGCCACACCTCGTATTGCGGCAGTATAAACAACAGTCTCAACAAGCCGCGATGCTGCCATTGTCGAAACCCGACACATGCTGATAGGCGCTTCTTCTTCTTCTTCTTCTTCTTCTTCTTCTTCTTCTTCTTCCACGAGAAACAATAAAGTGTTCTTACATACAAGCATTCAAATGCGATTTGTGAGCGGGAAACCCGCTACGAAATATTTCCTCGCACACAGGATGTAGATCCCATTACTCCTAGCTCTTAAGTGAGGTTGTGCTGCAGTACTGATCAAGAAAGATTCGCAAACTGAGATTATTGTTCCGCGTCAACTATACAATATTTCAGAACAAGTGAAAACTTGTGGCGGACCAGGACTCGAAACCGGATCTCTCACTTGTCGCTTAACAACTTCAGTTACCCGAACACGTTTCCAGAAGCGGCCCAAACCTGCATTTTTCCCGCTGTCCACATTTGCAAGTGCTCGCACTATACTATCGTGATTCCCACACAGGCCGAGACACTGTTTTTCTATCGTCATATTACTCTGCTATGATATGAAATACTGTACTCTAGTGCAGTGTCCGTGTCGTACTATATGGACCGAAGCAATTATTTTTCGGAACGTATGTACGTCCGAAGCACCATTACTTCTGACCGTACAGTACAACAAAGGTAATGCATTAGATTACAGTGCTTCACGCCATAGCAGTGCCGGGGCCCACAGAAAATAGGGCTCCGCAACAAACCTGTGACGTCACACCAGTCACCTTGTGTGACATCGCGAACGATCGGCTACGTCCAGGTACAGATGGGAAATCAGTATGTCAACGAGAAGGTAGCCAATAAAGCCAGTAATTTGGTCATATGTTATCCATAGCGTGAATCTGTCCAAACGCCCAGCTGCGAAGTATTAAAATTGGCTCAAATAGTAACGCGCTTCCCGCCACACACGGTCGCAGCAGCTCTTAAGACCTGTAGTGTCACGTGCTGTGATGTACGCCACAGGACCAATATCGCTCGTTGGAGCCAGAGAAGTTCAATACGATGATTGAAAAACAAAGTCAACCTGGGCAGGAATCACGGTACTATAGTGCGAGCAATAGTAGATGTAGACAAGGGCACAAATGGAAGTCTGGGCCACTAGTGGAAGTGCGCTCGGAAAGCCGGAGTCGCAAAGGCGACTCCACGTGACAAGTGGGAAATGTGGGTTCGAGTTCCGGTCTCTACAAATTTTCGTTTGTTCTAAAATATTCTACAGCTGCATGTCATATATAGATTGTTCGAAAATTCCCGTTACACATTTCAAGGGCTTGTAGAGAGGTGTGGGTACATAATGCTTTGAATAGGAACCCAAGCCCGGAAACGTACCATTTATGTTGCACGATAAAAAAGAACCCAGCATACTGTACGTTCAGCACGGTACCGATGCATTACAACAGCGACTCGGTATGACGGCCACCGCCGATGTTACAGACAATGTGCCTACTAAGCATGTTGTGGTACACATTCTCCATGCCACGTGGTGTTTCTTCAGTTTCTAGTGCAGCGAACAGAACTCAGGCCAGCAGGTCTTCCGTTGCGTCTACAGGAGTCATACTACACGTCATGCTGTCTACATTATTGGATACAGAAGAAGCAACTCTGAGACTTTTCTCTTTCCCTCAGCAGACGTTGTCGCATTACGCGTCTGTAATGAAAGCGTCTTCGTAAAATGCAAACGGTTGGTTTACAGATATGGACTTCTATTCAAAATACACTGAATCGCCAGAGACACTGGTATAGGTATGCATATTCGAGGACAAGGATATGGAGGCAGGCAGAATAGGGCGCTGCGTTCGGCAACGCCTGTATGAGGTAATAAGTGTCTGGCGCAATTGTTAGATCGGTTGTTGGTACTACGATGGCAGGTTATCAAGATTTAAGTGAGCTGGACGTAGTGTTATAGTCGGTGCACGAGCAATGGGACACAACATCCACGAAGTAGTGATTAAGAGGAGATTTTCGCGTACGACCATTTCACGAGTGTACCATTAATATCAGGAATCTGGTAAAACATCAAGTCTGCACCCGGAAAAAGATCCTGCAAGAATGGGATCAATGTAGATTGAAGACAATCGTTGAACGTGACAGATATGCAACCCTTCCGCAAATTGCTGCAGACTTCAATGCTGGGCCATTCAACGAAACATCATCGATACCCTTGATGTTTGCATCACACAAAGCTTTACGCCTCGCCTGAGCCCGTCAGCACCAACAATGGACTGTTGATGACTGGAAATATGTTGCCTGGTCGGACAAATCTCGTTTGTATCGAAAGAATGGACGTCTACCGGTATGGAGACAACTTCATGAATCCATGGACCCTGCATGTCAGCTGGGGACTGTTCAAGTTGGCGGAGGCTCTGTAATGGTGGGGAGAGTGTGCAGTTGAAGTGATATGGGACCACTAATACGTCTAGATACGACTCTGACAGGTGACACGTACGTAAGCATCCTGTCTGAATACCTGCATCCATTCATGTCCATTGTGAATTCCAACGGACTTGGGCAATTCCAGCAGGAAAATGCGACACCCCACACGCCCAGAATTGCTACAGTGTGGCTCCAGGAACACTCTTCTGAGTTTAAACACTTCCGCTGGCCACCAAACTCCCCAGACGTGACCATTATTGAGTATATGTGGGACGCCTTGCAATGTGCTGTTCAGAAGAGATCTCCAATCCCTCGTACTATACGGGTTTAAGGACAGCCCTGATAGTGTTAATTCCCTCCAGCACTACTTCAGACATTAGTCGAGTCTACGACACGTCGTCTTGCAGTACGTCTCACCGGGACCCTACACGACATTGTTATAGGCACAGAAAGCTGGCTTAAGCCAGAGATAAATTCTGCCGAAATTTTTACAAAGGTACAGACGGTGTTTAGAAAGGATAGATTGCATGCAACCGGTGGTGGAGTGTTCGTCGCTGTTAGTAGTAGTTTATCCTGTAGTGAAGTAGAAGTGGATAGTTCCTGTGAATTATTATGGGTGGAGGTTACACTCAACAACCGAACTAGGTTAATAATTGGCTCCTTTTACCGACCTCCCGACTCAGCAGCATTAGTGGCAGAACAACTGAGAGAAAATTTGGAATACATTTCACATAAATTTTCTCAGCATGTTATAGTCTTAGGTGGAGATTTCAATTTACCAGATATAGACTGGGACACTCAGATGTTTAGGACGGGTGGTAGGGACAGAGCATCGAGTGACATTATATTGGGTGCACTATCCGAAAATTACGTCGAGCAGTTAAACAGAGAACCGACTCGTGGAGATAACATCTTGGACCTACTGATAACAAACAGACCCGAACTTTTCGACTCTGTATGTACAGAACAGGGAATCAGTGATCAGAAGGCCGTTGCAGCATCCCTGAATATGGAAGTTAATAGGAATATAAAAAAAGGGAGGAAGGTTTATCTGTTTAGCAAGAGTAATAGAAGGCAGATTTCAGACTACCTAACAGATCAAAACGAAAATTTCTGTTCCGACACTGACAATGTTGAGTGTTTATGGAAAAAGTTCAAGGCAATCGTAAAATGCGTTTTAGACAGGTACGTGCCGAGTGAAACTGTGAGGGACGGGAAAAACCCACCGTGGTACAACAACAAAGTTAGGAAACTACTGCGAAAGCAAAGAGAGCTCCACTCTAAGTTTAAACGCAGCCAAAACCTCTCAGACAAACAGAAGCTAAACGATGTCAAAGTTAGCGTAAGGAGGGCTATGCGTGAAGCGTTCAGTGAATTCGAAAGTAAAATTCTATGTACCGACTTGACAGAAAATCCTAGGAAGTTCTGGTCTTACGTTAAATCAGTAAGTGGCTCGAAACAGCATATCAAGACACTACGGGATGATGATGGCATTGAAACAGAGGATGACACGCGTAAAGCTGAAATACTAAACACCTTTTTCCAAAGCTGTTTCACAGAGGAAGACCGCACTGTAGTTCCTTCTCTAAATCCTCGCACAAACGAAAAAATGGCTGACATCGAAATAAGTGTCCGAGGAATAGAAAAGCAACTGGAATCACTCAATAGAGGAAAGTCCACTGGACCTGACGGGATACCAATTCGACTCTACACAGAGTACGCGAAAGAACTTGCCCCCCTTCTAACAGCCGTGTACCGCAAGTCTCTAGAGGAACGGAGGGTTCCAAATGATTGGAAAACAGCACAGATAGTCCCAGTCTTCAAGAAGGGTCGTCGAGCAGATGCGCAAAACTATAGACCTATATCTCTGACGTCGATCTGTTGTAGAATTTTAGAACATGTTTTTTGCTCGAGTATCATGTCGTTTTTGGAAACCCAGAATCTACTGTGTAGGAATCAACATGGATTCCGGAAACAGCGATCGTGTGAGACCCAACTCGCTTTATTTGTTCATGAGACCCAGAAAATATTAGATACAGGCTCCCAGGTAGATGCTATTTTTCTTGACTTCCGGAAGGCGTTCGATACAGTTCCGCACTGTCGCCTGATAAACAAAGTAAGAGCCTACGGAATATCAGACCAGCTGTGTGGGTGGATTGAAGAGTTTTTAGCAAACAGAACACAGCATGTTGTTATCAATGGAGAGACGTCTACAGACGTTAAAGTAACCTCTGGCGTGCCACAGGGGAGTGTTATGGGACCATTGCTTTTCACAATATATATAAATGACGTAGTAGATAGTGTCGGAAGTTCCATGCGGCTTTTCGCGGATGATGCTGTAGTATACAGAGACGTTGCAGCATTAGAAAATTGTAGCGAAATGCAGGAAGATCTGCAGCGGATAGGCACTTGGTGCAGGGAGTGGCAACTGACCCTTAACATAGACAAATGTAATGTATTGCGAATACATAGAAAGAAGGATCCTTTATTGTATGATTATATGATAGCGGAACAAACACTGGTAGCAGTTACTTCTGTAAAATATCTGGGAGTATGCGTGCGGAACGATTTGAAGTGGAATGATCATATAAAATTAATTGTTGGTAAGGCGGGTACCAGGTTGAGATTCATTGGGAGAGTGCTTAGAAAATGTAGTCCATCAACAAAGGAGGTGGCTTACAAAACACTCGTTCGACCTATACTTGAGTATTGCTCATCAGTGTGGGATCCGTACCAGATCGGTCTGACGGAGGAGATAGAGAAGATCTGAAGAAGAGCGGCGCGTTTCGTCACAGGGTTATTTGGTAACTGTGATAGTGTTACGGAGATGTTTAATAAACTCAAGTGGCAGACTCTGCAAGAGAGGCGCTCTGCATCGCGGTGTAGCCTACTCGCCAGGTTTCGAGAGGGTGCGTTTCTGGATGAGGTATCGAATATATTGCTTCCCCCTACTTATACCTCCCGAGGAGATCACGAATGTAAAATTAGATAGATTAGAGCGCGCACGGAGGCTTTCAGACAGTCGTTCTTCCCGCGAACCATACGCGACTGGAACAGGAAAGGGAGGTAATGACAGTGGCACGTTAAGTGCCCTCCGCCACACACCGTTGGGTGGCTTGCGGAGTATAAATGTAGATGTAGATATAGACATTAGGCAGGTGTACCAGGTTTTTTGTCTCTTCATAGTATTATGTACTCACTGCCCTCTCCAACGCCCTATAAAATGTAGATCAACCGAGACAATGCACTACAATACAAAAATGCTAATGATTTACTTATCTTTCCACGCAGTGCATTTTGTGTCAAACTGATATTTGTTGCATTCCATCTTCATGATGTTGCATTTCTAATGGCGAGAGGATTATTTGCCGACAGTTTATTGCCATACAAGGAACGCCTCCATCCAGGCGACGAAACTTTCAGCATATTGCCCTGAGATGTGTACTAACACGAGCGTCTGACAGTGGAACATCGGGAGACAATCTGCCACTTGCCAACGCGTGTACAGCCTTGAGGACAGGTTCACGGGTACAGCGCTGGTACAGCAGAGGGGCGGCGAGGCTCGGACAAAGCTGGCACGTGCGGCGATTAAAGATGCACGGTAATTACCGTGGCCGCGGCCCCTGTGCCGGGGGAGCGACCTGCCGCTAATGAACTAGGCCATAATTAGGCGGCGCTGACAGCGGAAGCAAAGCGAAAGCAAGGGGGCGCCTGCCCTAATGCGGCGTAATGATCGGCCCGCGCGCTGCCTTTGCACGTCGCGCGCACCAGATGAGCGAAGTGCCGGACGCTTCTCCGCTGGACTCCTCGAGGACGTCGTTTGTCGAGGAACTGGAGAGCAGCTGTGAAGGACCACCTCAGTCGGCAGTGGGGCAGACATGTCATGTTATTTATTTATCATTCTTGAAGCGACGAGGCTCGGACACAACTAGATGTACTTATATGGATATAGCGTCTGTTTTTGGACGTCTCCGAAAGAACAAACACCGTATCCATATAAGTATATAATTCTGGCAACACCGGTCACGACCTCCTCCTCCTGTGCGGATGCACACATATTCCCCGAACTCTTACGGGACTTGGTAAGAATGTCTTCCACGAGTAATGAGTGTGTTGGGGTGGGACACTACGAATGTAATGTGTAGACATACAAGGTGAGAATGTGGGTCTCGCGCAGTAGCGCTATCCTTTATGCCCTCGGTGGCTCAGATGGATAGAGCGTCTGCCATGTAAGTAGAAGACCCCGGGTTCGAGTCCCGGTCGGGGAACACATTTTCACCTGTCCCCGTTGATATATATCAACGCCCGTTAGCAGCTGACGGTATTAATATAATTCTAACAACTATTTGTTGGCAGCAGACTGGTGTTTTCTGAAAGGTAACTGGTGTTGTAGGAATATTTCCATTACTGCAGTAGTCGATACCAGTGGTTAATGAAGCACTCGATACGAAGTTGTATCTGCATTAAGTGATACACGTGATCACATATATTATTTCATTCGGTACGTGTTGTGAGTCATAAAACGTATATCTGGCTTTATATAGCAATTAAATCTCATCACCACATTTTTATGGATATATTCAACAAGAAAATAGAAGTAATTAAAAACAAAAGGAAGAACTAAAAGTTCCAAC
This sequence comes from Schistocerca americana, assembly GCF_021461395.2. Classification (NCBI taxonomy): domain Eukaryota; kingdom Metazoa; phylum Arthropoda; class Insecta; order Orthoptera; family Acrididae; genus Schistocerca; species Schistocerca americana. The sequence goes on from NC_060119.1 coordinate 231,589,086, forward strand.
AACGCTTTATCTTTATTTCATGCTACCTACGAAATATGTAATGTACAACTAGAACGTTCCAGAAATAGTTAAAATTTTATTAAAGACGTTTCAGATTAAACGTAATTATTCATTATTAGGTTGTAATAATTGATTCTAATAATGGATTCTATACTAGTAGAAACATTTTATTTAAAGAAATATGGTGAAATTACCGTGTCCATAAAGCATGTATTGCATAAAATTCCTATAGAGGAAATATTTACCTATACTTGTACTGACACGCCTCACAAGCGAATGGTCTACTCCGACGTGTAGAGACCCGCCCTAAAATATTTTATGTAAGAATAATATCAGAAAGGAACACAACGGCAAAATTTTAGCTGCTCAGACAGACTGAAAGTACCTTTCTCTTTTTAAAAAAAAGCTTGTAATTGCCAAATTTATAGCTCGTTAGGTGGCTGGTGAACTGTAAGCTACTACCGTAGTTGTAGTAGGCAGCGCATGCGCAACACAGCAGGTGCATATTCTTGGTTGTCGGTACATCAGTAAACAGATAACACAGCACCACGCGGCCGTAACTGTGTATGTGAAATCTTATAGGGCTTAACTGCTAAGGTCACCAGTCCCTAAGCTTACACACTACTTAACCTAAACTATCCTAAGGACAAACACACACACCCATGCCCGAGGGAGCACTCGAACCTCCGCCGGGATTGTGGTCGTAATTTCTAAAGCAAATTTCAGTTTTCAGTGATAGTTTGTCTGTCACAGTTTTTCACAGTTACTAATCATTAGAATTCACAGCTCATTTACATGCATAATAATTAACAGTTCTCTTTGTGGTATCGCTAAATGTTAACAATGGAGATGAAACTGGATAAATATTTGTGTTTTCTTCGTCCGTGCTACCTAATAGCATTTGTGTTAATGGAGGTTCCAGAGTTTTATAGTTATGTGGAATTCAAAAAATGGTTCAAATTGCTCTGATCACTATGGAACTTAACATCTGATGTCATCAGTCCCCTAGGACTTAGTACTACTTAAACCTAACTAACCTAAGGACATCACACACATCCATGCCCGAGGCAGCATTCGAACCTGCGACCGTAATGGTCGCGCGGTTCCAGATTGAAGAGCCTAGAACTGCTCGGCCACACCGGCCGGCTATGTGGAATTCAGTATCGTTTTAACCCTTGCACAGATGAAATATGAAGAATGTGGTATGCAACAGAAGTCACCTGATTTTCCTGAAGCCCTGCATATGTGTTATATAACAGTTACTTTCTCAGCCATTCATTCGAATTATGTCGAAATTCCTTGAGAAATCATGTAAACATTAGAAGAAACAAGAAACAATTGTAACGATTTCTTGAATTGAGGTTTTAACGATGATTCTTGTGCAAGTCAAACTGGAGAATAAAAATACAATACCTTACTAGCACAATGGAAACATGTACAGTAACAGCTTTCGGTGACAAAGAAAAGGCAGTAAACTGTTTTGTTGAACGAAGGAGGAAGAAAGCACCTGAAGTTAAGCAGTAGGCTAAGTCGGTTTTGTTTCGGAAAATCTGAACGTAAATTGTATAAATGGAAGATAGATTTACACGACGTATGGAATATGTGGCGAAATTAAGTTCATGAAATTATGAAAGAAAAACTATTCGCAAAATTTAGCATCACTTGTGATATTTTGTGCGCCGTTAGTAAGGGAGATCTACAAAACATGGCCATTTGGTTACATAGTTTCAGGAAAGCACACAGAAAAGGAAATCACAAAGTTACGAAGTTTACTTAAAGTAAACATATAGAGGACTTACTAAAAGGTACTATTACAAAGAAATTCGTAGCTGATGTGAATATGAAGCTTCTTATAACCCTTAAAATGCTGTGTATAGGGGCAGTCAGGTCCCGTACAGGTACTGCGTGCAAACTGTACTTCATCATTCCGGACAAAAAATAAAAAAAAAGCAAGAGTCGTTTGTGCAGTCGATGAATGCTACGACCCATTCATATGCAACAGTGACAGTGAAAATTATGTTTCCGCAGCTTTATATCTGTCTTGACAAACCTCAACGCAAATTAGAGTTAAAAATTTAGAAAAAGAGATTGTTTTGTTGCAAAAGTCTTGTAATCGACGTAGCGAAATCATGAAATTGGAAGAGAATAATTACCAATATTACAGCCGAAACGTCTTCTTACCAGTTGCAGAAATTAGCTCTTTGCTTCTGTTGGACGCTTGGCCTGGCTATACGACACCTCTGTCTATAGGAGTACGACGAAAAGACTGTTAACATGATTCGTATTCCACTCGGAACTATAGAGTGATTCAGCCTCTCGATAAAAAAGATATTTGAACAGCACGTTTTTCGAAAGTTTTCGGACAGTTTACTTTCCAGTAGAACAACTAAACGGCAGTCATTTTTGCATTGTCAATTTGCATCACCACGTTTTACGAATTTGATCAAGTATGCCTGGCACGCGGCACTGTATATGGAGAACAATGGCGACGGCCAATTCTTTCTCCATCCCGGTTCTGTCAAAATAAAATTAATAATTACTGTGAAGTACTGGAAGCAGAATTTTTTTTTCATTACCCAGTAGTTACGTCGTCGTTTTGTCACGAATGCAAGGAAAAAACAAGGAACTGTTTCATTGCCAGTAAAATATATATTATTTAAACACTATTGTAAGATATCTGCTACCATGTCACCAAATTAAAGACCCCATTGATGAAAGTCGTCTGTAATGTAACATAATACACTGCCTTGATTTTCTTTCCTCTGCTAGTCACTTGTAGAACAGTTACATTTCGAACAGCTTAGCTTCCGATATGAGCTGTAAGTTATTCAAAGATTAATTATTTAAAATACTTTTGGTGCCAATGCGTGTCTGCACTTTGGACTTTGCGCTACGCAGCGCTACGTTCTCCTGTCACGGCTGCGTCTGGTTATTCGCCGATTCGCGCGCCAGTCAGGAAGTATTGTACAGACAGCTGTTACAAGCGGTTTTTCGTGATGCAAAAATTAGTAACTTCAACGGTTTTCTTAAGAAATATTTGTAGTGTGCCTTAGCAGCTAAAGGTTTGGCAGTGCATTTTTTCCGATGTATCCCTCCCGTGAGAAAAGTTTCAGGCTAAGTATCGACTTGTAGGCTTCGACTATTTACTAGTCAGTTGAAACTTCTATTTCCGCAATTTTGAAAGAATAATTTGCTTCTTCTAAATATATTTAGTTTGGAAGCTTATTGATTATAGAAAATTTCCTACACTCGAACATTTTTTTCGAAACGGAAAAATATTTGAACAAGTAACGCTATATTCTTACAACTCCAATTTTTAAGGTTTTTAAAAATGTATATTTTGTCAGTATTAATGTGTAGATTATAACAATTAGTGTAATTAAAAAAGTTTCTGTTTCACTGACACACTCGCGGAAAATGTGAGATTTTAAGTATTGTCACAGTGCGCCAACTCCAAGTGGTCTGTGTTTTTGGTTTTCGTCGTGCAAACATACTACGCCAGTAGCTGCACAGCCCGTATTTTGCTTTTGTGCTTTAGAAACAGTGTGTCTTTCATCAGAAACTGGTATCTTGTTTCACCTCTCTGTAGAACACATGTGAATAGCTTTTCTGCTGTTGCTAAATGACGAACAAGTCAAAACTTTCAGTCATCCCATAACAAAGCCGAACTTAGACAAAGAGTACCAAGCAAGAGTGAGATGAAAATAAAACATACTTTGTTTGTGGTTATTTCTTTCCAGTGTTGATTAAGTGGTGCAAAAATCGTGTATATTTATACCTAAAATCCTCATACTCTGTCCGACGTTAAATTTCGTTGCCTACTGACTGGGAAGGCATACTGCAATCGCTTATCAAAGGCGTCACTGAAAGATGCTACAGGACGAACATTTGGCGTAAAGGCCGATTACGAATCGTGAAAATAAGGATGTTTAAACATAACGCAGTAGTTCGGATTGCTGAAAGGAAAAAATTCCAGTGAGAGCTACGACTCGTTACATCGAGCGTTGTATTTCATAAGCTCACCTAATGGTATGTTGTTGTAGTTTGTGTCTACAGGATGTCCCAGAAGGTATATTCAAGATATATCAGCGATCATTCGAACCAAAAATGTCTAGTAAACGCGGGCTGTATAATGTATGCTTATGAGCGCGTCATTTTCGGTACTGCGAAACAGATCTCTTCTACTGCAAGCTCTTTGCAGAGAAGTGGTTGAATGGCCGAAAGCAAGGACAAAATATACTTTAAACAAGGGCTCTAAAGTGCATACCTTAACAGCAATTAGCATTTGCTCATCTTCCGCCATTGTGACAAATATGCCTTTTACTGAACAACTGCTCATAGCTCAAAACTTTTGCATATTAGAGTCCACGCTTACTTTACAATTTTTTGTAGTTTTTGCCCATACTGCCTCCACCAAAAATATGGAAAGCAAAATATTTGTTTCACATTAACGAAACTGAAGTGGTGCCCATTGTTCTTGAGGTATGCGTTGTAGAGGCCATGTTTGCCCGACGTATTTGCTTCGAATGATCGTTCCTTTCAAATCTCTGAAAATTGACCATTCCTCGAGGGACACCCGGAATAGAATGGAAGATCAGTGTGCGTACGTGCGTGTGTGATTTATTGCCAGTTGGTCCAGATTCTTTTCATACTTCCAAGCGCAACCTGTTCTATAAGGTGACTGAGTCGAAGGTAAAGTTACGATATTATGTAACTATGCGGATATCTTCATTGAAAATGAATCCGATGAAACCAATGAAAAGTGGCGGATGCTGGATTCGCTGAGATTTGCGGATGCAGCAATTAACGTGTGATTGCGATTTGGTATTTACTTCGGCAACGGTTGTATACTGATAAGCTCAGCGGCGATCTACCCTGCGTCAGTAAAGAGCATAATCCAGCAGCTCCAAATACGTGGTTTAGTTGGAACAATCCTATTCCTAAGCCGCGATGCTGTAGCCTACATATATTTCACCCAGTCACAAAATCCCTGTTCCAGGTTGCCTAGTTAACGGCTTCCAAGGACAACAAAACGGCTTCCTAGGGCAACGATAACTTTGTTTTTATTATTTCATACTATTAATTACCAATATAATAATTCCATATACTCGCATAAACTGCTTATTAAGAGATATAACCTTACGTTAGCGGTTCAACACAGTAAGTCAACCATTAAAGTTAATAAACTATGTGTAGGCTATGTCTTGAGACTCATGGCGTACAATTTACCCAGCCATATACAACCAGTATTTTAGAATTATAATTCTTAGCGACGTCCAACAAAAAGCACTCCGACCGCCGTATCGTCCTCAGATGAGGAGCACACCGCTCTCCCGGTCGTTATGATGGTTTTCTTTGACAGGAGCCGCTACTATTCGGTCTAGTAGCTCCTCAATTGGCATCAAGAGGCTGAGAGCACCCCTAAAAATGGCAACAGCGTATGGTTGCCCGGATGGTCACCCATCCAAGCGCTGGCCACGCCCGATAGTGCTAAACTTCAGTGATCTGACGGGAACCGGTGTATCCACTGCGGCAAGGCCGTTGCCATGACGTCCAAAAAACTTTGCACATAATTTCAAACGTTTGCGAAACCATTTCTCAGACACATCCCCCACAAAATAATGAAAGGAAAAAGAAAATCGCTTGCTGAATATTCATTATTCGTGCAATACTACTTCAACGTAAGGTGTGACGTTTTACGTCATTACTTCTTTACTGACAACTGTATTCCTTCACACAACATCCACTTATACCACTGAACGTACTTGTAAAATTATATCATTGTTCAACACACAGTTCAGGAGACATGCCATCATTAATATTGAGATGTGTGAAAAACTAGCTTTTTTTAAAACAGTGTGGAAATAACTCAAACTATACTCATCTAGTGTTTGATAATGAGAGCACTTAGCAACATCCAACAAACTCTGGACATTATTTCAAACTTTTCTGAACTTTTTCTCGGTTACATTTCCACAAAATAAAATGGAATACAGTTTATTGCCTAATCAACGTTCGTAGTTCACACGGTGTAGCTTCAGCGCCAGCCATTAGGTATTACTTTACTATTGATTTACTGCTAATTCTTTTCACCGTTTATTTTACAGTCTGTATCCACATGTACCATTGAAGATACCTACAAAATTATTTGATTGTGCAATACATAGTTTAGGAGAGAAACTAGATTTTCAGAAAATGCAGTTTAATGACAGTTTTTGCAATTTATTTTTGCTGTAATCAAGCTTAAAACAAACCGTCTGACAGCATGAACTATTTGCCAGAACCGTCTTACATGAATGTATAAAGGAATTATCGCTGTATTTGATTTACCAGTTTTGGATTAATTTTTTCATTAATCGATGAGAGGATAATGTGAAACTAGCAAAATCAACATAATTAGGGTTTTGCGCTTTCCGCTATAAAGGCTCACATGCTTAAGGCGAGAGACCACCGAAATATGTTACATTTCTTCTACCGTGCCGATTTCAACCGACTTTTTAAAACTTGTCTACTGAGTAATGATCTAGACATGCCCAGACTTTCAATTGCTACGTATGGCTGGTTATCGTGGGCTGAATATATAACATGATTTTAATGGTACTTTTGAAAACCAATCCAAATTTCTTAGTCACATTCACAAGACGTTCCTTTTATGAGCAGTATTATTCTTTTACATTCAGTACCATTTTCAAGTTTCAAGCTTAAATTTTCTTCAATTATAGGTACATAAAGGTGATGATAAAATAGAGGAACTACATTTTCGGTAACACACAGATACCTCATAATTACATTCTGCAAAAATTTCATTGAGATTCAACTTAGGAAAACGAAGTTACTTCAAAATGGTTTTTAAAGTTTTAGTAAAAAGTAAATGCTAATACAAGATACATAGGCATTAAAATTCACAAGCAGTGTACATTTTCCCTTCCTGCTCCTCTAAGGCTACCACTTCTTGTAATTTCAATACCGGGATAGCCCTTTTCCTCAATTTTTTCTTCTCCAGCAGTATCTTGTAGGATTGCTTGATGCGTCGTTGATCTCTAGGTAAACAGATCTTCTTCTGATGGGGAGATAATTGCGTCGCAGGACTCCTGCCTCTTCAATCTTTAAACAGCCCATACTGAACTGAGAAACAGTTTCTACAAGGCTCAAAAATCTCTCTTTTCCTTCTATTTTCCGTTGGGGTACTGGGACCAAATGACACTGTGCAAGCGTTCATTTGGATTTCGTCTTTTTCGATCATTGCATCTTGCCAGTAGTATGTCAGATAGAAGCCTCTGACAGACAGCTACTATCTTGATCATTGTCGCAGATATCAGTGTACTACAGCCCCTCGTGCGGTTCCTATTTCACATACTTCTTAGACGTGCTTGTAATTGAAATACAGCTAGAGCATTTTGAGATCTAAGAGTAAACACCCCAAAGATCTGAAATAGCCATTTCTTTATTGATGTTTTGTCCGCAGCTCATGGTCGTGCGGTAGCGTTCTCGCTTCCCGCGCCCAGGTTCCCGGGTTCGATTCCCGGCGGGGTCAGGGATTTTTTCTGCCTCGTGATGACTGGGGGTTGTTTGATGTCCTTAGGTTAGTTAGGTTTAAATAGTTCTAAGTTCTATGGGACTGATGACCATAGATGTTAATTCCCATAGTGCTCAGAGTTATTTGAACCATTTTTTATTGATGTTCATGGTGGACTCTCACCTTAATGTCAAATATTCAACACAATAATATATTTGTGAAGTTAACAGTGGCCTGAAGAATCGGACATGGGGGGAATGGAATAGTGATTTGACTGAATAAGCGTTCCCTCTCGCTGTCTTCTAGAAAAATTTGTGAGCAAAGATTTGCGGCTATCTTGCTAAATGCAGATTTCACACAATACGGCTGGCAGTATAGTCTTGCTAATTGTGCGCGAGACTAACTTCCTGTCCGCAGCTCGTGGTTCAGTGGCTGTCGTTGCTACCTGTGGATCACGGGGTCCCGGGTTCGATTCCCGGCCGGGTTGGGGATTTTCTCTGCCAGGGGACTGGGTGTTTGTTTTGTCCTCATCATTTCATCTTCATCATCATCATCATCCTCATCCTCATCCTCATCATTCGTGACAGCGGCTGGATTGGACTGTGAAAAAAATTAGACTGAGAAAAAAATTGGGACTTTGTACGGTAGCTGGTGACCACTCAGTTGAGCGCCCCACAAACCATGCACCATCATCATAATCATCATCATCATCATCATCATCATCATCATAATCACCACCACTGTCTACCTGAACTGAACGCTTCCTCTTGTTACAGCCCCGTGAGATAGAGGCGTACACAATGATTTCAGCACATTTTCCAAAAAATGGTTCAAATGGCCCAGAGCACTATGGGACTTAATATCTGAGATCATCAGTCCCCTAGACCTAGAACTACTTAAACATAACTAGCCTAAGGACATCACACACATCCATGCCCGAGGCAGGATTCGAACCTGCGACCGTAGCAGCAGCGCCGTTCCGTACTGAAGCGCCTAGAACCACTCGGCCACAACTGCACATTTTCCCCGAAAAGCGAATTTCGATGGCGCTCTTGAAGCTTGTTGTGTCTGTCCGCAGTAAATGCATGCAGACACATTGCAGCAGCAAAGTGATAAACGTGGGCACGTCATTATCCCCTTTCCACTGTCAGGTTGTAGAAATGTAATACGTGTAGGGGGCCAAAGACCTGTGCCTTTGCTCCACTGATGTGGACGCATGTTAGGTACACTCGAGTACAGCACGTGGCTGCCACGTTTGATGGCGACCCTCGGTGGTTGTGACGTTCGTTGCTCTTGCAGAGCGGTCGCGCCCACAGTTATAATTCGGTTCCCGCCGCGCTGCAGTACTCGACATTTGATGATAGCGACGCGCCCGCTACCTACATGAAAATTTAATATTACTCTCTGGTTCCCGGCCGCCCTCACTGGATGGATAATGTAATTACTTGCGCGCGAGATAATTGAGCTGCTAAATATGAAAGCATAATCCTCTGTGAAGGACTGCTCGAATATCGGCGTCAGCGTTTCGGAGCGCAATGTGCGCGCGTCCCGTTTCGTGAATAAAGTATGCGCAGGGCGAGTTACGCGCTCCGCTGCCCGCGGGAATTGCGAGTTTTTCGAGTAAACACTGCTCTGCATAATTATTACCCCGCGTATTGTAGCTCCGGGACACTTTGGTTAGCGATCAATAAAACGAGATTTTGAAAACTTAGACGTAATGTTGCGGTATTACAGTTTTTAAAGTTGACAGTTCGGTGCGTGAGTCAGAGTAATGATCTAAAAGTCCGCGGTTCGGTCTCCAGTTCCTCCAGTCACTTAGAAACGATTTTTGTATGTGAAATGTGCCAAGGAACTTCATAATGTCTGAAAGTCGACATTGGACATTTCGATTTTAAAATTTATTACTCCTGATTCTATTGAATCAGATTAGTACAGTGAGCCGGCCGATGTGGCCAAGCGGTTCTAGTCGATTCAGTCTGGAACCGCGTCACCGCTACGGTCGCAGGTTCGAATCCTGCCTCGGGCATGGATGTGTGTGTTGTCCATAAGGCAGTTAGGTTTGGTTCAAATGGATCTGAGCACTATGGGACTTAACTTCTGAGGTCACCAGTCCCCCAGAACTTAGAACTACTTAAACCTAACTAACATAAGGACATCACACACTCCCATGCCCGAGGCAGGATTCGAAACTGCGACCGTAGCAGGCGTGCGGTTCCGGACTGAAGCGCCTAGAACCGCACGACCACTCCGGTAGTTAGGTTTAAGTAGTTCTAAGTTCTAGGGGACTGATGACCTCAGATGTTAAGTCCCATAATGCTCGCCGGCCGCGGTGGTCTAGCGGTTCTGGCGCTGCAGTCCGGAACCGCGGGACTGCTGCGGTCGCAGGTTCGAATCCTGCCTCGGGCATGGGTGTGTGTGGTGTCCTTAGGTTAGTTATGTTTAAGTAGTTCTAAGTTCTAGGGGACTTATGACCTAAGATGTTGAGTCCCATAGTGCTCAGAGCCATTTTTGAACCCATAATGCTCAGAGCCATTTGCACCATTTTTAGTACAATGATCTTTCAGTACCTTCCTACTGAGCAAGCTGGATTTCTACCAGGACTGAGCTGCTGCGCTGATCAAGTAGTATCTTTCCCAACATTTATTGAAGCAGGATACCAAACGAAGCATAAAATATCAATGTGCAAAATTAGACACGTATTTGAGGCATCGACTGCTGTATAAATTATTACAGCTTGTCCCACGCATATGTGTCTGCTCGCAGAACATTTACTATAACCACAGAAAAAGACACTAGCTGTCCAAAAGTATGGATAATGGCTTATCACAGGGATGCGTCCTTGTTCCTCTCTTGTTTAATTTTTTATATACCTGATATTCCTTCGAAAGTGTGCAGAAAGTTTGGCTATGCGGACAGCTGGGCAATAACGGCTCTACACGAAATCTTTGAAACATCTGAACAAATCCTAACTTCTGATCTATACATCTTAAGTCAATATTTCCGTAAATGGAAGCTACAACCAAACTCAAATAATATAGAAATTTCATGTTTTCATCTGTCCAATTGATTGGCACACAGGGCCCTTGATATCCACTTACAGGGAGACATAACATGTGTCTGAATACCTTCAGATCAGGCTAGATAGGGCACTTTCTTCGAAGCAACAATTGAAACGCACATTTGCTAAACTCTAAAACAGAAACAACATTCTCCATGAATTCTTTGCAGCAGTTGGAGAGAGTCAGCAGATGGTTTACGAGTATCGCCACTTGTACTGGTATACTTAGTACCACAGTGTACTGTGTTCCTGTCTGGCTTAAGAGTCCACACATAAAAAATATATACGTTCAATTTAACGAAGCCACGCACATTGTTAATTGGCCATTACGGCATTCTCCCTCATACTGGATACATGTCTTCAACCACATTCCACCTTCAGATATCAGACGGAAGAGCACGCTACTAAGTGAATACCAGACGACTGCCGGTATGTACCTTCCTGTAATATTGAACGATGTATTCCCGGTGAAAAATATTACACTACTGGCCATTAAAATTGATACACCAAGAAGAAATGCAGATGATAAACAGGTATTAATTGGACAAATGTATTATACTAGAAATAACATGTGATTACATTTTCACGCAATTTGGGTGCATAGATCCTGAGAAATCAGTACCCAGAACAACCACCTCTGGCCGTAATAACGGCCTTCATACGCCTGGGCATTGAGTCAAACAGAGCTTGCATGGCGTGTACAGGTACAGTTTCAACACGATACCACAGTTCATCAAGAGTAGTGACTGGCGTATTGTGACGAGCCAGTTGCTCATTCACCAATGACCAGACGTTTTCAATTGGTGAGAGATCTGGAGAATGTGCTAGCCAGGGCAGCAGTCGAACATTTTCTGTATCCAGAAAGGCCCGTACAGGACCTGCAACATGCGGTCGTGCATTATCCTGTTGAAGTGTAGGGTTTCGCAGGGATCGAATGAAGGGTAGAGTCACGGGTCGTAACACATCTGAAATGTAACGTCCACTGTTCAAAGTGCAGTCAGTGCGAACAAGAGGTGACCGAGACGTGTAACCAATGGCGCCCCATACCATCATGCTGGTGATACGCCAGTATGCCAATGACGAATACACGTTTCCAATGTGCGTTCACCGCGATGTCGCCAAACACGGATGCGACCATCATGATACTGTAAACAGAACCTGGATTCATCCGAAAAAATGACGTTTTGCCATTCGTGCACCCAGGTTCGTTGTTGAGTACACCATCACAGGCGCTCCTGTCTCTGATGCAGCGTCAATGGTAACCGTAGCCATGGTCTCCGAGCTGATAGCCCATGCTGCTGCAAACGTTGTCGAACTGTTCGTGCCGATAGTTGTTGTCTTGCAAACGTCCCCATCTGTTGACTCAGGGATCGAGACGTGGCTGCACGATCCGTTACAGCCATGCGGATAAGATGCCTGTCATCTCGACTGCTAATGACACGATTCCGCTGGGATCCAGCACGGCGTTCCATATTACCCTCCTGAATCCAACGATTCCATATTCTGCTAACAGTCATTGGATCTCGAAAACGCGAGCACCAATGTCGCGATACGATAAACCGCAATCGCGATAGGCTACAATCCGACCTTTATCAAAGTCGGAAACGGTTCGCATTTCTCCTCCTTACACGAGGCATCACAACAACGTTTCACCAGACAACGCCGGTCAACTGCTGTTTGTGTATGAGACATCGATTGGAATCTTTCCTCGTGTCAGCACCAACCTTGTGTGAATGCTCTGAAAAGCTAATCATTTGCATATCACAGCATCTTCTTCTTGTCGGTTAAATTTCGCGTCTGTAGCACGTCATCTTCGTGGTGTAACAGTTTTAATGGCCAGTTGTGTAGGAGCAAGATATACAATCCATAATACAGGCCATGAGCCTAACGGAAACTGAATGTAGTACCATCGATGATGGTAAAATCTGCTGGCAACAGAATTTCCCTTCACAATGCCTTTAACTGCCCTGCATCCTAAAGAAATGCCCTATATTAGATCATACTCTCGCAATTTTGACAACTCTGAAGCACATCTGAATTGGCCATTGAAGACGTGCATATACTCTTCACAAATGGGGAAAATATTCTCCACCACTTTGTGACTGTGGCACGGAATGACAGACAGTTGCTAGTACTGTATCAACATGTTCCGCACGTGCCTACAAGAGTCTGTTTGAGATTTCCTGACAACGACGTGTCGTGTGATAAAATATATAAAACGCCTTGATATCCATATATAGCTGTTGTCATTTGTGTTATTTTGTGCTGGAGAACCATGTTTAAATTTTGAAATCTAGTAGTTCCGTAATTTTTGTATGTGTACGGCCATACGATAAAATAAATAAATTTCCCAGATTAGTATCAAGCCACATGGCTGTCTTCAGAGCCCCACAGAACAATTTTTAAGAAATAGTTCAAATGGCTCTGAGCACTATGGTACTTAACTTCTGAGGTCATCAGTCCCCCAGAACTTAGAACTACTTAACTCTAACTAACCTAAGGACATCACACACATCCATGCCCGAGGCAGGATTCGAACCTGTGACCGTAGCGGTCGCGCGTTTCGGACTGTAGCGCCTAGAATCGCTCGGCCACCCCGGCCGGCAACAATTTTTAATAAATATTACACAATTAAGAGTATACACATGACTGGTATTACATCATTAAAGGCTGGCCAGGCATCTGATTGTCAACGGGATAAGTTCAGGCGATGACGTTCGTTCCTTGAATCATCCTGCATTGTCAACGCGTACCTCGAATTCTACGACGCTGCTTGCTCTGCCGTCCGTGCACAGCTCCCTGTTCCATCGGCTTCCAAAGAAAATTCCAACAAACAAAAGACTGTGACGGTAGTTACTGAAGAACCTGTTATTGTACCAGAATTCAAAGACGATTTTTCGTCTGCAAATTGTCTCTGTACTATCTAGGTGACGTTTCTGTACGCATGCAAAAGTATGCATGAATAATAAGCAAGCCAATACACCAAATACCCCTAAAAACACCACGCTGACACCATGTAAACATCATCTAGTTTTAATAATGACCTCAGTTTCGCGAGGAAGAATGTCCACGAATTTCTTCAGATTCGCCTTAGCATGTGAATCCACTCACTGGTGATAAGATCTCGTAAAGCAGTCGAATTGTGTGGATGTTGATAGCTGCGTATTAACTGCTGTTTCAAATACTCTCCGAAGTTTTCTTTGCCACTGAGACAGGGTCAGCCGAGGTGCTATCAGGTGTCTGTGAAGACGGCTGTTTTAATCTTGGAAAACCAGTGTGTCCACAGCGTACTCATCGTGAAGATATAGAAAGAAATCCAAACTTTCGCGAGAGAAAATGTTGAAATAAACATCCTGGTTTCAATTTCACAGTAACATGAATGAGCAAGTACAGTCATACCTTGAAAAATCACGTGCAAAAAGGCACAAAACCACCTCTGGTCTGAAGTACACTCTCCACCCACTGCGGATCAAAATTGGAAATTCGTGGTAAGGTCTTATGAGACCAAACTGGTGAGGTCATCGGTCCCTAACCTTACACACTACTTAATGTAACTGAAACTAACTTACGCTAAGGACAACACACACATCCATGCCCGAGGAAGGACTCGAACCTCCGACGGGGGAAGCCACGCGGACCGTGACAAGAACACGGCGGATCACACTGGGCCGTCGCTTCACTCGACATGTTACATCATATGAAAAGAGGCATACTCGCAATTTGTCGGACCACATTACACATCTCCAGTCAGCCTCTGCGTTTTAAGAAGCTCAAGTTCTTGCATCGCTCTGAACTTTTATGACGTACCCGATTCCGGATGTCCACTACACGCAGTTGGTGTCTCATTATTCTCGCATAAATTAGTTATTGTGGGACTGCACTCAGTAAAAAGCAATTTCTGTCACATTTGAAAGAGTCATTGACAAGGCCTGACCCTCGACTCAGAACTTTACAAGTTAGCACCTTTTCATGACCATTGTTCTTATCCCATGGTACATGTATTGCGCCCCTGTTCCGCCTGGGGAAGTGGACAACACTTCTGACCTATTCAGCGGAACATCATAAGGAAGGATGTCACATGACATCCCAGCAATTAGGTGCCCTGGCAAGGAATATGTATTCAGCACACTGACATTGCAGATGTCGCCATCTGGGGCTTCTGAAAGAAGAAGTTGCAGCACCATTACAGTATCTCTAGGATTTTGGAGTTGCTGATACGCTGGGAAAATGGACCACTGATGCCATGGTTTGGTCAACAACTGGACCTCGCACCTCAAGTTGCAGTCTAAAACTGCTAAAGTTTCAGAAGTGAGAATGCACCAGAGAATATACAACCAAATTTAGTCACTCAGTCTCAGTCACTGCCAAGTACCACCCATAAATGCTACTCTTTGAGCCGAGATGATCCAGCAAGCTGCCGCTGCCAATCCTTGACTTCAGCACCCGCAGTCCTCTGCGTGCGATAAGTCCAGATGTTCTCGACCTGGCGCCTTTCCATCAGCGGGCCACCTGCTGGGTCACTATCTCTGGCCGGACGCTTTTCTTGTGGACTCAGATTTGAATATTGGCTATCTAGCTGTGCAGCAGTTATCCCCTGATCGGGCATACAGCGCCGCTGTTCATCGCCCACTGCGGATACTCTTTACCAATGCTCCGTTCAGGACACGCCACTGCCATCATCCAACGTTAGGGCGACGGTTTGAGCCCGCCTGGAACGGTACACATCGTGCTGACCGACAGGGGCAGGCCAGCTGTCGTGGGCGCCATGGCTATCCGATGTACGTCACTCTGTTTCTGAATCAGCACTACAGCCGCCTTTTTGACACATACCTTGCTTGTTACCACCATCGACAGACGAACGACACCACACACTGTCCGTGCCGCTGCTGAAAACAGCATGCTACGCCAGCTAAGGCCAGCCTGCATCATGGAGTGCATTGGCCACCTGTCGCTGCTGTAGCTTTTTACGAAATGAAGGGATTCTTCCCAACCAGTACGGTTTCAATCAGACCACCACCTGACGTCTACTACCACACCACCGTAGCCATGCCTAGGATGGTGAATTGCAAACATCTGTCATGGCCAGCCTCACCACCAACTGCAGTAGTCATTCATCCTGGCCGCTTCGCGGCAGACATATTGCAGACATATTGGACAGTCCCCACTGATACACCATCAAACCGGGCAACTTCATCCACAGTATGGGCACAGGAGCTCGATACGAGACTCCTCATTTCTGTCATTTTGTCACGCCTCCACGTCGACCCATCTTACTGCGCTGTTTCCATACCGTTGACTAGTACACACTACTTTACAGGCATGACGTATGTCAGCAGTGTAAGGACAAATTGGCTCAGGGCACTATGGGACTTCACTTCTGAGGTCATCAGTCCCCTAAAACTTAGAACTACTAAAACCTAACTAACCTAAGGACTTCACAAATATCCATGCCCGAGACAGGATTCGAACCTGCGACCGTAGCGGTCGCGCGCTTCCAGACTGTAGTGCCTAGAACCGCTCGGCCACTCCGGCCGGCATGAAAGGACATATGGCTGCCAGCACCTCTGGTACCGCGGGTTTCGAATCCGCGCCAGATGGCATGGACGTCGATTGCCACCAGAGCTCTCTGCAGCCGTCGCGCCGTAAGCCGTGGCTGCACGTGCTCCTGGCCCGCGTATAATGTGAGGGCGCCACGGTGGAGCATGTGTTCCCAGCGGCCAATAGCGACGTACCCTATCATGTAATTAAGCGCCTGCCTCTTGCTCAGCGAGGCAGCCTGCTGTGGGATCGCTTCAGGCAGTCCGCCAGGGTGTTCTATGCTTCTGCCGAACACTCTTGGCAGTCGTCTTATTCGTGGACTGGGACAACAAGTTCACCACAGGCCGACCACGCGCTGGCCTGATCTGCTGCGGGAGTAGTTTCTTCCGCAGCCCCGATGACGATTTCGACGAAGCGTCCGCTCCCTCGCGGCCGCTCACATAGGCCAATCCCACCCGTGAAGCCAGAAATCGTTATTGAGGTCCACACAGAAACAGCAGCTTGGCTGCTTAGCCTGTTTCACTCCTGGTTGATGTCACCAGAGATTTGCAGTGCAATCATCGAGGCAGCCTGATATTCGCGTGAGTCTATCGACATCTCGCCTACAGACAGCGTGTTTATTTTACTTTGTTTCCGTGTACGCGTGGACGTTGTGGATTCGTGAGGTTTTCTCTTGTGACCCCGTTGCATCTTGCGTGTTGTTCTTCGTAAAGTCTAGCTCAGTCGTCCGTCGTTGTTCGTGTCCGTCCTTTCCCGTTCGTTCTGTATGTTCGCGGGCCGCTCCCATTTGGTCCTGCCATGATTTCGTTCTCGGCAACCCAGCGATCGTTCCGGCCGCGGTTACAACAGTGCCAGTTCTAAATCACAACAGTGCACCTAGCAACGAGAGTGAGCGCTAATAAGGTGAGAATAACATTTCACTTGGTGTACTTATATGTACATTCCGTTATTGATAATATGACCGAAATATACTTACAGTACCCTGTTGAAGACGGAAATGAGACCGAACACCATTTCGGTATAACCAAGAACCAACACTGGCGACCAAGTGAAATTATGTATCGGAATCCATGTCGAACTGTAGCTCCCCGCAGAAGTCAGTCTGAAGTTTGGAAAAAGGAAATCTAATACTACTTTGGATAGGGTCATAGGGGGTCATAAAAGCAAGGCACTACGGTGTTTAAACCAATCATAGGATTGACGATAGATAATTTGCTGATTATGATAGGTGGGCTACACAAAAAATGACGCAAAGTAACACTGAGGTGGCAAAGTCACGAGATAGCAATAAGCACATATGCAGATGCCGGTAGTATCGCATACATTTGGTGTAAAAGGACAGTGGTTTGGCTGAGTTGTTATTTGTACTCTGGTGTTTCATTTGAAAAGGTTTCCAAAATTATGACCGCAGCACGGGAATTAGCACTCTTTGAAAGTGGAAAGGCAGTTGGAGCTAGACGCATTGGACACTCCATTTCGGAAATGGTTAGGGAATTCGATATTCGGACATCCACAGTGTCAATAATGTGCGGATAATACCAAATTTCAGGCATGACCTCTCACCACGGACAACGCAATGGCCGACGGCATTCACTTAACGACCGAGAGCAGCGGCGAGTGCGTAGTTGTCAGTGCAAACAGACAAGCGCCACTGCGTGAAATAATCACAAAAATCAGTGTGAGAGGACATACGACGAACATATCCGATAAGACAGTCCGGTGAAATTTGGTGTTAATGTGCTATGGCCGCATACGACCTACGCCAGTGCCTTTAATAACAGCACGCCAACGCCTGCATAACCTCTCCTGTGCTCGCGATCATGTGGGTTGGACACTAGACAACTGGAAAATCACGGGCTGGTCAGAAGAGTCCCGATTTCAGTTGGTAAGAGCAGATGGGATGGTTCGAGTGTGGCGCAGACCCCACGAAGCCGTGGACCCAAGTTGTCAACAAGCGCTGCGCAAGCTGGTGGTGGTTCGTAATGGTGTGGGCTGTATTTACGTGAAATGGACTGGGTTCTCTCGTCCACCTGAACTGATCTTTGACTGGAAATGATTATCTTCGGCTACTTGGGGACCATTTGCAACTATTCGTGGATTAATTGTTTTGGATAAGAATGCGCCACGCGGGATTAGCCGAGCGGTCTAAGGTGCTGCAGTCACGGACATTGCGGCTGGTCCCGGCGAAGGTTCGATTCCTCCCTCGGGCATGCGTGTGTGTGTTTGTCTTTAGGATAATTTAGGTTAAGTAGTGTGTAAGCTTAGGGACTGGTGACCTTGGCAGTTAAGTGCCATAAGATTTCACACACATTTGAACCTTTTTTTTTCGTATCAATGCGCAATGTCACCGGGCCACAGGTGTTTGTGAGTGGTTTGAAGAATATTGTGGACAATCTGAGCGAATGATTTGGCCTGCCTAATCACCCGACCTGAATGTTATTGAACATTTATAGGAGATAAGAGAGAGGTCTGTTCATGCACAAAATCCTGCACCGGCAACAGATTCGCCATTATGTTCGCCCGTAGAGGCATCTTGGCTCAACATTTCTGCAGGGGACTTCCAACGACTTGTTGAGTCCACGATACGTCAATTTGCTGCACTACGTCCAGCAAAAAGACGTCCGACAATTTATTAGGAGGTATTCCAGACTTTTTACACCACAGTTACGACCTTATTGACACAAAGCGTTCAAACTGCATTTGTAGCCAGAGTAACTCTTTCTCTACATAGATATTTCAGAACATTGTTGCTTAATTTTTAAATGACTAATGGATGCAAAGCAGAAACAATACTATTTCTGAGTTGCTTGCAGAGAATGGATACGAGCTACGTGATATTCTCCGACGGCGTGTAAACGAAAACCACGCTCGCCGCGAATAGCACGGAAAGTTTCAGTAATGAACCAAACAAGATTGTAACTTTGGAAATGGCGTACTTCCTCCGTGTCTCACCGGTAGACATACGTGACGGATGTCTTTAAATAACATTCGTTCTAACGAAGTGTCTACCGCGTATTGTCAGCATAAACCGTAAAGTCGTGCGCGTGGATGTCTGCTCCGTCATCCGTGCACAACTGACTGTTCCACCCCAGAACGCGTCCGAAAGTCGCTCTTGTAAACAAAGAGCATCAACGGTAATTATTAACTAAAACATAGACCAAATTAAAAGTAGAAGAGGAATATTCGTCAGTAAATTGTCTGTACCTTCTCCAGCTGACGGTTACATAATCATCAACAGATCAACCTGACAACACGCATGTAATATACACATAAGTGTATGGAGAACTTCACCAAAAAGGAAATCAGTAATAAAGACAAAAACCATGCTAGGAGACGACGTACTGCGATCATCCAGACGGTTCGTAAGTGAATGGAGGAGTTGACTTTCACGGAAAGGCATGTCACTAGTCCTTACGACTGTTGCACAACTGATCAGAGGTCACAATGACAAACAAAAGATGGCGAAAATCTTGAGTATCGAAATTTGTGTGCTAGGTCAGTACAATGGCCGTTAACAGTTGATTTGAGGAATAGTCAGTAAAAGCATGAAGGTGTGACGCCTTATTTCCCGCCTTGTGATATTTGATGATACAGAAAAGACGAATCAGTCTCTCTAGTAAAACCACAGCTATCCAGCAACGCATAAGACGTTTAACACCATTGAAAGACACTGTAAAATAGTTTTGACGTTGGCGTCAGTTATCTTCATTTTCTGAAACACGATCTTACGATCAACATGAAGTAGTACAATGATATATTTCAAATGTTTAGAAAAGCTTGGGAGCAAGAGATGACGTAAAAATATGAAACAGATCCATGTTCACCACGACAATACGTACGAACCACGATAATACGTGCAACGTCTTTGTCTACAACTCAAGTGATTGGCAGTCTGGGCAGATCGCT